>NC_138506.1:5776009-7212744 GCF_964252035.2 Podarcis erhardii | reverse complement strand
GAGAAATTGCCATTAGAAATTGCACAATGGTTAGGTATGGAAGTGGAAGAGGTGAGGAAAACAATTCAAAATGTATTTCGGATTAAGACAAGATTGGCCAAAGCAAAGAAATTTCTAGGCGATTGTCTAATTATTTTCAAAGATACAGAAATAAAGAATTTGATACTACAGAAAAACAGAGAAAAAAGATTGATAATCGATGGAAATTTCATAATTATCTTTAGGGACGTTCCACTTCGCTTGTTGAAAAAACGAGATCTTTACAAGCCATTGACACAAATTTTGAGGAAAAATCAAATTGAATTTAAATGGGAATTTCCAGAGGGGATCTCCTTTTTTTACAAAGGGAAAAAGTTTAAGCTCACAAACCCAGATGAAACACAGAAGTTCATGAGAAGATACAAGGAACTGGGAAGAGAAGAAGAAGCAGCCGGAGCTAGAGCGGGGGTAGGATTTGCGATTCCAGCGGGAGAGGAGGGAGGGGAGAGGGATCGGAAGGAGGAATTAGGAGACAGAGAAGAAAAGGAACAGGAAGAGGAAGAAGAGGAGGAACAGGAAAAAGAAGAAGTAGAACAGGTTTAAGACCTTAATTTATTGGACTCACAAAGAAAGAACACACGATGGCGCTAAAACTATGGACTTGGAATATTAATGGGAGTAACGATAAAAAAAACGCAATAAAATTGAACAGTATTTGAAGAGGAAGAATTTGGCTATTATTTGTTTACAAGAGACTCATGTGGTGAGAAAACATAGAAAGGTATTAATTAATAAGAAGTTAGGAAACAAATTTATTTCATCAGACAGAAGCAAGAAGAGAGGGGTGGTGTTGTACATAAAAAACAAATTGGAAGCTCAACAGATTTTTAAAGATGAAGAAGGTAGGGTTATGGCAGTTCAAGTCAAATGGCAAGGTGAAAAAGTGATAGTAGTCGGGATTTATGCACCTAATGGAAATAAAACTGATTTCTACAAAGAATTGGAAGAAAAGTTATTGGAATTCATGGTTCAGAAAATCATAATAATGGGGGATATGAACGGAGTGGTGTCAATGGAAATGGATAGACTAAGAGCAAGTGGGAAAGTTAAAGAAGGGAAATTACCTAAAACTTTTTTTTCGATGATTGAGAACTGTAACCTGATAGATATTTGGAGATTAAGACACCCATTAGAAAAACAATTCATTTACCACTCAGAAGCAAATCAGTCAATGTCAAGAATCGATCAGGTTTGGGTTTCTAGTGAACTAACACCAAGAATTCCCAAAATTGAAATACAGCCAAAGGTATTGTCGGATCATAATGCAATAAAGTGTGTTATAAAAGGAATAGAAGAAAAATCCTTTCAATGGAGAATAAATGAGTCTTCTGGACAATCAGAAAATAATAGAAAAAGCACGTAAGAACTTAACGGATTATTTCATGAATAACTGTAATAAAGGTACAAAAACTAACACAGTATGGGATGCCAGCAAAGCGGTGATGCGGGGATTCTTTATTCAGCAAAATACGATCAAAAACAAATTTAGAGAAAAAGGGAGGAAAGAAATTTTAAAACAAATAATGGAAAATGAGAAGAGTTTAATCGAAAAACCAAACAATTTGAAAACAAAGCAAAATATTAAAATATTACAAACACAATTTGCAATGATAATAAATAAAGAAGTAGAATGGAACATTAAAAGAATGAGACAGAAAAATTTTGAGTTTGCAAACAAATCTGGAAAATGGTTGGCATGGCAAATTAAGAAAAGAAAGGAACAGAATACAATCAATAAAATTAGAGTAGATGGAAAGGAAATAGATAATCCGAAAGAAATCAGAAAAGGATTTGAAGACTTTTATAGACATTTATATAAAAGAACTGAGAAAAGTGATATTTAAAAAATAGAAGAATTCCTGAGGAGAAAAGAGGTGCAAAAAAAAGACAGACTGAACGACCCAATTGAAGTAGAGGAAATCAACGAAGCTATAAAAGAATTGAAAAGTGGGAAGACACCGGGACCGGATGGATTTACTGCAAGATATTATAAGGAAATGAAACAGATCCTACTTGTGCCAATGAAAGAAGTTATGAACAATATATTAAAGAAAGGAGAATTACCTGAAACATGGAAAGAAGCATATATTACATTTATTCCGAAGCAAAATTCTGATTTAATGCAAGTAAAAAATTACCGGCCAATTTCGCTGTTGAATAATGATTATAAATTATTTGCAAGCATATTAGCAAGCAGGTTAAAAAAAATATTGAAAGAAATTATACATAAAGATCAGGTGGGTTTTCTTCCTGGCAGACAGATGAAAGATAACATAAGGAATATAGTTAATATAATTGAATATCTGACAACCAGGAATGAAAAAAAGCAATGTTAATTTTTGTGGATGCGGAAAAGGCCTTTGATATTCTTTCACGTTATAGCACATTTCTAGAGACTGGTGTTTGTAAAGGAACTTTTGTTAGTGCCCAATGCCAATCGGTTTGCATTAAGTTTATGAATAAAAATAATTCAGCACACGTGGATTTAAGTGCCCAGCCACCACCCCCCCACCCGCCTGCAAAAGAGCCACGTGTACCGTCGTCACGTGTGACGTACACAGAGCCGAATTCTCCCAGGGAGAGGGGATTTTGTGCCGCGTGACAAGCGGATCCCCCTCGGGTAGCCCGGTTCCCCGCACAGCTGTCGGAATGCCCTGACGCGCGCACAGACTTCAGGAACGCGAAGGGGCGCAGCGCGCGTGTGAATGGCGGCGGGCTTGGGGTGCCTTTCTTTCTTGCCCCCTCGAGAAACTGCTTCCACAGCACAGGGTTACAGCCTAGGACTTTTGGGGCAGAGAGATACTGGCATCCTGCGCTCCTGTGGCGCAAAAGACCCCGTGGGAAAGGCCTTGGGAAGACCGAGGGGGCGCCAGTTTGGGTCCACATGCCCCACCGCCCTGCACCCACCCAGCAACTCCGAATTCTCTCCTTTCGGATCCTGCGGCGCCTGACTGTGGCAAACGTTCCCACCTTGCCGGCGGCTGGTCCTCTCCAAAGCGAGTGCACCTACGCTGCAACCTAGAAACCGCCGCCAGTGGTCATCCCTCCTCGCCGCCGCCCCCAAGCCGGGCGCATCCAGAATGGGGAGCCAGGAGGGATGGAGAGGCGTGCCGTGCGCCTCCGCGGCGAGGGCGCAGAAATGGCGAGAGGCCTGCAACGTCCCCGGTCTGCGCTCGCCCCCGCGACGCCGGCGCGCATCCCAACCTGGCTCCGTTTTAATCCGATGTAAGCCTCGGCATGTAAGCCTCGGCAGCCCGCCGCCACCCCCCCGCTTGCTAATGGCGCAAGCGCATCATCTAGCAGTCGCCTTGGGTGCCTAAAGAGGGCAGCCAAGCTCTCGCTTTTCTTCGCGCGAACTGGGGCTAGAGGTTTAGAATACGGATGAGGGTTAGGGAGAGGGGTTAGGGGTTTGGGATAGGGGTTAGGCAGGGACGGATTTAGGTTTGATGAGGCCCTCGGCTATTGAAGGTAATGGGGTCTTTTTATGTCCAGCTGTCCTTTGTCCACAACAAATTGTCGTTGTTTTTTGTGTCGAATAGGAGCCTACACAACACAAAACATTGTTGCTGTATGTAGGCTTTATTTTATTTGTTTTTTATCTTCTCTTTTGGAAATGTACATCCAGGTTTTTTTTCCTTTAATTTTTTTTGGGGCCCCCAAGAGAGTGGGGCCCAAAGCGAAAGCTTGTTTAGCTTATACTGTGGAATAAAATGGCGTCCGGCACGTTACCGCTGCACCACTGTACGTCCGTGCCGATAGAAAACACGAGCTCCCTTGGCTCTCTTACTTAAGTCCTTGCAGCGGCAGAAAACTGTTGCCTTGTGTGGGTAATAAATCAGACTGAATGCAGGCTTTCTTTCTAATCTCCAACAGTCTTTAATGAGCAGCATAACATCATAAATCAGCCTGGCGAATTGGCTGGCATCCTTTCGCTTCTCCGTCAAAAACGAAAGAGCTTCACACACACAGAGAAAGGTTCCCGTATGTGAACATAACCACGCCTCAGAATGTGAGACGTCACTCAGAACTGTTTAACCCTGTAAGTTCTGATTCTCCTCACAATACGTA
Organism: Podarcis erhardii; assembly: GCF_964252035.2. NCBI lineage: Eukaryota > Metazoa > Chordata > Lepidosauria > Squamata > Lacertidae > Podarcis > Podarcis erhardii. The sequence continues at coordinate 7,208,637 of NC_138506.1, read as the reverse complement.
AATCTGGCACTGGTCAGGGAACGTCAACGTAAGCTCCGTAATCGCCGAAAGCCGATAGGAAACCCAGCCAGATGGGCAGGGCATAAATTATTATTATTATTATTATTACTATTATTATTTCCTGCAAGGAAGGTGTTATGTACTGAGTTGAATAGGATCCAAACTGCAGCAGTCTGATTGGTCCTAGAACAATAGGATCCAAACTGCAGCAGTCTGATTGGTCCTAGAATAATAGGATTCAGAATGCAGCAGTCTGATTGGTCCTAGAACAATGCAGCAGTATGATTGGTCGGCAGGAGCCACCCAATCCAGCTCCAGATAGAAGTGAATCCACAACCTGATTGGCCTACAGGAGAATTCTGGAATTAGCCAATCACGTGCAGCCCATTGTGTAAATAATGTATATAAACAGATACTTTGAGGGGACTTCCAACCTCCTCACCACTATGAGCTGAATAAAGAGCATGAAATCACTTTGCTCTGAAATGACCTTCACTGGCGACGAAGGTGGGATCCCGCTGAGCTGACTCCCACACACAGCACCGCAGCACCGCCACCTGCCGCACCGCCGCCTCGCACCGTGTATCCAGGCTTCAGCTCCAGGACACAAGGAACTCAGAATGGCAACCGACAGCAGCTTCTCGCCGTTCAACCCAGCATCTGGAGACTGGGAAGCGTACGCCTCCCGTTTCACCTTCCTCCTAGAAGCCAAAGGGGTCACCGACGAAGAAGACGCCAAGAAGAGGGCAATATTCTTCAGCGTCTGCGGAGAGGAGACGTTTGAAATCGCCCGGGCTCTCCTTGCGTCTGAAGACGTCGCTACTGTTCCATACGAAACAATAATGGAACAGCTGAAGGGGCACTTTTCGCCGCAGCCCTCAGTGATGGCTCGTCGAAATGCCTTCTACGCAAAGCGGTAAGCTCCTGGGGAAACCATAACTGGGTTTGTGACCTCTCTCCGCCAAGCCGCCCGGTTCTGCAACTTCTCAGAGTTGGAGAACATGCTTCGTGACCGCCTCGTCGGTGGCCTGACGGATGAGAAGCTGCAACGACGCCTCTACGCTAAGAAGGACCTAACGTTCCAGGTCGCTCTGGAGGAGGCCCTGGCAACGGAAGCTGCCGAGAGGTCGACGCAAGAGGCACAGCCAAGCCTGCCGTCCCAACCGAGGGTCCACCACGAAGACCTCACCGACGACTCAGGATCTGACAGGGAGGAGGTGCACCGAGTACAGCAGCGCACTCAAGCAGCCCACATACCACAGCTGCCTTGACGAGAAGGAGGGAACTGCGCAAGGTGCGGGGAAAGTCACGAGAGGAGGACCTGCCGTTTCCGCAATGCAGAGTGCAGGAAGTGCAGAAAATCGGGACACATCACCCGGGTGTGTCGGGTTAGGCCCACCCGGCGCCAGGTATCAGATGACCAATCCAAGAGCCCCAGGTCCCGGGGCCCAACACACCAAGGCAACTTGACGGAGCTCACGGACTTCCAGGTATACCAGTTGCCCCACCCCAACGTACAGAAAATTTATGTAGAGGTACAGATAGAGGGGGGCCCGTGCCACATGCAGCTTGACACGGGTTCAACTCTATCCATAATCTCGGCAAGGACCTTAAGGAAACTGTGTCCTACTGGGGGACCCAAACTCAGGCCGGCCCCATTCACCCTCCAGGACTTCCAGAAACGTAAGGTCCCCACAATGGGGGTGGGGACCTTCAGGGTGCAATATCAAGGGCGGGCGCGGTAACTGGACTTGCTTGTGGTCAAGGGCCCCTACATTAGCTTACTGGGATTGGTTTGGACCACTGGGGCTAGCCGTCACCGAGGTGAACCACACTAGCTTACAAGTGGACGTGGACGCCATATGCAAGGAATTTCCGGGGGGGGGGTTCAATGGGAAATTGGGACAGTATATGGCCCCCCCATTGCTCCACAGCTTGACCGCGCAGTACAACCGGTCAGGCTAAAGGCCCGCCGGGTCCCGTTCACCCTGAAACCCCGTATAGACGAGGAATTGGACCGGCTCGTGGAGCAAGGAGTGCTGGAGCCGGTGCCTAATGCCCCCTGGGAAACCCCAATCGTCACACCCGTCAAGCCTAATGGTTCGGTCCGCATCTGCGCAGACTACAAATGTACCATAAACAAGGCCCTCACGGCCCATGCATACCCAGTGCCAGTGGTCAGCCATGTCCTTGCCACCCTGGCTGGGTCGAAAATTTTTGGCAAGCTGGACTTGGCCCAAGCATATCAACAGCTGCCACTAGATGAGGCCACAGCAGAGGCACAGACGATTGTGACGCACAGAGGAGCGTTCAGGGTAAAGCGGCTGCAATTTGGTGTCAGTGTGGCACCAGGCATATTCCAGAATCTAATGCACTCACTCCTTAAAGGGATTCCTGGTGTCACCCCCTTCTTCGATGATGTGTTGATTGCCGGGCCCACACCAGAGGAGTTTGAGGACCGCCTCCACACCGTTCTGCACCGTTTCCAGACGGCGGGTCTCAAGGTGAAGCGGGGAAAATGTCTACTAGGAGTGCCTCAGGTGGACTTTCTGGGATTTATGGTGGACGCAGAAGGGGTCCACCCGACTGGGGACAAGGTACGGGCCATTTGTGATGCCCCAGCACCCAAGAGCAAGACTGAACTTCAGGCCTTCTTGGGACTATTGAACTTTTACCATTCCTTCCTTCCCCACAATGCAGCGGTAGTGGAGCCCCTACACAGACTCCTGGACAAGCGGGCCCCTTGGGTGTGGGCCCAGGAGGCCGCATTCCATGCAGTCAAGAACTTGCTTGTCTCAAACTCGGTCTTGGCTCACTTTGACGAGAGGCTGCTGGTGGTGCTAGCATGCGACGCCTCACCCTATGGCATCGGCGCTGTCCTGGGACACCAACTCCCGGATGGAAGAGAGGTACCGGTGGCATACTTTTCCCAGACACTCAACGCAACTGAGCGGAACTACTCGCAAATTGACAAGGAGGGTCTGGCAATCGTGAAGGGAGTAAAAAAATTCCATGATTTCTTGTACGGAAAGGAAACCCTTTACTGTGGTGACTGATCACAAGCCGTTGCTTGGCTTGTTTGCCCCCCAAAAGCAGACCCCCCCAAGTGCTGTCTCCTCACGTCCTCAGGTGGTCAATTTTCCTTGCCAGCTACCAGTATGCACTGATTCACCGCCCGGGGAAGGCGGTGGGCCATGCGGACACCCTCAGCAGGCTACCACTACTGGAAACAGGCCCTGACCCAGCACCTGCACAAGAGGTTATGAGCCTGGAGCTGCTTCCCGACCGCCCTATTCAGGCACAAGAAGTTGCACACCATTCCAAGAAAGATAGGGTCATCTCCCGGGTCCTGGACTGGGTGTGGAGGGGATGGCCCAGCAGCAGCCCCGGGCCACAATTTGCTGGCTACACAACCCGCAAACATGAACTGTCGGCCCACAAGGGGTGCCTGTTATGGGGAAGCAGGGTCGTTGTTCCCCAGCCCCTCCGCAAAAGGGTCTTCACAGCCCTACACGAGACACACCCAGGGGTAGTAAGAATGAAGGCCCTTGCCAGGAGTTATGTGTGGTGGCCGGGGATCGACGGAGAGATAGAGGCCTGGGTCAAACACTGCCAGGCCTGCCAAGAATCCCGCCCAGATCCCCCAAGGGCCCCAGTCCAGTCCTGGGAGTCCGCCCGAGCACCATGGTCACGCCTGCACGTGGACTTCACTGGCCCCTTTCAGGGGAAAACATTCTTCATAGTGGTGGACTCCTACACCAAATGGCTGGAAGTTACACTGGTACCATCCACTTCCACGTCCGCAGCCATTCGGGTACTACGCAGGCTGTTTGCAACCCACGGGCTCCCTGACACTCTCGTCTCAGACAACAGGACCGCAATTACGTCAGGAGAATTCCAAACCTTCACAGCACAGAACGCCATCCGCCACATCCGTTCGGCGCCATTCCACCCTGCCACCAATGGCCAAGCAGAACGCATGGTGCGGACCACCAAGGACACCCTTCGCCGCATGACGCAAGGGGATTGGGAGTACCGCCTTGCCACATTCCTTCTAGCACAGCACAGCACCCCCAGCCCAACGACTGGTTGGAGCCCCGCTGAACTACTAATGGGTCGGCGCCTTGCAATCAGATTGGACCGCCTTCACCCCGATAGAGCTAAGGATGAGGTTTTGGTGGGGGAAGGCAGGAACCCTCGGACCTTCGTGGCCCAGGACCCAGTGTACGCAAAGAACTTTGGGGCAGGCCCAGCATGGGTACCCGCCACAGTCACCAGGGTCACTGGCGCCGTGTTGTACGAGGTGCTAACGGATGGGGGACAATGCTGGCGCCGCCACTGCGACCAGATACGGCGTCGATTCCCGGGAGAAAACCAGGAGGAGGAAAGGTAAGAGCAGTCCCAAGGGAACAGTAGGGCAGTGAGGCCCATAGAACAGGAGGGGCCAGCAGGAGAGGCAGAATCAGTAAATACAGAGAGGACCCGTGAGGCCGAAAGGACACCAGAACCAGAACCACGACTGAGTGAGCCGGTTGCGCCAGACCAAACAGCCCCATCACAGCCAGCATCCTTGGAGCATGAGCCAGAACCTGAACCCCGGACCAGGGAACACCCCAGGCCGCACACGTAGGCCACTGGCGTACCTTGAGGACTATGAATGCGACCTCCCGGGCAGGACTGGAACTTAGAGGGGAGGGGTGTTATGTACTGAGTTGAATAGGATCCAAACTGCAGCAGTCTGATTGGTCCTAGAACAATAGGATCCAAACTGCAGCAGTCTGATTGGTCCTAGAACAATAGGATTCAGAATCCAGCAGTCTGATTGGTCCTAGAACAATGCAGCAGTATGATTGGTTGGCAGGAGCCACCCAATCCAGCTCCAGATAGAAGTGAATCCACAACCTGATTGGCCTACAGGAGAATTCCGGAATTAGCCAATCACGTGCAGCCCATTGTGTAAATTATGTATATAAAGCAGATACTTTGAGGGGACTTCCATCCTCCTCACCACTATGAGCTGAATAAAGAGCATGAAATCACTTTGCGACTCTGAGTATATTTCAGAAACGCTTCTGGCAGAACCATCCAGCTTCACCCTGTAGTCATAAAATCACAATAAACAGACATCAGTAGGATGGACGGGATGTTTTAGATTTTTTAAAATAAATTGTGGATTTTGATCCACCCTGGAATATGTGTTTTTGTGTATGTGTGTGGTACCTCGGGTTAAGAACTTAATTCGTTCTGGAGGTCCGTTCTTAACCTGAAACTGTTCTTAACCTGAAGCACCACTTTACCTAATGGGGGCTTCCACTGCTGCCGCGCTGCCGCTGCACGATTTCTGTTCTCATCCTGAAGCAAAGTTTTTAACCCGAGGTACTATTTCTGGGTTAGCGGAGTCTGTAACCTGAAGTGTCTGTAACCTGAAGCGTCTGTAACTCGAGGTACCACTGTACACACATGAGAAGCACCCAGTTTCCCTGATGGAGTCCTGGCTGAAATTCCATTTCCCAAGCCGTGGTGAGCCAGGTTGGCAAATCATTTACTTGGGGGCGGGGGAGGCAATAATGACTTTTTCAACATGTGACCCAGGGAGGGCGTCCTTCGCGTGCTGAACTTGCCAAACTGGTTTGAACTCCACCTTCGGAACAGTAAATGCTCCACCACCCTCAACTGCTAAGTAAATCGGTAAGACTCGATTTAAATTCTTTTTTACAGAAAGGTTCAACCTTCCTGGCATCCTCTTCATATGGAAAAGTGGATTAAGGTTTCCTTTTTGAAATAATAAAATCCCCCTTTACAGAAAGATTCAGTCTTGCTGGCATCCTCTTTATTATTGACAAGCGGAGGAAGGTTTCCTTTTTGGAGTAGTAAAATCATACATTTTCATTTATTTTTTTTAAATGATATTTATTGAAATTTCCAATAAAAACATATAAACACAAACAACAATAAAAACATACACAAACACAATACCTAAAACATGTATAATTTCAAATCTTATTTTCTTAAATCTAATTTCCTCGACCTCCTCACACCTCCCCCTTCTGTATTCCAATTCCATTAATCTAATCAGCAAATTCATTCCCTTATTTCCCATAGTTTTTAATAATTCTGTTCTTTTTCCTTAATTAATGCCCCTGAAAACCACAAAATTTTTAAAATCATGTCAATTCTAGCCTTCATTAATTTTATAGTGTTTACTTAGGTAGTCCTTAAATTTCTTCCAATCTTCTTCCACTGTCTCTTTCTCCTGGTTTCGGATTCTGCCAGTCATCTCTGCCAATCCCATGTAGTCTGTCATCTTCATCTGCCATTCTTCCAGAGTGGGTAGATCTGGTGTCTTCCAATACTTTGCGATAAGTATCCTTGCTGCTGTTGTGGCATACATAAAAAAAGTTCTATCCTTCTTTAACACCACATGGCTAACCATGCCCAGGAGAAAGGCCTCTGGTTTCTTCAAGACGGTATATTTAAATACCTTTTTCATTTCATTATATATCATTTCCCAGAAAGCCTTGATCCTTGGGCATGTCCACCAGAGGTGAAAAAATGTACCTTCATTTTCTTTACATTTCCAACATTTATTATCTGATAAGTGGTAAATTTTTGCAAGCTTGACTGGGGTCATGTACCACCTATAGATCATTTTCATAATATTCTCTCTCAAGGCATTACATGCCGTGAATTTCATGCCGGTGGTCCACAGCCTTTCCCAGTCAGCAAACATAATGTTATGACCAATATCTTGTGCCCACTTAATCATAGCTGATTTAACTGTTTCATCCTGCGTATTCCATTTCAACAGCAAGTTATACATTTTTGACAGATTCTTAGTTTTGGATTCTAACAACTCTGTTTCCAGTTTTGATTTTTCCACCTGGAAGCCAATTTTCCTATCCAACTTATAGACCTCCAATATTTGATAATAATGAAGCCAGTCTCTCACTTTGTCTTTTAAATTGTCAAAACTCTGCAATTTCCACTTGTTACCCTCCTGTTCTAAAATTTCACAATATTTTGGCCATTTAGACTCCATATTAAGTTTTTTCAGCGCTTTTGCCTCCATTGGTGACAGCCACCTTGGAGTTTTGTTCTCCAACAAATCTTTATATTTAATCCAGACATTATATAATGCTTTCCTGACAATATGGTTTTTAAAACCTTTATGAGCTTTAACCTTGTCATACCACAAGTATGCATGCCATCCAAAAAAGTTGTTAAAACCTTCCAAATCCAAAATGTCAGTGTTCTCAAGAAGCAGCCAGTCTTTTAACCAGCAGAAAGCTGCTGATTCATAATAAAGTTTCAAATCCGGCAGGGCAAATCCCCCCCTTTCCTTTACATCAGTTAAAATTTTAAATTTTATTCTGGGCTTTTTGCCCTGCCAGATAAATTTAGAAATGTCTTGCTGCCAACCCTTGAAACACTCCATCTTGTCCACAATTTGCAATGTTTGGAACAAAAACAACATTCTAGGCAATACATTCATCTTTATAACTGCTATTCGACCAGACAAGGAAAGCTTCAAATTCGACCAAATTCCAAGATCTTTTTTCACTTGTTTCCAACATTTCTCATAATTATCTTTAAATAAGTTCATATTTTTTGCTGTCATATTGATCCCCAAATATTTTACACTCTTAACCACTGTTAAACCCGTCTCATTCTGAAACCTCTCTTTCTCAGTTACTGTTAAATTTTTCTCTAATACCTTAGTTTTTAACTTATTCAATTTGAATCCTGCCACTTGGCCAAATTCTTGAATTAATTCCAAAACCCTTTTAGTACTAGATTCTGGCTCTTGTAGTGTAAGTACCAAGTCATCTGCAAATGCTCTCAATTTGTATTGTTTCGCTCCGACCTGAACCCCTTTAACCAGCTGGTCCTTTCTTATCATGTTCAGCAAAACCTCCAGGACCGAAATAAAAAGTAATGGGGAAATTGGGCACCCCTGGCGTGTCCCTTTTTCTATTTTAAGTTCTTCCGTAATCACATTGTTGACTATAAGTTTAGCCTTTTGTTCAGAGTATATAGTGCCTATACCATTTTCAAACCCTTGACCTACCCCCATCCCTTGGAGATTCTTCCTCATAAAGGTCCAAGAAATATTGTCAAAGGCTTTCTCCGCGTCCACAAATATCAAAACAGCTTTTGTATTTATGTTAACTTCTAGCATTTCCAAAATGTCTATTATGTTCCTTACATTATCTCATAAGTGTCTTCTCGGGAGAAAGCCTGCTTGGTCCCTGTGAATCTCCCCCATCAAAACTTTTTTCAATCTTTTAGCTAAAATATCAGCAAAAAATTTGTAATCCACATTTAGTAAGGAAATTGGGCGGTAGTTCTTAAGTTGGGTCTTTTCAGTCTCTGTCTTCGGTATAAGCGTGATGTAAGCCTCTTTCCACGTTTCAGGTGCTTTTTTCCCCTCGAGAATTTCGTTGCAGACTTCCTTCAAAGGTTGTAGAATCCGTTCCTTTAAAGCTTTATAGTATTTGGAAGTCAATCCATCAGGCCCCGGAGATTTGCCCAGTTGCATATTTTGAATGGCACCTTCTATTTCTTGTTCAGTTATTTTCTGATTCAAAAGTACTTTACTCTCACTGGAGATTTCCTTCAATCCATTTTTCTCCAAAAATTGTTCTATATCGGAGTCTTTTTGTGGCCCTTGTGCATACAATTGTTTGAAGTATCTCTGGAAGCAACTTCTAATTTCAGTTGGATTGTAGATGTTCTTTCCATCCACTTCCAAATTTGTCACTGTATTTAATTTTTGTCTCTTCTTCAATTGCCAAGCCAAAAGTTTACCACATTTATCTGCAGATTCAAAGGTCTTCTGTCTCATTTGTTTTATTTTCCATTCTATCTCTTGGTTCATCAATTCCATATACTGAACTTGATATAATTTAATTTCTCTCAAAATCTCCTGAGACTTTGGTTTTGATCTTAATTTCTTTTCTCCTTCTTTTATTTTTTTCCAGGATCTTCTCCTTTTTCGCATTTTGGCTTCTCTTTTTTATTGCATTTTGTTGTATCAAGAAACCTCTCATTACGACTTTGCTTGCATCCCAGATTACTCTTTTTTCAACGTTGGTCCTCATATTAATCTCAAAATAATCTTTCAATGTTTTTTGGGCCTTTTTACAGAATTCTTTGTCTCTGAATAAGGTGTCATTCATCCTCCATCTAAAGGTGCCAGCTGTTGTTTGGTTCATTTCCATCTTCACGGCGTTATGGTCAGAGCATGTTTTTGGGCAGATTTCCACTTTTTTAATCTTTGGTGCCAATCCTCTAGTAACCCATATTTGGTCAATTCTAGTCCAGGTCATTTTGGCTTCAGAAAAGAAGGTTCCCTCTCTCTCAAGAGGATTCTTTGTTCTCCAAATATCAACCAAGTCCATATTGTCAGTCATTTCAAAAAGGTTTTTGGTAGTCTTCCGTCTTTCGATATCACTTGTCTTTGCGCTTTATCCATATTTGTGGAAACCACTCCATTCATGTCTCCCATCAAAATTACATTTAAGTCTAGAAAGTCCAGCAATGTCTCGTGCAACTTCTTAAAGAACTCAGATTTGCCTTCATTCGGTGCATAAACACCTACAATCAGGAATTTCTGTCCTTCAATTTGAATCTCAATTGCCAAATATCTTCCTTGTTCATCTTTAAATATCAATTTCGGCATCAATCTGTCCTTTACATATATAACGACTCCTCTTTTTTTCACTCTGTCAGATGAGATGAATTCTTGTCCTAATTTTTTGTTAATAAGTAATCTTCTGTGTGTTCTCATCACATGTGTCTCTTGTAAGCATATCAAGTCCAATTGTTGTTTCTTTAATATATGAAAAACGTTCTTCCTCTTCCGAGAAACGTTCAAACCATTACAGTTCCAACTCAGAAGTCGCAAGGCCATGATGGGGTTATTTACTTACTCCTCCTACAGCTCCCAGTCGTTCCTCTTCTGTCGGTGGCTGCAATCCAAACGATAAATTTGCTAAGTCCAAGATTCCTTTTCCCGGTGGTGTTGGTTCCTCTTCAGCTTCCACCTCCTTCAACAGATCCTCTTCGTGGTCTCTCAAAAATTTATCCTTGTCACTCAGTGTCTTTATTCTTATTTTCTTTCCTCTATACTTAAAAGACAGGCCTTGAGGGAATTCCCACCTAAAGAAGATTCTGCATTTCTTCAATAGTATTACCAAATCTCTGTAATCACCTCTTGCATCCAGAATGGGCTTAGGTATATCTTTAAAAATCTCCACGGAAGAATCTTCAATTTCCAATAATTTTTGATAGTGCAGATTTAAAATTTTGTCTCTTTCTTCCTTTGATCTCAAAGTAATCAAACAGTCTCTTGCCTTGTTCTTTTTTTGTCTTATTCCAAGTCTGAATGCACTAACAATCTTTAGTTCATCCTCTTCCAGGCCCTCTTGCCAAAATTCAAAAAACTCTTTTGTAAGGAAGTCCACCAAGTTATCCTGTTCTTTTTCTGGTACAAATCTCAATCTTAAATTCCGTTCCTTCCTTTGTAAGTCTAACATAGCAAAGGACAAATCATGGTCCGCCAGTTTCTTCACAACCGGTGGTATTTTCTCTTGCGCTGCAGTTGCAAGCTCCTTTGCCTCCTCAGCAATCTTTCTAGTGGTAGCTGATTCTTCTAAAAGTTTCCCAATATTTTGGGCGTTAGCATTAACTTGTACTCCCAATTCTTTTATGCTTGAAGTGTTCAGATCAGGTTTTGCTGAGATCTCAGCTACGTTTTTATTTGTTTCTGCAACTTGCTTACTTGTCTCACTCCCTTGTCTCGTAAGGAGTTCCAAAGATTCATTTATTTTTCCCAGTGCTTTAGTCAAAACATCTTCTGATGACATAGCTTTAGATTTTGTTTGTGAAGCTGCAGCTGCTCCAGTCAGTGAGGCCCTTCTGTAATGTTTACCGGATCTGAGGCTTTTCTCCTGAAGTGATTCTATCTTTCCTTTGTCATTTGCCATGCCACTATCATGCCCAGCCAAGGTCAGTCCCACACTTAAAAGTTTGTTTTCAATAGGAAATTTCCAGTGGCTGAGCTTCAAGTAGCTTAGTAGTTTCAAAAAATAACTAAGTCTCCTCTGGGGGGGGGGGGGAATTCCAAACTTGGTTTCACAGTCTTTTAAAACAGAAATATTCTTTCCAAATCCCCCCCTAGCTCTTTCTAAAAGGAAAGAAGCCCTGGTTCCAGTTCTTTTCTCAATAGTTACAAATATGTAACCATTTAAGCAACAGTCCTCAATCTGTATCTTTCAGCAAAGTTCAACAAAGTTCAGAAAGTTATTCCACAGTTCCCAGGTCTTTATCCTTTCAAAGCAGTCCTCAGAATTCCAGTCGGCGCCAGCGATTAATGGCGGACTTCTCCCGGAGATCCGAGAGAAGTCTGCTCCGCGGGTTCGGGTCCTGCCGCTACGGCGAAGCGGGGACCCTTAGAAATCACAGACGGTGAAGCCTGTGAACAAGGAGGCTCGGTGGGTGCCTTTGGGTTCTCCCCAAACCGCGAAGGAGCCTTTTTAAAGGCTTCGGAACGGTCGCGGGGGGAGCGCGGCACTGAGAGCTGCTACCCAGTCCGTGGAGCGAAGCCGCATCGCCATTATTGGAGAGCGCTGATTTCTTCCGGCAAATTGGATCTAAGAGCAACTACTCGTAAGTAGGATTAAAAAGCTTAATTTGGACTTAAGATTTAAATCTGAAATATCGCCACGGGAAAGGTATAAAAAGGAAGTCTGCCTTCCCCGAGCTGTAGATACAACAAAGCAAAGAGACTGATAAACTGTAACCTTTGAAGATCGTCTTTTTGAGCAAGAGTAACTCATTGTTAAAAAGTAAGACTTGACCCCCCCCCCATTTAGCTGGCAGGAGCGGTGGGGGAGAATTTCTGCTGAAACTATATTACCTGCATGAAAGGAGAAGAGGAATATACATCTACTGTCTTTGCACCCTGGGGGGGAAATCATACATTTTCAGAGTAGTTTTTCCCCACTGCTATCAAAAATGACTTAGGTTTAATAAGTTAACTGTTTCTATTTGGACAACATTTCGGGTCTGGGTTAAAGGCGGATCTACACAGATCCTGAAGGATCCGCCACTTTTTAAAAAATAACTCCAACAAATGCAGTGTCAAATCACACCTGGAAGGCACGCCTACAGACTGGACTATAAAAAACGTGGATCCAACACTTTGCCATGCTGCAGCACCACAAAAACATGGATCCGAGGCATGGATCCTCATGAATTCATATGATTTTTATATTGAAACAAAATAAAAACACCATGATACTGTAGACCACATCTTAGTCTGTAGGCAGAACCAAAAAAATCATGCATCCACTGTTTCGTGGGGCCACAATGGCACAAAAACATGGCTAAAAAACAGGGATCCTCATGGATCCTCATGATTTTTGCACTAGATCAGCCCAAAGTCACCATCAGATCAAACATCATGGCCATGGGCACAACATCCACCACAAAAATCATGAATCCACGGCTTCCTGGTGACACCGTAGCCCCAAAACGTGGTTTTGAAGCACGGATCCTCATGGATCCTCACGCTTTTTGCATTGGGCCAACCCAGACTCATCGTCAAATCACCCATCATGTCCAAGGGCACAGCCTGCACCACAAAAAACTCGGATCCATGGCTTCCTGGCCACTCCATGGCTCAAAAACGTGGTTTTGAAGCACGGATCCTCATGGATCCTCACTCTTTTCACATTGGGGCTCCCCAAACTCACCGTCAAATCACACATCATAGCCAGGGGCACAGCCTGCACCACAAAAATAATGAGTTGCACTACAAAAATCACAAAAATGCCCTTACCTGCACTGTTAATGTCACCACTGGAAAATTATTATTAGAGCCGATAGGAGAATGTATGGTTCATCTTCAAGAACAGATCAAATACATGCCAAAGCATTAAAGAGGAGAAAAAATATGAAACTGCTTACATACTGTCAGCTAATATCCAGATTCAAGAAAAACTGTATGGCAAACATTTAAATCAGTGAAAAGACATAATTTGAGTCCATCATAATAGAGTTCTACCTTTTGGGTAAAATTTATAAACTATTACTCAAATATGACACCAAGCCCGAACAAGTAAAACCTTATATGACACAATGGATTCAAAAATTTTAAGAGCAGTTTACAGTGGAACAATGAGAACAATTATGAAGAAAGGAATAAAATTTACTGCAAGTTAAGCCCTAAAACAAAATTGATACAGTGGAACCTCGGGTTGCAGACATAACCCGTGACTGAGGCACGTCCGCAACCCACAGCGTTCGCATCCTGAAACGCCACATCCGCACAGGCGCCAGCGCAATTTGGCGCTTCTGCCCATGTGCAAGCGGCGGAACCTGGAAGTAACCCGTTCCGAGAAGCAGCCAATCTTTCAGCCAACAAAATGCGGCTGATTCATAATAAAGTTTAAAGTCTGGCAGGGCAAATCCACCTCTTTCTTTAGCGTCAGTTAAAATCTTGAATTTAATTCGAGGTTTCTTGCCCTGCCAGACAAATCTTGAAATATCTCTCTGCCAGTTCTTGAAACAATCCATCTTGTCCAAAATTTGCAATGTTTGAAACAAAAACAGCATCCTAGGCAATACATTCATCTTTATCGCAGCGATTCGGCCCAGCAGTGATAACTTCAACCTTGACCATATTTCTAAATCCCTTTTCACTTCCATCCAACATTTTTCATAATTGTCTTTAAATAAATTCATATTTTTAGCAGTCATATGAACCCCTAAATATTTCACTTTCTTAACCAATGTTAATCCTGTCTCTTTCTGAAACCTCTCTTTCTCAATCTCTGTTAAATTTTTCTCTAACACCTTGGTTTTCAACTTATTCAACTTAAATCCCGCCACTTGACCAAATTCTTGAATTAATTGCAATACTCTTTTAGTACTGGATTCTGGCTCCTGTAATGTCAATACTAAATCATCAGCAAAAGCTTTCAATTTATACTGTTTAGCTCCGAGTTGTATTCCCTCAACCAATTGGTCCTTTCTAATCATGTTGAGCAAAACCTCCAGGACCGATATAAAAAGCAATGGGGAGATTGGGCAGCCCTGTCGTGTTCCTTTCTCAATCTTAAACTCTTCTGTAACCCCGTTGTTCACAATTAACTTAGCTTTTTGTTCTGAATAAATTGCACCTATACCGTTTTCAAACCCTTGGCCTACCCCCATACCCTGTAAATTTTTCTTCATAAAACTCCAAGAAATATTGTCAAAGGCTTTCTCCGTGTCCACAAATATCAAAACTGCTTTAGTATTAATATTCACTTGTAATTTTTCTAAAATATTAATTATATTCCTTGTATTATCTGACAAATGTCTCCCCGGGAGAAAGCCCGCTTGATCTTTATGGATTTCTTCTACCAATACCTTTTTTAATCTTTTAGCCATAATTTCTGCGAAAATTTTGTAATCCACATTGGGATGGTAGTTCTTAAGCTGTGTCTTTTCCGATTCTGTTTTCGGTATAAGTGTAATGTAAGCTTCTTTCCACGACTCGGGTGCCTCCCCCCCCCCCCCAGTATTTCATTACAGACTTCCTTCAAAGGCTGTACTAACCATTCTTTCAAAATTCTATAATATCTTGCAGTCAAGCCATCCGGCCCTGGAGATTTGCCCAATTTCATATTCTGGATGGCTCCTTCCACCTCTTGGTCGGTTATTTCGTAATTTAGCATTAATCTTTTCTCTTGAGAGATTTTTTGTAATCCGTTTGTTCTCAAAAGTCGGTCAATGTCTATTTCTTTCTGGGTCTCCTGCGTGTATAACTGTTTAAAATACTTCTGAAAGCACTTCCTAATCTCCGCAGGATTCTGTATGTTCTTTCCATCCACCACCAAGTTGGTAATAGTGTTGAGTTTTTGTCTTTTTTTCATTTGCCATGCCAGCAGTTTCCCACACTTATTCGCTGATTCAAATGTCTTTTGTCTCATCTGTTTAATCTTCCATTCTATTTCCTGATTCGTTAATTTCATGTATTGTAATTGATATAACTTTATCTCTTTCAAGATCTCCTGTGATTTCGGTTTCGCCCTCAGTCTCTTTTCTCCATCCTTTATTTTCTCCAAAAAAATTTCCCTTTTTTCATTTTGAGCTCTTTTCTTGATTGCATTTTGTTGTATCAAAAACCCTCTCATAACTGCTTTACTTGCATCCCAAATCACTCTTTTTTCAGTGGTGGTGTTCATATTTACCGTAAATTTCGCTCTATAACACGCAGATTTTTCCTCCTAGAAAGTAAGGGGAAATGTCTGTGCGTGTTATGGAGCGAATGCCTACAGATGGCGGGGGAATCTGCTGCAGTTGTGAGCAGTCCGTGGCTTGCTTTGAAACAGCAAAGCGGGTGTAAGCGGCTCCTGTCAGCGAGCCGAGCCGGGAGGAGGGAGAGAAGCAGAGCGGGCTTGGCTGCTTTAAAAAAACCCGTCCTCTATGTTCCTCTCTCCTCCCCACAGAGCTGCTAAGTAGCAGCGAAGCTTTTCAGCCAGCCTAGCCGGGAGGAGGGAGAGAAGCAGAGCGGGGTTGGCTGCTTTTTAAAAAAACCGTACTCTCTGTCCCTACCTGCAGTTTTTTGCTGTCCGATTTTGGATTAGCCACTGTAGGGGCTGTGTGTGTGTGTGCTTGAGCTATAGTTCTCCTCCTCCTGCTTCCCCTTCGCTCTCCCTGCGCCCCTGCACTCTCCCTCCGACTTTAGAATTGACACTCTGTGTCTGTGTGTGTGAGAGAGAGGGCTCCTTCTCCTCCTCCTGCTTCCCTTCACTCTCCCTGCGCTGTCCCTCCGACTTTAGAATTGACACTCTGTGTCTGTGTGTGTGAGAGAGAGGGCTCCTTCTCCTCCTCCTGCTTCCCTTCACTCTCCCTGCGCTGTCCCTCCGACTTTAGAATTGACACTCTGTGTCTGTGTGTGTGTGAGAGAGGGCTCCTTCTCCTCCTCCTGCTTCCCTTCACTCTCCCTGCGCTGTCCCTCCGACTTTAGAATTGACACTCTGTGTCTGTGTGTGTGTGTGTGAGAGAGAGAGAGGGCTCCTTCTCCTCCTCCTGCTTCCCGTCACTCTCCCTGCGCTGTCCCTCCGACTTTAGAATTGACACTCTGTGTGTCTCTGTGTGTGTGAGGGCTCCTTCTCCTTCTCTTGCTTCCCCTTCACTCCCCCAGCGCCCTGCGACTTTAGGGCCAGTTCCCTCTCTGCGTGTGTGTGTGTTTTGACCTCACTGCGCTTGTTGGGGGAGAGTGTTGGTCGCAATTTTTCTTGATTTGTCTCAGAGTGGTTACTATCATGGTTTCCTTGCCGGGGAGGAGGGAGAGACGCAGAGCCTGCTTGTTCTAAAGGAGCAAAGCTGGAGAGGAGCCTCTCCTGCATTATCAGCAGCATCCTTCTCCACACCCCCCACGCGAGCTCCTTGTCCCTTGAGTTCTTTTCCTTCCCTCCCCACTTAAAACGTGGTTACAAAGCACGGATCCACATGGATCCTCAGGATTTTTGCACTAGGTCACCCCAAATTCACCATCAGATCACATAGCATATCCATGGCTACAGCCTGCACCAAAACACACACGCACCCACTGTTTCATGGGGTCGCAATGGCGCAAAAACGTGGTTACAAAGCATGGATCCACATGGATCCTCAGGATTTTTGCATTGGGCTACCCCAAACTCACCGTCAGATCACATGTCTGTGACCACAGCATGAACCACAAAAATCATATATCCACTGTTTCATTTAGAATATTTTTTTCTTGTTTTCCTCCTCTAAAAACTATGTGCGTGTTATGGTCAGGTGCGTGTTATAGAGCGAAAAATACGGTATCTCAAAATAGTCTCTCAAGTTTCTCTGGGCCTTTTTAGTAGTTTCCTCATTCCTAAACAAGGAGTCATTCATCCTCCATCTGAAGGCACCAATTGGTGTTAATGTCATTTCCATCTTCACTGCATTGTGATCGGAGCAGGTTTTAGGGCAAATTTCCACTTTTTTTGTCTTCGGAGCCAGTCTCCTGGTTACCCAGATTTGGTCAATTCTTGTCCATGTCATTTTGGCTTCAGAAAAGAAGGTTCCTTCTCTTCCCAAGGGGTTCTTAGTTCTCCAAATGTCAACAAGATCCATATTTTCAGTCATTTCAAAGAACGTCTTTGGTAATCTACCATCTTTCGTCACCGTTTGTCTTTGGGCTTTATCCATATTCGTAGACACCACTCCATTCATATCTCCCATTAAAATCATGTTATAATCTAAATAGTCCAATAGAATTTCATGCAATTTCTTAAAGAATTCCGATTTTCCCTCATTTGGCGCGTAGATACCTACTATCAAAAACTTCTCTCCTTGTAATTGAATTTCAATTGCAACAAATCTTCCTTGATCATCTTTAAATAAGAGTTTCGGTGACAGGCTTTCCTTTGCATAAAGTACAACTCCTCTTTTTTTAACTTTATCTGATGAAATAAATTCTTCTCCTAATCTTTTATTAGACAAAATTTTCCGATGTAGCCTTGTCACATGCGTTTCTTGTAGGCAAATCAAATCCAAATGTTCTTTTTTTAATATGTGAAATACTCTCCCCCTTCTTTCCCGGGAGTTCAGTCCATTAACATTCCAACTTAATACTTGCAGTGTCATGATGTATTTAATTTCCTTCTCCTCCTTCAGCGCCCAGTAGTTTGTCTATGTCAGTCGGTGGCTTTGGTTTCCCTTTTTTTGGTGAACTCTTGTCCAGTACGGCTGGCTCTTTTCCAAGTCCTTTCTGCAGATCTTCTCCGTGTATTCTAATAAACTTCTCTTTTTCCTCCAGTGATCTTATTTTTGTCTTTCTTCCTCTGAAACTGAAAGATAGGCATTGGGGGAATTCCCACCTGAAGACAATGTTGTTTTTTCTCAATAGAGCAACCAAGTCTCCAAATTCATGTCTTAAGTCCAAAAGATGTTTCGGTATATCTTTAAAGATTTCCACTCTTGATTGCAGAATTGTCAAGGGGTTCTTAAAATGCAGACCCAAAATTTTATCCCTTTCTTCTTTGGATCTGAGGGTAATCAGACAGTCCCTTATTTTAATCTTTTTCCCTCCTTTTCCTAGCCTGAAGATCTTAAAATCTTCTTGTTTCAAATCCGATTTCCAAAACTCTGCAAATTCTTGAGTCAAAAAGTCTATCAAGGTATCCTTCTCCAGCTCAGGTACAGCTCTGATCCTTAAATTTGTCTCTTTTTCTTGCAATTCAATCATAGACAACGTCAGCTTGTGGTCTGCGATTTCTTTCTGTAGGCCTGGAACCTTCTCTGTTTCCAGTTGCACTACTTTAACTTCCACAGCAGCAGTTTTTTCCTGAGTCAATTTTGATTCCTGCAATAATTTCTGAATAGATTCCGTGTTACTGTTCACCTTTTCCCCCAAATTGTCTAATGTTTCTGTATTTAAATCAATTTTTTTATTTGCGGCATCAACTTTCTTGTTGGTCTCTTCGACCTTTTTATTAGTCTCTTCGACCCTCATACTAAGTTGTAACAGAGTTTCATTAAGCTTAACCAATGCATTTGCAACAGTTTCTTCTGACATTCCACTAGTCTTAGGTTGTGCTGATGCCGACCCAGGTGCAGTAGGAAGACCAGCGGTAGATTGCCTTCGCTGTCCCCAAGCTTTCCCAGACCTCAAAACTGACACGTCTACTTTCTCTTTCCCATCTGCCATAACAATAGAGCAACAGAAAGCCCAAGGTCAATCTCAGATAAGCTGTTCCTGTTTGTCAATGGAAAATTCCCCTTGTTGCTATTTCTAAGGGTCCCTCTAGGTGGACACAGTTGCAATAGTCCAAAAAGGTAACTTTTTCTCCAGCCGAGAAGTAAAAACAGTTCCAATTCAGTTACCTTCCAGTTGCTTTTAATTTTCCCTTCTTAACAAATAAAAAGCTGAAGCTGACCACAATGTATCGACTTACTGTCAAAGTCCTTCTTTTGACAGCCAGCACAAAGGCTAAAAGGCAACAGTCTTACTTTACTTTACAGGCAGACCGTTCCAAGGTCTGAGCAGTGGATTTTAAGCACTTCTCCTCTCTTCTTGCAGGCTTAAACAGTCCAATACAGCCCCCTTCCTTCCCTGCTTCAAGGAAAGGGGTTCAAAAGGGGTTCTCGAGTTGGAAAACACCCCTTTTCAAAAAAAATTTCCAGCGCTTTAGCTCGAAAGTCTCTATGCTTTGATCTATTTACAAAGCGGAAGGCAGACTTCCTGTTTAGACCTCCCGCCGCGGTAGCCGATTAAGTCTTTTTTTCTTCTTTGCCAATAATCCAATTCCCCCTACTCACGGGTACTTTGTTTTGAGTCCAATTGTTCCAGGAAAGAAGTCAGCGCTCTCCAGCAACGGCCATGCGGCTTCGCTCCGCGAAAGTAGCAATCAACTCACAGCACCGCGCCACCCCCGTTCCGGTCAGAAGCCCCGAAAGAGGCTTCCTCACAAGCTGGGGGGCGCAAAGGGTGCCCGCCGAGTCACCACGTTCCAAGGCTTCACCGCCTGGGATTTGTGAGGGTCTCCGCTTCGCCGCAGCGGAAAAGACCCAATTTCCGCGGAGCCGATCCCCTCCCGATCAAAGGGAACCCGCCATTTGCTGATGGCGCTAACCCGGACTTAGAAGGTTTTGATAATGTTTTTGGATGGCATGCATATTTGTGGTATGATAAGGTCAAAGCACACAAAGCCTTTAAAAACCATATTGTCAGGAAAGCTTTGTTCAATGTCTGGATGAGATATAAGGATTTGCTTGAAAGCAAAACACCAAGATGGCTGTCACCTATGGAGGCTAAGGCTCTGAAAAAACTTAATATGGAGACAAACTGGCCAAAATATTGGGAAATGTTGGAACAAGATGGAGATAGATTAAAGCTGCAGAGTTTTGACAGCTTAAAAACTAAAGTACGAGACTGGCTTCACTATTATCAAATAAGGGAGGTTTACAACTTGGATAAGAAAATTGGTTTTCAGGTGGAAAAATCAAAATTGGAAACAGAATTGTTAGAACCTAAAACTAAGAATTTATCAAGAATGTATAACTTGCTGTTGAAATGGAATACACAAGATGAAACGGTCAAATCTGTTATGATTAAATGGGCACAAGATTTTGGATATAACATTATGATGGCTGACTGGGAAAAGTTAGGGACCACAGGTATTAAGTTTACGGCTTGTAATGCCTTAAGAGAGAATTTAATGAAAATGATTTATAGGTGGTACCTAACCCCAGTCAAGCTGGCTAAAATTTACCATCTGCCCGATAATAAATGTTGGAAATGTAAAGAGACTGAAGGTACATTCTTTCACCTTTGGTGGACATGCCCAAGGATTAAGACCTTCTGGGAGATGATCTATAATGAAATGAAAAAGGTATTTAAATATACCTTCCAGAAGAAACCAGAGGCCTTTCTCCTGGGCATGGTCGGCCAATTGGTGCGAAGGGAGGATAGAACATTTTTTATGTATGTAACATCAGCAGCAAGAATACTCATCGTGAAGTATTGGAAGACACAAGATTTACCCACCCAGGAAGAATGGCAGATGAAGTTGATGGACTATATGGAATTGGCTGAGATGACCGGCAGAATCCGGGACCAGGGAGAAGAGTCAGTGGAAGAAGATTGGAAAAAAATTAAAGTATATCTTCAAAAATATTGTAAAATTAAGGACTGTTAGAAAGATGTTGGAAAAAGAAAATTAGATGGTTTTGGTTGAAATGACACAAAGGACTAAGTAAAGTCGAGTTGAGAAATTGATGAAAAGAGAGGATGTTAAATTGTAATATGTTATGTTAAACTACTTAAATGAAAATAAGGTTGGAAGGATTTGCTGAAACAACGATCTGAATTAGAATACAAAATTGGGAGGTGAGAGGAGGTCAAGAAAATAAGTAAAAGAAGAAAGTTATGCAAAGGATTAATTAGTTTTTTTTCTATTTTTTTTCTTTCTCTTTTGGTGTTGTTATGTCTTTTTTGTATTTTGTATTTTGTATTTTGTATTTTGTTTTTTGTATTTTGTAATTTTTTGAAATTTCCTTTTCTTCTTTTTGTTATTTTTAAATTTTGAATAAATATTATTTAAAATAAAATGGAAGTAACCCGTTCCAGTACTTCCAGGTTTCCCGTGGTCCGCGACCCAAAAACTTTTTTTTTTTTTTTGCTTTTTTAAATATATATTTTATTAACGTTTTTAAACATAAATGCAAAGATAGAAAACAGTATAACATATATCATAACATACTTTCGTAACTTCTTTGGACTCCCTCACATCTCCCGCTCCCATTTGCATCATTGTCAATTCTTGCCTGCAATTTATCATCTTGTTTACAATCTTGTGTCACATTCATTTAATCTGTTAATTCTCCAATAGGTTTATAATTTTTCCTCAACTTACTTGTCATCTTAATTCCATCTAGTTTAGTGGTGCACAATTATTTATGATCTAGCATCCTTTCTTAACATTCAACCAAATTACAATGTTTTTTTAAATAAATCTTAAATTTCTTCCAGTCTTCTTCAACCCTCTCCTCTCCCAGGTCTCGGATTCTGCCAGTCATCTCGGCCAGTTCCATATAGTCCATCAGTTGCATCTGCCACTCTTCCAGTGTGGGTAGATCTTGAGTTTTCCAGTTCTTAGCGATGAGTATCCTTGCTGCCGTTGTTGCGTACATAAAAAATGTTCGGTCCTTCTTTAACACCTTCGGGCCGACAATACCCAGGAGGAAGGCCTCTGGTTTCTTGGTGAAGGTATACTTAAATACCTTTTTCAGCTCATTATATATCATTTCCCAGAAAGCCTTCACCCTAGGGCAAGTCCACCAGAGGTGAAAGAATGTTCCTTCATTTTCTTTACATTTCCAACATTTATTATCAGACAAATGGTATATCTTGGCAAGTTTAACTGGGGTCATGTACCATCTATATATCATTTTCATTACATTTTCCTTCAAAGCATTACATGCAGTGAAGTTCAACCCAATGGTCCACAACCTTTCCCAGTCCTCAAACATAATGTTATGCCCAATATCCTGTGCCCACTTTATCATAGCCGATTTAACCATTTCATCTTGTGTGTTCCATTTTAACAGCAAGTTATACATTGTTGAAAGTACCTTAGTCTTAGGTTCTAACAGTTCTGTTTCCAACTTCGATTTCTCCACCTGGAACCCTAACTTTTTGTCATTTTTAAAAACTTCTTTAATCTGAGCGTAGTGTAACCAGCCTCGCACTTTATCCTTCATTTTCTCCAAACTCTGCAATTTCCAATTGTCTCCATCTTTTTCTAATATTTCCCAATATTTTGGCCATTTGGCCTCCATATTGGGTCTTTTTCGGGCCTTAGCTTCCAGAGGTGAAAGCCACCTTGGAGTTTTGTTTTCCAATAAGTCTTTGTATTTTGTCCAGACATTAAACACTGCTTTCCTGACAATATGGTTCTTAAAGCCGCAACCCAAAAACACGTAACCTGAAGCAGCCGTAACATGAGGTATGACTGTACAAAAATGTTCTTTCAATGGTATATAACTTTGAAAAATATACAGATGAATAATGCAATGAATGGACATTGCTGGAAATGTCATAGACCTTAAGGAATCTTCTTGCATTTATGGTGGACCTGTGAAAAGACCAAAAAGTTTTGGAGGAAAGTTCATTTCGAAATGAAGAAATGTAAAAAAAACCCCTAAATTTGCATTGGACCCCGTTGGGAATGACTCTTTCAGCTACTGTATTGTGAAATCGTCAGTGGAACTATTTAGTTATATGACCACAGCAGTCAGAGTGGTGTTGGCTAACATATGGAAATCTGACTTATGTCCGGAAATAGATGCATGGAAAGAGAAACTATCAGAATATGCAGTAATGGCAAAACTCACCAATTTAGTAAATAATTCACTCATCTTTATAATCTGTATACAATTTAACAGAACTGTAACAAAATGAACATCTGTATGGATTTGTATAATAGACCTTAGTTACAAAAATATTTCCTGTTTAAAAATAGAAGCTTTGTGTGTATATGATAAAGAAAGAAATCTTGTCTGTCTGATCTAGAAATGATTTTTATAATCATATATGGTATTTCTCCAGTAGCAAACTACCTAGAATTGGAAATAATATTTAGTACACTAACCTTTGTTTAACTCTTGATAAATGTCAGCTTGCTGACTTATTTTGTACCATTGTGATTCAATGTTATATTTGCGCTCAACCAGGGAAACCCACATGACCTGAGGGTGTTGCTGTGCAATGCTAGGTCAATGATTCATAAGCCCACTGCCATCCATGACTTGATCGTGGATGGAGGACTTGACCTGGCATGTGTAACAGAGACTTGGTTGGATGAAGCAGATGGGCCTGTCCTAGCTGCTGCTTGTCCACCACGTTTCTCTTACACACAGCAACCCAGGTCATGTGGACGGGGGGGGGGGGTTGCAGTGATTTTTAGGAAGTCACTAACTTGTACCAGGCGTCTTACTGGGAAGACCCAGTTCTCTGAGTGCATGTTCTGGAAGTTGGGCAATAGGAGCACTACAGGATTCCTTTTGGTGTGCTGACCTCCCCGCTGCACCAAGGATTCCCTGCCCGAGCTGCTTCAGGTCATGGTGGATGTTCTCCTGGAGACACCTAGTTTGGTTGTCCTAGGGGATTTTAACATTCATGCCACCACAACCTTACAAGGGGCTGCTTGGGACTTCGTGGAAAGCATGGCCTCTATGGGGCTGTCCCTGAATAAGTTTGGCCCAACTCATAGTCACGCCATGGTCAGATCACTTCCTGGTGCAACTGGACTTCTCTGCGACCCTTCCCCTCTGCAGGGAGGTGGGACCAATTTGGATGGTCCGCCCCCGCCACTTAATGGATCCAAATGGTTTCCAGAGAGTGGTAAGGGATGCTTTATCCCATGTTGATGGCCTTTCAGCTGATTCCCTGGTGGCCTGCTGGAATGTGGAGTTAACCAGGGCTATCAACTGTCTGGTTCCGAAGTGCCCCCTCCGATTGCATGGAGCCCAGACAGCCCCATGGTTTTCTTCGGAGCTGAGGGCAAAGAAATGTCCATTAAACTTTGATTAGTTTAATGTTAAGTAAACGTCCAGTGCACTTCTGACGCCATAAGTCTTATCTCAGCAGAGAATTTCGTGCAGCGGCTGAAGGAGGCAGGAGAGTCAGTACCTTTTATAAACGAAGAATCCTGGAGCAAGCACTTTGGAACTCAGGGAAAAACTTTATTCACAAAAGCAAAAAAAAAACCTGGCGATAAAGCACACATTCTTTTATCTCAGGCATAAAGAAAAACTTTACTCTAAACTTAACTCATATCAGCTAACATGCCCATGGCCACAAACTGAGTCTGCGAGTCAGGTCAAGGGGGGAAGAGAGAGAAACACGGGTGAACTGACTATTTATACAAACCAACTCACATTCCTGGATGCTTAATGACTTCCAGCTGCTCAGTGATTAGAGCGACTTGTTACCTCTTAACCCTTTAGTACCAACACCCCCTCTCGCTCGTAACACTGAGCTGTACCAACCTTAATTCAAATTTAAACCTGAACAGAAATATTTATGAGATTGCAGACTCAAAGCTTTTGTAAAACCGTCTGTGAGATTTTCTTTGCTTGAACAATACTTTAGTTCAATTAAGCCTTGTTTTACACTTTGGCATACATTTTGATAACGGACACCCAAGTGTTTTGTGAGTGCCTTGAATTGACCTGATTTAGCTAGTTTAATACAAGGTTGATTGTCTTCCCACACTCTGATAGGTAGGGAACATTCTCCAAACAATTCTTGTACCAGTTGCTTATAAAATTCCAGTTCTCTACATACATCTGATAATGCATTGAACTCAGATTCAGTTGAACTTAAAGCTATAAGTGATTGCTTTCTTGATCTCCAACCAATTAGTGCATTTCCAAATTTTATCGCCATTCCTGACACTGATTTTCTATCTGGTCCAGCATCTGCCCAACTGCTGTCAGCCCAACATTCAAGTTGTGTGCTGCCCTCTGCTGATAGTTTTAAGCGAAACCTTTTGGTAGTTTGGAGATACCTTAAAACTCTTTTTACTCCTTGCCAAGCATGCATTGATGGTTTTTCAGCTTGTCTGCACAGCATGTTGACAGCATATGTTATATCGGGCCGAGTCCACTGTGCAATGTGGAGTAGACTGCCTATTGCTGACTGGTAAACCCCGGGATTACTGAACTCTGCCTGTTGCTCGGCTTGAGCATCCTTTGTGTAACTTAACTCCATTGGGGTTTTAACACCAGCACAGTTGTCCATTTTAAACCTTTCCAGCAACTGCTGGATCTTAGCTTCTTGGCTGAGCCAATAGTTCCCATTTTCATCTTGTTGAATTTTAACTCCTAGATAAACAGATACAGTGCCTAGTGATTTTATCTGAAACTTTTCTCCAAGCTTTGTGGCAAATTGTTGTGCAAGTTTATCGTCCTTTCCACTGTATAATAAATCGGCAACAAATATCAAAACTGCTTCTTGTTCATATCCCGAGCCTTTTAGATAAAGACACGCATCTGCTGCGCTCTTTCTGAACACCATGCTCTCTAGAGCATCGTTTAAGCAGGAATTCCAATTACGGGTGGACTGTTTCAACTCATAAATGGATTTGTGTAGGCGCCAGACCTGGTTTGGCTTGTCTCCTTCAAAACCTGGTGGTGGTGTCATATAGACTTCCTCCTGTAAGTCTGCATTTAAATAAGCCACATTGACATCAAAATGAAACAGCTTATTTCCCTTCTTAGCTGAAGAGGCTAGAAGCATTCTTAATGACTCCGATCTTGAAGTAGGGGCATAGATTTGAGAATTTGAGAATAGTGAACACCTTTGCGCTGCGAAAATCCTTTTGCAACTAGTCGGGCTTTATATTGCAACTCCTCAGTAGTTGTGGGCTTTAAACGATATACCCATCGACAACCTACAGCTTGTTGCCCTTTCGGAAGCTCTGTACTTGTAAACACACCGAGAGACTTCATTGAAGCCATCTCCTTTTCCATTGCTTCCTGCCACTTTACGGCTTCTGAGCTTGGAAGCTGTTGTACCTCTATATAGCTATCTGGCTCACACTGTGCCATATTTACATATACACTTGTCACCTTAAACTGCTCTGGTCGTTTGCCCTTTGTGGCACGTTTTGATCTGCGCAATTGTTCCTCTTGTGCCCCCTCTGACCGTTGGCTGTCAGAATCTGTCTCAGACTTTATATCTGGATGCGCCTCTAGGGATAAAGACCTCCGTTTAGATACCTTCCTTGGGCTTGGTGTTGCAGGCGACCTGCTTCACTTTTGCTGTCTGCTAGGCCTACTGGGTGGCAATGTTGGAACACTCCTAGATTCTGGCTTTTCTACCTTAGGAGAAGAACCTTGTGCCTGGTCAGAATCTGCATCTGAACCATGTGCACCAACCCCTTCTGGCTCACCACCCTCTGGACTTTCATTCTCAGCATAAATGCCTATATCATCTCTCAAAATGTCAGGGTTAGCATGTAAGTGAGTCCATCCGGATTGCTCACAAAATTCAGCGCTCCTACTGATGACCACTCTTGTAGTATCCCCATTTGGGTTCACGAACCTCCAAGATTTGGCGTGTGGTTCGTACCCACAAAAGATGAGTTTCCTAGCCCTTGGACTTCCCTTTTTCCTTAACGCTTTTGGGATAAGTACATAGGCTTGAGATCCAAACACACGAAAGTAATTAACTTTGGACTTCTTCCCGTATAAAGCAAAATATGGCGTAGTGTCAATTACCGAATTATATACTCGGTTCAGAATATGAGTAGCCGTCTGCCAGGCTTCCGCCCAGTAACTTTGAGGGAGTTTAGAATCAAACAACATAGAGTTTGCCAACTCTTGTAGAACCCTGTTTTTACGTTCGGCCACGCCTCCTTCTTGGGGGGAATAAGGTGTAGACAGACGATGCTTAATTCCCTTTCTCTTAAAGAAATTCTGCAACACAGACCCGGTAAATTCTGACCCTCTGACTGTCTGAAAAGCAAGTACTCTAGTACCGAATTCAAGTTCTACTGCACGAACCCAATTTTTAACTGTTTCTGCAGTATCTGCTTTTGTTTTGAGAGGAAAAAACCATGTGACTTTTGTCATCCGAGAGACACAGTGCATACCTCGAACCTCCCATGCTAGCAACAGGCATTGGGCCACATAGGTCCATATGCACAAGTTGGAATACTTTGTCAGATTTCCTATCTGAACTGGGATAACTGCATCTATGAACCTTCGCCCTTTTGCATGCAATACAATCCAAATACTTAGTACATTTGTTCATTTTGCACCCTTCTGATAATTCGGGTTGCCTTTTAACATACTGAAAGTTAATATGTCCCAAACGGCGGTGCCATAAATGAACACAAGAATTATGGGTGGGCGAGTTCACACAACCAGTAGTGTCAGAACAGGCAGCTCCTCTCACGGCGGCCGTACAGGCTGTATGGGCAGCCGCTCTCCTGGCGACCATACGGGCTGCCACACGTGCGGCGTCCATACAGTCTGCCATGCATGCACAGTCCGTACAGGACATTGTGTGCGCGCCTATCATCCAGGACTTGTTACCATATTATAGCTGCCACAAAATCTGTCGGCATGCCACCAGAACCAGGGAAGCCTTGCCAGTTGCAGCTCACATAGTTGAAGCGAAATAAAAGACAGTAGAGTAGATCGGGAAGGAAGTTCCCCAGACTGCAGGAAAAGGTAACAGTAGCTTCAGCATCTGATTCAGTGCAGGCTGCTGAGGGGTTGGACTCCTTAAGATCACCAACTGAGACACCTGGAAAGCACTCAACCTCAGATGACCTCCACTCCAAAAAGTGGGAAAGAGGATTTGATACTGATACTGATACTGGATTTGATTCTGAAAGAGGATTTGATTCTGATACTGGATTTTAAGTTACAGATAGGTAGCCGTGTTGGTCTGCCATAGTCAAAACAAAACAAATTCCTTCCAGTAGCACCTTAAAGACCAACTAAGTCAGTTCTTGGTATGAGCTTTCGTGTGCATGCACACTTCTTCAGATACACTGAAACAGAAGTTTCCAGACCCTTCTATATAGTGAGAAGGTGGGGAGGGGTATTACTCAGAAGGGTGGTGGGAATGGGTGATTGGCAGATAGCTGTGATGAGCCTGTTGACGACTCTTAACGACTGCAATAGGTCTTACAGGAAAAAGCAAGGGGTGAAAAGGTGAAAAATGGCTTTGTCATGTATAATTGAGATAAGAATCCAAGGTCTTTGTTCAGACCAGGTTTTTCCATGGTTTTGAGTTTGGTGATAAGTTGTAATTCAGCAGCTTCTCTTTCCAGTCTATTTCTGAAATTCCTTTGTAGTAAAACAGCTACTTTGAGATCTTGTATAGAATGTCCTGGGAGATTGAAATGTTCTCCTACTGGTTTCTCTGTCTTGTGATTCCTGATGTCCGATTTATGTCCGTTTATTCTTTGGCGTAAGGTCTGGCCTGTTTTAAGTTACAGTCACATCTTTTAAAACAGATGTTTTAAGTTACAGTCACATCTTTTAAAACAGCTGTCAGTATATCACACTGTATTCCACTTGCCTTCCAAAGGAACACGTGGCTCTCCCCACATAGCGGGTTAGGTTGAGACTGCTGATCCAAAGTGATCAGTAATTTTTACGGTAATTACAATCCTGCTTTCCCTTGTACCAGCTTACCTTGACTTCAGTAAGGCCTTTGAAAAGGTCCCCCATGATATTATTGCAAAAAAGCTAATAAAATGTGAGCTAGACAAAGCTACTGTTAGGTGGATTTGTAACTGGTTGACAGGCTGAACCCAAAGAGTGCTCATCAGTGGCTCATCTTCATCCTGGAAAAAAATGACTATTGGGGTTCCACAAGGTTCTGTCCTGGGCCTGGTGCTATTCAATATTTGTATAAATGATTTGGATGATGGAATAGAGGGCATGTTAATCAAATTTGCAAATGACACCAAACTGGGAGGGATTGCTAATACCCCAGAGGACAGGGTCAGAATTCAAAATGACCTGAATAGGCTAGAGAGCTGGGCCAAACCAACAATATGAAGTTCAATAGGGAGAAATGTAAGGTGCTACACTTGGGTAGAAAAAATGAAATGCACAGGTGGGGGACACTTTGCTTGACAACAGTACCTGTGAAAAGGATCTGGGAGTCTTAGTCAACCACAAGCTGAACATGAGTCAACAGTGTGATGTGGCAGCTAAGAACGCCAATGCGATTCTGGGCTGCATCAATAGGAGTATATTGTCTAGATCAAGCAAAGGAATGCTACCACACTATTCTGGTTGGTCAGACCACACCTGAAATACTGTGTCCAGTTCTGGGCACCACAGTTGAAGAAGGATATTGTCAAGCTGGAGCATGTCCAGAGGAGAGTGACCAAAATGTAAAAGGTCTGGAATCCAAGCCCTATGAAGAGAGACTTAGGGAGCTGGATTTGTTTAATCTAGAGAAGAGAAGATTAAGGGGTGACATGATAGCCATGTTTAAATATTTGAAGGGATATCATGTTGAAGAGGGAGCAAACTTGTTTTCTGCTGTTCTATTTTTTTTAAAAAAATACTTTTTTATTAGATTTTCCACAGTGATAACACAAACCGCAAAGCAAAATGATACACAAAAACAGAAAAAGAAAAAGAAGAAAGAGGGGGAAAGGGGGGGGGACAATAAACAGATAAACAATAACAACACACTTAATTCTTCACAAATCCAACCTTTTAAACATCTTGGTTGACTTCCTCAAATCCCTCCCTTCTGAGTTTCCTTGTAATTAAAAGTAACAGCTTTCCAATATCATTATTAAACTAAAACAATTTCCAATTATAGTCCATTTTATTCACTTTTCTTAACATTCTAAATCCCATTTATTTAATTATAACTTAACTTATCCTAGGCCTATTTGTTTCTTTCAAGTAATTTCTAATTTTTTATTTTACAATATTTATTCAAATAGTCCTTGAATTTCCTCCAGTCCTCTTGAAACTCCTCTTCTTTCTGGTCGCGGATTCTTCCAGTCAGATCAGCTAGCTCCGAAAAGTCCATCATCTTCATCTGCCAGTCTTCCACTGTTGGTAGTTCTTGTGTTTTCCAATTTTTAGCAAGTAATATTCGGGCGGCCGTTGTGGCATACAAAAATAATTTAACATCTTTCTTGGGCAATTCTAAACCTGTTATTCCAAGAAGAAAGGCCTCTGGTTTTTTAATAAATGTATATTTCAACATTTTTTTTCAGTTATGGGGTACCGCGTCACTCTAGCGGTTTCCCCGACCTTCAAAGCAAATATTGATGGTGCAGAACAGGCAGCCAATCCGGAAGTCTCTGTTTTCTGCTGTTCTAGAGACTAGGATGCAGAATAATGGATTCAAACTATGGGAAAAGAGATTCCACCTAAACATTAAGAAGAACTTTCTGACAGTAAGGGCTGTTGGACAGTGGAACATGCCACCTTGGAGAATAGTGGAGTCTCCTCCTTTGGAGGTTTTTAAGTGGAGGCTGGCTGGCCATCTGTCAGGAGTGCTTTGCTTGTGTGTTTCAGCATGGCAGGGGGTTGGACTAGATGGCCCTTGCGGTCTCTTCCAGCTCTATGATTTTATGATTCTATATCACTAGCTAGTACACTGCACTGTTCCATTAGATAGATATTGTTGCTATTTTTTAAGCTAAAGGTTATGTATAGCTGTCATCTATTAGTCTTTGAGCCAGTGTGGTGTAGTGGTTAAGAGCAGTGGACTCGTAATCTGGTGAGCTGGATTCGCTTCCCCACTCCTCCACATGCAGCTCCTCACAGGGTGTCTGTTGTGGGGAAGGAAGGGGAAGGAGATTGTTAGCTGCTTTGAGACTCCTTAAGGGGAGTGAAAGGTGGAATATCAAGTCCAAACTCTTCTTCCAAACTCTTTGTAATAGTGACATTTCCCATAAATATGCTGAGACACAACCGAATAATGTTATAGATTTCAATGGGATTCATGGAAGGGCCAAGTTTATTGAGCAGTTTAAATGAATGGGGCATGGAAGTGCTTAACTGGTTCTTGAGCAGGGCCAAAACCTGGGGGAAGGAATCTTCAGTCTCTGTAGCAAACAGCAGGCACAACAACATTTTGTATGGAATGCAGAGCGAGTTCTTCTCAGAAGCAAGCAAGGGGGCCCCTTGAGAACTGGCGGCATGGTGTGAGTACCAAGGTTGGTTTTGCTCTCTGCATTTTTCCTGAAGTTGTTGAGCTGTGAAAATCATATCCACTGTCCCCCTAGAAGGCTGAAAACCATTTTGGGATTCAGGAAGGGTCACCTCGGATAATGTTAAGAGACGATTTGCTAAGATCCTTGCAAGAATTTTGCCAGCCACAGCTAATAGAGAGATGCCTCGATAGTTTCT
Organism: Podarcis erhardii; assembly: GCF_964252035.2. Classification (NCBI taxonomy): domain Eukaryota; kingdom Metazoa; phylum Chordata; class Lepidosauria; order Squamata; family Lacertidae; genus Podarcis; species Podarcis erhardii. The sequence continues at coordinate 7,177,209 of NC_138506.1, read as the reverse complement.
GCAATCAGTTCTGTCACCTTGCTTCTCTCTCCCAGATTTTTTTGATGAGCTTGTGAAGTTGTTGTGTAAGTTCATTTCCACCCACTTTGAAGATTTCAGCAGGTATCCCATCAGGTCCACTGGCTTTGTTGTTTTTCACTTGGTTACACAACTCTCCCAGATTTGGAGATACTGCAAGCTCATCTCTAATTTGTTTTTGCGGGATTTGTGAGAGGACCTCAGCAGCTATGGGGGAGTTGCGGTTAAGGAGATGTTGGTAGTGTCCTTTCCAGCACAGTGCAATAGCTTCTTTATCTTTTAGAAGTGTGGTACCATCTGCTGAGCGTAGGGGGCATATGCCATGATTTATTGGTCCATAGATGGTCTTTGTGGCTTTAAAGAAACTGTGCATCATGAATGTTGGCTAAGTGCTGGATCTCTTGAGCTTTTTTTATCCACCAGGTGTTTTTTAGTTCTCTGGTTCTTAGCATTGGCATAGGTTTTTTTTCTTAGTGGCACAGTTTCTATCTCTTTGCCAGATCTGAAATGCCTTCCTTTTCTTGTCAATCATGCATTCAATCTCACTGTCATTCTCATCAAACCAGTCCTGGTGTTTCCTGGTTTGGTATCCAATAGTTTGCTCACAGACTGCAATAATGGATGTTTTTAGCTTGGTCCAGTGTTCCTCGATGTTATCAGGGAATTCTGAAAGCAGGTGGTCCTTAAGAGTCGTTTGGAAGCAATCCCGCTTAATGGGAACTTGAAGGGCTTGAGTGTTCATTTTGTGGCTTGGTTTTCTTCCCTGAAGCCTGCGTTGTGGTATAATCTTGATAGCCATCATGGCGCGTATTAGTTGGTGATCTGTCCAGCAGTCGTTGGCGCTCATCATAGCTCTGGTAAGGAGCACATCACATTGATCTTTAGCACGGACAATAACATAGTCTAAGAGGTGCCAGTGGTTTGACCGAGGATGCCTCCATGAAGTTTTAAATTTATTTTTCTGTCAAAAGAGTGTTTTGGTAATAAAGCCACTCCCGACATAAGGAGGGGGGGCTGCAGGCTCACGCCCCCGTCTACATTCTCGCGGGGCTGGCTGCAGCCCCGCGGGACTCGGGGACTCCTTGGCTCATCAATATTCATCATTCTCTGCGCCATCCAATCGGCTGGAACCGGGGGCGGGATTAGTAGGGGGCATTTAAGGTCGGGGCAGCCCTTGCTCGCCCCTTTCTTTTCTTTCAGCCAGCTGCGGTTTCCCACCCACCCACCCTCTAGGGTTTTTTTTTTACTTTGCTATGGACTTCGGTTGGTCGCCGCAAGGGGCCTGGTAGGAGTTTTTCCACTTGGCTAATTGGCATTATTTTGGAAGCCACTTGGTTTTTTCGCCTACCTCGTAGCAAAACGTCACAACACCTTTGGTTTTGGCGGTTAGGCATTGGCAGGGGTATTGTTATGCAAATGAGTTGGGGGGGAGGAGCGCCATCACCTCCCCCCAATGTTGAAGGGTAGTTCGGTAAAGGACTCCGGGGGGCGTCGCCTCGTCCGAAACCTATGGAGGCTAGGGCCTAAAGCGCGCTCCCGAGCGGTAACCCCCCGGGGAGCGCCTAGGGATGTGCATCTTGGGGGCTCCCCCTGTTGGTGCTTAACCCTTCCCGGTTATACGGGTTAGTCTGATAGGGCCAATGCCTAAAGCCAATACCGCTCTTACCTGTAATCAATAAAGTTGTGGCCATTTTTCGCCCATTTAACCTTAATTCTTGTGTCCGGTGTCTTTATTCATTCCATTTGTGAGAGGGGGCGGGAATCGCCACGCAACAAGGTTGTGCGCTGCACATATCGTCAAAAGTAAGATTCCGTTCTGGTTGCTGTTGCCAACTCCTTCTTTCCCAATAGTCCCAGGCCACAGATCGAAATCTCGCCCAGCTCTTGCATTAAAATCACCCAGGAGAATAATTTTATCTTCCTTAGGCATCTCTGACAGGATGGTATCCAGCTGAGAGTGAAAATTTTCTTTAATGTCTTCATCGGCATCCAGTGTTGGTGCATAAGTGCTTATAATAGTAGCCTGTTGGTTTTTTGTGAGCTTTATTCGAAGGGTTGAGAGTCGCTCATTAATGCCAGTAGGGACTTCTGAGAGGAGCTTCACAAGGTCGTTTTTCATAGCGAAGCTTATCCCATGTATTCAATGTTCTTGTTCAGATAGACCTTTCCAGAAGAATGTGTAGCCTCCTTTTTCTTCCTTCAATTGTCCCTTGCCTGCTCTTTGAGAGTCTTGAAGTGCTGCAATATCGATGTTAAAACGTCGCAGCTCTCTTGCAATGATGGCAGTTCTGCGTTTAGGACGTTCACTGTTTGTGTTATCTGACAAAGTCCATATATTCCATGTTCCAAAGTTCAATTGTCTTTTACTACCCCTGGGTGGTGACCCCACTGGGCACGGTAATCCAGTCAGGGAAAAAGGGAGGCAGACTATGTTTAGGGCACGATTTCCAGCCCCTCCCCCTTTTCGGGGTGAGCAGAGTGGATCCTAAAAAAGGGCTGCTCAGTCATGGATACAGCTGCTGAGCTGCTCAACTGCCTCGTTCCTTGAGTCAGAACGACTGAATCTGTATCCACCGCCCATGTGTCGATTCATGACTAGGGGCTTCCAGATTTCACATTCCTGCCCCCGTAGCCATTTGCTGATCACCATGGGGAGTTTGGGTTGGGTTTTTGGAAGACACCTGTGTGTGAATTTGTTTTATGTCTGTAGATCAGTGCACACTGACCAACCGCACAGTCTTCACAGTAGGGCTCTGTTCTGATGGCATGAGTAGTCACGACAAACTGGTGGATCCTATCTGCTGCAGCCTTCATCCACCTTCACAGCCGTTGCAACACACCGCTTGTTATCACCCGCCTGTTCTGCCATTGAGGACTTCTTGGATCATTCTTTGTCTAGCTCTTTCCCTGTTATGTACTAAGCTTGGATCCTAGAACAATAGGCAAGTAGGATCCTAAAATGCAATAACTGATTGGCTTCCAGGAAAAGACCAATCAGGCTCCAGGAGGGAAGCAGAATCAGCCAATCAGACAGGACTCGTTGTGTAAATAATGTATATAAAAGCCTGAGGTTTGGGGAAAAATTCAGTCACTGTTTTACAAGCTGCAATAAAGAGCATGAAATCACTACAGGACTCTGAGCATATTTCATTTTCTTTGACATTACTGCCTTGGGTGACCCTGCTGAGAGTACGAGATTCCTGATGGATTCGCTCACAAGGGTCATAGAAATGTGCAAGCCCACTCACCAAGACAAGTGAGGGAACTGAGATAGAGTGCACTGAGCCCTGGTCTCATTAAACAAAGTGTTCGACCAAAATGGCTCTGGCTCTGGTTGAGGACAGCTGGATATGTTTTGGGCCAGGGAACACCAGTAGGTTGCTGTTAGATGAGCGTCACACTCATGGGGGGTGTATTGGAAGATAATTCCCACAGATAAGAAAGGTCACAGACTGTATAGGGCTTTAAAGATTAGCACCAAAACCTTGACTCTGATTCGATACTCCACCTGGAGCCAATCCAGCTGATGAACAACCAACTGAATGTGGGCTCTCCACAAAGTCCAAGTAAGAACTCATGCATCTGCATTTTAGACCATTTGGAGTTTCTGGAGCAGTCTCAAGGGTAGCCCTGCATCTCTCTCTCTCTCTCTATCACATTTATACCCTGCTGTGATGGGATAATGAGCTGCTTGTGCGTAAAAGCTTGATCCCTCTGGGGTTTGGCTGGTCAACCAAACCGAGTCACTAACGGAGCCCCCAAAGCATGACTCCGTCAGTCGCTGGTAGAATCTGACAGTGGGCGTCTACGGAACTTACTCCAGCATAAAAGCTGTTTGACGGACATGCGCCTCCTGGACTCTCTGCGTGACAGTTTCCGGCGAAGGGTGGGAGTTCCTAAGGGGGGTCTTGTTACCTCTTCACTATTCTCACTGGAAGTATCCCAGAGCCTCCCCTCCGACTCCCCTTCCGCCGGAGCTCCTGCTCTCCCCCTACTGGTTCCTTCTTCTGCTGCAGAATCTCTCCTATTCTCCTGGAGCCTTTCCACCACCTGTTCCTCCGATGGCAGTTCCCTGACATCCACCTCCCCCCCAGGGCCCCCTTCACCCCCCCGCCTCCTCTCCCACTGGCGGTGAGGGCGGAAAGCCCCTGAAGGAACTCTCCTCGTCGTCCGAGGATTCAAACACTTCTAGCCACGGCGTACCGTCTCTCTCCCCGTCTTCCTCTTCTTCGTCGGAGTCGGCTTCCTCACCCACCCCTGACTCTGGGAACCCTTCAAACTCCCCTTCCTCATCGGTGGTCCCAAAGTGTTCCCTTCTAAATCGTGCCACGGGTTGCGGTTTTTTTGGGAAACGCTGATGAAATGTTTCTATTAAAACCTCATCGTTGACTACCTCTGCTGGTACCCAAGTGTTTTCCGACTCTACTTCCCCCTCCCATTCTATCAGATATTCCACCTGATTCCCCTTCCACCTGGAATCAATGATTCCTGCCACGTTCATGTCGCTTTCTCTCTCTTCGATCACGGGCGTTTGGGTGACCTCTCTCCTCTCACGCTCCCCCCACTCACGTCCCTCTCGGTACGGCGACAGTAATGACCTGTGAAATACTGGGTGCAATTTCATGTGACTGGGCAGTCTGAGTTTGAATGCTACTGGGTTGACCTGCTGTATGACCTCAAAGGGTCCCAATCTTTTGGGTCTCAATTTTTTACTCCCTCCCTTGAACGGTAGTCCTTGGGTGGATAGCCACACCTGGTTTCCCACCCTTATAGTTTCACCTTCCCTCCTATTTCTGTCTGCTTGCTTCTTATATTCTTCCTTGGCTTTCTCTAAGTTAAGTTGAAGCTGACGGTGGATCGCTTCCATCTCTTCAACAAAATGTTCCGCCGCCGGCACGCTCCACCTCTCCCCTCCTTCTCCTGGAAATGCCCGGGGATGACACCCATCATTTGCCAGAAAGGGACTCATCCCTGTGGACACGTTCTCCGCATTGTTGTAGGCAAATTCTGCCAGAGGTAACTTATCTACCCAATCATTTTCTCTGTCTTCTACACAACACCTCAGGTATTGTTGTAAAATCCCGTTTGCCCTTTCCGCTTGCCCATTTGTTTCTGGGTGCCGGGCAGTTGAAAAATTGAGTTCCACGTGCAGTAAGCTCATAAGTTTCCTCCAGAACCTGGAAGTAAACTGTTTCCCTCTGTCGCTGAAACCCTCAAGGGGGCGCCATGCAACCTGAAAATATGCTCTACAAACAACTTGGCGGTTTCCTCCGCTGTGACCGCATGTGAAGAGGCTATAAAATGACACATCTTAGTTAATAGATCTACCACCACCATGACAGCTGTTTTGCCCTTGGATTTTGGCAGGTCCGTCATAAAATCTATGGACACTGCCTCCCATGGCCTTTCTGGTGTGGGTAAGGGTTGTAATAGCCCCGCTGGCGCCACCCTCTCCCCTTTCGCTCGCTGGCACCTGTCGCAACCCCTGACATATTCCCGTACGTCCTCCCTCACCTTGGGCCACCAAAACTCCCTGGTAACCAACCACATGGTTTCGTGCTGTCCAAAATGCCCCACTGTGGGGCTGTCATGCAACTGCTTGAGTACTCTGCCCCTCAGTTCCCCATCGGGTATGTACAGTGCCCCTTTGTAATACAACGCCCCGTTCTTTTCTTCAAACCCCCCTGTGTTCTCCTCTGTCCTCCTGAGTTCTCTGAATTTCTCTTGGGCGTATTCATCGTTCTCAGTACCCTCTATCAGTTCCCTCTGCCCCACCAATGCCGCCCCACACACCCAGCGGTCTTCAGGGATTACATGCCTTGCCTCAGGCGCTCCCTCCCCCTCTAAGTACTCAGGTTTCCTGGAAAGAGCGTCCGCCCTCACGTTCTCGGAGCCGGGCACGTAACGAATCTCAAAGTGGAATTTGGAGAACTCCTGGGCCCATCGCACTTGTCTCTGGTTCAGCACTCGGGCTGTTCTCCAGTATTCCAGATTTTTGTGGTCAGTTCGGACTTGAACCTTGTGCTGCGCCCCAATCAGCAAGTGCCGCCATCTCCGGAATGCTTCATGAATGGCGAGCAGTTCTCGGTCGTATACTGTGTAGTTCCTCTCGGATTTGTTCAACTTCCGCGAGAAGAATGCACACGGTCTCCATTCAGACGTATCTTTTCCCGGCTGGAGAAGCACGGCCCCCACCGCTCTGTCTGATGTGTCAGTCTCCACTCTCATTGGTTGTTGTAGATCTACGTGCAAAAGTTGCTCTTCTGACGCAAACGCCTGCTTTAAGTGTTCGAACGCCCGCTGCGCTTCTTCCGTCCAAACAAATTTTTTCTTGCTGCTAAGACAATCCGTGATGGGCGCTGTCAAATGGGCAAAGTTTTTGATGAACTTCCTATAGAAGTTTCCGAAGCCCAAGAATCTTTGCACGTCCTTCTTGGTCTTTGGTGTTTTCCATTCCAGTACCGCTTGAACCTTGCTGGGATCCATGGCCAATCCCTTGTCAGACAACCGGTACCCCAGGAATTCCACCTCCCTGGTATGAAACTGACACTTCTCCAGTTTCACCCACAGCCGATTTTCTCGCAGTTTGCTCAGTACTTCTCTTACATCTCGCACATGCTGCTCCTCATTCTCTGAGTACACCAGGACGTCATCTAAGAACGCTACGCAGTTCTTGTAGAGCAATGGCCCCAGGACGTGATTCATGAATGATTGAAAACAGGCTGAGCCCGCCTGTAGTCCGAAGGGCATAACGAGGTACTCAAAGGCCCCCAAGGGGGTGAACATAGTGGTCTTCCACTCATCCCCCTTTCTCACACGTATCAAGTTATATGCCCCTCTAAGGTCCAGCTTGGTAAAAAATTTCCCTTTTCTCACCCGTGTCAGAATGTCATCAATTCTAGGCATAGGGAAAGTCACTGGTTCTGACACTGCATTTAGGGCCCTGAAATCACATACAAGCCTGGGTTTACCCGTGTTTTTTTTGTCCACAAAGAACACTGGGCTGCCCCCCACCGCTCGTGACTCTCTGATGAAACCTCGCTTGAGGTTCTTGTCAATAAACTCCCTTAACTCCTGCATCTCACTGTCTGACATTGCATTCAGCTTGCCCACTGGCAATTGTGCTCCTGGGAGTAAGGTAATTTGACAGTCAAAGGGTCTGTGCGGGGGCAGTTTATCTGCTTCCTTTTCGCTAAAGACGTCAATCAAGTCAGCGTATTGTGGTGGCACCTTCCCCTTGTCCATCACTTCCATCCCTGCTAGAGTGGCCCTGGCCCCTGCCTGAGCCTCTCCCTCCTTGCAGTGTTCTAGGCAATGTGCTGATCCAAAGGAAACCACTCTCTGATGCCAGCCTACTAGCGGATCGTGTAGTGCCAGCCAGCTCATTCCCAAAATAATAGGAGCTCCTCCCAAGGTGGCTACGTTAAACGCTATCAGTTCTGTGTGTCTTGCCACCCTCATTATCATTGGTACAGTCTGTTGGCTCACTTCTCCTCCCAACAGTTCCCTCCCATCAATCGTGGTAACCTGCAAAGGCTTACTTAATGGGATAGTCTGTATCTGGTGTTCAGCTGCAAACTCCTTACTCATGAAATTACAGGAGCTGCCTGAATCCAATAGCGCTTTTATCTTTAGTGGGTGTCCGTTTGACAGTTCCAGCAACACCTCTATCACAAGCGCTGGTCTTGGAGGTTCCGGCGTGGGCACATTCACTACTCCTTGGCCTGGCTGCTGTGCCCTGATGTTGGCAGCCAGGCGTTGGCTCTTACTTGCTCCTTGATTTCTCCTTCCTCCTTCCCCCCAACAGTTCCCGCCATTCCATTCCGGACAGACTCTGGCAAAGTGACCTGGCTGTTGGCAGAGATAACATCTCTTGGCGCTCTTTCCCTCCTTCTTCCGCCCTTCACTGGTGTTTGAAACTGCGCGCGCGCCCGCTGTTCCAAGTTCCATCGGCTCTGCTGGCGGGAAAGGCTGCTCCGGAATCTCTGGAATGCGGAAGTCCTTCCAACGTTCCCCCTTTCCTTCCCGCTTTTCCAAAGCTCTTGCCTCCTGGCGCGCTCCTATGGACAACGCAGATTTAGTCAGCTGATCCATAGACTCCGCCCTAGGCGCCCGGGAAAGTTCATCTTTCACTGCCGGAGAGAGCCCTTCTTCAAACAGCATTTGAATAGGTTCACTCGCAAGGTCCCACCCCAGTCTATGAATCAGCATGGTGAACTCAGTCCAGTACTCACGTACAGATCGGCTCCCCTGTTTACACGCCATTAACTGCCTGCGCACCACCCCCTGCTCAATCTCGCTGGAAAACATCAAGTCCATGGCGCGAAAAAACTTCATTGTGTCCTTTAAGATTTCATTGTTGGCTGCCATCAGGGGTCTAACCCAGTCCTTCGCCCCTCCCTCTAGATGGCCAATCACGTACGCCACTCTAGAGTTCTCATCGGGGAAGTCATCAAACAGTAGATTGAGAGCATATTGCATCTCTGTCCTAAAGGCTTGATAGTTCCTGGGATCCCCCCCAAATTTCTGCACCAATCCAGGCACCTTTCTGGCAAGTGGGGTGGTTTTCCCCTTATCCGCATCTTGAGCCCTCCTCTCCTCGAGCCTCGCCGTTTGCAGCGCGAGCTGGACCTCCAACGCCCGGTACCTTTCTTCCAGGCTTGGACCTGCTCCAGCTCCAGCTCCTCCGGTTCCGGCTGGTTCGCTCATGATGCCCTCTGCTTGCACAAGCTGCTTTCAAAGACTGTCAGATTGCTGTGATGGGATAATGAGCTGCTTGTGCGTAAAAGCTTGATCCCTCTGGGGTTTGGCTGGTCAACCAAACCGAGTCACTAACGGAGCCCCCAAAGCATGACTCCGTCAGTCGCTGGTAGAATCTGACAGTGGGCGTCTACGGAACTTACTCCAGCATAAAAGCTGTTTGACGGACATGCGCCTCCTGGACTCTCTGCGTGACAGTTTCCGGCGAAGGGTGGGAGTTCCTAAGGGGGGTCTTGTTACCTCTTCACTATTCTCACTGGAAGTATCCCAGAGCCTCCCCTCCGACTCCCCTTCCGCCGGAGCTCCTGCTCTCCCCCTACTGGTTCCTTCTTCTGCTGCAGAATCTCTCCTATTCTCCTGGAGCCTTTCCACCACCTGTTCCTCCGATGGCAGTTCCCTGACACCTGCCCTCCCCGGCTCAGGCGTAGAGCAAGTTAAAGTAGTCTAGTCTGCAGGTGACTGCTGCATAGATCACCATGGCTAGGTTGGAAAGGGACAGGTAAGGTACCAATTGCCTAACCTGACATAGATTTAAAAATGCCAGTTTGGCTACATTTGTGACCAGTGCCTCCATAGAGACAGAAGCATCCAGGATCACACCAGGACTCCTGATGGCAGTTACAGCTTACTATTGTGCCCCATGAAGAGCTGGGAGCTGGCAAACAGAACCGAAATCATTCTGGCCCAGCCACTGCACCCCCATCTTTAATGGATAGAGATTCAGCCAACTCCGTTTCCTCCATCCCAGCACACACCCCTAAAAATTGGCCAATATATCCAGGGTAACATCTGGCCAGGGCCACGAAGCAGAAGATCCATTATGTTTGTGGTCAAATCTGTGGTTATGTACAATATATTTGAATAAAGGGTGAATTTGGGGTTCCTCAATGCGAAAAGCGTGAGGATCCATGAGGATCTGTGCTTCAAAACCAAGTTTTTGGGCCACGGTAAGGCCAGGAAGCTGTGGATTTGAATTTTCTGTGGTGCAGGCTGTGCCCATGGGCATGATGTGTGATTTGACAGTGAGTTTGGGGTGGCCCAATGCAAAAAGCGTGGGGATCCATGAAGATCCGTGCTTAAGAACCACGTTTTTGGCCATGGAGTGGCCAGGAAGCCGTGGATCCGTGATTTTTGTGGTGCAGGCTGTGCCCATGGGCATGATGTGTGATTTGACGGTGAGTTTGGGGTGGCCCAATGCAAAAAGCGTGGGGATCCATGAGGATCTGGGCTTCAGTACTGCATTTTTGGGCCACGGTATGGCCAGGAATCCTTGGATCTGAGTTTCTTGTGGTTCAGGCTGTGCCCATGGGCATGATGTGTGATTTGACGGTGAATTTGGGGTGGCCCAATGCAAAGAGCGTGAGGATCCATGAGGATCCGTGCTTCAAAACCAGTTTTTTGGGCCATTGAGTGGCCAGGAAGCCGTGGATGCGTTATTTTTGCGGTGCAGGCTGTGCCCATGGGCATGATGTGTGTTCTGACGGTGAGTTTTAGGTGGTGGCCCAATGCATAAAGCATGAGGATCCATGAGGATCCATGCTTCAGAACCACGTTTTTGGGCCACGGTAGGGCCAGGAAGCCATGGATCTGAGTTTTTTGTGGTGCAGGCTGCGCCCATGGGCATGATGTGTGATTTGACGGTGAATTTGGGGTGGCCCAATGCAAAGAGCATGAGGATCCATGAGGATCCGTGCTTCAAAACCAGTTTTTTGGGCCATGGAGTGGCCAGGAAGCCGTGGATGCGTTATTTTTGCGGTGCAGGCTGTGCCCCTGGCTGTGACGTGTGATTTGACAGTGAATTTGGTTTGGCCCAATGCGGAAAGCATGAGGATCCATGAGGATCCGTGCTTCAAAACCAGGTTTTGGGGCCATGGAGTGGCCAGGACGCTGTGGATCCGTGATTTTTGTGGTGCAGGCTGTGCCCCTGGCTGTGACATGTGATCTGATGGTGAGTTTGCTTTGGCCCAGTGCAAAGAGCATGAAGATCCATGAGGATCCGTGCTTCAGAACCACGTTTTTGGGCCATGAAGTGGTCAGGAAGCCGTGGATCCGTGATTTTTGTGGTGCAGGCTGTGCCCCTGGACATGATGAGTGATTTGACGGTGAGTTAAGGGTGGCCCAATGCAAAGAGCATGAGGATCCATGAGGATCAGTGCTTCAAAACCAGGTTTTTTGGGCGAAAGATTTATACGATCTGAAGAGAAACCAGCGCTTAATGGAGGCTCTCTCTCTGATCTCCGGAGAGAGAGGGCTGCTGCATGAGTTCGGGTCTGACCGCTACGGCGAAGCGGGGACCCCTAAAATCACAGGCGCTGAAGCCTGTGAACAAGGAGACTCGGTGGGCACCATTTGCGCCCCCCCCCTTACTGCAAAAGAGCCTTTTTAAAGGCTCCGGAGGAGCATCGGGGATCGCGCGGTGCTGAGAGTCGCTACCCAGCCCGTGGAGTGAAGCCGCGTCGCCATAGGTGGAGAGCGCCGATTCCTTCCTGAAATTCGGACTGAAATTTAACACCCGTAAGTAGGATTGAGAAATCTATCGGGACTATAAAATTTGTTTGAAATTCGGTTGAAAACGGGGATGGTAAATAAAGGAAGTCTGCCTCCCCCCCCCCGGCTGCATGATCTTTAAAGCAATGGAATTTAAAGCTGCAATTGAAGGAGAAGTAATCTTGAACTTTTTAAAGCGGTTTAACCCTGGCATTGAATTTGAACCCCCCCCCCCCCCAGCAAGCAGGAGCGAGGGGGGAAGAAAAGGGAACTTGATTTAACCTGCATGAAAGGAAGCAAAGGGAAAAACTTTCCGCTGTCTCTGACTCTGGGAGCAAGCTGCCTGGGTGAAACACTTGACAGGGACTGTCAGAAATGATAGACTGTGACTTTATTTGATACAATTTTGGTTTTTGTGACTTTGGGATTTTACTGAAAGAACAATTTGATAGCTTGTTGCAGCTAGAAGACTGGGTGACTGTGGTTAAAAACTTTCCTCTTTGGGGGCTTTTGGCTTCTTTGTTTTTTCCCAGTTTTGTGGATACATTGAATTGCTCCCTCTAGAGGACCCAAAGACAATAGTTGCAACTTAGACTGTAAAAAACAAGTCACTGGATTTTTCCATTCAAAGCTGCTCCTGTGGGAACGACCTTGGGACATGAGCGGCTCAGCAGAGGAGATAGCAACAAGGTCTAAAGTTAAAGCCGCACAAAAGAAAAGGGGCTCTACGTCAGGCACATTGTCAACAGGCACAGCTGGACAGGAAAAAGGGATAGATATATTCATGGATTCAGTGACACAAGCTTTACTTAAGATAAATGAATCCTTAGAAAATTTGACAAAGCAGAGTACGGAAAATACCAAACAGCTGACAGAACTCACTACAAAATTGGACTTGAACACCAAAAGCATAACATCCAACACAGCAACCATAAATAAATTAATTGAGGAAAATGCAACAATCCGAAAAATAGCGGAAGAAGCGAAATCCACTGCAGACAACACACAGGAAAAATTAGCACCAGTATGCAAGAGGTTGGACGAACATGAGGCCGCTTTGTCTTTATGGGAGATGCAGAGGAAAGAGAGGAATTTAAGACTTAGATTGGTCCCGGAAAGTGAAGGGGACAACTTAGTGGACTTTCTCACTAAAGAACTTTCAGAATTTTGGCAGGTAAACACAGAGGAGGAAGAATTTAAGATAACGGCTGCCTTCAGACTGGGGAGAAGGCAAAATAGAAAGATTCCGAGGGATTGCCTGATAACTTTGAGATCAAAGGAGGAAAGAGACAAAATATTAAATCTACACTATCAAAGAACCCTTGAGATTGAAGACGTCTTTGTGCAAATTTACAAGGACATCCCGAAATATATTCTGGAGGCTAGAACTCACTATAAGAACCTGGTTTACCTGCTGAAACAGAATAGTATTCCTTTCAGGTGGGAGTTTCCACAAGGCCTGTCCTTTAGCTACAAAGGAAAGAAAGTTAAGATAAGAACAGTACAAGATAAAGAACAATTTTTGGACAGAAACGAAGAGGACCTACAGAAAGGAGTGGTAGAATTGACCTCTGAAACAGATCTTGGAAACCTGACATTTGGACTCAAATCACCAACGGAAGAAGAACAGCCGCAGGGAGCGGCTGGAGGTAACTAATTAACGATGTCTCTGCAATTTCTGACTTGGAACTGTAATGGATTGAACCTTCCCAGAAAAAGGCGTGAAGTTTTTCAAATTTTGAAAAGAGAACAATTGGATTTGATTTGTTTACAAGAGACCCACATAACAAGGACACACAGAAAATTGCTTATAAACAAAAGGCTAGGACAGGAATTCATTTCATCGGATAAAGTCAAGAAAAGAGGAGTGGTGATCTACGCAAAGGAGAAATTGGCCCCTAAATTGATTTTTAAAGATGAACAAGGAAGATTTTTGGCAATTGAAATACAAATCCTGGGAGAAAAATTTTTGACAGTTGGTATTTATGCACCTAATGAAGGGAAGGCAGAATTTTTCAAGAAACTGCATGAGACATTAATGGACTATCTGGATTACAATGTAATTTTATTAGGAGATATGAATGGCGTGGTTTCTACAAATATGGACAAAGCACAAAGACAGGTGGTCTCTAAGGATGGGAGATTACCCAAGACTTTTTTTGAAATGACAGAGAATTTGGACTTGATAGACATCTGGAGAACTAGAAACCCTCTCGAGAGAGAGGGAACGTTTTTCTCTGAGGCACAAATGACATGGACAAGAATTGATCAAATTTGGATTACTAGTGGCATGGCTCCAAGGATAAAAAAAGTAGAAATCTGCTCAAAGACATGCTCCGACCATAACGCTGTGAAGATGGAAATGAAACTAACAACAGCTGGTTCCTTCAGATGGAGAATGAATGACACCCTATTTAGAGACGATGAGATTTACAAAAAGGCCCAAAAAACTTTGAAGGACTATTTTGAGATAAATCTGAGGACGGATGTTGAAAAAAGAGTGATTTGGGACGCAAGTAAAGCCGTGATGCGAGGTTTCCTAATACAACAGAATACTTTAAAGAGGAAAAAGCAAAATGAGAAGAAAGATAAGATCCTGGAAAGAATAAAAGAGGGAGAAAAGAGATTGAGGTCTAAACCAAAGTCTCATGAGATTTTGAGAGAAATTAAATTTTATCAGATGCAGTATATGGAACTGATGAACCAAGAGATAGAATGGAAAATCAAGCAAATGAGACAAAGGACATTTGAATCAGCAGACAAATGCGGGAAACTCCTCGCATGGCAATTGAAGAAGAGACAAAAACTGAATACAGTTACAAATTTGGAGGTGGACGGAAAGAACGTTACTAAACTAAATGAGATCAGCAATTGCTTTCAGAGTTATTTCAGAAGACTATATGCACAAGGGCCGGAGAATGAACGAGACATAGAAGATTTCCTTAAGAAATATGGATTACAAAAAATTTCTCAACAAAGTATGCTGATTTTAAATGAGAAAATAACAGATAAAGAAATAGAGGGTGCCATTCAGAATATGCAACTAGGTAAATCTCCAGGACCAGATGGATTAACCTCCAGATACTACAAAGCCTTGAAGGAATGGATAATACAGCCGTTGAAGGAGGTTTGCAATGAAATATTAGAGGGGGAAAAGGCTCCTGAATCGTGGAAAGAAGCTTTCATCACACTTATACCAAAGTCTGAAACCGAAAAAAATCAGATTAAGAACTACCGCCCTATATCATTACTTAATGTGGATTACAAAATATTTGCTGACATTTTAGGAAAAAGACTTAAGAAGGTGCTGGTGGAGGAGATTCACAAAGACCAGGCAGGCTTTCTCCCGGGAAGACACTTATCAAGCAACGTAAGGAATAAAATTGATATTATGGAAATGCTGACAGTAAATATTAACACGAAGGCAGTTTTAATATTTGTGGATGCGGAGAAAGCCTTTGACAATATTTATTGGAACTTTATGAAGAAGAATCTCCAGGGGATGGGGGTAGGCCAAAGGTTTGAAAATGGTATAGGTGCAATATATTTGGAACAAAAGGCAAAGTTAATTGTAAATAATGTGGTTACTGATGAACTTCCGATAGAAAAAGGGACACGGCAGGGGTGCCCGATATCCCCATTACTTTTTATATCAGTCCTGGAGGTTTTATTAAATATGATCAGGGGGGACCAGTTGGTAAAAGGAATTCGGGTCGGAGCCAGACAGTACAAATTGAAGGCATTTGCAGATGACCTCGTATTGACTTTACAAGAGCCAGACACTAGCACAAAAAGAGTTTTAGAACTAATTCAATTCTTTGGCCAGGTTGCAGGATTTAAACTGAATAAACAAAAAGCTAAAGTCCTGGGAAAAAACTTAACAAATGGTGAAAGGGAGAAGTTCCAAAGTGAAACTGGGTTGATGGTGGCTAAGAAAGTGAAATATTTGGGGATTAACATGACATCTAAAAATGTTAATTTATTTAAGGACAATTACGACAAATGTTGGACAGAGGTAAAGAAAGATCTAGAAATATGGTCGAAATTGAAGCTTTCCTTGTTAGGCCGAATTGCTGTGATCAAAATGAATGTTTTGCCAAGAATGTTATTTCTGTTTCAGACATTACAGATTGTGGATAAACTAGATTGCTTCAAGAAGTGGCAGAAAGATATATCTAGATTTGTCTGGCAGGGCAAAAAGCCCAGAATAAAATTTAAGATATTAACTGATGCAAAAGATAGAGGGGGGTTTGCCCTGCCGGATTTAAGACTTTATTACGAAGCAGCAGCTTTCTGCTGGTTGAAGGATTGGCTACTTCTTGAGAATACTGATATTTTGGATTTGGAAGGGTTTGACAATAGGTTTGGTTGGCACGCTTACATATGGTATGACAAGGTTAAAGCTCATAAAGGTTTTAAAAATCATGTGGTTAGGAAAGCATTATACAATGTCTGGACTCGATATAAAGATTTGTTGGAAAACAAAACTCCTAGGTGGTTATCACCAATGGAGGCTAAAGAAGTGAAGAAACTTAATATGGAATCTAATTGGCCAAAATATTCTGAAATCTTAGAACAAGAAAGTGGTAAATTTAAATTAAAGAGATTTGAAGAAATAAAGTCCATGGTAAGAGATTGGCTCCATTATTATCAAATAATGGAGACCTTTAAACAAGACAGGAAAATTGGCTTCCAGGTGGAGAAATCTAAATTAGAAACAGAACTGCTAGAATCCAATACTAAGAATTTATCAAGAATGTATAATTTGTTGCTGAAGTGGAACACAATAGATGAGACAGTCAAATCAGCTATGATTAAATGGGCACAGGACATTGGTCATGACATTATGTTTGCAGACTGGGAACAGTTATGGACCACCGGTATTAAATTTACGGCATGTAATGCCTTAAGAGAAAACATTATGAAAATGATTTATAGGTGGTACATGACTCCAGTCAAGCTTGCAAAGATCTATCATTTGCCCAACAATAAATGCTGGAAATGTAATGAAACTGAAGGTACCTTCTTTCACCTTTGGTGGACCTGCCCAAAGATCAAAGCCTTCTGGGAAATGATTTATAATGAAATTAAGAAGGTACTTAAATGCACTTTTCATAAGAAACCAGAGGCATTCCTCTTGGGCATGGTTGGCCAACTGGTGACAAGAAAGGACAGGACTTTTTTTATGTACGCTACCACAGCAGCAAGGATACTACTAGCAAAGTATTGGAAGACGCAAGAATTACCCACACTGGAAGAATGGCAGACGAAAGTGATCGACTTTATGGGATTGGCAGAAATGACCGGCAGAATCCGTGACCAAGAGAAAGAGACGGCGGAGGAAGATTGGAGGAAATTTAAAGTTTATCTTAAGAACTGTTGTAAAACTGATGAGTGCTAAAATGTTAAGGGGAAGGAAGATGCAGAATTGCAGCTGAAACTGTTTGATGAATTAAGATGAAACTGAGAAAAAATAAGTTATAAATATAATTGGACTAAGGGGTTGCTGAAAAATTGCAAAATAAGGATGCAGAGAGGGGGAGGTATGGGGAAGTCCATGAAAGAAGGTTTATGAAAAGGAGGATATGAAAAATATATGTGTGTATGTTTTTGTTTGTTTTGTTTGTTTTAAAATGAAAAACCAATAATTTAAAAAAAATAATGAAACAAAACAAAAAAAAACCAGGTTTTTGGACCGTGGAGTGGCCAGGAAGACGTGGATCCGTGATTTTTGTGGTGCAGGCTGTGCCCCTGGCTCTGACGTGTGATTTGACAGTGAGGTTTGGTTGTCCCAATGCAAAGAGCATGAGGATCCATGAGGATCCGTGATTCAACACCAAGTTTTTGGGCCATGGAGTGTCCAGGAAGCCGTGGATCTGTGATTTTGGTGGTGCAGGCTGTGCCCCTGGCTCTGACGTGTGATTTGACAGTGAGTTTTGGTTGTTCCAATGCAAAAAGCATGAGGATCCATGAGGATCCGTGCTTCAAAACCAGGTTTTTGGGCCATGGAGTGGTGAGGAAGCTGTGGATCCGTGATTTTGGTGGTGCAGGCTGTGCCCATGGGCATGATGTGTGATTTGACGATGGGTTTGGGGTGGCCCAATTCAAAAAGCGTGAGGATCCATGAGGATCTGTGCTTCAAAACCAGGTTTTTGGACCATGGAGTGGCCAGGAAGCCGTGGATCTGTGATTTTTGTGGTGCAGGCTGTGCCCCTGGCTCTGAGGTGTGATTTGACGGTGAGTTTTGGTTGTTCCAATGCAAAAAGCACGAGCATCCATGAGGATCCGTGCTTCAAAACCAGGTTTTTGGGCCATGGAGTGGCCAGGAAGCCGTGGATCCGTCATTTTTGTGGTGCAGGCTGTTATGTACTGAAGTTGAGATTGCAGTGTCCCGTGCACAGCGGAATGATGAGGAGTACGTGCACATACTCTATATTGCTTTATTTACATTTCAAAGCTGGTAGGTTACAGAAAAACATCTTGCCTCTGCCGGAGCAGAGAAAGCATCCTCTCTCCTCTAAAGCACGGAGAGAACTGCTGAACAACAGTGAAAAACAGGAAACCAGTTGTGATGGGATAATGAGCTGCTTGTGCGTAAAAGCTTGATCCCTCTGGGGTTTGGCTGGTCATCCAAACCGATGCACTAACGGAGCCCCCAAAGCATTACTCCGTCAGTCGCTGGTAGAATCTGACAGTGGGCGTCTACGGAATTTACGCCAACATAAAAGCTGTTTGACGGACATGCGCCTTCGTGACTCTCTGCGTGACAGTTTCCGGCGAAGGGTGGGAGTTCCCAACGGGGGTCCCGTTACCTCTCCACTACTCTCACTGGAAGCATCCCAGAGCCTCCCCTCCGCTGTGACTCCTGCACTCCCCCTGCTGGTTCCCTCTTCTGCTGCAGATTCTCTCCTATTCTCCTGGAGCCTGTCCACCACCTGTCTCTCCGATGGCAGTTCCCTGACACCAGTGTACGTCACATCCAGTCTCCCTTTCCCGTGGGAAAACCCAACAGCAACTGACTGTGGAATGTAAACACCTGTCTCGTGACAAGCACTTCGCTGCACAGTGAAAGAGAGCAGAAACCAACATCCTCCCCCTTTCTGTGAACATCACTGGGCAGCGTGTTCGTACAATATCAGTACAAACCCAACTTCTGCACATAGGTACAGTGTTGATCCCTTGATACAATCTTGGACAATACATCAGCAGGAATTTCATTACCTGGCATATAGGACACCGTTATGAGTCCCTTCTGAATACGTTCCCTAGCATGTTGCAACTTCAATTGCAAGTGCTTTGTGCTTTGCTTACAACCTTCAGAATTCAGCAAAGCCAAACATGCTTTGTTGTCCTGGTAAACCTGGATTGGACATTTGACAGGAATTTTCATGTCTTTGCACAATTGTAACAACCATTCACAATCTTTAAGTGAATAAGACAGTGCATTCAGTTCAGCTTCAGAAGTACTTAAGCTAACTGTTGTTTGCTTCTTGCATGACCAATCAAATAGACCCTGATTGTACATATAGCAAACTCCAGACGTACTTTTCCTGTCTGTAGTGTCGCTTCCAAAACTTGCATCTGCAAAAATCTCAAGACCACCAGACTTCTGATTGTTAAATCTTAGTCTGTAATGCATAGTGCCTTTCAAATACCGCGCTATGCGTTTCAGAGCTTTCCAATCCTTAACAGTAGGATTGTTGACTTGTCTGCTTAGCAAATTACAGCTAACAGCAATGTCTGGTCTTGAACATCTGGCAATGAAGTTTAGCTTGCTTAGCACACACTTCTGTACAGTGTAGTGTCAGAAAATGCTTCTTCAGTGTCATCTACCTGATAACCTGTTGTCATCGGTGTGTCTACAGGGTTAGCATCCATCAGGTTTAGTTTGCTTAACACATCAGCAATTTTCCGTGACTGGTGTACTAGAATGTTACCATCTTGATCTCTCTCTATTTCCAGAGATAGGTAGTTGTTTACCTCACCAAGATCTTTCATGTCAAAGTGCTCTTTCAGTTGAGCTAGGGCGTTATTGTACATTGTGACATCCTTCCAAAAGAATAATAGATCATCAACATAAAACAAACAATACAGTTTCTTTTGCCCCTCCTCTTTGACAAACACACATGGATCAGCTTTCCCTTGCTTAAAACCTAGAGAAAACAATACTTCAGTGAGTTTTGTGTGCCAACATTGTGCACTTTGTTTGAGACCATAAAGGGACTTCTTCAGAGCACAAACAAATCCCTGTTTTACCTGTACGCCATCAGGTGGAAGCATATAAAGTGATTCATCTAGAGATCCGTACAGAAAAGCTGTATTCACATCATGGTGACTAATGTGTAGATTCTCCTCTGCAGCTAGCTTGAGCATAAGCCTAATGCTCTCATACCTCACTGTGGGTGAGTAGGTCTTGTGATAGTCTTCACCTGGTACTTGTGCAAAACCTCTGGCTACCAATCTGGCTTTGTGTCTGACTATCTTGCCATTTTGATCAGTCTTCGCTTTGAAGACCCATTTGCTTCCAAGCAGTTTCATTCCTGGAACTACTGGAACAAGGTCCCATGTTTTGTTCCTTTCTAAGGAATCAAGCTCAGCCTTCATGGCATTTAACCATGGCTCAGCTTCCTTTGAATCCAAATCCTGGATTTCTTGGAAACTTGAAGGTTCAAATACCTTCTTGGAGCTTTTAACAGCTGTTACTGCTATCTTAGCAAACTCATCAGCAAATCTCTTTGGAGGTCTGCCTTTTGTAGCTCTTTGTGACCTGCGAATTAGCCGTAGGTCT
Organism: Podarcis erhardii; assembly: GCF_964252035.2. Classification (NCBI taxonomy): domain Eukaryota; kingdom Metazoa; phylum Chordata; class Lepidosauria; order Squamata; family Lacertidae; genus Podarcis; species Podarcis erhardii. The sequence goes on along the minus strand of NC_138506.1, from coordinate 7,157,156 downwards.
TCAACACTCTCCTCTTCCTTCTTAGGAGAAAAGTGGCCTATTGTGAACAATGGTTCTTCCAATTCCTGATCAGAGCTTTCAGAGGGTCGCATAGAGGCTTTCGCACTCTTGAAATCCTCTGAATCACCCGATCCAGCTTCAGACTCAGAATCAGAACCTTCATCGGTGGGTGTGGGTTGTTGCGGTTGCTTTTGACTATCCTCAGTCTCATCACTGTCATCAGGATAACATTGGAAAATTCCCACATTCTCCCCCCACTTGGCATTGTACTCAACACTTCTTGTGAGCTTAATTGTCTTAGAGTCAGTCATCATTATTCTGTAAGACCCTTTCTGATAACCTAGAAAGATGCCATGTAATCCACGCTTGTCTAACTTGGAGCCTTGTGGTGAGTGAACCCACATGTCAGAACCAAAAATTTTCATGTGTTTGATGTATGGCTTCTTGCCAAACATCTTCTCATAGGGGGTACAACCAATTGCTGAAGATAACCTGCGATTATAACTGTAAACAAAACAAGAGAGAGATTCGGCCCAATAACTCTCTGGAAGATTTGCATCATGCAGCAAGGTTTTTAACCCTTGAAGCAATGTTTGATTTGCCCTCTCGCAAAGTCCATTCTGCCATGGCGAGTGAGGACTAGACAAATCGTGTTGAATTCCTTTCTCAGTCAGAAAAGCTTCAAACTGCTGAGAAGTGAATTCTCCCCCGCGATCAGTGAAAAGAATTTTTATCTTCTTACCATGCACATTTTCCAACCAAGCACAGAATTCCTTGAACCTAGGAAAAGCCTCTGATTTCTGCTTGAGATTGTACACATAAATATACCTGGAAAATGCATCAATGAGAACCATGAAGTACCTGTTTCCACCCAAAGAGGGCGCTAGTGGTCCAACCAAATCAGCATGAACAATTTGGTATGGTTCTGTAGCTTGCCTACTAGACACCTTACCTTTCGCAGCCATTTTCACCTTGTTTGCTGCGCATGCCTTGCACTTCATGTGGTACCTGCAGGGTTTAATAGTCATACCTTCAACCAAGGCAGGCATTTTAGGTACTGCCTCAAAATTCAAATGACCAAACTTTCGGTGAAAATCATGAATACATTCTGCATGCAAACTTTTGTTAGTACCTGCAATGCAACAAGTGTCATCCTGCACAACATCATCAAAATACAAAACATACAAACGATCAACATATTCAGCATACAATACATAATCATTTTCCTTTGTGATGATGCACCTTTTGTTCTTAAAGGAAACGTCAATTTTCCGCTCATTCAGCTGTCCAACGCTGAGCAGATTATGTTTGGCATCCGGTACATAAAGAACATCCTGTATCGATAAGTCCAAACTGTGAAGAACAACAGTTCCGTAGCCTTTACTGGGGATTGTGTGGTCATCCGCCTGGTGAATCGCACCTTCCTGCGGTGTAAAAGACACGAACAGTCGCTTATCGTTGCACATGTGATGCGTTGCAGCCGAATCAACAACGAAGAAAGATCTAGACGTCTTCTGGACCTCTGCAACCTTTGGAGTGAAGCGTGAGACCATTGCCTTGTGCTGCGTTGTCCTGGACACCGGACCTTTGCCTTTGCTTCGGCCTTTTCCACGCGATGAGCTTTCGCTGCGCTGCTCTGTCTTGGCCCTGGGATATCTGCATTCCCTCTTCATATGGCCTAGATGTCCACACGAGTAGCATTTCACTGCCTTCAAAGCTTTGGCGCCATCTGGTGGTTCCACTGCACTATGGGATGACATCTGTGAAGTCTCCCCCTTGCCCATGCAGCTATCACCCTGGCGGTCTGCTTCATTCTGAATCATGGCAGTATCACAGGCTACTGTGAGTTGAGCATTTGGCTGATTGGCATCAAATTCGCCACTTGCCTCAGCCAGCCTTCTGCAGCTAGCCATCATGACTCTGGCATTAGCCTTCTGCGTCATCTCTGCTGCTTTAAATCATGCTGCGTCACTGCTGCAGCTGCTTTATTCCAAAAGCACTTTTTAAAGTTACTTTCGATTTCCCCAGCAGAGGAGCTTGTTCCTTTGAGCCTTTGCCTGTGCCCGGCAAAACGGCCTTAAAAGTTCAAAGTCCAGCCATAAAGCCATTAATTAGAAGCTGGCAGGCTGCCCGGAGCAGTAGCACATACCTCATCAATCATTTTGACGCGCAGAGCAGATACCGTCCGATCCGTCCCTCTGCCGCTGTTCCAATTCCTGGGCCCATAACCATTTTATTGTTGAGATTGCAGTGTCCCGTGCACAGCGGAATGATGAGGAGTACGTGCACATACTCTATATTGCTTTATTTACATTTCAAAGCTGGTAGGTTACAGAAAAACATCTTGCCTCTGCCGGAGCAGAGAAAGCATCCTCTCTCCTCTAAAGCACGGAGAGAACTGCTGAACAACAGTGAAAAACAGGAAACCAGTGTACGTCACATCCAGTCTCCCTTTCCCGTGGGAAAACCCAACAGCAACTGACTGTGGAATGTAAACACCTGTCTCGTGACAAGCACTTCGCTGCACAGTGAAAGAGAGCAGAAACCAACAGTTCTCACCTTGGGCCAGCAGGGGCATACTGTAGATAGTTATGCAGATGAAGGATCAAAAGTGACGTTCAGCGATTGGATAGTTTTAGAAAGTTGTTACAGTAACGTGGTACTGGAGCTCTATATAAGCCGGCTGACTGAGCCCTTCAGTTCAGTTCTGTCCTGGCCTGTGAATAAACAAGAGCTGTTTGAAAATCGCTGTGTCGTCTGATATGTTCACCCATAACTTAACACTGGCGACAAGGATGGGATCAATGGACATCAGAGCACAGCCAGATGCAGCCACCCTCTGAACTGAATCATAGAATCATAGAATCCTAGAGTTGGAAGAGACCACAAGGGCCATCGAGTCCAACCCCCTGCCAAACAGGAAACACCATCAGAGTACTCCTGACATATGGTCGTCAAGCCTCTGCTTAAAGACCTCCAAAGAAGGAGACTCCACCACACTCCTTGGCAGCAAATTCCACTGTCAAACAGCTCTCACTGTCAGGAAGTTCTTCCTAATGTTTAGGTGGAATCTTTTTTCTTGTAGTTTGGAACCATTGCTCCGTGTCCGCTTCTCTGGAGCAGCAGAAAACAACCTTTCTCCCTCCTCTATGTGACATCCTTTTATATATTTGAACATGGCTATCATATCACCCCTTAACCTCCTCTTCTCCAGGCTAAACATGCCCAGCTCCCTTAGCCGTTCCTCATAAGGCATCGTTTCCAGGCCTTTGACCATTTTGGTTGCCCTCCTCTGGACACGTTCCAGTTTGTCAGTGTCCTTCTTGAACTGTGGTGCCCAGAACTGGACACAGTACTCCAGGTGAGGTCTGACCAGAGCAGAAGATAGTGGCACTATTACTTCCCTTGATCTAGATGCTATACGCCTATTGATGCAGCCCAGAATTGCATTGGCTTTTTTAGCTGCCGCATCACACTGTTGGCTCATGTCAAGCTTGTGGTCAACCAAGATTCCTAGATCCTTTTCACATGTACTGCTCTCAAGCCAGGTGTCACCCATATTGTATTTGTGCCTCTCTTTTTTTTTGCCCAAGTGCAATACTTTACATTTCTCCCTGTTAAAATTCATCTTGTTTGTTTGGGCCCAGTTCTCTAATCTGTCAAGGTCGTTTTGAAGTGTGATCCTGTCCTCTGGGGTGTTAGCCACCCCTCCCAGTTTGGTGTCATCTGCAAATTTGATCAGGATGCCCTTGAGTCCATCATCCAAGTCGTTGATAAAGATGTTGAATAAGACCGGGCCCAAGACAGAACCCTGTGGCACCCCACTAGTCACTCTTCTCCAGGATGAAGAGGAACCATTGATGAGCACCCTTTGGGTTCGGTCAGTCAGCCAGTTACAAATCCACTGAGTGGTAGCATAGTCAAGTCCGCATTTTACCAGCTTCTTTACGAGAATATCATGGGGCACCTTGTCAAATGCCTTGCTGAAATCAAGGTAGACTACATCCACTGCGTTCCCTTCATCTACCAGGCTTGTAATTCTGTCAAAAAACGAGATCAGGTTAGTCTGACATGACTTATTTTTCAGAAATCCATGCTGACTATTGGTGATCACGGTATTCCTTTCTAGGTGCTCACAGACTGTTTGTTTAATGATCTGCTGCAAAATCTTCCCTGGTATTGATGTCAGACTGACTGGGCGGTAATTATTTGGGTCCTCTCTTTTCCCCTTTTTGAAAATAGGGACAACATTTGCCCTCCTCCAGTCTGCCGGGACTTCGCCTGTTCTCCAGGAATTCTCAAAGATGACTGCCAGTGGCTCTGAGATCACATCTGCCAGTTCTTTTAATACTCTTGGATGCAGTTCATCTGGCCCTGGAGACTTGAATACATCTAGACTAGCCAAGTATTCTTGTACTATCTCCTTAGTTATTCTGGGCTGTGTTTTCTCTGCTGAATCATTTGCTCCAAATTCTTCAGGTCGGGCATTGTTTTCTTTATCGGAGAAGACTGAGGCAAAGAAGGCATTGAGGAGTTCAGCCCTTTCTGTATCCTCTGTTTGCATTTCACCATCTTCTCCTCTGAGTGACCCCACTGTTTCTTTCTTCTTCCTTTTGCTACGAACATACCCATAAAAGCCTTTTTTGTTGCTTTTAACCTCTCTAGCAAGCCTGAGTTCATTCTGTGCTTTAGCTTTTCTGACTTTGTGTCTACACGTGCTGGCTATTTGTTTGAATTCCTCTTTGGTGGTTTCCCCCCTTTTCCATTTTTTGTACACATCCTTTTTTAATCTTAACTCAGTTAAAAGTTCTTTAGATAGCCACCCTGGCTTCTTTAGGCACCTTCCATGTTTCCGTCTCATTGGTATTGCCTGAAGTTGTGCTTTTACTATCTCCCTCTTAACAAACTCCCAGCCATCATGAACTCCCTTTCCTTTTAGTATTACTGTCCATGGGATCTCACCCAGCACTTTCCTAAGTTTTATGAAGTCGGCTTTCTTAAAGTCAAGAAATTGAGTCCTAGTATGCTTGGCTGCTCCTTTCGGCTGTATAGTAAACTTCAGAAGAGCATGATCACTCGCGCCTAATGATCCTTCCACTTCTACCCCACTAACCAGGTCATCAACATTGGTTAGGACCAGATCTAAAATGGCTGTTCCTCTTGTTGCTTCTCCCACTTTCTGGACAATGAAGTTGTCTGCAAGGCCAGTGAGGAATCTGTTTGACCTTATGCTCTTGGCTGAGTTTGACATCCAGCAAATATCCGGGTAATTGAAGTCCCCCATTACTACTAGCTCCCTTCCTTTTGCATGCTTGGCCATCTGTTCCAGGAAGGCATCATCTATGTCCTCCGTTTGGCTTGGGGATCTATAGTAAACTCCCACAATGAGGTCCCTGTTATTCTTCTCTCCCTTAATTTTGACCCAAATGCTCTCACTTTGGCTTTGAGGTTCTAAATCTTGGATCTCTTCACAGGTATACACATCCCTGACAAATAATGCCACGCCTCCTCCTTTCTTGTCTGGTCTGTTTCTCTGAAATAGATTGTATCCCTCCATTATTACATTCCAGTCGTGGGACTTATCCCACCAGGTTTCAGTGATGCCTATTATGTCATATTTAGTTTGCTGTACCAAGAGCTCAAGCTCATCTTGTTTACTACCCATGCTTTGCGCATTAGTGTACAGGCATTGAAGTCCATTAATCATTCCCCCGTGTCTCTTATTTAAGGAGTTTTTCCTCCCATCACTAGGTCTGCGTGCTGTTTGCTCAATTCGGTCTATGACATTTGGATGATCATCAATTGATAGACTCCTACCTTCAGGAGCACTGTCTTCCTCCCCCACATTAGTCAGTTTAAAGCCCTCCTGATGAGGTTTCTGAGATTTTTGGCAAAAACATTCCTCCCAACCGTTGTGAGGTGCAGCCCATCTCTTGCCAGAAGTCCATCTTCAAGAAACTGCAGTCCGTGATCTAAGAATCCAAACCGTTCCTGTTTACACCATTTGTGAAGCCAGCTGTTCACTTCCACTATTTTTCTCTCTCTCCCTGGGCCACGTCGTTCAACTGGGAGGACAGATGAGATGACAATTAGTGGGACTTCCGGAGGTGGCGCAAAACGGCAATGGCGGTCCTCTTTACTCTGTGAAGAGGGGCTCCGCGAAAAAGGGTCGTCCGCTGCGGCAAAGTGGAGACCCACTAAGAAAAACCACAGGCAGAGCGAGCCTGTGGCCGTGGGACTCGGCGGGCGCCAAAAGCCCCCCCAGAAACGAAGAAGGAACCTCGTAAGGGGCTCCGGAACGTGAAAGGGGGAGCGGCGCTGTGAGTTCATCGCTCTTTTCGTGGATGCAAAGCTGCGCTGCTGCTGCCGATGAGCGCTGACCTTTCTTCTTGAAAACATTGAATTTGACAGCTACATACCCGTGAGTAAGGGGTACTAAATTTTGGACTAAATTTGAGGATTTTGACTGAAAACGGGAGGCGAGTAACAGGAAGTCCGTCTTCCGATCCTGCTAACTAGATCAAAGCAAGGGCTCTGAGTGCTGTAGCGTTCAAAAAGGATCGTAAAAGCAGAACAAGGCGCATTGATAGACTCTGTTTTTAGAAGTCAAAAGGGAAATCTTTGTTAAACCTGTGGATTCTATTTTCGGAACTTTCTTCCTATTTTTGAGCTATACGGAGCTAAAAGGGACAACCTAGTCGTCGGGCTGCCAGAGCGTAATAGAGAACTGTCAAACTGCTGATACTGTTGCTGAAGTTTAAACTGTTACATAGACTGAGATACTAACGTTTAAACATTGTTGCTGGGACCATTCTTGATACCTTGTGGCCTTTATTCAAGAAATAGAAAGCCTTGGGAACCTTCCTTTTGTACTCTGGAATTACAAAGACTTAATACGGGGAATATAGGAACTTTAATGGCGGAAAAGAGTTCTCTCCTTCCTTGAAACTCTGAAATACTCCCCCTAGAGGATTGTGGAGACATAGTGGCCTGGGAACTGTACTTTATTGAGACTTCTTGTGGTTTAATTGTTTATATTTTGGACTTGTCTCTCTTATGGAATAAAAGACAATTTGACCTTGAACTGAGGCAGGTGTGGAATGAGCGGCTCAGGGAAAACAAGAGCAGCCAAAGCTAAAGAAAAAGAAAAAGAAAAGAAATCTGTGCAACTTGTTCAAACAACTTTAACTCATCAACGCAGATCATCTGTCCCAACTGTGCTAACAGCACAGGAGGTGGAAACTGAGCAGCCTGTTACAGAAGATATGGCAACTGGAGGATCTGAAACAGTCCTGAAACAAATTTTGGAGCAACTGGCAATTTTAAACCAAAAGGTGGACAATCAATCATCAAAAATTGACCAAGCTACATCCTCTATTAGTAAATTATCTGATCAGGTTTCCCAGCATACTCAGGCAATAGAGAATTTGCAAGGAGCTACGGCTGAAAATTATAAACTAGCTGTGGAAGCCAATCAAAAAGCAGAACAGGCAAACAAAAAAGTTGATGAGATTAAGGGGGAAGTAAGGCCTCTGAAAAGACAGGTAGGGGAACAACAAGCCTACCTGTCACTGGTTGAATTGAAAAGTAAGGAAAATAATCTCAGGTTAAGGGCCATCCCAGAATTGGAGGTAGGTAATTTAGAGGGATTTCTGACACTCCTATTTTCCAAATTCTGGGGAATTGAGGAAGACAAAGATTTCAAAATCGTGACGGCCTTTAGACTGGGAAGATCGGTAAAGAAAGATAAGGCCAGAGACTGTTTGGTTATTTTGAGATCAAGAGAGGAAAGAGATAAGATATTAGGCCTACATTTTAAAAAATCTTTGGAGATAGAAGGTAAAAAGGCTGAAATCTACAGAGATATACCCAAACATCTATTGGATCTTAGGACCACTTACACAGACCTGACCAAATTGTTAAGACACAACGCAATTCCTTATAGGTGGGAGTTTCCACAAGGACTATCATTTACCTATAAAGGAAGGAAGGTAAGAATCAAAACACCTGAGGATCAACAGAAGTTCCTACACGACCACGAGGAGGACCTACAAAAAGGAGCTGCAGCTTCTTGGCCACCACCACCATCGGGACCACCACCAAAACCTACACCGTCTGGATCTGGACCAGCACCACCATCTCCGGGATCGGAGGAAAACCTAGACACCCCATTGTAGGACCCACCAACTAAACCAGGATGTCTCTGCAGCTTCTCAGCTGGAATATAAATGGCGGAAACTCTCCGGAAAAAAGAAGAAAAGTATTTCATATTTTGAAAAAAGAACAATTGGACATTATTTGCTTGCAAGAAACACGTGTGACAAGGCTCCACAGAAAAGTGTTAATTAATAAAAGATTAGGCCAAGAATTTATTTCTTCGGACAAAGTTAAGAAAAGAGGAGTGGTGATATATGCAAAGGAGAGCCTGTCACCGAAATTCTTATTTAAAGATGAACATGGCAGAATTTTGGCGATTGAAATTCAGACACAAGGAGAAAAAATTTTGATATTAGGAATATATGCTCCAAATGAAGGAAAATCGGAATTCTTTAGGAAGCTGCATGAGATTATGCTGGACTATTTAGACTATAACAACATCATTATGTTGGGTGATATGAATGGGGTCGTATCTGTAAACATGGATAAGTCGCAAAGTGCTAACATAACGAAAGATGGCAGACTACCTAAAACTTTTTTTGAAATGACTGACAACATGGACTTAATTGACATATGGAGGGTTAAGAACCCCCTAGGAAAAGAAGGAACTTTCTTTTCTGAAGCTCATCTGACATGGACACGAATCGACCAAATATGGGTAACTAGAGGACTGGCACCTAAGACTAGAAAAGTGGAAATCTGCCCAAAAACCTGCTCCGACCATAATGCATTGAAAGTGGAACTGAGATTAAACATAACCGGATCCTTTAGATGGAAAATGAATGACACCCTATTAAGGGATCAGGAGATTGTTAAGAAGGCCCAAAAAACTTTAAAGGACTATTTTGAGATAAATTTAAACACCACTGTGGAAAAAAGAACAATCTGGGACGCAAGTAAAGCAGTTATGAGAGGGTTTCTAATAGAACAAAATACGATTAAGAAAAAGTTCTGGAATGAAAAGAAGGAGAAGATATTGGAGAAAATAAGAGAAGGAGAGAAAAAATTAAGATCTAGGCCCAAGTCGAAGGAAGTGCTGAGAGAAGTGAAATTTTTCCAGGCACAATATTCGAAATTGATAAATCAAGAGGTGGAATGGAAAATTAAACAAATGAAACAAAGATCCTTTGAATCAGCAAACAAGTGTGGGAAACTGCTAGCATGGCAGTTGAAAAAGAGACAAAAACTTAATACAGTTACAAATCTAGAGATTGAAGGGAGAATGGTTCAGAAACCCGAGGAAATTAGAAAGTGTTTCCAGAGATATTTCAAAGAACTTTATTCACAAGGGCCACAGAAAGACTTTGAGGTGGATCAATTCCTTAAAACTAATGGATTACAAAAAATAACCCAGGAAATGAGAACTACCCTGAATAGTAATATTACTCCGCAAGAAATTGAAAGTGCCATTCAGAACCTTCAATTAGGCAAATCTCCAGGCCCTGATGGACTTACCTCCAAATATTATAAGGTTTTGAAGGACTATTTGATACAACCTCTGTTGGAGGTCTGCAATCAGATTATGGAGGGGAGGAAGGCACCGGAGACGTGGAAAGAAGCTTTCATCACATTGATACCTAAACAAGAATCTGAAAAGACCCAGCTTAAGAACTACCGCCCCATCTCACTCCTAAACGTGGATTACAAAATTTTTGCGGATATTTTGGCAAGTAGGTTCAAAAAAGTACTCAATGAAGTGATCCATAAGGACCAGGCTGGCTTTCTCCCCGGTAGGCATTTGTTTGATAATACAAGAAACATTATTGACATTTTGGAACTTCTACAAACAAATCTTAATACTAGAGCGGTTTTAATTTTTATTGATGCGAAGAAAGCCTTTGACAACATTTCTTGGATGTTCATGAAGAAAAATTTGGAAGGGATGGGAGTGGGGCGGGGGTTTGAAAATGGAATAGAGGCAATTTACTCAGAACAAAAAGCTAAGCTGATAGTAAACAATGTGGTGACAGAGGGGTTTAAAATTGAAAAAGGGACACGACAGGGGTGCCCCCTATCCCCCCTATTGTTCATTTCAGTTCTGGAGGTGCTATTGAACATGATTAGAAAGGACCGGTCTGTACAAGGAATTGAGGTCGGAGTGAAACAATACAAACTGAAAGCTTTTGCAGATGACTTGGTATTAACATTACAGGAGCCAGTCTCTAGTACTAAAAGAGTGCTAGAATTAATTTCTGACTTTGGTCGGGTGGCGGGATTTAAGCTGAATAAGCAAAAAACTAAGGTTTTAGCAAAAAATTTGACAACTACAGAAACAGATGAGTTCCTGAAAGAAACAGAATTAAATGTGGTTAAAAAAGTAAAATACCTAGGGGTGTATCTGACCTCCAAAAATTTGAATTTGTTTAAAGATAATTATGAGAAATGTTGGTCAGAAATCAAAAGAGATTTGGAAATATGGTCAAGATTGAAACTTTCCTTGTTGGGCCGAATAGCAGCTATAAAGATGAATGTATTGCCGAAAATGTTATTTCTGTTCCAGGCCCTACAAATCATGGACAAAGTGGAATGTTTTGGAAAGTGGCAGAAGGATATTTCTAAGTTTGTTTGGCAGGGCAAAAAGCCCCGAATAAAGTTTAAAATACTAACTGACGCGAAAGAAAGAGGGGGATTTGCCCTGCCAGACTTGAGGTTATATTATGAATCTGCAGCCTTCTGCTGGTTGAAAGATTGGATCTTATTGGAAAACACTGATGTCCTAGATCTGGAAGGGTTTGATAATGCTTTTGGGTGGCATGCATATTTGTGGTATGACAAGGTTAAAGTTCACAAATTGTTTAAAAACCATATTGTCAGAAGAGCAATTTTGATGGTCTGGACAAAATATAAGGACTTATTGGAGAGTAAGACTCCGAGGTGGCTCTCACCGGTGGAGGCCAAGGCACGTAAGAGACTTAACATGGAAGCCTACTGGCCTAAATATTGGGAAATAATTGAAAAAATTGGAGACAATTGGAGGTTGCTGAGCTTGGAAAAATTAAAAAACAAGGTGCGAGATTGGTTGCACTATGCTCAAATTCAGGAGGTTTTTAAAGTGGATAAAAAGGTTGGATTCCAGGTGGAAAAATCGAAATTAGAGACAGAACTGTTAGAGCCAAAAAATAAACTACTTTCGAGAATGTACAACTTGCTGCTTAAATGGAATACACAGGACGAGACAGTCAAATCCGCCATGATAAAATGGGCGCAGGACTTGGGGCACAACATTATGTTTGAAGACTGGGAAAGGTTATGGAACACCGGAATGAAATTTACGGCATGTAGTGCCTTGAAGGAAAATATTATGAAAATGATATACCGGTGGTACATGACCCCAGTCAAACTTGCTAAGATATATCACCTGTCTGACAACAAATGTTGGAAATGTAAAGAGGCGGAAGGGACATTCTTTCACCTCTGGTGGACTTGCCCGAAAGTGAAGGCCTTTTGGGAGATGATTCATAATGAACTAAAAAAGGTACTTAGATTTACCTTACCTAAGAAACCGGAGGCCTTTCTTCTGGGCATTGTGGACCAGAGAGTACTTAAGAAAGATAGAACTTTTTTTATGTATGCTACCACAGCAGCAAGGATCCTGATTGCTAAGCATTGGAAGACACAAGATTTACCCACGCTGGAGGAATGGCAGACGCAGTTGATGGACTACATGGAACTGGCCGAAATGACTGGCAGAATCCGAGACTTGGGAGAAGAAACAATCGAGGAAGACTGGGAAAAATTTAAAGACTATTTGAAAAAACATAAGTTGAATGAATGTTAAAAAATGCACTTTTGAGGAAATTCTAGCTTCAGCAATTGTAAACTAATGAAATGAAAATTAAGGTACAAGAAGTCACAGGTGGAATAATGAAATAACTTTATTATGTTTAAGCTAAAACGTATAAGATGTCGGTTACAACACTTTGGAAATTAGATAACATGATAAAATCAAAGATACAATAAGTTTTGAAATAAGTTAACAAATTGCTGATGTTTTGTATCACAGAGAACGCAGGGTTAGGAAGATGCGGGAAGTCCATTGGATTTGCTGAAAAAAAGGATTATGGAAATTTGTAACTTCTCTACTTTATTTTCCATATCTGTTTTTTATTCTTTTTTTCTGTATTTCATAAACTTAATACAAATATTATTTTAAAAAAAAAAAAAAAGAGATGACAATTTGTGCATTTAATTGCTTCAATTTCCTGCCCAGACCCTCATAGTCTCTTTTGATCTTCTGGAGGCTATTGCTTGCAGTGTCATTGGTTGCCACATGAACCAAGAGGAAGGGGTATTTGTCAGTGGGTTTTATGATTCCTTGCAGTCGTTCAGTTACATCTTGGATCTTAGCCCCGGGGAGACAGCACACTTCCCGAGACATTTTGTCAGGCCCACAGATCACTGCTTCTGTTCCCCTCAGTAGGGCATCCCCTATCACCACTACACGCCTCCTCTTAGGTTTGGTCGGGGTTCTGCCATGAGCTGTCCGTTCCAAGGTCACCTGCACATTCCCTGAGGACTGACTTTGCTGTTCGTCTTCATATACCTGATCGACTGTAATGAGGGAGAGATCCTCAAATGGAGTCTGCTCTTCGTCTTCCATGCTAGGGGAGAGGACCTCAAAGCGATTGTGTATTTCTAAACAATCAGAGCGAACCCTGGGCTTCCTACTTCTTTGAGTCACATTTCTCCATATATCTGGCTCCTGTGTTGGTGAACTAGCCTCCTTCTCAGGGGAGTCCCCTGTCTCCTCCTTGGTGGAGACGGTGTGCTCTGTTGCTTCCAAGACTTTCAACTGAGCTTTCAACTGAGCTGAATCACTGAGCGAAATCACTGAACAGAACCAATTCAGAGCTGACTGTTCTGGCTAGAGCACTGTGTTCCATCCATCGCCCTCTACGCCGGCATCAGAATCATGGCTTCACTTGTGCCTCTACCGCCGTTTGCGCCAGCCTCTGAATCATGGGATTCCTACCTCGCTCGGTTCGACTGCTACCTCCAAGCCAACAAGCTGACGCAAGTATCACAGGAGCGTAAGCGGAGCCTATTCCTCAGCCTCTGTGGGCCTGAGGTGTTCTAGACGGCCTGAGCATTTGTTGCGCCTGTAGCAGTCCAGGCAACACCGTGGGACACGATCCAAGAGAAGCTCCACAACCACTACACACCAAAGCCGTCCAAGATTGCTGCCCACCATGCGTTCTACCACCGGAACCAGGCAGAGGGGGAGTCAATCAACAACTACACCACCGTCCTCCGTCAGGCTGCAATGCACTGTGAGTTTCGAGACTTAGACGATGCCCTGATGGATAGAATCGTCTGCGCGGTCCGGGACATATGTCTGCAATGGCGTCTCCTCACCAAGCCAGACCTCACGCTGCAGAAAGCCATTGAGGAGGCCCTGGCCTCGGAACCTGCCGAATGCTCCGCCCAGGAGATCCGCAAGGCCAGCAGCCCGCCTCTTGCTAGGAAGCTAGTTCCAGTGCATCACGAAGAGGCCAGCAGTGATGAGGCATCCTCCAGTGAAGATGATGACGTGCACCAGACAAAGCAGGAGCGCAGGAAGTTCCAAAAAAAGTCCAAGGGCCAATCGGAATGTGCCGGCTGCGGAGGCAACCATTCCCGTGCCAAGTGTCGATTCAGAGATGCCATCTGTCAGAAGTGTTCCAGAAGGGGCCACATCGCTAAGGCTGCCGATCAGCTCCATCTGACACCCCCCCTTCACCGACTCACATGTCCAAGTCTTCACTCCAGTCCACCAAGGAAAGCTGTTTCGCTCTCACCAACTGCCGCTGCCCGTCTGGAACCACGATTGGCCAAACCGACTCGCCTACGCGACGCAAGCTGAACGTCACGGTGCTCATTGAAGGAGCTCCATGTGACATGGAGATCGACACCGGGTCTGCTCTGTCCATCGTGTCTTGGAGCACCATCAAAAGACTGGTACCCAGAGTGTCCAAAAGGCAACTCGACTCTCACCGTGTACACCTGAGAGACTACCAGGGAAACGACATTCCCGTGGTAGGCGTTGGCCGGTTCCAGATCGCCTTCAAGGATTTTTCGGGCCTGCTCCGACTGGTGGTGGTCGAAGGTCAGCGGCCAAGCCTCCTAGGGCTAGACTGGTTTGATGCCCTCGGCCTGGAAGTCACCAGCATCAACTGCATCTCTAACGCAGAGACTGAGGGTCTGGTCAAAGACTTTGCCGAGGTTTTTGACGGCACTTTGGGGCAATATACAGGTACGCCCATCTCCTTTAGCCTTGATCCACAAGTTGCCCCCATCAAGCTAAAGACGGGTACCCTTTGCTCTCAAGGCTAAGGTGGACGAACAACTGGACAAGCTGATCGCCCAAGGAGTTTTGGAGCCGGTTGACCACGCCAAGTGGGAAACCCCCATCATCACACCTGTCAAGCTGGACGGGTCGGTGAGAATGTGCGCCGACTACAAGCGCACGATCAACAAGGCACTTCAGCAGCACGCTTACCCGGTTCCTGTTGTTCAACACCTGCTGCATTCCTTGGGTGAGGGTAAGGTCTTTGCTAAGCAGGACCTTGCCCAAGCCTATCAACAACTGCCCGTCGATGATGCCACTGCTGAAGCCCAGACGATCGTCACCCACCGAGGGGCATTCCATTGCCGCCGGTTGCAGTTTGGGGTGAGTGTGGCTCCTGGCATCTTCCAAAGCCTTATGGAGCGTCTCCTGCAAGGGCTTCCGGGCGTGGTACCATATTTTGATGACGTCTTGGTGTCCGCAGACTCACACCAGCAGCTGTTCGAGCGCCTCCGCACCGTGCTGACCAGGTTCCAAGAGGCTGGGCTCAAGGTAAAGAGGGAGAAGTGCCAGATCGCCGTTCCACAGGTGGAGTTCCTGGGCTATCTTATCGACGCCTCCGGCCTTCACCCGACCACATCCAAGATTCGCGCTATCCAGCAGGCCCCCATCCCAAAGAACAAGACGGAGTTCCAGGCGTTCCTGGGACTGCTGAACTTTTATAACATGTTCCTGCCCCACAAAGCCACGGTGGCTGAGCCTCTTCACCGACTCCTCAGCACAAAGACACCTTGGTCCTGGGGTCATCGGGAGACGGCCGCCTTCAACGCAGTCAAGGCTCTCCTTTCATCGGACAGTGTGCTGGTACAGTACAGTGAAGCCAGGCCGCTGGTCCTTGCCTGTGACGCCTCATCTTTTGGCATCGGCGCTGTCCTTAGTCACCGTTTTCCAGACGGAAGAGAAGCACCGCTCGCCTACTTTTCCAGGACGCTATCTCTGACTGAACGGAATTACAGCCAGCTCAACAAGGAGGCACTGGCACTTGTGGCTGGAGTGAAGAGGTTCCATGAATACCTCTACGGCAGGACTTAAGACCTCATCACTGACCACAAGCCGCTCCTGGGCCTCCTCGCCAGTGATCGTCCAACTCCACCGGTCCTCTCGCCGCGCATGTTGCGATGGACTGTTTTCCTGGCTGCCTACCACTACTGGCTCGTCCATCGCCCGGGGAAATCGATGGGCCGTGCCGACGCCCTCAGCCGTTGCCCTCTTCCAGCGTTTGTGGAAGACCCGGCTCCTGCTTCATCGCTCCTCCTGTTTTAGGATCTTCCAGCAGCGCCTGTATCGGCTGCCACTGTGGCCTCCGCATCTGCCCAGGATTGCACCATCAGCCTTGTGCTCAACTGGGTGTGGAGGGGGTGGCCACAAGGGCCTTTTGCATGGGAGTTCCAGCCCTTCGCAACCAGACAACACGAACTCTCGGCTCATCGCGGCTGTCTGCTGTGGGGAGACCGTGTCGTGATTCCCCAAAGACTCCGTCAACGTGTCGTGGAGGCTCTGCACGTTGGCCACCCAGGAATGATCAAAATGAAGGCGTTGGCTCGGTGTTATGTCTGGTGGCCTAACATGGATGATGCCATCACTGCCTGGGTTTCCGCCTGTCAAGCGTGCCAAGAATCAAGGCCTGCGCCACCGGTAGCTAAGGGACACACCTGGGAGACGCCCAAGACACCCTGGTCGAGGGTGCACATCGATCTGGCCGGCCCCTTTCATGGCTGGCCCTTTATGGTAGTGGTGGACGCCTATTCCAAATGGCTGGAGGTAGCCCTGATGCCCTCCACCACTACCGATGCCGTCATCCGGGTGCTGCAAGGCCTCTTTGCGATGCATGGGTGTCCTGATGTCCTCGTCTCTGACAACAGACCACAGTTCATATCAGGCACTTTTGAGCGGTACCTTTTGGGACTGGGCATCCGCCATGCCCTAACGGCACCATTTCATCCATCCAGCAATGGGCAAGTGGAGAGAATGGTGCGCTCAGCAAAGGAGGCACTGGGGCGCCTGGACCGGGGAGGCTAGCACAAGCGGGTCGCCGAATACTTGTTCGTGCAACACATCCCCCCTCATGCGACCACAGGGCGGAGTACTGCCGAACTGCTTATGGGCCGCTGCCTCAGGTCCCCACTCAACCGGCTGCACCCGGACTTTGTTGTGGCCGAACCCCCAGGCTGTGCCAATGCGCCACGGTCATTTGTTCCAGGAAACCAGGTCTTTGCCCGGAACTTTGTGGGGGGACATTCCTTGGGTGCCAGCCACAGTAGTGGGAGTCACTGGACCTCGCTCGTACCAGGTGGCACTTGAAGATGGACGCTTGTGGCGCCGGCACATAGACCAGCTTAGGTGCAGGGTTGAGGACTTGGACACTACCGTGGTGCCCCCAATTGCGCTCGTGGCTCCGGAACAGACACTTACAGATGGCGAGGCTCCACCTACACCTCCCTTGCAAACTGTGGGCGTGGAGCCGAACCAAGCCACTTCAGAGGGCCTGCCGGACTTCCCACAGACTCAGACCACTGCCGTGGCTGACATTCCGCCAACTCCACTCACGGAGGTTCCATCCACAGCAGCGGATCCAGGGGACTTGGTTTCAACGCCACCTAGGGTCGCGCCATAGCATCAGCAAGAATCGGGCAGCCCACCGGACCTGGGTACCGCTCCCCGGCAGTCTGGCAGAGTTTCCAAGCACCCAACTTATTTAAAGGACTATGTTGATGGACATGTAACACTGTTGGTCTAAGTATGTGGAAGTATGTGAAATGTAACCGATATGCTTTTGTGCCTAATTGAACCATTACGTGTAGTGCTGTATATAAGGAAACCATTACTATTGTAACTAACACCTTATCTCGGTGGGGAGGGGTGTTATATACTGAAGTTCTCACCTTGGGCCAACAGGGGGATACTGTAAATAGTTATGCAAATGAAGGATCAAAAGTGACGTTCAGTGATTGGATAGTTTTAGAAAGTTATTACAGTAACGTGGTACTGGAGCTCTATATAAGCAGGCTGACTGAACCCTTCAGTTCAGTTCTGTCCTGGCCTGTGAATAAACAAGAGCTATTTGAAGAATCGCTGTGTCGTCTGATATGTTCACCCACAACTTAACACAGGCTGTGCCCCTGGCTCTGACGTGTGATTTGACATTGGTTTGGCCAAATACGAAAAGCGTGAGGATCCATGAGGATCTGTGCTTCAAAGCCACGTTTTTGAGCCACGGTATGACCAGGAAGCTGTGGATCTGAGTTTTTTAGGGTGCAGGCTGTGCCCATGGGCATGATGTGTGATTTGATGGTGACTTTGGGGTGGCCCAATGCAAAAAGCATGAGGATCCATGAGGATCCGTGCTTCAGAACCACAATTTTGGGCCACTGTAGGGCCAGGAAGCCGTGGATCCGTGATTTTTGTGGTGCAGGCTGTGCCCCTGGCTGTGACGTGTGATCTGATGGTGAATTTGGGGTGGCCCAATGCAAAAAGCATGAGGATCCATGAGGATCCGTGCTTCAGAACCACGTTTTTGGGCCACAGTGGGACGCGGGTGGCGCTGTGGGTAAAACCTCAGCGCCAAGGACTTGCCGATCGTCAGGTCGGCGGTTCGAATCCCCGCGGCGGGGTGCACTCCCGTCGTTCGGTCCCAGCGCCTGCCAACCTAGCAGTTCGAAAGCACCCCCGGGTGCAAGTAGATAAATAGGGACCGCTTACTAGCGAGAAGGTAAACGGCATTTCTGTGTGCTGCGCTGGCTCGCCAGATGCAGCTTGTCAAGCTGGCCACGTGACCCGGAAGTGTCTTCGGACAGCGCTGGCCCCCGGCCTCTTAAGTGAGATGGGCGCACAACCCTAGAGTCGGACACGACTGGCCCGTACGGGCAGGGGTACCTTTACCTTTAGGGCCAGGAAGCCGTGGATCCGTCATTTTTGTGGTGCAGGCTGTGCCCCTGGCTGTGACGTGTGATCTGACGGTGAGTTTGGGGTGGCCCAGTGCAAAGAGCATAAGGATCCATGAGGATCCATGTTTCAAAACCAGGTTTTGGGGCCATGGAGTGGCCAGGAAGCCGTGGATCCGTGATTTTTGTGGTGCAGGCTGTGCCCCTGGCTCTGACGTGTGATTTGACAGTGAGTTTTGGTTGTTCCAATGCAAAAAGCATGAGGATCCATGAGGATCTGTGCTTCAAAGCCACGTTTTTGAGCCACGGTATGACCAGGAAGCTGTGGATCCTAGTTTTTTAGGGTGCAGGCTGTGCCCCTGGACATGATGTGTCATTTGACGGAGAGTTTGGGGTGGCCCAATGCAAAAAGCATGAGGATCCATGAGGATCCGTGCTTCAAAACCACATTTTTGGCCATGGTACGGCCAGAAAGCCGTGGATTCGAATTTTATTTGGTGCAGGCTGTGCCCATGGGCATGATGTGTGATTTGACGGTGAGTTTGGGGTGGCCCAATGCAAAAAGCGTGAGGGTCCATGAGGATCCGTGCTTCAGAACCAGGTTTTTGGACTATGGAGAGGGCAGGAAACAGTGGATCTGTGATTTTGGTGGTGCAGGCTGTGCCCCTGGCTCTGACGTGTGATTTGACAGTGAGTTTTGGTTGTTCCAATGCAAAGAGCATGAGGATCCATGAGGATCCGTGCTTCAAAACCACGTTTTGGGGCCATGGAGTTGCCAGGAAGCCGTGGATCCGTGATTTTTGTGGTGCAGGCTGTGCCCCTGGCTGTGACGTGTGATCTGACGGTGAATTTGGGGTGGCCTAGTGCAAAGACCATGAGAATCCATGAGGACCCGTGCTTCAGAACCACGTTTTTGGGCCGCGGTGTCGCCAGGAAGCCTTGGATCCGTGATTTTTGTGGTGTAGGCTGTGCCCCTGGCTCTGACGTGTGATTTGACAGTGAATTTGATTTGGCCCAATGCAAAGAGCATGAGGATCCATGAGGATCTGTGCTTCAGAACCACGCTTTTAGGCAATGGTGTGGCCATGGAGTGGATCCTAGTTTTTTGTGGTGCAGGCTGTGCCCCTGGCTCTGACGTGTGATTTGACAGTGAATTTGGTTTGTCCCAATGCAAAAAGCATGAGGATCCATGAGGATCCGTGCTTCAAAACCACGTTCTTGGGCCATGGAGTTGCCAGGAAGCCGTGGATCCGTGATTTTTGTGGTGCAGGCTGTGCCCCTGGCTGTGACGTGTGATCTGACGGTGAATTTGGGGTGACCTAGTGCAAAGACCATGAGGATCCATGAGGACCCGTGCTTCAGAACCACGTTTTTGGGCCGCTGTGTCGCCAGGAAGCCGTGGATCCGTCATTTTTGTGGTGCAGGCTGTGCCCCTTGCTGTGACGTGTGATCTGACGGTGAATTTGATTTGGCCCAATGCAAAGAGCATGAGGATCCATGAGGATCCGTGCTTCAAAACCACATTTTTGGGCCATGGAGTGGCCAGGAATCCTTGAATCTGAGTTTCTTGTGGTGCAGGCTGTGCCCTTGGACATGATGTATGATTTGACGGTGAGTTTCGGGTAGCCGAATGCGAAAAGCGTGAGGATTCATGAGGATCCGTGCTTCAAAGCCACGTTTTTGAGCCATGGAGTGGCCAGGAAGCCGTGGATCCGTGATTTTTGTTGCGCAGGCTGTACCCTTGGATATGATGTGTGATTTGACGGTGAGTTTGGGGTGGCCCAGTGCAAAAAGCGTGAGGATCCATGAGGATCTGCGCTTCAAAACCACGTTTTTGGGCCATGGAGTGGCCAGGAAGCCGTGGATCCGTGAATTTGGTGGTGCAGGCTGTGCCTCTGGCTCTGACGTGTGATTTGACAGTGAATTTGGTTTGGCCCAATGCGAAAAGCGTGAGGATCCATGAGGATTTGTGCTTTAAAGCAACGTTTTTGGGCCGCGGTGTCGCCAGGAGGCCTTGTATCCGTGATTTTTGTGGTGCAGGCTATTACCAAGGGCATCATATGCGATTTCACAGGAGTTGGGATTGGCCCAAGGCGAAAAGCGTGAGGATCCATGAGGATCGTTTTTGGGCCATGCAATGGCCAGGAAGCCGTGGATCCGTGATTTTTGTGGTGCAGGCTGTGCCCCTTGCTGTGACGTGTGATCTGACGGTGACCTTGGGGTGGCCCAATGCGAAAAGTGTGAGGATCCATGAGGATCTGTGCTTCAGAACCACGTTTTTAGGCCATGGTGTGGCCAGGAAGCAATGGATCCTAGTTTTTTGTGGTGCAGGCTGTGCCCCTGGCTCTGACGTGTGATTTGACAGTGAATTTGGTTTGTCCCAATGCAAAAAGCATGAGGATCCATCAGGATCCGTGCTTCAGAACCACGTTTTTGGGCCATGGAGTGTCCAGGAAGCCGTGGATCTGTGATTTTTGTGGTGTAGGCTGTGCCCCTGGCTCTGACGTGTGATTTGACAGTGAATTTGATTTGGCCCAATGCAAAGAGCATGAGGATCCATGAGGATCTGCGCTTCAAAACCACGTTTTTGGGCCATGGAGTGGCCAGGAAGCCGTGGATCCGTGTATTTGGTGGTGCAGGCTGTGCCCCTGGCTCTGACGTGTGATTTGACAGTGAATTTGATTTGGCCCAATGCAAAGAGCATGAGGATCCATGAGGATCTGCGCTTCAAAACCACGTTTTTGGGCCATGGAGTGGCCAGGAAGCCGTGGATCCGTGTATTTGGTGGTGCAGGCTGTGCCCCTGGCTCTGACGTGTGATTTGACAGTGAATTTGGTTTGGCCCAATGCGAAAAGCTTGAGGATCCATGAGGATCTGTGCTGACCGGACACATGACCGAATCTGACCGGACACATGACCTGAAGGTGCTGCTGTGCAATGCCAGGTCAATGATTCATAAGACCACTGCCATCCATGACTTGATCATGGATGGAGGATTTGACCTGGCATGTGTAACAGAGGCTTGGTTGGATGAAGCAGATGGGCCTGTCCTTGCCGCTGCTTGTCCACCAGGTTTCTCTTACGCACAGCAACCCAGGTCATGTGGGCGGGGAGGGGGGGTTGCAGTGATTTTTAGGAATTCATTAGTTTGCACCAGGCGTCCTATTGGGAAGACCCAGTTTTCCGAGTGCATGTTCTGGAAGTTGGGCAATAGGGGCAGTACAGGATTCCTTTTGGTGTACCGACCTCCCCTCTGCACCAAGGATTCCCTGCCCGAGCTGCTTCAGGTTGTGGCGGATGTTCTCCTGGAGACACCTAGCTTGGTCGTCCTAGGGGATTTTAACATCCATGCCGACACGACTTTACAAGGGGCCGCTCGGGACTTCGTGGAAAGCATGGCCTCCATGGGGCTGTCCCTGAATAAGTCTGGCCCAACCCATAGCCGCGGACATGCCTTGGACCTGGTGTTTACCTCTATGGATGTTGGTGATCTGACACTAAGTAAAAGCGAAACGAAAGAAGTGCCATGGTCAGATCACTTCCTGGTGCAACTGGACTTCTCTGCGACCCACCCCCTCTGCAGGGAGGTGGGACCAATTCGGATGGTCCGCCCCCGCCACTTAATGGATCCAAATGGTTTCCAGAGAGTGGTAGGGGATGCTTTATCCCATGTTGATGGCCTTTCAGCCGATTCCCTGGTGGCCCGCTGGAATGCGGAGTTAACCAGGGCTATTGACTGTTTGGCTCCGAAGCGCCCTCTCCGATTGCATGGAGCCCGGACAGCCCCGTGGTTTTCCACGGATCTGAGGGCAATGAAACAATCGTTGAGACGGCTAGAGCGCCGGTGGCGGATAACTCATTCCGAATCTGACCGGACACAGGTTAGAGCTCAACGTCAAGCCTACCAAGTGGCGATAGCGACGGCGAAGAAGAATTTCTTCACCGCCTCTATTGCATCTGCAGAAAACAGCAGCAGGAGACTTTTTCAGGTGGTTCACAATTTAGCGGAACCACCTGCAACATCAGGGCCCAGTACGGGCCACATGTTCTCCTGCAATGATTTTGCAAAGTTTTTTGCAGATAAAATCGCTCAGATTCAGGAAGAAGTAGACTCCACCGTGGGAGCAGGGCCGGGGCGGGAGAGTGCTGGAGTTCTGTCTAGTCAAGTTGAGTGGGATCAATTCCAATCTGTTACCTCCGAGGATGTGGACAGGCTGCTTGGACGAGTGAAACCAACCACCTGTCTCCTGGATCCTTGCCCATCCTGGCTTATAAAAGCTAGCCGGGAAGGACTGGGCGATGGGCTTCGTGGGGTGGTGAATGCTTCCCTCCGTGAGGGAGCCTTCCCAGACCCGCTGAAAGAGGCGGTTATTAAACCGCTTCTTAAAAAGCCATCTTTAGATGCGGCCACGATGGGCAACTATCGCCCAGTCTCAAATCTTCCATTCTTTTTTTATTTTTTTATTTTTTTTATAATATTTTTATTAAGTTTATGAAATACAGAAAAAAAGAATAAAAGGCAGATATAGAAAATAAAGTAGAGAAATTGCAAATTTCCATAATCCTTTTTTTCAGCACATCTAATGGACTTCCCCGCATCTTCCTAACTCTGCGTTCTCTGTGATACAAAACATCAGCAATTTGTTAACTTATTTCAAAACTTATTGTATCTTTCATTTTATCATGTTACCTAGTTTCCAAAATGTTGTAACCCAAATCTTATACGTTTTAGCTTAAACATAATAAAGTTATTTCATTATTCCACCTCTGACTTCTTGTACCTTAATTTTCATTTCATTAATTTACAATTGCTGAAGCTAGAGTTTCCTAAAAAGTGCATTTTTTAACATTCATACAACTTATAATGTTTTTTCAAATAGTCTTTAAATTTTTCCCAGTCCTCCTCGATTGTTTCTTCTCCCAAGTCTCGGATTCTGCCAGTCATTTCGGCCAGTTCCATATAGTCCATCAACTGCGTCTGCCATTCCTCCAGCGTGGGTAAATCTTGTGTCTTCCAATGCTTAGCAATCAGGATCCTTGCTGCTGTGGTAGCATACATAAAAAAAATTCTATCTTTCTTAAGTACTCTCTGGTCCACAATGCCCAGAAGAAAGGCCTCCGGTTTCTTAGGTAAGGTAAATCTAAGTACCTTTTTTAGTTCATTGTGAATCATCTCCCAAAAGGCCTTCACTTTCGGGCAAGTCCACCAGAGGTGAAAGAATGTCCCTTCCGCCTCTTTACATTTCCAACATTTATTGTCAGACAGGTGATATATCTTAGCAAGTTTGACTGGGGTCATGTACCACCGGTATATCATTTTCATAATATTTTCCTTCAAGGCACTACATGCCGTAAATTTCATTCCGGTGTTCCATAACCTTTCCCAGTCTTCAAACATAATGTTGTGCCCCAAGTCCTGCGCCCATTTTATCATGGCGGATTTGACTGTCTCGTCCTGTGTATTCCATTTAAGCAGCAAGTTATACATTCTCGAAAGTAGTTTATTTTTTGGCTCTAACAGTTCTGTCTCTAATTTCGATTTTTCCACCTGGAATCCAACCTTTTTATCCACTTTAAAAACCTCCTGGATTTGAGCATAGTGCAACCAGTCTCGCACCTTGTTTTTCAATTTTTCCAAGCTCAGCAACCTCCAATTGTCTCCAATTTTTTCAGTTATTTCCCAATATTTAGGCCAGTAGGCTTCCATGTTAAGTCTCTTACGTGCCTTGGCCTCCACCGGTGAGAGCCACCTCGGAGTCTTACTCTCCAATAAGTCCTTATATTTTGTCCAGACCATCAAAATTGCTCTTCTGACAATATGGTTTTTAAACAATTTGTGAACTTTAACCTTGTCATACCACAAATATGCATGCCACCCAAAAGCATTATCAAACCCTTCCAGATCTAGGACATCAGTGTTTTCCAATAAGATCCAATCTTTCAACCAGCAGAAGGCTGCAGATTCATAATATAACCTCAAGTCTGGCAGGGCAAATCCCCCTCTTTCTTTCGCATCAGTTAGTATTTTAAACTTTATTCGGGGCTTTTTGCCCTGCCAAACAAACTTGGAAATATCCTTCTGCCACTTTCCAAAACATTCCACTTTGTCCACGATCTGTAGAGCCTGGAACAGAAATAACATTTTCGGCAATACATTCATCTTTATAGCTGCTATTCGGCCCAACAAGGAAAGTTTCAATCTTGACCATATTTCCAAGTCTCTTTTGATTTCTGACCAACATTTCTCATAATTATCTTTAAACAAATTCAAATTTTTGGAGGTCAGATACACCCCTAGGTATTTTACTTTTTTAACCACATTTAATTCTGTTTCTTTCAGGAACTCATCTGTTTCTGTAGTTGTCAAATTTTTTGCTAGAACCTTAGTTTTTTGCTTGTTCAGCTTAAATCCCGCCACCCGACCAAAGTCAGAAATTAATTCTAACACTCTTTTAGTACTAGAGACTGGCTCCTGTAATGTTAATACCAAGTCATCTGCAAAAGCTTTCAATTTATATTGTTTCACTCCGACCTCAATTCCTTGTACAGACCGGTCCTTTCTAATCATGTTCAATAGCACCTCCAGGACTGAAATAAACAATAGGGGGGATAGGGGGCACCCCTGTCGTGTCCCTTTTTCTATTTTGAACTCCTCTGTCACCACATTGTTAACAATCAATTTAGCTTTTTGCTCTGAATAAATTGCTTCTATTCCATTTTCAAACCCCCGCCCCACTCCCATCCCTTCCAAATTTTTCTTCATGAACATCCAAGAAATGTTGTCAAAGGCTTTCTCCGCATCAATAAAAATTAAAACCGCTCTAGTATTAAGATTTGTTTGTAGAAGTTCCAAAATGTCAATAATGTTTCTTGTATTATCAAACAAATGCCTACCGGGGAGAAAGCCAGCCTGGTCCTTATGGATCACTTCATTGAGTACTTTTTTGAACCTACTTGCCAAAATATCCGCAAAAATTTTGTAATCCACATTTTCCTCGGGTTTCTGAACCGTCAAATCTTCCATTCTTGGGCAAGGTGATTGAGCGAGTGGTTGCCGAACAACTCCAGGCACGCCTGGAAGAAGCGGACCATTTGGATCCCTTCCAGTCGGGATTCAGGCATCATCATGGGACTGAAACTGCCTTGGTCGCACTGGTTGATGATCTCCGGCGGGCTAGGGACAAAGGTGAGAGTTGTTTCCTAGTTCTGCTGGATCTCTCAGCGGCGTTTGATACCATCGACCATAACATCCTTCTGGACCGTCTAGAGGGGCTGGGAGCTGGGGGCACTGTTATACAGTGGTTTCGCTCCTTCCTCCTGGGCCGTGTTCAGAAAGTGGTGGTGGGGGATGAGTGTTCAGACCCCTGGGCTCTCACTTGTGGGGTGCCTCAGGGTTCTGTCCTCTCCCCCATGCTTTTCAACATTTACATGCAGCCGCTGGGAGAGATCATCAGGAGGTTTGGGCTGGGTGTTCATCAGTATGCGGATGATACCCAGCTCTACCTCTCTTTTAAATCAGAACCAGTGAAGGCGGTGAAGGTCCTGTGTGAGTGTCTGGAGGCGGTTGGGGGATGGATGGCGGCTAACAGATTGAGGTTGAATCCTGACAAGACAGAAGTACTGTTTTTGGGGGACAGGAGGCGGGCAGGTGTGGAGGATTCCCTGGTCCTGAATGGGGTAACTGTGCCCCTGAAGGACCAGGTGCGCAGCCTGGGAGTCATTTTGGACTCACAGCTGTCCATGGAGGCACAGGTCAAATCTGTGTCCAGGGCAGCTGTTTACCAGCTCCATCTGGTACGTAGGCTGAGACCCTATCTGCCTGCGGACTGTCTCGCCAGAGTGGTGCATGCTCTGGTTATCTCCCGCTTGGACTACTGCAATGCACTCTACGTGGGGCTACCTTTGAAGGTGACTCGGAAACTACAACTAATCCAGAACGCGGCAGCTAGACTGGTGACTGGGGGCGGCCGCCGAGACCACATAACACCGGTCTTGAAAAACCTACATTGGCTCCCAGTACGTTTCCGAGCACAATTCAAAGTGTTGGTGCTGACCTTTAAAGCCCTAAACGGCCTCGGTCCAGTATACCTGAAGGAGCGTCTCCACCCCCATCATTCTGCCCGGACGCTGAGGTCCAGCGCCGAGGGCCTTCTGGCGGTTCCCTCATTGCGAGAAGCAAAGCTACAGGGAACCAGGCAGAGGGCCTTCTCGGTAGTGGCGCCCGCCCTGTGGAACGCCCTTCCAGCAGATGTCAAAGCGATAAACAACTACCTGACATTCAGAAGACATCTTAAGGCAGCCCTGTTTAGGGAAGTTTTTAACGTGTGATATTTTACTGTATTTTTGGTTTTTATGGAAGCCGCCAAGAGTGGCTGGGGAGGCCCAGCCAGATGGGCAGGGTATAAATAATAAATTATTATTATAATTATTATTCAAAGCCACATTTTTGGGCCGCGGTGTCGCCAGGAAGCCTTGGATCCGTGATTTTTGTGGTGCAGGCTATTAACAATAATAATAATAATAATTTATTATTTGTACCCCGCCCATCTGGCTGGGGTTCCCCAGCCACTCTGGGCGGCTTCCAACAGAGATGAAAATACACTAAAATGTCACATATTAAAAACTTCCCTGAACAGGGCTGCCTTCAGATGTCTTCTGAATGTCAGGTAGTTGTTTATCGCTTTGACATCTGATGGGAGGGCATTCCACAGGGCGGGCGCCACTACTGAGAAGGCCCTCTGCCTGGTTCCCTGTAACTTAGCCTCTCGCAGTGAGGGAACCGCCAGAAGGCCCTCGGAGCTGGACCTCAGTGTCCGGGCAGAACGATGGGGGAGGAGACGCTCCTTCAGATATACTGGACCGAGGCCATTTAGGGCTTTAAAGGTCAGCACCAACACTTTGAATTGTGCTCGGAAACGTACTGGGAGCCAATGTAGGTCTTTCAAGACCGGTGTTATATGGTCTCGGCGGCCGCTCCCAGTCACCAGTCTAGCTGCCGCATTCTGTATTAGTTGTAGTTTCCGGGTCACCTTCAAAGGTAGCCCCACGTAGAGCGCATTGCAGTAGTCCAAGCGGGAGATAACAAGGGCATCATATGCGATTTCACAGGAGTTGGGATTGGTCCAAGGCGAAAAGCATGAGGATCCATGAGGATCGTTTTTGGGCCATGGAGTGGCCAGGAATCCTTGAATCTGAGTTTTTTTGTTGCGCAGGCTGTGCCCTTGGACATGATGTATGATTTGACAGTGAGTTTCGGGTAGCCGAATGCGAAAAGCGTGAGGATTCATGAGGATCCGTGCTTCAAAGCCACGTTTTTGAGCCATGGAGTGGCCAGGAAGCCGTGGATCCGTGATTTTTGTTTTGCAGGCTGTGCCCCTGGCTCTGATGTGTGATCTCACGGTGAGTTTGGGGTGGCCCAATGCAAAAAGCATGAGGATCCATGAGGTTCTGTGCTTCAGAACCACGTTTTTGGGCCATGGAGTGGCTAGGAAGCCGTGGATCCATCATTTTTGTGGTGCAGGCTGTGCCCCTTGCTGTGACGTGTGATCTGACGGTGACCTTGGGGTGGCCCAGTGCAAAGAGCATGAGGATCCATGAGGATCCGTGCTTCAAAACCAGGTTTTGGGGCCATGGAGTGGCCAGGAAGCCGTGGATCCGTGATTTTTGTGGTGCAGGCTGTGCCCCTGGCTCTGACGTGTGATTTGACGGTGAGTTTTGGTTTGGCCCAATGCAAAAAGCATGAGGATCCATGAGGATCCGTGCTTCAGAACCACGTTTTTGGGCCATGGAGTGGCTAGGAATCCTTGAATCTAGTTTTTTTGTTGCGCAGGCTGTACCCTTGGACATGATGTGTGATTTGACGGTGAGTTTGGGGTGGCCCAGTGCAAAAAGCGTGAGGATCCATGAGGATCTGCGCTTCAAAACCACGTTCTTGGGCCATGGAGTGTCCTGGAAGCCGTGGATCCGTGAATTTCGTGGTGCAGGCTGTGCCCCTGGCTCTGACGTGTGATTTGACAGTGCATTTGGTTTGGCCCAATGTGAAAAGCGTGAGGATCCATGAGGATCTGTGCTTCAAAGCCACGTTTTTAGGCCGCGGTGTCGCCAGGAAGCCTTGGATCCGAGATTTTTATGGTGCAGGCTATTACCAAGGGCATCATATGCGATTTCACGGTAGTTGGGATTGGCCCAAGGCGAAAAGCATGAGGATCAGTGAGGATCGTTTTTGGGCCATGGAGTGGCCAGGAAGCCGTGGATCCGTGATTTTTGTGGTGCAGGCTGTGCCCCTGGACATGATGTGTGATTTGACGGTGAGTTTGGGGTGGCCCAATGCGAAAAGTGTGAGGATCCATGAGGATCTGTGCTTCAGAACCACGTTTTTGGGCCATGGAGTGCCTAGGAAGCCGTGGATCTGTGATTTTTGTGGTGCAGGCTGTGCCCCTGGCTCTGACGTGTGATTTGACAGTGAATTTGGTTTGTCCCAATGCAAAAAGCATGAGGATCCATGAGGATCCGTGCTTCAAAACCACGTTTTTGGCCATGGTATGGCCAGGAAGCCGTGGATTCGAATTTTCTGTGGTGCAGGCTGTGCCCATGGGCATGATGTGTGATTTGACGGTGAGTTTGGGGTGGCCCAATGCAAAAAGCATGAGGATCCATGAGCATCCGTGCTTCAGAACCACGATTTTGGGCCACTGTAGGGCCAGGAAGCTGTGGATCTGTGATTTTTGTGGTGCAGGCTGTGCCCCTGGCTGTGACGTGTGATCTGACGGTGAGTTGGGGTGGCCCAATGCAAAAAGCATGAGGCTCCATGAGAATCCGTGCTTCCGAACCACATTTTTTGGGCCACAATAGGGCCAGGAAGCCGTGGATCCGTCATTTTTGTGGTTCAGGCTGTGCCCATGGGCATGATGTGTGATTTGACGGTGAGTTTGGGGTAGTCCAATGCAAAAAGCATGAGGATGCATAAGGATCCATGCTTCAGAACCACATTTTTGAAACACGGTACGACCAGGAAGCTGTGTATCTGATTTTTCTGTGGTGCAGGCTGTGCCCCTGGACATGATGCGTGATTTTACGATGAGTTTGGGGTGGCCCAATGCAAAAAGCATGAGGATGCATGAGGATCCGTGCTTCAAAACCACGTTTTTGGCCATGGTATGGCCAGGAAGCCGTGGATTCGAATTTTCTGTGGTGCAGGCTGTGCCAATGGGCATGATGTGTGATTTGACGGTGAGTTTGGGGTGGCCCAATGCAAAAAGCATGAGGATCCATGAGCATCCGTGCTTCAGAACCACGTTTTTGGGCCACGGTAGGGCCAGGAAGCCGTGGATTCGAATTTTCTGTGGTTCAGGCTGTGCCCCTGGACATGATGCGTGATTTGATGCTGAGTTTGGGGTCACCCAATGCAAAAAGCATGAGGATCCATGAGGATCCGTGCTTCAAAGCCACGTTTTTGAGCCATGGTATTACCAGGAAGCCGTGGATTCGAATTTTCGGTGGTGCAGGCTGTGCCCTTGGACATGATGTGTGATTTGACAGTGAGTTTGGGGTGGCCCAATACGAAAAGCGTGAGGATCCATGAGGATCAGTGCTTCAAAACCAGGTTTTTGGGCCATGGAGTGGCCAGGAAGCCATGGATCCCTGATTTTTGTGGTGCAAAAACCTCCGTGAAGTGTATTCCCCTTCTCTGAGTGAATCCTCGAGCAACTAACCTAGCTTTATACTGTGGCTCTCCAGCATCAGTGGGTTTCAAGCGGTAAACCCACCTGCAACTCACAGCCTGCTTTCCTGGTGGCAACTCTGTGAGTGAGAACACACCTAGGTCTTCCATGGACTTCATCTCTTTGTCCATTGCCCTGTGCCACTTATCTGCTTCTTCTTCAGGTAAACTCTGAATATCCTCGAAGGATTCAGGTTCACATCTGGCTGAACCTACCCAGACGCCTGAAGCGTCATACCGATCAGGAGGCCTCCTTGTCCTCGCTGATCTCCTCAGTGTGAACCCTGGTGTCACTGCTGCCTCACTGGGTCCAGCTAAATCTTCCTCAACTTCAGTGTCTTCCCCCTCTGACCTGCTGCACCTCTTGGGCCTTACAGCTGGTCCAGCAGGTGAAGAAGGCCCACTCTTTGGCTCATACTTGACACTTGCCTGAGGAGGTGTTCTAGGTTCCCCCCTCTGAGGGATCCTGAGCTGTCCCTGCCTTGAGTCATAGAACAGCTGTGCAATCACGTCTGGATTAGCGTGCAGACGTTTCCAACCGGCTTGCTCACAGAACTCAGCGCTATTGCTGATAACCAACCTTGACTGGTTTCCACTTGGGTACGCAAACCGCCAGGCCTTTGAGCCAGGCTCATACCCTACAAAGATCATTCTTTTAGATCTTGGCTCACCTTTCTTGCGTAGAGCCTTTGGAATAAGCACCCAAGCCTCACAACCAAACACACGAAGGTAGTGTACCTTGGGCTTCTTTCCATGCAGCAAGAAATACGGTGTGTTTCCTACACTAGAGTTGTACACTCTGTTCTGCGTATGCACCACAAATCTCCAAGCCTCCGACCAATACTTTTGGGGTAGTCCTGCATCCCACAGGATCACAGACACAACTTCCTGCACCGTCCTGTTCCGTCTCTCTGTGACCCCATTCTGTTGCAGAGAGTAAGGAGCGGTCAATCGGTGGCTAATCCCCTTCTCCCTAAAGAAATCCTGTAAAGCAGAACCAGTGAACTCGGAACCTCTATCACTTTGAAAGCCACGAACTTTGGTGGAAAAGGTTACCTCAACTGCGGTGACCCAATCCCTGATCATTTTAGCCGCCTCCCCTTTAGTTTTCAGGGCAAAGGTCCAAGCAGACCTCGAGAAATCATCAATCAGAAGCAGAGAATACTTTGATCCTCCCAGTGACTCAACTGACATGGGTCCACACAGATCTGCATGAATTAATTCAAAGGGTTGTGTGGTCTGCCTCTCTGACTTTGGATAGGAGCATGTCACAATTTTTGCCTGTTTACATGCATTGCAATCTAAAAATTTGTCACAAACATTAAATTTGCACCCTTGTGTCAGCTCTGGTGCTTTCTGAAGATATCTCCAATTCAAATGGGCGAAGCGTTGGTGCCAAATATGTGAACAACCATGGTGGGGCGCTACATTCACACATTGGCCCTTCGCTTCTTCGGTGTCATCCTCTCCTGTAGAAAAAGGCACATTTACAGCAAACAATTTGCCTTTAGGCTGCACTGTGTATACGTTTCCCATCCTTGGAAAACTCACATTTTGTACCTGCAAAAGAGACATGATAACCATCAGTGAGTAAATTATGCACACTTAACAAACAGTTAGTTAAACCGGGCACTGCATAAGCTTTGACTTCATGCTTAAGAAAGGGACAGAAGAAAAAGCCTGTCTCAGTTAGTCTTTTTCTGCTTCCATCCGCAATCGTTACAAATTTCTCAGTTTCTACTGTCCTGCAATTTCTTAAAAGACCACTAGATGGCACCAGCGTATTTGCTGCTCCTGAGTCGATTATTACAGTGAGAAAGTCTTGTTGTTGACATTCCTGGGTCGCCATGGCAACAATTTCCTCACTGCCCCCCTCCTTGGGGCCTCTGCAGATGTCCTCTCTGGTTGTCACGGCAACAGACTCCCCCCCGGCAGGAA
Organism: Podarcis erhardii; assembly: GCF_964252035.2. Lineage (NCBI taxonomy): Eukaryota > Metazoa > Chordata > Lepidosauria > Squamata > Lacertidae > Podarcis > Podarcis erhardii. The sequence continues at coordinate 7,125,136 of NC_138506.1, read as the reverse complement.
GACTTGCCTACGACCTTCACAGCTTCCATAGATGCAACTCTCTCAGTTGCCATGGAGACTGGACTTGTCTCAGCGTTCCCACACAACTCCACAGCTCTTATCTCTACTTGCTGCAGGTGGCCGGCCTTGAAACCTCCAGCGCGGCTAGGCTTCAGCTCTTGGCGTAAACAACTCTTGGCAGCTTTTGGAGAAAGAGGCGTCTCTGAGCTTTCACTGCTCACTGCCCCCCCCCACTACTCACGGGGTCTCCAGGACGTTTTCCTGCACCCCCTCTGGTGGGTAAAGGGCTCCCAACACTTGGCCTCTCCCCAGGCTCCTCACACAGACATGTTGCAGCATCCATACAGCTTCCAGGCTCAGCAAAAGCACCAGCAGCATTGCCAGCAACAGCAACAGTCCCTTCGCCCCCCTGTGGGGGCTCACAGCTCCTCCCAGCTGTGTGTCGGCTCTCAAGAATGTGGCCGGCGCCATCTTGCCTCTCCCTTTCGGATGCAGCCACGTCTCGGCCCTTGCTTGCCACCCCAGCTCCACAAGCTTCTCGGAGTGGTAGCCAAGCGGCCTCTGGCCTTTTTGCACCTAGGACAACTGGCACTAGATGAGCATCCACATTTTCTGCCAAAAAAGCAAGCACACGCTTCTCAACTTCACTTTGCTCTGCAGCCCTTTTAGCCTCTGCTTTCCCAGCTGCGTTCTGTGGGGGCTGTACTACGTCCCAAAGCTGCTCCCCCACCAGCAAAAGCTCCACTTGAAAGCTCCACTGCAGCCAATTTTGGCTATCCAGTTTCTGACATGGCAGTTTAAGCTCGAAGCCATGTCCATGGGGCTCAGCCATTGCCTCCCTTCCCTTCTGTTGGCCTTTCCAAAAGTAGTCACTCAGCAATCAAACCGGGCACTCCGGACGACGTGGCCCTCAGCTCCCTCTCCGTCAGCCTCCTCCGATCTGCCCTCTGCTCTCTTTGAAGCCTTGGCAGTCGATCAAGCTGACGTTCAGTCTTTTAAAGTCTTCCAAACCCTTTCTCACACGCTTCGCGTTGGCCCATAACCTCTTCCGATAGATTTATTGCTTTATTGTTTGGCGCCCAGCCACGCTTCCCCTGCGAGTCTCCGCAGCTTCTGTTTACGCAGTGTGGCTTTGGAGCGGTCGTAAAGCAATTAGCAGAATTACACAGCGTCTGTGTGTGAAAGGGCAGTAAATAAGTCCAGACGTTTCTTCTATCCTAATATCTCTTTATTGGGAACAAAATAGCGTATTTACAAACTCCAATTTCCATCTGATTCAAGCTGCATTTTCTCTGCATCCTTCTCTCTCAGCTTGCAGCGACGCAACAACCTGCTTTCGCTTTCCATTCAGCTCACAGCATTCCAAGCTGCTTTCGTCACATCCTGGCGTACTTCCCTTCTACGCGCCTCCTGTCAGGCTTGAGGCACAGAAGGTTAACCCTTCACTACACCCAACAGGATCCGTGGTTTTTGTGGTGTAGGCTGTGCCCCTGGACATGATGCATGATTTGACGGTGAGTTAGGGGTGGCCCAATGCAAAAAGCGTGAGGATCCATGAGGATCCGTGCTTCAAAGCCACGTTTTTGAGCCACGGTATGACCAGGAAGCCATGGCTTTGAATTTTCTGTGGTGCAGGCTGTACCCCTGCCTCTGAGGTGTGATTTGACAGTAAGTTTGGGTTGTCCCAATGCAAATAGCATGAAGATCCATGAGGATCCGTGCTTCAAAACCAGGTTTTTGGGCCATGGAGCGACCAGCAAGCTGTGGATCCATGGTTTTTGTGGTGCAGGCTGTGCCCCTGGACATGATACGTGATTTGACGGTGAGTTTGGGGTAGCCCAGTGCAAGAAGCATGAGGATTCATGAGGATCCGTGCTTGAAAACCACGTTTTTGGGCCATGGTGTCGCCAGGAAGCCGTGGATACGTGATTTTTGTGGTGCAGGCTGTGCCCCTGGACATGATGCGTGATTTGACAGTGAATTTGGTTTGGGCCAAGAAGAAAAGCGTGAGGATCCATGAGGATCCGTATTTCAAAACCAGGTTTTTTTGGCCATGGAGCGACCAGCAAGCTTTGGATCTGTGGTTTTTGTGGTGCAGGCTGTGCCCCTGGACATTATGCGTGATTTGACGGTGAGTTTGGGGTAGCCCAGTGCAAAAAGCATGAGGATTCATGAGGATCCGTGCTTCAAAACCATATTTTTGGGCCATGAAGTGGCCAGGCCCAATGCGAAAAGTGTGAGAATCTATGAGAATCCGTGCTTCAAAACCAGGTTTTTGGGCCATGGAGTGGCCAGGAAGCAGTGGATCTGAGTTTTTTGTGGTGCAGGCTGTGCCCTTGGACATGATGTCTGATTTGACGGTGAGTTTGGGGTGGCCCAATTCAAAAAGCGTGAGGATCCATGAGGATCCGTGCTTCAAAGCCAGGTTTTTGAGCCACGGTATGACCAGGAAGCCGTGGATCTGAGTTTTTTGTGGTGCAGGCTGTGCCCTTGGACATGATGTCTGATTTGACGGTGAGTTTGGGGTGGCCCAGTGCAAAAAGCATGAGGATGCATGAGGATCCGTGCTTCAGAACCACGTTTTTGGGCCATGGAGTGGCCAGGAAGCCGTGGATGTGAATTTTCTGTGGTGTAGGCTGTGCCCCTGGACATGATGCGTGATTTGACGGTGAGTTTGGGGTCACCCAATGCAAAAAGCATGAGGATCCATGAGGATCCGTGCTTCAAAGCCACGTTTTTGAGCCATGGAGTGGCCCGGAAGCCGTTCATCGGTGATTTTTGTGGTGCAGGCTGTCCCCCTCACTGTGACATGTGATTTGACGGTGAGTTTGTGGTGGCCCAATGCAAAAAGCATGAGAATCCATGAGGATTCGTGCTTCAAAAGCAGGTTTTGGGGGCATGGAGTGGCCAGGATGCCGTGGATCCATCATTTTTGTGGTGCACGCTGTGCCCTTGGCTCTGACGTGCGATTTGACAGTGAATTTGGTATGGCCCAATGCAAATAGCATGGGGATCCATGATGATCCATGCTTCAAAACCAGGTTTTTGGGACATGGAGTGGCCAGGAGTCCGTGGATCTGAGTTTTTTGTGGTGCTGGCTGTGCCCATGGGTATTATGTGTGATTTGACGGTGAGTATCGGGTGGCCCAATGCGAAAAGCGTGAGGATCCATGAGTGTCCGTGCTTCAAAGCCACGTTTTTGAGCCACGGTATGACCAGGAAGCCGTGGATTCGAATTTTCTGTGGTGCAGGCTGTGCCCCTGGACCTGATGCGTAATTTGACGGTAAGTTTGGGGTAGCCCAATGCGAAAAGCGTGAGGATCCATGAGGATCCGTGCTTCAGAACCACGTTTTTGGGCCACGGTAGGGCCAGGAAGCCGTGGATCTGAGTTTTTGCGGTGTAGGCTGTGCCCCTGGACATGATGCGTGATCTGATGATGAGTTTGGGGTGGCCCAAGGCAAAAAGCGTGAGGATCCATGAGGATCTGTTCTTCAAAGCCACGTTTTTGAGCCACGGTATGACCAGGAAGCCATGGATCTGAGTTTTTTGTGGTCCAGGCTGTGCCCCTGGACATGATGCGTGACTTGACGGTGAGTTTGGGGTTGCCCAATGCAAAAAGCATGAGAATCCATGCGAACCCGTGTTTCAATGCCACGTTTTTGAAACACGGTATTACCAGGACTTCCGGTTTGGATCGCAAGCAGCAGGGAGCGCGGAAAAGCCGCTGAAGGGGTTTTCCGAGCTACACGGGGGCTTGGGGGCTATGCAAAGGCACTGCGACCCCCAAAATCTCAAGGGAGACACCCTTGAGGGATAAGCTACCCAGCAGCGTTGGAGCGGTTCCAGCGTTTTTTCGGGGTTTTTTTTTTAAGGGACTCGAGAACGACGGGACTGAGAAACACGAACGGTAAGCACCGCTGACTCCGTGTTGCGATGCCTCTAGCTCCCACTGGAAAAGCGACAAACCTCCGTAACTCAGCAATTTTTAAGCGAGGCAAAGGAAACTAAATAAAACAAAAGTAACGAAAAAGACCTTTAGAGACTTTGTTTTCTTTCTGGGGAGAGTATTAAAAAAATAATAGAAAGAACTGAACAGAGTGGTCATAAAGAGAGAAATATTTTGAAGCCTTAAACTTTAAATTGGAATACAAGGGAGAAGGAGGGGAGAAGAGAAAAGACGAAATAATAACATAAAGGCTTTAGAACAACTACTAAACTGCAATCTCTCCTCACCATCTTCTCTATTTAAATCCTGAACCTCTTATATTACAACTTAGGCAACCAAACAAGTAAGAATTTAAATTTGGTTTTTTTAAAAAAACCTTAACTTCAGACTTTAACTTCTCCCTTTTGAAGACTTTGGATTCTTAATTTCTTCTTCTCTTCTTCTTCTTCTTCTTCTTCTTTTTTTTTTTTGAGTTATTTGGAATCCTATATGAACTGAGCTTACAGGGATATACATATATGTTTATTTGGACATTTAACCCTTCTCATTCGACTGATTGGATTTAATTTTGAATCTCCTAGATTTTGATATTTTTGGAGCTTTTTGAAATCATACATGAACTGAGTTATAGAGGTATGTACTTATGATTACTGTGGTATATATTCCCCTCCATTAGATGGACTGGATTTAATTTTGGATCTCTGGATCTTCCCTCAACCCAACCCAATATTGGATTAAGCCAGCAAGTGGCTGAAGACCATAGAGTTTAAAATAAATAAATAAAAATTGGGACCCTCTTTTTTCCTTTTTTGGTTCACGGTGGACGTTGGAGGATTAGCTGTTTAGAATTTATCTGACTGTATATTAGAGACTGCATTTACTTTTTTTCCATTGACTGCCTTAGTGCTTTTTTGGACATAGAGGCAACTTAGATTTCTAAATATCTGTCACCTTATCCTGACGAAATATTTGAGTTGGATTAAGCTAACCAAGTGGCTGAAGATCGGACAGAAGGAAAAGAACGAACGAACAGGGAGCTCCTATTTATAACAAAAGTTGGATATATGTTAAACTTATGATCTCTCTGATGGTTTTTTCATACAAAGGCTTTCTTGTAAGGTCATTATTTCATTAACGGCCTTTTTATAAAGCCATTATCTTTACATAACTAACGATTTTCTCACAAGGCTATTATTGAATTAACTTGAACTAACTTGAGTTAACTGTAAATTAATTTTGGACTTTAATTTAATTGTGAGTTTATTGATTGTAAGTTTATTAATTGGGATTTTGAATTGGGAAATTAATTGATATTTGGGATTTGGTTTTGGATTTGGAAACTCCTCAGGTTAAATTTGAATGAACAACATTTTAGTGTCTCTGGAAGAACTTAAAGAGACTGGGAATAATTTGATTTGCTATATTCGTTACAAAAATACCCCATACGTGTTTTGATTTTATTTGGTGAGAAACCTTTAATTAGATTGCACAAGAAAGGGAAAACTTAAGTGCTGTTTAATATATTGATTGATAATTGATTAAAATTATCAAGATTGGTCAAGATTGTGCGCCCTATAGGGAAGAGAATAAATATTACAAGAGTCTAAATTTTTTAAAAAAAGTGGAAAGGGAGAAAATGTCTGGGAAAAATGGAAAAAAGATAGAAGGAACACCATCAGATAGGAAAGCATCCAGACAAGAATAAATTAAGGACCCAGATATTTTATGGCTAAAAATAAAGGAGGAATTTAAACAGAGTGAAATACATATGGAGAAAAAGCTAGGAGAGATGCATGAGTCGATAGACAAGAAAATAGAGGGAGTAGTAGGAGAACTCTCTAGTAAGATTAAAGATTTAACAGTTCGATCAAAGACTATGGAAGAAACAAACAAAAAGATACAGAAAGAAATGAAAGAACAAAGGAAGGAGACAGAAAAGATAAAAGATGAAATAGGAGAATTGAATAAAACTCAAGATCAAGTTTTGGACAATTTAGCAATGATTGAAATGAAACAGAAACAGCTAAACCTAAAGTTTAGAGGAGTAGGAGAAGAAGCAAATGAGAACATTAAAGAAAAAATGACTAAAGAATTAGCGAAATGGTTGGAATTGAAAGAAGAAGAGGTCGCCTATACGATGGAAAATGCTTTTAGAATAAAAGTGAGGTCTCAACAAGTAAAATCAAAAAAAGTTCCAAGAGACTGTTTAGTAATATTTAATTCGATAGAGATGAAAAATATAATATTAAAAACAAGCTATCAAAAAAAATTAATAATTGAAGGTAGACCAATTATCATTTTAAAAGAAATACCAACCAGATGCAAAAATACCAACCTACGCAAAAGAGAAGGCTATAAACAGCTAGTAAGTGTTCTGAAAAGAAACGGCATACAACACAGATGGGAGTTCCCAGAAGGGATCTCCTTCTTTTATAAAGATAAAAGATTCAGGATTACCGAGACCCAAGAAGTGAAGAAATTTCTGCGGAGATATGAGAAAGATCTTGGAAAAGTAGAGGAGAGATATGGAGGAAGAAATGGAGACTTAGAGGAGAGAAGAAGAAGGAGAGAGAAAGAAAAAGAACAAGAAGATAAAAGAAAGGAAGAAGAAGTAGAAGAAGAGGAAGAAGAAGAAGGAGCAGTGGGAGAAGAAGAAGAAGAGGAAGAGGACACAGAAAACAAAACCACTCGAATTTAAATTATTAGTTGGCTGTAGATTGGAAAGTAGGCATAACAATGAATCTGAAAATTTTGTTATGGAATGTGAACGGTTTAAATGAAAAAACCAAAAGGAATAAAATTGAGAATGTTTTGAAAAGAAAGAATTTTGATTTAATCTGTATACAGGAGACACATGTGACCAAAAAGCATAAACATATTTTGACAAACAAAAAATTGGGGGTTGAGTTTATTAACTCTATCGCAAAAAAAAGAGGGGTAGTGATATATGTCAAAGAAAAATGGGAACCCAAATTAATTTGCAAAGACTATGAAGGAAGGATTTTGGGGGTACAAATTAACTTCCAGGGTGAAAAATGTAATGTGATAAACATCTACGCCCCGAACTTGAATAAAATGGAATTTTTCAAGAAGTTGGAACAAATATTTTTAGAGTTAGAGTGTAACAAGACGATATTACTGGGAGACTTTAATGGAGTGCCGGCACCAGAAATAGACAGACAGTCAGAAAAGAAAAAACGTAACCAAGGGAAACTGCCAAGATCCTTTAACAACCTGGAAGAAAACTTAGATTTAATAGACATCTGGAGACATAAGCATCCAATAGAGAAACAATTCACCTTTTTTTCAAATCCACATAAGAGTTGGGGCAGAATCGATCAAATCTGGGTCTCAAGAGAATTAACATTAAGAACCTCGAAATGTGAAATCCAACCTAGAACTCTCTCCGATCACAACTCAATAGTTTTAGAAATAAAAGGTGTATCACAAGGTGGGTTCAGGTGGAGAATGAATGAATATTTACTGGATAATGAAGAGGTTATTGAAAAGGCTAAAGTTACCTTAAAAGACTATTTTAGTATGAATCTTCATAAAGAAACAAGTATAGATGTAGTCTGGGACGCCAGCAAGGCGGTTCTAAGAGGTTTTCTTATCCAACAAAAGAGGAAAAGTAAGGAAAAAAGAGGAAAGTAAGAGAACAAAAGAAAGAGGAAATCCTCATGCAGTTAAGAGAATGTGAGAAAAAAATAATAGTAAATCCTAAAGACGAACAAAACACACAAGTAATAAAAATATTACAAACACAGTACTCAGTGCTAACAAGTCAAGAAGTTGAATGGAAAATTAAGTCAATGAAACAAAAATACTTTGAAACAGCTAACAAAACAGGAAAATTATTAGCTTGGCAATTGCGAAGAAGGCAAAAACAAAATGTGATAAATAAGATAAAAATAGTGGAGCAATTGATAGAAGACCCAAAAGAAATAAAGGAAAACTTCCTCAAATTTTATGAAAAATTATATAAAAAAGAAGATGAAGAGATAATCAAAATAGAAAAATATTTAGAAGACTATAGTGGGAAAACTATAAAAGAGGAAGAAAGAACTCAATTAAATAAACCCATAAAGATAGAAGAGATCCAAGATGCGATAAAGAAGATGAAACCAGGAAAAGCCCCAGGACCGGATGGATTGTCAGCTAAATATTATAAAGTATTAGAAAACCAACTAACGCCAGTGCTATGTGATATCATGAATAACATCTTAAGAGGAGGAAAGTTACCAGAGACATGGAAGGAGGCCCACATTACGATGATACCTAAACCTGATACTGACAAATTAAACATAAAAAATTATAGGCCCATATCATTATTAAATAACGATTACAAAATCTTTGCAGAGGTGATGGCAAGTAGACTTTAAAAATGTCTAACAAATTTAATACACAAAGATCAAGCAGGATTCCTTCCAAATAGGTTACTCAAAGATAATGTAAGGCACATTATAAATATCATTGAATATCTGGAGTGTAAGAATGAAATACCTGCGGCGCTAATCTTTATCGATGCTGAGAAGGCATTTGATAATGTCTCATGGCAGTTCCTACTAAAAAGTATGGAGAAAGTAGGGCTAGAGGGCGAATTCATGGAAGGAATAAGAGCGATTTATTCGAACCAATCTGCCAAACTGATTATTAATAACAATTTAACAAATTCATTTAAAATTGAAAAAGGAACGAGACAGGGATGCCCACTATCCCCTCTTTTATTCATTATGGTTTTGGAGGTAATCACGAACAAAATAAGAGCAACACCAGAGATACGAGGGATTAAAGTAGGCACGAAGGAATACAAACTAAAAGCGTACGCAGACGATTTGATGTTATCCTTAGAAGAGCCGCAAGAAAGTGTTAGTAAGGCTTTGGAAATATTAGAAGAGTATGGTAAACTATCCGGTTTTAAGTTAAATAAATTAAAGACAAAAATGTTGACCAAAAATTTGGAAAAAGATGTAAGAGAAAAATTAGAGATACAGAATGGAATTAAGGTGGCTAAAAAAATAAAATATTTGGGAATTTGGTTAACCACGAAAAATATAAATTTAATCCAGGACAACTACTCTACAACATGGAAGGAAATTAAAAAAGATTTAGACACGTGGAATAGAGTAAAACTTTCGTGGTTGGGAAGGATGGCGGCAATAAAAATGAATATACTCCCAAAAATGTTATTTTTATTCCAGAATATTCCAGTGATCAGAGGATCTTCAATGTTTAAAGATTGGCAAAAAACTCTTTCAAAATTTATATGGCAGGGGAAAAGACCAAGAATCAGATTAAATTACTCACAGATTGGAAAGAAAGAGGGGGATTCTCGGTGCCAAACCTGAAACTATACTTCGAAGCCTCCTGTCTTTGCTGGATCAAGGATTGGATTAATTTGAAAAACACAGACTTGTTAGACCTAGAAGGTTTCAACAACAGATTCGGATGGCACGCTTATTTGTGGCTAAATAAAGAAAAGGTGCATAAAGGTTTTTCTAACCATATTATCAGAGGGCCATTATATGAAGTTTGGGAGAAAAATAAAAAACTTTTGGAATGAATGGAAAACACCCTGGTGGTTATCACCAATTGACATCCTAACAACCAAAAAAGCAAACATGGAAGGAGAAAGACTGATAAGAACGGAAAGTGGTTGGAAATTGAGAACATATGAAGAGTTGAAAGATAAATTAACAGGCTGGTTGCAATTTCATCAAATAAATGCAGTATGGAAGGAAGATAAAAAAATAGGGATAAATGAGAAAAAATCTAAATTTCAGATAGAAATAATAGAAGGTAAAACCAAGTTATTATCTAAAATGCATAGTATATTGTTAGAATTGGACACTAAAGATGAAGAAATAAAGGAGGTTATGATAAAATGGGCAATGGACTTGGGATGCAATATAGAATACGATAATTGGGCGAAATTATGGAGCAGAGGAATGAAATTCACGGCCTGTGTTATGCTTAGAGAAAATTTGGAAAAAATTATGTATAGGTGGTACATTACACCGGCAAAATTAGGAAAAATGTACATAACAGGAAATAAGGCTTGCTGGAAGCGTAAAATCAAAGAAGGCAATTTCTACCATATGTGGTGGACTTACGAAAAAAAGGAAAAAGTTTCGGGAACTTGTTTATAATGAATTAAAAAAAATATTTAAATACACCTTTCCTAAAAAACCGGAAGCCTTCCTACTAGGAATAATTGGGGATGAAATTAAAAAAGAAGATCAGACACTATTCCAATATGCAACAGTAGCGGCTAGAATATTAATAGCACAAAATTGGAAAAACCCAAACATCCCAACTATTAGAGATTGGCAAACAAAATTATTTGAATATGTTGAATTAGCAAAAAAGACGCAAAAAATTAGAAACCAAAAAGATACAAAGTTTATTAGTGATTGGAATAAATTTATAGTATACATTGAAGGAAATTATAGAAACTTAAAAACCACAGCAGGTTTGACATAAATCTTACGATGCGCAAACCATTAACAACGAAGCTGCAGAAAAAAGAAAGAAGTTTTATTAAGAAGCCCGAAATCGGGAGGCAAGGAGGAAAGATTTAAAGAAAGAGACAAAGAATTGTAATGAAAATTTATTTTACTTTTATGTTGTGTATGGATGTTTTTTGATATTGTTGTTTTGTTTTCTTTTGGTTATTTAACTGAAAATTAATAAAAAGAATTAAAAAGTAAAGAAACACAGTATTACCAGGAAGCCGTGGATGTGAATTTTCTGTGGCGCAGGCTGTGCCCCTGGACATAATGCGTGATTTCACGATGAGTTTGGGGTCGCCTAATGCAAAAAGCGTGAGGATCCATGAGGTTCCGTGATTCAGAACCACGTTTTTGGGCCATGGAGTGGTAGGAAGCCATGTATCCGTGATTTTTGTGGTGCAGTCTGTGCCCCTGGCTCTGACGTGTGATTTGACAGCGAGTTTTGGTTGTTCCAATGCAAAGAGCATGAGGATACATTAGGTTCCATCCTTCAGAACCACGTTTTTGGGCCATGGAGTGGCAAGGAAGCCGTGGATCTGATTTTTTTGTGGTGCAGGCTGTGCACCTGGACATGATGCGTAATTTGACGGTGAGTTTGGGGTGGCCCAATGCGAAAAGCGTGAGGATCCATGAGGATCCGTGCTTCAAAGCCACGTTTTTGAGCCACGGTATGACCAGGAAGCCGTGGATTCAAATTTTCTGTGGTGCAGCCTGTGCCCCTGGACCTGATGTGTAATTTGACGGTGAGTTTGGGGTGGGCCAATTCAAAAAGTGTGAGGATCCATGCTTCAGAACCACGTTTTTGGGCCACGGTAGGGCCAGGAAGCCGTGGATCTGAGTTTTTTGTGGTGCAGGCTGTGCCCTTGGACATGATGTGTGATTTGACGGTGAGTTTGGGGTCACCCAATGCAAAAAGCGTGAGGATCCATGAGGATCCGTGCTTCAAAGCCAAGTTTTTGAGCCATGGTATGACCAAGAAGCCCTGGATTCAAATTTTCTGTGGTGCAGGCTGTGCCCTTGGACATGATGTGTGATTTGACGGTGAGTTTGGGGTGGCCCAATACGAAAAGCGTGAGGATCCATGAGGATCAGTGCTTCAAAACCAGGTTTTTGGGCCATGGAGTGGCCAGGAAGCCGTGGATCTGGGTTTTTTAAAAAAGTTTTTTATTTATACAACAAGAAAAACAAACAAACAAAAAACACAAATACCAAATTACACACAAATTACAAAAATAACCATAGACACATGATATTCTTAGCAAACAATAAAACATCTATTGGTCTTAACACTAAAGACCAAACCTCCCGTGTATTCCATACTTCAAATTCATATTACTTATTGCCAATACACATTTTTTTTCATAATTAAACTTATTCTCATTAAATCTAATTTCTTATATCTACCTTGCAACTATTACTGAAGTTCCTCGAATGCTGCAACAGAATTTAAACTACTATATTTATTTTTCAGATATTTTTTAAAAACCTCCCATTTAGAAACAAATTCCTGTTTTGATTTATTCTTTATTTTTTCTGATAAACCATCTAATTCAGCATATTCTGTCAGCTTTTGGATCCAATCTTGAATAGAGGGGATTTCATTACTCTTCCATTTTGCTGCGATCAAAACTCTTGCTGCCGCCATCGCATATAAAAAGATACCCTTCCTCTTTTGTGGAATATCCAAAGCTGTTATTCCCAGGAGGTAGGCCTCTGGTTTTTTATTGAAAGAGATCTTTAGCATTTTTTGCAGTTCTGCATGTATACTCTCCCAGAATACCTGTATTTTCCTACATATCCACGACATATGGTAGAATGTTCCTGAGTCTCCGCATCTCCAACAATTACTTGATACATTTTTATACATTTTTGAAAGCTTCCATGGAGTTAGATACCATCGATGTTGCATTTTTTGAAAGTTCTCTCTAATAGTGTAACAATTTGTGAATTTCCAATTGATCTTCCATAAATTTTCCCATTGGGCCATGGTTATTGAGTGGCCAAAATCCTGGGACCACCTCACCATTGCCACTGTTACCTCCTCCTCCTTGACTGTCCAGTCAAGGAGGAGTCGGTAAGTTTTGGAAAGAGTTTTTCTTTTAGAATTTACAAGATCAGATTCGAATTGGGAAATTTCTGTTGAGAACCCCTTTTGTTTGTCAGATTTAAATTTTTCAAATAACTGATGGTATTGAAACCAGTCTGAAATGTGGTCTCTTACTTCCTCAAAGTTTTTTAATTTTATTTGATTATCTTCATTTTTTAGAAGTATTTTATATGTTGGCCAGCTTTCCTGAGTATTTTTTCGTTTTACTGCTATGGCTTCTACTGGAGAAGTCCACCACGGGACTTTAGGCTCCATCAGGTCTTTATATTTTTCCCATACAGCAAAGAGTGACTTTCTTATTATATGGTTGGTAAAATTTTTATGAATTTTCGCTTTTCCATATATTAGGTAGGCGTGCCATCCCCAACGGTTGTCAAAACTTTCCAGGTCCAGAAGGTCCGAATCCTGCAACGTGCACCAATCTTTTAGCCAGGTGAAACAGGCTGCCTCGTAGTAAAGTTTTAGGTCGGGTAGAGAAAAGCCTCCTCTCTCTTTTATGTCTATTAAGATCAGGTGTTTAATCCTAGGTTTCTTCCCTTCCCACAGGAATTTGGAAATTTCTCTTTGCCATATCTTGAGACAACCTGCTTCGCCCAGTATTGGAATCATTTGAAATAAAAAGATTAATTTTGGAAGCACATTCATCTTTATAATGGAAATCCTACGCAGAAATGTTAATTTTAGTTTACTCCAGGTTACAAAGTTTTTTTTAATCTCTAGCCAAGTTTTGGTGTAATTATCCTGAAATAAGTTTATGTTCTTGGGGGTGATCCAAATACCCAGGTATTTCGCTTTTGAGGAGATTTTCAGGCCCAATATTTTTTCTAAATCGTTCTTTTCTTCTGTGGTTACATTTTTAACAAGCATTTTTGTTTTTGTTATATTCAGCTTGAAGCCTGCCACTTCTCCAAATTCTTTAATAAATTCCAGCACTCTTTTCAGACTTTCTTTAGGGTTTTCAGTCATAACAAGTAAATCGTCCGCAAAAGCTTTAATTTTATATGTTTTGTTTCCCAGAGTGATGCCTTTAACAATCTGATCCTTTCTTATCTGATTGTTCAAGACTTCCATCACCAAGATAAATATCAGTGGTGACAGTGGGCAGCCCTGTCTGGTTCCCTTGTTTATTTTGCACTCCTCAGTAATTCTTCCGTTGATGATCAATTTTGCATATTGTTCCGAATAAATGGCATTTATTCCTTTACAAATATTTTCTCCCAGTCCGATTTCTTCCATTAATTTTTTCATGAACTTCCAGGATCTGAGTTTTTTGTGGTGCTGGCTGTGCCCCTGGACATGATGCGTGATTTGACGGTGAGTTTGGGGTCGCTCAATGCAAAAAGCATGAGGATGCATGAGGACCCGTGCGTCAAAGCCACATTTTTGAGCCACGGTATGACCAGGAAGCCGTGGATCCGAGTTTTTTGTGGTGCAGGCTGTGCCCCTGGAAATGATATGTGATTTGATGGTGAGTTTGGGGTCGCCCAATGCAAAAAGCGTGAGGATCCATGAGGATCCGTGCTTCAAAGCTACGTTTTTGAGCCATGGTATGACCAGGAAGCAGTGGATCCGTGGTTTTTTTGTTGCAGGCTGTGCCCCTGGACATGATGCGTGATTTGACGGTGAGGTTGGGGTCGCCCAATGCAAAAAGCGTGAGGATCCATGCTTCAAAGCCAAGTTTTTGAGCCACGGTGTCGCCAAGAAGCCGTGGATCCATGATTTTTGTGGTGCAGGCTATGCCCATGGGCAACATATGTGATTTGACATGAGTTTGGATTGGCCCAATGCAAAAAGCGTGAGGATCCATGAGGATCCGTGCTTCAAAACCAGGTTTTTGAACCATGGAATGGCCAGGAAGCCGTGGATCCGTGATTTTTGTGGTGCAGGCTGTGGCCATGGGCATGATGTGTGATTTGACAGTGAGTTTGGGGTGGCCCAATTCATAAATCATGAAGATTCGTGCTTCAAAACCACATTTTTGGACCATGGAGTGGCCAGGAAGCCATGGATCCGTGATTTTTGTGGTGCCGGCTGTGCCCCTGGCTCTGACATGTGATTTGACAGTGAGTTTTGGTTGTTCCAATGCAAAGAGCATGAGGATCCTAGAGGATCCGTGCTTCAAAACCAGGTTTTTGAACCATGGAATGGCCAGGAAGCCGTGGATCCGTGATTTTTGTGGTGCAGGCTGTGGCCATGGGCATGATGTGTGATTTGACAGTGAGTTTGGGGAGGCCCAATTCATAAAGCATGAAGATTCGTGCTTCAAAACCACGTTTTTGGACCATGGAGTTGCCAGGAAGCCGTGGATCCGAATTTTCTGTGGTGCAGGCTGTGCCCCTGGCTGTGATGTGTAATCTGATGATGGGTTTGGGTTGGCCCAGTGCAAAAAGCATGAGGAACCATGCTTCGAAACCACGTTTTGGGGCCATGGAGTGGCCAGGAAGCCATGGATCCTAGTTTTTGGTTGTGCAGGCTATGTCTCTGGCTGTGACGTGTGATCTGACGGTGACTTTGGGCTGATCTAGTGTAAAAATCATGAGGATCAATGAGGATACATGCTTCAGAACCAGGTTTTGGGGCCATGGAGTCTCCAGGAAGCCGTGGATCCGTGATTTTTGTGGTGCAGGCTGTGCCCCTGGCTCTGACGTGTGATTTGACAGTGAATTTGGTTTGGCCCAATGCGAAAAACGTGAGGATCCATGAGGATCCGTGCTTCAAAGCCACGTTTTTGAGCCATGGTATGACCAGGAAGCCGTGGATCTGAGTTAATTGGGGTGCAGGCTGTGACCCTGGCTCTAACGTGTGATTTGACAGTGAGTTTGGGTTGTTCCAATGCAAAGAGCATGAGGATCCATGAGGATTCGTGCTTCAAAACCAGGTTTTTGGGCCATGGAGTTGCCTGAAAGCCGTGGATTCAAATTTTCTGTGGTGCAGACTGTGCCCATGGGCATGATGTGTGATTTGACGGTGAGTTTGGGGTGGCCCAATGCAAAAAGCGTGAGGATCCATGAGGATCAGTGCTTCAAAACCAGGTTTTTGGGCCATGGAGTGTCCAGGAAGCCGTGGATCTGTGATTTTTGTGGTGTAGGCTGTGCCCCTGGCTGTGACGTGTGATTTGACAGTGAATTTGGTTTGGCCCAATGAAAAGAGCATGGGGATCCATGATGATCCATGCTTCAAAACAAGGGTTTTTGGGCCATGGAGTGGCCAGGAAGCTGTGGATCTGAGTTTTTTGTGGTGCAGGCTGTGCCCCTGGAAATGATATGTGATTTGATGGTGAGTTTGGGGTCGCCCAATGCAAAAAGCGTGAGGATCCATGAGGATCCGTGCTTCAAAGCTACGTTTTTGAGCCATGGTATGACCAGGAAGCAGTGGATCCGTGGTTTTTTTGTTGCAGGCTGTGCCCTTGGACATGATGCGTGATTTGACGGTGAGGTTGGGGTCGCCCAATGCAAAAAGCGTGAGGATCCATGCTTCAAAGCCAAGTTTTTGAGCCACGGTGTCGCCAAGAAGCCGTGGATCCGTGATTTTTGTGGTGCAGGCTATGCCCATGGGCAACATACGTGATTTGACATGAGTTTGGATTGGCCCAATGCAAAAAGCGTGAGGATCCATGAGGATCCGTGCTTCAAAACCAGGTTTTTGAACCATGGAATGGCCAGGAAGCCGTGGATCCGTGATTTTTGTGGTGCAGGCTGTGGCCATGGGCATGATGTGTGATTTGACAGTGAGTTTGGGGTGGCCCAATTCATAAATCATGAAGATTCGTGCTTCAAAACCACATTTTTGGACCATGGAGTGGCCAGGAAGCCATGGATCCGTGATTTTTGTGGTGCAGGCTGTGCCCCTGGCTCTGACATGTGATTTGACAGTGAGTTTTGGTTGTTCCAATGCAAAGAGCATGAGGATCCTAGAGGATCCGTGCTTCAAAACCAGGTTTTTGAACCATGGAATGGCCAGGAAGCCGTGGATCCGTGATTTTTGTGGTGCAGGCTGTGGCCATGGGCATGATGTGTGATTTGACAGTGAGTTTGGGGAGGCCCAATTCATAAAGCATGAAGATTCGTGCTTCAAAACCACGTTTTTGGACCATGGAGTTGCCAGGAAGCCGTGGATCCGAATTTTCTGTGGTGCAGGCTGTGCCCCTGGCTGTGATGTGTAATCTGATGATGGGTTTGGGTTGGCCCAGTGCAAAAAGCATGAGGAACCATGCTTCGAAACCACGTTTTGGGGCCATGGAGTGGCCAGGAAGCCATGGATCCTAGTTTTTGGTTGTGCAGGCTATGTCTCTGGCTGTGACGTGTGATCTGACGGTGACTTTGGGCTGATCTAGTGTAAAAATCATGAGGATCAATGAGGATACATGCTTCAGAACCAGGTTTTGGGGCCATGGAGTCTCCAGGAAGCCGTGGATCCGTGATTTTTGTGGTGCAGGCTGTGCCCCTGGCTCTGACGTGTGATTTGACAGTGAATTTGGTTTGGCCCAATGCGAAAAACGTGAGGATCCATGAGGATCCGTGCTTCAAAGCCACGTTTTTGAGCCATGGTATGACCAGGAAGCCGTGGATCTGAGTTAATTGGGGTGCAGGCTGTGACCCTGGCTCTAACGTGTGATTTGACAGTGAGTTTGGGTTGTTCCAATGCAAAGAGCATGAGGATCCATGAGGATTCGTGCTTCAAAACCAGGTTTTTGGGCCATGGAGTTGCCTGAAAGCCGTGGATTCAAATTTTCTGTGGTGCAGACTGTGCCCATGGGCATGATGTGTGATTTGACGGTGAGTTTGGGGTGGCCCAATGCAAAAAGCGTGAGGATCCATGAGGATCAGTGCTTCAAAACCAGGTTTTTGGGCCATGGAGTGTCCAGGAAGCCGTGGATCTGTGATTTTTGTGGTGTAGGCTGTGCCCCTGGCTGTGACGTGTGATTTGACAGTGAATTTGGTTTGGCCCAATGAAAAGAGCATGGGGATCCATGATGATCCATGCTTCAAAACAAGGGTTTTTGGGCCATGGAGTGGCCAGGAAGCTGTGGATCTGAGTTTTTTGTGGTGCAGGCTGTGCCCATGGGAATGATGTGTGATTTGACTGTGAGTTTGGGGTGGCCCAATTCAAAAAGCGTGAGGATCCATGAGGATTTGTGCTTCTAAACCAGGTTTTTGGGCCATGGAGTGGCCAGGAAGCCATGGATCCATGATTTTTGTGGTGCAGGCTGTGCCCCTGGCTCTGACGTGTGATTTGACAGTGAGTTTTGGTTGTTCCAATGCCGTGGATCCTCATGGATCCTGATCTGAGTTAATTGGGGTGCAGGCTGTGCCCCTGTGAGTTTGAGGTCACCCAATGCATAAAGCATGAGGATCCATGAGGGTCCATGCTTCAAAACCAGGTTTTTGAGCTACAGTATGACCAGGAAGCCGTGGATTTGAGTTAATTGGGGTGCAGGCTTTGCCCATAGGCATGATGCATGATTTGACAGTGAGTTTTGCTTCTTCCAATGCAAAGCGCATGAGGATCCATGAGGATTCGTGATTCAAAACCAGGTTTTGGGGCCATGGAGTGGCCCGAAAGCCGTGGATCCGTGAATTTTGTGGTGCAGGCTGTGTCCCTGAACATGATGCGTGATTTTACGGTGAGTTTGGGGTCGCCCAATGCAAAAAGCTTGAGGATCCATGAGGATCCGTGCTTCAAAGCCAAGTTTTTGGGCCATGGAGCGACCAGCAAGCTGTGGATCCATGGTTTTTGTGGTGCAGGCTGTGTCCATGGGCATGATGTGTGATTTGACGGTGAGTTTGGGGTGGCCCAATGCAAAAAGCATGAGGATCCATGAGGATCCGTGCTCCAAAACCAGGTTTTTGGGCCATGGAGTGGCCAGGAAGCCATGGATCCTAGTTTTTGGTGGTCCAGGCTCTGCCCCTGGCTATGACGTGTTATTTGACGATGAGTTTGTGTTGGCCCAATGCAAAAAGCATGGGGATCTGTGCTTCATTTTTAAAAAACAAAAAAATATTTATTTATTTTAACAGAAAGGAAAAAAACATCAGAGAAGTATAAAACAGCAAAAACAATCACAGATATGGATCAAAAAAGAAGAAAAACTCCAATTTTTAAGTTCATGTTTACATAACTGTCAGGGAACTGCCATCGGAAAGGCAGGTGGTGGAGAGGCTCTCAGAAGCTAGGAGAGACTCAGCAGTGGGGGAAGGCACCAGTAGGGGGAGTGTGGGAGATCAGAGAGAGAGTGAGGCGCCAGACTGGCTCAAGGAATCTTCCAGCGAAAACAGTGGAGAAGTCTCAGGACCTCCTATAGGTACACCCACTCCTCGCCGGAAACTGTCGCGCCGAGAGTCCAGACGACGCGTTTCCATTAAGGAGCTTCTATGCTGGAGTCGTTTCCGTAAACGCCCACTGTCGGATTCTGCCAGCGATTAAGGGAGTCATGCTTAAGGGGCTCCGCTGTACACAGAGTCTTGAGAAACATGCCCAAGATCTGAGGGACTGAACTTTTACGCACAAGTAGCTCATAATCCCATCACAGCAATCCGACAGTCTCTGTAAGCGCTTGTGCAAAAGGCATCATGAGCAACCCAACCGGAGCCGGAGACGCAGGAGGAGCTGGAGCGGGTCCAAGCCTGGAAGAAAGGTACAGGGTGTTGGAACTCCAGCTAGCGCTGCAAACGGCGAGGCTCGAAGAGAGGCGGGCTCAGGATGCAGACAAGGGCAAAACCACCCCACTTGCCAGGAAGGTGCCAGGGTTGGTGCAAAAGTTTGGGGGTGATCCCAGAAATTATCAAGCCTTTAGGACTGAGATGCAATATGCCCTCAATCTGCAGTTTGATGACTTCCCAGATGAGGAATCGAGAGTGGCGTTTGTCATTGGGCACCTGGAAAGTGGGGCCAAGGACTGGGTGAGGCCCCTGATGGCAGGGAACAGTGACGTTTTAAAGGACACGAGGAAATTTTTTCGCGCCATGGACCTGATGTTTTCCAGTGAGATCGAGCAGGGGGTGGTGCGCAGACAACTGATGGCGTGTAAACAGGGGAATCGCTCTGTCCGAGAGTACTGGACTGAGTTTACCATGTTGATCCATAAACTGGGGTGGGACCTGTCTGCAGACCCAATTCAAATGCTTTTCGAAGAAGGGTTATCCTCGGCGGTGAAGGATGAACTTTCCCGCGCGCCCAGGGCGGAGTCTATGGACCAATTGACTAAATCAGCGCTTGCCATCGGAGCGCACCAAGAGGCAAGAGCCTTGGAAAAGCGGGAAGGGAAAGGGGAACGTTGGAGTGAGTTCCGCATTCCAGAGATACCAGGGCAGCAGTTACCGCCAGTAGAACCGATGGAGATTGGAACGGCGCGTGCGCGCGGAGTTTCAAACGCCAACGAAGGGCGGAAGAAAGAGGGAAAGAGCGCCAAGAAGTGTTTCCTCTGCCAACAGCCAGGTCACTTTGCCAGAGTCTGCCCTCAGAGGAAGGGATGGCAAGGAATGGCGGGAGCTGTTGGGGGGGAAGAGGAGGGGGTTAAGGAGCAGGTAAAAGCCAACGCCTGGTTGCCAGCATCGGGGCACAGCAGCCAGGCCAAAGAGCAGTGAACGTGCCCAAGCCTGAACCCCCAAGACCAGCGCTTGTCGTGGAGGTGGTGCTAGAGCTACCAAACGGACATCCGCTAAAGATAAAGGCGCTATTGGACTCAGGCAGCTCCTGCAATTTTATGAGTAAGGAGTTTGCAGCGGAACACCAGATACAGACTGTTCCTTTAAGTAACCCTCTGCAGGTGACAACAATTGATGGGAGGGAGCTGTTGGGGGGAGAAGTTAACCTCCAGACTGTTCCCATGATAATGAGCGTGGCAAGACACACGGAGGTCATAGCGTTTAATGTGGCTACCCTGGGAGGAGCGCCCATCATATTGGGAATGAGCTGGCTAGCGCTGCATGACCCTCTAGTGGGTGGCACCAGAGAGTAGTCTCATTTGGGTCAGCATATTGCTTGGCACACTGCAAGGGAGGGGAAGCACAGGTAGAAGCCCAGGCCACGCTAGCAGGGATGGAAGTAACAGATAAAGGGGAGGTACCACGACAATATGCCGACTTGGTTAACGTCTTCAGCGAAAGAGAAGCAGATAAACTGCCCCCGCACAGACCCTTTGACTGTCAAATTAACTTACTCCCGGGAGCACAACTGCCAGTGGGCAAGCTGTATGCAATGTCAGACAGGGAGATGCAGGAGTTAAGGGAGTTCATTGACAAGAACCTCAAGCGAGGTTTCATCAGAGAGTCACGAGCGGTGGGGGGCAGCCCAGTGTTCTTTGTGGACAAAAAAAACACGGATAAACCCAGATTGGTCGTGGACTTCAGGGCCCTAAATGCAGTGTCAGAACCCGTGACTTTCCCCATGCCCAGAATCGATGACATTTTGACCCGGGTGAGGAAAGGGAAAATTTTTACCAAGCTGGACCTAAGGGGGGGCGTATAACCTAATACGTATGAGAAAGGGAGACGAGTGGAAAACCACTATGTTCACCCCTTTGGGGGCCTTTGAGTACCTCGTTATGCCCTTCGGACTACAGGCGGGCTCAGCCTGTTTTCAATCGTTCATGAATCACGTCCTGGGACCATTGCTTTACAAGAACTGTGTAGCGTTCTTAGATGACGTCTTGGTGTACTCAGAGAATGAGGAGCAGCATGTGCGGGACGTAAGAGAGGTACTGAGTAGACTGCAAGCAAACCAGCTGTGGGTGAAACTGGAGAAGTGTCAGTTTCATACCAGAGAGGTGGAATTCTTGGGGTACCGGTTGTCAGACAAGGGATTGGCCATGGATCCCAGCAAGGTTCAAGCGGTACTGGAATGGAAGACACCGAAAACTAAGAAGGACGTGCAAAGATTCCTGGGCTTCGGGAACTTCTATCGGAAGTTCATCAAGAACTTTGCCCACTTAACGGCACCCATCACTGATTGTCTCAGCAGCAAGAAGAAATTTGTCTGGACGGAAGAGGCGCAGCGAGCATTCGAAAGTTTAAAGAAGGCGTTTGCGTCGGAAGAACAACTTTTGCACGTGGATCTACGGCAACCAATGAGAGTGGAGACTGACGCGTCAGACCGAGCGGTGGGGGCGGTGCTTCTACAGCTGGGAAAAGATACGTCGGAATGGAGACCGTGTGCCTTCTTCTCGCGGAAGTTGAACAAATCCGAGAGGAACTACACCGTGTACGACCGAGAACTACTCGCCATTCATGAAGCGTTCCGGAGATGGCGACATTTGCTGATCGGAGCGCAGCACAAGGTCCAAGTGCGCACCGACCACAAAAATCTAGAATACTGGAGAACTGCCCGAGTACTGAACCAGAGACAAGTGAGATGGGCCCAGGAGTTCTCCAAATTCCATTTTGAAATTTGCTACGTGCCGGGGAAGGAGAATGTCAGAGCGGACGCTCTCTCTCGAAAACCAGAGTATTTGGAGGGGGAGGGAGCGCCAGAGGAGAGACATATCATTCCCGAGGACCACTGGGTGTGTGGGGCGGCATTGGTGGGGCAAAGAGAACTGGTAGAGGGAACCGAGAACAATGATTGCGCCCAAGATAAACTCAGAGGACTCCGGGGAGGTGGAGAGAACACAGGGGGTTTTGAGGAAAGGAACGGAACGTTGTATTACAAGGGGGCACTGTACATACCGGAAGGGGAATTGAGGGG
The DNA here is from genome assembly GCF_964252035.2 of Podarcis erhardii. NCBI lineage: Eukaryota > Metazoa > Chordata > Lepidosauria > Squamata > Lacertidae > Podarcis > Podarcis erhardii. Next base: position 7,102,889 of record NC_138506.1, on the reverse strand, counting down.
CCGGGTACTCAAACAATTGCACGACAGCCCCACAGCGGGGCACTTCGGGCAACACAAAACCATGTGGTTGGTTACCAGGGAGTTTTGGTGGCCCAAGGTGAGGGAAGACGTACGGGAATATGTAAGGGGGTGCGACCGATGCCAACGAGCAAAAGGGGAGAGGCGGGCACCAGCGGGGCTATTGGAACCCTTACCCACACCAGAAAGGCCATGGGAGGCAGTATCCATAGATTTTATGACGGATCTGCCAAAATCCAAAGGGAAGACAGCTGTCATGGTGGTGGTAGACCTGTTAACTAAGATGTGCCATTTTATAGCCTGTTCACACGCGGTCACAGCGGAAGAAACCGCCCAGTTGTTTGTAAAGCATATTTTTAGGTTGCATGGCGCCCCCTTGAGGGTGGTCTCAGACCGGGGGAAACAATTTACTTCCAGGTTCTGGAGGAAGCTCATGAGCTTACTGCACGTTGAAGTCAATTTTTCGACTGCCCGACACCCAGAAACAAATGGGCAGGCGGAAAGGGCAAACGGTATTTTACAACAATACCTGAGGTGTTATGTAAATGACAGAGAAAATGATTGGGTAGATAAGTTGGCCCTGGCAGAATTTGCCTACAACAACGCGGAGAATGTGTCGACAGGGATGAGTCCCTTCCTGGCTAATTATGGGTGTCATCCTAGGGCATTCCCAGGAGAAGGAGGGGAAAGATGGAGTGTCCCAGCAGCGGAACACTTTGTGGAAGAGATGGAAGCGATCCACAGACAACTCCAACTTAACTTAGAGAGGGCCAAGGAAGAATACAAGAAGCAAGCAGACAGAAGCAGAAGGGAAGGTGAAACCATAAGGGTGGGGGACCGGGTGTGGCTGTCCACCCAAGGACTGCCGTTCAAGGGAGGGTGTAAGAAATTGAGACCCAAACGGCTAGGACCTTTTGAGGTCATACAACAGGTCAACCCGGTAGCATTCAAACTCAGGTTGCCCAACCACATGAAACTGCACCCAGTATTTCATAGGTCCTTACTGTCGCCGTACCGAGAAGGGCGGGAGTGGGGGGAACGTGAACGGGAGGTCACTCGAACACCAGTCATAGAAGAAAGGGAACGCAACATGCAGGTGGCAGAAATCATTGATTCCAGGTGGAAAGGAAATCAGGTGGAGTATTTGGTTGTATGGGAAGGGGAACCGGAATTAGAAAACACGTGGGTACCGGCAGAGGAGGTCAATGATGAGGTTTTGATAGAAACGTTTCATCAAAGGTTCCCCAGGAAACCTCAGCCCGTAGCACGGTTCGGGAGGGAACACTTCGGCACCACCGATGAAGAAGAAGAGTTCGAAGGGTTCCCGGAATCAGGGCTGGAGGAGGGAATAGACTCCGACGAGGAGGGGGACTCAGGGAGAAGAGACAGGAGTCAGCGGAGAGAAGTGTTTGAATCCTCTGACGACGAGGAGTGTTCTTTCCGGGGTTTTCCATCCTCACCGCCAGTAAAGGAGGGGGTGGGAGGGGGTGAAGGGGGCCCTGGGGGGGAGGTGGATGTCAGGGAACTGCCATCGGAAAGGCAGGTGGTGGAGAGGCTCTCAGAAGCTAGGAGAGACTCAGCAGCGGGGGAAGGCACCAGTAGGGGGAGTGTGGGAGATCAGAGAGAGAGTGAGGCGCCAGACTGGCTCAAGGAATCTTCCAGCGAAAACAGTGGAGAAGTCTCAGGACCTCCTATAGGTACACCCACTCCTCGCCGGAAACTGTCGCGCCGAGAGTCCAGACGATGCGTGTCAGGGGTTCAGGAGCAGAGACACAGGAGAAGGAGCAAATGGAGAGTGAGGAGGAGGAATCCGAGGGGGGTGTAGGCAGTGACAGTGGTCAGAGAGATTCCACGAGTCTCTCCAGCGAATCAGAAGATTCACAGAGAGGAGCGCCGATGGCCAGGGCAAGGGGGGTGCCAAGGGGGAAACCCCAGAAGGAAGGGGCCAGCGGGGACTCCCTGAGCAGCAGTTGGAAATCAGGACCAGCGTCCCCACCAGAGCGTAGTGGGGGGGAGGAGTCCCAGGCATCGGGACCAGTCTTCCCACCACCAGAGGGAGGAGATGAGTCAGGGTTGGCCACGCCTCCATCGGAGAGCGGGGAAACGGTCAAGAGGAAAGTCACCGGCTGGGCGCGCGCGCCAAGTTCAAATGTACAGGCGAGCGGCACAGCAGGTAGCCCGGATAGGGAGCCAGGTCCTAAAGCCCGCCGGAAGGAAGGGCAAGACTCAGGGGGGTCAGCGTCAGAAGAGTCCAGGAGGGAGGAAACCCCAGGGGGCAGAAGGACCCAGAGGAGGAAGGAACAGCGCAGGAGGTGGAGCCGGGCTAGGATCTTAAACTGGTGCGGAAGGGGTAGTGACTCAGAGGGGACTTCGCCGGTCTAGGGCCAAGACGTAGGGCTGCACGCTCTGGGGTTTGAAATGGAAACTAAACTTCAATAAAGACTCTTGTACATTATATCAACCGGGCGTCGGTCCTCTGTGAGCTGGGACCTAGAGGCAGCCCTGACAACGCGTTTCCGTTAAGGAGCTTCTATGCTGGAGTCGTTTCCGTAAACGCCCACTGTCGGATTCTGCCAGCGATTAAGGGAGTCATGCTTAAGGGGCTCCGCTGTACACAGAGTCTTGAGAAACATGCCCAAGATCTGAGGGACTGAACTTTTACGCACAAGTAGCTCATAATCCCATCACAATAACTTTCTTTCTTGACTTCCTCACGTCTCCCTTTTTTGTGTTCCTCTTTGTCCAATCAAGTACAGCAAATCCTTACCCTCTTTCAAAACTAGTTTCTAATTATTAAAATCACTTCTATTATGTCTCCAATCTTTCCTCCTTATGTTTAAACACCTTTAACATATTATTTACTTTTGACATAATATAACTTTAATCTTTCGCCCTTTTTCTATTATGTTTTTGCATACTTCTTAACACTGTATCCCTAATGCCATATTATTTTTATATCCAACATCATTTTAACATTCGTAAACTTTGCAGTATTTCTGCAGATAGTTCTTAAACTTCTTCCAGTCCTCTTCCACTGCTTCTTCTCCCAGGTCTCGGATTCTGCCAGTCATTTCTGCCAATTCCATGTAGTCTATTACTTGCATCTGCCATTCTTCCAAGGTGGGCAAATCTTGTGTCTTCCAGTACTTTGCGATGAGTATTCTTGCTGCTGTTGTCGCATACATAAAAAACGTTCTATCTTTCTTTAACACCAATTGGCCGACTATGCCCAAGAGAAAGGCCTCTGGTTTCTTAGGGAAGGTATATTTAAATACCTTTTTCAGTTCATTATATATCATCTCCCAGAAAGCCTTAATCTTCGGGCACGTCCACCAAAGGTGAAAGAATGTACCCTCAGTTTCTTTACATTTCCAACATTTGTTATCGGGCAAGTGATAAATTTTAGCAAGCTTGACTGGGGTCATGTACCACATATAAATCATTTTCATAATATTCTCTCTTAAGGCATTGCATGCCGTAAACTTCATACCGGTGGTCCACAACTTTTCCCAGTCAGCAAACATAATGTTATGACCAATGTCCTGTGCCCATTTAACCATAGCTGATTTAACTGTTTCATCCTGAGTATTCCATTTCAACAGCAAGTTATACATTCTTGAAAGAATCTTAGTTTTAGGTTCTAGCAAGGAGAAAATTTTTTGATTTTAGGAATTTATGCACCAAACGAGGGGAAATCGGAGTTTTACAAGAAGTTGCATGAGACAATGTTGGACTACATGGACTATAATAACATCATTATGATGGGAGATATGAATGGAGTGGTATCCACGAATATGGACAAAGCACAGAAACAGACTGTAACAAAAGAGGGCAGACTTCCAAAACCTTTTTTTGAACTGACTGACAATATGGATTTAATTGACATATGGAGAACCAAAAACCCCTTGGAAAGAGAAGGAACATTCTTTTCTGAAGCCAAATTGACATGGACTAGAATTGACCAGATATGGACAACTAGAGCACTGGCACCTAAGATAAAAAAGGTGGAAATCTGCCCAAGAACTTGCTCCGACCATAATGCTGTAAAGATGGAAATGAAACTAATACCAACCGGTTCCTTTAGATGGAAGATGAATGACACCTTATTACGAGACCAAGAGATTATCAAGAAGGCCCAAAAGACACTGAGAGACTATTTCGAAGTAAATCTGAGAACTATGGTGGAAAAAAGAGTAATCTGGGATGCAAGTAAAGCGGTTATGAGAGGGTTCTTAATTCAACAGAATGCTATAAAAAAGAGGACTCAAAATGAAAAAAAGGAAATTTTTTTGGAAAAAATAAAAGAAGGGGAGAAGAAATTAAGGTCGAAACCCAACTCTAAGGAGATTTTGAGGGAAATTAAATTATATCAAGTACAATATATGAAATTGATAAATCAAGAAGTAGAATGGAAAATAAAACAGATGAGACAAAAGACATTTGAATCGGCAAATAAATGTGGGAAGCTGCTGGCTTGGCAGTTGAAAAAGAGACAGAAGTTAAATACTATCACAAACCTCGAGATAGAAGGAAAAAACATTCAGAATCCTGCGGAGATTAGAAGGTGCTTCCAGAGATACTTTAAACAACTTTACACACAAGGGCCACAGAAAGAGACTGATATAGACCAATTTTTAAGATTTAACGGATTACAAAAAATATCTCAAGAAAAAAAGACAATTTTGAATTGTACAATTACGGAACAGGAGATTGAGGGCGCCATCCAGAACATGCAGTTGGGCAAGTCTCCAGGGCCGGACGGGCTAACCTCCAAGTATTATAAAACTTTGAAAGACTATCTAATTCAACCATTAAAGGAGGTTTGTAACGAAATCATGGAGGGGAAGAAGGCGCCGGAGTCGTGGAAAATGCTTTTATTACACTTATACCGAAATCTGAGTCTGAAAAGACACAACTTAAGAACTACCGCCCCATATCCCTTCTAAATGTGGATTACAAAATTTTTGCTGATATTTTAGCTAACAGACTAAAAAAAGTACTAGCAGAAGAGATCCACAAAGACCAGGCAGGCTTTCTCCCAGGTAGACACTTGTCTGATAACACAAGGAATATAATTGATATTTTGGAAATACTACAAGTGAATATCAACACAAAAGCAGCCTTAATTTTTATTGATGCGGAGAAGGCCTTTGGTAATATTTCTTGGAATTTTATGAAGGAAAATCTTAAGGGAATGGGGGTGGGACAAGGGTTTGAAAATGGTATAAGTGCAATTTATTCAGAACAAAAAGCTAAATTGATTGTTAATAATGTGGTGACTGAAGAATTTAAGATAGAAAAAGGAACACGACAGGGTTGCCCTATCTCTCCATTGTTATTTATTTCGGTCCTGGAGGTGCAGCTGAATATGATTAGAAGGGACTGTTTGATTAAAGGAATTCAGGTCGGAGCTAAAGAATATAAATTGAAGGCTTTTGCAGATGACCTAGTCTTGACATTACAGGAGCCAGAATCTAGTACGAAAAGGGTATTAGAACTGATTCAAGAATTTGGTCAGGTGGCTGGATTTAAACTGAACAAGTTAAAAACGAAGGTTTTAGAGAAAAATTCAACACAGACTGAAAAAGAAAGGTTTCAGAATGAGACTGGTTTGACTTTAGTTAAGAAAGTGAAATACCTGGGGATAAATATGACAACTTATTTAAAGACAACTATGAGAAATGCTGGTCAGAAGTTAAAAAAGATTTAGAAATATGGTCCAAATTGAAGCTTTCCTTGTTGGGTTGAATTGCAGTTATAAAGATGAATGTATTGCCAAAAATGTTATTTTTGTTTCAAACTTTGCAGATTGTGGACAAGATGGATTGTTTCAAGAAGTGGCAGAGAGACATCTCTAAATTTGTCTGGCAGGGCAAAAAGCCCAGAATAAAATTTAAAATATTAACTGATGTGAAGGAAAGAGGGGGGTTTGCCCTGCCAGACTTTAAACTTTACTATGAATCAGCAGCTTTCTGCTGGTTGAAAGACTGGCTGCTTCTTGAGAACACTGACATCTTGGATTTGGAAGGTTTTAATAATGCTTTTGGATGGCATGCATATTTGTGGTACAACAAGGTTAAAGCGCACAAAGCTTTCAAACACCATATTGTCAGGAAAGCATTATTTAATGTCTGGATAAGGCACAAAGATTTACTGGAAAGCAAGACCCCAAGGTGGTTGTCACCCATGGAGGCAAAGGCTCTGAAAAGACTCAATATGGAGGCCAAATGGCCGAAATATTGGGAGATATTAGAACAAGAAGGAGATAAATTGAAATTGCAGAGCTTTGAGAAACTAAAAGATAAAGTGCGAGATTGGCTTCATTACTATCAAATAAGAGAGGCCTATAATATGGACAAAAAATTGGGCTTCCAGGTGGAAAAATCGAAAAAGGGGATCTGTGCTTCAAAACCACGTTTTTGGGCCATGGAGTTGCCAGGAAGCCGTGGATCCTAATTTTCTGTGGTGTAGGCCGTTTCCCTGCCATGATGTGTGATTTGACGGTGACTTTGGGCTGATCTAGTGTAACAATCATGAGGATCCATGAGGATCCATGCTTCAGAACCATGTTTTTGGACCACGGTATGGCAAGGAAGCCGTGGATTCGAGTTTTTTGTGGCCGAAGCTGTGCCCATGGGCATGATGTGTTATTTGACGGTGAGTTTGGGGTGGCCCAATGCGAAAAGCATGAGGATCCATGAGGATCCGTGCTTCAAAACCATGTTTTTGGGCCACGGTATGCCCAGGAATCTTTGAATCTGAGTTTTTTTGTGATGCAGGCTGTGCCCTTGGACATGATGTGTTATTTGACGGTGAATTTGGGGTGGCCCAATGCAAAGAGCATGAGGATGCATGAGGATCTGTGCTTCAAAGCCACGTTTTTGAGCCACGGTATGACCAGGAAGCCGTGGATCTGAGTTATTTGGGGTGCAGGCTGTGCCCCTGGACATGATGTGTGATTTGACGGTGAGTTTGGGGTGGCGCAGTGCAAAAAGCGTGAGAATCCATGAGGATCCGTGCTGCAAAACCAGGTTTTTGGGCCACGGTATGGCCAGGAAGCCGTGGATTTGAATTTTCGGTGGTGCAGGCTGTGCCCATGGGCATGATGTGTGTTTTGACGGTTAGTTTTGGGTGGCACAGTGCAAAAAGCGTGAGGATCCATGAGGATCCGTGCTTCAAAGCCACGTTTTTGAGCCACGGTATGACCAGGAAGTCGTGGATCCGTGGTTTTTGTGGTGCAGGCTGTGCCCTTGGACATGATGTGTGATTTGACAGTGAGTTTGGGGTGGCCCAATGCAAAAAGCATGGGGATCCATGAGGATCCGTGCTCCAAAACCACGCTTTTGGGCCACGGTATCGCCAGGAAGCCGTGGATCCGTGATTTTTGTGGTGCATGCTGTGCCCATGGCCATGATGTGTGTTTTGACGGTGAGTTTGGGGTGGACCAATGCAAAAAGCGTGAGGATCCATGAGGATCCGTGCTTCAAAATCAGGTTTTGGGGGCATGGAGTGGCGAGGAAGCCATGGATCCTAGTTTTTGGTGGTGCAGGCTGTGCCCCTGGCTATGACGTGTTATTTGACGATGAGTTTGGGTTGGCCCAATGCAAAAAGCATGTGGATCCGTGCTTCAAAACCACGCTTTTGGGCCATGGAGTTGCCAGGAAGCCGTGGATCCGAATTTTCTGTGGTGCAGGCTGTGCCCCTGGACATGATACGTGATTTGACGGTGAGTTTGGGGTGGCCCAATGCAAAGAGCATGAGGATGCATGAGGATCCGTGCTTCAAAGCCACGTTTTTGAGCCACGGTATGACCAGGAAGCCGTGGATGTGAGTTATTTGGGGTGCAGGCTGTGTCCATGGCCATGATATTTTATCTGATGGTGACTTTGGGCTGATCCAGTTCAAAAATCATGAGGATTCATGAGGATCCGTCTTTTTTAACCATGTTTTTGCGCCCCTGTGGCCCCACGAAACAGTGGATGCGTGATTTTTTTGATGCTGTCTACAGAGTAAGACATAGTCTACAGTATCATGGCGGTTTTATTTAATTTGAATGAAAAAATCATATGAATTCTTGAGGATCTGTGCCTCGGATCCATGTTTTTGTGGTGCTGCAGCGCGGCAAAGTGTTGGATCCACGTTTTTTATAGCCCAGTTTGTAGCCTTGCCTTCTAGGTGTGATTTGACACTGAATTTGTTGGAGTTATTTTTAAAAAAGTGTAGGATCCATGAGGATCCGTGTAGATCCGGCTTTTACCCAGACCCAAATAAAACCATCCCTGACCACTGGTCCTGTTAGCTAGGGATCATGGGAGTTGTAGGTCAAAAAGATCTGGAGGGCCAAAGGTTGGAAACGCCTCAGCCCTCGGCCATCTTTCCCGCTCTTTCACGCCCCCCCCCCTTGCGCGACACGCCTCAGCCTTACTTTCGCCGAGGGGAGGCGAGCGCTGGTCGAAGCGCGCACATTTCTTTGGCTTAGGCGAGGCGACTGCCCTGCATGGCGCAAGCGCGCCTCATCAAATTACCGCAGCGTATCGGCTTTCGCGCGGCGGAGGGATACACGCGAACGTCCTCCTCTCTCGGCGGCCGTTTCGGCTCCTCCAGCCCAGGCTATTTCGGCGTCCCCCCTCCCTTCTTCTTTCCGACTTCTCCTCCGGCGGCAGGGAAGGTCGTCGCCCCGCCCCGAGGCGCGGAAAGGGAGGGACTACTTTTTCAAAAGAAGATCCGGCCGCGGCTAGCGTCCCCCTCCGCGCGCGTCCCCGACCGCCATTTCGTGAGTCGTCGCGGCCCCCGGCGGACGTGGAGTCGTGCCTTGTCGCCGGAGCCATGGCGACCTCCGTGGGCAACGTCTCCGACAGCACAGGTACTGGCGGCGGCGGCGGCGGCGGCGAAGGCGAAGGAAGCGCTTCGCCTCTCAGGAGGGAACCGCGAGGAGCGCGCGAGTCCCCGGGCGCTGGGAGGCGAGGGAGCCTCTCTTTCGGTGTCGGACTGAGGAGGAGGAGGCGGGGGGGGGGGTCCGCAGGCCTGGCTCCCGACGGTGAGAGGACCGGTCCGCGGTGGGGGTCTCCGCCTTGGATACCTCAGAGGTTTTGAGACTACAACTCCCATCATTCCTAGCTAACACCAGTGGTCTGGGATGATGGGAATTGTAGTCTGAAAACATCTGGAGGGCCGAGGTTGCCTATGCCTGGTCTAGTGACAACAACTGGTGATGATTATTAATTTATTATTTATACCCCGCCCATCTTTTTTAAAAATATTTTTTATTCATTTTACATATAGTTGCATTGCATGACAACATGTCTTCATACGAAATCTCTTTGGCTCTGCTGAGCCTCCCTCCCGCCCAATGGTTTTTTACAAACTTCAGTTTTGCTTCCATGCATTTCACGTCCTTTCCTGTTCTTGTGATGTCATTCCGGAAGTTAATTACATTATTCATCCTGAATTTGGTTGCCTTTCTTCTGGCAAATCTTCAGATCACCCTGCTACTGATGTTAATTACTTACAGTTGTCTTTCAAGTGTAAATTTATTCTAGTCTTTGTGGAAGGCTTGATCTCGCTGGTTCCGGATTCTTTCTGTCAGTTTCACCCAGTGATGGCAAAACTTGGCCCTCCAGCTGTTTTGGGACTACAATTCCCATCATCCCTGACCACTGGTCCTGTTAGCTAGGGATGATGGGGGTTGTAGTCCCAAAACAGCTGGAGGGCTGAGTTTGGGGGGTGCCTGACCTATACCCTGCCCATCTGGCTGGGTTTCTCCAGCCAGTCTGGGCGGCTCCCACCAAAATATTAAAATACACCTTTTGTCCGGCTGTAAATCTTCATGTTTAGGGGAGCTTCTTCTTTACACTAAGCCAAATAAATAGGAGCCGGAGGGAGAGCTGAAATTGAGGTGCTCTTGCTTCTTTTCCCTCTCTTATTGTTTGCTCTCTCTTTTGCTCTTGTTTCGATGTGGGTGATGCACAAGGAGAGCCTGTGTTGAGTTCACTTTGCCTATAGAGCCTATTCACAGTAGGCTCTCCCGCAGGCCTTCTGGCGCTTCCCTCCCTGTGAGAAGCAAGGTTGCAGGGAACCAGGCAGAGGGCCTTCTCGGTGGTGGTGCCCGCCCTGTGGAACGCCCTCCCATCAGATGTCGAGGAAATCAAGAATTAAAGAAATTGGGGGGAAATACAGTCTTATACACGGAAAAATACAGTCACTAGGCAGGGCAGCAGCTGTTTGCTGTGATGGGCGGGCAACCTCTGTGCCTTTCGGCAGCCTTGAAACCCAGCTTGACCAAACTGCCCCCTGGGGCAAATAAGTAAGTGGATTTACACTTCTTAGATCTGCTCATCTTGAGTTGCTGGTTCCCTCCCCCCCCCCAAAAAAAAATATATGCCTCTGGTCTGAATATCCTGAATTACCTGTGCGTCTTTGGCTGAAGACTTGGTTTATTGAGGAAAGACACTCGCTCAATCTAGTACTGTACAGGAGTCAGCAAACTTTTTCAGCAGTCCACTGTCCCTCGGGCCGGATTATTTTGGAAAAAAAAAATAATGAACACATTCCTATGAACCCTGAGATGCATTTGAAATAAAAGTACGTTCTACTTGTGTCAAAACACCAGGCAGGCCCCACAAATCAACGAGAGGTGCATTTTAAATAAAAGGACACATTCTATTCATGTCAAAACACAATTCCTGGACCGTCCGCATGCCGGATTGAGAAGGCAATTGGGCCGGATCCGGCCCCCGGGTCTATCAGTAGCAGGGTGATCTGAAGATTTGCCAGAAGAAAGGCAACCAAATTCAGGATGAATAATGTAATTAACTTCCGGAATGACATCACAAGAACAGGAAAGGACGTGAAATGCATGGAAGCAAAATTGAAGTTTGTAAAAAACCATTGGGCGGGAGGGAGGCTCAGCAGAGCCAAAGAGATTTCGTATGAAGACATGTTGTCATGCAGTGCGACTATATGTAAAATGAATAAAAAATATTTTAAAAAAAGATGGGCGGGATATAAATAATAAATTAATAATCATCACCAGTTGTTGTCACTAGACCAGGCATAAGATAGAGAGATAGATGATTGATTGATTGAGGGGCGGATTTAAGTTTGATGAGGCCCTAAACTACTGAAGGTAATGGAGCCCTTGATATGTCCAGCCGTCCTTTGTCCACAACCAATTGTTGCTGTTTTTTGTGTTGAATATATGCTATATGGTAACTTATGGACCTACCGTATTTTTCGCTCCATAAGACGCACTTTTTTTCTTCCAAAAAAGTAAGGGGAAATGTCTGTGCGTCTTATGGAGCGAATGTGTGGTCCCTGGAGCCGAATTGCCCAAGGGCAAAAAGCAGATCATGCATTATTTTATTTTTTTTTGAAAGAGGAAAGTGGGTGTTGAAACAAAGCCGCTGAGAGATAAGGGACGCTGGAGAAAGAGTAGGCTGCCTGGGAGGGGGGAGGTAAAGACAGCAAACTTGCAAGGGGGGGGGGGGGGAAAGCAGGAAGACTAAAGCAATAAGGAGAGAAATTAGAAGAAAGGGGGGAGCAAAAAACTTCTCCAGCTAAGGAAAAGACACTAAGGCAAACTAGAGGGAAGGGAGTGTTGAAAGGAAGCAGCTGATGGTGGGATCGGAGAGAGATAAGGGATGCTAGCAGAGGCTGCCTGGGAGGGGGAAGGTAAAAGCCCATGGATCCTCAGGATTTTTACATTGGGTCACCCCAAATTCACCATCAAATCACATAGCATGTCCATGGCTATGGCCTGCACCAAAAAAAATCACGCACCCACTTTTGCGTGGCGCAAAAAACATGGTTGCAAAGCACGGATCCACATGGATCCTCAGGATTTTTGCATTGGGTCAGCCCAAATTCACCATCAGATCACATGTCTGTGGCCACAGCATGAACCACAAAAATCATACATCCACTGTTTCATTCAGAATTTCGTTCAGAATATTTTTTTTCTTGTTTTCCTCCTCTAAAAACTAGGTGCGTCTTATGGAGCGAAAAATATGGTGATGGGTATCTAAAGCCACTTGCACATCACAAATAGGAGCCGACACAACACTAAACACTTACTGTATGTTGGTTTTATTTTATTTGTTTTTTATCTTCTCTTTTGGAAATGTACATCCAGTGTTTTTTTTTTCAATTTTTTTGAGCCCCCCCCCCCAAGAGAGTGGGGCCCTAAGCTAGAGCTTGTTTAGCTTATACATAAATCCGGCACTGGGTGGTTTACTTGCAAAGGTCCTATGTGGGTAGTGTGACATGTGAATGTAGTGTAGTCTAAATCTCAGATCCTACTTGAGTGCTGTGCCTGGTCATTGGCAGCACATGAAAATAAAAAATAGGTCTACACAATAGAAATTCAGCTTTAGGTGTCAACCTGCTCTGCTGATCTTGTCTGCTGACCTCGTAATAAGCTGCCGGCTTGAAAGGAAAATTACAGAGAAGCATACATTGAGTCCCAACTCCTTAAGAAGCCATCTGCTCCTTGCATATTCTCATTTAACTACAGTGTGTTGATTTCTTTTGTTTTTGAACAAAAGAAACCAACCTGTTTGAAATGCAGTTGCAGTCAGGGGTTCTATGAAGCCCCTTCTCAGGGGCAGGTGCCCCTTCCAGGAGCAGCAGAGAATGTAGGAATAATAATAATAATAATAATAATAATAATAATAATAATAATAATAATAATAATGCAGCAACAAGACGCTGTTCAGGATACATTTCAGAATCTCATGATGATGATGATGACAACAATACTACTACTACTACTACTACTAAAGTAATTCTGCCCCGCCCATCTGGCTGTGCTTCCCCAGTCACCCTGGGCAGCTTCCAACAGAAGATTAAAAAGACATTAAAACATCAGTCATTCAAAACTTCTCTAGAGAACAGGTAAGGGTGGGGATTGGTGTACCTTTACACTGCCTGGAAGAAAGAGACGAGTCCGTGGTCAGTATTTGGTGTATGTCCGAATGTCAACCACTAGAACTTTGATCTCAGTTGGAAAACGGTTCAAAATGTCCAAATGAAAAATTCTTTATATACAGGCGATTCTCAACTTAACTTGGGGGTTACGTTGGCTTGTGAAACCACCTTGGGTTCGACAGAGAGTAGGATTGCCAAAGGCTTTTTACCCAGACACATAGCCCTTTCAATTTTTTATTTTTAGGGAAGTTTTGAATGACTGATGTTTTAATTATTTTTAATCTTTTGTTGGAAGCCGCCCAGAGTGCCTTGGGAGACCCAGCCAGATGGGTGGGGTAGAAATAATAATAATAATAATAATTAGCCAAGCATGGCAAGCTGAATGTGCGCAGGTTAAATGTGCGTAAGTTGCGAGTTTCATCTTTTACGACGTGAGTGACCATTGTGCCCTAAATGTAACCAACCTGTTGGCCTTTCTGGAACAGAAATGAGCATTTTTGTAAGTGGCGTGTGTGAAGTTTGCTCCATACGGCTTGAATCCTATGCCTCTCAATTCAGCTAGCTCATGATCAACATTGTATTTTTATTTTATTTTATTTATTGCTTGCCTATTTCTTGTCCTTCATATAAAGGGGTCAGGGGGCAGCCTACACGGTTCTCCCTCTGCTCCTTGCTCCCTCGCACCAACCCTGGGAGGTTGGGTTGAGCGACGGTTACTGGTCTGTCGCTTTGCAGCAGAGCATTTGAACCTGAATTTAACTGGGCCTTTGCCCATTTCTCTGACAGCAATTTCCCCTTCATCCCAATCCGCAGTTCTTTGGTCACATGGTTTGCTCTGCGTCTTCTTTTGGAAAACCCAGCCAGATGGGTGGGGTATAATAATGACAATAATGATAATTATTTATACCCCGCCCATCTGGCTAGGTTTCCCCAGCCACTCTGGGCGGCTTCCAACAAAATATTAAAATACAATAGTCCTTCAGATACCAAAAGCTTCCCTAAATTAAGTGATGATGATGATGATGATGTTGATGTTGGGAGCCACCCAGTGTGGCTCGGGAAACCCAGGCAGATGGGCAGGGTAGAAATAATAAATTATTATTATTACTACTACTACTACTACTATCAGCTCTCCCTCCCTCCCTCTCTGTTCCATGCAAGCTGCCTGTCTCTTTCTCTCTTTCTGCAGCACACATTATGGGGTTCAAGTCTCACCTGGTTTTTCTGCCACGGGTGGGCAGGATGTTGGCTCATCCTTGGGCAACACCCAGTTACAGGGGTCAGCAGACTTTTTCAGCAGGGGGCTGGTCCACCGTCCCTCAGACCTTGTGTTGGGCTGGACTATATTTTGAAGAGAAAAAAATGAACAAATTCCTATGCCCCACAAATAACCCAGAGATGCATTTTAAATAAAAGCACACATTCTACTCATGTCAAAACACGCTGCTTCCCAGACCATCTGTGGGTCGGATTTAGAAGGCAATGGGGCCAGATCCAGACCCTGGGCCTTGGGTTGCCTACCCCTGCTCTTAATATTGACAAGTGGAGGAAGGTTTTCTTTTTGGAATTATAAAATCCTTTTTTAACAGAAAGGTTCAACCTTGCTGGCATCCTCTTATTATTGACAACTGGAAGGAAGGCTTCCTTTTTGGAATCATCAATTTTCAGAGTCGTTTTTACAGTTATATCAAAAATGACTGATTTGGTTCTACTATTAGAAATACATAGACCGATAATTATGAAATGATGGTGAGGTTTAATAAGTTAACAGTTTCTATTTGGACAACTTTTCTGCTGTACTTGATTAGAAGGAGAAAAAGAATCATTTCCTTCATCACAATTTAAACAATTAATTTAACTGAAACAATAACATGAGCATATGTATCCATGTTTGTTAACTGATGTGGTTGAACAATTTTTTAATAAAAAAACCCTTAAGACTGAGTTTTAGCACACATGAAAAACTTAAAACAAATCCTTATTTCCTGATGAATAGCCTTTGGACTATAACTTAAATAGAAAACTCTCTTTAGAATAAATTTTCCTCCAAAAGCATTTTATTTTAAAAATCCAATTTAAATTTAAAAAATCCGATTTAAATAAAAAAAATCCGATTTGAATAAAAAAGTCTGATTTTTTAATTAAAAAAGTTAATTTAAAAAACCATTGATTTTTATCCACCCTGAGCAGGAGCAGTCGTCTTTAAGAAAAAGAGGCCAGAATGGGCCAGTATAGATGGCTTTTCTTCTTTCAGTTCTCAAAGATCTTAACCTCGCTCAAGGTTGTCATCTGAACTGTTGTTGTTTAGTTGTGTCCAACTCTTCGTGACCCCATGGACCAGAGCACGCCAGGCACTTCTGTCTTCCACTGCCTCCCGCAGTTTGGTCAGACTCATGTTTGTAGCTTCGAGAACACTGTCCAACCATCTGGTCCTCTGTCGTCCCCTTCTTCTTGTGCCCTCCATCTTTCCCAACATCAGGGTCTTTTCCAGGGAGTCTTCTCTTCTCATGAGGTGGCCAAAGTATTGGAGCCTCAGCTTCAGGATCTGTCCTTCCAGTGAGCACTCAGGGCTGATTTCCTTAAGAATGGATACGTTTGATCTTCTTTCAGTCCATGGGACTCTCAAGAGTCTCCTCCAGCAGCATAGTTCAAAAGCATCAATTCTTCGGCGATCAGCCTTCTTTATGGTCCAGCTCTCACTTCCATACATCACTACTGGGAAAACTATGGCTTTAACTATACAGACCTTTGTTGGCAAGGTGATGTCTCTGCTTTTTAAGATGCTGTCTAGGTTTGTCATCGCCTTTCTCCCAAGGAGCAGACGTCTTTTAATTTCGTGGCTGCTGTCACCATCTGCAGTGATCATGGAGCCCCAAAAAGTAAAATCTCTCACTGCCTCCATTTCTTCCCCTTCTATTTGCCAGGAGGTGATGGGCCCAGTGGCCATGATCTTCGTTTTTTTGATGTTGAGCTTCAGACCATATTTTGCGCTCTCCTCTTTCACCCTCATTAAAAGGTTCTTTAATTCCTCCTCACTTTCTGCCATCAAGCTTGTGTCATCTGCATATCTGAGGTTGTTGATTTTTCTTCCGGCGATCTTAATTCCGGCTTGGGATTCATCCAGCCCAGCCTTTCGCATGATGAATTCTGCATATAAGTTAAATAAGCAGGGAGACAATATACAGCCTTGCCGTACTCCTTTCCCAATTTTGAACCGATCAGTTGTTCCATATCCAGTTCTAACTGTAGCTTCTTGTCCCACATAGAGATTTCTCAGAAGACAGATGAGGTGATCAGGCACTCCCATTTCTTTAAGAACTTGCCATAGTTTGCTGTGGTTGACGCAGTCAAAGGCTTTTGCATAGTCAATGAAGCAAAAGTAGATGTCTTTCTGGAATTCTCTAGCTTTCTCCATAATCCAGCGCATGTTTGCAATTTGGTCTCTGGTTCCTCTGCCTCTTCTAAATCCAGCTTGCACTTCTGGGAGTTCTCGGTCCACATACTGCTTAAGCCTGCCTTGTAGAATTTTAAGCATAACCTTGCTAGCGTGTGAAATGAGTGCAATTGTGCGGTAGTTGGAGCATTCTTTGGAACTGCCCTTCTTTGGGATTGGGATGTAGACTGATCTTCTCCAATCCTCTGGCCACTGCTGAGTTTTCCAAATTTGCTGGCATATTGAGTGTAGCACCTTAACAGCACCATCTTTTAAAATTTTTAATAGTTCAGCTGGAATATCATCACTTCCACTGGCCTTGTTATTTGCAGTGCTTTCTAAGGCCCATTTGACTTCACTCTCCAGGATGTCTGGCTCAAGGTCAGCAACCACACTACCTGGGGTATATGAGACATCCATTTCTTTCTGGTATAATTCCTCTGTGTATTCTTGCCACCTCTTCTTGATGTCTTCTGCTTCTCTTAGGTCTTTTCCACTTTTGTCTTTTATTATGGTAATCTTTGTACAAAATGAACTAGCCAGATGTTGAGCTCAGAATCAATCACAGTTCCATTATTTGAAAAATAAGACTTTGGAGCCTTTTTGCCCCCAAATGACTACTAGATATTCCGTTTTGGCGACTGCAACCTTGGTCTAAGGCAGGCATCCCCAACCTGCAGCCCTCCAGCTGTTTGGGGACTACAACTCCCATCATCCCTTGCTAACAGGACCAGTGGTCAGGGATGTTGGGAATTGTAGTTTGACGTTTAGCTGATCTGTTTGCATTCGCCCTACAGACCCCCTTGGGGCTTTGCATCACGCCAGACATTGCGCCTTTTTATTTGCACACCGCTGTCTGTCGGCTTTTGGCTCCCCTCTTCTAACTTTTTGTTTCCCCCCCATCCGAATGTCTTGGTGATCCTTCAGAACCAACAAAACGTCTGCTTTCCTTCCAAGGGCTGGCAGAGTTGGCTCACCGGGAGTACCAGGCGGGAGACTTCGAAGCGGCTGAGAGGCACTGCATGCAACTGTGGAGACAGGAGCCCGACAACACCGGCGTCCTGTTGCTGCTCTCATCCATTCACTTCCAGTGTCGCAGGCTGGACAGGTAGGAGGCTGGGGCCTTTCTTTCTTTTTCTTTTTAAAATATTTTTATCAGTTTTTCCATGTATACATCCTCTAACAATATTTCTCTAACAATTTTCCATATTTCCCCCCCTCCTCCCCTGGACTTCCCTCATATTCCCATTTTGTTTTATTTCCATATTACTCACCCTGTGTGTTGTTTCCCAAAATTTCCCCCATACGTATAATCTTACTTTTTGTTATATACAATTGTGTTTGTTTATTTAAACCCTGCCAGTGAGTCCAATTGTGTTGCTTCTTCATATATTCCGTAAATGGTTCCCATTCTCTTTTAAAGTCGTTGTTATCCTTTTCATGTAATTTATCTGTTAATTTTGCCAGTTCTGCATATTCCAGAAGTTTCCCTTCCCATTATTCTTTCGTTGGTATTTCTTCTGTCTTCCAAGCTTGTGCTAATATAATTCTTGCAGCTGTTGTTGCATACATAAATAATTTCCTTTTTTTTCTAAATCTTGATCTAAAATTCCTAGGAGGAATGCTTCTGGTTTCTTTACAAAAGTCTTTTTAAGCATCCCCCCCCCATTCATTATATATCATTTCCCAATAATTTCTAACCCTTTTGCATTCCCACCACATATGATAAAATGTACCATATTTTTCTTTACATTTCCAACAGGTTTTAGATCCCTTTTTATACATTTTTGCCACTTTCTCTGGCGTAATATACCATCTATACATCATTTTCATATAATTCTCTTTCAATAAGATACAATCTGTAAATTTTAAATTCACCTTTCACATCTTTTCCCAATCTTCCAGTTGTATATTATGACCTAAATCCTGAGTCCACTTTATTTGTGCTGACTTTACCATTTCATCCAGCATTTCCCCATATAACGGGAGATTATACATTTTTTTTAGTAATTTCATATCACTCTCAATTAGCTCTTCTTGAAAGTTTGACACTGTGTAGCTGAAACCTTTTTTATTGTCTTCCTTAAACTGTTCGTTCAATTGTCTATGATGTAACCAACTTTGCAATGTAGTCTTTAATTCCTCATATTCTTTCATCTTTAACCCTTTTTAAGCCTCTATTAATAATTCTCTGTACGTCAGCCATTTCTTTCTCTTACAAAGAGGCTTTAATGCTAATACTTCCACTGGCGAGAGCCACCATGGAGTTTTGGGTTCTAAAAAATCTTTATATTTATTCCATACTTTTATAAGCATTTTTCTTATTATATGATTATTAAAACCTTTGTGTTTTTTATCTTTCCCATACCATAAATATGAATGCCAACCAAATCTATTATGTCCTTCCAAATCTAATATTTCATCGCTCTCTAATTTTATCCAGTCCCAAATCCACGTGATGCAAACAGCTTCATAATACAATTTTAGGTCTGGAAGGGAGAAGCCTCCTCTATCTTTAGTATCTATAAGTATTTTGTATTTTATTCTAGGCTTTTTCCCATTCCAGACAAACTTAGAAATATAGTTTTGCTAGTTTTTGATGCAGACAAAGTTACTTATGAGGCTGGGTCCTTTCAATGTAATAATAATGAAACCATAATACATTTCATTTGTATCTCTCCTTCCCCTGCCAAAGCTGTGCTCAGAGCGGCTAACACAGGCTTCCTCAACCTCGGCCCTCCAGATGTTTTTGGCCTACAACTCCCATGATCCCTAGCTACCAGGACCAGTGGTCAGGGATGCTGGGAACTGTAGTCTCAAAACAGCAGAGGGCCGAGGTTGAGGAAGCCTGGGCTAACATCATAGAAATAACAAAAGAAAAAAAATGGTCCAGTAGCACCTTAGAGACCAACTCAGTTTGTTCTGGGTCTAAGCTTTTGTGTGCAGGTGCCCTTCTTCAGATACATGGAAACCAAAGTCTGTATAAGAACTAGTATGAAAAAAGAGGTCTCCCAGCATTCTCCCAGGCCCATATAAGAACAGCGTAAACAGTTGGGCCTGATGAGCGTTTACTGTTCCCAACCCTAATCCTGCGGTAAGCCATCTAACTAGGTTTTAATTTGATCCTGACTTGTTTACAGGAGGTAATTTCATTATTGTTTGATTTTATACCAATGTTAACTCTTAACACAGCATTTGTAAGAACCAATCAGATTTTTTCTGAGCATTTCAAAAACATCCCCACGTGGGACAAAGTCAGATCAGAGGAATCCTTTTTAACTACAAAGAACTAAATTGAGCATGCATACATGTTTTAGGGTAAATAAAACAGGAATCAAGGAGGAATGCATTTAGCAAACCCCAGAGGTCATAAACAGGCAGTAAACAGGAGAGGAAGGACGGCAAGGAAAGATAGGCATTTTTATCATCCCCTGGCCCTTAAGATCTACCTAAACTAACAAAAGCTACATCAAAGCTATCTCCTATCTTTATGGCCCAGGATGCCTGGTGAGCAACTGGTCTGTGTAAAATGCTCTATACGTGACTGTCAGGCAGAGAGAGAAGAAAATGGCAGAAGTGCAGAGGCTTGTGGGATTCGATCAGGAATCATGTCAAAATGGCTCAAGCCCAGTCAAAGCAATGCATTCATTGGTGACACATTGGCTTGCTACATTTTTCATAATTCCTCATAGCAATCCCACGTGACCACCACATCTCACCGTTTTTCATTTATTTAATTTTTTTTTAAAAAAATTGTTTACTTTTTTGTAAGAAGAGCTTAAGATAGTAGAGGTTAAGGTAGTAGAGGTATTGTATCCTCTCCATTGTCCTGCATGTGTTCATGTATCACGTAAAGATCTCCAGCAGACATTCCTGAAGTAGAGCTTGACATCCTCTGCCTATTCTTTTTTTAAATTGAGCGACTAGGCATGACCAACGTCAGTCTGCTGAGGCAGCACTGAGCATCACATAAATTGGCGGGAATGTAATTATAACTTCTTTGATTACACGTGAAGAACCAGCCATCTGGTAAGTGCACATGAGCATAGTTAAAAGTAATCTGTTGAACACGTGAACTGTTAGGATATTTCCGTTCCACCTTAAAAGGGAGCAGGCTTTGTGAGTCACAGAGTGCGTATTTCCTGTTCACAGGAAGTTTATATTTTGTCTATTGCTTTCATTTCTCTCTCTGTGCCTGAGACATCGAAGCAGGCAGTCATGTTTTTTCCTTTGTTCTGACCAACGCTGAATAAAGTTGTAAATATGCTCTCCTGAGTGCATCTTTCGTTGTGCGAACTCTGCTGATAGAGTGTGCACTAGAGCTCTGGAATGTGGCAAGCTATTTCTGAGGCTTCGTGTCGCTAATTGACTGATACTGTATCTACGGGAGATCGATGGATCGCAACGGAGACGACGTGGAGGCATGATGGCCTTTGTCTCCCTGGCAGTATCCCAACATGAACAATTCCAGGTTGGCCTTCCTGTTTTCAAACAGTGAGTTGCTTTCTCACTGCAATTCACAATCTGAGCCAAGAGGTGTCTGGCAGTGCTGCAACTCTAGGTGTGTATAATGATATTGCATCCAGAGGTAACTTTTGTGTCACTGTTCCCCAATCATGGAGATTGGTATAACCAATGACACCTTCAGGAATCCATTCAAGAAAACCACTTTCACATGTTTGTGTTGTGTCATATGAAAATGTTGTGTACAAACTGGGATCATATAATCTCCTAAGGCAGTGTGCATATCATATGTTTCACTCAGACAAAAATGAGAGACATTAGTGTTAGGACTGGTCGTTGTCCTCTTCAGATCACCACACAAACGCTCCTTGTTATTTTATAACTTTTTATTGCGTATTAACAAACAATCTTATAAACGGTTCTTATCTTT
Organism: Podarcis erhardii; assembly: GCF_964252035.2. Classification (NCBI taxonomy): domain Eukaryota; kingdom Metazoa; phylum Chordata; class Lepidosauria; order Squamata; family Lacertidae; genus Podarcis; species Podarcis erhardii. The sequence goes on along the minus strand of NC_138506.1, from coordinate 7,081,620 downwards.
AAATGTTATTCCTCAGAGTCACTTATTTCAGATACCTTCTGAGCTCTGCTTCTCCGTGACCAGCCACTCTCAAAATGGCGAAGGAGCTGCTCCTTTTGCTTTCCCGCTCTTTTTTCTAACCTCCTGGCTAGAGCTAGCTTGTATCTCCCCTCCTCCAAATCTGAGCTAGAACTTAACCATTACCGTCCCTGTGAACATCCTGTCCCTCCCTGTTGTTCCTGTTGCTCTCTTCTATTAGATTCACTGCTCTCCTCCCCCCCCCCCCCGTGGAAAACTTTCTCCCTCTGGGAAACTGGAAACTTCTAACTCTATAATATAGTCTTCCCTGACAATTAGTAATTTCAGCTAAACGCATCCTCAAATTATAGGTATAACTAGAAGAAGTGTCAGGGGGAAGATAGATACATTGAGTACTAGGTATCAAGAAAACAAATAATATACATGTTAAAATCAGCATAGAGTTCATAATTAGCTGAGTAATCAAGGCTACTAAAAAAGTCTCTGGTTCTGCTGGAACATCATGATGCTGAAGTTGTGTCCCAATTTCCTTGGCACCTGTTGAATCAAAACCAGGCATGGACCTTTAGGAGGGTTAAAATGAACTGTCCCAATATAATCAGTAAATGCAATCTGACAGGGAAGAGAAGAACTCATTAGGGACACGTGCTCCTGTTTAGAAAAAATGCAAATAACAAGCAGCAATATTTCGAGGCGGTGTATTAGGCAAAGGTAGCCACTCTAAAATCGCTATTCTGTCAGCAGTGGCTGGGGAAAAAAGGAGTCCTGTAAGTGAAGACATTGTATTAAGGAGAATCACGTGTATGAGGTGACCCCAAAACTCTGCAACTGCTGTAAAGTAAACTCATTAGGAATTTTCAGTTCAGGGAGGGAAGGAGAAAAAAACAGTCTGTAATAGGCGATGAAGAATGAGTCTCACTGTCTGAGGTGGAATCGGACCTGTATGCTATGTCTTAATTTTATAAACCACCATAGGGAACTGAAAATTAGCAAGTTCTGCTGTCACTAGGTCGAAACCAGCACTGCCTTTAGTGGCATGGCTCAGATCTGCCACAGGAGACAGTGTGTTAAAAGCAATTGGCTCTGCTGTTGTGACTTTGGTAGAAGACTGACAATCAGCTGGCACAACTGTCTTTGTTCTCCCATTTAAACCCAGGCTGGAAGGCCACCTGTCGTGGCATTGCCTGTCTTTAGCAGAATGAACTGAAGGAGACAAAGCTGCTGCTAGGAGGGCAGATTTGTGAGTCTCAGTGCCAATATTCTGGCAAGGCTTAATCATTTGAGCACTATCTGTTTCTGGCTTCTGATAAATCGCTTTAAGAGCAGTCTTGCATTCAGCATTTTCATTTTAATAAGCCAATTGTTTCATTAAAACTTCAGAGGCCTCAAGGTTTGGAATTAATGGACTGGCTCCTCTTAGATCATCAAGAAGGTCAGTAGTAAACATACTATGCAAGTCATTTTCTGTCACACTTCGCTTCAATTTTTTAAAAACTGCGAAGGGCAGTGATTCGTGGGCTCTCTGTCCCTGTGCATTCTGAACAACAGGACAGATAGCAATCCCACGTGACCACCACAATTAGTCCTGCAGGAAAAAAGCAAGGGATGGTACGCAGGTGACTAAAAATAGCTTTAGCATATGCAATGAGACAAGAATTCAATATCTCTATTCAGACCAGGTCTCTCCATAGTTTTCAGTTTAATAATAAGTTGTAATTCAGCAAGTTGTAAACTCCATAGTTTGCAAACTCCATAGTTTGAATTTTAGTAGTAAGTTGAGTTATCACTCAACTGCAACTATGGAGAGACCTGGTCTTAATAGAGATATTGAATTCCTGTCTCATTACATATGCTAATCATCTGCATACTGTCCCTTGCATTTTCCTGTAGGACTAATTGCAGTCGTTCACACTTGCCAAGAGGTTGACCATACCCATTGAGTCCTACTACCGTCCTGAGAAAAAACCCACCCTACCCTCCCTCTGTATATCAGGGTTTGGTGACTTCTCCAACCTCAACAGGTTTACCATACCCATTGAGTCAATCACTCATCTCCTACTACAGTGAGCAGACATGGAATTGAGTCGATCTGCATTGTGAACGTTTTGGACAGATAATAAAGTCTGGGGACTTCTGTTTCTGTGTATCTGAAGAAGTGTGCATGCACACGAAAGCTTATACCAAGAACAAACTGAGTTGGTCTCTAAGGTGCTACTGGACAATTATTTTTTAAAAAAAATATATTTCGACTGCGTCAAATCAACACAGCTGCCTACCTGAATCTAGAATCATATAAAGAATACAATATGCATAAAAACAAGCAATCAAACTGTCAGGGAACTGCCATCAGCTCAGAGGCGAGAGGTGGAAGGGCAGTTAGGTTACAGGAAGCCTCCAAAGATCCTGAGAAGCAGCACTTCCTCCGCGGAGGAGGAAAGCCACGCCTCCAGTGGGGAAGGGATGCAGGGCTCCAGAGTATGCAAGGGAGAGACACAGCACCGAGCATGAACAAAGGGGGGGGGAGGCAGGTCCCCCTCTGCCCACGCCCTCTTTGTGCAGTTGGTTTACACGCAGAGTGGGGAGGCGTAGGGTGGGGGTCAAAAGACTACAGTGATACCTCGGGTTAAGTACTTAATTCGTTCCGGAGGTCCATTCTTAACCTGAAACTGTTCTTAACCTATAGCACCCCTTTAGCTAATGGGGCCTCCCGCTGCTGCTGCGCCACCGGAGCACGATTTCTGTTCTTATCCTGAAGCAAAGTTCTTAACCTGAAGCACTATTTCGGGGTTAGCGGAGTCTGTAACCTGAAGCGTATGTAACCTGAGGTACCACTGTACTCTGCTGGGGAAGGTTTAAGGACCGCCCACTCCCAGATTCTGCTAGCGAGTGAGCAGACATGGAATTGAGTCGATCTGCATTGTGAACGTTTTGGACAGATAATAAAGCCTTGAAAAGACCAACAGGGAGTCTTGCCTGTTTGCTCTCGAGCAACCACGCTGGCATACATAACACAAACGATGAAAATGCATCCTAAAATTAATTCAGATAAATTGGAATTAAGATTAGACTGGACAAACTACAATCCTCAGGTTAAAATTGATTGCGGTTAGTACTCGCCAGGACCAACTGTTTCCACTGATATTATAAGGACCTGTGAGCAGGCTGGGAAACCTCCTTCATGCTTGTTCTTATACAAAGAGAAAATGAGTCAGGGTGAACCCTGGCCAAAGGCCTGGCAGAACAGCTCTGTCTTGCAGGCCCTGCGAAAAGATGTCAAGTCCCTCTTGTGAGAGGGCGTTCAAGCAGGCTGGGGCCATGACCGAAAAGGCCCTGGCTCTGGTCGAGGCCAGTTTAATCTCCCTGGGGCCCGGGATCTTCAGGGTGTTGTTATTTGTAAACCGTAAAGTCCTCCGTGGGGCATACCAGGAGAGGCGGTCCCGTAGGTACGAGGGTTCTAGGCCGTATAGTAAAAGTAAAAAGTAAAGTAAAAGCCTATTGGGATATGATCTGTAACAGGGATGTCCAGCAGGTCGATTGCGATCTACTGTTAGACCCCTGGGAGGGTTTGGTCGATCGCGGTCGATCGCTGGGTCCCTTTCCGATGGCAAATTAGAATCCAGCCCCGACCCCTCAGACTGCCCTCTGCAGAATGGAAGATGGAGTTTACTGAGTGAGGCTGTCTGTTTCCTTTGCGATCTGTTGGCGAGTGGCCATTCCCCTTCCTCCCTAACAAAAGCTCAACAACTTTGCCCTGTATTCCCCCAAAATGGGGCTTTCTTCCTCCCTAAAAAGGCGGTAGATCACTGGCAGTTTTTAATTATGTGAGTCGATCGCAGTCTCTTGGGAGTTGGCCACCCCTGATATAGAACAAGTTAAAGAAAATGTGTAAAAAGACATTTACCAGAAAACCAGAAGCATCTTTGTCAGGAAGAATAGGTGGCGAGATTCTGAAAATGGACCATAGCTTTTTCAGGTGTGTGACTACAGCAGCAAGGATTTTACTAGCTCATAAACGGAAGCCACAGGATATGCCAGTGGCACGAGAATGGCAGTCGAAGATGAACTGGCAAAGCGGGCAGGGAAATTCTGAAACCAGCAAGATCAAATGTTTCCAAAAGGCTGGAGCAAATTTATACAAGATAGGAAAGCCCATTGTACGCAAACTGTCCGGACTCGAACAAGACGACTTATCATATATATCTTTTTATTGATTGGTTATATTTTAAGAAGACGAAAGTCAGGAGGAAGGCGTACGCATGCGATGAGATAAAAAATATTTAAGGGAACCATGAGGTGGGGAGGGAAGGAGGGCGTCATTTTATTTCAGGGATGTCCAAAGAGGGCCAGAAGTGAACATGCGTGAGGGCCGACCAAAGTTGTTGAGCTTTTTTGAGATTTTACCCCAAACTTGATGAGTTCTTTTAGAATTTCACCCCAAAGTTGTTCAGCTTATTTTTTTTAATTATTTTTATTTTACCTCGGGGGGGGGGCCCGGATTAAATTGACCGGCGGCCCATATTAGGCCCCCAAAACTGACTTTGGACATTCCTTCTTTATTTGAAGATTGTGGAAAATGTGATTGCATTTTATTAATATAAAATGGAAACTTAATAAATATTATTCATAGAAAAAGGAGGCTGCTTTGGGGAAAAAGAGTTGCTGGCGCAACATGTGAACAGCGTTGCTAGTTCTGACTTGGGCTGGTTCCATGTAGTTGCGCACAGCAGAGGTTTTCACTGCAAAGACGTGGGTTGCATGCAGGTTGTTTTGCCGGAATTTCAGCTTTCTTCCTCTGGCTGTATAGAGCTCTAGCATATTTTTGCAGACTGCAGGCGGAACGATTGTCCTTGTGCAAATAACCCCGAAATGTTTTAAATGACCATGCTCTTTCCCAAGGGCGCCTGCATTTCTTAAACCTAGTTGTGAAAGGATATTCGAAAAAGGAGTGCAGAACAGGTGAAAAGCAATGACCTTTTTGTCATTTATTCACATGGTATTTCCATTAATGATGATTGTAGTAGTACTGCACAGAGCGTTATTAATGCAGGAGAAATAAGAAACAGCATTCCTTGTCTTAGACGTAGTTACAATGTGTGGTTGGTTTTTATTACCATACTAGGTTTTTTCCTAAAAAATAATGTCAAAAATTAGGGGGCATCTTATACTCTGGGCCAGGCATAGGCAAACTTGGCCCTCCAGCTGTTTTGGAACTATAACTCCAATCATCCCTGACCATTGGTCCTGTGAGCTAGGTATGATGGGAGTTGTAGTCCCAAAAGATCTGGAGGGCCAAGTTGGGCCACGCCTGATCTAGAGCAGTGGTGGCCCAACTCGGCCCTCCAGCTGTTTTGGAACGACAATTCCCATCATCCCTGACCTACTGGTCCTGTGAAATAGGGATCATGGGAGTTGTAGGCCAAAAACATTTGGAGGGCCAAGTTTGCCTATGCCTGCTCTAGGCCACCCCCCCCCAATTTTCTTAAATCTTTGAGTCCCCCAAAATAGGGAGCTTCTTGTACAGTGGTACCTCTGGTTCCGAACGCTTCTGACTACGAACACTTCAGGTTATGAGCTTCACTAACCCAAAAGTAGCAGCTCCTGGTTGCAAACTTTGTGCAGCAGGAGACCCCATTAGCAAAAGCGGGTCTCAGGATAAGAATGGTTTCAACTGAAGAACGGACCTCCAGAATGAATTAAGTTCGTAACCAGAGGTACCACTGTACATGGGGGCATCTTATAGATGGAAAAATATGGTATATCTTAATTCAGAAGGTTTTTTACTTAAAAAAACACTTCAGTTTTTCAGTTTAACGTCTTACGTTTGATTATCCAACAACCAACATGAAAACAAGATTCCAAAGAATCTCCTGGACTTGCCTCCTCCCCATTGTGGGTCCTTTTGTTAACCATTTCCTCTGGCATGTTTTATAATAACCCACATCTTTTACATCTCTGTTAGGTCCAGAATTCAACATTCATCTACAAGTGTCGTAATCATCCGGAGTCAGCAGACTTTTTCAGCAGGGGGCCGGTCCACTGTCCCTCAGACCTTGGGGACGACGACTATATTTTGGGGGGAAAATGAACAAATTCCTATGCCCCACAAATAACCCAGAGATGCATTTTAAATAAAAGGACACATTCTACTCATGTAAAAACATGCTGATTCCGGCCTGTCCATGGACCGGATTGAGAAGGCAATTGGGCCGGATCCGGCCCCCAGGCCTTAGTTTGCCTACCCATGATTCTAGCTGTCTACAATGGTTTTTAAGATAAATTATATATTTCCCCCATTCCTTACTGAAATTTTTCCCCCCATTTCCTTACTGAAATTTTGGTCTTCCTGATTTCTGATTCTTTCGGTCATTTTTGCCAGTTTGGCAAAATTTGGAACTCCTAATGGGCCCAGATGAAAAGAGTGGGCATCTTGTCAGGTTGCACAAAATGCAAGTTACTTTTCCCACCACTCAAGCAGAATTTGTTCGCGTCAAGCCAGGAATAATGGTTTTGTGTTGAAGTTCTGTACATTTCTGTACACCATCAAATAATGTGATGGTACCAAAGCGGGTTGAAAGTACCTATTAGATAAGGCACTTTTTATCGTATGTGGTGGGAATGTAAAATAGTTTAAAACTTTTGGGAAATGATATATAATGTATTGAAAAAAATGTTCAAAATGACATTTGTTAAAAAGCCAGAAGCTTTTTTGCTAGGCATTTCAGCTCATGAACTACCAAATAAAAGAAATGGAAAATATTCATGTATGCTACAAGAGCAGCAAGAATTTTATTAGCTCAAGGTTGGAAGACTGAAGAAGTACCGACGAAAGATCAGTGGCAAGAAAAACTGATGAACTATGCAGAATTAGCAAAGTTAACAGATAAATTGCATGAAAAAGACAATAGAGACTTTAAAAATGAATGGGAATCTTTAACAACCTATTTACAAAAACAACATAAAGAAATGGACTCTGGCAGGTTTTGAATAAACATTCACAATTTTATTTAATTAAAATATGGAGGAAGATAAGGTAACAATATTTAAAGTACATCAACATGCAGAAAACAATGTTTGTAACAAACCAGAAAGGGAAGATGAGGGAAGTCGCCGGGGGAGGGGGGGATGTAAAATTGAATCATTGTTGATTGTAATTTGTTATATAATATATATTATTATATATATATATAGTTAGATAGATAGGGACGCGGGTGGCGCTGCGGGTTAAACCACAGAGCCTAGGACTTGCCGATCAGAAGGTCAGCTGTTCAAATCTCCAGGGGTGAGCTCCCGTTGCTCGGTCCCTGCTCCTGCCAGCCTAGCAGTTCGAAAGCACGTCAAAGTGCAAGTAGGTAAATAGGCACCGCTCCGGCAGGAAGGTAAACGGTGTTTCCGTGTGCTGCTCTGGTTCGCCAGAAGCGACTTAGTCATGCTGGCCACATGACACGGAAGCTGTACGCCGGCTCCCTCGGCCAATAAAGCGAGATGAGCACCGCAACCCCAGAGTCGGTCATGACTGGACCTAATGGTCAGGGGTCCCCTTTACCTTTAGATAGATAGATAGATAGATAGATAGATAGATAGATAGATAGTAAGTACCTATTAGATTAAATGCCAGACAATCTTGCGTTTTCCCCCTCCCCAGGTCTGCTCACTTCAGCACTTTGGCAATCAAGCAGAACCCGCTGCTGGCCGAAGCCTACTCAAATCTGGGGAACGTGTACAAGGAACGGGGCCAACTGCAGGAGGCAATTGAGCACTATCGGCACGCCCTGCGCCTCAAGCCGGACTTCATTGACGGATACATCAACCTCGCCGCTGCTTTAGTTGCAGCAGGGGACATGGAAGGAGCGGTGCAGGCCTATGTCTCTGCCCTGCAGTACAACCCTGTAAGTTGAATTCCGCCGGGAGAAGGCAGAGTTCTCTCCGAAACCTAAGTCGTGGCTTTGAACCAGCGCGATTCCGAAAGCAATTCCGTTTTCAGATTTGAAAGCTTTGCAGCTGGCTCTTCATATTCCGAAATGTCCAAGTCTCCTCGGAAGTGGGACGCGGGTGGCACTGTGGTGCAAACCACTGAGCCTCTTGGGCTTGCCAGTCGGAAGGTCGGCGGTCCGAATCCCCGCTACAGGGCGAGCGCCTGTTGTTCGGTCCCAGCTCCTGCCGACCTAGCAGTTCGAAAGCATGTCCGAGTGCAAGGAGATAAATAGGCGCTGCTCTGGCGGGAAGGCAAACAGCGTTTCTGTGCACTGCTCCGGTTTTGCCAGAAGCAGCTTAGTCGTGCTGGCCACATGACCCTGGAAAAAACTGTGGACAAACGCCGGCTCCCTCGGCCAGTAAAGTGAGATGAGCGCCGCAACCCCAGAGTTGTTAGTGACTGGACTTTACTGTCGGGGTCCTCTACATTTATCTTTTAAGTCTCTTAGTTATTCTCGAGGCTGTAGTGGCACTGCAGTATTTTTGGTACTGTGCCTGTGTCTCAAGGCTTGGACTCCCCTCAGTAGTTTCCTAGTCTTTTTTTGAAGCTGGTTTGCTGATGCATAGAAGTACGGGATCGCTTTTGCTCTGACCATTTGAAAGACCGTTTTTAAACACTCTTAAACAAGTGCCCAGGTGATGGCTTACACTGCCCATCTATCATAATAAATAACAAGATGAAAAAAATCTTTTTAAATAATTCCTTTGGTACCTTAAAGATCAACTAAATATAAGCTTTCAAGGTATGAGCTTGCGTGTGTAATACACACTTCGTCAGATACTCAGTTTTTATTTATTTATTTCGACTATTAGATGAGTTACTGGTTGTAAGAGGGCCCTGTGCCCAGTTTGCACCGGAAGGGTGTCAAAAGCGGTCAGTTGAAGTCTCCCAAAATTGCAAAAGGGAGGTTGCCAGAATACATTTCCCTAATACGCGGTCATTTTCATTCACGACTCAGGCAACCCCTATTTGCCCTGAGGAAGAGTATTCTGCCTTAAAAGAGGCCATAGCATTTTCTTTCAGTGAACTGCAAGCTGTCAAATTAATCCCCTCTTTCCATAACCGTTCCCCATCTTCTAATTGTATATCAGGGATGGCCAACTCCCAAGAGACTGCAATCTACTTACAAAATAAAAAAGTGACAGTGATCTACCTCCGTTTTGGGGGGGTTCAGGTCAAAGCTCATACACTGAAAGCTTATATTTAGTTGATCTTTAAGGTGCCACTGGAGTTATTAAAAAAGATTTGTTCATCTTTCAACTTGTTATTTCTTATAACTATCACAGATCAACATGGCTATCCACCTGAAACTGCCCATCTATGCCACTCTCCTTTCATTGCTTGTGTCTCCCCCGTTGTTGGTACCAGTCCAGGAAGAGCAGAGAACATACAGCCACATATATTAATCTGGGGCAGCACTTTGGGGGGTCTTAAGTGGGGCTGACTTTGTCCCCATGTTGAATCTGCTGTGTTATTCTTGGTGGTGTTTTCAAGACCTGTCCGTTTCCGCAAGATTCTGATGTTTAAAGGAACCAAGCATACAAAGGATGAAAATAATGAGAGACTGTACAATCTCTATATACAGTGGTCCCTTGGTTCTCAAACTGAATCCGTTCCAAAACCAAAGTGTTCCAAAACCAAGGCTTTCCCATAGAAAGTGATGCAAAACAGATTAATCCATTCTAGACTTAAAACAGCCATTTAACATGAATTTTATTATCTAATGAGACCATTGATCTGTAAAATGAAAGCATTCATCAATGTTCTGTACTATAAAAGAAATAAGACAGTGCCATAGATGATAAAAAAAAATTCAAAAAATTTCCTGACCTTCACTGATGATAGTCATTGTTTGGATAGGGGGCTTTGATCCATTTCTGCAGTCATACAATCAGTCAACCATAAAACGCAAAATGAGGCACAGTCTGGAAAATGAAAAAGACACACAAACAAAAATGCAAAAAATAGCAAAAACAAAAGCACCAAATATCGCCTCAGAACACTGCAATCAGAAATGGAAGGCTTCAGTTATGATAGCGGGGGGGGGGGGGCTTAAATTAGCTGCTCAAGGATGCAAACAGGATGGGGAAAAACTTACTGTATTTTTTACTCTATTGGACGCACCTCAAAAACAAGGTGCGTTCAAGGTGTGTTCAAGAGCAGGCCTTGCCGCTGCCCCCCGAGCTTGTGGGGCTGGCGGTGGGGGGAAGCGCTGCTTTCCCCCACCGCCAGCCTTAAAGATCCCTGAAGCCTTTGGAGCGCAGCTGCACTCCAAAGGCTTGAGGCTTCGGGGACATCCTTTGTAGCCTCCACAGGGCGGCGGGGTGCCTTCACTTTGCGCAGCCCTCCCGAAGCTGGAACAGCAGCGCCCCGTCTCGCTGTTTTGGCTTCGAGGACAGCAGGCTGCTATCCGCAAGCCTTGGGAGCCCGGCGGGAACTCCCGCCGGGCTCCGCAAGCTTGCGGAGAGCTGCCCGAAGCCCGAGGTGCACAGCGCTGCGCTCCTCAGGCTTTGGGCTGCAGGCAGCTTTCCGCAAGCCTGCGGAGCCTGGTGGGAGTTCCCGCCGGGCTCCGCAGGCTTGCGGATAGCTTCCTGAAGCCTGGAACGCGAGAGGGTTGGTGCGCACCGACCCCTCTCACTCTCCAGGCTTCAGCGAAAGCCTGCATTCGCTCCATAGGACACACACACTTTCCCCCTTCATTTTCGGAGGGGAAAAAGTGTGTCCTATAGAGCGAAAAGTACGGTAATTACGATGGTGGGGGGGGGGGACACACACTTAAATTTGCTGCATACAGGTAAAATGGATGAAAAAAACCCTTAATTATGATGGGGGGACTAAAATTTGCTGCGCAACAGTAAAAACGGAAGCTCAGGAGTCCATTCGGCTTCTGAGGCAAAGTTAAAAAACCGGAACACCTCCTTCCACCTTTGCAGCGTTCGAGTTCTAAGTTGTTCAGGAAGTAAGATGCACGAGAACCAAGGCCCCACTGTATATAATCTTTCGATGTCACTATTGCCTCTTTTGGGGACTGACCCGATGCATTTAATTTCCAGGACTTGTACTGCGTGCGTAGTGACCTGGGGAATCTGCTCAAAGCCCTGGGTCGCTTGGAAGAAGCCAAGGTAGGTGTTCTGTAGAATGAGTTTTAAAACATCAGTCTTTTGAGAATGTGAACGCTTGCGCCAAGTCTTCGATGCTCCGGTGATCTGCAAGACTTCCAAGAAATGGCTGAGAAGCCGAAGGCCTTGAATTCCCCCAGCGTAGTTGTGGGGCCAGATCTGGCAAGCCCCCATTAATACTTGTTTTAAGACGTTGAGTCTTGCCGCAGAACGAGACTACCCACTATTGTGATGTGACTCAGGGGCGCCACCATTCTCTGATCTGGAAAGAAACATTCCTTCCAAACTGAGGCTTGCCTGCTGACTTAGTCCGCGGTTCCTGTGAGAAGCAGGCACTCTTCTAAAGTCCTTTGCGGCTTGTAAGTGGAGAAGAACCTTATCGAATGTTTCCTTCTGAATATGGCATTGAAAAAAAGATGATTCTTTAACCTTTTCCCGCCCCCGTCTCCATAGTGGAAGAAAGGCTGGCAAACAGTCCTGGTCCTGGTTTGCTTCTTTCGAACAATCTGTCTTTGTCCAAAGGGTTGAGTGACGTGGCTGGTTTGCTCGGGAGAGGAGCTGATCAAAGAAAAATGTGTGGCCGAGAGTGGGAAGGTGGCTTCTAGCAGTCCGGTTTGCAGCCGAGAATTCGAACCCCAAAACGGCTCTCCGCCAAGCAGGGGCTTTCAAATGGGACCCGAAATTGCCTTGTTACAAGCCACCTTACAAAGCTCTGCTGCTGGGGCACAGAGGAACGAGAAGGAGTGCCAGAGGTCCTTCCCTTCCAGCCCCACGCGCCTGCTTCTGAGTGGGGTGCGTCAACAGTGTAGCTTCCGACTGGTTGCCGTTCAGGGCGGGGGGTGGGTGGAGAGAGGAGAAAGCCTGCTTTTCGGGAGAATCCGCTCTCAGGTTCTGGGAACGGACAAATTCCAAGCACCGATTGGGTAGGCAGCCGCTCCGGCCAGCCCCCTTGCGTCGACTCTGAATGGGGTGGGGGCATCCAAACGCCTTCTCCAAAGCACCAGGCGGACAGCTAACTCGAATCGCACGCCACCGCGGCTTCTAGCGTGATTGGTCACCGGCCGAGACATCGCGCCTGCCTTAGGTTGCTGACTTCTTTGTTTCAGAGCTCTGGAGAGACACGCCTAGTTTGAAAGTGTTATTCCACTTTTTGCAAGAACTCCATTAAACCGGGGGGGGGGGGATACATCTACAGTGGTGCCCCGCAAGACGAATGCCTCGCAAGACGGAAAACCCACTAGACGAAAGGGTTTTCCGTTTTGGAGGCGCTTCGCAAAACAAATTTCCCTATGGGCTTGCTTCACAAGACGAAAATGTCTTGCGAGTTCCTGCAGGTTTTTTTCCCTTCCCCCCCTTTTTCTAAGCCGCTTATCAGCTGTTCCGCTAAGCTGATAAGCCGCTAAAAGCCGCTAATAGCGCTAATCCGCTAAGCCGTCAATGGGCTTGCTTTGCAAGACGAAAAAAACGCTAGACGAAGAGACGGATTAATTTCGTCTTGCGAGGCACCACTGTATATATATTCTGGACAAACGGCAATGTATTTCTTTGGCCATCAGTGCATTTGCAAGACCAAACCAGCACAATCTTTACCACCTGAATTGAAATACAATTGTTGCAGGAGTTTCGGAGCCTTTCTTCCAGTTTGCTGTTGCCCCCCATTAACCCCTTTACCTTCTGCATGCCCCCCCCCCGTTACAGACCAACCACCCTCCACCCCCCTGTGTTAAGACATACCCAGAGATTATGGATTGCTTTGTTGGAACTTTTTACTAATGATCTTGTTTTATTTTCTCTCTCGTTTTTGGTTTTCCAACACTGATATTACATTTAGAAGGTTTCAGGTGGGGGAAACCTTTTCCATGCGTAAGGAGAGGGAGCTCGAGGGCTGGATCTAAAGCAGAGACTCTCCTCTTCCTCCTCTTCTTCCAGGAAGGAACGCACCGAAAACTCACATGAGAGATATGGTAACGGGTTTGTAACTGCCACGACAAAAAACATTTGCTCCGTGCCTGAATATTCTGTCCTGTGGCTTTGGAAACTGCTTAAATATTTTCTGTATGAGCGAGTAACGTTAGAGAGCAATTGATACTCCTAGCCATGTTTCTTTCCGAGAAATAAACGTAAAAAAAGTACCTTAAGATTTAAGAGAGATAATTGGGAAAGGACTTAATTAAAGCATCTAACTCTTCCTGGTGGTTCATTTTTTTTATCCTTTTTTCCTTCTTTGTTTGGATTGCAGCGTTCTGCTCTGCCGATGACGCGCTGTGGTCCTGTGGTAGCGCAAAGGCGGCGCAGCGGAAACGCGCACTGCGTGTGATGGGGCCCTTGTGAATGGTGGACTAGATGATTCATCTCCACCCGGGCGGCTCCTCTAGGCCTCTTGACGAAATTGGGTTGCGATGCATCGAGGTTTCCGGCACAAATTTAAGACCCCCGCCCCCAGTTTTCATGCAGGCCTGTCCGGGAGATGAATCGGTCTGGTTGGCCTCTCACAGCACCCATGGGCGTTGCGGCAAAGCGCGGCGGTTGGCAGCGAGGGTGCGAGCGGCGTGCTGTTAGGGGGCGCTGGCGACTTCTCGCGCTCGCATTGCAGGGACCGGGACCTTTGTACAAAGCTGTCATTTGAGGTTGTGAAGGTAACATTCAGGTGTGCGTCCTGGACAGGTGAGTTCAGGCTCAGAGAGCCAAGTTTTTGTTCTTTGAAAAGAGAGAGAGAGACCTTGTCTTTCGTGCGGTACCCTGGATCTTCTAATTTAATTTCTACTTGCAGTGGTGCCTTGGTTCTCAAACTAAGTCCCTTCTGAAACCAAAGCATTCCGAAACCAAGGACGCCAGCAAGGCTGAACCTTTCTGTAAAAGGGGTACCACGGTTCTCAAACTGAATCTGTTCCGAAACCCAGACGTTCTTTCCCATGGAAAGGAATGCAAAACGGAGCCATCTGTTCCAGACTTTTAAAAACAACCCCTAAAACAGCCATTGAACACGGATTTTGCTATCTAACTAGACCATTGATCCATGAATTGAAAGCAATAATGTACTATATTATACAATAAATAAAACAGTATTGTAGATGATAAAAATTAAAATTAATTTTTTTCCTTACCTGCACTGATGATAGTCATTGTTTGGATGGGGGGGGGGGGCTTTTATCCCTTTCCACAGTCACACAATCCATCCATCCATCCATCAATCCATGCATCGGTAGTAAAGTCATTGTTTGGATGGGGGGCTTTGATCCCTTTCCGCAGTCAAACAATCAGTCCATCAGTATTTGAACTGGGTTCCACACAGTCACAAAAACAAAGTAATTGAAAAAGCCTCCAAAACAAAAGCACAAAATAAATTACAAAAACAAAAGCACCAAACTTAATCCATTCCAGAAGTCCGTGGCACTTCCGAAACGTTTGGAAAGCAATGTGTTTGAGTAGCAGGAATTTTATGATTCTCAAAAGGAAACCTGCCCTTGTCCATTAGGGCAGTTTATAAAAAACTGCTCCAAAGGTCTTATCTTACTACACTAGGGATTATATAGCTGTTTCTGAAATGTCATGCATATCAGTTAATATCTTGACCCTCCTCCACGAAAAGAGCTGTTTACTTGGCCGTTTTCCTATGTCATGAAGGCTGAAATTTCAATTCAGTGGAGCAGGGTCAAGATATTAACTGATATGCATGAAATTGCATTATATATAATCCCTAGTGTAGTAAGGTAAGACCTATGGAGCAGGCATTTTCAATAAAAAAGTTTTGTATTGTCCATATAAAGAGGATGCCAGCAAGGTTGAACCTTTCTGTAAAATAAGAATTTTAACGCTTTCTTCCGGGTTTTTGGTGTTTGAGAACCAAGGCACCATTGCAATTTTGACTTAACTGGACAATACTTGGGAGAGACAGGCCCACAGGTCATCTGAAGAGCTACTAGACCTCAGTCGGGATGCTATCCAAACTGCATCGCAATCCAAACGGTGGCGTATCGCAAGCCAGTTGCGAATCCGAAAGCAGCTTCCCTGGACTTGGCTGAGGAATTGCTCGCTAGGAAAGAATTGCTATATATTGAAGGATCAGCGTAACTGATAATGGTGGATTTGCACTTGGGTCCTGGTTTGCGCCAGCGCAGCTCCATCCGCCAGCAGGCTAGTTTTGGCGCGAGCGAGCCTCTACTGCAGGATCACTTTTGGCCGGTCAGAGGAGGGGGACTAATGGGAATTTTTTTCTTGCTTTTCTTTTGTGCAAATATCCCGTTCCCCCTGTACCTACTGCCCCTCGACTCTCCCAAGGCCTGCTACCTGAAAGCCATCGAGACCCAGCCCAACTTTGCAGTGGCGTGGAGTAACCTTGGCTGCGTGTTCAACGCGCAAGGGGAAATCTGGCTGGCGATTCATCATTTTGAGAAGGTAACTGTCCCCGGGGGTTCTGGGCTCTGTAGACATGGGAAGGCCTGGAAAAATAATAATAATTATAACGATGATGATGATAATCCACTATAAGCCCCATTAATTGGGCTAGTAGTGTTCTCTCTTTGAAATATATATTTTTTATTTTTTTCATTCATAACAATCCAATCTAAGCCACTTTAATTGGGCAAGTAGCATTCTCTTTTTAAATCATTTTTTATTAATTTTTTCATCAATAATCCAATCTAAGCCTCATTTGCTGCGGAGACTAATGGCGGTGAGCTCTGTGTTGTCTGCTTAAGGGATGACACGGTCCAGGCAATTAGAGCATTAGGGGTGACCGCCAGGGCTTGGCGCACTCCCGAAAAAACCCCCATGGTGGAGTGGGGGTCGTAGGGGTCCAGCAGAGCGCAATAATTCATCCCCCCCCCGAATCCCCCAGTTGTCGTTTTGCGCACGGGGGAAAAGGAGGAGGCTTGAGTCCACTCACGGCTCCAACGCACTCTTCTACTGAAGCCACATACCACCACAGAAGCAGCGGATTTTCCAATTAGAGGTAAAAGCCAAATAAAGCTTTAAAAAAGAAGAATTAGGATTAAATTGACTGATTTGGTAAAACGGAAGCCAAAAAGAAAGTCAGCTTCCAATTTCTGTGGACAGGCTCTGCAAGGGACTTTTTTGTGAATGGAAGACAGCGAGGCATTTACAGCCATGGAGATTTTGTAAGAGTTTGACTTGGACTTTTGAGACTGTTTCCTTCTTTTGGATATATTTTAGAAACAGTTGTGTCAAGTTACCCGGGGGGGGGGGGGAGGATACAAATTAACAGCTGGAGAGAACTTGACAGATTGATACCTTTGGCAGAGTAGGAAGCAAAAAGACAGGGGGGGGGGGAGGCTGTGGAAATACGAGCTTTAATCCCAGCCCTGGAACTTGGAGGCATTAAATTGGGGCTAAGCAGGAGAACTCTCTACCTTATTGAGGGAGAAATTCCTAAAGGAGGAAGGAGAACCTGGAATAGCTTTGGAATTAACATCAGTGCCTTTAGAAGACCAGGGGATTTAAGAAATACTACCTGTCAAAAAAGACTTGAACACTCCAGCATATATGGGACTTATATGTAAAGCCAAAAAGTTGGAAAAAATTGGATTACAAAATACTAAAGAACAGTTTACATGGACGTGGAATTGGACATGGACTTTTAGTTCGAAAGTACAGCCTGGATTTATAAAAAGTTGGACTATTATTTCCCACCATCTTCTGGAAAATGAAAGGACAGGACTGAAGAGAAGTATATGATTTTATATTAATTTTATATGTCGGCTGGATTGGGACTGGTCTTGTTTGTTTGATTGAGTTGATTTGACTTGGAACTGTTTTTTTCTTTCTGTTTTTTAAGGGCTTGGGTATAAGAACTACTTTCTGTATTTTATACAGTGAGATATTATTTTATATCCTTCCTTTGTCTGTTCTTGGGCTATTTTATGTTTTTTTGTCTGTTTTTGGTTTACTGTCTTGAGGGATTGCTAGGAGAGGGAAGGTTGCTTAAAGGGAAATAAAAATTTCATGGTTCAGTCTGGGAGTGGGAAAGTATTTACACTTCTGGGCTGAGCCAGGAAGCGCAGGTGTGGCCTTGAAGAGTTCAAAACAAGAGTGCCGAACTGTGGGAAAGACTGCTGGCCTAGATATGGTGGGTAAGCAACAGGCAGGAGCGGTTACTAGGAAATCTGCTATGGACAAAAGACGAGCAAGTGTGCAGGAAGAGACATTAGAAAAGTAGGGAAAGCAGAACATACTGATTTCCTTACACAACAGTTTATGGAATTCAAGAAAGAGATGGTTCAGTCAATGAAAAGTTTTACTCAACAAGTGCATATGGATATGGAGAAATCTAATAAATTGTTGACAGAACAAGTGCATAGGGATATGGAGAACTCCCAACAAGTTACTGACAGAACAATTTGGAAAATTAGGTGAAAAGGTCAATAATTTAGAAACCAAAGTGGATAAATTGGAAAAAAACTACTGAAGAGTTAGGGTGCTTGAAGGAGGAACAAAAAGCAGTCATGGGGACAGTGGGAGGACTACAAGAGAAGCAAAATGAGTCGGAAGATCAAATCCTCCTTTTACAGCTAAGAGAGAGAGAGACAGGACAGTAAGAATAAGAGGCCTACCAGAATCAGAGACAGAACAGAATTTAGATCCATATGTTACACAGACTATTGCAGAATGGAGAGCTGTTTCAGAGTAAAGACGAGAGAAAGTAGACTGAGAAAGCGGCCAGGAGATGTCCTATTAACACTAGTTTTTTTAAAAAAATGAAGGATGCAATCCTTCAAAAAAGTTTTGAGGACAGTCTGCTGGTTGCTGAACAGAAAGTTGACATTTTTCGGGAAATTCCACTGAAATTGAGACTTAGGAGGCATAAGTACTGGTTTTTAGCAACAGTATTGAAGAGGGTGGACATCAGGTATAAATGGGAATATCCAGAAGGGATTTCATTCACATTTATGAAAAAAAGATACAGGTTGACAACAGAATACCAGGCCAAAGAATTTTTTGAAAAACATAGGAGAGACTTAGACCCTGGACATGACACGAGAACAGTCCCAATAGCAGAACAAAGAGCTGCTTTGGAGCGGCTGTCGTTGGAATGAGCAACAGGTGGAAAAACAGATATTGTAACTGACTCTGATAATGGCCAATCTTAAAATATTGAGCTGGAATGTGAACAGTTTGAACTGCAAAGCTAAATGTAACAGGATTCAACTGTAATTTTAAAACAAAAGCTAGATATAATTTGTCTTCAAGAAACACACATTGCAAGAAAGCATAAAAGAGTTTTAATTAATAAAATATTAGGATTGGACTTTATCTTGGTGGATAAAGCAAAAAAGAGAGGAGTATTTTTTTACATTATTCCTGCATTAGAACCCAAATTGATTCAGAAGGATGAGAAAGGTAGGATTTTAATAGTACAAATAAAAATTCAGGGAGAGAAGGTGATCTTGGTGGCAATTTATGCCCCCAATGAGAAAAAAGCAGGTTTTTTAAAAACAAAAAATGGAAACTTGAATTTGCAGACCAAAAGATGATTTTAATGGGAGATTTACAGGTGAAACTCAGAAAATTAGAAACTCATGGAAAAGTTCATTTATTTCAGTAATTCAACTTAAAAGGTGAAACTAATATATGAGATAGACTCATGGCATGCAAGGCGAGATATGTCAAGCCTTTATTTGTTATAATTGTTATAATTGTGATGAAAACCCCAAATTAACAATCTCAGAAAATTAGAATATTAAATGAAATCAGCAAAACAAGGACTGCAAATAGAGCTATATTGGACCTCTGAGAAGTAGACGCATGCACATGTACTCAGTACTTGGTTTGGGCCCCTTTTGCATCAATTACTGCCTCAATGCGGCGTGGCATGGATGCTATCAGCCTGTGGCACTGCTGAGGTGTTATGGAAGACCAGGATGCTTCAATAGCAGCCTTCAGCTCTTCTGCATTGCTCAGTCTCATGTCTCTCATCTTTCTCTTGGCAATGCTCCATAGATTCTCTATGGGGTTCAGGTCAGGCGAGTTTGCTGGCCAATCAAGCACAGTAATCCCATGGGCATTGAACCAGGTTTTGGTACTTTTGGCAGTGTGGGCAGGTGCCAAAGTCCTGCTGGAAAATGAAGTCAGCATCCCCATGAAGCTCATCTGCGGAAGGAAGAATGAAGTGCTCCAAAATCTCCTGGTAGACGGCTGCGTTGACCCTGGACTTAATGAAGCACAGTGGACCAACACCAGCCGATGACATGGCTCCCCAAATCTCTTTTCTGATGAGAGCAGCTTTTGCATTTCATTTGGAAACCAAGGACCCAGAGTCTGGAGGAAGAATGGGGAGGCACACAATGCCAGATGCTTGAAGTCCAGTGTGAAGTTTCCAGTCTATGTTGATTATTAGATGATCAAAAATTTATGGAAAAAGTTAAAAACTGAGTGATTATTTTGAAATAAACATTCAGAGACAGACAAAATTGCAGATGATCTGGGACACAAGGCGGTAATGAGGGGACTGTTTATACAACAAAACTCATTTTTAAAAAATTGAAAGAAAAAAGGAAGAAAGAGGTTTTGGATGAAATTGTGGATAAGGAGAAACAATTGTCAAAGAAAGCAAATAAAGAGTCAGTTAAACAGGCAATTAGAACATTACAAACTCAATACACTATGATAGTTAATGAGGAAATTAGCTGGAAAATAAAAAGAATGAAACAAAAATATTTTGAGCATGCCAATAAATCAGGAAAACTGCTAGCGTGGCAGTTGAAGAAAAGTGAACAAAGAAACTCCATAAACAAAATTAACATAAATGGAAAGATCACAGATAAGATGAAGGAAATAAGAGCAGCATTTGTAAAATATTTCTCAGAATTGTAAAGGAAAGGGAAGGAATTTTTTTTTAAATTGAGGAATATATTAAAATTAGTAATCTGCCAAAAATAAAAGAGGAACAAATGGTGATCTTAAATACTCAAATAACAGTTCAAGAAGTGTTAGAGGCAATAAAGTGGACAAAAAATGGCAAATCTCCAGGTCCAGATGGATTAACAGCAAAGTATTATAAAAAAATAAGTGAACCATTGGTAAACCCATTGAAAGATGTCATGAATGAGATTTTAAATACAGGTGAAATTCCAGAAACATGGAAAGAAGCCTACATCACAGTAATTCCAAAACAAGATTCAGATTTGCTGGAAATTAAAAATTACAGGCCTATCTCATTGTTAAATAATGATTATAAATTATTTGCAAACGTTTTAGCTAATAGAATGAAAAAAAACATTAAATGAGTACATACATCAAGATCAGGCAGGATTCCATCCAGGTAGACAAATGAAAGAGAATATAAGAGAGGTTCTGAATGTAATAGAATACCTGGAGGTCAAAAATGAAAAGAAAGCAGCAATGATGTTTATAGATGCCGAAAAAGCCTTTAACAACGTTCTCTTGGAATTTCATGACAAATTACTTGAAGAAATTAATTGTGGAATTAAATTTTTAAAGGGAATACAAGCAATATATTCAGAACAAAAAGCTAAATTAATTGTAAATCAGGTGATAGCGGATGATTGTAAGATACATAAAGGAACTAGACAAGGATGTCCACTATCACCACTCTTGTTCATTATGGTCCTGGAAGTACAGTGGTACCTCGGGTTAAGAACTTAATTCGTTCTGGAGGTCTGTTCTTAACCTGAAACTGTTCTTAACCTGAAGCACCACTTTAGCTAAAGGGGCTCCTGCTGCCGCCGCGCTGCCACCATGCAATTTCTGTTCTCATCCTGAAGCAAAGTTCTTAACCCAAGGTACTATTTCTGGGTTAGCGGAGCCTGTAACCTGAAGCGTCTGTAACCCAAGGTACCACTGTACTTGCTAGAAGTATAAGAGCAGACAAAGAGATCACTGGGATAAAAACTGGGAAAAATGAGTTTAAATTGAAAGCATATGCTGATGATTTAGTGATTACAGTGGAAGACCCAAAAAACTCTCTCCCTAGAATCAGAAAAAATTCAAAAATTTGGGGAAGTGGCAGGATTTAAATTAAATAGAAATAAAACTAAGTTATTAGTAAAAAAATTGAAGGAAGAAGAGGAAAAAGAGTTGGAGCAAAGCATTGAGATAGAAGTCCATAAAAAAGTAAAATATTTAGGGATTTGGTTAACTGCAAAAAATATAAACATTTATAAAGATAATTATGAAAAAATTGGCTTGAGATAAAAAGAAATTTAGAAATATGGAGTAGAATGAACCTCTCCCTACTCGGAAAAATAGCAGCGGTAAAAATGAATGTTTTGCCAAAAATGCTCTTTGTTTTTCAGACGTTCCCAGTAATGGTAAAAGATGATTGCCTCGAAAGATGGCAGAAGGAAATTTCCAAGTTTATCTGGGGGTGCAAAAGGCCAAGGTTTAAACATAAGATACTTACAGATACAAAAGAAAGAGGTGGCTTTGCCCTCCCAGGCCTGAAATTGTATTATGAGGCTGCATGTTTGGTATGAATTAGGGACTGGTTTTGTTGCTCAAACTACTTGGCAAGAAAGGGAAGTGGCTTACATATAGTGATTTATTAAACGATCAAAAAGGAAAATGGAAGATAAAAGATCAGGGAGATAAAAGATCATTTTCAGAGCTGGTTACATTACAGGCAATTACATGATATATACAAAGAAGATAACAAGAAAGGATTTAGTTATACCACTTCTAGATTTCAAAAGGAAGTTATAGAAGGAAAAATAAAGTTGCTCAAGGGTGCATATAGTATTCTGTTAGAATGGGAAACAAAAGATTAGGAGGTAAAATCAGTCATGATCAAATGGGCACAAGATATAGGACATAATATACAATTTGAGGATTGGGAAAAACTGGAAAACAGATTTAAAATTTACAGACTGTTCTCTCTTGAAAGAAAACTATATGAAAATGATGTACAGATGGTATACAACATCAGTACAGATAGCAAAAATGTACAAAACCGGGTCAACCATATGTTGGAAATGCAAAGAAAAAGAAGGGACCTTTTATCATATGTGGTGGGAATGTAGAGAAATGATATATAATGAATTGAAGAAAATGTTCAAAATGACATTTTTTAAAAAACCAGAAGCATTTTTGTTAGGGATTGTAGGACAAGACCTGCCAAGGAAAACAAAGAATTTATTTATATATGCTACAACAGTGGCAAGAGAAATTTACTGACATACAAAATGCGAGATGAGGACAACTGTGACTTCAAAGAAGACTGGGAACTTTTTACAAATTACTAAAAAAGCAAAACACCAAAATGAATTGGACTCCCTGACAGGTTTTGAATAAACATACACAAATTTATTGATTGTTAACATAGTAAATAGATAATATAAAGATTTATACAATTTTACAGTATGCAGATAACAATACATGTTGAGAAATCGGAGAGAGGAGCTGAGGGAAGTCTCAGGGGGAGGGAGGTGGGGGGAGAGTGAATATGATATGTTTTGATACTGTGTTATGTTGAAGTTGTTAATAATTTTTTTTAAAGCCCCATTAATTGGGCAAGTAGCATTCTCTTTTTAAATATTTTAAAATTCTTTTTTTCATTAATAATCCAATATAAGCCACATTAATTGGGCAAGTAGCATTCTTTCATCTTCTTATTTTAAATAATTTTTTATTAATTTTTTCATTCATAACAATCCAATCTAAGCCCCATTGGGTTGGTAGCATTCTCTCTGCCGTCGTTGCATACATAAAAAGTCTTTTCTCTTAGAAACTCTTTGCCTATTATACCTAGTAAGAAGGCTTCTGGCTTTTTGACAAATGTATTTTTAAACAATTTCTTTAACTCATCATATATCATTTCCCAGAAAGCCTTGACCAATATACATGTCCACAATATAAGGAATAATAATAATAATAATAATAATAATAATAATAATAATAATAATTTATTATGTATACCCTGTCCATCTGGCTGGGTTTCGCCAGCCACTCTGGGCGGCTTCCAACAAAAGATGAAAAACATATTAAAACATCAGTCATTCAAAACTTCCCTAAACATCAGACTGGGAGAAATTCAAGATGTATCTACAAAAACATTGTAATTTGGTTGAATGTTAAGAAGGATGCTAGATTATAAAAAATTGGCCACCACTAAACTAGATTTAAATTTGATGATAAGTGAGACTAAAGAAAATATAAAATTTTTTGGAAGAAGTGCTAGATTATATTTGAATGAGTGGACATGAGATTGTAAACAAGTTGATAATTTGTTTGGAAAAAATTTTTAACGATGTAAATGGGAGCGGGAGACGTGAGGGAGTCCAAAGAAGTGATGAAATTGTTGTGATAGAAGTAAGATCGTTTATTATTTGTGCATTTATATTTAAAAACTTTAATAAATATTTATAAAAAAACAAAAACAAAACTTCCCTAAACAGGGAAAATTGAAGAAGAAGAAAACAGTCCCCCCCCCCGTTTCCCCCCGGGAAATTTGAAAAAAAACCACATGTGCATGGAATATTCAATCTATATCAAACTGTTCTTTTCCAATTTTTTCCCCAGAAAAAAAGCGGCTTTGGAAAAATAGGGGAGGAAACTGGGTTTTTTGCCCAATTTTTCCGGGTTTTTTCCCCAGGCCTTCCCATCTCTAGTTTTGTGGTGTATCTATGTCAAAAACACTTCCGAGTTTGTGACGGTCATCGTACTGCTTACCAAGTCACATAATAACAGCTGCATATTAGTATATCACTGTTTCGTTTAGTGGTGCATTTGAAAACACAAGATGTTACAGGGCTGATTGTAATAAAATGGTCAAAATTGCATGCATTTCATATATATATATATATATATATATATATATATTTGCTTTCGTAGATTTTCACGGGTACAGGAATGCAGGTTTTGGTGTCCTCGGGTGTCTTCCCGTGTAAAAGTTGGGGTGTCTAGGCGACGTTTCGACGAGGTCTCACTCGTCATCTTCAGGCTGGTGCTTTCGGCTTCTTGTTACTGGAACAGAGCAGGATCTCAGTGTTTGAGTTCCTATAAATACTGTAGAGGGGGTGTGGTGTATAGCCTCCAATGTTCTGGGCAGAGAGGAAGTTCCCAGGCTAGTGTGCCTTTTCTTCTTTTGTTCCTTAATTACTTGAGAGATATCTTGAGTGATTTCTTGAGTGATATCCTGAGTACCACTTAGGTGGGTCATTAGGTGTGGATTAGTTGTTAAAGTCTTTGTGTCTTGACCTCTTGAACTTTGTGAAGAGTTTTCCTGAGAAGATGGCTGTACTGTACTTAGTTGTGCTCTGGCTTGGCTTCGTGTATAGGGGCGAGCTGTGGTTTTGTGGCTTGTGTCAGCCAGATCTGTGTAGGGATTGCAGGGGGGTGCAGCATCCGGAGGTGCCACCATGGATTGGCTACTGGATGGTGTCTGTAATTCATCTGTGGAGAGGGTCTGGGTTTGGGTAACCCAGAGCACAACTGGGTTTGGGTAACCCAGAGCACAACCAAGCCAGAGCACAACTAAGTACAGTACAGCCATCTTCTCAGGAAAACTCTTCACAAAGTTCAAGAGGTCAAGACACAAAGACTTTAACAACTAATCCACACCTAATGACCCACCTAAGTGGTACTCAGGATATCACTCAAGAAATCACTCAAGATATCTCTCAAGTAATTAAGGAACAAAAGAAGAAAAGGCACACTAGCCTGGGAACTTCCTCTCTGCCCAGAACATTGGAGGCTATACACCACACCCCCTCTACAGTATTTATAGGAACTCAAACACTGAGATCCTGCTCTGTTCCAGTAACAAGAAGCCGAAAGCACCAGCCTGAAGATGACGAGTGAGACCTCGTCGAAACGTCGCCTAGACACCCCAACTTTTACACGGGAAGACACCCGAGGACACCAAAACCTGCATATATATATATATATATATATATATATATATATATATATATATATATTTCACAAGAAACCAAATCATTACATTAAAGTTTGTTTTTTTTTAAATTGTCTATACAATTAATGTTAATCCCACATTATGGGATTATTTTACTTCCCTACCCTTCCTCCCCTGATTCCTTTGAATTATCTTCATTCATGCATGTCAATTTAATCTTCATGTCTAATTACCTCCAAATTTAATCATTGCCTATAATATTACAGCTGCTTTTTTAAAAAATCCTGCTAATGTATTAACTTGTGTACACTGCTTTTGTTAATATGCAATAAACATTTCCCATTTTTTTTTTATTAAAAGTGGAGGCATTTCTTCTACTGCAATGGGCCTCCAGCGTCTTGTTGGTACCATTAGTGATTTCTCATACAGTTGATATTCCCTGCATAGATAGATTAGATAGATGATAGGTAGGTAGGTAGATTAGGTAGATAGATTAGATAGGGTAGGTAGGTAGATTAGATAGGTAGGTACATGGATAGATTAGGTAGATAGGTAGATAAATTAGATTAGATAGGTAGATTGGATAGATAGGGTAGGTAGGTAGGTAGATTCAGGCACGGCCAAACTCAGCCCTCCAGATGTTTTGGGACTACAATTCCCATCATCCCTGACCACTAGGGATCAGGGATGTTAGCTAGGGATGATGGGATTTGTAGTCTCCAAACAGCTGGAGGGCCAGGTTTGGCCATGCCTGGATTAGATGGTAGGTAGGTAGATAAGGTAGGTAGGTAGGGTAGGTAGAGTAGATAGGTAGATAGATTAGGTAGCTAGGTAGGTAAATAGGAAGGTAGGTAGATAGGTCAGTAGGTTTAATGGTAGGTAGATTAGGTAGGTAGGTAGATATATAGATTAGGTAGGTAGGTAGATTAGGTAAATTAATGTAGGTAGGTAGGATTGACCCACTTATTTAAAAGTAACCATGCTGTTACATTAGTAACAAAAATCAATTGTCTTAAATATTCTCAGGCGGTGACCCTGGATCCCAACTTCCTGGATGCTTACATTAATCTGGGGAACGTCTTGAAGGAGGCGCGTATATTTGACAGGTAAGCAAATAGGCGTATAGCTTATATTCTCTCTTTTTTTATATAAATGGTTTTTATTGGTTTTACGTATAATCACATTACGTATTATATTCTCAATTTAGTGGTTGCACCCATACCCAAACTAACTCCCATTGCCAGTGGGGATATGTGTTCAATCCCTTGTTGCCTTAGAGGGTGGATTTGATTTAAATCAAATTGATTTAACTTACAATTTAAATCCCTAATCCGTAAGACTTGTTTAAATCCTCTTTTTACAGAAAGGTTCAACCTTGCTGGCATCCTCTTAATATGGACAAGCAGAGGAAGGTTTCCTTTTTGGTTCTACTCTTAGAAATACATAGACAGATAATGATGAAATGATGGTGAGGTTTAATAAGTGAACAGTTTCTGTTTGGACAACTTTTCTGCTGCACTTGATTGGAAGTCATTTCCTTCATAACAATTTGAACAATTTAACATCTTTCTTGGGGAATTCTAAATCTGTTATTCCAAGGAGAAAGGCCTCTGGCTTCTTAATAAATGTATATTTCAACATTTTTTTCAGTTCATTATAAATCTTCTCCAAGAAGTCTTTCACCTTGGGACAAGTCCACCACATATGGAAAAAAGTACCTTCTTTTTTCTTTACATTTCCAACAAAGGTTATCACTTTTGTGATAAATCTTTGCTAGTTTTACAGGGGTCAAGTACCATCTATACATCATCTTCATAATGTTTTCCTTTAACATCATACATGCAGTGAACTTGACCCCTTTCCTCCATAGCTTCTCCCAATCCTCCATCATTATGTTATGTCCCACATCCCTTGCCCAATCAATCATAACCGATTTAACTTGTTCATCCTTTGTGTGCCACTCCAACAACAAACTGTACATTTTAGACATATTCTTATCATTAGTATCTAACAACTCCGTTTCCAATTTGGTTTTTTCTGTTGCAAAACCATTTCTCTTATCCATCTTATATAATTCGTTAATTTGATAATATTGTAACCAATTCACTTTATCTTTCATTTGTTCAAATGGCTTTAATTTAAAACCTTCCTGATTCTCTAACAACAAATCTGAATACCTCAACCATTTGTTTTCCATATTTAACTTTTTGAGGGCCTGTGCTTCCATTGGTGAAATCCATTTTGGTGTTTTTCTTACTAAGAGATCTTTGTATCTAGTCCACACATTGTATAATGCCTTTCTAATTACATGATTCTTAAAACCACTGTGGGCCTTTACCTTGTCATACCATAGATATGCATGCCATCCAAAACGATTATCCAATCCCTCCAAGTCTAGCGCATCATCATTCTCTAATTGAATCCAATCCTTGGACTTCCGGAGGCGGCGCGAAGGGTAATGGCTGCCCTTTCCTAACCGGGAAGGGAGCTCCGTCCGAGAAAGGGTCGTCCGCTACGGCGAAAGCGGAGACCCACAACGGAAACCCGCAGGTGGCAGAAGCCTGCGGTCCTGGGACCCGGCGGGCGCCAGTAGCGGCCCCCAAAACGTTGAAGGAACCCCGTAAGGGGCTCCGGATCGCGGAGGAGGCTGCGGCGCTGAGGGTCGTTCCGCAATCGGCGGAGTGAAGCCGCGTAGCTGTTGCCAGTGAGCGCTGACCTTTCTTCCTGAAATTCTTGCTTTGAAAACAACAACCCGTGAGTAAATAATTGACTGTATGCAATTTGGAACCTTAAAGCATTAAATTTGGCTGAAAGCGGAGTGACGAAAAACAGGAAGTCCGTCTTCCGCTCCTGTTGAACTTGAACGCAAAGAGCTGGAGGAGTGGAGGCAAAGAGAGACTTTTTAAACTATTTGATCTGAGCACCCATTGAACTTTATCTTAAGTGGAATAACAATTTCATGCACTGGACTTTATGAATTTTAGCTGCATGGGGATATCTTTCTTCTTTTGGAGCTACATTTTAACTAAAAACCCCAGGTGCTGGAGCTGCCTGAGAAATTGAGCTGTCAGTTTGCAGTTTGCAGTTTGGATACTTTGAATCTGAACTTTGAAACAATCTGAGAGAGTCTGAACTTGCTACTTTGAGGCATTTGGACTACTAGTTTGCACCATCAGAAACACTGTTGCTGTATTAAACCCTAACTCTGCTGGAAAATTTTTTATTGAAGGTTCTTGGACTTAGAAATCTGACTTTATTTTAACTGAAATTGATCTCTTCCTTGAAATATTTTAAACTCCCCCTAGAGGACTTGGGATTTATAGCAGTGACTTCTATTTTACTTTCCTTTTCCCGGCCCTCTGTTGACTGTTACCATCTGGGCCGCTGCTTTCTCATGGGAACAACTCAGCTTGACCTTGACTTTTAGATAACTTTGGAATGAGTGGTGCAAGAAGGAGAGGAAGAACTAAACAAACAACTTTGACAACTTTAACCGCAGCCTCACAGGCACGTAGATCATCTGTGCCTACTTTGCCTTCTGAGGAGGTAGCTGCCTCTCTGCCACGGGCAGGGGAGGGAGAAACTGAGGAATTACAATTTGAAGATATGGCCTCAGGGGCAAGCACTGCTATTTTAGAGAAAATTTTTGAAAAATTAGAATCTCTGGACAAGAAAGTAGAATCTTTGGACAAGAAGGCCGATGAGCAAACATATAAAATTGACCAGAACACTCAATGTTTAAATAAACTATCTGGACAAGTTGCACAGAATACTCAAGCAATTGGAGAATTGAAGGAGGCTGCAGGGGAAAATCGGAAATTGGCTGAAGATACCAGCCAAAAACTTGAAAATTTAGAACAAGAGGTAAGACCACTCTGCAAACAAGTAGGTGAACACCAGACCTATCTATCTATGATTGAACTGCGGAACCGGGAGAGCAATTTAAGGATAAGAGCAATACCAGAAGTGGAAGAAGGCAACCTAGCTGAGTTTTTGACCAAAGAATTCTCCAAATTTTGGAGTCTAGAGGAAAAGGATTTTAAAATTGTTTCAGCTTTTAGGCTCGGAAGACTTATAAAGAAAGAGAAGCCCAGAGACTGCTTGATAACATTGAGGTCAAAGGAGGAAAGGGACAGGATTCTGGGCCTACACTACGGAAAGTCACTGGACATTTTGGACAAAAGAATTGAGATCTACAAGGATATCCCTAAACAACTGTTAGATCTTAGATCTAACTATTTGGAGTTGACAAGATTACTAAGGAAGAATTCAATCATCTTTAGGTGGGAATTTCCTCAAGGACTATCTTTTACCTTTAGAGGGAAGAAGATCAAAATCAGAACATTGGAAGATAGAGATAAATTTCTGAACGTATACGGAGAGGACCTTCACAAAGGAATTGACCAACTTCCAGGGCCTGAAACACCAGAGGTAACTGCACCCTTGGACCCTGAAGATCCTTTGAACAAGGTACCACCCCTTGAAAAATAACCAGATTTATTCAGGATGTCTCTGCAACTTTTGAGTTGGAATATTAATGGCTGTAACATCCCGGAAAAAAGGAGGAAAATTTTTCATATATTAAAAAAAGAACAACTGGACATTATCTGCTTACAAGAAACACATGTGACTAGGCTCCATAGAAAGGTGTTAATAAACAAAAGACTTGGCCAAGAATTTATATCTTCGGACAGAGTAAAGAAGCGAGGAGTGGTGATATATGCAAAAGAGAGCCTGTCACCTAAATTTCTATTTAAAGATGAACATGGAAGAATATTAGCAATTGAGATACAACATCAAGGAGAAAAGATCCTGATATTAGGAATTTATGCACCAAATGACGGGAAATCGGAATTTTATAAGAAGTTGCATGAGATTATGCTGGACTATCTGGCCTACAACAACATCATTATGATGGGAGATATGAATGGGGTCGTATCGACTAACATGGATAAGTCACAAAATCAAAATGTTACAAAAGACGGCAGACTACCAAAGACCTTTTTTGAAATGACTGACAATATGGACTGGATTGACATTTGGAGAATTAAGAACCCCCTGGGAAGAGAGGGAACATTCTTCTCTGAAGCCCAGCTGACTTGGACAAGAATCGACCAAATATGGATAACTAGAGGTCTGGCACCCAAGGTTAGAAAAGTGGAAATCTGCCCAAAGACCTGCTCCGACCATAACGCGCTGAAGATGGATATGACACTCTTGCCAACCGGCTCCTTTAGATGGAAGATGAATGATAGCTTGTTTAGAGACCAGGAGATTATTAAGAAGGCCCAAAAAACTCTGAAGGATTATTTTGAAATAAATATGAACACTATGGTGGAAAAAAGAACTATCTGGGACGCAAGCAAAGCTGTGATGAGGGGGTTCTTGATACAACAGAACGCCGTAAAGAAAAGGACACAAAATGAAAGGAAAGATAAGATCTTGCAGAAAATTAAAGAATTGGAGAAGAAATTAAGATCAAACCCGAAGTCACAGCCGATTCTGAGAGAAATTAAACTATACCAAGCACAATATTCCAAATTGATAAACCAAGAAATAGAATGGAAGATTAAATTAATGAAACAAAAAACTTTTGAATCGGCGAATAAATGTGGGAAACTGCTTGCTTGGCAGTTGAAGAAGAGACAGAAATTAAATACAGTTACAAACCTAGAAATTGAAGGAAGAAACATTCAGAACCCCATGGAAATTAGAAAGTGCTTCCAGAGATACTTCAAAAAATTATACACTCAAGGGCCGCAAGATGAGGTTGAGATTAAACAATTTTTGGAAAGAAATGGACTAACAAAGTTGTCACAAAAAAACAGAGTAATCCTGAATAACAAAATAACACAACAAGAGATTGAACAAGCTATTCAGAACATGCAACTGGGCAAATCTTCAGGGCCAGATGGCTTGACCTCCAAGTATTATAAGACATTAAAAGATTATTTGATCCAACCAATGATGGAGGTCTGCAATGAAATTATGGAAGGGAAGAAGGCGCCGGAATCGTGGAAGGAAGCTTTTATCACATTGATACCAAAATCTGAAACTGAAAAGACACAACTCAAAAACTATCGTCCCATTTCCCTTCTGAATGTGGATTACAAAATATTTGCAGACATTTTGGCAAGTAGACTTAAAAGAGTTCTAAATGAAGTAATTCATAAAGACCAGGCAGGCTTTCTCCCAGGTAGACATATGTTTGCTAACACTAGGAACATTATTGACATTTTGGAACTTTTGCAAACAGACATAAATACAAAAGCAGTGTTAATTTTTATAGATGCGGAGAAGGCCTTTGATAATATTTCTTGGAAATTCATGAAGGGAAATTTGAAAGAAATGGGAGTGGGACGGGGGTTTGAGAATGGGATTGATGCAATATATTCAGAACAAAAGGCCAAACTGACAGTTAACAATGTGGTTACAGAAGAGTTCAAAATTGAAAAAGGAACACGACAAGGCTGCCCGATTTCCCTTTTGTTATTTATCTCGGTTCTGGAGGTGCTCTTGAATATGATTAGAGGGGACCGGTTGGTGGAAGGGATTCAGGTCGGAGCGAAACAATACAAACTTAAAGCTTTTGCAGATGACCTAGTTTTGACCCTGCAGGAGCCAGAATCTAGTACGAAAAGAGTATTACAATTGATACAGGACTTTGGTCGGGTGGCGGGATTTAAATTAAACAAACAGAAAACCAAAGTGTTGGGAAAAAACTTGACAGACATAGAGTCAGAACGGTTTCAGAGAGAAACAGAATTAACTATGGTTAAAAAGGTAAAGTACCTAGGGGTAAACATAACAGCAAAAAACCTGAGTCTATTCAAGGATAACTATGAAAAATGTTGGTCTGAAATTAAGAGAGACTTGGATAGTTGGACAAAATTGAAGCTTTCTTTGTTAGGCCGAATTGCTGCTATTAAGATGAATGTATTGCCAAAAATGCTGTTTTTGTTTCAAACATTACAGATTGTGGACAAAACGGAGTGCTTCCGGAAGTGGCAGAAAGATATATCTAGATTTGTCTGGCAGGGCAAAAAGCCCAGAATTAAGTTTAAGATATTAACAGATGCGAAAGAAAGAGGGGGCTTTGCCCTGCCAGACTTAAAGTTGTACTATGAAGCCGCAGCTTTTTGCTGGCTAAAAGACTGGCTACTTCTCGAAGACACTGACGTGTTGGATCTGGAAGGTTTTAACAATGCTTTTGGTTGGCATGCATATTTATGGTATGACAAAGTTAAGATCAATAAGGCCTTTAAGAACCATATTGTCAGGAAAGCAGTGTTTAATGTCTGGACAAAATATAAAGACTTATTGGAAAATAAAACTCCAAGGTGGCTTTCACCTCTGGAGGCTAAGGCCCGAAAAAGACCCAATATGGAGGCCAAATGGCCAAAATATTGGGAAATATTAGAAAAAGATGGAGACAATTGGAAATTGCAGAGTTTGGAGAAAATGAAGGATAAGGTGCGAGACTGGTTACATTATGCTCAGATTAAAGAAGTTTTTAAAAATGACAAAAAGTTAGGGTTCCAGGTGGAGAAATCGAAGTTAGAAACAGAATTGTTAGAACCAAAGACTAAGGTACTATCCAGAATGTATAACTTGCTGTTAAAATGGAATACACAAGACGAAATGGTTAAATCGGCTATGATAAAATGGGCACAGGACATTGGGCATAACATTATGTTTGAGGACTGGGAAAGGTTGTGGACCACTGGGCTGAACTTCACCGCATGTAATGCTCTGAAGGAAAATGTAATGAAAATGATATATAGATGGTACATGACCCCAGTTAAACTTGCCAAAATATACCATTCGTCTGATAATAAATGTTGGAAATGTAGAGAAAATGAAGGAACATTCTTTCACCTCTGGTGGACATGCCCTAAGGTGAAGGTCTTCTGGGAAATGATATATAATGAGCTGAAAAAGGTATTTAAGTATACCTTCACTAAGAAACCAGAGGCCTTCCTTCTGGGTATTGTCGGCCAGAAGGTGCTAAAGAAGGACCGAACATTCTTTATGTATGCAACAACGGCAGCAAGGATACTCATCGCAAAAAACTGGAAAACTCAAGATCTACCCACACTGGAAGAGTGGCAGATGCAGCTGATGGACTATATGCAACTGGCCGAGATGACTGGCAGAATCCGTGACCTGGGAGAAGAGAAGATGGAGGAAGACTGGGAGAAATTCAAGATGTATCTACAAAAACATTGTAATTTGGTTGAATGTTAAGAAGGATGCTAGATTATAAAAAATTGGCCACCACTAAATTAGATTTAAATTTGATGATAAGTGAGACTAAAAGAAAATATAAAATTTTTTTAGAAGAAGTGCTAGATTATATTTGAATGAGTGGACATGAGATTGTAAACAAGTTGATAATTTGTTTGGAAAAAACTTTTAACGATGTAAATGGGAGCGGGAGACGCGAGGGAGTCCAAAGAAGTGATGAAATTATGTTCGTGACAGAAGTAAGATTGTTTATTGTTTGTGCATTTATATTTAAAAACTTTAATAAATATTTATATATATAAAAAAAAACAAAATAGATCTGATGTAAAAAATTATACACCAATCTCATTACTTAATGTGGACTATAAAATCTTCGCAAACATTTTGGCCGATAGATTAAAAAAGGTTCTATCAAATTATATACATAAGGACCAGGCCGGATTTCTGCCTGGGAGACATATGAAAGGTAACATTAGAAATATAATTGATATAATAGAAAGGTTGGAAGCGAAAAGAAATTGTAAAGCAATGTTAATGTTTATTGATGCTGAAAAGGCCTTTGATAATGTTTCTTGGTTATTTATGATGAAAAACCTAGAAAGAATTGAGGTTGGCCAGGAATTTTTAAATGGTATCATTGCAATCTATTTTGAACAAAAAGCAAAAATCATAGTTAATAATGTGGTCTCAGAGGAAATCAGAATTGAGAAAGGAACCAGGCAAGGGTGCCCGCTTTCCCCTCTGCTATTTATTTCTGTTCTGGAAGTTTTGCTAAACATGTTGAGGAAAGAGGAGGTGGTTAAAGGCATTGTAGTGGGATCCAAGCAATATAAATTAAAAGCCTTTGCTGATGACTTGGTTTTAACTTTACAAGATCCAGAAACCAGTGCAGTAAAAGCACTGGAGCTGATTCAAGAGTTTGGGCAGGTAGCAGGATTTAAATTAAACAAGAGCAAAACCAAAGTTTTAGAAAAAAAACTTAGATAATAAGGAAAGAAAAAACCTTTTTGAAAGGACAGGCCTTGTTTCTGTGAAAAAAGTTAAATATTTGGGTGTGAACTTATCGGTAAAGAATTTGAATCTTTATAAAGATAACTATGAAAAATTATGGAATGAAATCAAGAGAGATCTTGAGATATGGTCAAACCTAAAACTTTCATTGATGGGCTGAATTTCGG
This sequence comes from Podarcis erhardii, assembly GCF_964252035.2. Lineage (NCBI taxonomy): Eukaryota > Metazoa > Chordata > Lepidosauria > Squamata > Lacertidae > Podarcis > Podarcis erhardii. The sequence goes on along the minus strand of NC_138506.1, from coordinate 7,047,258 downwards.
TGGTTAAGATGAATGTATTACCGAAGATGCTGTTTTTATTTCAAGTTTTACCAATCATTGATAATGTTAATTATCTGGCAGGGGGAAAAACCTATAATTAAATATTAATTACTTACAGATATAAAAGAGGGGGCTTTTCCCTACCAGATTTGAAGATACACTTTGAAGCTGCCGCATTCTGCTGGATCAAGGATTGGATTCATTTTTTTTTTTTTATAAATATTTATTAAGGTTTTTAAATATAAATGCACACATAATAAACAATCTTACTTCTTTCACAACAATTTCATCACTTCTTTGGGCTCCCTCACGTCTCCCGCTCCCATTTACATCGTTAAAAAAAAATTTTTCCAAACAAATTATCAACTTGTTTACAATCTCATGTCCACTCACACATATAATCTAGTGCTTCTTCCAAAAAGTTTTATATTTTCTTTAGTCTCACTTATCATCAAATTTAAATCTAGTTTAGTGGTGACCAGTTTTTTATAATCTACACTACGGAAAGTCACTGGACATTTTGGACAAAAGAATTGAGATTTACAAGGATATTCCTAAACAACTGTTGGATCTTAGATCTAACTACACATTGTATAATGCCTTCGGATTTGATCTTAATTTCTTCTCCAATTCTTTAATTTTCTGCAGGATCTTATCTTTCCTTTCATTTTGTATCCTTTTCTTTGCGGCGTTCTGTTGTATCAAGAACCCCCTCATCACAGCTTTGCTTGCGTCCCAGATAATTCTTTTTTCCACCGTAGTGTTCATATTTATCTTGAAGTAATCCTTCAGAGTTTTTTGGGCCTTCTTAATAATCTCCTGATCTCTAAACAAATTGTCATTCATCTTCCATCTAAAGGAGCTGGTTGGCAAAAGTGTCATATCCATCTTCAGCGCATTATGGTCGGAGCAGGTCTTTGGGCAGATTTCCACTTTTCTAACCTTGGGTGCCAGACCTCTAGTTATCCATATTTGGTCGATTCTTGTCCAAGTCAGCTGGGCTTCAGAGAAGAATGTTCCCTCTCTTCCCAGGGGGTTCTTAGTTCTCCAAATGTCAATCCAGTCCATATTGTCTGTCATTTCAAAAAAGGTCTTTGGTAGTCTGCCGTCTTTTGTAACATTTTGGTTTTGTGACTTATCCATGTTAGTCGATACGACCCCATTCATGTCTCCCATCATAATGATGTTGTTGTAAGTCCAGATAGTCCAGCATAATCTCATGCAACTTCTTATAAAATTCCGATTTCCCGTCATTTGGTGCATAAATTCCTAGTATCAGAATCTTTTCTCCTTGATGTTGTATCTCAATTGCTAATATTCTTCCGTGTTCATCTTTGAATAAAAATTTAGGTGACAGGCTCTCTTTTGCATATATCACCACTCCTCGCTTCTTTACTCTGTCCGAAGATATAAATTCTTGACCAAGTCTTTTATTTATTAACACCTTTCTATGGAGCCTAGTCACATGTGTTTCTTGTAGGCAAATAATGTCCAATTGTTCTTTTTTTAATATATGAAAAATTTTCCTCCTTTTTTCCGGGATGTTACAGCCATTAATGTTCCAACTTAAAAGTTGCAGAGACATCCTGAGTAAATCTGGTTATTTTTCGAGGGGTGGTACCTTATTCAAAGGATCTTCAGGATCCAAGGGTGCAGGTACCCCTGGTATTTCAGGCCCTGGAAGTTGATCAATTCCTTTGTGAAGGTCCTCTCCGTGTACGTTCAGAAATTTATCTCTATCTTCCAATGTTCTGATTTTGATCTTCTTCCCTCTAAAGGTAAAAGATAATCCTTGAGGGAATTCCCACCTAAAGATGATTGAGTTGTTCCTTAGCAATCTTGTCAGCTCCAAATAGTTAGATCTAAGATCCAACAGTTGTTTAGGAATATCCTTGTAAATCTCAATTCTTTTGTCCAAAATGTCCAGTGACTTTCCGTAGTGTAGGCCCAAAATCTTGTCCCTTTCCTCCTTTGACCTCAATATTATCAAACAGTCTCTGGGCTTCTCTTTCTTTATAAGTCTTCCAAGCCTGAAAGCTGAAACAATTTTAAAGTCCTTTTCCTCTAAGTTCCAAAATTTGGAGAATTCTTTGGTCAAAAACTCAGCTAGGTTGCCTTCTTCCACTTCTGGTATTGCCCTTATCCTTAAATTGCTCTCCCGGTTCCGCAGTTCAATCATAGATAGATAGGTCTGATGTTCACCTACTTGTTTACAGAGTGGTCTTACCTCTTGTTCTAAATTTTCAAGTTTTTGGCTGGTATCTTCAGCCAATTTCCGATTTTCCCCTGCAGCCTCCTTCAATTCTCCAATTGCTTGAGTATTCTGTGCAACTTGTCCAGATAATTTATTTAAACATTCTGTGTTTTGGTCAATTTTATATGTTTGCTCATCGGCCTTCTTGTCCAAAGATTCTACTTTCTTGTCCAAAGATTCCAATATTTCAAAGATTTTCTCTAAAATAGCAGTGCTTGCCCCTGAGGCCATATCTTCCAATTGTAATTCCTCAGTTTCTCCCTCCCCTGCCCGTGGCAGAGAGGCAGCTTCTTCCTCAGAAGGCAAAGTAGGCACAGATGATCTACGTGCCTTTGAGGCTGCGGTTAAAGTTGTCAAAGTTGTTTGTTTAGCTCTTCCTCTCCTTCTTGCACCACTCATTCCAAAATTATCTAAAAGTCAAGGTCAAGCTGAGTTGTTCCCATGAGAAAGCAGCAGCCCAGATGGTAACAGTCAACAGAGGGCCGGGAAAAGGAAAGTAAAATAAAAGTCACTGCTGTAAGTCCCGAATCCTCTAGGGGGAGTTTAAAATATTTCAAGGAAGAGATCAATTCCAATTAAAATAAAAATAACCTTCAATAAAAAATTTTTCAGCAGAGTTAGGATTTAATTCAGCAACAGTGTTTCTGATGGTGCAAACTGGTAATCCAAATGCTTCAGAGTAACAAGTTCAAACTCTCTCAGATTGTTTCAAAGTTCAGATTCAAAGTATCCAAACTGCAAACTGCAAACTGACAGCTCAATTTCTCAGGCAGCTCCAGCACCTGGGTTTTTTAGTTAAAATGTAGCTCCAAGAGAAGAAAGGTATCCCCATGCAGCTAAAATTCATAAAGTCCAGCACAAAAAATTATTATTCCACTTAAGATAAAGTTCAATGGGTGCTCAGATCAGATAGTTTAAAAGATCTCTCTTTGCCTCCACTCCTCCAGCTCTTTGCGTTCAAGTTCAACGGGAGCGGAAGACGGACTTCCTGTTTTTCGTCACTCCGCTTTCAGCCAAATTTAATACTTTAAAGTTCCAAATTGTATAGAGTCAATTATTTACTCACGGGTTGTTGTTTTCAAAGCAAAAATTTCAGGAAGAAAGGTCAGCGCTCACTGGCAACAGCTACGCGGCTTCGCTCCGTTGATTGCGGAACGACCCTCAGCGCCGCTACCCCCTCCGCGATCCGGAGCCCCTTACGGGGTTCCTTCAGCGCTTTGAGGGCAGCTCCTGGCGCCCGCTGGGTCCCAGGACCGCAGGCTTCTGCCGCCTGCGGTTTTCCGATGTGGGTCTCCGCTTCGCCGTAGCGGACGACCCTTCTCAGCGGAGCTACCCTCTCCCGGTTAGAAGAGGGCAGCCATTGCCTTTTCGCGCCGCCTCCGGAAGTCTCTACATCAGATCTATCTTGATCTATTTTTGGAATCAGAGTGATAAATGCATCTTTCCAGGTTTTGGGAGCTTTGTCCCCTCTTAAAATCTTATTACACACATCTGCCAACGGTTGAATTAGCCAATCTTTCAATATTTTATAATATTTTGCAGAAAGACCATCTGGTCCTGGGGCTTTGCCTGACTGCATCTTATTTATTGCCATCTCAACCTCCTGTCTTGTAATCATGCCATTTAGTAGGAACCTTTTATCCTCGGGAATTTTCTGCATTTCATTCGCCGCAAGAAATTGCTCAATTTTATCCTTATCTTCTTTACCTTTTTTATACAGCTGTTTAAAGTATTTCTGAAAACATTTCCTTATATCTGCAGGGTTTTCCATAGATTTTCCATCAGATACAATGTTTGTAATAGTACTTTGCTTCTGTCTCTTTTTTAATTGCCAAGCCAACAATTTCCCACATTTATTCGCAGATTCAAAGTTTCTCTGTTTCATCATTTTAATTTTCCATTCTATTTCCTGGTTAATAATTTGAGAATAATTTGAGAATAATAATTTGAGAAAATTGAATCTGCAATGCTTTAATTTCTTTTGGAATCTGTTGACTCTTTGGTATTAATCTTAAACTCTTCTCTTTGTCTTTTATTTGAGACAGAATTTTATCTCTTTTCTCATTCTGTATCGTTTTCCTTATCAAGTTCTGTTGTATGAGGAAACCTCTCATTACTGCCTTACTTGCATCCCAAATGACTCTTGTTTCAACCTCTGTGTTCATATTTAGTTCAAAATAATCTTTTAGAGTCTTTTGGGCCTTACTAATCATCTGTTCATTCCTCAACAACTCATCATTCATCTTCCATCTAAAGGAACCCTGCAGGTATAATTTCATCTCCAAAACCTTCATTATGATCTGAGCAAGTCTTAGGGCAAATTTCTGTTTTAGTAACCTTAGGAACCAAATCTCTGGATATCCATAAATAGTCGGTTCTCGAGAAAGATTGATTTGAATTTGAGAAAAAAGTGAAACCTCTCTCCATTGGATTTTGTAGCCTCCATATGTCCGACAAATCGTATTTATCAGTCATATCAAAGAAAATCTTTGGTAGTCTGCCGGAACTTGGATTTTTCTGACCCTGTGTTTTATCCATTAATGTTGATGCTACTCCATTCAGGTCTCCCATTAAAATCAATTTGTAATCCATATAATCCATGAGTTTTAAGTCCAGATTCTTAAAAAATTCCACTTTGCCATCATTTGGCGCATAAATTCCCAGCAAAATAAATTTATCGCCTTGTGCCGTAATTTCAACTGCAATGTACCTCCCTTCCTCATCTTTAAACAACAATTTGGGGTTCCATTTTTCTTTAACATAAAAAAACCACACCTCTTTTTTTCACTTTGTCGGATGAAATAAATTCCTGCCCAAGTTTCTTATTTTGGAGAATTTTCCTATGAAGTCTTGTAACATGTGTTTCTTGTAGACAAATTATGTCCAAATTCTGTCTTGCCAGTACGTGATAAACTTGATTCCTCTTAAATCGCGAATTTAGACCATTCACATTCCAGGAGTAGATTTTCAAAGACATCCTGATTTGTTAGGGGCCCACTGCCCCTGCCCCTAATGAAGGAGAACTTTCCAGTCCAAGCTCTTTTGCGTTTTTCTCCAAAAATCTTTGTTTCTCTCCGACAGTTGTTATTCTTTGTTTCCTTCATTGAAATTTTAAAGATAATCCTTCTGGGAACTCCCACCTGAAGAAAATGTTCTTTCTTCTTAGGGCACTGGCCAAATCCGTATAATTATTTCTCAGGGCCAACAAGTATGTCGGAATGTCTTTAAACAGAATTATTCCCTTCTCATCTATCTTTAAACTTTTTTTGTAATGGTGGCCTAAAATAATATCTCTCTTCTCTTTGGTTTTAAAAATCACCATACAGTCATGTGTGATCTTAGTATCTTTTTTAGGTCCAAATCTGTAGGCTTTATCAATCTAGGAATTTAATTCTTCTTTTGAGAGGCCCCAATACGCTGCAAATTCTTCAATTAACCAATCCTTCAAATTATCCCGCTCTTTCTGGGGTAAGCCCCTCAATCTCAGATTACATTCCCTCTGTTTTAGCTGGAGAGACGCAATTGAAATTTGAGATTGTCGCTGAATTGCCTCTAAATCAGCAATTCTCACAGTTTCCAAATGCGCCAGTCTTGACTCATGTGCTGATACATCTGAATTAACTTGCGTCAAATCTTGTCTTAATTGAGCAAAGTCACTTTTTAATTCCTGTATAGACTTTTGATTTCCTCTTACTTCTGTTTTGATTTCCTGAAGCAATTGCAACACAGACTCCTCAAAAGGGACTTAGAGTCCCTTCTTGGTTTAGTTTTTGCTTTCTTTGTCCTCTCTCCTTTCTCTCCCCCACCCATAACTTGCAATTCTTTTGTTGAAGGTCAGTCTCAAACAAAGGGGAGATAAGGAGACAGACAGTTTCTCTTCTCAAGCCTCTCCACCAGTCTTAATATAAAAGTCAACAGTCTATCTAACTTGTAATCCTTTCTTAATTCCCCAGAAGTTAATAACACAGTCCCAATTTACAATTTATATCTGGGGGTAGGGGTACTGTTTAAAAGAGAAAGGGAAAAGAAAAACCTTTGAGTTTGGGCAGCTGCAGTTACTTTTTTCCCCCCAAGTAGGAAACGAAAGTTGAAAGTGTCCTTTTCTTTACAACGTCATAATGAAGTCTGCTTCCACAAAGAAAATACCTCGTAAATCCAAACTGTCTGCAAGGATTAAAAGAGTCTGAAAAGTATATTCCCCCTTCCCCCTGCTAGTAGGAGGGATACAGAGATTAACTTGAAAGTCTTTAGAAAGTCGTAAATTTTAGATCGCGGCTTTGGCTGATGTAGCTGTTTTGTCTCTTAATCAGAGGAAGGGACTGACCTCCGTTTTTTTAAGCCCCTGTCCTTTCCAAATAAATATCCAAATTTTTAATTTATTACTCACTCTTTTCCAATCAAAGTTGCTTGGAGAAATTGGCCGCTCACGATCGCCGGACTCGGAGCTTCATGCAATGAAGGAAGCGAGTCTATTCCCAAGTGCCTCTGTTTCCAACCCCACCCGCTCTCAGAGCCCTTATCAAGAGCTTACCGGGGGGTGAGGGAGTCGTTCCAGGCACCCGCAGGAACACCAAGTCCTTGGAATGTTCAATCCGAGGTTTTTAAGAGGTACCGCGTCGCTCTAGCGGGTTCCCCAACCTTCAAAGCACCGGTGCTCTTTCAAGTGAAAGAGCTCACCCTTCCAGCAGAACGGGCAGCCAACACGGAACTGATGGTGAGGTTTAATAAGTGAACAGTTTCTGTTTGGACAACTTTTCTGCTGCACTTGATTGGAAGTCCTTTCCTTCATAACAATTTGAACAATTTATTTAACTAATAAAGGAAGGTTTCCTTATCAGAATAATCAAATCCCTTTTTTACAGAATGGTTCAGCCTTGCTGGCATCCTCTTAATATGGACAAGCAGAGGAAGGTTTCGTTTTTGGAGTAACGAGTTTTCAGAAATGCATAGACTATTAGAAATGTATAGACCAGTACTGATGAAATGACGGTGAGGTTTAATAAGTTAACTGTTTCTGTTTGGACCACTTTTCTGCTGTACTTGACTGGAAGGAGAAAAAGAATCATTTCCTTTAAAACCATTTAAACAATTTATTTCAATAAAGGAATAACAATATGGCACAATGTTTTTACCGTTCTGTCAAAAACAAAGGTTTCCCTGTCTTTTTTACAGAAAGGTTCAGCCTCGCTGGAATCCTCTTAATAGCCCTCCCAAAGCATTTTTTTTTGGATTTTTATCCACCCTGATGATAATGAAACTGAACCACTCCTTGCTCTCACTTCAGAGCCGTGGCAGCCTATCTACGGGCCCTGAGCCTGAGCCCCAACCACGCTGTCGTCCATGGCAACCTGGCTTGTGTGTATTACGAACAGGGGCTGATCGACCTGGCGATCGATACCTACAAGCGGGCCATTGAGCTCCAGCCCCACTTCCCCGACGCCTACTGCAACCTGGCCAACGCACTCAAAGAAAAAGGCAGCGTAAGAAACCCTTCTACTTTCTGTATGTTGGAGGGTTTGCTGAATAAACCCTTACGGAGGATGGTGATCTCAAAATTGGGCTTTGGGGGGAGGGACTTGGGGAACAGTACTTAAAAGAAGTCCTCTTTTATTTTTTAATATAATTTTTATTCAATTTTCATATCTTCCCTTTGTCACGTTCATATCAAATCATATAATCACATACAACTTTGCTCATACCGAGTGTCTACTTCCTCCCCCCGTTCCCACTCCCTGGTTTACTTAAGCAATCACAATCCTCTTAGCGCAGGCATGTCCAAAGTCCGTGGGGGGGGGGGGCTAATCCGGCCCGCCAGTCAGTTTAATATGGCCCCTGTGGCAGTTTATTTCCTAGGGTAAAATCCTAAAAACACCTCAACAAGTTCAACCCTTTAAAAATCTCAACAACTTCAACCCTAAAGAAAAGCTCAACAATTTGGGGTAAAACCATAACAAAAACCTCAACAACTTCAATCCCAAAAAAAAGGTTAACAACTTTGGTTGGCCCTTACGGCCCTTCACTTCATCAAATCTGGCCAACTTTGAAAAAAGTTTGGACACCACTGTTTTAGAGATCGAGCGCCCAAACCGCAACCCAAAACCCACTGATTGATCGCAAAGTGCCAACACGTCAATTGATACCTCTTTCTGTGGGTTTCACATTTCTTCTTTATGACTGCTGTCGTCATCAATAATCCTTCATCAAAGTTACTGCGCTAACGTTCTTCATTAGATTATCTTTCCATTGATATATAATTTTATGGTATAACTCAGCGCTTTTTTTCTTTAAAAAAATCTTTAGGCTCGGGGGGGGGGGGGGGAATAAATACAGTTCCAGTCGGTTCAAATTGGAAAAGAAATTTCCTGAAATGGAAATTTGGCTTTATATAAATGTAAAAAAATAAAAATTAAAAACGCATCAAGTTTCATCAGTATATTCCTACAGAAGATTTAACAGGAAGTCTTCAATGATGGCATATGACTTTATTTACACTTCTGGTCCTTCTCCGCAAACCAGCATTGTTATGTTATTTCCATTTAGCAAAATCTGGTCTAGCTTTGTAATTCTTCATCCTTAGGTATGATCTCAAATTCTGTAACATCTTCCAATACCATGTTGACAAAGTCCTCGAATGCTAGGAGTGTGCCAACAATTTATCACTTTTCATCATGATGTAAATTCGTGAGCCTATGCACTTGTCCCCCAGCTCAAGAGGCAGAAGCTGAGACGGGTTGGTAGTCGCGTTGGCTGCCATTTTGCCCCAAATCCGGACTAATTGAGTCCGCCATTCTCTTAAGTTTTCAAACAGCTTAGTTCTTGAACTACTTGGAACCCGAATACTTCAAAGCCTGAAAGGAGTGTTCCGGTTTTGGAACTTTTTCCAGAAGCAGAACGTGCTCTGTTCTCAGCATAACTTCCGTTTTGAGTGCCACAGAGGGAGGGAAGGCAGGCCAGGCGGCAAGCGAGCAGCAAGGGATGTCACTGCCACCCCCCCATCCACCTCCTGCTTGCAGGCAAGTAGGAGTGAGATCGGGCTGCTCTGTTGGCAGCGTTGCTGCTTGCACAGGAACAGGAGCTGGATCGGGGCAGCTCAGCTGGGGCGATGCAGGCTCCTGTCGCACTTTCCATTGAGGGGGTTGTGGCTGTGCTCCCCTCAAGGGGGAGGTTTAAAGGAGCCCCCACATACGCACCAGAGCCCTTGCAAGGCAGCCAGGCTGAATAGTTGCTGAGGGTGTGGTAGGTGGAAGCTGCATCAGAGAGCCCCTGCACCACCCAAAGGCAGCCAGGCGCTCCCCAGCTGAGCTGCCGAACCCTGCTCCTACTTGAGAGCAAGCAGGAGTGGAGGCAGGGATCTCTCAGGAGCAGAGTGGAGGCTCCGCACTCCCCAGCTGATTGTAGGACACTTAACTCTTGGCTCTGCCTAAACCAGGCATGGCCCAACTTGTCCCTCCAGCTGTTTGGGGACTACAAGGCCCACCATCCCTGACCACTGGTCCCGTGAGCTGGGGATGGTGGGAGTTGTAGTCCCCAAACAGCTGGAGGGCCAGGTGGTGGAATGACAGAACAGCTGAGGCTGCTTACAGAACCCCCTCTAACAGTGGACCAGGCACCCCAAGAAGCAACGGAGGAAAAGCAGTCGTGGCAATTCGCACCTGAGACATACAAGCAGCGCTCTTTACAAAAGAAATCCCCTTTCGCCACTCAAGCCCTCGGGTTTACATTCCCCCATTTTCGTGACACCTCCTCCTAAGGCACCCACATTTTGCCAGCACAATAGACACCAATTGCATCTCCTTGGCTAAACAGACTCTTGTGCAGGCATAGGCAAACTTGGCCCTCCAGCTGTTGGGGGACTACAATGCCCATCATCCCTGCCCACTGGCCCTGTTAGCTAGGGATGATGGACGTTGTAGTCCCAAAACAGCTGGAGGGCCAAGTTTGGCCACACCTGATCTTGAGCAGTGGTTGCCAAACTTGGCCCTCCGGCTGTTTTGGGACTACAGTGCCAATCATCCCTGACCACTGGTCCTCTGAGCTAGGGATGGTGGGCATTGTAGTCCCAGAACAGCTGGAGTGGTGGTGAACAGAGGTGGTGTTGCAAACTACCATGAGACAACAAAGTGGGCTCTCAGAGCTTTTGGGTCCCAAGAGCGCCTGGACTCAAATTGTCTATTGAAAACTTCCCTCTGGTGACAGATAGGTAGCCGTGTTGGTCTGCCATGGTCAAAACAAAATAAAAAAATTCCTTCCAGTAGCACCTTAAAGACCAACTGAGTTAGTTCTAGGTATGAGCTTTCGTGTGCATGCACACTTCTTCAGATACACTGAAACAGAAGTCACCGGACCTTTCTATATAGTGAGAAGGTGGGGAGGGGTATTACTCAGAAGGGTGGTGGGAATGGGTGATTGGCAGATAGCTGCGATGAGCCTGTTGACGACTCTTAACGACTGCAATAGGTCTAACAGGAAAAAGCAAGGGGTGAGAAGGTGAAAAATGGCTTTGTCATGTATAATGAGATAAGAATCCAATGTCTTTGTTCAAACCTGGTTTGAACAAAGACATTGGATTCTTATCTCATTATACATGACAAAGCCATTTTTCACCTTCTCACCCCTTGCTTTTTCCTGTTAGACCTATTGCAGTCGTTAAGAGTCGTCAACAGGCTCATCGCAGCTATCTGCCAATCACCCATTCCCACCACCCTTCCCTCTGGTGGTTTATCACCACCACAGCTACTCACTTTGGGTGTCAGTAAAGCAAATGTCTAATTTGCCGGTGCCTCAATGGTATCGAGCGTCGGAACAACTTGGCCACAATCAGGAAATTTTGCCTGCAGTATGACTCTGTTTCCCCTTTCCATTTCGAGACTCTGGCACCCTATTGGCGTAATCTATCAATCCCAAAATACAGACGCCCTTTCACTCTTGCAAGATTGAATGTATCGCCCTGGGCTGGACTCGAAGGACGATGCCAACAGATTCCACCCGAAAAATGCTCCGGTCCCTGCGGACGCAGCCAGACCAAATTGGCGGTGCGTGGCCTTTATAAAAAGTAATTAGATTATCACCCCTCTTTTTTTGTCCATTCCAGGTCGCCCAACCACTGCCAGATTGGCAGATCAAGAGGAACAGGTGACAGCAGAGGTGGCAAGGTTTTAAGCCGGGGCAATCAGAATAAGATCCACTATTTGACTTTTGATTCAAAACCCCAAAATGTATTTTACACCATGGACTTTTTATCTCTATTCTTTCTATATCGCAGGGGTGCCCAAACTTTTTCCAAAGAGGGTCAGATTTGATGAAGTGAGCATGCGTGAGGACAACCTGGACAGTTGTTGAGCTGTTGTTGTTTTTTAGGATTTATTGAATTATTATTTTTTAATTAGGCCCCCGAAACTGACTTTGGACGTGCCTGGTATATCATATTGTTGTTTTATTGCTGTGGCCGATGGCTGACGCAAAGAACGATTCCTTCACGCATTCCCCAGCTGCCCGTTCCTACTTGCGATCCCGTTCCTACTTGCGAGCAAGCGGGAGCCGGCTGGGGATCTCTCGGAGGCTTTGTGCTTCCCAGCTGAGCCATAGGTTCGCCACCGCTGCCTGAAACATAAATCCAGCCGTAGAGGTTGGCACATGAATCGGGGTCATCGCAGCGCAGCCTTTTGGGCGCCTGTGAACCACGTCCTAATATTTGCGTAAAAACTCAGTTTTGTGTTTCGAAGGTTGCTGAGGTCGAGGAATGCTACAACACGGCCTGCAAACAATTCGTGTACATACTCTGTTTTATGTTTTAAAGGTTGCCGAAGCCGAGGAATGCTACAACACGGCTCTCCGTCTATGCCCAACTCACGCGGATTCTCTTAATAACCTGGCCAACATCAAGCGAGAGCAAGGGAATATCGAGGAGGCTGTCCGCCTCTACCGGAAAGCTCTTGAGGTACCTGCGTGGAGAATTACAACTATAATAATTATTATAATTGACACACAAGGGTTAGGCATGCATACCCTGGATGCCTGGTTTGGGGCTTTTTACAAATCGCCAATCAGATTTTTTGTGATCAATAACGGAAATAATGGTGGCGAACTGAAAGTGAAATAGCATTTTAAGGTTCGACAAAGCATGGTGTTCATTTGGCCCGATAAGTCACTTTGGGAAAGAAAAGGGTCTGTGCCTGTTTTTATAGTCATGGGCCTCCTAGAATGATCGAAAATCTGCTTTTTCATCAGAAAAACAAAGCAAGGCGATGAAATTGAAATAAAAGCTGGACACTTGCCACTCCTTGTCAGCTGAGCTTGATCATCTGATAGTCTTATTTTCTAACAGTATTTCCTCTGCATGCTAAAAAGGCAGTCCATAGGCCCCTAATTATTATTGTTATTATTATTATTGTTAATTTTTACAAGTTATTCCAAATGGCGATTTGTTTTGCGGCCGGCCCCCGACATGTTTGAGCATAAAAGAGGGGCTCTTTAAAATACGGCATTGATCATTTGACAGTTTGATCTCCTAACAGTATTTCCTATGCACGCTAAAAAGGCAGTCCATTAGGTCCCTAATTATTATTATTGTTTATTATATAATAATAATAATTTTTACAAGTTAATTCCAAATGGTGATTATTTTCACGCTCGGCCCCCGCAACCTTTGGGCCTAAAAGAGGGGCTTTTTAAAATATGGCATTGATCATTTGATAGTCTGATTTCCTATGCATGCTAAAAAGGCAGTCCATAGGCCTATTATTATTATTATTATTATTATTATTATTATTATTACTACAAGTCATTCCAAATGAGAATTTGTTTCGTGGCCAGCCCCCGCCACGTTTCAGCCTAAAAGTGGGGCTTTTTAAAATATGGCATTAATCATTTGACAGTCTGATCTCCGAACAATATTTCCTCTGCATGCTAAAAAGGCAGTCCATAGGTCACTAATTATTAATAATTTTTACAAGTCATTTGAAAGGTGGATTTATTTTGCACCCGTAACCTTTGAGCCTCAAAGAGTGGCCTCCGTCTCTTTAGAATACAGTCATACCTTGGGTTACAGATGCTTCAGGTTGCATTTTTTCGGGTTGCGGACTGCCGAAACCCGGAAGTACCGGAACGGGTTACTTCCGGGTTTCGGCAGTCACGCATGCTCAGAAGCTCTAAATCGTGCATTGCGCATGCGCAGATGCGTCAAATCGCAACCTGCACATGTGCAGACGCACCGCTGCGGGTTGCGAACGTGCATCCCACATGGATCACGTTCCCAACCCAAGCGTCCACTGTACAGCCTTCTCGGGGGAACTAAGAGTGATCTTCTTCCCTGCAGGTCTTCCCAGAGTTTGCGGCTGCGCATTCAAATTTAGCCAGCGTTTTGCAACAGCAAGGAAAGCTCCAGGAGGCTCTTATGCACTACAAGGAGGCCATCAGGTGAGCTTCCAAAGCCATGGGAAAAATAGATTGAAAGAGCTCCTCCTTATTGTATTTTAATTTTGCTGGAAGCAGCCCAGACTGGCTGGGTATAAATAATAAATTATAGCTCGGCTTTTAATACCATCCTCCCAGATATTCTTATTAAGAAGCTGACGGATCTGGACCTTTCTTCTACCATCTGTGACTGGATTAAAGACTTTTTGAGGGATTGGACACAAACAGTGAGGATTGGGACTGTTACAGCTACCCCCCTGAAGCTTAGCACTGGCACCCCACAGGGATGTGTGCTAAGTCCCTACCTGTACTCATTGTACACATATGACTGCATATCATCTGATCCATCCACAGTAATTATTAAGTTTGCATAATGGGCCTAATTGTAGGCGGAGATGAAACAGCGTACGGGGGAGGTTCAAAAAGTATTTACTTGGTGCTCAGAGAATAACTTGCACCTAAATAGTAGTAAGACAAAGGAGATGGTGTTGGACTTCTGGAGGAAGAGAGGGGAACCTGCCCCGTTGTATATCGGGGGGGGGGGGAGGCTGTGTGGAGAGAGTGTCGTCCTTTAAATTCCTGGGAGTTTACTTTAGTGAGGACCTCACTTGGAAAATCAACATAATTCAGGTGGTCAGAAAGGCCCAACAGAGACTCCATTTCCTCAGGGTTTTACAAAAGAATAATGTTAAACAACAACTGATGAACTCCTTCTACCGGTCCACAATAGAAAGTGTCCTTTCATATTGTATCACAGTGTGGTATGCTGCCTGACAGCCACGGACAGAAAGTCTCTATGGAGGGTGGTGAATACAGCACATGATATCATGGGCTGTCCCTTGAGTCCGCTAGATGACATTGCAAGGGATCGTTGCCTTAGAATAGTGAGAAAAATTCTCAGGGATGACTCACACCCTGGCCAGCACCTCTTTAATCTTCTACCCTCGGGCAGGAGATAAGAAGCATAATCAGCCGTACCAACAGGCTAAAAAATAGCTTCTATCCGTGGGCTGTTAGGCTGTTGAACAGAAAATAACATTGCGAAATTGACTTGCGAGGTGGTGCGTTGTTCGATAAGAGACTGAGTGGGGGGTGGAGGGAGGCTCGTTTAATTTCATTGTACACAGGATGTGCAATGACAATAAAGGTATTATTATTATTATTGTCAGGGGACTGCCATCAGAACAGGGGAGGGAGGCAGGGACGCCGTTGGGATACAGGGAGCCGCAGAAACTTCTAAGGAGCAGTTCCTCGTCCAGCGGTGGGGAAAGCCACACCTCCAGTGGAGAAGAGAGGGAAGGGGCCAGCCAAGCGAGGAGAGGTCTCGAAGATGCTGCTGAGAGCCCAAGCGGAGGTGCACATGCCACTTCTGTCGCCCAACTTGCGCAGAGGGGTGAAACGCAAGGAGGGGAGGCGGAGATTTGGGGCGTCTTAAGTTCTTATGTTGGGGGAGAAGCCGGAAGGGGCCACTCCCAGATTCTGCAAGTGACTAAGACGGACATGGACCTTGTGTATCTGCACTGTAAATAGTTGGCACAATAAAACCTGTAAAAGACCGGTCGGAGTCCTGCCTGGTTACTCACGAGCAACCACCACACAGCATCTGACAGCAATCTGGGAGTCTTTGAGGCTGCTCGCATGTAGCAGTGAAGAGCAGCATGAGTCAGCAGAAAAAAGGAGCTGCAGGCGGAGGCGCTGAGGAAGAGGAGGTGCGGAACATAGCGGCCCTGGTGCAGAGGAACGTGGAGCTGGAAGCGCATGTCACTGATCCAGAGCAAGGCTGGAGGAGTGCAGATTGCAGGAGCAGCACATCAAGGCAAATCCGGTGAGGAGAAAGGTGTTGGGATCTCAGCTCCGTTCCTCTGAGCTGATAAGGCTCATTTTCTTCCGAGCCCTCCCAGCAGAGCATCAAAACAACACAGCGGAAGGATGAGATAGGTATGAGCTACATTTTTATACTTTATTACTAAGCTGTGCAGAGAGCAAAGAAATATACATTTTCTCCCTGTGAGAGCAGAGAGCAACTGAACAAAGGAAATAACTGAACAAAGGAAACAGGAAACCAGTAACGTCACATCCCGTCTCCCTTTCCCCTGAGACTCCAATAGTATCTGGACTCTTTGGAATGTAAACACAGTCCTGTGACTGCAAGCAGCTGCACAGTGAGGAAACAGAAACTAACAAAAAGTACCGGGGCTGGTGAGCAAATTTAGCGGGAACCCTCAAGAGTACCTTGCCTTTAAGACTGAGTTTAAATACGCCCTGGACTTGCAAAAGAAAGAGTTTGACAATGATGAGGAGAGGGTGTCATTCATAGTTGCCCACTTAGAAGGAGCAGCCCGGGAATGGGTGAGAGCCCTGATAGTGGCGGGAAACGATGCCCTCCAGGACTTGAGGAAATTTTATGAGGCGATGGACGCAATGTTTATCAGGCGCACAGTAGAAGGGCCCCATCCGTGCCCTCCCAAGGCGGGCATAGTAGTCAAGGTGGTGCTGGAGCTCCCTAATGGCCACCTGGTGAAAGTGCAGGCCTTGGTCGATTCAGGAGCCAGTGCAAATTTCTTCATCAGAGACTTTGCCTTGGAGCACCAGTTGCACCTGCTCCCGCTAGACTTTCCCTTGCAAGTCACCACCATTGATGGGAGAGTTGTTGGGGGGGAATGACACACCAACCCCCTCCCCCCATGAGAATGAGGGTCTCCAAACACTCCCAAGACCATTGCTTTTCATGTGACCACCTTGGCAGGACCTCCTATCATTCTGGGAATGAGCTGGCTGGCTCTCCATGATCCGGTGGTGTCGTGGCACCAGCGATCCCTCACCTTCAGATCAGCACACTGTGTGGAACACGGTCTGGGAGGGGAGGAGCCATGGGAGAGGAAGGCAAAGGTCGCTATGGCGAGTCTGGGGGAGAAGAAGGTAATTCCTCAGCAGTATGCAGATTTTGAGGAAGTTTTCAGCGAGCGGGAGGCTGACAAGTTACCCCCACACAGGCCGTACGATTGTCAGCTCAATTTAGTCCCAGGGGCCAGACTGCCGGCGGATAAGCTGTACTCAGTGTCAGACCAAGAGGTACAGGATCTGAAGGAGTTTAATTACAAGAACTTGAGAAGAGGTTTCATCCGAGAATCTAAGGTGGTGGTGGGGAGTCCAGTGTTGTTTGTGGACAAAAAGGGGACAAAAGTGCGTCACCTAGTGGTGGATTTCAGAATTGTCAACTCCTTGACAGAACCCCTCGCTTTCCCCATGTCTTGCATCGATGACGTATTGGTGAGAGTACGCCAGGGCAGAATTTTTACCAAACTTGACCTCAGAGGAGCTTACAACCTGATCAGGGTGTGGGAGGGAGACGAATGGAAGACGACCATGTTTACACCGTTAGGGGCATTTGAGTATCTTATTATGCCCTTCGGACTACAAGGCAGAAGTCCCTGTTTCCAGGCCTTCATGCATCACGTGCTGGGTTCCCTCCTGTACTGTGTCTGTTTCTTGGATGACCTCTTGGTCTTTTCAGAGAATGAGAAACAGCATGTGGAGGACGTTCTGCAACTGTTGGAGAAGCTCAAGGAGCATCAGTTGTGGGTCAAACTGGAGAAATGCTAGTTTCATGCTTGTGAGGTCGAGTTCCTGGGGTACCGGCTGTCGAATAGGGGACTTGCCATGGATCAGGAGAAGGTGAAGGCTGTGTTAGACTGGGAAAGCCCCAAGATGAAGAAGGATGTGCAGGGATTTCTGGGCTTTAGCAACTTCTACTGAAAGTTTATCAAGAACTTTGCGCATTTGTTGGCGCCCATAACTGGTTGTCTCAGTGGGAAGAGAAAGTTTCTGTGGACTAAGGAGGTGCAGCAGGCCTTTGAAAGCTTAAAGAAGGTCTTTGCGTCAGAGGAGCAGTTCTTGCACGTGGATCCTGACAAACCCTTGAGGGTGGAGACGGACGCTTCAGATTGGGCCATTGGCGCAGTCCTGTTACAACAAGATGCAGGGGGAGATTGGAGGCCTTGTGCCTTTTTCTCCCGGAAGCTGAACAAATTGGAGCAAAATCACACAATTTATGACAAAGAATTGCTGGCCATTTATGCGGCTTTTAAGCAGTGGAGACACTTTCTGATGGGGTGCAGCAGCAGATCCAGGGGTGGACAGGCCACAAGAACTTGGAATATTGGCACACCGTGTGTGCTTTTTCAGAGGCAGATCTGTTGGGCAGAGTTTTTTGCCAATTTTAACTTTAAGATCCAATACGTCCCTGGAGAGCAGAACGTGAGAGCAGACGCGCTATCCAGGAAGCCTGAGTACATGGAAGATGAAGGGCCACCCGTGGCCAGACATAGGTTCCAGGAGGACAAATGGACCTGTGGGGGAGCACTGGCAGGGGAGGCAGAACTGGTGAGACTCACCAAAGACGATGACTTTGCTCAAAGGAAATTAGGCAAGCTCAAGGAGGGGCTGGGAGCAGATGGGGGCTTTGAGGAGAAAGGGGGGCTGTTATTCTACAAAGGGTCACTGTCCCGTGTTTTTTGCTCCATAAGGCGCACCTGACCATAAGGCGCACCTAGTTTTTAGAGGGGGAATCAAGCTGCTCTTTGGGGCTGGGGGGGGACCGGGCTTTCCCCTCCAGCCCCGACAAGTTCTGGGAGAAGCGGCCTGCACGCAGCCTGTCCGCAGCTATTTGGGGCCACACGTGCAGCCTGTCCGCTTCTCCCAGATCTTCTCGGGGCTGGAGGGGGAAGCCCGGCCCCCCCCAGCCCCGACAAGCTCTGGGAGTATTCCCCACCTCCCTTTAAAGAACGCACGGCTTTTGCGGGAGGTGGGGGAATTCCCCCACCTCCCGCAAAAGCCCACAGGAGCCGTGCACCCTTTAAGGAGCGCACGGCTCCTGTGGGCTTTTCTATGAGGAGGGAGAAGGGACTGACTCGTCGCGTCAATCCCTTCCTCCTGGGAAAAAGCCCACAAGAGCCGCAGGGAGCTTGTGTGTGGCTCTTGGGGGCTTTTCCTGCCTGCCTCCCCCCTGCATTCGCACCATATCACACACACACATTTCCCCTTTTTAGGAGGGAAAAAGTGTGTCTTATGGAGCGAAAAATACGGTATGTATTGAGGGTCAGAGTCCTCAAGCAGCTCCATGACAACCCTACAGCTGGGCATTTTGGGCAACACAAGACCATGTTGTTAGTTATGCGGGATTTCTGGTGGCCCAAGGTAAGGGAGGATGTGCGGGAATATGTACGAGGATGCGACACGTGTCAGAGAGCAAAGAGGGAAAGGGCGGCTCCGGCGGGGCTTACCCACACCGGGGAGACCATGGGAGGCAGTGTCCATAGACTTTATGACGGACCTGCCCATGTCCCGAGGTAAGACGGCTGTCATGGTGGTGGTGGACCTGCTGACCAAGATGTGTCACTTTGTGGCATGCTCCCATGCAGTGACAGCTGAGGAAACCGCCAAGTTCCTGGATCACATATTTTGGCTGCATGGGGTCCCTTCTAGGGTAATTTCGGACCGTGGAAGACAGTTCACCTTGTGTTTCTGGCGCAAGCTCATGAATTTGTTGCAGGTAGAGGTGAGCTTCTCCACAGCCAGGCACCCACAGACTAATGGACAGGTGGAGAGAGCGAATGCAATTTTGCAGCAGTACTTGCGCTGCTATGTCAATCAGCGGCAGAATGATTGGGTGGAGAAGCTAGCACTGGCAGAGTTTGCGTACAATAATGCTGAACACGTGTCCACAGGGATGAGTCCCTTTCTTTCCAATTACGGGTGTCATCCCAGGGCCTTTCCTCCTCCACAAAAATAGCTGTTTACTTGGCCGTTTTCCTATGCCGTGAAGGCTGAAATTTCAATTCAGCGGAGCAGGGTCAAGATATTAACTGATATGCATGAAATTTCAGGTATAGCTGTATAATCCCTAATGTAGTAAGATAAGACCTTTGGAGCAGGCATTTTTTTTAAAAAGAGTTTTTTATGAACCGCCCTACTGAACACCCAATGCTTTTCAGTGGAGCAGGGTCAAGATATTAACTCAGGCATGGCCAAACGTGGCCCTCCAGCTGCTTTGGGATTACAATGCCCATCATCCCTGACCACTGGTCCTGTGAGCTTGGGATGACGGGAGTTGTAGTCCCAAAACAGCTGGAGGGCCAAGTTGGGCCATGCCTGTATTAACTGATATGCATGAAATTTCAGATATAGCTATATAATCCTAGTGTAGTAAGATAAGACATTTGGAGTAGGCATTTTCAAAAAAGAGTTTTTTATGAACTGCCCTAATGACCACCGCATGGGATAGAAAGAACCCTCTCGACCCTTTTTTTTCCTGCGTAACTTCGATGTGTTTTTGTACCAAAAATACGCTTTTTATCTCGCCCTCCGCGTCAGAATCAGCCCCACTTTTGCAGACGCTTATTCCAACATGGGGAACACCTTGAAGGAAATGCAAGACGTCCAAGGAGCTCTGCAATGCTACACAAGAGCCATCCAAATAAATCCTGCATTTGCCGATGCCCACAGCAACCTCGCTTCCATCCATAAGGTGAGCTTTGCGTCTCTGCTAAATCTCTTTTTTTCCGGGGGGGGGGGGGGAGACGACGACGGCGAAATCCATTAGTTTTTACAAAGGAAAACAATTGGCGAAAGCCATCCCAAATCGAGACATGTCGCAAAAAGAAAAAGGGAAAATCAGAATTTATGCTGGAAGTGCGAGGAGGCACACCGATACATTTATGGTGGGGTTGTGGAATAGTTCAAAAATTCATGAGGAAATAAAAAAGATTCTCATAATTAATTTAGAGAAAAAACCAGAGGCATATTTACTGAGTATAAGATGTAAACAAATACCACAAGATCGAAAGATATTATTCTTATATGCAACAGCCGCAGCAAGGCTACTCCTTGCACAAAACTGGAAAGGGAAATATATACCCACAAAGGAGGACTAAATAAAGAAATTGCATTTATAGAATTGGCAAGGTTAACTGCAGTAATAAGGTACCAATCAAACCAGAAAATAGAAATACAATGAAAATGGTTTGAGGATTACATGTCCAAGTACTGCTCAAAAACTAACATGTTGATATGTTTGGATTGATGTTTGTAAAGCTGGTGAAAAAAACCAGCAAGTTAAAAGAGTTAAGAAATATAAATTTAGATTAAAATTGCAATGTGAATGTGAGTGAAGGAAGTCACATGGGTATTTGGGTAAATAGTGAGTTGGGTATAGGGTTTAGGGTTAGATGTGGGGAATCCGTATATATAGTATTATATATGTAATGTATAGTGTTGAAAATGTATGGCAACTTACAAGTAAAATGAAATCAATAATAAATAAATAGGGAAAAAATGCAATGTGTAATATAATATATAGGAGGGTGAGGGACAGTCGAGGGAAGTCGCAAGGGTGTTTTAATGTCTGTAATTTATGGTGGTAGGGTAATATAATTTTTGTATTATTGTGTTTATGTGTTTGTAAATAAAATTTAAAAAAAGAAAAAAGGGGAAAAATTGTACTTTTCAGTGTCAGGCGGGGTTTTATTACTCCAAAATAAAGTAAAAAATGGGGGGGTTGTCTTATACGGGCGATTGGGTGGGTGAATGGCTTGTTTTCTTAAATTTGAGCCCCCCGAAATAGAGGGCGTCTTATACAGGCGGGAAAGCATGGCAGATTCCTACACCCAAAAATCACATTGTGACTTCCGATCACCCCAATGCGATCCCTATGTCATGTTTCCGACGGCGCCCTTTCGCTCGTCTCTCCTAGATCTCAAATGCATTGCATTTATCCTATTTCCTGCTGTCCTTCGTCAATCCACACCCGCCAAAGAATTTAAATTTTTCCAGCCTTCTTTTAGACCAGGCATGTCGCAAGCCTTGCCTAGGGGCCTAATCCAGTTTACTTACTGGGGCAAAGCTCAACAACTTTGGGGTAAAATTGCCCCCAAAAGGTCAACAACGCAGTATATGCCCTGGGGTAAAAATCTAAAAAAAAAAAAAAAGCTCAACAAGTTTGGGGTTAAATCCTAAAGAAATCTCAACAACTTCAATCCTAGAAAAAAAAGCTCATCATCTTTGGGGTTAAATCTTGCCGGTCGATTTAATCTGGCTTCCTAAAAATCCTAAAAAAAGCTCAGCAACTTTGGGGTAAATCGTAAAAAAAGCTAATCAAATCTGGCCCCCTTTGGGAAAAATTTGGGCACCCCTGTTTTAGACAATACTCTGCAAGTGTCCTGTTCGCTATGAAATGTTTGTTCTGAGACCTCTCATAATTCTGCCTGTAGGGCAGCTGGAGGGCTGAGTTCGCCTATGGCAGGCACCCCAAAACTGGGGCCTCCAGATGTTTTGGACTACAATTCCCATCATCCCTGACCACTGGTCCTGCTAGCTAGGGATCATGGGAGTTGTAGGACAAAACATATGGGGGGCCACAGGTTGGGGGTGCCTGTCTTGAGCTCATTAGGTATGCTATCCCAAAATGCTCTTTATTTTTTTTACATGTCCACCCGGCATGGATCATTGTACCGTTCGTCTCTGCTTCATCTTTGGTTTTACTGGTTGAGACAAAAAGCAGGTGGCAATTGCTAAAATATCCCTCCCCTCCCTTTCTAGGATTCCGGAAATATCCCAGAGGCAATTGCTTCATATCGCACCGCCCTGAAACTGAAGCCGGACTTTCCTGATGCTTACTGCAACTTGGCGCACTGTTTGCAGGTGAGGAGGGCTTTTTCACCAATACAAGGGCTAACACTTCTGGGGTTTCCAGCGTTTGGGAACCGAAGCGCTTAAGTCCCAAGGTACCACAGTAGTGGTAAGGAATTGTCCAGTAGCACCTTAGAGACCAACTCGGTTTGTTCTGGGTCAAAGCTTTTGTGTGCAGGCACTCTTCTTCAGGTACACAGAAACAGAAGTCACCAGACCCTGATATATAGTGGGAGGGTGGAGTCAGGTATTTCTCAGAAGGGTAGGAGGAGATGCCTTGTGGGGGTCAGGTGGGATTGCTATGAGGAATTATGAAAAATGAAGCAAGCCATTGTGTCGGCAATGAAAGCATTGCGTTGACTGGGTTTGAGTCATTGACAATAATTTCTGATCAAATCCCATAAGCCTCTGCATCTCTGCCCATCTTCTTTACTGTTCATTTTCTACGCCTGACAGGCATGTATAAGCATTCTAAAACACAGGCCAGTTGCTTCACCAGGCATCCTGGGTCATACAGATAGAAGGTAGCTTTGATGTAGCAAATGATTAGCATATGTAATGATTAGCATATGTAATGTTTCTGAAATTCTTTTGTAAGAAGACAGCTGCTTGGAGATCCTGTATTGAATGTCCTGGGAGATTGAAGTGTTCTCCTACTGGCTTCTCTGTCTTACGATTCCTGATGTCAGATTTATGCCCATTTATCCTCCCAGGACATTCAATACAGGATCTCCAAGCAGCTGTCAGAAACAGACTTGAAAGAGAAGTTGCTGAATTACAACTTATTACTCAACTGAAAACGATGGAGAGACCTGGTCTGAATAGAGATACTGGATTCCTGTCTCATTACATGTGCTAACCATCTGCATACTATCCGTTGCTTTTTCCTGTAGGACTAATTGCAGTCATTCACAGTCGCCCACAGGTTGACCAAACCCATTGAGTCCTACTACCCTTCGGAGAAAAACCCTACCCTCCCTCTATATATCAGGGTCTGGTGACTTTTCCTTCCACTATATATCAGGGTCTGGGGACTTCTGTTTCAGTTTATCTGAAGAAGTCTGCCTGCGCACGACAGCCAAGTGTTATTATCATTAAATACAAGGATTAAGAAGGTGTCAATCATGGAGGCACAGGTCTGTAATCCTTTTTTACCGAAAGGTTCAGCCTTGCTGGCATCCTCTCAATATGGACAAGCAGAGGAAGGTTTCCTTTTGGGAACAGTAAAATCACCCGTCTCCTACTACCCTTCTGAGAAATACCCCACCCCACCCTCCCACCTATATATAAGGGTCTGGTGACTTCTGTTTCAGTGTATCTGAAGAAGTATGCATGCACACGAAAACTTATACCAAGAACAAACTGAGTTGGTCTCTAAGGTGCTACTGGACATTTTTTATATTTTTTTATATATTTCGACTGTGTCAGACGAACACGGCTACCTACCTGAATCTAGAACGTAATTCAGGGTTTTCTTTGCCTCCTCTCAGATCGTTTGTGATTGGACCGATTATGACGAGAGAATGAAGAAGCTTGTCAGTATTGTGGCTGACCAGCTGGAGAAGAACCGACTCCCTTCGGTGCACCCCCATCACAGCATGCTTTATCCGCTATCTCACGGCTTCCGAAAGGCTATCGCTGAGAGACATGGGAACCTCTGCCTGGACAAGGTGGGTCTGTGCCAGGCATGGCCCAACTTGGCCCTCCAGCTGTTTTGGGACTACAGTGCCCATCATCCCTGACCACTGGTGCTGTGAGCTACGGATGGTGGGAGTTGCAGTCCCAAAAGAACTGGAGGGCCAAGTTGGGCCATGCCTGATCTAGAGCAGTGGTGGCCAAACTTGGCCCTCTAGCTGTTTGGGGACTACAATTCCCATCATCCCTGACTGCTGGTCCTGTTAGGTAGGGCCTCCCACATCTTTGAATAATAATATTCAAAGAAAAAAAAGTTATTATAATTACATGTCGTTTCTGTAACATGGCTTCCTTGAAACCCCCTGCCAGATCAACGTCCTCCACAAGCCACCCTACGAACACTCCAAGGACTTGAAAGCCAGCGAGGGCCGACTCCGTGTGGGCTACGTCAGTTCTGACTTCGGCAACCACCCCACCTCCCATCTCATGCAGTCCATCCCAGGCATGCACAATTCGGACAAATTTGAGGTGAGGTGCACAAGAGGGTGGCCGTGCGAGTAGCTCAGGCGGCAGAGCGCCGAGACTCTGAATCTCAGGGTCGCGGGTTCGAGCCCCACGTTGGGCCAAATGAACAAACAAATCTTCATCTGTGTCAGCCCTCGGCTGTAGCAATAAAATGAGACGATCTGCAAAGAATAGAACTGAAAAGTCAACGATATCAAATACATTTGAGGGTTTTGAATCGAGAGTGGGTTTTATTCTGACTGCCCCAGCTCAAAACCTGGCCACCTTTGTAAGTACCGTATTTTTCGCACCAGACCACAAGATGCACCTAGTCTTTGGAGAAGGAAAACAAGAAAAAAAATATTCTGAATCTCAGAAGCCAGAACAGCAAGAGGGATCGCTACGCAGTGAAAGCAGCAATCCCTCTTGCTGTTTTGGCTTCTGGGATAGCTGTGCAGCCTACATTCGCTCCATAAGACGCACACACATTTTCCCTTACTTTTTAGGAGGGAAAAGGTGTGTCTTATGGAGCGAAAAATACGGTATGTACCGGGAGAGCCTTTGAGGGTCAGAGTCCTCAAGCAGCTCCATGACAACCCTACAGCTGGGCACTTCGGGCAACACAAGACCATGTTGTTAGTTACGCGGGATTTCTGGTGGCCCAAGGTAAGGGAGGATGTGTGGGAATATGTACGAGGATGCGACACATGTCAGAGCAAAGAGGGAAAGGGCGGCTCCGGCGGGGCTTACCCACACCGGGGAGACCATGGGAGGCAGTGTCCATAGACTTCATGACGGACCTGCCCATGTCCCGAGGTAAGACGGCTGTCATGGTGGTGGTGGACCTGCTGACCAAGATGTGTCACTTTGTGGCATGCTCCCATGCGGTGACAGCTGAGGAAACTGCCATGTTCCTGGATCACATCTTTTGGCTGCATGAAAAGGCCTTGGCCCTGGTTGAGGCCAGTTGAACATCCCCGAGGCCTGGGACCTCCAAGATATTATTATTTGCGGACCGTAAGGTCCTCCGCGGGTCATGCCAGGAGAGGCGGTCCTGCAGGTACGAGGGGCCTTGGCTATATAGGGCTTTAAAGGTTAAAACCAGCTCCTTGAATCTGACCCTGTACTACACTGGGAGCCAGTGCCGCTGGTATAGCATTGGACAAATGTGATCCCGCAGTGAGGACCCTGTAAGGAGTCTCGCCACGGCATTCTGCACCTGCTGGAGTTTCTGGGTCAGCTTCAAGGGCAGCCCCGCGTAGAGCAAGTTACAATAATTGAGCCAGGAGGTGACCACCACATGGATCACCATGGTGAGATCAGGGCAAGAGAAGGCAGGGACCAGCTGCTTAGAGCAGCAAAGGTGGGAAAATGCCGCCTTTGCTGTAGCTGTAACCCGTATCTCTATAGAGAGGGAGGCGTCGAAGGTTACACTCAAACTCCTGACGGAAGGCGCTGGCACTAATTGCGCCCCTGCAAGAGATGGAAATTGGCCCCCCCAGCTCCATGTCGTCCCAGCCCAACCAGAGGACCTCTGTTTTCGAAGGATTTCACTTCAACCGGCTCCCGCACAACCATCCGGCCACAGCTTTTTTTTTTTAAATATATTTATTTAATTTTACAAAAAAAAGAAAGAATTTCAAAACCACAAAGCCAATCACAAACATACATCAGAATACAAAAAACAAATTAAAAATAAAAACTCCAGTTTTTAAATTCATGTTTACATAGCAATCTTTCTTGACTTCCTCCCGCCTCCCTTTTCTGTGTTCCTCTTTGTCCAATCAGATACAGCAAATCCTTACCCTCTTTCAAAACTCATTTCTAATTATTAAAATCACATCTATTATGTCTCCGATCTTTCCTCCTTATGTTTGAACACCTTTAACATATTGTCTACTTTTGACATAATATAACTTTAATCTTCCACCCTTTTTCTATTACATTTTTGCATACTTTTTAACACTGTATCCCTAATGCCATATTATTTTTATATCCAACATCATTTTAACATTCGTAAACTTTGCAGTGTTTCTGCAGATAGTTCTTAAACTTCTTCCAGTCCTCTTCCACCGCTTCTTCTCCCAGGTCTCGAATTCTGCCAGTCATTTCTGCCAATTCCATGTAGTCTATTACTTGGATCTGCCATTCTTCCAAGGTGGGCAAATCTTGTGTCTTCCAGTACTTTGCGATGAGTATTCTTGCTGCTGTTGTCGCATACATAAAAAACGTTCTATCTTTCTTTAACACCAATTGGCCGACTATGCCCAAGAAAAAAGCCTCTGGTTTCTTAGGGAAGGTATATTTAAATACCTTTTTCAGTTCATTATATATCATCTCCCAGAAAGCCTTAATCTTCGGGCACGTCCACCAAAGGTGAAAGAATGTGCCTTCAGTTTCTTTACATTTCCAACATTTGTTATCAGGCAAATGGTAAATTTTAGCAAGCTTGACTGGGGTCATGTACCACCTATAGATCATTTTCATAATATTCTCTCTTAAGGCATTACATGCCGTAAATTTCATACCGGTGGGATTAGGGGTTGCTTGTGCGCAAACGCCAAACCGCTCCAAGTTGAGTAGTTGGCTAAAACCTTCCCTAGCCGGACAGCCCTTACTTCGTGGCTGTCTTAATCACTGGCAGAATCCGTCAGTGGGCGTTTCCTGAACTTTTTCCAACATAGAGCTCCTTGACAGAAAGTCTCCGCCTGGATTCCCTGCGCGTCAGCTTTTTGCGCAGAGTGGGCGTCCCCAGGGGAGGTCCTGAGCTCTCTCCACTGGTCTCGCTGGAAGCGTGCGTCCCTGAGCCTTCCCTCCGACTCCTCCTCCTTCCCTTCTTCCTCAGCGGAAGCTCTTCCTCTTTCCCTGCTGGTTCCCTCCCCAGCATCCGAGAGCCTCTCCACCCCCCTGAGATCCGATGGCAGTTCCCTGACATCCACCTCCCCTCCAGGACCCCCCTCACCCCCGGTCCGTCCCCTTTCTTCGGCCGGTGATGCTGGGAACCCCCAGAAGGAATCTTCCCCATCTTCTGATGACTCTGAAGAAGTGTGCATGTATCTGAAGAAGTGTGCATGCACACGAAAGCTCATACCTAGAACTAACTCAGTTGGTCTTTAAGGTGCTACTGGAAGGAATTTTTTTATTTTGTTCTGATGACTCGAACACTGCTCTCCACCTATTACTACCTCTTCCCACGGGAGCATCTTCCCAATCGGATTCCACCCCTTCAGACACTTCTCCTCCCTCCTGCCCAGAGACTGGAAAACCCACAAAATCCTCTTCATCATCTGTGGTGCCAAATTGCTCCTCCCAGAATCTCGCTAAGGGTCTGGGCCTCCTTGGGAACCTGCGGTGAAACTCTTCCAGGAGAAACTCATCCTTGATGGTTTCTGCTGGCACCCATGCATTTTCCGACTCAGGCTCCCCCTCCCAAGCCACTAGATACTCCACCTGTCTCCCCTTCCACCTTGAATCTAGTATCTCCGCTACGTGACTGCTGCGCTCCCTCTCCTCTACCTGTGGGTGTACGGGAACCTCTCCTTCTCGTCCCTGAAATTCCCTCCCTTCCCGGTATGGTGAAAGTAATGACCTATGGAATACCGGGTGTAGTTTCATGTTGTCAGGCAGTTTGAGCCTAAAGGCCACCGGGTTCACCTGCTGTGTTACCTCGAAGGGTCCCAGTCGCTTAGGCCTTAATTTCTTGCAACCTCCCTTGAACGGTAACCCTTGTGTTGACAACCACACCCGGTCCCCCACCCTTATGGTCTCTCCTTCCCTCCTGCTCCTATCTGCCTGCCTTTTGTACACTTCCTTAGCCCTCTCCAAGTTCATCTTAAGCTGTTGGTGCAGGGCTTCCATCTCTTCCACAAACTGTTCAGCTGCGGGCACACTCCATCTCTCCTCCCCTTCCCCCAGGAAAGCCCTGGGGTGATACCCATAATTGGCCATGAACGGGCTCATCCCCGTGGACACATGCTCCGCGTTATTGTAGGCAAATTCGGCCAAGGCCAATTTCTCTACCCAGTCATTCTCCCTCTCGCTGACGTAGCACCGTATTGTTGGAGTATACTGTTTGCTCTTTCCGCCTGCCCATTGGTCTCCGGGTGCCTGGCCGTCGAGAAGTTGACCTCTACGTGTAGTAGGCTCATGAGCTTCCTCCAGAACCTGGAAGTGAATTGTTTCCCTCGGTCTGATACAACGCTCAAGGGGGCGCCATGCAGCCTGAAAACGTGTTCCACAAACAGCTTGGCGGTTTCCTCCGCCGTCACCGCATGCGAGCAAGCGATAAAATGGCACATCTTAGTTAACAAGTCGACTACTACCATGACGGCCGTTTTGCCCCTTGACTTGGGCAAATCAGTCATAAAATCTATGGACACTGCCTCCCATGGTCTTTCTGGTGTGGGTAATGGTTCCAGTAACCCCGCGGGTGCCGCCCTCTCCCCTTTGGCTCTCTGGCAGTGGTCGCACCCCCTTATATATTCTCGTACATCTTCCCTCACCTTTGGCCACCAGAACTGCCTGGTGACTAACAACATGGTTTTGTGTTGCCCAAAATGTCCCGCCGTGGGGCTGTCGTGCAGTTGTTTGAGTACTCTACTCCTCAAGTTCCCCTCTGGTATATACAATGCCCCCCTGTAATACAGTGCCCCATCCTTTTCCTCAAAACCCCCCGGGTTTCCTCCTGCCCCCCTGAGTTCCCTGATCTTGCTTTGGGCGTACTCGTCGTCTGCCGTCCCCTCTGCAAGCTCCTGTCGCCCTACCAACACTCCCCCACACACCCATCGGTCCTCGGGTATCACATGTCGTTCTTCCGCCGCTCCCTCTCCTTCCAGGTACTCTGGCTTCCGGGAGAGGGCGTCTGCTCTGACGTTTTCCTCCCCCGGTACGTAACGAATCTCAAAATGGAATTTGGAAAACTCCTGAGCCCACCACACCTGTCTCTGATTGAGTACCCTCGCCGTTCTCCAGTATTCCAGGTTCTTATGGTCCGTGCACACCTGGATCTTGTGCTGCGCCCCTATCAGCAAATGTCTCCAGCGTCGAAACGCTTCGTAGATAGCCAGCAGCTCCCGGTCATACACCGTGTAGTTCTGCTCCGACTTGTTCAACTTCCTGGAGAAAAAGGCACACGGTCTCCAGTCGGACTGGTTCCCCCCCAGCTGAAGCAGTACGGCCCCCACCGCTCTGTCCGATGCATCGGTCTCCAGCCTCATTGGCTTCTGCAGATCCACGTGCAAGAGCTGCTCTTCCGTAGCGAACGCCTTCTTTAGCCTTTCAAAAGATTCCTGCGCTTCCTCCGTCCAGACGAACTTCTTCTTGCTACTGAGGCAATCTGTGATGGGTGCCGTTAAGTGGGCAAAGTTTTTGATGAACTTCCGATAGAAGTTTCCAAACCCCAGGAACCTCTGCACGTCCTTCCTGGTCTTGGGTGTCTTCCATTCCAGTACCGCTTGTACCTTGCCCGGATCCATAGCTAGTCCCTTGTCTGACAACCAGTACCCCAGGAACTCGACCTCTCGGGTGTGGAACTGGCACTTCTCCAGTTTGACCCACAGCTGGTGCGCCTGTAGCCTCTTAAGCACTTCCCGGACATCTCTGACGTGTTGCTCCTCGTCCTCCGAATAGATCAACACGTCATCTAAAAAGGCCACGCAGTTCTTGTACAGCAAGGGTCCCAGAACGTGATGCATGAAAGATTGGAAACCCGCTGAACCCGCTTGTAGTCCGAAGGGCATAACGAGATACTCGAAGGCCCCCAGAGGGGTGAACATGGTGGCTTGCCATTCATCTCCCTCCCTCATCCTGATCAGATTGTACGCCCCCTTAGGTCCAGCTTGGTGAAAATCTTTCCCTTCCTCACCCTGGTCAAAATGTCATCAATCCTGGGCATGGGGAAGGTCACGGGTTCCGACACCGAATTCACGGCCCGGAAGTCCACTACTAGCTTGGGTTTATTAGTGTCCTTCTTGTCCACAAAGAACACTGGACTGCCCCCCACCGCCCTTGATTCCCTTATGAACCCTCTTTTTAGGTTCTTGTCTATAAATTCCCTCAACTCCTGCATCTCCCTGTCCGACATGGCGTACAGTTTGCCCACTGGCAGCTGAGCTCCTGGGAGTAGGTTGATTTGGCAGTCAAAGGGCCTATGAGGAGGCAGTCTATCCGCTTCTTTCTCACTGAAGACATCTTGCAAGTCAGCGTACTGCGGTGGTACCTGCCCCTTCTCTCCCACCGCCATCCCTGCCACTCTGGCTATTGCCATCCTCGGGGTTTCCCCCCCATGGCAGTGTTCCAAGCAGTGAGCTGACCCGAATGAGACCGTCCGCTGGTGCCATCCCACGGTCCTGCCAGGGTGGCTACGTGAAAGGCAATAATTTCAGTGTGCCTTGCAATCCTCATTCTCATGGGGGGCGTCTGGTGTGTTACCTCCCCTCCCAGGAGTTCCCTCCCATCGATCGTCGTGACTTGTAAAGGACTCCCTAGTAGCAGAGTCTGCAGCTGATGCTCTAACGCAAATTCCTTGCTAAGGAAATTGCAAGAACTGCCTGAGTCCAACAGCGCCTTTATCTTGAGTGGGTGGCCGTTGGGGAGCTCTAGCACCACTTCTATGGCGATGGCTGCTCAGGGGGGGCTCTGGCTTGGGCACATTTACTGGTTGTTTGCCTGGCTGCTGGGCCCTATCGGCAGCCAAGCGTTGGCTTTTCCCTGCTCCTTAAGCCCCTCCTCCTCACTCCCGGCCGCCCCCACCATTCCTTGCCATGCTTTCCTTTGAGGGCAGACCCTGGCAAAATGCCCTGGCTGTTGGCCGAGGAAACACTTCTTGGTCGTTTTCCCCTCCTTCTTTTGAACTTCACCAGAGTTTGAAACCCCGCGCGCGCGCCTCTGATCTCCATTGGCTCCGCCGGCGGGGAAGGTTGCTCTGGTATTTCAGGAATGCGGAAGTCATTCCAATGCTCTCCTCTCCCTTCCCGCTTCTCCAGAGCCCGTGCTTCCTGCTGCGCTCCAATGGCAAGCACAGCCTTAGTCAGCTGATCCATCGACTGCGGGCGGGGCGCGCGGGAAAGTTTGTCTTTTACTGCGGGGGCTAGGCCTTCCTCAAATAACATCTGAATCGGTTCCGAAATCAAATCCCAACCAAGTCGGTGTATGAGCATGGCAAATCGCGACCAGTACTCTCTGACTGATTGTTTCCCTTGTTTGCACGCCATCAACTGCCTGCGTACAAAGCTCTGCTCAATCTGGCTGGAAAACATCAGATCCATGGCTGCAAAGAACTTCCTCAAGTCTTTTAGGGCATCATTATCCAATGCCATCAGTGGTCTAACCCACTCTCTGGCTCCCGCCTCCAGGTGTCAGACCACGAAGGCAACTCTCGCCCCCTCGTCCACAAAGTCATCATATTGTAGATCCAGTGCATACTGCACCTCTATCTTAAAAGCCTGGTAGTCCCTCGGATCGCCCCCAAACTTATGCACCAGTCCCGGTACCTTCCTTGAGATGGGGGTGGGTTTCCTCTCATCGAGCCGCGCCGCTAGGAGAGCCAGCTGTTGTTCCAAATCTCTGTTTCTCTCCTCCAGAGTTGGTCCTCCCCTGGCTCCCCCTCCGCCTCCGGGTCCTTCTGTGTTGCTCATAATGCCCCCTTTGCACAAACAACGTCGGAGACTGACGGATTGCTGTAATGGGATTAGGAGTTGCTTGTGCGTAAACGCCAAACCGCTCCAAGTTGAGTAGTTGGCTAAAACCTTCCCTAGCCGGACAGCCCTTACTTCGTGGCTGTCTTAATCACTGGCAGAATCCGTCAGTGGGCGTTTCCTGAACTTTTTCCAACATAAGAGCTCCTTGACAGAAAGTCTCCGCCTGGATTCCCTGCGCGTCAGCTTTCTGCGCAGAGTGGGCGTCCCCAGGGGAGGTCCTGAGCTCTCTCCAATGGTCTCGCTGGAAGCGTCCCTGAGCCTTCCCTCCGACTCCTCCTCCTTCCCTTCTTCCTCAGCGGAAGCTCTTCCTCTTTCCCTGCTGGTTCCCTCCCCAGCATCCAAGAGCCTCTCCACCCCCCTGAGATCCGATGGCAGTTCCCTGACAACAACTTTTCCCAGTCAGCAAACATAATGCTATGACCTATGTCCTTTGCCCATTTAATCATAGCTGATTTAACTGTTTCATCCTGAGTATTCCATTTCAACAGCAAGTTATACATTCTTGAAAGAATCTTAGTTTTAGGTTCTAACAGTTCTGTTTCCAATTTCGATTTCTCCACCTGGAAGCCCAATTTTTTATCCAAATTATAGGCCTCTCTTATTTGATAATAATGAAGCCAATCTCACACTTTATCTTTTAGTTTCTCAAAACTCTGCAATTTCAATGTATCTCCTTCTTGTTCTAGTATCTCCCAATATTTCGGCCACTTGGCCTCCATATTGAGTCTTTTCAGAGCCTTAGCTTCCAAAGGTGACAACCACCTTGGGGTCTTGCTTTCCAGTAAGTCTTTGTATCTTGTCCAGACATTAAACACCGCTTTCCTGACAATATGATTTTTGAATGCTCTATGAGCTTTAACCTTGTTGTACCATAGATATGCATGCCACCCAAAAGCATTATTAAAACCTTCCAAATCCAAAATGTCAGTGTTCTCAAGAAGTAGCCAATCTTTCAACCAGCAGAATGCTGCTGATTCATAGTAAAGCTTAATGTCTGGCAGGGCAAACCCTCCTCTTTCCTTTACATCAGTTAGTATTTTAAATTTTATTCTGGGCTTTTTGCCCTGCCAGACAAATTTAGAAATATCTCTCTGCCACCTCTTGAAACAATCCATCTTGTCCACAATCTGCAAAGTTTGAAACAAAAATAACATTTTTTGCAATACATTCATCTTTATAGCTGCAATTCGACCCAACAAGGAAAGCTTCAAATTAGACCAAATTTCTAAATCTTTTTTAACTTCTGACCAACATTTCTCATAATTAACTTTAAATAAATTCAAATTTTTTGCAGTTACAGATAGGTAGCCGTGTTGGTCTGCCATAGTCAAAACAAAATAAAAAAATTCCTTCCAGTAGCACCTTAAAGACCAACTAAGTTAGTTCTTGGTATGAGCTTTCGTCTCATTCTGAAACCCTTCTTTTTCCTTTGATGTTAAATTTTTCTCTAAGACCTTAGTTTTTAGCTTGTTTAATTTAAATCCTGCCACATGACCAAATTCTTGAATCAGTTCTAAAACCCTTTTCGTACTAGATTCTGGCTCCTGTAATGTCAAAACCAGGTCATCTGCAAAAGCCTTCAATTTATAGTGTTTGGCTCCGACCTGAATTCCTTTGATCAACCGATCCCTTCTAATCATGTTCAACAGCACCTCCAGGACCGAAATAAATAATAATGGAGAGATAGGGCAGCCCTGACATGTTCCTTTTTCTATCTTAAATTCTTCTGTCACCACATTGTTAACTATCAATTTTGCTTTTTGTTCTGAATAGATTGCATTTATACCATTTTCAAACCCCTGTCCCACTCCCATTCCCTTGAGATTTTTCTTCATAAAGTTCCAAGAAATATTATCAAAGGCTTTCTCCGCATCAACAAAAATTAATACTGCTTTTGTGTTAATATTCGTTTGCAGCAACTCCAAAATATCAATTATGTTCCTTGTATTGTCAGACAGATGTCTGCCTGGTAGAAAGCCTGCCTCGTCCTTACCTTCAGTTAATACTCTTTTTAATCTGTTAGCCAAAATATCTGCAAAAATTTTGTAATCCACATTTAAAAGGGAGATGGGACGGTAGTTCTTAAGTTGTGTCCCAGTATAGAGAGCTGAAGGACACTGTTGGCATTTGAAGGCATACACAATGTTAGACGATGAGCAATTAAATAGTCCCGAGATGGTATGTGTGATGTTGTTGGGGCCAGTAATGGTGCTTTATCCATGTTCGTAGATACCACTCCATTCATGTCTCCCATCATAATGATGTTATTATAATCCATATAATCCAACATTGTCTCATGCAACTTCTTGTAAAATTCCGATTTCCCCTCATTTGGCGCGTAGATTCCTAGGATCAAAAATTTTTCTCCTTGGGTTTGAATTTCAATTGCCAAAATTCTTCCTTGCTCATCTTTAAAAAGAAATTTTGGTGACAGGCTTTCTTTTGCATATATAACAACTCCTCTCTTCTTCACTTTGTCCGATGAGATAAATTCTTGACCTAATCTTTTATTCATTAAAACTTTCCTGTGAAGCCTAATCACATGTGTTTCCTGTAAACAAATTAAGTCCAATTGCTCCTTTTTTAGTAAATGAAAAACTTTCTTCCTCTTTTCGGCGGAGTTCAAACCATGAATATTCCAACTTAATAGTTGCAGGGACATGTTGGTGTAGATCTATTTTTCTCCTCCTGCTCCCAAAAGTTTTTCCTCCTTTGACGGTGGTATCACTTTCTCAGGTTCGTCAAGCCCCAAGGCCTCAATCCCTTTCTGGAGGTCTTCTTCGTAGGCACTCAAAATTTTTTCCTTATCTTCCAGAGATTTAATTTTAACTTTTTTCCCTTTAAAAGTGAAGGATAGCCCCTGAGGGAGCTCCCATCTGAAGACAATTCTGTTACTTCTCAATAGTGTCACCAAATCTCCGTAGTTAGATCTGAGTTCTAGTAAGTGTTTCGGGATGTCCTTGTAGAGTTCAATCCTTGAGTCTTTGATCTCTAGAGTCTTCTGGTAATGCGCACTCAGTATCTTGTCTCTTTCCTCCTTTGTTCTGAGGGAGATCAGACAGTCTCTCGACTTGATCTTCCTCCCTCCCTTTCCAAGTCTGAATGCGCTTACAATCTTAAAATCTTTATCCTCTTCCAGTGACCAAAATTCTGCAAATTCCCCTGTCAAATAGTCAGTTAAATCCTCCTTTTCAAGTTCTGGTACCGACCTAATCCTAATATTATTTTCCTTATTTTTCAATTCTATCATAGACAGAAGTGCCTGATGTTCACCAATCTGTTTACGCATAGGTTTAATTTCTTCTTGCACAGCCTCTACTTTCTGTTTAGCCTCCTCAGCCGTTTTACGATTTAATGTGGTGTCTTCCAATAATTTCCCAATAGACTGAGAATTTAAACTGACTTGCTGGGTCAAATTATTAATACTAGCTGTATTTTGGTCAATTTTGGTTGATTGATCAGACAGTTGCTTACTTACTCCATCCAATTTTTCAAGAATTTTATTCAGCAGGGAATTAAAGTCCCCTCCTGTGGCCATTCCTTCAAACCTGGTTTGTTCTAAATCTTCCTCTTGTGCCACAGGTACCGTGGGAACAGATGATCTGCGTAACTGTGAAATTATACTGGGCTGCTGCTGTGTTTTGGCTTTAGCTGATCTTGTCTTCCCACTCATCCCACTTCTGTCTATGAGCCAAGGTCGGTCCCACGGTCTGCCTTTCTCATGGAAAATCCCCAAGTCCAGAGATGGAAAAATCCCCCAGTAGTTGTATAGCTTCAATAGTCCACTAGAGGGACACTTTGTTTATCTTCAAAAGTTACAATTTATAAAGTCTTTCCCAGAATTACAAAGTGTCTCTTGAAAATTTACAAAAGTAGCGGTAAACTTTCCAAATCTTTAAGCTTCTGCAGAGTTAGTCATAAAAAGTTACTAAGTCTCCAAAGGTGCGAGTTACAATATAACAGTTCAAAGCAGCCTGACAGTTCTCGTAGTTTGGCAGCCCGATCGCCGGGAGCTCTAAAACTTTTAATAAATCCACAACTGGAAAGATAAAAGCCCAATTTCCCTTCTTCCACCCCAATTTAACTGAGGTGGGATCTTCTGTTTGATGCTCAGATAAGTCCTTTTAAAATCCCAGTTTCCATGGCATAAGTAAATTAAACGTCGTTGCTTTAAGTCTTTAAACAAAGCCGGGAGACGGACTTCCTGGTTGCGCCTCCCGCTTCAGTGCCAAATTAAATTTATATTTTAATCCTCGGTTCGAATTACTTCACCTACTCACGGGTAGTTGTTTCTTAGCCAAATAGTCCCAGGAAAAAGGTCAGCGCTCACCGACAGCAGCTTTGCGGCTTTACCCCGCAGAAAGAGCGATTAACTCACAGCACCGCTACCCCCGTCACGCCCCGGAGCCCCTTACGGGGTCCCTTCGCAGTTTCGGGGGGCGCTGATGGTGCCCGCTGAGTCCCACGGCCACAGGCTATCGCCGCCTGTGGTTTTCTGGCAAGGGTCTCCGCTTCGCCGTAGCGGACGAACCGTTTCTGCGGAGCTTCCCCTTCACAAACAGAAGAGGACCGCCATTGTCGTTCGCGCTGCCTCCGGAAGTCCATCCGGCCACAGCTTTCAAGCCTCTGGTCAGTGTGTCCGGGGCCGAGTCAGGATGGCCGTCCATCAACGGATGAAGCTGGGTGTCATCAGCATATTGATGACAGCCCTGCCCAAAATTCCAGACATGCTGGGCAAGGGGCGCATAAAAATGTTTAAAAGCATTGGGGAGAGGATTGTGCCCTGCGGAACTCCACACACCAAGGGGTGCCGTGACGACAACTCCTCCCCTAGCGCAATCCACTGTCCCCGACCTGAAAGGAAAGAGTGCAGCCATTGTAAGACTGTGACCTGAATGTCCACGTCCTTTGCTGTCACCTGCTCCTCTTGATCTGCCAAGAGAGAGGACGCTGGGGCAGTGGTTGGGCGACCCGGAACGGGCAATAAAAGAGGGGTGATAATCTCACTCCTCAAGTCTTTTTATAAAGGGCATGTGCCACTGATTTGGTGCTGCCATCTCTGCAGGGACATGAGCGTTTTTTGGGTGGAATCTGTTGGAATCGTCCCTCGAGTCCAGCCAAGGGCGAGACATTTTAATCTTGCGACGGTCAGAGCACGTCTACATTTTGGGATCGCTCGGTTATGCAGATCGGATGCCGGAGAGTTGAAATGGGAAGGGGGGAGAGAGTCATACCACGGGTGAAATTTCCTGATGGCAGCCAAGTTGTTCTGATGCTTGAGATCATTTAGGCACTGACAGATTAGACCAGGCACCCCCAACCTTTGGCCCTCCAGATGTTTTGGACTATAGTTCCCATCATCCCTGACCACTGGTCCTGTTAGCTAGGGATCATGGGAGTTGTAGGCCAAAGCATCTGGAGAACTGCAGGTTGGGGATGCCTGGATTAGACTGCTTGACTGTTTTAAGATGTATTTTAATTAATTGATTGCCTGTTTCTATGTTCTTTGTATACTGTGTTAGTTTTATCATGTTAGCTGCCCTGAGCCCGGCTCCAGCCAGGGAGGGTGGGGTACAAATATGAAATTATTATTATTAAAACCCAAAGTCAGTAGCTGTTGTGGGGATAAGCCACAAGAGGGAAGCTCTTGGGCAAAAGGTTCCCGCATTGCAGGGGGTCATACTGGATGAGCCTCATTGCCCTTTCCAACTCCCCAGTTCTACGATTCTCTTTCAGCGATTGCTTCATCTTTGAGGAAAGCTGTGATGGTTTATGCGCCTCGTAAATTCTGGCGTTTTCCTGCAGCGTTTGGGAAAGATGGGCTTTGTCCGGTGTCCCCCCCCCCCCGTGTTTTGTCGCTTCTCGCGTGCTCCCTGCTCAAATGACCCTCAAATGTATTTTATACAATGGACTTTTAATTTCCTTTCTTTGTATATCGTATTGTTTTATTGCAATTGCCAACGCAAATAAAGATTAATTCATTCATTCAGTGACTGGTCAGCCTCAGTTCTAAGCATCTCCTCTCTTTCCCAGGTCTTCTGCTATGCCCTCAGCCCTGATGACGGCACAAACTTCCGGGTCAAGGTGATGGCTGAAGCAAATCATTTTATTGACTTATCTCAGGTGAGAGCTCTTTCCCCCCTATATATCCTAAATAACGCTCTTGCCTGGGCAACCTTTTCCAGAAGATGCTTGTCATTTCGAGGAGTTTAGCGATCTTTAATAATAATAATAATAATAATAATAATAATAATAATAATTTATTTATACCCTGCCCTCCCCTGCTGAGACCGGGCTCAGGGCGGCTAACATCAATTATCAAATACATTAAAACACAAAATCAAACAATTGGTTTAAAATACAATTCTAATCACATTTAGAATCAAAATAAAACTCAGAGATACGGTCATCTCTTCCTGCCTCTGTTTACTTCCCTTCTCTATCTCTTGCTAAAGCTCTTTGATGGCCGAGAACAGGCTTTTAATGCATAATCTGGCAGACGGAAGAAGCGCTAATGTTGTGTACTTTCTGTTCTTGGATGCTAGACGTTGTTAGGAGGAATGTGCGGTATCAGAAGAGGGGGCTAAATAATGAATAATTGGCACTAGCAGATTCTTCAGGTATCTGAAGAAGTGTGCATGCACACGAAAGCTTATACCAAGAACAAACTTAGTTGTTCTCTAAGGTGCTACTGGATAATTAATATATTTCAACTGCACTAGCTAGTGAGGCAAACCATCCAGGCTAGCGATCAATAATCTATAAATCAGATTTTGGGGCAGAGCTTGGAAACTCATGTCTGAACTCATGGCTGAAGGGTCGTGCAACATGGGGTGGGGTGGTGGTGGTCACTTTGCCGCTTCTCGGGAGCTTTCCAGTGGCTGGTTGAAGTTCTTGCTTGGTAATATATATAACACAGGGTAGATTTGATTTAAATCAAATAGATTTAAATCATGATTTAAATCACTAGTCGGTGTCCAAACTTTTTCCAAAGAGGGCCAGATTTGATGACGTGAACATGCGTGAGGGCTGGCCAAAGTTCTTGAGCTTTTTTTAGGATTGAAGATGGACTTTGGACGTGCCGAACCCCAACTCTCACTCTATCCCTTGCCTTTGCCCTAGCTGTAAACCCTAAACCTCTAAACCCTAAGTCTAACAGTAATTCTTACCCTAGCCCTAGCCCTAGCTCCAGCCCTAGCCCTTAGCCTTTGCCCTAGCCCTTTCCCCTAAACCCCTAACCCTAAACTACATTTCATATGATTCCTGGATGCTCTCAAGTCATGGGTGCAGAGTAGTGCTTCAGATACCCTGCCCAGTTTTGTCACGGAGCACGTCTCCTGAGCTATGGCAATCTGACCAAAACGTCACACTTTCCTACAGTGCAGGATTTTGCAAAAGCAACGGCAAGTGCACTGTATGAGGGAAA
This sequence comes from Podarcis erhardii, assembly GCF_964252035.2. Taxonomy (NCBI): domain Eukaryota; kingdom Metazoa; phylum Chordata; class Lepidosauria; order Squamata; family Lacertidae; genus Podarcis; species Podarcis erhardii. Next base: position 7,007,645 of record NC_138506.1, on the reverse strand, counting down.
GAAGCTCAGAAGGACAATTCGAGGGCTGTGACATCGTTTAACCTGAAAGATGCCTTAGCAGATGTAGTAGTGTCAGATGCTGGTGTGGTTGCTCGAGAGTAAACAGGCAAGACTCCGACCTGTCTTTTCCAGACTTTATTCTTGGTGCAAACTATTTACAGTGAAGAGCGTCGTAAGTTCATGTCTGGCTCAATCGCTATCAGAATCTGGGAGTGGTCGGTCTTTGTACCTCCCCCAGCATAAAAGTCACGTCACCCGCAGCCTTTTCCGCCCCTCCCTGCGCTGAAGCCTACTGCGCAGAATGGGCGCTGGCAAGGGCGTACTTCCCGCCTCTCCGGTTTGCTCAGGCTCGATGTTGAGGCTCTCCCTAGCATCCCCTGGTCCCTGCACCTCTTCTCCACTGGAGGTGGGCTTTCCTCCTCCCCAGAAGAGGAACTGCTTCGCAAGATTTTTGAACGCTCCCTATAACACAACTGCCCTTCCATCTCTCGCCTCTGAGCTGATGGCAGTTCCCTGACAAGTAGTAGTAGTAGTAGTAGTAGTAGTAGTAGTAGTAATAATAATAATAAATTTATTACTTATACCCCGCCCATCTGGCTGGGTTTCCCCAGCCACTCTGGGCGGCTTCCAACAAGAGATTAAAAAGACATTAAAACATCAGTTGTTAAAAACTTCCCTAAACGTGCTTCTAATGTTTGCGTTTCAGGTCCCGTGCAATGGCAAGGCGGCCGACCGCATTCACCAAGACGGCATCCATATCCTCATTAACATGAATGGCTACACCAAAGGAGCCCGCAACGAGCTGTTTGCTCTCCGGCCGGCCCCAATCCAGGTAAAGGAAGTCACAGTGAAAAATGTTGATCATACAGTGGTCCCTTGGCTCTCAAACTTCATCCCTTCCAGAAGTTAGTTCTGAAACCAAAGCGTTCCCAAACCGAGGTGCGCTTTCCCATAGAAAGGAATGCAAAACAGATTAATCAGTTCCAGGCTTTGAAAAACAACCCCTGAAACAGCCATTTAACATCAATTTTACTCTCTAACGAGACCATTGATCCCTAAAATGAAAGCAATCATCAATGTACTGTACTATAAAATAAATAAGAGTATTGTAGATGATAATTAAAAAAAAATATATTGCCTGCACTGATGATAGGGATGGGGGGCTTCAATCCATTTCCGCAGTCACACCATCCATCCATCCATCCATCCGTCCGTCCATCAGTAGCTAAAGTCACTGTTTGGATGGGGGGCTTTTATCTGTTTCCGCCGTCACACAGTCCATCCATCCATCCATCCATCCATCCGTCATGCAATCCATCAATAAGTAGCTGAACTGGGCTCCACACAGTCACAAAAACAAGTTAACCAAAAAAGCCTCAAAAACAGAAACGCAAAATAGCAAAAACAAAAGCGCCAAATTTAATTCGTTCCGGAAGTCCGCCTGACTTCCAGAATGTTCGAAAACTGAGGCACGGCTTTCGATTGGTGCAGGCACCCTGGAAACAATTGCCGACAGACGTGTCGGACGTCCGGCTTCCGAAAAACGTCCGGACACCAGAACACTTTCTTCCAGGTTTTCGGAGTTTGAGAACCCATGGTACTACTGTGTGCCCAAAATACTCCGTACTGTAGTCGTAAGATGTTAATGCTGTGATGTTAAAAAATGTCATTAAGACCGACTGCTCTGGGAAGTAAAAAAAAAAAAAAGCCTCCTGGGTCCTTAATTGTGTGATAAATCTTGCTTTATGTGGCCTTTTTGTAGCGCTTGCCTCTTTAAGAAGCTCTTAGGTTTGTTTGTTTGCAAACTTCAGACCAGGGCGGATTTGATTTAAATCAAATCAATTTAAATCACGATATAAATCACAATTTAAATCACTAGTCAGGCTTGTTTTAATTAAAAACAACAACAACAACAGATAGGCATTCCTGCTGGTATAATCTTTAATATTTACAACCAGATGAAGGTTTCGGTTTTGGAATCATAAATTTTCAGAGTAGTTTTGACAGTCCTATCAAAAAAGAAATACATAGACCGATCATGATGAAATGATGGCAAGGTTTAATAAGTGAACTGTTTCTATTTGAACAACTTTTCTGCTGTACTTGATTGGAAGGAAAAAAAGAATCATCTTCTTCATAACAATTTAAACCATTTATTTAACTAAAACAATAACATGACAGCATATGTATCCATGTTGGTTAACTGATGTGGTTAAACATTTTTTTTTAAAAAAAAACAGGCTGAGTTTCTGCACACATGAAAAACTTAAAACAAATTCTTATTTCCTGATGGCCTTTGATGTAACTTAAACAGAAAATCTTTAGAAAGATTTTCCTCCAAAAGCGTTTTATGATTTAAATCGAAACAATCCGGAGGCGGCGCGATCGGCAATGGCGGCCCCTTTCTATTTGTGAAGGGGAAGCTCCGCAGAAACGGGTCGTCCGCTACGGCGCAGCGGAGACCCTGGTTGGAAAACCACAGGCAGCGATAGCCTGTGGCCGTGGGACTCGGCGGGCACCATTAGCGCCCCCCGAAACTGCAAAGGGACTCCGTAAGGGGCTCCGGAGCGTGACGGGGTTGGCGCGGTGCTGTGAGTCGATCGCTCTTTCTGTGGGGGTGAAGCCGCGAAGCTGCTGTCGGTGAGCGCTGACCTTTTTCCTGGGACTATTCGGCTAAAAAACAACTACCCGTGAGTAGGTGAAGTATAATGAACCGGGGATTAAATACAGTTTAATTTGGCACTGAAGCGGGAGGCGCAACCAGGAAGTCCGTCTCCCGGCTCTGTTTAAAGATTTAAAGCAACGACGCTCAATTTACTCATGCTTTGGAAACTGTGACTTTAAAAGAACTAAATCTGAACATCAAATAGAAGATTCCACCTCAACTAAATTGAGGTGGAAGAGGGAAAACTTGACTTTTACCTCTTCATTTGTGGATTTACAAAAATACTTTGAACTCCCGGTGATCGGCCTGCCAAACTATTAGAGCTGTCAGGCTGCTTGAACTGTCATATTGCAACTCGCACTTTTTCGAGACATTGTAACTTTTCTATGACTAACTCTGCAAAAGTTAAAGGACTTAGAAGGTTTTCTGCTACTGTTGTAAACTTTTAAGGGACACTTTGTAATTTGGGAAAGACTTTACAAATTGTGACTTTTTAAGATAAACACAGTGTCCCTCTAGTGGAGTATTGAAGCTGTACAACTACTGGGGGATTTTTCCATCTTTGGACTTGGGGATTTTCCATGGGAAAAGCAGACCGTGGGACTGACCTTGGCTCATAGACAGAAGTGGGATGAGTGGGAAGACAAGATCAGCTAAAGCCAAAACACAGCAGCCTAGTATAATTTCACAGCTACGCAGATCATCTGTTCCCACTGTTCTGTGGCACAAGAGGAAGATTTAGATCAAACCAGGCGTGAAGGAATGGCCACAGGAGGGGACTTTACCTCAGTGTTAAATAAAATTTTTGAAAAATTGGATGGCGTAAGTAAGCAAGTGACTGAACAATCAACTAAAATTGACCAAAATACAGTCAGTATTAATAATTTGACCCAGCAAGTCAGTTTAAATGCTCAATCCATTGGGAAATTATTGGAAGACACTACATTAAATCGTAAAACGGCTGAGGAGGCCAAACAGAAAGTAGAGGCTGTGCAAGAAGAAATTAAACCTATGCGTAAACAGATTGGTGAACATCAGGCACTTCTGTCTATGATAGAATTGAAAAATAAGGAAAATAATATTAGGATTAGGTCGGTACCAGAACTTGAAAAGGAGGATTTAATTGACTATTTGACAGGGGAATTTGCAGAATTTTGGTCACTGGAAGAGGATAAAGATTTTAAGATTGTAAGCGCATTCAGACTTGGAAAGGGAGGGAGGAAGATCAAGTCGAGAGACTGTCAATAATAATAATAATAATAATAATAATAATAATAATAATAATAATAATAATAATAATAATTTATTATTTGTACCCCGCCCATCTGGCTGGGTTTCCCCAGCCACTCTGGGCGGCTTCCATAAAAACCAGAAATACACTGAAATATCACAGATTAAAAACTTCCCTGAACAGGGCTGCCTTAAGATGTCTTCTGAATGTCAGGTAGTTATTTATCGCTTTGACATCTGATGGGAGGGCGTTCCACAGGGCGGGTGCCACTACCGAGAAGGCCCTCTGCCTGGTTCCCTGTAGCTTTGCTTCTCGTAATGAGGGAACCGCCAGAAGGCCCTTGGCGCTGGACCTCAGCGTCCGGGCAGAACGATGGGGGTGGAGACGCTCCTTCAGGTATACTGGGCCGAGGCCGTTTAGGGCTTTAAAGGTCAACACCAGCACTTTGAATTGTGCTCAGAAACGTACTGGGAGGCAATGTAGGTCTTTCAAGACCGGTGTTATGTGGTCTCGGCGGCCGCCCCCAGTCACCAGTCTAGCTGCCGCATTCTGGATTAGTTGTAGTTTCCGAGTCACCTTCAAAGGTAGCCCCACGTAGAGCGCATTGCAGTAGTCCAAGCGGGAGATAACTAGAGCATGCACCACTCTGGCGAGACAGTCCGCGGGCAGGTAGGGTCTCAGCCTGTGTACCAGGTGGAGTTGGTAGACAGCTGCCCTGGATACAGAATTGACCTGCGCCTCCATGGACAGCTGTGAGTCCAAAATGACTCCCAGGCTGCGCACCTGGTCCTTCAGGGGCACAGTTACCCTATTCAGGACCAGGGAGTCCTCCACACCAGCCCACCCCCTGTCCCCCAAAAACAGTACTTCTGTCTTGTCAGGATTCAACCTCAATCCATTAGCCGCCATCCATCCTCCAACCGCCTCCAGGCACTCACACAGAACCTTCACCGCCTTCACTGGTTCTGATTTGAAAGAGAGGTAGAGCTGGGTATCATCTGCATATTGATGGACACCCAGTCCAAACCCCCTGATGATCTCTCCCAGCGGCTTCATATAGATGTTAAAAAGCATGGGGGAGAGGACGGAACCCTGAGGCACCCCACAAGTGAGGGCCCAGGGGTCTGAACACTCATCCCCCCCCACCACTTTCTGAACACGGCCCAGGAGGAAGGAGCGAAACCACTGTATAACAGTGCCCCCAGCTCCCAGCCCCTCTAGACGGTCCAGAAGGATGTTATGGTCGATTGCATCAAAGGCCGCTGAGAGATCCAGCAGAACTAGGAAACAACTCTCACCTTTGTCCCTAGCTTGCCGGAGATCATCAACCAGCGCGACCAAGGCAGTTTCAGTCCCATGATGAGGCCTGAATCCCGATTGGAAGGGATCCAAATGGTCCGCATCCTCCAGGCGTGCCTGGAGTTGTTCAGCAACCACGCGCTCAATCACCTTGCCCAAGAATGGAAGATTTGAGACTGGGCAATAGTTGGCCATACTGGCCGGGTCTAAAGATGGTTTTTTAAGAAGCGGTTTAATGACCGCCTCTTTCAGCGGATCTGGGAATGTTCCCTCACAGAGGGAAGCATTCACCACCCCACAGAGCCCATTGCCCAGCCCTTCCCGGCTTGCTTTTATTAGCCAGGATGGGCAAGGATCCAGGAGACAGGTGGTTGGTTTCACGCGTCCAAGCAGCCTGTCCACATCCTCGGGGGTAATGGATTGAAATCGATTCCATGCAACTTGACCAATCTCCCTCCCTTGTCTGATCTCCCTCAGAACGAAGGAAGAAAGAGATAAGATACTGAGTGCGCATTTTCAGAAGACCTTAGAGATCAAAGATTCAAGAGTGGAAATTTACAAGGACATCCCGAAACACTTACTTGAACTCAGATCTAACTACGGAGATTTATTGACATTATTGAGAAGCAACAGAATCGTCTTTAGATGGGAGTTCCCCCAGGGACTATCCTTTACCTTTAAAGGGAAAAAAGTTAAAATTAAATCTGCTGAAGACAAGGAAAAATTTTTGAGCGACTACGGAGAAGACCTTCAGAAAGGAACTGAGGAAGAACTAAGAGCCTTAAGATCTGGACCATTAAGTTCTGCACTTACACCCTTGGGATTTGACGAGCCTGGGAAAGCGATACCACCGTCAAAGGAGGAAGAACTTCTGGGAGCAGTAGGAGGAAAATAGAACTACTTCAACATGTCCCTGCAACTATTAAGTTGGAACATTCATGGTCTGAATTCCCGAGAAGAGGAGGAAAATTTTTCATTTATTAAAAAAGGAGCAATTGGACTTAATTTGTCTACAGGAAACACATGTAATTAGGCTTCACAGGAAAGTTTTAATTAACAAAAGACTAGGTCAAGAATTTATTTCATCGGATAAAGTAAAGAAGAGAGGAGTTGTTATCTATGCAAAAGAAAGCCTATCACCAAAATTTCTTTTTAAAGATGAGCAAGGAAGAATTTTGGCAATTGAAATTCAAACCCAAGGAGAAAAATTTTTGATTTTAGGAATTTACGCACCAAATGAGGGGAAATCGGAATTTTACAAAAAGTTGCATGAGACAATGTTGGACTATATGGACTACAACAACATCATTATGATGGGAGATATGAACGGAGTGGTATCTACGAACATGGATAAAGCACAAAAACAGATTGTAACAAAAGAGGGCAGACTACCGAAAACTTTTTTTGAACTGACTGACAATATGGATTTGACTGACATTTGGAGAACTAAAAATCCCCTAGGTAGAGAAGGGACGTTTTTTTCTGAAGCCAAAATGACATGGACTAGAATTGACCAAATATGGATAACTAGAGGACTGGCACCTAAGACAAAAAAGGTGGAAATCTGCCCAAAAACCTGCTCTGACCATAATGCTGTAAAGATGGAAATGAAACTAACACCTATCGGTTCCTTCAGATGGAAGATGAATGACACCTTATTAAGAGATCAAGAGATTGTTAAAAAGGCCCAAAAGACCTTGAGAGACTATTTTGAAATAAATTTGAAAACCACGGTTGAAAAAAGAGTAATCTGGGATGCAAGCAAGGCGGTCATGAGAGGGTTCTTAATACAACAGAATGCAATAAAAAAGAGATCCCAAAATGAGAAAAAAGACAAAATTTTGGAGAAAATAAAAGAGGGAGAGAAGAAATTAAGATTGAAACCAAAGTCACAAGAGATTCTGAGAGAAATTAAATTATATCAAGTACAATATATGAAACTGATAAATCAGGAAGTAGAGTGGAAAATTAAACAAATGAGACAAAAGACTTTCGAGTCAGCTAATAAATGTGGTAAATTATTAGCGTGGCAGTTGAAAAAAAGACAGAAGTTAAATACGATTAAAAATATTGAGATGGAAGGGAAAAATATTCAGAATCCGGTGGAGATCAGAAAGTGCTTCCAGAGATACTTTAAACAACTTTACCCTCAAGGGCCACAGAAAGAGACTGATATAGAACAATTTTTAAGAACTAATGGATTACAAAAAATATCTCAAGAAAATAAGATAATGTTGAACTATAAAATTACAGAACAGGAGATTGAAGGTGCCATTCAGAATATGCAACTGGGCAAGTCTCCAGGGCTGGACGGGCTAAGATTATTTAATTCAACCACTAAAGGAGGTCTGTAATGAAATTATGGAGGGGAAGAAGGCGCCGGAGTCGTGGAAAGAAGCTTTCATCACACTTATACCGAAAAGAGATTCTGAAAAGACACAACTTAAGAGCTACCGTCCCATCTCCCTTTTAAATTTGGATTACAAAATTTTTGCAGATATTTTAGCCAATATATTAAAAAGAAAATAAAAAAAATCCTTCCAGTAGCACCTTAAAGACCAACTAAGTTAGTTCTTGGTATGAGCTTTCGTGTGCATGCACACTTCTTCAGATACACTGAAACAGAAGTCACCAGACCCTTCTATATAGTGAGAAGGTGGGGAGGGGTATTACTCAGAAGGGTGGTGGGAATGGGTGATTGGCAGATAGCTGTGATGAGCCTGTTGACGACTCTTAACGACTGCAATAGGTCTTACAGGAAAAAGCAAGGGGTGAGAAGGTGAAAAATGGCTTTGTCATGTATAATGGGATAAGAATCCAATGTCCTTGTTCAGACCAGGTCTCTCCATGGTTTTAAGTTTGGTAATAAGTTGCAATTCAGCAGCTTCTCTTTCCAGTCTATTTCTGAAATTCCTTTGTAATAGAACAGCTACTTTGAGATCTTGTATAGAATGTCCTGGGAGATTGAAGTGTTCTCCTACTGGTTTCTCTGTCTTGTGATTCCTGATGTCAGATTTATGTCCGTTTATTCTTTGGCGTATGGTTTGGCCTGTTTGTCCAGTATAGAGAGCTGAAGGACACTGTTGGCATTTGATGGCATACACAATGTTAGACGATGAGCAATTAAATAGTCCCGAGATGGTATGTGTGATGTTGTTGGGGCCAGTAATGGTGTTGTCCGGGTGTATGTGTCAGCAAAGTTGGCATCTGGGTTTATTGCAGGCTCTGGTGCCAGTGTCCGTGTTAAGTCTGGTTGTAGTATTATTGTGGGTTAGGGGTTGTTTAAGATTGGGTGGCTGTCTGTAGGCAATGAAAGGTCTTCCTCCCAGAGCTTGAGAAAGAGAACTGTCATTGTCCAGGAGAGGTTGTAGATCTCTGATGATGCGTTGTACTGTTTTAACTTGGGAGCTGTTTTACATAAAATTGGACTCAGACCCCACACAAGAATACAAAAAAGAACTGAACAAGATTGTTAAGGAGCTACCCCCCCCACATCCAAGAACAGATCCTCACAAACACACCAACAGAACCTCGACCAGGAACTTTCTGAGGAGATTTCACCCCTCCCATATCCAAGAATCTCCTGAGGTCTCTGCTGACTCTACAGAGAGGAGGAGCAATGTACTGCTCTCTACTTAATTAGTCAAGTGAGTGAATCAGTGTGTGTGAGAGAGAGTCAGTCAGTCAGTGTGTCGGAGAGAGAGTGTAAGAGATCGTGTTTATAGATAAGATTGCTGCTAAGAGCAGCTGCAGGCACTCAGAGTATAGCATTGATTTATGCTCAGAATATTTAGCTCTGTATATAGTTTGTATCATAGCTGTAGTTATAGAATAAAGGAGGATATTCTACAGAGCTGCTCTCCGAGTGGTTTATACTCTGCAAGACTCTGCAAAACGCTGCTGCGCAACGACTGTATTATTGAGACAGTGAATCCGGTGCTCTCAGCTCCAAGCTGTGAGTCCACAGCACTGTGACCTGTTCCTGTGAGAAAGGTGGTCTCTGGCAGTGCTACCCAGCCCGCCTAGCCCAGTCGGGGCTGTAGTGCATGAGTCCAGTTGGTACACTGGCTCAAGGGCGATGCTGACATCGGTTATGGGCCCAGTCGTCTGACCAGTCGTTGTTCCAGTCATCCCAGTCGTCCCAGTCGCCAGAGGTTTCTGTTGCTGATTGCTGGACGGTGGAACGGAGGCTGCATGCTGGACTGATTTGTGGTGCCTAGAAGCAGAGCTGTGTTGGAGCAGAGTGCTCAAGCTGCCGCTGTTGCTGTTGCTGCTGCTTGAGGTATGTTGCTGACTGCCAAAGAAAGAAGATAGCATCCCTGTTTGCCTGTTAATTGCGCTCTGAGTGGCAGAGAGAGTGGCTGAAGGAGTCCAAGGCTTTATCTGTGTTTGCATGAGGGAAGTGTCTTGCTCTAAGTAATAGCAGACATGGCCTGTGCACATTCTGGCCAGATGGCTCTGTCCTTTCCTCTCCTCACGCCTGAAAACTATGCAGTTTGGCAAGTTAAGATGAAAGCGCTTTTACAGAGGGAAAAGCTATTTCACACGATAGAAGATGACCCTCCAGATAAGGATGATGATGATTGGGCTGAGTGGCATGCTGCAGATATGAGAGCCCGAGGGACAATTGTTTTGAGTGTTTCAGACCACTTGCTGGTGAACTTAGAGGGTCAAGAGACTGCACAAGCTGTTTGGCATAAGTTGAGAGATATGCATCTGAGACAAAATGCTGGTTCCAGTGTGATTTTCTTCAAGAAGCTGTGCAGGTTACAGTTGCAGAAAGGTGGTGATTTGCCTAGCCATCTATCTCAGTTAAAGCGTCTCAGACAGGACCTTGTTCAGCGAGACCTGGCTATTTCAGAGGCTGTGTTTGCAATGCTGCTGATAAATAGCCTAGATGATTCTTACGATGGAGTAGCTGCCCAGATTTCTACACTGCCTTCTGACCGGCTAACAGAAGATTATGTGTCTAGCGTGCTCTTGAATGAGTGGGATCGCAGACAGGCTGTTAGAGAAAGCCGGGACTGTGCTGTTAAAAATGTGCTTGAAAATGTGCCTGAGTCTTCAGCAGGGGAAGGTGAAAGTGAAACTGCTGCTGTTAAAGCACTAAAGTTGAAGCGGTGCTTTTCATGTGGAGCACAAGGCCATTTGAGTTTTCAGTGCTGCAAGAAATCTTCAAAGAAGAAGGGAAACTTCAGAGGCAGAGGGGGAGGAGGACGAAATCCCCAAGCACCTGCTACTTCAAAGGCCTTGATCTCTCGCTGCTGCAATCAACGTGGGCGGAGTTTCTTCGTGATCGACTCTGGCTGTACCAACCACGTAGCCAAAGATAAGGATCTCTTTGTTCAGCTTGAGAAGCAAGAGAAAGAAATTCATCAAGCAGATGGGACAGTTCTCACGAGTTTGGCTAAGGGAACTGTGTTCTTAAAGAGCCTGAATGCAACTATTAAGAATGTCCTGTATGCGCCTGATATTCAGGACAATTTGTTGAGTGTTTCCCAGCTTGATCATCAAGGTTTTAAGGTGGTGTTTGCTAAATCTCGCTGTGAAATTCGTCGAGATGGCAAGCTCATTCTATATGCAAAATGTGTAAATGGTCTGTATCAATTGCCTTTTATTTCAGGTACAGATACTGCAGAAGCAACTGAGAAAGAGTGTTGCAATTTGTCTGTAGATGAGAATGAGAAGTTGCATGACCAATGTATTCATTATTACCACCGTGTTTATGGTCATTTGAAATTCCAGGCTGTGGCAAAAATGCCTGATTTGGTTCAGGGTATGAAGCTGAAAGAATGTCCCTACCACATGAAATGTGTTTCTTGTGCTGAGAGTAAGGCAAGGCAAGCTCCCAAAGGTACAGAGTCTGGGAGAGAGGCCAAGAAACCATATGAAGTCATTCATGCAGACTTAGTGGGGCCTCTAGCGCTCTCTAGAGGCAATTCAAGGTTTTTCATGGTTTTGATAGACTCCTACTCTAAATATGCATGGGTCTATTTGCTGCAGAAAAAGTCTGAAGCCTTTACCAAGTTTCGTCAGTTTTGTAAATGGCTCAGGAATGTACATAATGAGAATGTACGTTGTATTTTCACTGACGGGTGGAGAGTTTTGTTCAGAAGAGTTTGAGGCTTTTCTTTCTGAACAGGGCATTGAGCATAGGACTGCCACGCCCAGATCGCCCTGGCAGAATGGTTTATGTGAGAGAATAAGCCAGACCCTGCAGCAAGGAATCAGAACGCTGTTACATGATTCGGGGCTGCCCAATCCTTTTTGGGCCGAAGCTCTTTCGTTTTTCTGTCACGTGTATAACAGGAGGTACCAGTCCGCAGTAAATTGCACCCCATATGAGATGCTTCACGGAAGGAAGCCATGTGTGAAGCACTTTAAAATTTTTGGTTCGGAGGTTTGGGTGCACACCTCGCAGGGTGACAAACTGAGTAAGCGTGGAGAACATGGTGTTTTCCTAGGATATGAGAAAGGGTCTTATCGTGTCCTGATCACAGACACGAAAACCATAAGGCTGACCAGGAGCATTGATGACAATCCACAATGGGACAGAGTTGGCGTTTTTCAGTGCCATCCCATTTGTGATGATGGTGCAAGAGGGGCAAAGAAAGTTAAGAGGGAGGCAAGTTCTGATGTGATTGATAATCCTGATGCCAATGTAGATCCAGATGATGGCACAGATTATCAGAGCCCAAAAGCCTCAGGTGAGTCTGACATTGATTCAGACTTAGCAGCTTCATATACTTTAGCTCCCCATTCTCCCAAAGAGGAGGAAGCACCAGAACAAGAGGATCAGAAAGGTTTTGCGCAGATCTGAGAGAACAACCAAGGGGGTACCACCGAAAAGGTTTTCTGAAGAGTTTGCAAAGGCTGCGGTCACATGCAACTCTGGTGGGGTTTTTAAACCTAGCATGAAGTGTGCTGAGAGTAGTAGCACAAAACGCTTCATTTATTTCCTTACCTGACATTTGAAGGATCAGGATTGAAGAAGCAAGCATGTGTTTAAAGTGGTTTGTTCAAATCTGCCTAATTAGCAATGTCAATTTGTATTTGAGGGAAGAAATGTGTGTGAAGATTTGCCAGAAGCTGCTTATTCATTTGTGTATTCACAATGTGTATTTTGTGTAAACTACAGGTTGAGATTTTTGCTTTAACTCTTTCCTAATAGACACAGAGTGGTTGTAATAACTATAATGGTGTTGATAAAGTGTCTTAGATAAAGGGGGAGAGAGATACCTGCAAATATGTTACCAAGGTTGTAAGCAGAGAACAACTTTTGGAGTGTGTGTGTAAATTGCAGTTATGTTAAAGATTCTTGAATGGTCGGATGAAATGGGGGAGGATGAGGAGATTTCACCCCTCCCATATCCAAGAATCTCCTGAGGTCTCTGCTGACTCTACAGAGAGGAGGAGCAATGTACTGCTCTCTACTTAATTAGTCAAGTGAGTGAATCAGTGTGTGTGAGAGAGAGTCAGTCAGTCAGTGTGTCGGAGAGAGAGTGCAAGAGATCGTGTTTATAGATAAGATTGCTGCTAAGAGCAGCTGCAGGCACTCAGAGTATAGCATTGATTTATGCTCGGAATATTTAGCTCTGTATATAGTTTGTATCATAGCTGTAGTTATAGAATAAAGGAGGATATTCTACAGAGCTGCTCTCCGAGTGGTTTATACTCTGCAAGACTCTGCAAAACGCTGCTGCGCAACGACTGTATTATTGAGACAGTGAATCCGGTGCTCTCAGCTCCAAGCTGTGAGTCCACAGCACTGTGACCTGTTCCTGTGAGAAAGGTGGTCTCTGGCAGTGCTACCCAGCCCGCCTAGCCCAGTCGGGGCTGTAGTGCATGAGTCCAGTTGGTACACTGGCTCAAGGGCGATGCTGACACTTTCTATCTTCTACCTAAAATACACAAACCAGGAAATCAGGACGCCCCATCATTTCAGGTATTGACACTATTATAGTGGGTGTCTCCGGTTATATGGACTCTGTTCTGAAACCATATGCCATCAGTGCTCCCAGCTATGTACGTGACACCACAGATTTTCTGAGGAAAATACAATCTTTAAATAATCTTCCTAACAATACTATACTAGCTACTATGGATGTGGAATCTCTGTATACCAACATCCCACACAACGATGGTTTACAAGCTATAAGGAACACCATTTCAGATAAAACCACAGCGGACTTTGCTACCAAACTCTGCCAATTTGTCCTTACCCACAACAACTTCAAATTCGGTGATGACCTGTTCCTTCAGATCAGCGGCACAGCAATGGGCACCCGCATGGCCCCACAGTACACCCGGCTGACACATACACCCGGACAACACCATTACTGGCCCCAACAACATCACACATACCATCTCGGGACTATTTAATTGCTCATCGTCTAACATTGTGTATGCCATCAAATGCCAACAGTGTCCTTCAGCTCTCTATATTGGACAAACAGGCCAAACCTTACGCCAAAGAATAAACGGAAATAAGTCTGACATCAGGAATCACAAGACAGAGAAACCAGTAGGAGAACACTTCAATCTCCCAGGACATTCTATACAAGATCTCAAAGTAGCTGTTCTATTACAAAGGAATTTCAGAAATAGACTGGAAAGAGAAGCTGCTGAATTGCAACTTATTACCAAACTTAAAACCATGGAGAGACCTGGTCTGAACAAAGACATTGGATTCTTATCCCATTATACATGACAAAGCCATTTTTCACCTTCTCACCCCTTGCTTTTTCCTGTAAGACCTATTGCAGTCGTTAAGAGTCGTCAACAGGCTCATCACAGCTATCTGCCAATCACCCATTCCCACCACCCTTCTGAGTAATACCCCTCCCCACCTTCTCACTATATAGAAGGGTCTGGTGACTTCTGTTTCAGTGTATCTGAAGAAGTGTGCATGCACACGAAAGCTCTTACCAAGAACTAACTTAGTTGGTCTTTAAGGTGCTACTGGAAGGAATTTTTTTATTTTGTTTTGACTATGGCAGACCAACACGGCTACCTATCTGTATATTAAAAAGAGTGTTAACTGAAGTGATACATAAGGATCAGGCAGGCTTTCTACCAGGCAGACATTTGTCTGACAATACAAGGAACATAATTGATATTTTGGAGTTGCTGCAAATGAATATTAATACAAAAGCAGTATTAATTTTTATTGATGCGGAGAAGGCCTTTGATAATATTTCTTGGAACTTTATGAAGGAAAATCTTAAGGGAATGGGAGTGGGACAGGGGTTTGAAAATGGTATAAATGCAATCTATTCAGAACAAAAAGCAAAATTGATAGTTAACAATGTGGTGACAGAAGAATTTAAGATAGAAAAAGGAACACGTCAGGGCTGCCCTATCTCTCCATTACTATTTATTTCGGTCCTGGAGGTGCTGTTGAACATGATTAGAAGGGATCGGTTGATTAAAGGAATTCAGGTCGGAGCTAAACAATATAAATTGAAGGCCTTCGCAGATGACCTGGTTTTGACATTACAGGAGCCAGAATCTAGTACGAAAAGGGTTTTAGAATTGATTCAAGAATTTGGTCATGTGGCAGGATTTAAATTAAACAAGCTTAAAACTAAGGTTTTAGAGAAAAATTTAACATCAATGGAAAAAGAAGGGTTTCAGAATGAGACAGGTTTAATTGTGGTTAAGAAAGTGAAATACCTAGGGATCAATATGACTGCAAAAAACTTGAACTTATTCAAAGAAAACTATGAGAAATGTTGGTCAGAAGTTAAAAAAGATTTAGAAATTTGGTCAAAATTGAAGCTTTCCTTGTTGGGTCGAATCGCAGCTATAAAGATGAATGTATTGCCAAAAATGTTATTTTTGTTTCAAGCTTTGCAGATTGTGGACAAGATGGATTGTTTCAAGAGGTGGCAGAGAGACATTTCTAAATTTGTCTGGCAGGGCAAAAAGCCCAGAATAAAATTTAAAATATTAACTGATGTGAAGGAAAGAGGGGGGTTTGCCCTGCCAGACTTTAAACTTTACTCTGAATCAGCGGCTTTCTGCTGGTTGAAAGACTGGCTGCTTCTTGAGAACATTGACATTTTGGATTTGGAAGGTTTTAACAATGCTTTTGGATGGCATGCATACTTGTGGTACGACAAGGTTAAAGCGCACAAAGCTTTCAAACACCATATTGTCAGGAAAGCATTATTTAATGTCTGGATAAGGTACAAAGATTTACTGGAAAGCAAGACCCCAAGGTGGTTGTCACCCATGGAGGCAAAGGCTCTGAAAAGACTCAATATGGAGGCCAAATGGCCGAAATATTGGGAGATATTAGAACAAGAAGGAGATAAATTGAAACTGCAGAGTTTTGAGAAATTAAAAGATAAAGTGCGAGATTGGCTTCATTATTATCAAATAAGAGAGGCCTATAATTTGGACAAAAAATTGGGCTTCCAGGTGGAAAAATCGAAATTGGTAACAGAATTGTTAGAACCTAAAACTAAGATTCTTTCAAGAATGTATAACTTGCTGTTAAAATGGAACACACAAGATGAAACAGTTAAATCAGCTATGATTAAATGGGCACAGGACATTGGTCATAACATTATGTTTGCTGACTGGGAAAAGTTGTGGACCACCGGTATGAAGTTTACGGCATGTAATGCCTTAAGAGAGAATATTATGAAAATGATTTATAGGTGGTACATGACCCCAGTCTGGCTTGCTAAAATTTATCACCTGCCTGATAATAAATGTTGGAAATGTAAAGAAAATGAGGGTACATTCTTTCACCTCTGGTGGACGTGCCCAAAGATTAAGGCTTTCTGGGAGATGATATATAATGAACTGAAAAAGGTATTTAAATATACCTTCCTTAAGAAACCAGAGGCCTTTCTCCTGGGCATAGTCGGCCAATTGGTGCCAAAGAAAGATAGAATGTTTTTTATGTATGCAACAACAGCAGCAAGAATACTTATCGCAAAGCATTGGAAGACACAAGATTTGCCCACCTTGGAAGAATGGCAGATGCAAGTAATAGACTATATGGAGATGGCAGAAATGACTGGCAGAATCCGAGACCTGGGAGAAGAAGCGGTGGAAGAGGACTGGAAGAAGTTTAAAGACTATCTGCAGAAACACTGCAAAGTTTATGAATGTTAAAATGATGTTGGATATAAAAATAATATGGCATTAGGGATACAGGTTTAAAAATATGTAAAAATGTAAGAGAAAATGGGTGAAAGACTAAAGTTATATTATGTCAAAAGTAAATAATATGTTAAAGGTGTTTAAATATAAGGAGGAAAGTTTGGAGACATAATAGAATGATTTTAATAATTAGAAATGAGTTTTGAAAGTAGGTAAGGATTTGCTGTATACGATTGGGTAAAGATGAACACAAAAAAGGGAGGCGTGAGGAAGTCAAGAAAGGAAGTTTTTGTAAGCATAAATTTAAAAGTTGGAATTTTCATTTTTTAATCTTTCTATTTGTATTTGTGACTGTTTTTGTTTCACTTTATTTTTGTGGCTGTTATGTTTCTTTTTTTTCTGTAAAAGCAAATAAATATATATTTTTTAAAAAATAATTTGTTAAAAAATCCTGAAGTACAGTCCCTGGGGGTTTAAGCTCAGACTTCAAAGAGATTCTCATCATGGTGCTTGATAACGGAGGTGTTTGGTATTTTTTTCTTCTTCTCTACTTAACATCTACAATTGGTTTTCAATGCCAAGCCTCATTAAGAACTTATTTTTTTTTAAAAAAAGAGGACAGATGGATTTCTGTTTATAATTAGGCATTTAATTGTGCAGCTTTACATAAGACTTGAAAGACTTGATAAAGATGGAAGAGGAGGCAAGATGGCTCTTGCTAATATGAAGCAGCATGAAAAAATATATTCCTCCCTTTCTTTGAGGCGAGTAGGCGTTATGCGCTGACTGATTTTGCAATGATTTGAGATAACAACTTGGAACAATATACAGTGCATTATGAGCGAGAGAGAAGGCTAAGTGGTGTCTAGCAGCGCCCCCCTTTAGGGCCCAGAGGGGGGAGAGTTTCAGTCTCCAAATGACTGATATTTGTGGAATACAGTTTCATTGTAATATTGCAAACAGTTTTGCCTAACAATTTAACTTGGAAGGTACTGGTTCAATAAAGGTCAAAAGGAAGATTTGGACAATTAATGAGTTGCCGCGCCATTAAACTTCAGATAACAGATTTGGACAATTTCCCGGATTGGAATGGAGTCAGAGGAAGCTGCGCTGATAAAAAGACTGTTGGAAAAATGTATACTAACAAAGCTGTATTCGACGGATGAAAGTTTATTATGTTTGACATGATTGAGAATCATGGACTCGGGGACGAAGAATTATAAAGCGTCAAAATGGAAATGTGGAAAATATGGAAACAACGAGGAGAGGCAGGACTGAGATGTGGAGATATGTGTCAGGCCTGGCCTCTTCAGATCACCACACAAACGCTTCTTGTTCTTTTATAACTTTATTGCGTATTAACAAAACAATCTTATAAACGGTTCTTAACTATTATTCCTCAGAGTCACTTCTTTCAGATACCTTCTGAGCTCTGCTTCTCCGTGACCAGCCACTCTCAAAATGGCGAAGGCGCCCTTCCCTTCGCTTTCCCGCTCTTTTTTCTACCCTCCTGGCTAGAGCTGGCCTGTATCTCCCCTCCTCCCAATCTGAGCTAGAACTGAACCCTGGCCTTTCCTGGGAACAGCCGGTCCCTCCCTCTTGTTCCTCTTGCTCTCTTCTACAGTGGTGCCTCGCAAGACGAAAAGAATCCGTTCCGCGAGTCTCTTCGTCAAGCGGTTTTTTCGTCTTGCGAAGCAAGCCCATTGACGGATTAGCGCTATTAGCGGCTTTTAGCGGATAAGCGGCTTAGCGGCTTAGAAAAGGGGGGGGAAAGGAAAAAAACCCCGCAGGAACTCGCAAGACATTTTCATCTTGCAAAGCAAGCCCATAGGAAATTTGTTTTGCGAAGCACCTCCAAAACGGAAAACTCTTTCGTCTAGCAAGTTTTCCGTCTTGCGAGGCATTCGTCTTGCGGGGCACCACTGTATTAAATTCACTGCTCTCCTTCCCCCCTTGGGGAATGCTTTCTCCCTCTGAGAAACCGGAAACTTCTAACTCTTCCCTGACATCATGCTTCAGAGATCCAGATCGTGGGGAGCTCCGAAAAATTTATAATTATAATTTGGACTATAATTTGGTCTTTTGTATTGTAGTTTTTTATTTTAATTGGAGTATTATGATTGGATATATTAACTGGATGTTTTTATTGGAAAATCAATAAAAATGATTTAATTTTTTTTTTAAAAAAATCTTAATTATGTGATCGACTATCTTGCTTTCTGTGGCCTTTTTTGTAGCTCTTGCCGGGAGACACGGTCCTCTTTAAGAAGCTCTTAGGTTTTGGGTTTTTTTTTTGCAAACTCTGGATATCTTGCCAGAGGTATTTTAGGTAAGGATATTTCAAAAAAATTGAGTGAAATTTTTCTATATGCCACTTCTGCGCCCAGTACATTGGTAGCAATGAATTGGAAAGGGGAACCAGTCCCAACGCTATCAGATTGGAAATTCAAATTACAGGAATACATGGAAATGGCGCAAATAACCAAGAGATTGAGAGGCAATACAAAACAATAATTTAGTCAAAAATGGGAAATGTGTAAGATTTACTTATAGAAATATAATAGTGGTATAATATCGATGGCAGCTTTCAAATGACCCTTGTTTAAAGGTATAGTGGAGAAATAAGGTAAAGGGTACAAACTGTTGTAAGAACGTATTGGAAAATACAGAAAGAATAAGGTAACAATGAAGTACATTAATAATATCTATCTATCTATCTATATATATATATATAAATTAATATTAATGTATTTCATTGTATATATATTGTATATATATATATATCCCGCCCATCTGTCTGGGTTTCAACACTAGAAAGGAACTTTGCATCGGGTAATGATAGGAAGTCTGCTTAACGTTAGGAAGAGGATCGGAAAAAGGAGACTGCACAAATTTAACCCAAGCTTAATTTTTGCCAATTCATAGAAGGAAGATTTGGACATGGATACTTACTTTTTTTGTTGAATTAGGAGTGTGTATATTATTTATTCAGGTAGGTAGCCGTGTTGGTCTGATGCAGTCGAAATATATATATTTTTTAAAATGTCCAGTAGCACCTTAGAGACCAACTAAGTTTCTTCTTTATATTATTTACATTGTTATACATTGTTATATTAATATTAATATTATATTATATTTATATTGTTTATATTATTATTCAGTGTGTCCGAAAAAGTGTGCATGCAAACGAAAGCTTGTACTGAGAACAAACTGAGTTGGTCTCTAAGGTGCTACTGGACCATATATGTGTGTGTGTGTGTGTGTGTTCATTCATGAATTTCAATAAAGTTAAAAAATAAAAAGCTTTGGATATCTTGTTTTGCTGCCTTACTGTATTTTAATATTTTGTTGGGAGCTGCCCAGAGTGGCTGGGGAAATTATTATTATTATTATTATTATTATTATTATTATTATTATTAACCCTCATTTGTTTGCCTTCCAGGCGATGTGGCTGGGCTACCCGGGAACCAGCGGGGCTTTATTCATGGATTATATTATCACCGACCAAGAAACGTCCCCGGTGGAAGTGGCGGAGCAGTATTCCGAAAAACTGGCTTACATGCCCAATACCTTCTTCATTGGCGATCACGCGAATATGTTCCCACACCTGAAGGTATTTGAGAAGAGGGCAAGCGGGAACAGTCTGCTTTTTACTGCCGTCTTTTTTCTTGGAAAAAGGCCCAAATCCAAATTGTCGCGTTTTTTCAGACACGTTGTACATATTTCTTTCAGAAAAAAGCAGTCATCGACTTCAAATCGAATGGGCATATCTATGACAACCGAATTGTTTTGAACGGCATCGACCTGAAAGCATTCCTCGACAGCCTGCCTGATGTGAAAATAGTGAAGGTCAGGAAAATTTGGGCGTGTGTAGGTGGTTTTGGAGTCTAACTCCTAATAATAATAATAATAATGATAATAATAATAATAAACTTATTTGTATCCCGCCCTCCCTGGCCGAAACCTGGCTCAGGGCAGCTAGTAACAAATATATCACATTAGTATAAATTCAAACAATTATTATTATATTATTACTGCGAAGTAAATACATCAAAACAAAACCATACATAAAGAATAATATCCAATAAAAGAGAAATGTAATGGTCGTAAGGGGTTACTTGTGCGTAAGTTGCCTGCAAGTTCAGTCACATTGCTTGGTTCACCATGCCTTGGCTGACAGCCCACACTCCGTGGCCGGTGAGAAGAAGGCGCACGGTCTCCAGGAGTGTTGGCTCCCTCCCGGCTGGAGCAACACCGCTCCCACCGCTCGGTCTGACGCGTCTGTCTCTAGCCTCATCGGCTTCTGCAGATCCACGTGCAGGAGCTGTTCCTCCGATGCGAACGCCTTCTTTAGCCTATCGAAAGATCGTTGGGCACTTTCGGTCCAGACGAATTTCTTTTTGCTACTGAGACAATCCGTGATGGGTGCGGTCAAGTGGGCGAAGTTCTTGATGAACTTCCGGTAGAAGTTGCTGAACCCGAGGAACCTCTGCACATCCTTTCGTGTTTTGGTGGCCTTCCAGTCCAGCACCGCCTGCACCTTGCTGGGGTCCATAGCTAGGCCCCGGTCCGACAACCTGTACCCCAGAAATTCCACTTCCCTGGCGTGGAATTGGCACTTCTCCAGCTTGACCCACAACTGGTGCTTCTGCAGTCTCTTCCCTGACATCCTCGACATGCTGCTTCTCATTGTCCGAATAGATTAGGACATCGTCCAGAAATGCTATGCAGTTCTTGTACAGCAGGGAACCCAACACGTGGTACATGAAGGCTTGAAAACAGGCGGAGCCTGACTGTAATCCAAATGGCATGACTAAGTACTCAAAGGCCCCTAGTGGGGTGAACATGGTGTTTTTCCATTCGTCCCCCTCCCTCATCCTAATCAAATTGTACGCTTCCTGGAGGTCCAACTTGGTGAAGATCTTTCCCTTCCTCACCCGTGTTAAAATGTCATCAATCCAGGGCATTGGGAAGGTCACGGGTTCTGATACAAGGTTCAACGCCCTATAGTCTACGATCAATCTGGACTCATTCATGTCATTTTTGTCCACAAAGAACACCGGACTGCCCCCCACTGCCTTAGATTCTCTTATGAAACCTCTTTTCAAGTTCTTATCAATAAAGTTCCGCAACTCCTGCATCTCCCGGTCCGACATGGCATACAGCTTGCCCACCGGCAGCTGAGCCCCTGGGAGTAAGTTGATTTGGCAGTCAAAGGGCCTATGTGGCGTCAGCCTGTCCGCCTCCCTCTTGCTGAAGACCTCCTGTAAGTCAGCGTACTGTGGCGGCACCTCTCCTCTTGGCTTCACTGTCGTTGCTGCCACTCTGGCCAACCTCAACCTGGGTTTTTCCCCCCCTAGACAGTGTTCCAAACAGTGAGTTGACCCAAAGGTGACTGTCCGTTGATGCCAAGCCACCACTGGATCATGTAACACTAGCCAGCTCATGCCTAATATTATCGGGGGTCCTGCCAGAGTGGCCACATGAAAGGCAATGGTTTCTGTGTGCCTGGAAACTCTCATTCTCATTGGTGGGGTTTGATGTGTCACCTCCCCTCCCAGCAGCTCCCTGCCATCTATTGTGGTGACCTGGAGGGGAAAATCAAGTGGCAGCAAGTGGAGTTGGTGCTCTAGTGCGAACTCCTTGCTAAAAAAATTACAGGAGCTGCCTGAATCCAGCATTGCTTTCACCTTGACTCGGTGCCCATTTGGGAGTTCTAGTACCACCTCTATCGCTATTGACGCCTTGGGTGGGTCTGGTTGGGGCACTTCCATTAGTTGCTCGCCTGGCTGCTGTGCCGCCCTGTGGGCAGCCAAGCGTTGGCGTTTCCCTGCACCTTGTCCTCCGCCACCTCCTCCTCGCTACCAGCGGTTCCCACCATCCCTTGCCCAGCCTTTCTTTGTGGACAAGCCCTGGCAAAGTGTCCTGGCTGTTGGCAGAGGAAACACTTCTTGGCGCTTTTGCCAGCCTTTCCCTCCCTTTTCCATCCTCGGTTGGCGCTTGAAACCTCTCTCGCGCGCTCCATCGATTTCCATTGGCTCAACGGGCCCGGAAGGCTGCCTTGGCATCTCAGGAATGCGGTAGTCAGGGCAACGCTCTCCTCTCCCTTCCCGCCTTTCCAAAGCGCGCGCTTCCTGCCGAGCTCCTATCGCAAGCGCAGCTTTGGTCAATTCATCCATAGATTGCGTCACGGTTGGGTACAGCCCCTCCTCAAACAGCATCCGTATAGGCGGGTCATCCAGGTCCCATTCTAGCCGGTGTATCAGCATTGCAAAACGGGACCAATAGTCTCTAACGGATAGGTCCCCCTGCTTGCACCTCATCAGCTCCCGTTGGGTCACACTCTGCCCAATTTGGCTTGAATACATCGCGTCCATAGCTTGGAGAAACTTCCGTACGTCCCTCATGTCATCATTCTGCGTGGCCATTAGGGACCTGACCCATTCGTGCGCCCCATCCTGAAGGTGCCCCATGATATATGCCACCCTCTGCATCGTCAGCAAAGTCATCGTGCTGCAGTTCCAAAGCGTACTCTATTTCCGTTCGGAACGCGTTATAGTCCTGGGGCTTCCCCCCAAACTTGTGTACCAGTCCCGGCACTTTCTTTGCCACTGGGGTGGGTCTAACCTGCGCATCCTGAGTTCGCCTTTCATCCAGCCGCGCCGTCAGCAGAGCTACATGCTGCTCCAGGTCCCGGTTCCTCTTCACCAAGTCCTGCACACCCGCAGCTTGCTCCGCTGCACCGGCACCTCCAGTCTGGCTCATGGTTCCCTGCCTGTGCACAAGTAACTTCAGGGACTGACGGATTGCTGTAATGGTCGTAAGGGGTTACTTGGGCGTAAGTTGCCTGCAAGTTCAGTCACATTGCTTGGTTCACCATGCCTTGGCTGACAGCCCACACTCCGTGGCCGGTCAGTCGCTTGCAGAATCCGTCAGTGGGCGTTTCTTGAACCTCTTCCAGCATAAGAGCTGTTTGACGCCAAGTCTCCTCCTACTTTCCCTGCGCGGGACTCGTCTGCGCAAGTAAGGGGAAGGCAGAGGCGTGTCAGCGCTCTCTCCACTAGTCTTTGGCGAAGGGTCTTGGAGCCCTGTCTCCAACTCCTCTATCTCCTTCTCTTCTCCACTGGTGTTACGCTGAATTCCTTCCCCCCTGCTGGTCCCCTCTCCTGCATCGTTTTGGAGCCTTGCCTCCGCCTCTCTTTCTGATGTCAGTTCCCTGACAAGAAAGAAGGAAAAAGTAAATGAGAAAAAGGAAAAAATGCAAAGAAAAGTAGACAGTCAAAGGATAAAGAAAAGTATTGTATTTCAATACAACAAACACTATTTTACAAAATAATAATAATAAAAATAGACTGCATATCCCTTCTGCCCTTAAGGTCTTCCAACGCCAAAATTACAGCTCAGTTGCTCTATGGTATTCCAGTCTGGCTGCCAGGGTTTACCCAGTTGGTTGAACAACTACAGGCAGCTTTTCTCTTCAAGATTTTCACTGTCCCACGCTGTGTACCCTATGCAGCCTTGTGTCTAGAGGGAGGTCAACACAAGGTAGAGACTGTCACCTGGGCGAGATTTCTTCTATGCTGGTTAAACATCTGCCTTACATCAGATAAAGATCCTCTCCTCAGCGAAGTTTTGTTAGACCCCTTTCTTTCCCCAGGGCTACAACAGTTTAACAAGAAGGTATAGTAACTTGGGCTGTCAGTGGAACTTTTGCGATTGATGTCCCTACCATCTGCCAAGGCTATACAGTGGTGCCCCGCAAGACGAATGCCTCGCAAGACGAAAAACCTGCTAGACGAAAGGGTTTTCCGTTTTGGAGGTGCTTCGCAAAACGAATTTCCTATGGGCTTGCTTCGCAAGATGAAAATGTCTTGCGAGTTTTTCCGACTTTTTCCCCCTTCCCCCCCCCTTTTTCTAAGCCGCTTATCTGCTTATCCGCTAAGCCGAAAAGCCGCTAATAGCGCTAATCTGCTAAGCCGTCAATGGGCTTGCTTCGCAAGACGAAAAAACCGCTAGACGGAACGGATTCTTTTCGTCTTGCGAGGCACCACTGTAATAAAAACTAGATTGTGGGATATTGAACGCCAAGAACTAACAGTAGCAGCAGAGAAAATGTGTTCCCCTCTTTATTTTCAACTTTCTTGGGCACATGAAATTAACCATAATTACCTTGAATTACAGATAGGTAGCCGTGTTGGTCTGCCATGGTCAAAACAAAATAAAAAAATTCCTTCCAGTAGCACCTTAAAGACCAACTGAGTTAGTTCTAGGTATGAGCTTTCGTGTGCATGCACACTTCTTCAGATACCAAGTATCTGAAGAAGTGTGCATGCACACGAAAGCTCATACCTAGAACTAACTCAGTTGGTCTTTAAGGTGCTACTGGAAGGAATTTTTTTATTTTACCTTGAATTAATTACCTTGCTTAACCCTCAAGAAAGAAGGGCATTTTCACTGGCCAGGTTTAATTCAAATCCATCCAACCTCCTTTGGAGAAGGTTCTCAGGCAGGGTGGAAGGAGAAAGAACTTGCCCATGTGAAGCCCACCTGGTGGAAACCCTCACACATATGGTTCTTAATTGTAAACTATATGCTGATCTCCGTCAGCAATTTCTAGATCAACTCTTTATCCCCAAATGGAAACCAGAGTTGGAGGTCATACATTTTCTATTACTGGGGAATGATTAGGAGCTCACCAAGTTAGTGGCTAAATATCTCTGTTTGGTTTTTTGTCGTCGAAATACACTGCATCTCCCTGGAGACCTAGAGATGTGACAATAGACTGCTCTACCTCCTTTCTTTTAGCAAAGGTTTTGTGCCACTGGGGAAGTGGTAATTCTGTATTGATTTGTTTTGGATGTTTGTATGTGATGCCAATAAAAGGTTTGATGATCATGAAATACTTTTTCCCCTCACTGTATATATGGAAAATGTTTGCAGTGTATGGAAAAAAAACATAAAAAACTGAAAAGAAAAAACTTAAAGAAAAAAGAGAAAGCACATTATCCACAAGTGAAGAGCTTTCCCACAGGCATCGGACCAGCACATGAGTAGTAGTAGTAGTAGTAGTAATAAAAATCATTTATACCCTGCCCATCTGGCTGGGTTTCCCCAGCCACTCTGGGCGGCTTCCAGCAAAAGATTAAAATACAATAAAGAGAAGCTTTTTCAATCTATTTTTTTCCCATGGCTTTTAAAATCGTGGCCCAATGCAAGATAGTTCTTTTAAAATCACAGTGGTCCCTTGGTTCTCAAACTGAATCTGTTCCGGAAGTCCGCTCCGAAACCAAGGCATTCCACAACCGAGGCACGCTTTCCCATGGAAAGTCACGCAAAACGGATTAATCCGTTCCAGACTTTGAAAAGCAACCCCTAAAACAGCAATTTAACATGAATTTTACTATTGGATTGTGTTTTTAATATTCAATTGGCTGGGGAAACCCAGCCAGATGGGCGGGGTATAAATAATAAATTATTATTATTCTCTTAACAAGACCATTGATTCATAAAATGAAAGCAATACTCCATGTACTGTACTCTAAAATAAATAAGACAGTATTGTAGGTAATGAAAATTTAATAATTTGTTTTCTGACCTGCTCTGATGATAATCATTGTTTGGAGGGGGGCTTTGTTCCATTTCCGCAGTCACAGTCCATCCATCCATCCATCCGTAGCAAAAGTCATTGCTTGGAGGGGGGGCTTTGATCCACTTGCCTATGCTTGGTCAAGGGTGTGCAAGTTGCAATCCAGCAACATCCAAATGATGTTGTTGATCAGGCATCCCCAACCTTCGGCCCTCTAGATGTTTTCGACTACAATTCCCATCATCCCTGACCACTAGTCCTGTTAGCTAGGGATCATGGGAGTTGTAGGCCAAAACATCGGGATGGCCAAAGGTTGAGGATGCCTGTTGTTGTTGATGATGATGATCATTGTAATGATGCAGCTTCCTTCCTCCCCCCACCCCCCAAGCTATACATATACAGTGGTCCCTTGGCTCTCAAACTTGATCCGTTCCGGACATCCCTTCCAAAACCAAAGCGTTCCAAAACCGAGGTGTGCTTTCCCATGGAAAGTCACGCAAAACGGATTAATCCGTTCCAAACTTTTAAAAGCAAACCCCTAAAATAGCAATTAAACATGAATTTTACTCTTGAATGAGACCATGGATCCATCAAATGAAAGCAATCAGCAACGTACGGCAGTCGCACAATTGGTAGCTGAACCGGGTTCCACCCAGTCGCAAAAGCAAAAGCGCCGCCCAAACAAAAATGCAAAAGACGGCAAAAACAGACCTCAGCAGAACACTCAAATCTAAAGCATCGCGCTCAAATCAGAGCATGTTCTGCTTCCGGAAAAAAATTCCAAACCGCAATACAGTGGTGCCTCGCAAGACGAAATTAATTCGTTCCGCAAGTTTTTTCTTCTTGCGAGTTTTTCGTCTTGCGAAGCACGGTTTCCCATAGGAATGCGTTGAAAATCAATCAATGCGTTCCTGTGGAAACCGCCTTCAGACCAGGTCCGGGGACAGTCTGTCCCCCGACCTCTTCTGAAGGCTGGGGGGGGGACAAGGGCTTTTCTTCCCACCGCCAGCCTTCAGAAGGCTGTTCTGAAGGCTGGCGGTGGGAAGAAAAGCCCTTCTCCCCACCTCCCGCCCCGCAAGCTCCGGGGACAGGAGGGCTTTGCTGCCGACCGCCAGCATTTTAAAAGCCCCCGGGACAGCGGAGGTCTTCTGAAGGCAGACGGTGGGCGAAAGTCTTTGCTCCCCCCTGCCTGCCTTCAAAAGCGCTACGCTTCTCCGCTATCCCGGGAAGGCAGGCAGGGGGGAGCAAAGACTTTTGCCCCTCTTCTGAAGGCTGGCGGTGGGCGAAAGTCTTTGCTCCCGACAGCCAGCATTTTAAAAGCGGTCCGGGATAGCGGGAAAGGGCAGCGCGCTTCCCTGCTATCCCGGACCGCTTTTAAAATGCTGGCGGTGGGGAGCAAAGCCTTTCGGCCCCCGCCGGCCTTCCTGGACGTCTTCTGAAGGCCGGAGGGGGGTGAAAGGCTTTGCTCCCCACCGCCAGCATTTAAAAGAGGTCCCCGGAGATTTCCCTATGGGCTTTCTTCTTGCGAAGCAAGCCCATAGGGAAATTCGTCTTGCGGAACGACTCAAAAACGGAAAACTCTTTCGTCTTGCGAGTTTTTCGTTTTGCGAGGCGTTCGTCTTGCGAGGCACCACTGTACTTCCTTCCAAGTTTGCAGCGCTTGGCTTCCAAGTTGTTTGAGTCCCAAGGTGTTTGGGAACCGAGGTGCCA
Source organism: Podarcis erhardii (assembly GCF_964252035.2). NCBI lineage: Eukaryota > Metazoa > Chordata > Lepidosauria > Squamata > Lacertidae > Podarcis > Podarcis erhardii. The sequence continues at coordinate 6,980,036 of NC_138506.1, read as the reverse complement.
CTGTGGTACAAATGGGCCAGCACCCAGTTGCTTCCCCCCCTTTAATTATTATTTTTTAAAAAATAATTGCTACTGATTTTCTTTCTTGCCCGTTTCCCAACTCCTGTATGCAGCAAATGTCTGGCATAATGGGGACCTGCCAAAGCTAGATGGCTTTCAGGCAAAATTTATACGATCTCTGCTGCAGGTACCTAACTGCGTCCCCAACTCCGTACTTCTGTTGGAAGCTGGTGAATGCCCAATTTCAGCTAGAGCGTGGTGGGCTGCCCTAAAACATTGGCTCAGGATTTCAGTGTTTAATCTAGGGAAGGGTCTGTACCAACATTTGACCAATGAGGAATTTGTCAGCAAATGGCAGAAAACCATGGCTAAAAAAGCCATCTCTATTGGTCTGTCTCCCCCCCAACTGTATTACCTGGGTTATGAAGGCGCCCAAAAGGTTTTAAAGCAAAGATTATGGGACAATGCACACAGTGACTTGCGATCTCGATCACACGCAGTCTGTAGTCCGCTGGCAGCAGGAGTTCAATATGGGTATGTCTTTGAGTTAACATCTTACATCAAAAACCTGACAGTACCTAACTATCGAAGGCTTTTCACCAAAGCCAGACTAAATGTCTTCCCCTCTGCAGTGCTGGATGGTAGGTTGAGAGGAGTTCCCTACCAGGACAGACTTTGCTCGTGTGCTCAAGACATCGATTCCATAAATCATATTTTGTTGCTGTAATGGGATGAGGGGCTGCTTGTGCGTGAGCGCTAAGGTTCTCACAGTTTTGTAGGTAGTTTTAAAACTCTCCCTCTCCGCGGAGCCATCAGTGCGTGGCTGCCTTAATCGCTGGCAGAATCCGTCAGTGGGCGTTTCCTGAATTTCTTCCAACATAAGAGTTCCTTGACCGAAAGTCTCCTCCTTGATTCTCTGCGTGACAGCTTTCTGCGCAGAGTGGGCGTCCCAAGGGGAGGTCCTGAGCTCTCACCACTGGCCTCGCTTGAAGCGTCTCTGAGCCTAACCTCCGACGCTGTCTCCTCTCCCCCTCCTTCTTCAGCGGTGAGTTTCTGCGGGAACTCTCCCTCTCCCCCTGCTGGTTCCTTCCTCAGCATCTGAGGGTCTCCCAGCATCCGAGAGCCTCTCCACCCCCCTGAGCTCCGATGGCAGTTCCCTGACAGTTGCATTGTACAAAGTATGAGCAGGCCAGGGCTGAACTGATACTACCCTTGCTGGTGCCTTTCCCGGGAAAGTCAGAGGCTCACTATGTCAGGTTCCTACTGGAAGACCGGACAAAAGCTAGAACGTTGGCAGTGGCAAAGTTTTTATCGGTGGTTGCAAGAACAAATGAGCCCTATATTCTAAACAAAATGCTTGATTAACCTGGAGGTAGGCTGTATGAACTGTGTATTGATTTGTAATGTTTTGTTGGGTCTCTGGACCGTATTAAAGATTGATAATGATTTTCTTTCCTCCTAACAAATATTCAGCATCCTCACTTAGCATTCGTTTTCCCATTTCCCTCCTCCCTGTCAACGTCCCCCAACTTCCATTTCTGGTTTGTTACACCAAATCAGGCATCCCCAACCTTCGGCCCTCCAGATGTTTGGACTACAATTCCCATCATCCCTGACCACTGGTCCTCCTAGCTAGGGATCATGGGAGTTGTAGGACAAAACATCAGGAGGTCTGCAGGTTGGGGATGCCTGCACCAAATGTTACATTCTGCTGTTTATACATAATGTTCTTTTATCCCGTTATACCGTATTTTTCGCTCTATAAGATGCACCCAACCATAAGACACACCTAGTTTTTAGAGGAGGAAAACAAGAAAAAAATATTCTGAATCAAATGTTGTACTAAACTATTTAATAAACATAGGGGCGATGGGAGTTGTAGTTCAACAACATCTGGGGACCCACAGGTTGAGAAAGGCTGAATTACGGTATGTGAGGTGGGGCTTACCTGCCCCCCCCCAATATTTTATTCAAGTTGGAAGAGGGAAGGAAGGAAGAGAGAGGGAGAGCTCACATTTGTGCGTGCCTGTGGCGGGCAGCTGCCTCCGAGGTGACGCTGGAACTGGAGCAAAAAGAGGAGGAGGAGATGCCGGGACAGGAGCCGTGTCAGCTGGGAGGAGGGGCGGAAGGGGCTGCCATCTGTCCCTCCTTCTGGCTCCTGTCCACTTTGCTGCTTTAAAGCTAGCCACGGAGGAGGGAAGGAAGGGGAGCCATGGCTCCCATCCGTCCCTCCTCCACGGCATTCACTTCATAGGACGCACAGACATTTCCCCTTACTTTTTATGAGGAAAAAAGTGCGTCTTATGGAGCGAAAAATACAGTTATTTCTTGTTCTCTGGAAATGAAGTTGTAAATGTTTTATTTAAATCCTGCCAGTGAGTCCATGGTTTTCTGTTTTTTTTTCCTGCAAGTAAGTTGTAAAAGGCTCCCATTCTTTTTCAAAGTCCCTCTTGCCCATTTCACGCAGTTTGTCTACTGACTTTCTTAGCTCTGCGTAATTCACCAGTTTTTCTTGCTACTGTTCACTTGATGGTCTTTCTCCTGTCTTCCAGTTTTGGGCTATTGGGATTTTTGCTGCTTTCGTGGGGTGCATAAATAACGTCCGATTTTTCTCCGGCAATTCTTGTCCTAAAATACCTAATGAAAAAGCTTCTGGTTTGACTTCCGGGTTAGCGCGATCTGGAAATGGCGGATTCCCTCCGAGCTGCGGAGGGAATCGGCTCCACCGAGGACGGGTCTTGCCGCGCCGGCGACGCGGGGACCCTTAGAAACCGCAGGCGCTGAAGCCTGCGGACGGGAAGACTCGGTGGGCACCTTAAGCACCCCCCCGACCCTCGAAAAAGGGTACGGAGGGTGGTGTGGCGCTGAGAGTCGATCGACACCTCGGTGGAGCGGAGCCGCGAGCCACGACCGGAGAGCGCTGACTTTCTCCCTGGAAATTTGGATTGAAAGAATTAACCCGTGAGTAAATGGAATTTGGCTTTAAGAAATTTTTCCTTTGAATTGGAGACGACCGGAGGGTGTGCTAAAAGGGAGTCCGCACCCCCCCCTAATTACAGACAATTTTTAAGCAAAGCTCAGAGAACTAAGAACTGTTAAATGGACAGATTGAAAACTTGTTAACTGATATCCCTCTGAACTAAAAGCTAAATTGAAACAAAGTGGTTGGAGACTTGATAGAAAGAAATAAAAAAGATTTGGACTGTTGGAAAAAGTTTATAAAGTAACCAGAATCCCTCTAGGGGGATTCCAAAGCTACTACAATGGCGGCAGAAGGAAAACTACAGGCAGAGATAAACAGGATGTTTTATCTTGTGGGAATATTGCAAGAGCAGAGTCTGAGTATGAACAAACAATTAATGACCTTGACTTCAGGAACAAGCAACTCTGCTGAATGCATGAAGGATTTGACAGGAAAGGAATCTGCAGCCGAAACAGAAAAGACATTCCAAGAATCGGAGGAAAGAGAGCAAGGAGAGGAGAAAGAACAATTGAAAAATACCAACAAAAAGTCCATAATGGTGGAACGCAAGGGAAAAGACTATTGGATTATCTGGATTACAACACTGCAAAAGATGTTAAGGATGAAGGAGGGGGCCCCTGAAGTATCTGGAACACAGGAACTCGAAGGATACAAGAAATACGATTGGGGCTATCCTTTTGATCATGAAAGACTGGTTGACTTTTGGCAGCAGTTGCTATCAAGTATCCATGTGGGAAGAAAAATTGGAGTGATGGAGAATGGATTGTTTCGAGATTTGATGACCGATATAAGAGACTTCCAACAGAATCGACGGAGAGGAACTGAAAGGGACTTAAAGGCTTCGGACGTGAGGAATCCGGGCTAAAAACTACGGTTGATTCTTATTTGAAAAGGGACCAGAACCTGGGAAGGGGGGAGGGGGAAGCAGAAGGGTAAGAACGACGATAAATTTTGGGTTGGGTGAAAAGGGTCTATATTTAAAAACGGGAAATCGGGGGAAGGGAATCTACGCCGACCTTAGGAAAAAATTTAAATGTTTATAAGAGCTGGGGATAAGAGAAATGGGGCTAATCACGAAGAGATATATTTAAAAATATCAACTATAGGTTAAGAAGAAGAAACTAAAATTTGTTGAACGAATCATGGGAATAGGGATGTATGAAGAGGGGGTGGGGGGGAGTCCGGGGAATAAGGTTAAGAAAACAAGGTGTTGTGATGATATCTGTTTTGTTTTTGTTGTAACTTGTGTGTTTGTGTTTTGTAACTTGTGTTTGTCTTTAAAAAATGTGAAAACCCAATAAAAATTATTATAAAAAAAAAGAAAAAGCTTCTGGTTTTTTCACAAAAGAGATGATTTTAAAAATCTTGGAAATGATATATAATGAACTGGAAATAACATTTTTTCCCAGTTCATTATATACCATTTCCCTTTTTTAAAAATCATCTTGCAATCCCACCGCGTACAATAGCCCCCCCTAAAATGCCTGAAACGCAGACAAAATAAAGCCACAAGAGGGGTTGCCGCGTCAGAAAACCAGATTGTAGCCGACTTGTCTGCGAAATCCTTTTCACTTTCTGTGCTATGCTTCTATTTATTTTTTTTTAAAAAATAGTATTTATTACTTTTAAACCTTACAAAAAAGAAGAAAAAGAAAAGAAAAAAAGAAGCAAAAGAAAGAAAAAACAATACAATACAATATATAAACAATACACAACGCAACATTAACACATTAGACTAAACAGAACAGAGCAAAAACAATTTAAAAACATACATCATACCATTTCAATGCCTTATCTTCCATTCCCTTGTTTCATCGACCTCCTCTCACCTCCCTTTTTGTATTCCACTTCTATTGTTTCAGCAATTCCTTTTCATCTTTCTCTATTTTCTGTCATATAATTATCTTAACTTATTTTAACCTTATTTTCCATTAATACTATAATACTTATTTATGCGTAACTCCTTATAACATTTCTACTAAAGCTATATAATTTCATTCCAACATTTTTCTGACACTCATTAATTTTACAGTATTTCTATAAATAGACTTTAAACTTTTTCCAATCTTCTTCCACCGTCTCTTCTCCCTGGTCTCGGATTCTGCCAGTCATTTCCGTCAATTCCATATTGTCCATCAACCTGGTGATCTTCTGTCCGAGGCTCTTAATTCTTTTCCAAGTCCCTTCTGCAGATCTTCTTCATATTTATACATGCACTTTACTTTGTCTTCTGCTGATCTTGTTCTTAATTTCCTTCCTTTGATACGGAAGAGTATATCTCGGGGAAGCTCCGACCTAGCAATGTTTTTATTCCTTCTCGACAGGTCAGCCAAATCTCCGTAGTTAAAACTAAAATCCAAAAGATATTTCAGGACGTGTTTCAAAATCCCTCCAAATCTGAAAGTCCCCACAGCTCCAATCTCCTCCTGACCCAGGTCCAGGTCCCAAAGGTCAGTAAATCCCTGCATGAGGTGATCTATCCAACTTTCCTTCTCCAGTCCAAGCAGGGCTCCAATCCTCAAAATCTGACTTTCTCTGAATTCAATCATAGAAGGCAACAACTTATAGTCATCAGATTGCCTCTGTAAGGCTGGGGCTCTCTTCCTCTCCACTTGTATTACTTTAGGTTCAACAACAACTTTCTCCCTCGTCTTCTCCCCAGTTTGCCATGTCAAAGTAGATTCCTGTATCGATTCCTGAATAGTTGCCATCTGTCAATTGCCTCCACTTATCCTGAAGTGGCACCTGATGATGGGCGGCAAAGGCAGAGTCCATATAGGAGCGGGTTGCCCCTGAATCCACCATAGCATGGGTGAGAATCCAGGGCCCGCCAGGGGGGCACCGGAACCATGAGGTGTCGCAATTCCACCGATGAGGGCCCCTCTTGCATGGTTTGGGACCCCAGGTAGCCAGGGCCTTCGGCTACCAGGGTTGGCGGTTTCCCTGCGGCACCTTCTCGGGGCAGGATCGGGCGTAATGTCCACTCCCACCGCAGTAAAGACACAGGTTCCCCTCCCGACGCTGCGTCTTCTCCGAGGGGGAGAGGCGAGGCTGTACTGCCCTGAGCTGCGTTGGCTCATCCGGCAACTCGGCTGTGGGCGTGGACCTGCTGGGAAGGACTGGAGCGAGAAGCCGGGAGTGCTGGCGGTCCCGGGCCTGGCGACGGTCCTCCAACCGATCGTCTATCTGCAGGCTCCGCTGAATGAGGGCATCCAGCATGGTGGGGCGATCCATCATGGCCAGCTGGTCCAGTATCTCGTCCAAAAGCCCCTCGAGATACTGGTCCCGAAGTGCAGTCATTCCAGGACAAGTCCTGCGCCAACAGCCGAAATTCTGTGGCGTAGGCGGCGGCTGTGAACTTGTCTACAAAACCCCACATAGTCTGTCAGCAAAGGAGAGTCTTGCCAGAGCAGCAGCAAAGCCCACTTGGCCACCTGGTCTTTCAGCAAGCTGATCAAGAAGTGCACCTTGGTGCGATCGTCAGGAAAATTCCGGGCTCACCCCTGAATATACAGCTTGATATTTCTCTAGCAGGGCCACTGGGTACTTGCGAGAAACTGGGGTGTCGGCCCCAGGACCCAATGAAGGGGGAGTGGGTGTGGTGGGAGCAAACTTTGCTGGTCCCGGGGGGGGGGGTACCGTGCAGCGTGGTCCGTGTCCGGTCTGAGGCTGAAGCGGGGTCCAAGGCAGGGAGTCGGGCATGGTCAGGAACTCTGGCAGAAAGCAGGACAGGGCGCCGGCACGAACAGATAACCAACGCTGTTGCTCCCGCAACCTGGGACTGGTCGGGTTGGCCTTTATCTCCTCTGACGCATAGGGCGGCCCCGGTCCACAGGTGACTCGCCTCTCCTGGCCTGGAGGCGAGCACTCCTCCTGCGAGAACTTAGTTCCCTCCGCCTCTCTGCCCTGAGCCTCTGCAGCTCAGGAGAGGCTGGAGGGCTACTGGACCCAGAGGCAACTTCACCTTCCCCTGACAGGGCTGGGAGAGGAGCAGCTGCAGGCAATGGGCCAGAGCAGATTCAGCTGGTGTCTGCTCCTGAGGATCCGGCACAGGTGAGGGCCCTTCAGGTTCAAGCCCCTGCCCCGGAGGTGGGGACTCCTGTGCAGGCTGGGATTCCTCAGGTTCAGCCTCTGAATCAGATTCTCAGGCCATCACAATAACTTTTTCCCACATTCACACCCATACCACAAATAGGAAGAGGGCAGAAAGGAAGCTTATAATGCTAGCAGACAACTTCAGAAGTAGTATTGTGCACTCTTTGTGTCTACATATTGATGGTGGTAAACCAGTAGAGCTTCCAAGCTTCTTCAATGAACAGAGCTCAACTTCACTAAATAGTTTGCACATTTCCAATCTCCAGGACTCTAAAAACATATTAGAGCAGCGGCTTGAAAGCAAGTCTCTTCCTCCTCTTTTTACTTAAAACAACAGCACATCTGTCAGGGAACTGCCATCAGTTCAGAGGCAAGAGGTGGAAGGGCAGCTGTGGAACCTCTGAAGATCTTGCAAAGCAGTTCCTCCTCTGGCGAGGAGGAAAGCCCCGCCTCCAGTGGGGAGGAGGTGTAGGGACCAGGAGATGCTAGGGAGAACCTCAACACCAAGCCTGAGCAAAGCAGAGGGGAGGGAAGTACCCCTTTGACAGCGCCCACTCTGCGCAATGCGGCTTCACTCCGTGAAAGAAGCAGTCCATTCAGAGCACCGCGCTGCTCACCCCACGTCGCTCCGGATCCCCTAAACAGGGTTTCCCCGCGAGTAGGGGAGGCGCAAAAGGTGCCAGCCGAATCCCAGGTTCACAGGCTTCTTCCACCTGTGATTTCAGTGGGTCTCCGCCTTCGCCGGGGCAGTCAGACCCTGTTTTTCACGGAGTAAGTTCCTCCCGATCGGAGGAGCTCAGCCATTGCCGGAGGCGCCAACCCGGAAGTCCCCCACCTGTCCTCTCTCAACTACAGTGGTACCTCAGGTTACAAACACCTCGGGTTACAGACTCCGTTAACCTGGAAGTAGTACCTCGGGTTAAGAACTTTACCTCAGGATGAGAACAGAAATTGTGCACCTCAGGCATGGCGGCAACAGGAGGCCCCATTAGCTAAAGTGGTACCTCAGGTTAAGAACAGTTTCAGGTTAAGAACGGACCTCCGGAACAAATTAAATTCGTAACCAGAGGTACCACTGTATTGTGTGTTGAAAACCAGCTGTTAAGCACATCCAGTGGAATCTGCTTAGAAGCCACCTTACTCAGGAAGCTGACATTATCAGGGTTCCTCATTGTGATAATGCACCTAGGAGCCCCTTTCAGACCCTTTTCTCATCGTGGGAAGGCTAGGGGTGGAACAGACACACTTGGTGTGCATGGGGATTCCTCTGATTGGGAGGAATTTACTCCGTGGAAACAGGGTCTGGCCGCCACGGCGAAGGCGGAGACCCACTAAAAATCACAGGCGGGAGAAGCCTGTGAACCTGGGATTCGGCTGGCACCTTTTGCGCCTCCCCTACTCGCGGGGAGACCCGGTTTCGGGGATCCGGAGCGACATGGGGTGAGCGGCATGGTACTTCGAATTGATTGCTTCTTTCACGGAGTGAAGCCGCATTGCTGTTGCCGGAGAGCGCTGACTTTTTCCTGTGGACAATTCGATTTTAAACAACTACCCGTGAGTAGAACAGAAAATTGGATCTATAAATGTCTTAATTTGGCACCGAAACGGGAAAGTTTTAAACAGGAAGTCCACCTTCCCCTTTTGTAAATAGATTGAAGCAAAGACGCTGCAAGCTAAGGTCTTGGAAAGTCTTCCACAAAGGATTAAACTTCAATTGATTCAAACTATTAAACCCCCCTTGGAAACAGGAGAAGAGGGGGGAAATTTTGGATCATGCAAGCCTGCAGGAGAGAGTGTTGAAAATTAAATCACCACTGCTCTGAACCTGGAAAGGGTTCTGCCAGTAAGATTGACGTTTTGAAGTTCATTGGCTGTGAATAGAACGTATCTTGACAGTTAGCTAAATAAGAGAAATATATTGTTTCCATTGTCCTCTTCTGCGTTTAAAAAGGAGGAAAAGTAACTGAAAATTGAAACTATATTTACTGTTTGAACTGTGCTTAAAAGGATTGACACAAATAGAAACTGTTTCCCTCTAGAGGGAGCCTTTGAAACTGTTATAAGAGCTGAGCTGGGGGAACCAGCTGCAAGATAAGAGACTGTGAGAATCAGGGATTGACCTTGGACTATTTGAGAATGTCGACAGAAGAAGCTTTAGTGATTGCATTATGCAAGATAAGTCACTCGTTGGAACAACTTCACAAGAAGACAGATGTCATGACTACTAAAATTGATAACTTGGGACAAAAAGTGACTAATTTGGGACAAAAAGTGAACATCAATACAGAAATTATTCAGGATCTGATACAGGAATCTACTTTGACAGGGCAAATTGTCGAGAAGGCGAAGGAGAAAGTTGTTGTTGTTGAACCTAAAGTAATACAAGTGGGAGCCCCAGCCTTACAGAGGCAAATTGAGGACTATAAGTTGAGGCCTTTTATGATTGAATTTAGAAAAAGTCAGATTTTGAGGATCGGAGCCCTGCCTGGACTGGAGAAGGAAAGTTGGATAGATCCCTTCATGCAAGGATTTACTGACTTTTGGGATTTGGACTTGGGTCGTGAGGAGATTGGAGCTGTGGGGGCCTTTGGATTTGGAGGAATTTTGAAACATGTCCTGAAATACCTTATGGATTTTAGATTTAACCATGGAGATTTGGTTGACCTGTTGAGAAGGAATAAAAGCATTGCTAGGTAGGAGCTTCCCCGAGATCTGCTCTTCAGTATCAAAGGAAGGAAAATAAGAACAAGATCAGTAGAAGACAAAGTAAAGTGCATGTATAAATATGAAGAAGACCTGCAGAAGGGACTTGGAAAAGAGTTAAGAGCCTCTGACAGAAGATCACCAGGTTGATGGACTATCCGAGACCAGGGAGAAGAGATGGTGGAAGAAGATTGGAAAAAGTTTTAAAGTTTATTTTCAGAAATAGAAATATTGTAAAATTACTGAGTGTTAGAAAAATGTTGGAATGAAATCTTATGGCTTTAGTTGAAATGTTATAAGGAGTTAAGCATAAATAAGCATTATAGTATTAATGGAAAATAAGGGTAAAAATAAGTTAAGATATTTATATGACAGAAAATAGAGAAAGATGGAAAGGAATTGCTGAAACAATTAATAGAAGTGGAATACAAAAAGGGAGGTGAGAGGAGGTCGATGAAACAAGGGTATGAAAGATAGTCTACTGAAATGGTATAATGTATGTTTTTAATTTGTTTTTGTTTTGTTTTGTTTAGGTTAATGTTGTGTTTTGTATTGTTTATATATTGTATTGTATTGTTTTTTCCTTTTCTTTTTTTTGGTCTTTTTTCTTCTCTTTCCTTTTTGTAAGTTTTAAAAGTAATAAATATTATTTTTTTTTTAAAAATAAGATCTTAACCCGAGGTACCACTGTATAGGTTGCCTACATTCTGCCTGTGCAAATGGCTTTAGATACCTATTAGGTCCATAAATTACCATATAGCATATATTCAATACAAAAAAACAGCGACAATTTGTTGTTGACAAAGGACAGCTGGACATATAAAGGGCCCCATTACCTTCAGTAGCTCATCAAACCTAAATCTGGCCCTGGACACACACACACACACACACACACACACACACACACACACACTCTCTCTCTCTCTCTCTCTCTCTCTCTCTCTCTCACACACACACACACACACACACAAACAAACTCTACACATGCATTATCCTCAAACATAGAGAAGAACCCTGTGAGATAATTTAATCCAGGAATTTGTGCTTTTAACATGATATGTACAGATATGTGCAGTTAGTGATTTATAATGTGCTTAATAAAATTAGGAGCTGTTTTGATGGGTATGTTGTACATGGATTAGAAACTGAATAAAAAAAAATCAGCTGAGACGTTCTTCCTTAAGAGTCAAGGCCGTCCTGTTTTGAATGCTGTTGCCCATAATTCATGTTATGACTTTGCACTGAATGTACAGGCTATTTCTTCTGCAGCACCTGAGGGGGGGAAGTGTAGTGCATACAGTGGTACCTCAGGTTACATACGCTTCAGGTTACATACGCTTCAGGTTACAGACTCTGCTAACCCAGAAATAGTGCTTCAGGTTAATAACTTTGCTTCAAGATGAGAACAGAAATCGTACTCCGGCGGCGCGGCGGCAGCAAGAGGCCCCATTAGCTAAAGTGGTGCTTCAGGTTAAGAACAGTTTCAGGTTAAGTAGGTACCACTGTAATTCATATCTGTAATACTGATCATACAAAGGCTTCTGAAATTTCTTCCAGTTCTAAGTTTATTTAATCATATTGTCCTCCTGGATGAATTGAGATGATTACACAGATACCAAGGAACATTTATAGACATCAATGAGGAAAAGAGAATGTACTGAGCTTTGAAATATAGCCTTTAATCCAAAACTCAGCAAGATTCTACTGTAGTGGATTTCAAAGTCAAATATTTAAAATTATAATTCAAGCTTTTGGCATGTCCTTTGAAATAAATATCAACTATTTGGGGATTGACAGCAAATCAGCATCCAGTTTCAGTATTTATTGTCTTATTTCACCAACCAGTGTTTAATTTTGTTGTTGTTCTTGTTGCAACAGTATTCTTAAAACTCAGTATGGTGTAGTATTATCTAGAGTGCTAGACTAAGGTCTGGGAGACCTGTGTATAAATTCCCTTGATCATCTGGAGACTTGAGGCCAAAGTATTTTTCATATTGGTCTAATTTTCAGGATTGGGTGTGGGTTTTTTGGGTTTTTTTGTGGAAGTGTGGAAGGAACTACCAGGAAAGCTTAACAGAGGCTATTTCCTTGTGGAGAAAAGAGTACTGGTATTATAAACAAGCTATTGGAAAGAGGAGCAAGATAGCATATGAACATTGCCCCCAAATATTGTCATTCCTTGTGGCTCCCAAATGCTGCTGATTCTCCATAATTTCCTAAATTGTCACAAAAACCCCCACATTTCTGCACTCCTGTTAAACATTGTTTCACTTCTAAAGTCCAAAACTACTTTCAGTTCCCACACAGCCAGATGTGTTGGGCAACCCTACCTATGGTGGTGGTGCAGCCAGATTGTATGCAGGCTTATCATCCCACAGACTCCCTTTGGGTACTAATGCTTAGAAGTACAAAGAATCATACAGGTGAAACTCGGAAAATTAGAATATTAGAACAAAAAATTAGAAAATTAGAACAAAAACCCCAAATTAACAATCTCAGAAAATTAGAATATTAAATGAAATCAGCAAAACAAGGGCTGCAAATAGAGCAATATTGGACCTCTGAGAAGTAGAAGCATGCATATGTACTCATTACTTGGTTTGGGCCCCTTTTGCATCAATTACTGCCTCAATGCGGCATGGTATGGATGCTATCAGCCTGTGGCACTGCTGAGCGTGTTATGGAAGACCAGGAAGCTTCAATAGCAGCCTTCAGGTCTTCCGCATTGCTCAGTCTCATGTCTCTCAGCTTTCTCTTGGCAATGCCCCATAGATTCTCTGTGGGGTTCAGGTCAGGCGAGTTTGCTGGCCAATCAAGCACAGTAATCCCATGGGCATTGAACCAGGTTTTGGTACTTTTGGCAGTGTGGGCAGGTGCCAAAGTCCTGCTGGAAAATGAAGTTAGCATCCCCATAAAGCTCATCTGCGGAAGGAAGCATGAAGTGCTCCAAAATCTCTTGGTAGATGGCTACATTGACCCTGGACTTAATGAAGCACAGTGGACCAACACCAGCTGATGACATGGCTCCCCAAATCTCTTTTCTGTTGAGAGCAGCTTTTGCATCTCATTTGGAAACCAAGGACCCAGAGTCTGGAGGAAGAATGGGAAGGCACACAATGCCAGATGCTTGAAGTCCAATGTGAAGTTTCCACAGTCTGTGTTGATTTGGGGAGCCATGTCATCAGCTGGTGAGATTGTTAATTTGGGGTTTTCATCAGCTGTATGCCGTGATCATCACAGTTATAACAAATAAAGGCTTGACATATCTCGCTTTGCATGTCATGAGTCTATCTCATATATTAGTTTCACTGTTTAAGTTGAATTACTGAAATAAATGAACTTTTCCACGATATTCTAATTTTCTGAGTTACACCTGTACTTCAGGGGTTTATGCTTTGAGGAACCTATTTCACTGGGGAAGCTCAAAATCCACTGAGCCTCTCTGCCTTGAGAATCATCTGAATCTGAACACACTGCTATCATTTTTTTTTGTTTAAAAGAAAATGGTATCAGCTCAGGTCTACCACAGGAACTTAGCTAAGTGGGAATTACCAGACACACCATACCAGACACCCCCCTGCAATTATTTTGTTCCACTGCATGAGATGCATCGCAGAAAATTTCAAAACCTTTGTCAATACTTGATGTAAACGGCAACCTATAATGTTTGGTATGTTTAAGGTACATTACCACTCTCTTAAGAGCAGAGAAACATTGCGTAGTGGGCTTTTCCACAAATTTTGCCAGAAAGTGAAAAGCATAAGTTATATCTGGTCTTGAGATTCTTTGAATGAAATTTAGCTTGCCTATAGCAGAACGATACAAAGTTTTGTTAGGAAATGGCTTATCTTCACCTGTAAAGGTGAAACCACACACCATAGGTGTTTCCTTCCCATTTGCATTTTCTAAACATAGAATTTCAACAAGATCATCAATTTTTGCAGTTTGATGAACCAGAAAAGATCCATTTTTGCCTTTCTCAATTTGCATGGATAAGTAATTTTTAGCTATGCCTAATTCCACCGCATCAAATTTCTTCTGTAACTGTGATACTACCTGTTCATATTCCTGTTTAGTTTTTGTAGAAATTAACACGTCATCTACATACACACATATTTTTGTTACAGAGTTTGCCCTTTCCTTTATAAACACACAATTGTCTGCCTTTCCTTGTGAAAAACCAATATCCAGCAATTCTTTTGCTAAAGTTTGGTGCCAATTCCTTCCACTTTGGTGCAGACCATAAAGGGATTTATTTAATTTGCATACCAAACCTTCAGGGACACGCATAAAAATTTGTTCTTTTAAATCTGCAAACAAATATGCAGTTTTTATATCTAGGTGATAAACGGAATGTCCACGTTGTGATGCATCTTTTAACAAAAGCTTAACTGTTTCATATTTTACACTTGGTGAATAACACAAATCATAATCTTCGCCTGGAATTTGTTGAAAACCCCTAGCAACTAATCTTGTTTTGTACCTTACAACTTCATTTTTGTCATTCATTTTAACTCTATAAACCCATTTTGAATCAATAAGTCTCATATCTGGGGTTTGTGGTACAAGAGACCAAGTGTTATGCTCTTTTAAAGAAGCTATCTCAGAGTTCATAGCTTTATACCAATTTACAGCTTGGTGCTTAGGTAAATTCTGAACATCATTGTAGCTTTTTGGCTCAAAAACCGCCTTATTGGCATACACTGTATTAAAATGTTCATCTGCAAATCGTTGTGGCTAAGTGAACTACTAGTTTCAGGTTGTAAATCATCATTTTCAGGCTGAAGAGATGCCTGTGGGCTAAGCTCACGGTCAGAAAACTCAAGAGAATCTAACCTCCCCTCGGGTGCCTGTGACTTTAAATCATCAAACAAATTATCAGATTCAACAGGCTTTTTGTCTTTTTCCATTAATTCAGAAGCACCATTTCCTGCTGCTGCTGCTTCTTCCTCTTCTTCCTCAGTACTATCTATACCGTCAGTATCTTGGAAAACAGCAACTCCATTCCAATTTACAGTTTGTATCATGCTTCTGGTAATATGAAATTTGCCAGTTGCTGGTATGTAAATGCTGTACGCCCCCTGCTGGTAACCCATTAATTTTCCCTGAACACTACGCTCATCCAATTTCTGCTTAGCGGGATAATGCATAATTACATCTGAACCCCAAATGTGTAGGTATTTCAGATTAGGGCGTTTTTTAAACAACTTCTCATAGGGGGTGACATCTAAACCAGAATGATAACTGCGATTTCTAACATAACAAAAGGCATTGAGCGCTTCAGCACAAAAGACTTTGGGCAGACTAGCATCGTGCAGATAAGTTTTAACCCCTGCTTGCAGATCATGCTGCACAACTTCAACAAGCCCATTTTGCCAGGGACTTCGGGGGCAAGATAACTCATGAGTAGTCCCCTGCGCTTCCAGGAATTTCTCAAAATCCTCAGAAACAAATTCCCCGCCCCGGTCACAAAACAGGTTCTTAATTGGTTTGTTAAAGTGCGTTTTTACCCAGTTGCAAAAAACTTTGTACTTCTCAAATGCTTGTGACTTTTCAGCTATTGCATAAGTCCAACAGTATCTACTATACTGGTCTATCAGGGTAAGCCAGTACCACGAACCTCCTAAGGATGGTGGGAGTGGCCCAACTAAATCACAATGTACACGCTCAAATGGCTCAGTTACTTTCCTATCTGAGCACCTACCCTTGTGTGCAACCTTAATCTTATTCTTGCAACAGGATGGACATTGCATAAAGAATTTACATGGTTTTAAGTTGAGGCCATTAACAATATTCTTTGTCTTAATTACATCAGCAAAATTGAGGTGTCCTAAAAGTCTGTGCGCCTCATGGACACACCCAGAATGTGGCCTTACATTCCTCAACCCCTGGCTTGACTGTACTGCTCTGCAATTTATAGGCAATTGTGAGTAGGTGCGAAAATACAGTCTATATAAACCATCAGAGTCCCGGGCATATAATAGACGTTTGTTCCCCTCGAAAAACTCACACACTGACTTTAAGAAACACACAGTTATGCCTTGACGAGCAAAACACCTTACTGATAATAAATTGTCCACTGAAGGGCAGTAAATGCAGTTCGCTATTGTGATGTTTAAAGAGTCAAGTTTAACAGTACCTGTCAGAGCTGCCTGAGGTCCCAGCTCACAAAGGACCAACGCCAGTTCTTATTATATACAAAAGTCTTTATTGAAGTTCAGTTTCGATTTCAAAGCCGCGGCGCGCAGCTCTACGTCTTGGACTCTAGACCGCTGAAGCTCCGTCTGAATCTCCTCCCCCCAGACACCAGTTCAAGACTCTAGCCTTGCTCCACCTCTTCCTCTGCTCTTTCCTCCTCTGGGTCCGCTTGTCCGCTGGGGTCTTGCCCTTTCTGGACTCTTCTGATGCTGAGTCCCCTGATTCTTCCCCCTGCGGGCTTTAGGACCTGGCTCCCAATCCGGGCTTTCTGCTGTCCCGCGCTCCTGTACATTTGAACTTGGCGCGCGCGCCCAGCCGGCAACCTTTCTCCTGACCGTTACACTGCTCCTGTCACTGCTTCCCTCTTCGGGGGGGCTAGCTGGACCTGACTTCCCCTCCGTTCCCTCACTCTGCGATAGAGGCGTGGCCAGCCCTGACTCATCTTCTCTCCCTACTGGAGGAGACGCTGGCCCTGACACATGGGACTCTTCCCCCCCACTCCGCTCTGGTGGGGAAACTGGTCCTGATCTCCCGCTGCTGCTTTGGGAATCCCCGCTGGCCCCTTGCTTCTGGTGTGTCCCCCCTGGGACCCCCCTTGCCCTGGCCATCGGCGCCCCCCTCTGGGAATCTTCTGAATCGCTGGAGAAGCTCATGGAATCTCTCGGGCCACTGTCATACTCCCCTACGCTGCCCTCAGATTCCTCCCCTTCGCTCTCCGTTTCCTCTCTCCCCTGTGTCTCTGCTCCTGAGCCCCTGACATCCATCCCCCCCTCGAAGCCCCCCTTCCCCCTCCCCCTCTTTGGGTGCGGGTTCCGGGTGCTCCAGCACTGTGGGGGTGAGCGCGGGATACGGTTCTTACCCTCTGGTGTGCAGCTGGCCGGCTGGGTCCGGCCAGTCCGTAATGGGCTCGTCGACGTCGATCTCCTCTGCTTCCATCTCTCTGCAGCTGTGCTCAAACCCAGGATCCTCCCCCAACACGTCCATGTCCGTCTCTCCCCCCCCGTTGCCTCGGGGGATGCTGCCTGTAAAGGCCCCTTCAGCAGTTCCCTGCTCCACCCCACCTCCGGTTGATCGTCCCACCAATAAGAGCGGTCTGTGACAGACCCCGAGAGTGATCCCTCCGGGGAGCGTGTGTCGGGTGCTGGTTCCTCATCTGATGAGAACCCCTGGAACGTGCTGGCTGAAAGCGTGGGTGTGAAAAGATATTCGTCGAAATAATCTGCCGGCATAGGTCTGTGTGGGAAGAGTGCATGGAACTCATCTTTGAGGTAGTGCTCCTCCACGGCATAGTACGGTACCCACCTGTTGGCGCTGGCCGGGGTACCTTCCCTGGCGAGGAGATATTCAACCCCCTCTTCCCCCCATCTCGAGTCCAAAATCTCCGTGACCTCGTTGAGTGGCGCCGCTCTCGGCGACCCCCCCCCCGTTGGCGATTTGCTGGGTGGGTCTGGTGCGTTCCCAGGCGCCTGAAACCTGTGGGGTTCCTTGTAGGGTGTGAGCACTGATCTATGAAAGACCGGGTGCATTCTGGAGCCCTCCGGGAGTGTCAGCCGGAAGGCTACCGGATTGATTTGTGCCTCGACTTGGTAAGGCCCTAGCTGCTTGTGTCTGAGCTTCTTCTTAGCTAACGTCCTGGCCGGCACTGCCTGGGCTGCTAACCAGACTCAGTCCCCCACCTGGATGTCTTCCCCGACTCTCCTGTGCCTGTCTGCCTGCACTTTGTAGGCGTGTTTGGCTAGTTCTAAATGCCTTCGGAGCTGCTCGTGGACCTCCCGTAATTCCGCTGCCCAAGCCTCTGCTCCCTGTGTCTCCCCCTCCCCCACTTTCTCTAATCCCGGGAAGGTTCTGGGATTCCGCCCATTGTTGGCGAAGAACGGTGTCACCCCCGTGGACACGTGCTTCGTGTTGTTGTAGGCAAACTCGGCCAGCGGTAGGTAGTCCACCCAGGTCGAGGGCTGTTGATTCGCGTAGCATCTCAGGTACTGCTGCATGATGGCGTTGACCCTCTCCGCTTGTCCGTTGGTCTGCGGGTGTCGTGCCGACGCTAAGTTGATCTTGACGTTCAGGATGCCCAGCAGCTTCTGCCAGAAGCTCGAGATGAATTGGCGACCCCGGTGAACCTTGAACACGTGGTCTATGAACAGCTTGGCAGTCTGTTCCGCTGTGGCCACCTTCGTGCAAGGAATGAAGTGCGCCATCTTGGTGAACAGGTCTACGACCACGAGTACCGCTGTTTTGCCTCGCGAGCTGGGCAGATCCGTGACAAAGTCCAGGGCCACTTTCTCCCACGGTTCGAGCGGCGTCTGTAGTGGTTCCAGCAGTCCCGCCGGCGGCCTGTGTACTGGTTTGGCCCTTTGGCATGTGTCACACCTAGTGACGTAATCCGCGACTTCTCCCATCATCTTGGGCCACCAAAAGTCTCTGGCTACTAATTCCGCCGTCTTGTCCTTGCCGAAGTGCCCGGCGCTAGGCGCGTCGTGTAACTGCTGCAGCACTTTCGCGCGGAGGTCGTCTCCCGGCACGTAGAGGGCCCCTTTGCGGATCAGCAGTCCGTCGCGTATCTGGAACTCGTCGTCCTTCGCTGTGCCTCTTCGCACCTCCTCCATCTTGGATTGTGCGAACGAATCCGTCTGCAGCGCGCGACGTACCGCTTCCAGATCCACGGTGGCTGAAGTGCATGCCCACGCTTTCGGTGCAAAAATGTGTTTGGCTGCCACCGGTGCCGCTTCCTCGAGATATTGCGGCTTCCTGGATAGTGCGTCCGCCATGACGTTGTTGTCTCCCGGGATGTATTCTATCCGGAAGTCGAAATCCGCAAAGAACTCCGCCCATCGGATGTGTCTCTGGTTCAGGAACCGCGCCGTGCGCCAGTACTCCAGGTTCTTGTGGTCCGTGCGGACCTGCACCATGTGCTTGTCTCCGATGAGGAAGTGCCGCCACGCCTTGAAGGCTGCATGGATGGCCAGCAACTCCCTGTCCCAGATGGTGTAATTCTGTTCCGACTTGCTGAGTTTCCTGGAGTAGAATGCTCACGGCCTCCAGTCCCCTTGCGGATCTTGCTGCAACAGGACTGCCCCCACCGCTCTGTCCGAGGCGTCCGTTTCAACCCTCATTGGTTTGCAGGGGTTTACGTGTAGCAGCTGTTCTTCGGACGCGAAGAGACGCTTGAGTCTCCGAAAGGACTGCTCTGCCTGGTCCGTCCAGGTGAACTTCTTCTTCTTGGAGCTGAGGGTGTCCGTGATGGCCGCCGTCTCCATCGCAAACCCCTTGATGAACTTGCGATAAAAGTTGGCGAAGCCGACGAACTTCTGGACCTCCTTCCGATTGCGCGGGCTCTTCCAGTCCAACACCGAGCGGACCTTGGTGCTGTCCATGGCGAGTCCCTTGTCGGACAGCTTGTAGCCCAGGAAATCCACCTCCGTCATGTCGAACTGGCACTTCTCCAGTTTGGCGTAAAGTCTGTGCTCCCGTAGCCTCTGCAGGACCTCCTTGACGTCTCTCTCGTGAGCCTCCTGCGATTCCGAGAAGATCAGGATGTCGTCTAGGAAGCAGACGCACTTCTTGTAGAGGAGTCCCGCTAACACGTGGTGCATGACGGCTTGGAAACAATGGGAGCCATTTTGCAAACCAAACGGCATAACTCGATATTCATAGGTGCCTAAAGGCGTAAACATGGCCGTCTTCCACTCATCGCCCTCCCGCATGCGTATAAGGTTGTACGCCCCTCGAAGATCCAACTTGGTGAAGATGCGTCCCTTCCTCACCGTCGCGAGCAGGTCGTCGATCCTGGGCATGGGGAATGTCGTGGGCTTTGTTCTGGAATTGATGATTCTGTAATCAACTACCAACCTCCGTTGGGGCGTGTGTGTTTTTTCCACGAAAAACACGGGACTGCCCCCCACTGCTTTGGACTCTTGGATGAATCCTCGCTTCAAGTTGTGATCTATGAACTCCCTGAGTTCTTGCAGTTCGTCTTCAGACATGGAATACAGTTTCCCAGTCGGCAGCGTCGCCCCCGGCAGGAGGTCAATCTTGCAGTCGTAGGGCCTGTGGGGAGGCAGCTTGTCCGCTTCCTTCTCGCAGAAGACCTCCAAAAACGCCTTGTACTTGTTGGGTACCGCTTGCACCATGCCTAAGTGTAGCCGTGGGTCATCCTCTTGCCCCTCATCTTCCTGGCTGGTCAGGATGCAATGTTCTGCGCAGTAGGAGGAGCAGAAGGTTAATTGACGCTGGTACCATGCTAATGCTGGGCTGTGCCTGTCCAGCCAACTCATGCCCAACACTATGGGCGTGTCCGACAGGTGGGTGACGTTGAAGCTGATGACTTCGCGGTGATTTCCAATTTGCATCACCATTGGCGGTGTTTGCTGTACCACCTGTCCTCCCAGTAGCTCTCTGCCATCGACCGTGACGACGTTTAGGGGCATCGTGGCTGGTAGGAGTGCTATGCGATGTTGCTTGATGAAATCCACTCCTACAAAGTCTGCATTACTACCACAGTCAATAGTAATAGTAATAAGGACTTCCAGGGTGAGTCCATTGGGCAGCTGGAGCGATGCGGTGAGTTGCACCACTGGTTTGGGCGGGAGGGGGTCTGTGGGCTGTAAAATCTCTGGGGACTGCTTCACTGACTCGCCTGGCTGGGCCCCAGTGCCTCTGCCTCCAACCAGGCTTCGTCGTTTCCCTGCAGCTGTTCCCCCTGCTGAACTGCTCCCTTTACTGTTGCTGAGGCTGCAGTGTGCCTCTGGAGCCTCTGGGGACACTCTTTGGCCATGTGCTGTGCACTGTCGCAGATATAACACTTCCTGCTCCCTCTAGGAGCCTTCGCCTTGACTGCTCCTGGTGTTTGGGCTCTGGCTGCTGTCTGAGCCCTGGCACCACCTATCTCCATCGGCTCTTCTCCCCCACTCCGCTCTGGTGGGGAAACTGGTCCTGATCTCCCGCTGCTGCTTTGGGAATCCCCGCTGGCCCCTTGCTTCTGGTGTGTCCCCCCTGGGACCCCCCTTGCCCTGGCCATCGGCGCCCCCCTCTGGGAATCTTCTGAATCGCTGGAGAAGCTCATGGAATCTCTCGGGCCACTGTCATACTCCCCTACGCTGCCCTCAGATTCCTCCCCTTCGCTCTCCGTTTCCTCTCTCCCCTGTGTCTCTGCTCCTGAGCCCCTGACAGTACCCCTGCCAAGTGACTGCAAGACTTGTGAATTGGCTAAATGTACATTACCAATTTCCTCTTCGAAAGAAATAAACAAGCTTCGATCGTTGCAAACATGCTGAGATGCTCCTGAGTCCACAATAAAAGAATTCCACTTGGCACCTTTAATTCTTTTACGATCTGTTGTCCAAGCATGAAAAGCTCGCGGCTCGTTTCTGTCTTCACGATACGATGTCGGCTGCTGGGCTGACGACTGTGATTGACGAACAGAAACAGGCTTGGGAGTACTTTGCTTTCTTTTGGCTCTGCAGTCCTTTGCAAAATGTCCTTGCTTATTGCAGAACCAACAACGCTTGGCAGCTTTAAATGCAGTCGTATCACCACAAGTTTGCATATGGCCTTCCTCACTACTTCTGGAAATAGGAGAGCTTATGGCACAAGCCTCCCTTCCACAGTTAACTGTGCTGGTGGAACGGCAGATATCTGGCTAGCTATACCATCAAAGTCCTCATTAAGGGAACATAGAATGATAAAAACATACTGAATATCAGGTATCTCCATGTCCCTTCAAATTAATTCGCAGCGTATCGTCTCCAGATGTCTCAAGTGTGCTGCCAAATCACCACCAGGCTGCAACTTCGTCTGGTACAGCTGTTTGAAAAACGTCAATGCAGACGCTGACTCTTTTTAAACATGCACTGCTGCAAGACTGTCCCACATTTCTTTGGCAGTTTTCTTATTTCTTATATAGACTACTTGCTGGTCGCTGACTGCCAAATTAATTATCGCCCTGGCTTTTGCATCTCCTTTTCGACCAAGCATTAGTTACAGGGTCAGGAGGGTCATTAGTTACATAGGTCCATACTTCTCTAGAGGTCAAAAGCGCCTCCACCCAAAAAGACCATAAACTATAGTTCTCATCTGTTAGCTGTGGGAAGACCAGAGCCTTCTCAGCTTCTGGAACCCGGTCAACCATTCTGGAACTCTTCCAGACCCACAGAACTACGCTAACAGGAGAAGGAGTTTTCAAACCTTTCTCAGAGTCCAAAAATATGCAGTCATCCACTCAGCAGCTGGGCCCATAACCAAAGATGTTGGCTATTTGCAGTATGGTAGCGCTGCAGAGAGCTTGTATGCCACACTTATTAAAAATTGTGTGACTTTGTTGGTTCTCTGCTTAAGATTTCTCCTGCAGTTTTTCTGACCTTTCTCCATAAAATAAATAAATAAATAAAAATTCAAAATTATCAAGGGTGAACTCAAGCATTGGTGAAATTCTCATGGGTGGGGTGCCAGGTTTTCGTTGTGCTTACCTTATCTTTGTGGTACCTGTGGGATGTTTTCTAAGTGTCCTTTCTCTCATTTTACAAGTCATCCCACCAGTGGTCTGCAGTCTGCAGCCTCCCCAGGTGCCTTCCCTTCAATCAAAGTACAGGGGAAGATATTGTGAGTTAACCCCTCCTATGAAGCTCTTTAAGGCCAGGAAACATTTGTTTCCAGGGAGGGTGCTGGAGAAATGTTTAATGGAAAAGAACATACACTTTACTTTTGCCTACCTTGCAATGTTAAGGTAAGCTCAAAATCAGCTACATTGACACAAATTCTAAAGTTCCCTGAGAATGAAGTAGATAAATGGAAGCCTCTTTTCCAAGGAAAACACTTTGAGAAATGGGAGGACAGGTTTCAATAATAATCTTTCTCATTGCTATGAAGCGAGGAAGATCACAAGAGATTCTGGTGTCTTTCAAAGTCAAAGCCACTAACCTTCTTTGGGTTATTGGGGTGACTTCTTCTATGACAACATCTGACACAAGTATGCTGGATCAAAGAGAACTTGCAACCGGTGTCAGTGAATTCAGCATGGTTGATTTCAACTACTTATATGTGCAAAAGATTATACTCTTTCATCTGTAGAATAGCCAACTCCTCATGGCAGTATTGCAGACTACATAGATTCACAAGCTGTCTCCTCCATGCTCTGTGTGTTATGAGCAGAATAAGGCTGTAGTAGTTATGGACATTTTTTAAAAGGGTTCTTTTCCCTAGCTGTAGCCATTAAGTGATTAATGTTTGAAAGATGCTATTCATGTCATCAGTATCTTGAGAAACAGAAATGGAAAATATTCAAAGGTTGTTTCTAGAACTGCCTTTAGGCCCACAAGAACGAAAGATAAGGAATTAATTGTTTTCATGCTTTATAGTTATTAAATAATTAATTCTTGGAATTTAACAAATTTAGCATGCATCTGTTCAGCACTGAGACCAGAAATAACATCATATCATTACTGAATCAGATGGGTGTATAGGAAGATGGTGTCATTAATGGTAGCATCTGTTGGGATTCTGCCAGGGAGACAAGGGCAATCAGGCAGGCCTCCATCGTCGTCTCTGGGCGATCTCCCGGTCTCCCGTAGAAACAGTATCAGTCAATCAGCGACACGAGCCTCAGACACATTCCAGGACTCATGCACGCCCTTTTCGCAGAGTTTCCACAACGGAAGATTCACCCAGGAGAGCATAATTACAGCTTTATTCAACGTTGGTCAGAACAAAGGAAAAACATGACTGCTTGCAACCATGTCGAGGAAAACAGACAGAAACAAAAGCTATATACAAAACAGAAACTCCCTGTGAGCAGGAAGTACGCAGGCTTGTGACACACAACAGCCCGTTCCCTTTTTAAGGAGCAACGGAAATATCCTAACAGCGTCGACTTGAGCTCTGCATCAGTTGATGCGGTTTTTATTATTTTTATCAGTCTTTTATCAGCTTTTATCAGCAACAAACTTGTCATATAGCCGGACCAACCCCAAGCAATCAATGCCCTCTCTGCCGAAGGGTTTTTGCCATAGGGCCATCATTCATACGGAAGGGCCGTCAAAGATGGATACATGTGGCAAACCCAGCCATAACACTCCGTTGGAGAGGATAACGTCAGAGCAAAAAGGCCAAACACACAAAGAACGCCAGCCCAATTTAGATAATTCAAAGATAGGACACTCCATTACGCCTTTGGCAGATCCTGAATTTCACCACTCTTTACCCTGGCTGGAATCTGATCAGCCAATGCCAAGTGACGCTCCTTCCAAGGGAAATGTGACACACAGAAAGCCAGAGACAGATTTAATTGTCTTTGAAGAAGACCCCCCGATGGTCCCAGCAATTCAGATAACACCGTCGATGCCGGGAAATCGGGAAAATGCTGCAACTCAACCCCGAGAACAACACCGTGCATATCCTAAGAACGGTTGCATCATTACCGAACCAGTGGGAGAGCTGATAACAATTTCCCCACCACAATGAAGCCAAGCCAGTTATGGAACGTGCAGCCTTAACATTATCTCGTGGAACATAGCGGGTTGGGCCAACAAACTAGGGGACGAGCCATTTCGTGAATATATAACAGGTTTTGACATAATAATGCTGCAGGAAACTTGGGCAACTGACAACATAGTTCTCGACGGTTACCACGCCTATGAAATCAAGGCCTCTAAACCACTCGGAAGGAGACGACCGAGGGGGGGGGGCTAGTAATTCTGGTTTCCACTCAATTGGCGTCACAGGTTACTGAGTGCTCAGTTTTCGAGCAGCTGGCACTGGGGATCACTTTGCATCTGGAATCCAAGAGTATCATTCTTGTTTCCGCTTATATCCCACCATATACAGTGCAAACACAATAATAAGAGATCTAAAGGAAAATAGTGCCCTCTTTCTAAACCCACCCCCTCGTAGACATTTGAAAGATTGTCAAATCAACTATGCTGGCTTCTGTCTGGCTTTTTTACAAATAAGTCTTGACCTTATCATTGCCAATGGGGCGCTCCCCGGGGACAGAGAAGGCGAGTACACATTCATAAATACAAATGGAGCCAGCACAGTAGACTACTGTCTCACTAACAGAGAGGCCTTCTAATCAATTAAAAAATTCAACATAGATAATAGGACTGAAAGCGACCACCTACCTCTAATCGTCTCCACTACTGGCCAAAACTCAATTCAGCGCTCTTACATAGAACATGAGGAAATAGATAGAGCAAATGATCCAGCATTGCGTAGGAAAAAATGGACACCTGAGATAGTAATAATTTATTATTTATACCCCGCCCATCTGGCTGGGCCTCCCCAGCCACTCTGGGCGGCTTCCATAAAAACCAAAAATACAGTAAAATATCACACGTTAAAAACTTCCCTGAACAGGGCTGCCTTAAGATGTCTTCTGAATGTCAGGTAGTTGTTTATCGCTTTGACATCTGCTGGAAGGGCGTTCCACAGGGCGGGCGCCACTACCGAGAAGGCCCTCTGCCTGGTTCCCTGTAGCTTTGCTTCTCGCAATGAGGGAACTGCCAGAAGGCCCTCGGCGCTGGACCTCAGCGTCCGGGCAGAATGATGGGGGTGGAGACGCTCCTTCAGGTATACTGGACCGAGGCCGTTTAGGGCTTTAAAGGTCAGCACCAACACTTTGAATTGTGCTCGGAAACATACTGGGAGCCAATGTAGGTCTTTCAAGACCGGTGTTATATGGTCTCGGCGGCTGCTCCCAGTCACCAGTCTAGCTGCCGCATTCTGGATTAGTTGTAGTTTCCAAGTCACCTTCAAAGGTAGCCCCACGTAGAGTGCATTGCAGTAGTCCAAGCGGGAGATAACCAGAGCATGCACCACTCTGGCGAGACAGTCCGCAGGCAGATAGGGTCTCAGCCTATGTACCAGATGGAGCTGGTAAACAGCTGCCCTGGACACAGATTTGACCTGTGCTTCCATGGACAGCTGTGAGTCCAAAATGACTCCCAGGCTGCGCACCTGGTCCTTCAGGGGCACAGTTACCCCATTCAGGACCAGGTAATCCTCCACACCTGCCCGCCTCCTGTCCCCCAAAAACAGTACTTCTGTCTTGTCAGGATTCAACCTCAATCTGTTAGCCGCCATCCATCCTCCAACCGCCTCCAGACACTCACACAGGACCTTCACCGCCCTCACTGGTTCTGATTTAAAAGAGAGGTAGAGCTGGGTATCATCCGCATACTGATGAACACCCAGCCCAAACCTCCTGATGATCTCTCCCAGCGGCTGCATGTAAATGTTGAAAAGCATGGGGGAGAGGACAGAACCCTGAGGCACCCCACAAGTGAGAGCCCAGGGGTCTGAACACTCATCCCCCCCACCACTTTCTGAACATGGCCCAGGAGGAAGGAGCGGAACCACTGTATGACAGTGCCCCCAGCTCCCAGCCCCTCAAGACGGTCCAGAAGGATGTTATGGTCGATGGTATCAAACGCCGCTGAGAGATCCAGCAGAACTAGGAAACAGCTCTCACCTTTGTCCCTAGCCCGCCGGAGATCATCAACCAGTGCGACCAAGGCAGTTTCAGTCCCATGATGAGGCCTGAATCCCGACTGGAAGGGATCAATTGCAGTTGAGAATAGATTGAATTCACAAACTGCAATTAAGTTAAAATCAATTATAATAAACAATTTTTCAATAGATTCCTCCCTGACGGCTTACGAAAATCTCATTGAGTCCTTGCAGGATGTGGTCTCTGTCAACATAAACTCAGCCGGCAAGCCATGCACTGCTAAAGGGCGCGGCTGGTTTGACCAAGAGTGCCGCACAAAGAAGGAAGCCTTAAGGAACGCTTATTTGGCCTATAGAAACGCTGGAATAAATTACTTACCTCCATCTTATTTCAAAATCAAAAAAGAGTATAAAGCCCTTTTGGCCTCAAAAAAAAGGCAGTCCGAACAAAATTCCTGGTCCCTGCTATTGAAACAATGAAACTAAACTCTTTTGGCAACTGGTCTCTGACTCAATGAAAAATAGTTCTTCAGCCCCCGGCTGTGCAATTCCAGCTCAGGTTTGGGAGAACCACATCAGAAATATATTTATGGAAAATCCAAACCTCCCTTCCAGCTTCCAGGATGATGACAGGGCAGAATTGTCACTGCTCCCTCATTGGAGGCCGGTTACTGTGGAGGAAGTCCATACATTAAGTGGGAATCTAAAGAGCGGAAAGGCTCCGGGGAAAGACTTTATCCCAGCGGAACTGATTACATCAAACCAGCACTGGTGGGCTCCGCTTCTGGCAGCACTTTTTACGGTAGTAAATAATTCGGGTAAGGTACCATATAGCTGGAAACATGCTATAGTAGTCCCAATCTTTAAGAGAGGCCACCCAAATGTACCCTCCAATTATAGGCCAATTAGCCTGCTCTCAATAATTGGGAAGCTGTATGCCTGATTCCTCAATAGCAAACTGACAACTTTTCTAAATGAACGTAATATACTATCTGAAGCCCAGGCAGCCTTTCATGAGAACCATTCAACATCAGACCACTGTCTAATGCTGTCCTTCCTAGCCGAGAAGTATACCAGGCCTCTACAGGGTAAACTCTTCATGGCCTTCATGGATCTGAAATCAGCATTTGACTCCATCCCCAGATCCCAGCTATGGTCCAAACTAAATCTGATTTTGCAGGACAAACGACTCCTCTTTCTTATAAAAGCCCTGTACAATGGAACCAAACTGCAGGTCCGATGTGGTCGACAAGGACAGTTATCGAACAGCATCGAGATGAGACAGGGATGCATTTTGGCTCCCACATTGTTTTGTCTATTCTTGAATGACCTAGAAGAGAGCTTAATGGACCCAGATGGACACCTTCCAAAAATACGAATGAGAAGGACCCCTTTGTTCTTATATGCTGATGACGCGGCCATCATCTCACGTTGCAGACCGGGTTTGAATTACCTGCTGAGGAAATTTTCTAATTACTGTTTTGGAAATGGTTTATCCATTAATTATGAAAAATCTAAAGTTTTAGTTTTCAAAAGAAGCTTCTCCCGGTCTAAATGGGTGCTGGATGGCCATAACCTTGAACAGATCAAATACTTCAGTTATCTAGGGCTCACATTCCATCATACAGGATCTTGGAAGCACCACTGGCAAACCTCCCTTCAAAAGGCGGAGATCACAAAGCTAGCCATACTCAGATTCTTTTTCACAAAGGGTGGCAAATATGTTCCAGCGGCCTTAAGGGTTTTCAACGCAAAACTCGTTTCCCAACTCCTGCACGCTGCAAATGTCTGGCATAATGAGGACCTGCTAAAGCTAGATGGCTTTCAGGCAAAATTTCTACGATCTCTGCTGCAGGTACCCACCTGTGTCCCCAAATCCATACTTCTGTTAGAAGCTGGTGAATGCCCAATTTCAACTAAAACGTGGTGGGCTGCCCTAAAACATTGGCTCAGGATTTCAATATTTGATCTAGGGAAGGGTTTGTACCAACACCTGACCAATGAGGAATTTGTCAGCAAATGGAAGAAAACCATGGCTAAAAAAGCCACCTCTATTGGTCTGTCACCCCCCCCAACTGTATTACCTGGGTTATGAATCCGCCCAAAAGATATTAAAGCAAAGATTATGGGATAATGCACACAGTGACTTGCGATCTCGATCACACACAGTCTGTAGTCCGCTGTCAGTAGGAGTACAATATGGGCATGTGTGATGAGATATGGGGCTACTTGTGTGTGAGCGCTTACACTCTCAGAATCTTGTAATCAGTTTCAAGACTGTCCCTCTCCGCGCAGCCATCGGTGCATGGCTGCCTTAATCGCTGGCAGAATCCGTCAGTGAGCGTTTCCGGAATTTCTTCCAACATAAGAGTTCTTTGACAGAAACTCTACGCCTTGATTCTCTACGTGACAGCTTCCTGCGCAAAGTGGGCGTCCCAAGGGGAGGTCCTGAGCTCTCCCCGCTGTTCTCACTGGAAGCATCTCGGAGCCGTTCCTCCGACTCTGTTTCCGCTGAAACTCTCCCTCTCCCCCTGCTGGTTCCCTCCTCAGCATCCGAGGGTCTCCTAGCATCCTGGAGCCCCTCCACCACTTGGAGCTCCAATGGCAGTTCCCTGACATCCACCTCCCCTCCAGGACCCCCCTCACCCCCCCGTTCTCCCCCCTTCTCTGGGTGGTGAAGCTGGGAACCCCCGGAAAGAATCTCCCCCATCTTCGGATGACTCGAAAACTGCCCTCCACCTACTACTATCCCTTCTTCCCGAGTAATCTTCCCCATCTGATTCTTCTTCCTCTTCCTGTCCTGATTCTGGGAACCCCTCAAACTCCTCTTCCTTGTCGGTGGTGCCAAATTGCTCCTCCCAGAACCTAGCTACGGGCTGGGGCCTCCTTGGGAACCTGCGGTGAAACTCTCCTACAATAACCTCATCCTGGACAGTTTCTGCGGGTACCCAAGCATTCTCGGACTCCGGTTCCCCTTCCCATGCCACTAAGTACTCCACCTGTCTACCCTTCCACCGAGAGTCGAGTATTTCTGCTACATGACTGCTGCGCTCCCTCTCTTCTACTTGTGGTGCTGCGGGAACTTCACCTTCTCTTCCCCGAATTTCCCGCCCTTCCCTGTGTGGTGACAGTAATGACCTATGAAATACTGGATGTAGTTTCATGTTGTCTGGCAGCCTGAGCCTGAAGGCCACCGGATTGACCTGTTGTGTAATTTCGAAGGGTCCCAGTCGCCTTGGCCTTAATTTCTTGCAACCTCCCTTGAATGGTAACCCTTGCGTTGACAACCACACCCGGTCCCCCACCCTTATAGTCTCTCCTTCCCTTCTGCTCCTATCTGCCTGCCTCTTGTATTCTTCCTTAGCCCTATCTAAATTCAATTTCAGCTGTTGATGTATTGCTTCCATTTCTTCCACAAAATGTTCCGCCGCCGGTACGCTCCATCTGTCCTCCCCTTCCCCTGGAAAGGCCCTAGGGTGACACCCATAATTGGCCATGAATGGACTCATGCCCGTGGACACATTTTCTGCGTTATTGTAGGCAAACTCGGCCAGGGCTAATTTCTCTACCAAGTCATTCTCTCGGTCATTTACATAACACCTCAGATATTGTTGCAAAATACTGTTTGCCCTTTCCGCCTGCCCATTGGTTTCTGGGTGCCTGGCGGTCGAGAAATTGACCTCCACGTGCAGTAGGCTCATGAGCTTCCTCCAGAACCGGGACGTAAATTGTTTTCCTCTGTCAGAGACCACCCTCAAGGGGGCGCCATGCAACCTAAAAATGTGTTTTACAAACAACCTGGCGGTTTCTTCCGCCGTTACCGCATGTGAGCAAGCTATAAAGTGGCACATCTTGGTTAACAAGTCCACTACTACCATGACCGCCGTTTTCCCCTTGGATTTGGGCAAATCCGTCATAAAATCGATGGACACTGCCTGCCATGGCCGTTCTGGTGTGGGTAATGGTTCCAGCAACCCCGCCGGTGCCGCCCTCTCCCCTTTGGCTCTCTGGCAGCGGTCACACCCCCTTATATATTCTCGTACATCTTCCCTCACCTTTGGCCACCAGAACTGCCTGGTGACTAACAACATCGTCTTGTGTTGCCCAAAGTGCCCAGCGGTGGGGCTGTCGTGCAGTTGTTTGAGTACCCTACTCCTCAATTCCCCCTCTGGTATGTACAAAGCCCCCTTGTAGTACAGTGCCCCGTTTCTTTCCTCAACCCCCCCGGGGTTCTCCCCTGCTCTCCGGAGCTCTCTGAGCTTATTTTGGGAGTATTCATCGCTCTCAGTCCCCTCTACCAGTTCTCGTTGTCCCACCAGTGCTGCCCCACACACCCAGTGGTCCTCGGGTATCACATGTCTTTCTTCCGGCGCTCCCTCCCCCTCCATATATTCTGGTTTCCGGGAGAGAGCGTCCGCCCTTACGTTTTCTTCCCCCCCCCCTCCATCCCTGCCAAACTTGCCATGTCCATCCCAGGGTTTCCTCTTCCCTTGCAGTGCTCCAAGCAATGAGCTGACCCGAAAGAGACCGTCCGCTGGTGCCATCCCACTAGCGGGTCATGTAGCGCCAGCCAGCTCATTCCCAATATGATGGGAGGTCCTGCTAGTGTGGCTACATGAAATGCAATGACTTCCACGTGCCTTGCCACCCTCATTGTCATAGGCACCGTCTGTTGGGTTACTTCTCCTCCCAGAAGTTCCCTCCCATCAATCGTAGTGACCTGCAAAGGACGACTTAAGGGCAGCGTCTGTATCTGGTGCTCTGATGCAAATTCCTTACTCATGAAATTGCATGAGCTGCCTGAGTCTAACAAGGCTTTGATCGTGAGTGGATGTCCGTTGGGTAGCTCTAGCACCACCTCTATGGCGAGGGATGCTTGGGGGGGTTCAGGCTTGGGCACATTCACTGCTCCTTGGCCTGGCTGCTGTGCCCTGTCGCTGGCAGCCAGGCGTTGGCTTTTACCTGCTCCTTCGCCCCCTCCTCCTCACTCCCAACAGCCCCCACCATTCCTTCCCATGCCTTCCTTTGAGGGCAGACCCTGGCAAAATGTCCTGGCTGTTGGCAGAGGAAGCACTTTTTGGCGCCCTTCCCCTCCTTCTTCCGCCCTTCGTTGAAATTTGAAGTTCCCCTCGCGCGCGCGCCTCCAATTTCCATCGGTTCCACTGGCTGAGAAAGTTGCTCTGGCATCTCAGGAATGCGGAAATCATTCCAACGCTCTCCTCTCCCTTCCCGCTTCTCCAGAGCCCTCGCCTCTTGGCGCGCACCAATCGTAAGCGCCGCCTTGGTCAGCTGATCCATGGACTCCGGACGGGGCGCGCGGGAAAGTTCATCTTTCACCGCTGGGGCTAGGCCTTCTTCAAACAACATTTGTATCGGGTCCGAAGCCAGGTCCCAACCCAGTTTGTGTATGAGCATGGTAAATTGCGCCCAATACTCTCGGACTGATTGATTTCCCTGTTTGCACGCCATCAACTGCCTGCGTACCACGCCCTGTTCAATCTGGCTGGAAAACATCAAGTCCATCGCGATAAAGAATTTCCTCAAGTCTTTCAAGGCGTCATTATTTGATGCCATCAGGGGTCGAACCCAGTCTTTAGCCCCTCCCTTGAGGTGTCCAATCACAAAAGCCACTCTCGCCTCCTCATCGGCAAAGTCATCATACTGCAGGTTCAGGGCATACTGCATCTCTGTCTTAAAGGCTTGGTAGTTCCTTGGGTCACCCCCAAATTTCTGCACCAACCCCGGTACCTTCCTTGCAATGGGGGTGGGTTTCCCCTGTGCATCCTGAGCTCTCCTCTCATCAAGCCGCGCCGTTAGCAGAGCCAGCTGGCGTTCCAAATCTCTGTTTCTCTCCTCCAGAGTTGGTCCTCCTCCAGCTCCTCCCGCTCCTCCGGCTCCGGTTGGGTTGCTCATGATGCCTTCCTTCACACAAGTAGCGTCAGGGACTGACGGATTGCTGTGATGAGATATGGGGCTACTTGTGTGTGAGCGCTTACACTCTCAGAGTCTTGTAATCAGTTTCAAGACTGTCCCTCTCCGCGCAGCCATTGGTGCATGGCTGCTTTAATCGCTGGCAGAATCCGTCAGTGGGCGTTTCCGGAATTTCTTCCAACATAAGAGTTCTTTGACAGAAACTCTACGCCTTGATTCTCTATGTGACAGCTTCCTGCGCAAAGTGGGCGTCCCAAGGGGAGGTCCTGAGCTCTCCCCGCTGTTCTCACTGGAAGCGTCTCGGAGCCGTTCCTCTGACTCTGTTTCCGCTGAAACTCTCCCTCTCCCCCTGCTGGTTCCCTCCTCAGCATCCGAGGGTCTCCTAGCATCCTGGAGCCCCTCCACCACTTGGAGCTCCGATGGCAGTTCCCTGACAGCATGTCTTTAAGTTAACATCTTACATTAAAAACCTGACAGTACCAAATTATTGAAGGCTTTTCACCAAAGCCAGACTAAACGTTGGATGGCAGGTTGAGCGGAGTTCCCTACCAGGACAGACTTTGCTCGTGTGCTCAAGACATCGACTCCATAAAACTGCTGCACTGTGCAAAATATGAGCAAGCCAGGGCTGAACTGATACTACCCTTGCTGGTACCTTTCCCGGGAAAATCAGAGGCTCACTATGTCAGGTTGGAACACCGGACAAATGCTAGAACATTAGCAGTGGCAAAGTTTTTATCAGTGGTTGCAAGAACCAATGATCCCTATATTCTGAACAAAATGCTTGTTTAACCTGGAGGTAGGCTGTATGAATTGTGTATTGCTTTGTAATGAGAGCTTGCAGGGCAGCAGCTGAAGAAGGAGCAAAAAGGGTTTTCTTGCAGGGCAGCGGCACGCGCCTAGTGGCGCGCGCAGTTTGATTCATCTTTTAGATTTAGGGGAGCTAGTCTCAAACGTTTGTTGGGGGAGACCTAGGGTTTTTTTGGGGGGGCCCAGTTATTTGTCCTGTCTTCACGCTTTTTATGATGGAGGACTGCTCCTTCAGATGGAGGATGAATGACACCCTATTTAGAGATGAAGAGGTTTACAAAAAGGCCCAAAAAACTTTGAGAGACTATTTTGAGATAAATCTCAAAACTGAGGTGGAGAAGAGAGTAATTTGGGACGCAAGTAAAGCCGTGATGCGAGGTTTCTTAATACAACAGAACTCTATAAAGAGGAAGAAACAAAATGAGAAGAAGGATAAGATTTTGGAAAAGATAAAAGAAGGAGAAAAGAAATTGAGGCTTAAACCAAAGTCCCAGGAGATCTTGAGAGAAATCAAGTTTTATCAGATGCAATATGTGGAACTGATGAATCAAGAGATAGAATGGAAAATTAAGCAAATGAGACAAAGG
Source organism: Podarcis erhardii (assembly GCF_964252035.2). Lineage (NCBI taxonomy): Eukaryota > Metazoa > Chordata > Lepidosauria > Squamata > Lacertidae > Podarcis > Podarcis erhardii. Next base: position 6,946,289 of record NC_138506.1, on the reverse strand, counting down.
ACATTCGAGTCAGCAGATAAGTGTGGGAAACTTCTGGCATGGCAATTGAAGAAGAGACAAAAATTAAATACGGTTACAAGTTTAGAGGTGGATGGAAAGAACATTTATAGACCAAATGAGATTAGAAATTGCTTTCAGAGTTATTTCAGAAGACTCTATTCACAAGGGCCGGTGAACGAAGGAGAGATAGACGAATTTATCAAGAAATATGGATTACAAAAAATTTCACAACAAAGTAAAATGGTTTTGAATCAGAAAATAACTGAACAAGAAATAGAGGGTGCCATTCAAAATATGCAGTTGGGAAAATCTCCAGGACCAGATGGATTGACTTCCAGATACTATAAAGCTTTGAAGGAATGGTTGGTACAACCTCTGAAGGAAGTCTGTAACGAAATTTTAGAGGGGAAAAAGGCACCTGAATCGTGGAAAGAAGCGTACATTACACTTATACCAAAAACAGAGGCTGAAAAGACCCAGATTAAGAACTACCGCCCTATATCATTACTTAATGTGGATTACAAAATTTTTGCAGATATTTTGGCAAAAAGATTGAAAAAAGTGTTGTGGGAGAGATTCATAAGGACCAGGCTGGCTTTCTTCCAGGAAGACATTTATCAGACAATGTGAGAAATATAATAGACATCATGGAGTTATTAGAAGTTAATATAAATACTAAGGCAGTATTGATATTTGTGGACGCGGAGAAAGCTTTTGATAATATTTCCTGGAGTTTTATGAAGAAGAATCTACAAGGGATGGGGGTAGGCCAAGGCTTTGAAAATGGTATAGGTGCAATATATTCTGAACAAAAGGCAAAGTTAATTGTAAATAACGTGGTTACTGAAGAATTTCGGATAGAAAAAGGGACATGACAGGGGTGCCCAATATCCCCATTACTTTTTATATCAGTTCTGGAGGTTTTGCTAAATATGATAAGAGGGGACCAGCTGGTTAAAGGGGTTCAGGTCGGAGCTAAACAATATAAACTGAGGGCTTTTGCAGATGATCTAGTACTACAAGAGCCAGACACTAGTACGAAAAGAGTTTTAGAGTTAATTCAAGTATTTGGTCAAGTAGCAGGATTTAAGTTAAATAAACAAAAAACTAAAGTACTGGAGAAAAATCTAACAGTTAATGAAAAGGAGCGGTTTCAGAATGAAACTGGATTAATTGTAGCCAAGAAAGTGAAATACTTGGGGATTAATATGACATCTAAGAATGTGAACTTATTTAAAGATAATTATGAGAAATGCTGGACAGAAGTAAAGAAAGATCTAGAAATATGGTCAAATTTGAGACTTTCCTTGTTAGGCCGAATTGCTGTTATTAAGATGAATGTTTTGCCTAGAATGCTGTTTTTGTTTCAAACATTACAGATTGTGGATAAAATGGACTGTTTCAAGAAGTGGCAGAAAGATATATCTAAATTTGTCTGGCAGGGCAAAAAGCCCAGAATAAAATTGAAGATATTAACGGATGCAAAAGAAAGAGGGGGATTTGCCCTGCCGGACTTAAAATTGTACTATGAATCAGCAGCTTTCTGCTGGTTGAAAGACTGGCTTCTTCTTGAGAACACAGACATTTTAGATTTAGAAGGGTTCAATACTAGGTTTGGTTGGCATGCATATATATGGTATGACAAGGTAAAAATTCATAAAGGTTTTAAAAACCATATTGTTAGGAAAGCTCTATATAATGTTTGGATTCGATATAAAGATCTGTTGGAAAATAAAACCCCAAGGTGGTTGTCGCCAATGGAAGCCAAGGAGGTGAAAAAACTTAATATGGAATCCAAATGGCCAAAATACTGTGAAATCTTAGAACAAGAGGGTGAAAAAGTGAAACTACAGAGTTATGAGAAACTGAAGTTGAAAGTACGAGATTGGCTCCATTATTATCAAATAATGGAGGTATATAAACAAGACAGGAAAATTGGCTTCCAGGTGGAGAAATCAAAACTAGAAACAGAATTGTTAGATTCCAATACTAAGAATTTGTCAAAGATGTATAACTTGCTGTTGAAATGGAATACGCAGGATGAAACGGTTAAATCAGCTATGATTAAGTGGGCACAAGACATTGGTCATAATATTATGTTTGCTGACTGGGAACAGTTATGGACCACTGGTATAAAGTTTACGGCATGTAATGCCTTAAGAGAGAATATTATGAAAATGATCTACAGGTGGTACATGACCCCAGTCAAGCTTGCTAAAATTTATCATTTGCCCAATAACAAATGCTGGAAATGTAATGTAACTGAAGGTACTTTCTATCACCTTTGGTGGACATGCCCGAGGATTAAGGCCTTCTGGGAAATGATCTATAATGAAATGAAGAAGGTACTTAAATGTACCTTTCATAAGAAACCAGAGGCTTTTCTCCTGGGCATGGTCGGCCAATTGGTGTCAAAGAGAGACAGGACCTTTTTTATGTACGCTACTACAGCAGCAAGGGTACTTATAGCAAAGTATTGGAAGACACAAGAACTACCCACTTTGGAAGAATGGCAGACGAAGGTGATCGACTACATGGGACTGGCCGAGATGACTGGCAGAATCCGTGACCAAGGAAAAGAGATGGTGGAGGAAGATTGGAAGAAATTTAAAGTTTATCTTAAGAATGATTATAAAATTAATGAGTGCTAAAATGTCGAGGTTAGAGAAAAAAGAGGATTACAGCTGTAAATGACTAGGTAAGAGAGAAGGGGGAAAAAAGAGTAATTAGTTAAATTAAGTGAGGATTTGCTGAAAGAAATCTGGAAATAGGGATGCAGAAAGGAGAGGTATGGGGAAGTCGGAGAAGTAATGTTTATGAAAAGAAGGTTTTGAAACTATATTTGTGTGTGTTTATGTGTTTGTTTGTCTTTGTATAATGTATTGTATTGTGTTTAATATGTGTTGGAAAATCAATAAAAATATTATAAAAAAAATAAAATATAAATATGATGGAGGACCGCTGTAGCCACCCCCAACGACACGTTCTCAAGATGGAGGGTGAGGGAACAGCTGCAGTCGCCTGTGGTTCCTGCCCAATGTTTGCCATCTTGCCAAAGGTTGCAGGCAGCTTTACCTGCAGCAATTGCATGTTGATTGCCCTCTTAGAAGACAAAGTCCAGCAACTGGAGGAACGTGTAGCTACGCTCCAAAGAATTAGAGAGCTGGAGTTAAGAGCCTCGGACAGAAGATCACCAGGTTGATGGACTATTTGGAATTGACGAATGACTGGCAGTATCCGAGACCAGGGAGAAGAGATGGTGGAAGAAGATTGGAAAAAGTTTTAAAGTTTATTTTCAGAAATAGAAATATTGTAAAATTACTGAGTGTTAGAAAAATGTTGGAATGAAATCTTATGGCTTTAGTTGAAATGTTATAAGGAGTTAAGCATAAATAAGCATTATAGTATTAATGGAAAATAAGGGTAAAAATAAGTTAAGATATTTATATGACAGAAAATAGAGAAAGATGGAAAGGAATTGCTGAAACAATTAATAGAAGTGGAATACAAAAAGGGAGGTGAGAGGAGGTCGATGAAACAAGGGTATGAAAGATAGTCTACTGAAATGGTATAATGTATGTTTTTAATTTGTTTTTGTTTTGTTTTGTTTAGGTTAATGTTGTGTTTTGTATTGTCTATATATTGTATTGTATTGTTTTTTCCTTTTCTTGTTGTTTTTTTCTTCTTTTTTTCTTTTTTCTTCTCTTTCCTTTTTGTAAGTTTTAAAAGTAATAAATATTATTATTATTATTTTTAAAAAAAGAATTAGAGAGCTGGAGCTCTTCTTGGAAGCAACAGAGCACACCGTCTCCACCAAGGAGGAGACAGGGGACTCCCCTGAGAAGGAGGCTAGTTCACCAACACAGGAGCCAGATATATGGAGAAACGTAACTCAAAGAAGTAGGAGGCCCAGGGTTTGCTCTGATTGTTTAGAAATGCACAATCGCTTTGAGGTCCTCTCCCCTAGCATGGAAGACGAAGAGCAGACTCCATTTCAGGATCTCTCCCTCATTACAGTCGATCAGGTATATGAAGACGAGCAGCAAAGTCAGTCCTCAGGGAATGTGCAGGTGACCTTGGAACGGACAGCTCACGGAAGAACCCCGACCAAACCTAAGAGGAGGCGTGTAGTGGTGATAGGGGATTCCCTACTGAGGGGAACAGAAGCAGTGATCTGTGGGCCTGACAAGATATCTCGGGAAGTGTGCTGTCTCCCCGGGGCTAAGATCCAAGATGTAACTGAACGACTGCAAGGAATCATAAAACCCACTGACAAATACCCTTTCCTCTTGGTTCATGTGGAAACCAATGGCACTGCAAGCAATAGCCTCCAGAAGATCAAAAGAGACTACGAGGCTCTGGGCAGGAAATTGAAGCAATTAAATGCACAAATTGTCATCTCATCTGTCCTCCCAGTTGAACGACGTGGCCCAGGGAGAGAGGGAAAAATAGTGGAAGTGAACAGCTGGCTTCGCAAATGGTGTAAACAGGAACGGTTTGGATTCTTAGATCACGGACTGCAGTTTCTTGAAGATGGACTTCTGGCAAGCGATGGGCTGCACCTCACAACGGTTGGGAGGAATGTTTTTGCCAAAAATCTCAGAAACCTCATCAGGAGGGCTTTAAACTGACTAATGTGGGGGAGGGAGACAGTGCTCCTGAAGGTAGGAGTCTATCAATTGATGAAGATGATCATCCAAATGTCATAGACCAAATGGAGCAAACAGCACGCAGACCTAGTGGTGGGAGGAAAAAATCCTTAAATGAGAGACACGGGGGAATGATTAATGGACTTCAATGTCTGGCTTTTTTGTGTTTTTTTTAAATAATATTTATTAAAGTTTTAAAAGTTACAGAAAGACCTCCTCACACCTCCCTTTTTTTGTATTCCACTTCGATTAATTGTTTCAGCAAATCCTTTCCATCTTCCTCAAATTTCTGTCCTATCATTTAACTTAACAAATTCTAACATTATTTTTTTCCTTTAATCCAATTACAATCTATTATACTTAATTCTTTATAACATTTCTGCTAAAGCCATGTAACTTCATTCCAACATCTTTCTAACATTCCTTAATTTTACAATATTTCTGTAGATAATCTTTAAATTTCTTCCAATCTTCTTCCACCAACTCTTCTCCCTGGTCTCAGATTCTGCCAGTCATTTCCACCAGTTCCATGAAGTCCATCACCTTCATCTGCCATTCTTCCCGGGTGGGTAGATCTTGTGTCTTCCAGTACTTTGCAATAAGTATTCTTGCTGCTGTTGTGGCATACATAAAGAAAGTTCTATCCTTCTTTGACACCAATTGGCCGACCATGCCCAGGAGAAAGGCCTCTGGTTTCTTCAAAAAAGTATATTTAAATACGTCAGATCAGATGAACAATAGGAAAGAGCAGATAAGCTGCATTTGCTTCAGACAGCAAATGCAAAATTTGCAAGATGAAGTAATGAAGGGAACACAGTGCTTGTCAATAATCATTAAATTCTTGATTGTTTTGACACACACTTCTATGAAATAAAGACCATTTTCCACATTACTTCAGCATGAAAATGTTCTGGACATTTTAGCATTATTTCTGGTTTACCAAATTATAGCAGTGAGTCTAAAACTATTTTGTCTGTCCTTTTCATTGTTTTCATCAACATTTTTCTTTCTTATCTGGGTTTCTTTTGACCTTTTCATGTTAGTAATTGGGAGGAAATCCAACCAAATTTGAACACACTTAAACTGTAACCCTACATTTACTACCTATGGGAAAGTAATTAATATCAATGGGACTTAATTCTGAATGTTTGCATAGGGTGGCACTGTGGAGCAAGCTTTTCCTGTGCCATAGTATGACTTGTTAATCAGGACCTTTCCTTCACAATACCTCAACCCTCCATTTGTTTTAAAGGTCGTTGCAATCTGCAGAAGCCCCAACCTTCATTGTGTGTTTCTATGTATGAATGGCTTACTCCATTGTGACATCCATTGTAACTTCCAGATTGTGGAGCCATTCAATGGCATTTTCACTTGGTTTCCTTTTCCTTTCCTTAAAAAAAAAGAAAAGGTTTTTTGTTATATTGACATTTGAACAGAAATCGGCTAGTAGTTGGTGATCACAACTCATAGAGTGATTTGACGAGAAAAACAAAGCAAGTAATGGCACACCTGAGGCTTGTTGTTCTCTCTGTTTTGATTCTGTTGTGGTTTCTAGAACCAGGTAATGGAAGTCTTAAATTATAATGCTAGAATTGCCCTATATTTTGAAGCTGCTATTGTTTTGTTTGTATTGGTAAAAAGAAAAGAAAAAAAGAGACAAAGAATCAGGTGAATATTTCAGTAATCTCTTTGGGAGATTCTAAATATGAATGCTGCAATGCTAACCAACATTAGAAAGCTAAGCCTTTTAAAAATAAGTATTTATAATGGCAAATTAATAGGTTTTTATGCATGACTCACAGTTCATGATCTAACTACATGGCTAAATTCAATCTGAAGTGTAGTATTTTTAGTTATTTGCAAGTAACTTATTTCATTTCAGCAGGGCACAGCACCATTCATACCTACTCAAATAACTCCAAGGAGTTCAGAGGAACTTACACCCCGGTATGTGTGCATGGGATTGGCACAATGGTTTTGTTTGTTTGTTTGTTTAGTCGTTTAGTCGTTTAGTCGTGTCCGACTCTTCGTGACCCCATGGACCAGAGCACGCCAGGCACTCCTGTCTTCCACTGCCTCCCGCAGTTTGGTCAAACTCATGCTGGTAGCTTCAAGAGCACTATCCAACCATCTCGTCCTCTGTCGTCCCCTTCTCCTTGTGCCCTCCATCTTTCCCAACATCAGGGTCTTTTCCAGGGAGACTTCTCATGAGGTGGCCAAAGTATTGGCGTCTCAGCCTCACGATCTGTCCTTCCAGTGAGCACTCAGGGCTGATTTCCTTCAGAATGGATAGGTTTGATCTTGCAGTCCATGGGACTCTCAAGAGTCTCCTCCAACACCATAATTCAAAAGCATCAATTGTGAGGAGAATCAGAACTTACAGGGTTAAACAGTTCTGAGTAACGTCTCACATTCTGAGGCGTGGCTATATTCACATAGGGGAGTGTTTCTCTGTGTGTATGTTCTCTTTCGCTTTTGACGGCGAAGCGGAAGGATGCCAGCCAATTCCCCTGGGCTGATTTACGATGTTTTTTCTACTCATTAAAGACTATTGGAGATAAGAGAAAAGCCTGCATTCAGTTTGATTTATTTTCCACACACAGCAACAGTTTTCCCCATTGCGTGAACTCTGCTAGGGCTAAGCTAAGAAAGCTGAAGTTGTTTTGATCGGCACGGACAGCCAGTGGCGCAGCAAGGAAACGTGCCAGATGCCATTTTGACCCAAGATCAATTCTTCGGCGATCAGCCTTCTTTATGGTCCAGCTCTCACTTCCATGCATCACTACTGGGAAAACCATAGCTTTAACTATACGGACTGCAATGGTGCAGTCCCAAACAGTGACTTGCCTGCTTGGAAGCTAGTAATAGGAGCTCCATCCTGTTGGGATTTCAGCCCCCACCAGCTGCCACATTGGCAGGAAACAGCAAGAGCTGTTTACATCAGGTGATGTTGCTCACCGTGGGAAAGGAAGTCACAGATTGTTCCCAAACGGTCCTCACTGTAGCCGAGGCAGAGCTACACTTCTCTCTTCTGCTCCTAGATTGGGGCAGCGTTGAGTCAGAGAACTCAAAGCTGACTGCTCAGGTTGCGCAGTCATGTGTGTTTTTTTCTATGCAGTTAATAAAGTAGCCTGATTCTACAGAACTGCTTATTCCCTTCTGATGCCTTGTCAGGGGAAAGTGGTGTGTTTTTCTCATAAGAGACAAGCTGCCTATTTGTCGGTCTTTCTGGACTGAAGGAGGATTCCTGGACGCCAGCCAGAGTAATGACCACCGGATTTTGCCCCGGAGTGCTTCAGGATGCTGGCATTGCTCCCAGGCGGGCGTTGTGCCAACACATCCCACTATCCAGCCACACCCTCTTTCCCCAGGACCTTCTTGCTGGCCTTCTTTGAGTAATTTTGCTGGGTGAAATGCAACCTTGAATTTTCATAATGTTTCTTGCTTCCTTGGATTGGGGAGAGCAAGGGGTGTGAGAGTGTAGAAAGTAGTCTACTGAACAAAGTCTACTGAAAGTAGTCTACTGAACATTCATTCACCTTTTCCTCTGGCCTCACCCACCACTGGCATGTGCCCCCTTGAAAGTTGCTCAGGAAGCAATGATAGTTGCCCCTCCACCATGATATACCCTTATGCTCTGCTGGCAGACAAATGACAGGCCATTACATCTGTCATTTCAAAAAGGAATGTATTACTGTTTGGTTTTAAGTCTTAAAGAAGAAATAGGTAAAGTACATGTGTGAGGGAGGTGGAATTGTAGCCACCAACCCCCTCAAAAAAAAAAAAAAAAAAAAAAGATTGTAGAGAGTTTTCAGAAGAAATTCTGTAAAGTGAGCTTCTTTGTCTGGAGGTGGGGAGCAGGGTGAAAACAAAAAAAGACCTTAGGAAGTGCTCACAAAAAGAAAGTATTCTCTGTGTTGTTGTTGTTGCTGCTGCAGTTGCTGTTTTGCTCACATGTATGCATCAAATCTGCATCTTTTAGTTGCTCTGTACATGAGGTTCGCATTCTTCTAGTTACAGTGGTACTTTGGGTTACAGACACTTCAGGTTACAGACTCTGCTAACCCAGAAATAGTACCTCGGGTTAAGAATTTTGCTTCAGGATGAAACAGAAATCGTACAGCGGCAGCGGGAGGCCCCATTAGCTAAAATGGTACCTCAGTTTCAGGTTAAGAACAGACCTCCAGAACGAATTAAGTTTTTAACCCGAGGTACCACTGTATTAAAAAAAAAGGTAAAGGACCCCTGACAGTTAAGTCCAGTCACAGACGACTCTGGAGTTGCAGTGCTCATCTCGCTTTACAGGCTGAGGGAGCCGGTGTTTGTCTGCAGACACTTTTTCCAGGTCATGTGGCCCGCATGACTAAGCCACTTCTGGAGCAATGGAACACTGAAACCAGAGCAGCGCATGGAAATGCCATTTACCTTCCCGCTGGAGCAGTACCTATTTATCTACTTGCACTTTTTGGCATGCTTTTGAACTGCTAGGTTGGCAGAGGCTGGGACAGAGCAACGGGAGCTCACCCCATCATGGGGATTCAAACCGCTGACCTTCTGATTGGCAACCCCAAGAGGCTCAGTGGTTTAGACCACAGTGCCACCCGTGTCCCCTCTTCTAGTTATAGCCAAGTACAAAAATGCATGCACATTTCATTTAGTGGTGTCTTTGAAGTCCATAGTTATCTGGTTCTCAATACAATTTTGGCTCCCTTGTAAGCTCAGCTGTATTGTGAACTGAGTAGCATCCCCTGCCCCCAAAGAGGTTATAAAACAAAGACCTTATACATGTGTGGTCAGTGTTTCACACACGAACTGCCCTGCCCCAAACTGGCTCACAACATTTCTGCCATGGCACAAGTACCTTAACCTCTTGGTCATATTAGACCTGGCCCAAAGGCAGTCACTTGCTTGCTACTAAAAGGGGAAAAAAGAATGAGTACAATGTTCAGGCAGGGTGGATTTTAATCAGGACTTGGGTGCATGAGGGGAAATTGGTTTTTAACCTTTTCCTCCCTCAGTGTGGCCTTGATGAAAATCCCCACCAGTAGTTGCTATTAACCCAGGGTAGGAAGCTTTCATTGGCATCAATGGAAACTTTGCTCCCAGAGCATATAACAGCTATATGGGCAATTTTCGTCAGGCCTTTTGTTCAACTTCACATCTACTTTGACCATCTGACTGTTCCCTTGCTTATGAAATTTGGATGGGGTAGTTCTGCTAGCAAGTGCTGCTATGGATGCATAGAGAACAGCTGTACTGTTTTCAGTTCTTCAGATTTAAGGTGGGCAGATGTTATCTTTTGACACTTTGCCTTTGGCAAAATGGACTAGCTGTACAGGACATGGTATGAATTTTCACCAGGAACAAAGTATTCCAGAAGTTCTGTTTTGCCTGTTACTGCTACTAACACAATCCCTTTTAATAGCTGATGGGGTACCTGTCAAATTCTGTGTCTTTCCTGCTAACAAAATACCAGCTATATACTCACCTCCTGTCGACTTTGTTCATTTGTGATCCAAGAATTAGGGTGACAGCTTAGAAAGGACAAAAGAGGGAGATCCAAAACGGTTAACTTCCAAATCCTACCAGATCACAGAAACAAATAAACTGTAGGGTTTTAGTTCAGTTCTGTAGTCTTAGGATCCAGATTCTAGGTCATTTAAGTTTGCAACCCTATTTACTTTTTTAAAAAAAATTTTTTTATTAAAATTCCATTTAACAATCCAATCATGTCTCATTAATTAATCCGAATTATGCCAATACATATCATAAAGTCCAAATATTTTGCTGAATTTTTTTAATTTTTGTTGGGGGTACCCATGCTTCGAGCTCAGAAGGGTCCAATCCTCTCATATTTCTGCTGCTTTGATGTTCACAAGTCCCATCTTCCAATCTTCTTGTTGTTATCATTTTTCTTCTTAATAACCTCTGAGTTATTTCCACAAGCGAGTTGAAGCAAACATTTTTATAGTCCTGTGTGGATTTTCACGCTAATCCAAAAGTCTTATTCAAGCGGCAGGCGCCATTTCGGCAGTTCCCATGAAATACAGTCTAAGCGTCTGCTCATTAACTTTCCCAGACCAGTTGCTCCATAAATCAGCCTTTCCAGGGGAGTTCTTGCCAAATCAGACGTAGAATTCAAATATGATAACAGAACGTGGCTCACCTCCCCCTTTGACTGTAAATCTTGCAACAAAGTCTGTCTCATAATGGCGGTTCCCAATTAGAACTGCGTCATCCAAAAGCCTTTCATTTCCTTTCCAGATCTTCCGCAAAACAAAGCCTTTAGTTAATAATTTTGTTTCCACACAGTTTATTTTCCCTTCTCACTTGCTATCAATCATGTGGCAGTTCTTCTTGGGGAGGGGTTGTTAGGTAAATCATATTGAAAAAGAGAAAAGTCCCCCCCCCTTCTGATCCGTTTCAACATACCGACATAGCTGTGATTCTTTGATGTAGTCTTCTGTTCAGTCCAACCCGTCACTCAGCTTCTCAGTGGTCGATTTAATTAGCAATCAGTACACCCTTTCCTTCGCTTGAAAGGTGCATTTACTCTTCTCCAATTATTTATCTTAAGCAATGCAACTAGGATCGCGATCAGAAGTAGCGTCCAGGAGATCCAGAAACTCACTCGAGGGCTTTCCGTCCAGTGCCCCCACACCCTCCTTCTTTTGAACTTGGGGGTGATTTATTGGCAACCGCGGACAAGGCAGCTTCTTTCCATCCCCTGGGAAAATTCGAGAGGCTAATTTACTCCCATCATTAGCCTCTTAATTACCTCGTGTGAGCCGGAGAGATGGTATTGTCGGCCATCTTCCAAGGCGCCCCTAGTGGCCCCCCTATTTACAATTACTTCCATGTAAACATAAATAGGACAGAACCATTTGATGAGAACAGTAAGCATACTTGGAAATGAATTCTGCTGAAAGTTACAAATTGGAGTTTCTTCATTTTTGTTTTTTTTATCTTTATTAGACAGTTTTTTTTTAAAAAAAGTACACATACCATAAAGAAAATACACATACCAGAAAGCAAAAAGAAAAAAGAAAAGAAGAAAAACTTAAACAAACTTATACAAACTTATACAAACAGTAGACCTCCATCCACTCGATTTAGGGTTATATAATCTTATATAGTTTCTGCAGTTATTCTAACAGTAGCTCTAAACGTCGCAGGTATTAATTATCGTCTGCTGTTAAATTATTAATTCCCAGATTAATCTCAATATAGCTTAGAAATTTAGTCCATTCACCTTTTATTTTTGCCGAATTATGATGCCTAATTCTTTGTGTTAATCTCGCTAGTTCTATGTATTGAAACAACCTCACCTGCCAGTCTCCAATCGTGGGTATATTGGGAGATTTCCATTTTTGCGCAATTAAAATCCTCGCCGCTGCCGTGGCATATTGGAAAAAGGTTTGGTCTGTACTTTTTATCTCCTCCCCGATCATACCTAAAAGGAACGCCTCAGGTACTTTGGGGAAATTGTACTTCAAGATTTTCTTCAGTTCCTCATAAATTTGTCCCCAGAATCTCTTCACCACTTCACAAGTCCACCAAATGTGGAAGAAGGTCCCTACCTTATCTTTGCATCTCCAGCAGATATTGTCTACAGATCTGTACATCTTCCCCAATTTTGCCGGGGTCAAGTACCAACGATACATAATTTTCTCTAAATTTTCCCGAAGGGCTGCACAAGCTGTAAACTTCATACCTTTTTTCCAAAGTATCTGCCATTTATTATACTCTAGATTATGCCCGAGATCTCTATCCCATTTAACCATCACACCCTTCACCTCTTCCTCTTTAGTGTCCCATTCCAGTAATTGTTTGTACATTTTAGAGAGGAGTTTATTATTGCTTTCTAAAATTTCCACCTGGAATCTCGACTTTTTTTCACTCATCCCCAGTTTCTTATGTTCACCCCACAGTGCATTAATTTGGTGAAAGTGTAGCCACTCCTTGATCTTACCTTTCATCTCGCCATATGACCTCATCTTCCACCCTTCTTCTGTTTTAACTAAAAGATCCTCATACGTCCACCTTTCACCTGTCATATTTAATTTTTTTATTTTAATAATATCAACTGGAGAGAGCCACCAGGGGGTACCTTTTTCAATCAGCTTTTTATTCCTGTTCCAGACTTCAAGTAACGGGCCTCTAATTATGTGGTTAGAGAAGCCTCTGTGAACCCTACCTTTATCCTGCCACAAGTAGGCGTGCCAACCAAACCTAATGTTAAAGCCCTCTAGGTCTAATAAATCCGTGTTTCTTAGAATGGCCCAGTCCTTTATCCAGCATAGGCAAGCTGCCTCGTAATAAAGCCTTATATTTGGAACTGCGAAGCCACCTCTCTCTCTTGAGTCTGTAAGATGTTTAAACTTAACTCTAGCTCTCTTCCCCTGCCAAATAAACTTGGCCAAAAATTTTTGCCAGTTCTTAAAACATGTAGTACCTTTGATTACTGGAATATTCTGGAATAGAAATAGCAGTCTCAGGAGAATACACATCTTAATCGCTGCCATCCTCCCTGTCCATGATAGTTTCAGCCTATGCCAGGTGTCCAGGTCTTTCTTAATTTCTTGCCATACCTTATTATAATTATCTTCCACTAAATTTATGTTTTTCGGGGATAGCCAAATTCCCAGATATTTAACTTTATTCACAGCTTTAATGCCAATCTTTTGCTCCAACCGTTTTCTATCTTGGTCCTCCAAATTCTTTGTTAAAATTTTTGTTTTCTTCCTATTTAATTTAAATCCTGACAATTTACCAAAGTCTTCTAAAAGTTCTACTACCCTACTGGCACTATCCACGGGATTCTCTAAGGACAAGACCAGGTCATCGGCGTAAGCCTTTAGTTTGTATTCCTTCTCCCCGATATTTATCCCTCTTACATTAGGTATCTCCCTTATTTTATTTGCGATTACTAACAAAACCATAATAAATAACAGGGGTGACAAAGGGCAACCCTGTCTTGTACCTTTCATGATCTTGAAGGACTTGGATAAATTATTATTAATAATCAATCTAGCCTGTTGCCCTGAGTATATTGCCTTGATGCCTTCCATATATGGACCTTCTATTCCTGCTCTTTCCAAACATTGTAATAAAAATTCCCAGGAGACGTTATCGAAGGCCTTCTCTGCATCAATGAAAATCAGAGCTGCCGGGATGTCTGTCCTCATGTCCAGATATTCAATAATATTTAATATATGACGGACGTTATCTTTCTGTTGCCTGTTAGGGAGGAATCCCGCTTGGTCTTTATGGATATATTTCTTTAAATACTTCTTAAGTCTATTTGCCATGATATCTGCAAAGATTTTATAGTCGCTATTAAGCAGTGAAATTGGCCTAGAATTTTTTATATCTGTTTTTCCAGTTTCCGTTTTTGGTATTAAGGTTATATATGCCTCTATTTTCAATCACTAAAAATAGACCAAGCAACAACTACTATTGGTGCATTATCTGAAAAGGTCTCTCAGAATACACAGGCAATTGAGAATCTACAAGGAGCTACAGCTGAAAACCATAAATTAGCTGTGGAAGCCTATCAAAAAGCGGAGCAAGCAAGCAAAAAAGTTGATGAGATTAAAGGTGAAATCAAGCCTCTGCAAAGACAGGTAGGGGAACAACAGGCCTACCTGTCGATGGTGGAATTGAGAAACAAGGAGAATAACCTTAGGTTGAGAGCTGTCCCAGAATTGGAGGAAGGTAATTTGGAGGGATTTTTGACACTTTTATTCTCCAAATTTTGGGGAATAGAAGAGGATAAAGACTTTAAAATTGTGACTGCATTTAGACTGGGCAGATCGGTGAAGAAAGACAAGTCCAGAGACTGTTTGGTTATTTTGAGATCAAGAGAAGAAAGAGACAAGATACTAGGCCTACATTTCAAAAAATCTCTAGAGATAGAAGGTAAAAAGGCTGAAATTTACAGAGACATACCCAAATTGTTATTGGATCTTAGAGCCTCATACTTAGAACTGGCAAAGCTGTTGAGAAACAACACAATCCCTTATAGGTGGGAGTTCCCGCAAGGATTATCATTCAGCTATAAAGGAAGGAAAATAAGAATCAGAACACCAGAGGACCAGCAGAAGTTTCTTCACGACAACGGGGAAGACCTCCAGAAAGGAGCAGTTGCGTCTTGGCCACCCCCACCACCAGAAACCAAACAGCCTGGAGCTGGACCATCACTGCCACCGCCGGGAACGGGGGACCTAGACACCCCATTGTAAGGCCTATAAATTGATTCAGGATGTCTCTGCAACTTCTTAGTTGGAATATAAATGGCGGAAATTCTCCAGAAAAAAGAAGGAAAGTATTTCATATATTGAAGAAAGAACAATTGGACATTATTTGCCTGCAAGAAACACATGTGACAAGGCTTCATCGGAAAGTGCTAATTAATAAAAGGTTAGGTCAAGAATTTATTTCTTCGGACAGAGTTAAGAAAAGAGGAGTAGTGATCTATGCAAAGGAGAGCCTGTCACCGAAATTTCTATTTAAAGATGAACAAGGCAGAATTTTGGCTATTGAAATTTATACACATGGAGAAAAATTTTTGATATTAGGAATCTATGCACCAAATGATGGAAAATCGGAATTTTTTAAGAAGCTGCATGAGACTTTACTGGACTATCTAGACTATAACAACATCATTATGTTGGGAGATATGAATGGGGTTGTCTCTGTAAATATGGATAAGTCGCAGAGTGCAAATATAATAAAAGAAGGCAGACTACCTAAAACTTTTTTTGAAATGACAGACAATATGGATTTGATTGATATATGGAGAGTCAAGAACCCCCTAGGAAAAGAAGGAACTTTCTTTTCTGAAGCTCATCAGTCATGGACACGAATCGACCAAATATGGATAACTAAAGGACTGGCACCTAAAACTAGAAAAGTGGAAATCTGCCCAAAAACTTGCTCCGACCATAATGCTTTGAAAATGGAATTGAGACTAAACATAACCGGATCCTTCCGATGGAAAATGAATGACACTTTATTCAGAGATCAGGAGATTGTGAAGAAGGCCCAAAAAACTTTAAAAGATTACTTTGAGATAAACTTAAACACTACGGTGGAAAAAAGAACAATCTGGGACGCAAGTAAAGCGGTGATGAGAGGGTTTCTAATACAACAAAACGCTGTAAAGAAAAGACTCTGGAATGAAAAGAAGCAGAAGATACTGGAGAGAATAAGTGAGGGTGAAAGGAAATTAAGATCCAGGCCCAAGTTTAAGGAAGTGCTGAGAGAAGTGAAATTTTTCCAGGCCCAATACATGAAACTGATAAACCAAGAAGTGGAGTGGAAAATTAAACAAATGAGACAAAGATCTTTCGAGTCAGCAAACAAGTGTGGGAAACTGCTAGCATGGCAGTTGAAAAAAAGACAAAAACTAAATACAGTTACAAATCTAGAGATTGAAGGAAGAATGGTTCAGAAGCCTGAAGAAATTAGGAAATGTTTCCAGAGATATTTCAAAGATCTTTATGCACAAGGGCCGCAGAAAGAATCTGAGATAGATCAATTTATCAAAACTAACGGATTACAAAAAATTTCCCAGGAAATGAGAACAACCCTGAATGTTAAAGTTTCACAGCAGGAAATCGAGAGTGCCATACAGAACCTCCAATTAGGCAAATCTCCAGGCCCTGATGGACTTACCTCCAAATATTATAAGGTTTTGAAGGACTATTTGATACAACCCTTGATGGAGGTATGTAACCAGATCATGGAGGGTAAGAAGGCACCAGAAACGTGGAAAGAAGCTTTCATCACATTGATTCCTAAAACAGAAACTGAAAAGACTCAACTTAAGAACTACCGTCCCATCTCACTCCTAAATGTGGATTACAAAATTTTTGCAGATATTTTGGCAAATAGATTTAAAAAAGTACTGAACGAAGTGATTCACAAAGATCAAGCAGGCTTTCTCCCGGGTAGGCATTTGTTTGACAATACGAGAAACATTATTGACATTTTGGAACTCTTACAAACAAATATTAATACTAGAGCGGTGCTAATTTTTATTGATGCGGAGAAAGCCTTTGACAATATTTCTTGGATGTTCATGAAGAAAAATTTGGAAGGGATGGGAGTGGGACTGGGGTTTGAAAATGGTATAGAAGCAATATATTCAGATCAAAAAGCTAAATTGATAGTAAACAATGTGGTGACGGAGGAATTCAATATTGAAAAAGGGACACGACAAGGGTGCCCTCTATCCCCATTATTGTTTATCTCGGTCCTGGAGGTGCTTTTGAATATGATTAGAAGAGACCGGTCAGTTCGGGGCATTGAGGTTGGAGTGAAACAATACAAACTGAAAGCATTTGCAGATGATTTGGTATTAACATTACAGGAGCCAGTTTCTAGCACAAAAAGAGTTTTGGATTTAATTTCTGATTATGGTCGGGTGGCGGGATTTAAGCTGAACAAGCAAAAGACTAAGGTCTTAGCAAAGAACCTAACGTCTACAGAAGCAGATGAGTTTTTGAAAGAGACAGGATTAAATGTGGTTAAAAAGGTAAAATACCTAGGGGTGTACCTGACTTCTAAAAACTTGAATTTGTTTAAGGACAACTATGAGAAATGCTGGTCAGAAATCAAAAGGGATTTGGAAACTTGGACAAGACTAAAACTTTCCTTGTTAGGCCGAATAGCAGCTATAAAGATGAATGTTTTGCCGAAAATGTTATTCTTGTTTCAGACCCTGCAGATTGTGGACAAAGTGGTATGTTTTGGAAAGTGGCAGAAGGATATCTCTAAGTTCGTTTGGCAGGGCAAAAAGCCCCGAATTAAGTTTAAAATACTAACAGATGCGAAAGAAAGGGGGGGATTTGCCCTGCCAGACTTGAGGTTATATTACGAATCTACAGCCTTCTGCTGGATGAAAGATTGGTTTTTGTTAGAGAACACTGATGTCCTAGATCTGGAAGGGTTTGATAACGCTTTTGGGTGGCATGCGTATTTGTGGTACGACAAGGTTAAAGTTCATAAAATGTTCAAAAACCATATTGTTAGAAGAGCAATTTTTATGGTCTGGACAAAATATAAAGACTTATTGGAGAGCAAAACACCAAGGTGGCTTTCACCGGCAGAGGCCAAGGCACGTAAGAGACTTAACATGGAGGCCTACTGGCCAAAATATTGGGAATTAATTGAAAAAGATGGTGACAATTGGAAGCTGCAGAGTTTTGAAAATGTAAAAAGCAAGGTGCGAGACTGGTTGCATTATGCTCAAATTCGGGAAATTTTCAAAACAGATAAAAAGGTTGGGTTTCAGGTGGAAAAATCGAAATTAGAGACAGAATTGTTAGAACCTAAAGACAAATTACTTTCAAGAATGTATAACTTGCTGCTTAAATGGAATACACAGGATGAGACAGTCAAATCCGCCATGATAAAGTGGGCACAGGATATTGGACATAACATTATGTTTGAGGACTGGGAAAGGCTATGGACCACCGGATTGAAATTCACGGCATGTAGTGCCCTGAAAGAAAATATTATGAAAATGATATACCGGTGGTACATGACCCCAGTCAAGCTTGCTAAGATATATCACCTGTCTGATAATAAATGCTGGAAGTGTAAAGAGGCGGAAGGGACGTTCTTTCATCTCTGGTGGACATGTCCGAAAGTGAAGGCCTTTTGGGAAATGATCTATAATGAGTTAAAAAAGGTATTTAGATATACCTTGCCTAAGAAACCGGAGGCCTTCCTTCTGGGCATTGTAGACCAGAATGTGTTAAAGAAGGATAGAACTTTTTTTATGTATGCTACAACAGCAGCAAGAATTCTCATCGCAAAGTGTTGGAAGACACAAGATTTACCCACACTGGAGGAATGGCAGACGCAGTTGATGGACTATATGGAACTGGCGGAAATGACTGGCAGAATCCGAGACTTGGGAGAAGAAAAAATGGAAGAGGACTGGAAAAAATTTAAGGACTATTTACAAAAATATTATAAGCTGTATGAATGTTAAGAAAATGCACTTTTTAGGAAATATTAGCCCCAGCAATGGTAATTAGGTGAAATGAAAACTAAGGCACAAGAAAAGAGAGGTGAAATTAAGAAAAATCTTTATTGCATTATGTTTTAATCACAATATATAAGATCATGGTTACAATAACTTTGACTTTGGTAACATGAAATTGAAAGATACAATAAGTAATGAATTGAAAGATACAATAATGAACTGAAAGATACAATAAGTAATGAAATAAGATAATAAATAGCTGAAGACTTTGTATTATGAATATTGGGTTACAAATATATTGAAATGGGTAATATGACAAAATGAAAGATACAATAAGTGATGAAATAAGATAACAAAATGCTGAAGTTGGTATCATAAATAATGCAGATTCGGGAAGATGTGGGGAAGTCCAAAAGATTCTGTAAAAGAAATATGATTTATGAAACTTTTGTATTTTATTCTTTGTTCTTTTTTATTCTGTAAAACTAATAAAAATATTTTTTTTTAAAAAAAAGGTTATATATGCCTCTTTCCAAGAATCAGGGATCCTCCCTCCTTGGATAATGTTATTAATAACGTCCATAAGCACCGGCGCTAAGTATTCCCCTAGCGTTTTATAATATTTTGAGGACAGACCGTCCGGCCCAGGGGCCTGCTAATAGCCTCCTTGATCTCATCTACAGTGATCTTCTTATTCAGTTGTACACTATCCTCTTCTGTTAGGTATTTCCCTCCACATCGCTCCAAGTAGTTTCTTATTTCTATACTATCTTCTTCTCCTTTTTCATACAGCTTTTCAAAAGATTGGATAAACCTTTTTTCTATTTCGTCTGGGTCTTCTATGATGTTATCCTCCATTATTAATTTATTGATCACATTTTGTTTCTTCCTTTTTCTTAGCTGCCACGCAAGTAGCTTCCCCATTTTATTTGCCGACTCAAAGTATTTCTGCTTCATAAATTTAATTCTCCATTCTATCTCTTGGTTTAATAAGGCTGAATATTGTGACTGCAACACTTTAGAAGTTCGATTAATCTCTTCGTCTGCCGGGTTTATGGTCAGTTTCCTCTCACAGTTTCTCAACTGGGTAAGGATCTCCTCTTTCTTTTGTTCCCTTAATTTCCTTCTATGACTATTCTGTTGTATTAAAAAACCCCTTAGAACCGCCTTACTGGCGTCCCATACTATATTTATAGGGGTGTCTTTGTTCAGGTTTAAATCAAAATAATTTTTCAGAGTACTTTTAGCCTTTTCCGTCACTTCTTCAATTTCAAATAAATATTCATTCATCCTCCACCTATACTGTCCCTTTGCTTCGTTTTTTATTTCCATAACCAAGGGGCAGTGATCAGAGAGTGTCCTGGGTTGAATTTCACATCTCGTTACTCTTAGCGATAATGCTCTTGTCACCCAGATCTGATCAATTCTGCTCCAGCTCTGGTGGGGCTCAGAATAGTGGGTGAACTGTTTAATAGTCGGATTTTTATGCCTCCAAACATCAATTAAGTCTAAGTTCTCCTCAAGATCATTAAAAGATTTCGGTAATTTTCCCCGATTTAGTTTCCCCTTCTTTTCACTTCTATCCAAATCCGGTACTGGAACACCGTTCATATCTCCAAGCAGGATTAGTTTATGAACTTCAAGCTCTAACAAAATGCGTTCTAATTTCTCAAAAAACTCTGCTCTATTTGTATTCGGGGCATACACCGTCACGACATTAATCCCCCCCCCCGGGAGTTTAGTTGGATTCCCAATATTCTACCTTCTTCATCTTTACAAATTAATACAGGATCCCACCTTTCTTTAACATAAATCACTACTCCTTTTTTCTTATTTATCTCCGAATTAATAAACTCTACCCCCAGTTTTTTATTCACCAGAATATGCTTGTGTTTCTTAGCTATGTGGGTTTCCTGAAAGCAAATCACATCATAGTTCTTATTTTTCAAAATTTTCTCAATTTTATTCCTTTTAACTTTCTCGTTCAACCCGTTCACATTCCAGGACAAAAATCTTAATGTGTGCGCTATTGTTTCCCTTTATCTATTACGGTGTTTCTGACCAAAGTCTCAAACTATAATCTAACACCTTTGTTTCCTGAGAGCTCCTCCTCTTCTGCCGTCCCTTCTCCCACTACGGCCTCATCTTCTTCATCTCCTGATTCCTCCCCCCTTTCTTCCTTCCCCTGCTCTCTGTCCTGTCCACTCCTTCTCTCCTCCTCCTCCTCCTCCTCCTCTCTAAGTCTTAGTCTATTTTCTACCTTTCCAAGTTCTCTTTCATACCTTCTCATAAACTTCTCCACCTCCTGAATATCCACCAGTCTAAATTTTTTGTCTTTATAGAAAAAAGTAATCCCTTCCGGGAACTCCCATCTAAATTGTATACCATTTCTCTTCAAAACGGCTACCACTTGTCTATATCCTTCTCTTTTACGTAGCAGTCTAACTGGTATTTCTTTATAGATAATAATAGGTCTGCCGTCAATTCTTAACTTATTACGGTAGCTCGTTCTTAAGATTAAATTTTTCATTTCCAATGAATTAAAGATCACTAAACAGTCCCCCCAAAAATTATTAGTTTTTAAATGTTGGGGTCTTGTCATTCTAAACACATTCTCTATGGCAAGAGCCATCTCTTCTTCTTTTAAACCCAACCATTTAGAGAGTTCCTTGGTCATTTTCCCTCTTATGTCCTCATTTCTTTCCTCAGCTACCCCCCTAAATTTTAGGTGAAGCTGTTTTTGCCGCATATCTGTCATAGCTAAATTGTCCCAGATTCTATCTTGTGATTTGTTCAGCTCTCTTAACTCTTCTTTCAACTTCATTGTCTCTTTTTTCTGTTCTCTCATCTCCTTCTGCAGTTTTTTATTAGATTCCTCCATTATTTTGGATTTTGCAGATAAGTCTTGAATCTTAGTTGAGAGTTCTCCAACTGCTCCTTCTATCTTTTTATCAATCATCTCCTGTACTTCTCCCAGTTTACTTTCCATGTATAATTCATTTTGCTTAAATTCCTCCTTTATTTTTGCCCATAAATTGTCTAAGTCTTTGATTTCCTCCTGGCGGGACGGCTTCCTTTCCCCTGGGGTCCCACCCACTTTCTTCCCTTCTTTCCCGTCCTTCCCCATCATTACCAGATCTCTCCCTTAACAGACTCACTACCTTACACTCTCCTTTCCTCTTTCCCCCCTGAGATTCCCAGTTGTAAACAAAAATAAAGCGATTTTCCACTCAAATTTAAACAGTCCCTTCACTACAGTTCGCCAGCCCAGTCCCAATACATCAATACATCAAGGAGTGGTAGTTCCGTAAGAATTCCGAGGAGAAGTACAAAAGGAGAAGTATGAGAAGACTTCACCGAGACCCGTGTGTTCTCTCTCACTTCGCTCTCACCACTTCAATTGTCCAAACCAGTCCTGAGCCGCGAAGATGATGGAAATTAATAGCCCGCAGCCGAGCCTTAACGGCGTGTTGTCCAATTTAGTCCCGCTGGTAGTCTCCTTTCAGCAGGTCGCAGTCAAAATCAAAATCAAAGTCAAAGTAACGTGAGCTTGTCTTTCTAAGCCAAGTAGTACTGGTTGGGGGCCAAGTGGTGCTGGTTAGGGAGCTACGCAGCCCCCGTCCACCCTGGGTCCAACTCCAACCGCCGGAAAAGGTCGCACCAAAGAGGAGGGGAAAAGCGGCAAGGAAAGAAAAAAGGGAAACAAAAAAAGCGGCACAGAAAAAAAAGAAGAACTAAAGTTGAGGGTGGGAGGCAAATATACAGACAGCTGTGTTGATCTCTTAGCGTAAAGCCCGAAAAATAAAATAAAATATAGTCTTTAAGATCTTTCCACGTCAAGCCTCTCTATCTCCCCTATGCAGCCTCACTCCTAACTTGTTCCATCAGTTCCTCACAGTTCCTCACAGCTTACGGCCTATATTTTTTCAAACAGAGGGCGTAATGGGATCAAAAGGGCTGAATATAAGGCACGGAAGGCAGCGTAAACAGCGTAAGCAAGGCGAGTGAGATTAACTGTGAAACTAAAAAAGTTCAGTTGGCATCCTTATTGTTAATTGAAATTCTGTAAGTCCTTAAACTCCTTCGGTAATAATATCGTAAGTTCTCATTACAAACTCGGATCGTACTCACTCAGTCAGACTAACCGAGACTTCCACATTCCTACGACTTCCAGTCTGCGCCATCTTAACTCCACCACCGAGTGAACTCCAAAACATAATCCAAAAACATCCAGGCACCTCCCAGCTCCAAAACTAGCTTCACGCTTTAAAAGTGCGCTTTAAAAGAATGCTAAAAAACACTGGGGGTCCCGTTCTTGTCTTAAGGAAGCTCGTCGCATTTCCCAGCTGAAGCTCGAGGCATCGCGCTATGGAGTCGGTGCTTTCCC
The DNA here is from genome assembly GCF_964252035.2 of Podarcis erhardii. Lineage (NCBI taxonomy): Eukaryota > Metazoa > Chordata > Lepidosauria > Squamata > Lacertidae > Podarcis > Podarcis erhardii. The sequence continues at coordinate 6,923,254 of NC_138506.1, read as the reverse complement.
AAATCGCGCTAGCGGCCCTTCGTCCTCTCGACCTGTCATCTCAGAGAAACGGCACGGCCGCATCCACACCGCTGGGAGCCTATCCCCCAAGGGTTCCCCCCTTGAGGTTTTTGGGGTACGCTGAGCCCTAGCGTCTTCCCCAAGCCTCCACAGCGCCCAGAAAACCGAGAACGGGTTCTCCGCGCTTCCTCACTGTCCACGACCGGAACCGGAAGTCAGAAATTGGAGTTTCTTCAATATATTTATGAGTAGATAATTTATTACGGTCAAAGACCAGCTCACATGACATAACACAATAAAAACAGCGCAGAATCTGGCTACTAGCCAGGTCATCTTATGATCTTTGCCTAAGAGGAGAGAATTAAGTTTAGACTTGTCTGAAAGATCGGTGAGCCTCTTCAGCAAAGGATCAATGGTGTCTCTATGAATCTCGACATAAAAAGGACATTTTAAAAAATATGTGTTTGAGGCTTCCTATTTCCCCTAATGGGCAGGCGCAAAGTCTCTGTGCGTATAGGACCCTTCTATAGGAGCCTTCCAGAACCAGTGAGGGCAAGGCCGGGCTTCTAGCAAGAGTGAAAGCTCTTCTTGCATTTCTGGATGTGAGGAAATAGAGATATGCTGCTGGAGCGGCTCCCGTTTTCTATGATTTTATAATCGGGATCCTTGTACAGTCCTGTTGTCTCTCTATGTCCATGATTCTTTGCCTAACCACGGATCTAGCTTGGCCCAGGCCCATAGTTATGAGGGTTTGGGGAGCAAGGCCCAGTTTCTGAAGAGTGTTTAAGACTGCTGTCTGCCAGCCAGACTAAAACTGGTCACTCAAAATCAATGGGGCTATTTATTTATGAGTATAGTATTGGCAATGGATCTTACTTGAACTGCTTATGAGAATATTCTATTTTCTTCAAACTTTGCTAAACTTTGTAATAAAATGGGAGATGTTTTTTCCTCAAAATTTGGCAAAATATTAAGGAGCATCGCCATACTTGATGACTCTTCCACCTTAAGCACAGTAGCCCCCCTTGTGGTGGGACAGAGCCACGGAGCCAGCTGCTGATTGGAAGGTCGGAGGTTTGAATCCCTGCAATGGAGTGAGCTCTGTTAGTTTCTGTGTGTTGCCACTGTGCAGTGCTTTGGAGTCACAAGACTCTGTTTACATTCCACACATTCCATACTGTTGGAAGTCTCACGGGAGACAGATGTGACGTTACTGGTTTCCTGTTCCTTTGTTCCTTTGTTCCAGTTGCTCTCTGCTCTCACAGAGAGAGGATTTCTTTTCTGTCTGCGTAGTAAGAAATAAAGCATAGCGATGTAGCCATAAATCTCATCACTTCCGCGTGCTGCTTTGATTCTCTGCTGAATGGGATGTGCCTGGAGCCTCATCAAAGGCTCAGGTTGTCAATCATGTCGGAGGCGATTCTGAAGGAATTGGCCGGAGGAAGATGAGCTTTCTCAGCTTGGCCGAGCGCAGGTTCCAACAAGCTCCCGTTGCTCTGTCCCAGCTCCTGCCAACCTAGCAGTTCAAAAGCATGCCAGTGCAAGTAGATAAATAGGTACTGCTGTGGCGGGAAGGTAAATGGTGTTTCCGTGCGCTTTGGTTTCCGTCACGGTGTCCTGTTGTGCCAGAAGCGGTTTAGTCGTGCTGGCCACATGACCTGGAAAGCTGTCTGTGGACAAATGCTGGCTCCCTCGGCCTGAAAGAGAGATAAGTGTTGCAAACCCATAGCCACCTTTGACTGGACTTAACCGTCCAGGGGTCCTTTACCTTTTTACCTTTTTTACTTGATGGCATCACTGCAGATGAGAATGGGATAGGACAGGTTGGTGCTGATGTTGAGGCTGCATGAATGCACCAGCAGGAATGCAATGGGCTCCACTATGTCATGCATTATTGATCTTTCCTTCCCCTTGCCGCACCCTGTTCAGATAAGCTGCAACCATGCTTGTGTTGGGCATGCAGCTCTGCCTCACCACAAGGGCAACTGCTGTTTAAGAGAAGAACAGGTACAGAACCATGAACAGTTTAGAAGAATAGAAACAAGGAGGGCAGGGCACAGCAGTGTGATCTGTGCATCTCTCCCCAGCATGTATTCTCAGCCCAAAATAAGAGGCAGAATAAGTGCTACCTGATGAATATTGATGGCACTCTATAGTTAAATTAGTTGAGACTGTCCATTCTTTCTCAGGTATGTGTCACAAAGTAATTAATGGAAAACACCTAAAGTAACATGCTGCGTTTGCACAACTGTCCAGTAACTGGCTGGCAGAATTTGGAGGATTGGGAAAAGGCAACAAAATGTGCTGCGTTGCCCTGGCATTCTGCATGCCACAGCTGTTCCTGCATGTAGCAGTGGATGAGGCCAGGAAGAAGAGCTTTGGCTTTGGCTTTTACACACTTCATGCAGCATCCAGAGTCCTTTAGCCTGATCTGTTTTGCTTCATTGCTCCTCACCACAACAACTTCCATCTCCATCATCTTTCGATCTTTCATGCTGGTCTTCAGTTTGCTATCTCAGGCTTTTTGAGTTTAAGGCAATAGGGCCAGTTTAAGATAGTCCAATGAAATTACCAAAAAGTCTGGAAATGCAATGAAGAACAGTACAGCTTTAAAAAAGTGTGCAGCTTAAAAAAAAGGGGGGGGGAGAAAAAGTACTGTAACTATTTCATCCACATAATTAATTTACAGAACAGAAGGCATTGCATAAATAAAATCCATACAAAGAACCATAAATAAATTTAAAATACCCAAACCATTAACACAACAAAAAAATTGCAGCACATCTTCAACAGGTTTTTGATTATAAAAGATGGGGAGGACAAAATAACAGTAAAGGGGAGGTTGTTCCAATGTTGGAATGCCACCACAGAAAAGTCCCTGTCACACACCCCTGTTGGGATTTCAGCCCCCACCAGTTGCCCCGCTGGCAGGAAACAGCAAGAGCTGTCTCACAGTGTGGGAAAGGAAGTGAGACTCTGTTCTCAGCCAGTCTCACTGTGTGCTGGGAGGAGTTTCTCTCAGTCTCTTTGTTAGTTTCTGTTTCCTCACTGAGCAGCTGCTTGCAGTCACAGGACTGTTTACATTCCACAGTCCAGATACTGTTGGATTCTCACGGGAAAGGGAGACGGGATGTGACATTACTGGTTTCCTGTTTCCTTTGTTCTTTGTTTTCCCATTCTTTAGTTGCTCTCTGCTTCTCACAGAGACAAGATGTATTTTTCTTTGCTCTCTGCATAGCTTAGTAATAAAGCATAGCAATGTAGCATCATACCCATCTCATCCTTCTGTTGTGGACTTTGTTGTTTTAATGCTCTGCTGGGTGGGCTCAAAGAAGATGAGCCTTATCAGCTCGGAGGACCGGAGCTGAAATCTAATATTCTTGGTTATGGACTCCAGAAGGACGGAATCCAGAATGACGGACGGCAGAGGAACGGAATGCAGTTATCTTCTCTGTGTGTCAAGAAGATTGATGAGAGGTATGTGCTCTTGCCCCGGGAAGCCTGCCAGTCCCTAATTAATGGCAATAAGGGGTGGACTTTGAACTCTTTGCCAAGCACTAACCGGTAACGGCAGAAAGAGAAGGCCTTAAGACGTGTGCTCTTGGAATGCAGCTCTTGGTAAACAGACAGAGCTTGCTTTAAAGACACAAGATGGCCAGTCCAAGAGTATCAGAGGCTCTTGAAAACGCTTTAGGAATTCCAAAGCTCGGGAAAAATAATTATCAAAACTGGGTGCAATATGCAGAGGCTCTGCTACAAAAAGAGGGTCTGTTTAATGTGATAACAGACACCCCCCAGCTCCTATAACTGATGAATTATGATGCCATTAGCAGACAACAAGGCAAGTATCCCGAGGCTGCATTTCTTGTATGCGGGGATTTTAACCAGGCAGATTTGAAAGTGGCCCTACCTAAATTCTATCAACACATAAAGTGTGCAACCAGGGGAGAAAGGACTCTGGACAGGCTGTATACAAATGTCAAACAGGCCTATAAGGCCGAACCACTGGCACATCTAGGCCAATCTGATCATGTGTCCCTGCTCCTCACTCCTGAATATATTCCATTGAGGAAACGGACTCCAGCTATAAAGAGGGATATTACAATATGGCCAGCTGAAGCATCCCAACAACTACAAGACTGTTTTCATGACACTGATTGGGAGGTATTCGCCCAACAGGATGTAGAGACTCATACTGAGCAAGTGTTGGACTATATCAGGTTCTGCACTGACAATGTAACACAGAGGCGCTGGATAAAGATCTACCCAAACAGGAAGCCCTGGATGACAAGGGAGGTCCAGGGGTTGCTAAAGGCAAGAAATACTGCTTTCAGAAGTGGAGATAAGTCGTTGTACAGCTTAGCTAGAGCGGATCTAAAGAGAGGTATCCGTGTAGCAAAGGAGGCGTATAGACAGCGGCTGGAGAACCATCTACAAAGCAACAACACCAGGCAGGTGTGGCAAGGTGTACAAGAATTAACAGGGTATAAATCCAAGGATTCCCTGGCAGACGAGGGAGGGGCATCCCTCGCAGAGGATCTGAATGCCTTTTTTGCCCGTTTTGAAGTAACATCTGCAGCAACACCTGCTGAGGCTTTACCACCACCACCACTCCCTGTGAAGGCCTTGCCACCATCACCACCATCATCATCATCAGTACAAAGGAATGTGGTAGTCTCTGTGGAAAAAGAAGAGATGAGGAAGGTGCTGAAGGGAATCAACCCAAGGAAGGCCACAGGGCCAGATGGGGTAGCTGGAAGTGTACTGAGAGACTGTGCAGATCAACTAGCAGGAGTTTTCACTGGGATTTTAAATCGATCCCTAGCCCAGGCTATTGTTCCATCCTGCCTAAAGTCCTCTACTATCGTTCCAATAGCAAAAAAATCTAACCCGGAAGATCTGAATGACTTTCGTCCAGTAGCACTCACACCTATAATCATGAAGTGCTTTGAAAAGCTGGTACGAAATTATGTCATTGCCTGCCTACCAGAGGGACTGGACACATTCCAATTTGCTTATAAAACAAAAAGATCGACAGAGGACGCTGTGGCGATTGCCCTCCATGCCGTTCTTGCACATTTGGAGCAGTGGGGGGATTATGCCAGACTGGTTTTTTTAGATTTCAGCTCGGCATTTAATACCATTCTACCACAACGTCTGATGTCTAAACTGGAAGATCTGGGGCTTCTGTTATCACTTTGTGGGTGGATATTGGACTTTCTGTCAGACCGCCCCCAGAGGGTTCGGTTGGGCCCTTATACCTCTAATACGCTTAAGACTAACACAGGAACACCACAGGGATGCGTACTTAGTCCGCTCCTTTATATTCTCTACACGTACGATTGTGTCGCTGCTCACCCTAGTAATAGGGTTGTCAAATTTGCAGATGACACAACCGTGATTGGGCTCATCTCTGAAAGGGAGGGTGAAACGGACTATAGAGATGAGGTGGAGCGGCTGACAGAGTGGTGCAGAGCTAACAACTTGCTCATAAATACAAGGAAGACAAAGGAGCTTGTGGTGGACTTCAGGAGACAGAAGAGCAATGTCCAGCCACTTTTGATTGATGGGGTCTGTGTGGAGAGGGTAACAACGTTCAGATTTTTGGGTATTGAATTACAAGAGGATCTGTCCTGGAGTGTCAACACAAGGGGGCTTGTGAAGAAGGCGCAGCAGAGACTGTACTTTTTGAGAATCCTAAGGAAAAACCATCTTCCGCAGAAACTGCTGCTTGCCTTCTATCACTGTGCCATTGAGAGCGTGCTCACTTATGGCTTATGTGTGTGGTACGGAAGCTGTACTACCCAGGACAGGATGGGGTTGTGCAGAGTTGTTAAGGCAGCAGAGAGCATTGTTGGCTGCCCACTTTCCACCTTAGAGCAGATTTATGCCACAAGGTGCCATATGTCCAGGAATGCACTGGACATAGTAAAAGATCCATCACATCCTGGTCACTGTCTCTTCGAGCTCCTGCCGTCGGGACAGAGATACAGGACGATGAAGACAAGAAAGAGCCATCTCAAGAACAGCTTCTTCTCCAGAGCGATCTCGGCCCTGAATGGGAAACCTGGACTTTGAAAGTCATCTAATCTTCCTTGCTGTATTATACTGTATTGTTTTAATTAGTGTTTTTATAGTTGTTCTGATTTTGAGTGGAGTGCCCTACCTGGGTGGATGGAGCAGCCAAGTAATTTCGTTGTCCCCGAGAGGGGGCAATGACAATAAAGATATTATTATTATTATTATTATTATTATTATTATTATTATTATTATTAATGGAAAGCCAAGGATTCGAAAGCGAGGGGAACTCTGACGCTTATTGTGTCCCCTGAAGAGCTATGTCTTTTGCGTGACAAGGCCTCAGCCAAAGAAATATGGGACAGTTTGCAAGAGTCACATTTAAGAACAGAGGCGGGAGCTTCTTTGTTCTTTTATGCCAAGTTGCATGATATGGCACTTGTTGAAGGAGCAGATGTACGTGCTCACCTCATGGAAATGCAGAATCTCAGGCATGAGCTGCAACAGCGAGGAATCACCTTTCCAGAGGCTTTGTATTCCTTCATGATTCTACATTCTTTGGGTTCAAGTTGGGAAGCGATTGCCAGCCAGCTTGCTGTTTTGCCTAATGCTCAGCTAACGGTAGCGCATGTTACTGCTGTGGTGTTGAATGAAGCGGATCGCCGTAGTGCTAGCTGCATCACTAAGGGGGAGTCCTCACAGACGTCATCCCAGAATGCAGTGGAACCATTAGATGGCGCCAAAGCTTTGAAGGCAGTGAAATGCTACTCGTGTGGACGTCTAGGCCACGTGAAGAGGGAATGTAAATGTAATGGGAATTGGGGTTGCTTGTGTGTAAGCCGCAACTGCTCCAGACTGCGTTGTTTGGCTCAACCTTTCCCTGGCTGGACAGCCCTTACTCCGTGGCTGTCCTAGTCACTGGCAGAATCCATCAGTGGGCGTTTCCTGAACTTCTTCCAACATAAAAGTTCTTTGACACCAAGTCTCCGCCTAGCCTCCCTGCGCGGAAGCTTTCTGCGCAGAGTGGGCATCCCTAGCGGAGGTCCGGTGCTCTCCCCGCTGGTCTCGGTGGAAGAGTCTTGGAGCCCTCCCTCCGAAGCCCTCTCAGACTCCCCTTTCTTCCTGGCGTCACGCTGATTTCCTTCCCCAGAGGAAGTGCTCTCTCTCCCCCTGCTGGTTCCCTCTCCTGCGTCATCGCGGAGCCTTACCTCCACTCTTGGCTCTGATGGCAGTTCCCTGACATCCACCTCCCCCCCAGGGCCCTCCTCACCCCCGGCCCGTTCCTTTGACGGTGATGCGGGGAATCCCTGGAAAGAGCTATCCCCTTCCTCAGATGATTCAAAGATAGCTCTCCACCTGCTGCTGTCTCTTTCCGCTGGCCAATCTTCCCAGCCCGATTCCTCTCCCTCTGATACCTCACCTCCCTCCTCTTCGGAGGCCGGATATCCCCTAAACTCTTCTTCATCATCCGTGGTGCCAAACTGCTCCTCCCAAAACCTCTCTAGTGGTTTCGGCTTCCTTGGGAACCTGCGGTGAAGCTCCTCCCGCAGATACTCATCCCTGATGGTTTCTGTAGGAACCCAAGTGTTTTCCGACTCGGGCTCCCCCTCCCAAGCCACCAAATATTCCACCTGTCTCCCCCTCCACCTTGAATCGAGAATTTCTGCGGCTTGACTGCTGAGTTCCCTTTCCTCCACCTGTGGGTGAGTGGGGATCTCTCTCTCTCGCCCCGGAAATTCCCTTCCCTCCCGGTATGGCGATAGTAAGGACCTGTGGAACACCGGGTGCAGTTTCATGTTAGTCGGCAAGTTGAGCCTAAAGGCCACAGGGTTCACCTGCTGTGTTACCACGAAAGGTCCCAGTCTCCTTGGCCGTAATTTCTTACAACCTCCCTTGAACGGTAGCCCTTGGGTTGACAACCACACCCGGTCCCCAACCCTTATGGTTTCCCCTTCTCTACGGTGCTTGTCTGCCTGCCTCTTGTACGCTTCCTTGGCCCTTTCCAGGTTCATCTTAAGTTGTTGGTGCAAGGCCTCCATTTCTTCCACAAACTGCTCTGCCGCCGGCACACTCCACCTCTCCTCCCCCTCCCCTGGGAAGGCCCTGGGGTGACACCCGTAATTGGCCATGAACGGACTCATTCCCGTGGACACATTTTCAGCGTTATTGTAAGCAAATTCGGCCAGCGCTAGTTTTTCCACCCAATCGTTCTCCCTCTCGCCGGCATAGCAGCGTAGGTACTGTTGGAGTATGCTATTCGCTCTTTCTGCTTGCCCGTTGGTCTCCGGGTGTCTGGCCGTCAAGAAACTCACCTCGACTTGCAGCAAGCTCATGAGCTTCCTCCAAAACCTGGAAGTAAATTGCCTTCCCCTGTCGGACAAAACCCTCAAGGGGGCGCCATGCAACCGAAAAATGTGATCTACAAACAGCCTGGCTGTTTCCTCTGCCGTTACTGCATGCAAGCAAGCAATGAAATGGCACATTTTGGTTAACAAGTCGACTACCACCATGACGGCTGTTTTCCCCCTGGACTTGGGCAAATCGGTCATAAAATCTATGGATACCACCTCCCATGGTCTTCCCGGAGTGGGCAAGGGTTCCAGTAACCCCGCGGGTGCTGCCTTCTCCCCTTTAGCTCGCTGGCAGCGGTCGCACCCCCGTACGTATTCCCGTACATCTTCCCTCACTCTTGGCCACCAGAACTGCCTGGTGACAAGTAACATGGTTTTGTGTTGACCAAAATGCCCCGCCGTCGGGCTGTCATGTAGTTGTTTGAGTACTCTTCTCCTCAAGTCCCCCTCTGGTACATACAATGCTCCCCTGCAATACAGTGCCCCTTCTTTCTCCTCAAAACCCCCCTGGTTTTCTCCTGCGTCCCTGAGCTCCCTGATTTTGGTTTGGGCGTACTCGTCGTCCCTCGTCAACCCTGCTAGTTCTCGTCTCCCTACCAACACTCCCCCACACACCCATCGGTCCTCGGGTATCACATGTCATACTTCCGGCGCTCCCTCTCCTTCCAAGTACTCCGGCTTACGGGAGAGGGTGTCTGCTCTGACGTTTTCCTCTCTGGGTACGTACCGAATCTCAAAAAAGAACTTGGAGAACTCCTGAGCCCATCGCACCTGTCTCTGGTTGAGGACCCGTGCCGTCCTCCAGTATTCCAGGTTCTTATGGTCCGTGCACACCTGGATCTTGCGCTGCGCCCCTATCAACAAATGTCTCCAGCGTCGGAATGCTTCATAAATTGCAAGCAGTTCCCAGTCATACACCGTGTAGTTCTGTTCTGACTTGCTCAGCTTCCTCGAAAAAAAAGTGCACGGCCTCCAGTCGGACTGGTCTCCCGGCTGGAGCAGTACGGCCCCCACCGCTCTGTCTGACGCGTCTGTCTCCAGCCTCATTGGCTTCTGCAGATCCACGTGCAAGAGCTGCTCTTCCGAAGCGAACACCCTCTTTAGCCTTTCAAAGGATTGCTGTGCCTCTTCTGTCCATACAAACTTCCTCTTGCTACTGAGACAATCTGTGATGGGTGCAGTTAAGTGGGCGAAGTTCTTGATGAACTTCCTATAGAAGTTCCCAAACCCCAGGAACCTCTGCACATCCTTCCGGGTCTTGGGGGTCTTCCATTCCAGCACCGCCTGCACTTTGCTTGGGTCCATGGCTAAGCCCTTGTCCGACAACCTGTATCCCAGGAACTCGACCTCTCGGGCATGGAATTGGCACTTCTCCAGTTTGACCCACAACTGGTCTCCTGCAGCCTCTTTAGCACTTCCCTGACGTCCTTAACATGCTGCTCCTCGTTCTCCGAGTAGATTAGCACGTCATCTAGAAAGGCCACGCAATTCTTGTACAGTAGGGACCCCAACACGTGGTGCATGAAGGATTGAAAACAGGCGGAGCCCGATTGTAATCCGAAAGGCATAACCAAGTACTCAAAGGCCCCCAGAGGGGTGAACATGGTGGTTTTCCATTCATCCCCCTCCCTCATCCTAATCAAATTGTACGCCCCCCGCAGGTCCAGCTTGGTAAAAATTTTCCCCTTCCTTACCCTGGTTAAAATGTCGTCAATCCTGGGCATTGGGAAGGTCACTGGTTCCAATAACAAATTTAACCCCCTGAAGTCCACTACTAATCTAGGCTGTTTGGAGTCCTTTTTGTCCACAAAGAACACCGGACTGCCCCCCACCACCCTCGATTCTCTTATGAAACCTCTCTTCAGGTTCTTGTCAATAAACTCCCGCAACTCCTGCATCTCCCTCTCTGACATGGCATACAGCTTACCCACTGGCAGCTGAGCCCCTGGGAGTAGGTTGATTTGACAGTCAAAGGTCCTATGAGGGGGTAGTCTATCAGCCTCCTTCTCACTGAAGACGTCTTCCAGGTCAGCGTATTGCGGTGGTACCTTCCCCTTTTCCCCTACCACCATCCCTGCCACCCTGGCTATGGCCATCCTCGGGGTTCCCCCCCCCCCCGTGGCAGTGTTCCAAGCAGTGAGCTGACCCAAAAGTGACTCTCCGCTGGTGCCATGCCCCTACTGGATCATGCAGTGCCAGCCAGCTCATCCCCAGTATGATTGGCGGTCCGGCCAGTGTGGCAACGTGAAAGGCAATGGTCTCAGTGTGTCTGGAGACCCTCATTTTCATGGGAGGCGTCTGGTGGGTCACCTCCCCTCCCAGGAGTTCTCTGCCATCAATGGTCGCTACTTGTAAGGGGTGCTCTAGAGGCACAACGTGGAGCTGGTGCTCTAGTGCAAAATCCCTGCTAAAAAAGTTGCAAGAACTGCCCGAATCCAGCAGTGCCTTCACCTTGATTGGGTGTCCGTTAGGGAGTTCTAGTACCACCTCTATGGCTATGGCTGCTCGGGGAGGGTCTGGCTTGGGCACGTTTACTGGTTGCTGGCCTGGCTGCTGTGCCCGCTCATCGGCAGCCAAGCGTTGGCGTTTCCCTGTTCTTTATTATTCCCCTCCTCCTCACTACCAGCCACCCCCACCATTCCTTGCCATGCCTTTCTCTGAGGGCAGACCCTGGCAAAATGTCCTGGCTGTTGGCAGAGAAAACACTTCTTGGTCGTTTTCCCCTCCCTTTTGCACCCCTCGCTGTAGTTTGAAACCCCGCACGCGCGTGCCCCTCCACTCTCCATTGGCTCCGCTGGCTGGGAAGGTTGCTCCGGCATTTCAGGAATGCGGTTGTCATGCCAACGCTCTGCTCTCCCTTCCCGCTTCTCTAAATTGCGCGCCTCTTGGCGTACTCCAACAGCAAGACCATTTTAGTCAGCTGATCCATCGATTGCGGGCGGGGTGAGCGGGAAAGTTTGTCCTTTACCGAAGGGGCTAAGCCTTCCTCAAATAGCATCTGCACTGGTTCCGAACCCAGTTCCCACCCAATTTTTTGGATAAGCATCGCAAACCGCGACCAGTACTCTCTAACTGATTGGCTCCCTTGTTTGCACGCCATCAGTTCCCTGCGCGTCACGCTCTGCTCCACTTGACTGGAAAACATGAGGTCCATGGCGCCAAAATTTTTCCTAAAGTCCTTTAAGGCAGCATTCTCCGATGCCATTAAGCGTCGGACCCATTCTCTGGCAGCGTCTTGAAGATGCCCTATCGCATAGGCTACCCTTGCCCCATCGTCCACAAAATCATCATACTGCAGGTCCAGCGCGTACTGCACCTCTGTCCTGAATGCATTATAATCTCTGGGATTGCCCCCAAACTTATGCACCAGTCCCGGTACCTTCCTGGCGATGGGGGTGGGTTTCCTCTGAGCATCCTGAGTCCGCCTTTCATCTAGCCCCGCCGCTAGTAGAGCCAGCTGCTGTTCCAAATCTCTGTTTCCCTCCTCCAGAGTTGGTCCTCCCTGTGCTCCCTCTCCGGCGCCTGCTCCTCCGGTCCGACTCATGGTGCTGCATGTCCTGCTTTGTGCACAAGCAACGTCAAGGACTGACGGATTGCTGTAATGGGAATTGGGGTTGCTTGTGTGTAAGCCGCAAACTGCTTCAGACTGTGTTGTCCGGCTCAACCTTTCCCTGGCTGGACAGCCCTTACTCCGTGGCTGTCCTAGTCACTGGCAGAATCCGTCAGTGGGTGTTTCCTGAACTTCTTCCAACATAAAAGTTCTTTGACACCAAGTCTCCGCCTAGCCTCCCCGCGCGGAAGCTTTCTGTGCAGAGTGGGCGTCCCTGGTCTCGGTGGAAGAGTCTCGGAGCCCTCCCTCCGAAGCCCTCTCAGACTCCCCTTTCTTCCTGGCGTCACGCTGATTTCCTTCCCCAGAGGAAGTGCTCTCTCTCCCCCTGCTGGTTCCCTCTCCTGCGTCATTGCGGAGCCTTACCTCCACTCTTGGCTCTGATGGCAGTTCCCTGACAGTAAACATCCCAAGGCCAAGACAACAGAGCAGCGCAGCAAAAGCTCAACGCGTGGAAAAGGCAAAGACAAAGGTCCAAAGTCCAGGGCAACGCAAAACAAGGCAATGGTCTCACGCTTCACTCCAAAGGTCCAGAAGACGTCTAGATCTTTCTTCGTTGTTGACTTGGGAGCGACCAGACACATTTGTCGAGACAAACATCTCTTTGTGTCCTTTACTCCGCAGGAAGGTGCGATTCACCAAGCGGATAACCACATGATCTCCAGTCAAGGCTATGGAACGGTTGTTCTTCACAGCTTGGATGCATCAATTGTTCCAGATGCTGCACACAACCTACTGAGTGTCTCGCAGCTGACTGAACAGGACATAGACGTTTCCTTTAAGAAGAGGAAGTGCACTATCACCAAGAAAGATGACTTTGTATTGCATGCTGATTATATTGATCATTTATTTGTATTCCATTATGATGATTCTGTTGATGTTGTGCAGGATGAAACTTGTTGTATTGCAGGTTCTAACAAGGTTTTGCATGCAGGATGTATTCATGATTATCACCGGAAATTTGGTCATTTGAACTTCGAGGCAGTTTCCAAAATGCCTGCCTTAGTTGAAGGTATGACTATTAAACCCTGCAGGTACCACATGAAGTGTAAGGCATGCGCAGCGAACAAGGTCAAAATGGCTGCAAAAGGTAAAGTGTCTAGTAGACAAGCTACAAAACCATACCAGGTAGTGCATGCTGATCTCGTTGGTCCACTATCACCCTCTTTGGGTGGAGCCAGGTATTTCATGGTCCTCATTGATTCATTTTCCAGGTATATTTATGTGTTCAATCTCAAGCAGAAATCAGAAGCATTTCCTAGGTTCAAGGAATTCTGTGCTTGGATGGAAAATGTGCATGGTAAGCAGGTGAAGTGTCTATTTACAGGTCGAGGGGGAGAATTCACTTCTCAGCAGTTTGAAGCTTTTCTGACTGAGAAAGGAATTCAACATGATTTGTCAAGTCCACGGTCTCCTTGGATGAATGGACTTTGTGAGAGGGCAAGCCAAACATTGCTTCAAGGCTTGAAAACCTTGCTGCATGATGCCAAACTTCCAGAGAGTTATTGGGCAGAATCGCTCAGCTGTTTTGTTTACACTTATAATCGCAGATTATCATCATCGATTGGTTGTACCCCCTATGAAAAGATGTTTGGCAAGAAACCATACATCAAGCACATGAGAATTTTTGGTTGTGATATGTGGGTTCACACACCACAAAGCTCCAAGTTAAGCAAGCGTGGTTTACATGGTATCTTTCTAGGGTATCAGAAAGGTTCTTACAGAGTAATGATGACTGACTCTAAGACAATTAGGCTCACTAGAAGTGTTGAGTACAATGCCAAGTGGGGGGAGAATATGGGGATTTTCCAGTGTTATCCTGATGACAGTGAAGAGACTGAGGAAAAGCAACAGCAAAACCCCACACCCACTGATGAAGGTTCTGATTCTGAATCTGAATCTGAATCGGATGATTCAGAGGATTTCAAGAGTGCGAAAGCCTCAATGCGACCCTCTGAAGGCTCTGATCGAGAATTGGAGGAACCATTGTTCACTATAGGCCACTTTTCTCCAAAGAAAGAAGAGGAGAGTGTTGAAGACTTAATTCGCAGGTCTGAAAGAGCCACGAAAGGTAGACTTCCAAAGAGATTTGCTGATGAATTTGCTAAAGCAGCAAAAGCTGTAACTGCTGTTAATAGCTCCAAGAAGGTATTTGAACCTTCAAGTTTCCAAGAAATCCAGGCTTTGGATTCGAAGGAGTCTGAGCCATGGTTAACTGCCATGAAGCTTGATTCCTTAGCTTAATTCCTTGATTCCTTAGAGAGGAACAAAATATGGGAACTAGTTCCAGTAGTTCCAGGAATGAGGCTGGTTAGCAGCAAATGGCTCTTCAAAGCGAAGACAGATCAAAATGGCAAGATAGTCAGACACAAAGCCAGATTGGTAGCCAGAGGTTTTTCACAGGTACAAGGAGAAGAGTATCACGAGACCTACTCACCCACCGTGAGATATGAGAGCATTAGGCTTATGCTCAAACTTGCTGCAGAAGAGAATCTACACGTTTCTCATCACGCTGTTGTGCTGGACCCGGGGGGGGGGGGTTACCGAGATGCGTGATGAGAGTCCGGTCCTGGGTTGAGGGTCTGGAGACTGTCCACCAAGGGCGAAGCGGGGTCCAAAGCAGGAAGCCGGGCGTGGTCAGGAACTCTGGAAGAACAGGTCTGGGTCTGGCAAAAATAGGTTTCCTGTTGCTCCTGCAACCTGGGACCAGGCTAACTGGCCTTTATCTTCTCTGAGGCCAGGGGTGGTCCCGGCCCACAGGTGACCCGCCTCTCCTGGCCTTAAGGCAAGCACTCCTCCTGAGAAAACCTATTTCCCTCTGCCTTCGCTCCCCCTGAACCAAAACTGGCTGCGGTCGGGGACGGTTCGGGTGGAACTCGTCGGGCAGGGCCACCAGACTCAGAAGGGACCTGTGGAATACCGGGTGAACCTTCAGGGTTGCGGGCAACCGGAGATGGAATGCCACAGGCGAGACCTGGTCCACAATGGGAAACGGGCCGGTGAAGCAGGCGTACAGCTTCCGCGAAGGCCGAGAGGGGTGGAGGTGACGAGTGGAGAGCCATACCAGGTCACCAATGTGGAGTTCCGGCCCCACCTGGCGGTGGCAGTTGGCCTGGGCCTTGTATGCCTCCTTGGCCTGGCGCAGTTGCTCCATCAATAGTTGTTGCTGAGACTGGAGCTCCTGAAGCCACTCTGTCACCGCAGGGACTGCGGATGCAGGCAGCACATCCAGGAACAACTGCGGATGGTAACCGTAACTAGCCTGGAACGGGGTCTGCTGGGTGGACACATTCACCGCGTTGTTGTAAGTGAACTCTGCCAACGGTAGGTGGTCGACCCAGTCATCCTGCTGGTAGCTGCAGTAACACCGGAGGTACTGCTCCAGCACCGTGTTTGCCCGTTCCGTCTGGTACAAGACACCGGAACTGAGGACTGCGCAAGACAAGAACAACATGAACATCTCCATCTTGTGGTCAGAACCCTTAATTGCATATTCAAGAAGATTGATGTGCTATCCTCCCAGCTATGTAACCTCGGGCAGAAAATTGATAACTTCTGGTTAAAGTCTAAGCCAACTGTAGATACGGGGGAATTGAAGTTCCAGAGAACCTTACCCTCAAGCAAAAAAGGTAGTGTGATTCCTAAATATAGACCAAATCCTGCACTGAAACATCAAGCATTGTCCCTGCAACCCAAGAAAATCTGCCTAAACATCTGGGCAGGGTCAGCAAGGTGGCTCACTCTGGATGGGGTCAAAAAGCATCTAAGCAATCTCCTAAACATAGAAACCACACAATGCGATCTCATTGCAGTATTACCTTTGAACCAGCACTTCAGGCCACAGAAAGTGATGCTTGCATTTTACTCTCCAAGGATCCCTTCAGTTATCATCAGGCAGAAATCACTCTTGGCTAGGTATGATATCACCCCAACAAGAGTTTTTATGGACAGTAAGATCCACCCCCTTCTACTCGCCGGTCACGGCAAGGAGCAGACTCTGTCGGAGAGGTCGGGAGCACCTCGGGACATCGAGCCTCCTCTCCCGGAGGATACCCATCTGCACCGAAAGTGGACTTACTTTACGCCCTCACGAGCTCTAAAGAAACCCACCGGCGCAAGTAATCCTCTGACCCCGCCGGAGGAAAGAGAGCTTTTAGCCACCTTTGGCGACCTCCCACCGAGGGAACAACAAGAAATAATTGATAGACTAGAAGTACTTAATCATCAGCTCATACATGTCCAGAAGAACGGAAAAGTCCTGCTCACTTCCCAGGATAATCCTGTCAGCTCTTCGGAGCCGTGTTTTAAGGAAGCAGGAAGTCTTCCTTACCTTAGCTCAGTTCCTAAACCCATGCCTCCCCCACTTGAGGGCAAAAGCCACCGATGCTTGGCAGACCCAGGTTTTGTCTCACAAGTAGGCCCCTCATCTCTACTCTTGATAAATTTTGACTCGCCCTCCAAGAGTTCCCCGCTGAAGAGTGTAGCCCAGAGCTCCTTCCACCAAAACAATTCCTTACCAACTAATCCATCAATGCCGGAACTGGAGTCCTCTTATTCCCCTGAGCGGCATAGACCAGACATACAAACGGTACCAGTACGCCAAGCATTCCCAGTATCTTCGCCAGCATCAGGACAGGGGAGTGTTCCACCTACATCAAAAAATGGCCCGGATTTGATTGAAGACCCGGCCGGACATATAAATCAAATGGTTTCATCGGCATCCTTCAGACCTCGCGGTGGGGCAGTCTCAGCAAATCCTGTGGAGTTTCCCACTGAAGTGTCCGCCCTTGGGCTAGCCTGCAGGAGACCCGTCCTGTTGCACCAGTCAGAACACCTCACTACCAACTTCAAGACTAGGTACCCCCAGCAGGTGCCAGCCCTGCAAAGTAAAATAATTGACTTTTTTGTGTGGTCTGCCCTGCCCCCTAAGGACACACATCTCTCCCTGAAATGACAGCGAATTGGACACAACAGGAACTCGCCCCTATCAGTCCTCAGCTGGAATATTGCGGGCTGGAGGGGAAAAAAACTTGATCCAGAATTCTTGGAGTATTTTAACCTGTTTCATATCATCTTGTTCCAAGAATCGTGGGAAGTAGAGAAAATTGTTCTAAATGGCTTTGAGCTTCTAGAACTCCCTGCCTGTCCCTCCCTGAAAGGAGGCTGCCCTAAAGGGGGCCTAATAATAGGCATCTCCCTCAACCTACATTCTAAACTTACTCTAGTACAGGCCTTGCCTCCTTACGCCCTTACCGGGCTGATTGCGGGGGAAAAGATCTCACTTCTAGTTACAAATGTCTACTTGCCACCTGGGGGTTCTTCTCCCGAACTTGGCTCTAAATGGGGCTCGCTAGAAGAGCATTTGCTCTCATGCTATGTTAAGTTTCCTAATACCCCGGCCATAATAGGTGGCGATTTTAACGCCCGCACAGCAGCAAACTGGGACTCGCTGACCAAAGCCAAATGGTGGGTTACTCCAAACCTTGATAATTATGATCTGGAACATATCATGAGGAGAACTTCTAAAGACCACAGAGCAAATGAGGCTGGAGTACTCCTCTATCAAATGGCCATCCGTTTAAATCTGGTCCCCTTAAATGGCACATGCCTCCCTGATATTCCTGGGGATTTTACCCACCTGAGCGTTAAATCAAACAGCGTCCTCGATTACCTGTTGGTTTCCAGGGATCTACTTAAGTGTATTTCCACCTTTAAGATCGAGAATGTACAATCTAGTGATCATCTTCCCCTTGTAGCCAAGCTTTCCCTGAACTGGCAGTCGGAGGCTCATAGACATGCGACCCAGATGGTAACCAACGAATCTCTCCAAGTAAGAGGAATCAAATGGTCGGAGACCCAGGCTCAAAGGTATCAGGAATTCTTTCAAAAAGAAATCCTTGGGCCCCATCCCAACATAGGCTCTGCCTCAGACGAGCATAGCATAGTGTTGAAATGCTTCCACCATCTTACGACTGATCTTACGTCCTTCTTCAGGCTACCACCCAAAATATTAAATCGAAATGAATATACTTACGGTGCCCCCTGGTATAACTCTCAGTGCAAACAAGCAAGACAGCGCCTTCGTGCTATATATAATGTATATAAGACCTCCGGTGCATCTACTCTGCCAGCTAGTTATGCACAAGCCAAGCTAGTTTACAAACGCACGCAGAAAATTGCCAAACGTGAGTGGCAACACAATCGCTGGCAGGCTTTGATTACTGCTTCAAAATCACACAAATCCAGGGAATTCTGGTCTTTGATCAACAGAAGGGTGAGGAAATACACAAGGGCAGTCATCCCTGCACCGACATGGGAATTGTTCCTGAAGAAATGCTTCTCACAGGCGGATGCTCCCTCTGACCACCTGACGCATCTGTTTACCCACTTACCTATTTGGCCTCCCACCGATCCTGACGAAATAGCCAAGCTAATAGCTCAGCTGAAAACCGGATCCCTGCCGAAGCCATTAAACTACACCCAAAATGGTGGGCTGGCATCTTGGCCAAAACCTTCGATGCAATCAACGCTTCTGGCCTCATCCCCAAAATATGGAAGGAGGCCATTATAGTACCAATTCATAAAAAAGGTTCTCCAACGGAGCCGGAAAACTACCGTAACATCAGCCTCCTTTCGATCAAAGGGAAAATTTATGCCAGCTTTTTGCTGACTAAACTATTGCGATGGGTAGATGAGACTAATCAGATTGGCCACGAACAAGCAGGGTTCAGAACTAAACGCTCTACAACCGATCACGCGATAGTTCTTTATCATCTTGCACGGAAGTACTCCTCTCCTCCCCGGGGCTACCTCTGTGCTGCCTTCTTAGACCTAAAGGCAGCCTTTGACAGCGTTCCTAGAAATATCCTATGGGAGAAACCTGCGAAACAGGGCATTGATAGAAGACTCTTATGGCTTATATGTCAGCTCCACGAAGATACCCTTGCCAGAGTGAGACTTACTCCTGCGGGCGACCTCACAAATTCGATACCAATAAACAAGGGAGTGCGCCAAGGATGTATATTGGCTCCCTGTCTATTCAACCTATTCATCAGCGACATGCGAGCACCCCTAGTTAACTCTTCTCTAAGTACACACGCGCCTAGACTAGCGGACTACCGCTGCCCACTCCTTTTATATGCGGATGACGCGGTAATTCTATCTTATACACGTGTTGGACTAACCAGAGCTTTGAAGATCTTTGCCACGTATTGTCAACTCAACCAATTAACCATCAACCATGTTAAATCCAAGATTCTGATTTTCTCCAGAAGCTGGAGATTATACGAATGGAAGCTTGGTGGAGCAAAAATAGAGCAAGTTCTAAAATTTCAATACCTAGGAGTTATTTTTCAATACAATTTGGGGTGGAAAGCTCAAATTCAACACCTACTTAACAAGGCCAAAACTCTGTCATATGCGCTCCTCCGATTCTTTTTTTCGGATGGAGCTTTGCATGTTCCCTCGGCCCTAAAGGTGTTCAAGGCAAAAGTGGTTGCCGTGCTTGCTTATGCTGCCCCGCTTTGGGCTGTGATGACAGATCTTGCTCCTCTCGAGACACTGCAAAATCAATTCCTACGTCGGTTCCTAATGCTCCCCCTGTGCGTAAGCAACGCAGCCATGCGACTAGAATTGAAGATCGCATCCTTAGAAACTTGCCTGTGGAAGCAAGTCTTCAATTATTGGTTATCATTGTGGCACAGACTACCAAACCACTACCTTGTCCAATGCTTATGGCGAGATGAATTCTCTAGCCTTTGGACTAGTAGAATCCATGCCAAACTCCTGAGTTATGGAATCTCTCCTTCAGATTCCCTAAAACTAGACCAAATTACTGCTCAAAGACTGATCCGCCAAAGACTGGATGACATCGATCTACAGCGAAATTATATGCTGGGGGGAGGTGTTTGTTCGCCTCAGAACATTGGTATCACATTAACTTACTGCGTTCCATCATACCTCTCCTCCCTTTCGACTGTTGCCCATAGACTGGCCTTCACCAAAGCGAGGTTCAACGTTTTTCCCTCCAACGTCCTGAGACATAGATTCTCAAAGGGCCAAGCCCCCGCCATGTGCGAATGTGATAAGGAGACACCGGAGTCGCTCCAGCACATTATGTTCACTTGCCCCCTGTTCAATGTGCCACGGGCAAATTTGTTGGGATCAATCATACAGAAACTAGAGGGTACCCCACCAAAATTCCACCTTGCCCAAATCTTGCAGGATAAGGATACTCATACGACCCTGAAAGTGGCAAGGTTCCTGGTCGCTGTCCTTACCCAAAAGCATCGCCAAGGAGCACTACAAGCTAACTAAGGCGTAGTATGCCATTCTATCTTATAGTATTTTATTGTTATAGTGGTGTTTTAGCGGCTGTTTTCCCTACGTGCACAAGTTGTTATTTATGTGTCGTTTTTACCTGTATGGGCCTATGGCCATAAATAAAATTACTTACTTACATATGGGTGGCCCGATACCGCCCAAAGTGTCCCGCTGCTGGGGCATCATGGGTCATCTGGAGAACCTCAGCCCGCAGTGGCCCTGGCGGGACGTACAGGCTGTTACTATAAAGAAGCAATGCGGAAGCAAGAAGCAGCTAAGCCAGCTGCTGGTGGCTGGAAAGCCAGACAGGATGTTTGTGACTGTTACCATGGCAAGAAAGGGGCAGTCCATTCTCCGTATTGAGCACCGGATGTGAGCTCAGTGTGTGTCATATGAGCTGTACAGGATGTACATGGGTGGAGTGAGTTTCTCTCTGTTGTTCGAAGAGTGCAGACATCTTTATCTGTATGGCTGCTAAAGACAGAAATAAAAGCATGTAAATACATTTCTGTCTGAGTCTGATTCCCCTCCCTGGGGAGCAGTGAGGAGGAGAGAAGCAGTTGGTGTGTTTTTCTCACAGTCTGGGAAAAATCGCCGATACAGACCTCGCCTGTTTGCTGCCGGGAGTCGCAGGGGGAGGTCAAAAGGAATTCAGCCGGTGCCTGGAGAAGAAGGCACATTCCTCTGACTGAGGCAGAATTTCAACACAGGCGACCGTGGTGCAGCAGAAGGCCCTGATGCAAGACCAGCCCCGGATACTGAGGGCATGACCCTTCGGCCAGTTCCCGGAGTCGTTCTTGAGCCCAAGCGTCGACCCGCTGCTGTTCCCGTGCCCAAGCTTGCAGTAGCTCAGCCTCCTGAGTGGCCAGGAACACAGCCGGTGGTAGGGTCGCGGTTGGTACTGCTTGCCGTACCGTGTCTGCGATGTCTTCGGGTTTCCGGGACAGGGCATCCGCCTTCTGATTTTGGGAGCTAGGGATGTAGCGGATCCGGAACTAGAACCAGGAGAAAAACAATGCCCACCGGATCTGCCTTTGGTTCAGCTTGCGGGTGGTCTGGAGGTACTCCAGGTTCCGGTGGTCGGTTCTCACCTCCACCGGGTGTCATGCCCCCTCAAGATGGTGGCGCCAGGACTTCCGGGTTGGCGCCATCGCCGAATGGCGGACTCCCTCCGAGCTCCGGAGGGAGTCTGCTCGGCAGGGGCTGGGTCCTACCGCACCGGCAATGCGGGGACCCTTAAAAACCACGGCCAGAGGAGGCCGTGGACATGGAGACTCGGCTGGCACCGTTAGCGCCCTCCCGACTCGTGAAGGAGCCTTTTTAAAGGCTCCGGATCGGGTGCCGGGGAGAAGCGTGGTGCTTGAGTTCTCTGCTATCCCTGCCGAGCGCAGCCGCATGCCATCCGGCGGAGAGCGCTGACTTCTTCTATTGAAAATTTGGATCTAAAAGAAGAACCCGTGAGTAATTGGAATATGGACTAAAAAAAAGGGGACAAATTTTTAAAATTTGGAGCGAACGGGGGAGGTGGAAAAAAGGAAGTCAGCCCCCCCCGAAATTGTAGAAGAGCCAAAACAAAGGAATGGATAACTAAGATCGAGAGTAACCTTATTTCACCGAATTAGCAACTTCGCGAGGGAAATTTATAAGATTGAGCCGGAGGAGAAAAGTGGAATTTGTATTAAAAAGCAACACCCCCCCCCCCCCGGAATCCCTGGAGCGATTCGTGAAAATGCCTGGAGAAGAGTAACGGAGGTTTTGACAGGTTTTGACAGCTGTCAAGGAGCTGTCAAAACGGAAGAATGTAACAGAGACTTGGTTATGGACTTTGCCGGTTACATTTGATATAAGTTGGGTATAAATTAAGGATAAACAAGTTATTTGGACTGGTGGATGGGCTTTGGAAGGGAACTTTGTTACGGGAATCCATCTAGAGGAGCTGAGGGATATTGCATGTGTTTTTGACAGGAAACTTGTGCAGTTGAATAGAACTTTTAATCTCCTGGGAAACTGCAGAAATGGAACACTATTTTGTCTACAGAGGTCTACACACTACAGGAAACAATGGAACTATCTGTTGGAAAATGAAAGGATCATGATGTAATGTTTTGTTCCTGAACAACAAGCCTCTGCAGGGATATTAGAAACTTTTGGAGAAAGAACATTTCTGTGGGAGAACAGAGAAACAAAAAGGAGGAGAATGGCCGACAAGAATAAGGAAACAACAAGAACTGGACAGAAATGGGAAAGGGGATATTTGGGATATCCAGATTTGACAAGCTTATGGAATTAAAATTGGAGTTTCTACTCCTGGATATAAAAATCTGGATAGAAGAAATGGACCCTCTTCTCGTTAGACTTCTTTTAGGATTGGACATTCGTAATTAAATGATTGGACATTCGCAATTAATAAGACTGGCAAAGAATCAGAGGGATGTGGGTTTAACGCAACGTGGGAACTCCAGGAAGATACTAGAGATGGAGGGCTAGGAGGAACGTAACAGGGAAAAAGGGGGGGGGGGAGTTGGAATCCAAAGGTTGTAAAATTATTATTTAATTCTATGTTGTTGTTTTTTTTCTGTATTATGTTTGAAAGGGGGAAACTCGTGGAAGGGAATAGATCGATCTTAGGGGGATGGGAATTACGCTAAACTGGGTAATGGAGGATGATTGCAATTTGGGGATAAGAATTTGTTGAACCTAATTGTTTATTTGGAAGATTTGAAATACATGAGGGGGTGGGGAGGGGAAGTCCTAGTTATTGGAAAAAGTTTATAAATTGGATTTAATTTGTTTTAATTTGGAAAACCTTAATAAAAATTATTTAAAAAAAAAAAAAAGATGGTGGCGCCAGACCTCAAAGGCCACCTTGATGGCCAGTAGTTCCCGCTCCCACACGGTATAGTTACGCTCCGCCGGAAGGAGCTGGCGGGAATAGAAGGCGAAGGGTAACAGTGGCGCATCAGGTCCGTGCTGCTGGGACAAGACGGCACCAAGAGCTGTGCTGGAGGCATCGGTCTCCACCACGAAGGGTCGAGAGGGATCAGGATGCTGCAAAATCGGCGCCCTCTGAAAACAGGCTTTCAACCCCTGAAACGCCTCCTCTGCCTCCTTGTCCCAGGAAAATGGCGTCTTGGGACGCAGCAGTCGGGTCAACGGGGTGGTGCGAAGAGCATAGCCTGCAATGAAAGTCCGGTAATAGTTGGCGAACCCCAGGAACCGCTGTAGGTCTTTGCGGTTCCGAGGTGCCGCCTATTCCCAAACCGCTGCCACCTTCCCAGGATCCATCTGCACCCCATCTGGAGAGAGTCGGTGACCGAGGAAGTCCACTGACCGCTGATGGAACTTGCACTTGCTGAGCTTCGCATACAGGCGGTGCTCCCGCAAGCGCTGCAGCACATTCCGGACATGACCCTCCTGGCGAGCCAGGTCACGGGAGTAAATCGGAATGTCATCTAGGTACGCCACCACGTACTTGTCTAGCAAGTCCAAGAACACGTGGTTGATGTACCGTTGGAATACGGCGGGCGCGTTGCACAACCCGAAATGCATTACAAGGTATTCGAACTGCCCATACCGGGTCCCGAATGCTGTCTTCCACTCATCCCCGGCTCAGATCCGAATTAAATTGTAGGTCCCCGGAGGTCTAGCTTCGTGAACACCTGCGCCCCTTGCACCCGCTCCAGCAACTCCGAAGCTCCCCACACTTCTTCTTAATGAAGAGCACTGGTGCAGCGGTGGGCGAGGTAGAAGGCTGAATGAACCCAGGTTCTTGCGCAGGAAGTCCTGCAAAGCTTCGCGCTCTGGCTCTGTAAGAGAGTATAAGCGACTCACCGGTAGGGGCGCTCCGGGCTGGAGGTCTATACCACAGTCGAAAGACCGATGCGGCGGCAGCTGGTCTGCCCCCCGTTTCTCGAACACGTCTTGGTAGTCGCGGTACGCAGCGAGGAGCGTTGATGCAGCCTCTCCTGGGGGCGCAGCCACTAGCATATCGGACTGAGCATGGGGACATGGGTCTGGGAAGCAAACAGATCGTTTGACCCAGTCGATCTGAACATTGTGTGACTCCAGCCAGTCCATCCTGAGCACCAGGGGGAACCGGGGCATGGAGCCAATGTCCAAAGTTCGCACCTCCCGGTGCTGCTGGAGACACAGGACCAAGGGCTGGGTCTCCCGAGTAATGGCACCTGAACGCAGGAACCCTCCGTCAATTGCCTCCACCTGTACCGGTTCTGGCTTGTCCTGAAGTGGCACCTGATGATGGGCGGCAAAGGCAGCGTCCATATAGGAGCGGGTTGCCCCCGAATATACCAGAGCGTGGGTGAGAATCTAGGGCCCACCTGGAGGGTGTAGACGCACTGGGACCATGAGGTGTCACAATTCCACTGGTGAGGGCCCCTCTTGCATGGTTTGGGACCCCAGGTTGCCAGGGCCTTCGGCTACCGGGGTTGGCGGTTTTCCTGTGGCTGGCATCTTCTCGGGACAGGATCGGGCGTAATGTCCACTCCCACCGCAGTAAAGACACAGGTTCCCCTCCCGATGCCGCGTCTTCTCCGAGCGGGAGAGGTGAGGTCGTGGTGCCCCGAGCTGCATTGGCTTGTCCAGCAATCGGCTGTGGCCGTGGACCTGCTGGTAAGGACTGGAGCCAGAAGCCAGGAGTGCGGGCGGTCCCGGGCCTGGCGACCGTCCTCCAACCGATCGTCTATCTGCAGGCTTTGCTGAATGAGGGTGTCCAGCTTGGTGGGACGATCCATCGTGGCCAGCTGGTCCAGTATCTCGTCCGAAAGCCCCTCGAGATACTCGTCCTGCAGTGCAGAGTCATTCCAGGACAAGTCCTGCGCCAACAGCCGAAATTCTGTGGCGTAGGCGGCGGCTGTGGACTTGTCCTGTCTCAACTGACGAATCGCCCGATTGGCTTCGCTCCCCTTCAGAGGGTTGCCAAACGCAGTCTCCAAGTGGTTACAAAACCCCACATAGTCTGTCAGCAAAGGAGAGTCTTGCCGGAGCAATGGCAAAGCCCACTTGGCCGCCTGGTCCTTCAGCAAGCTGATCAAGAAGTGCACCTTGGTGCGATCGTCAGGAAAATTCCGGGCTCGCCCCTGAATATACAGCTTGGCCTAGGCGAGGAACATGGAGAAGCTGGCCGGGGACCCATCAAATTTCTCTGGCAGGGCCACTGGGTACTTGCCAGAAACTGGGGTGTCAGCCCCAGGAGCCGGTAAGCCGTCCAACCGCTGCTGAAGCGCCGTAACCACATTGCTGAGCTGCTGAACGGTGTGAGTCAAGGCCTGGTTCTCCTGGGCCAATGCCACCAACGCAGCTGCCTGGTCGGCCATAGCTTCTGACTCTTCCCGAACGCACCCCAACGAAGGGGAAGTGCGGGTGTGGCGGGAGCAAACTGTGCTGGACCCGGGGGGGAGGGGGTTACCGAGAGGCGTGGTGAGAGTCCGGTCCTGGGTTGAGGGTCTGGAGACTGTCCACCAAGGGTGAAGCGGGGTCCAAAGCAGGAAGCCGGGCATGGTCAGGAACTCTGGAAGAACAGGTCTGGGTCTGGCAAAAACAGGTTTCCAACGACGTTGCTCCTGCAACCTGGGACCAGGCTGACTGGCCTTTATCTTCTCTGAGGCCAGGGGTGGTCCCGGCCCACAGGTGACCCGCCTCTCCTGGCCTTAAGGCAAGCACTCCTCCTGAGAGAACCCATTTCCCTCTGCCTCACTGCCCTGAGCCTCTGCAGCTCAGGAGAGGCTGGAGGGTTACTGGACCCAGGATTGGATTGGATTGGATTGATCTTTATTACGGCCATTGGCCCGTTACACGACAGTTTCCAATACCAACATATTATACTTAAACCTCCAAATTTAAAATCGCCAAAACTTACAAAAGACAAACAGGAACCGAAGCAAAACAAAAACAAAGACCACCATCATACATTACAATAAATTTGTAACCTATACATCGCCCTCTGCTCATAAATTAATCAAGGATATCAATGGTGATATCGCCTAAAACATAGATCATGGTTTAAAACAATGGTGATATCACCTAAAACATAGATCATGGTTTAAAGGGGTTATCCGAGCCACACAGGAGACCGTTTCTCTTCTTTAGGGATAGGATGCTGATCAAGAGTCTGGCAACCATGAGTGATCTTAGGGGGTCATCATCAATTAGTAGATATCTCAGTTTGGCTTCAATCGTATCATCAGCAATTCCCTTAAGATATTGAGCAAGAAACTTGCTCCTGGCCGGTAAGTGAAAAGCACAGTCAAAAATTATGTGATGCAACAATTCCGGTGCCCCACAATTACAATCACATAAGAGTGATATCTGTCCATTGGAGAATCTATTTCTCAGCACGTTCGATGGGAAGGTGTTGAATCTTGCCTTTACAAAGGCATATCTATGAGCTGAGGAAGTTAAGGAATTCAAATAGTTTGGGAGCCTTAAGAGGGGTAATAAACCAAAATTTAGAGGTGAGCAGGTACCATTGCCCAGGACCATTTTCTGCTGCAAGTCCATCTCCTCTAGCTTACAGGTTACTGTTCTTTTAGCTGGGACTATGTCCTGCTCTAGTAATTTGGATGGGGAGATTCCCATTGCCGTAATTTTCAGCTGTAAATTTTTTACCCATGGGCTCTGGAAATCATCTCTCCACATACATTGTATCAAGTACAAGTTTGGGAGATTGTGCCATAGAGATAACCAGTGACAAAGTATGTGCTTCCACAGAGCATTTTCCAGGGATACAATATTAAGTTCCATGCGTAACGCTGTATTACTTACACAGTTGGGCAGTTTCAATATCCCTCTTAAAAACTGATTTTGAATGACCTCCAGGTGAGATAGGTTGACAAAAGTCCCCCAAATTGAGATGGCATAAGCAATTGTCGGGATCACCTTGGCCTTGAAGACTTTCAACGCCGATGGGATATGAAGGGCCCCATCGGTGAAGAAGAATCGCAAGATCGCCAAGGAGATAGCTTTGGCTCTATTTGTAACATAGGCTACATGGGCCTTCCATCTGAGGTTATGTTGTAACCAAACTCCCAAATATTGGAATCTGTAGACTTGTTCGATGACTCTCCCATCAATTCTCCAATTTTGGAGTTTCCGGCTCTTTGAGAAAATCAGGATCTTAGATTTTCCATAATTAATTGTAAGGGAATTTGCGTTACAGTATGATCCAAAAAAATTTAAGGCCCTCCTGAGACCTACTCTAGAAAAAGAAAGAATGACTGCGTCATCCGCATATAGTAACAAAGGGCAGCGATAAAGTGCTAGGCGTGGTGCATGAATCCTTTCTTGGGCCTCTATTAGGGGAGTCCTCATGTCGCTTATGAACAAATTGAACAGGAATGGAGCCAATATACAACCCTGTCGGACCCTGTAGGAATTGAGTTGGTGAGATCACCCTCCGGGGTGAATCTCACTCTAGCCGCTGAGTTCTCATGGAGTTTGATTATTAGCCAGAGAAGCCTTCTGTCGATGCCCCAGCGGGTGAGTTTTTCCCAGAGGATGCTCCTGGGGATACTATCGAATGCTGCCTTTAGGTCAATGAATGCCACACAGAGTTGGCCACCCTTTGGGGTGGAATATTTCCAGGCAAGATGCTGTAAAATTAGAATATGATTAATTGTTGACTGTTTTGGGCGGAATCCAGCTTGTTCGGGCCCAATTAATTTTTTCTCTTCGGCCCATTGGATAAGTCTGTTCATCAGGAAGCGGGCATACAGTTTCCCCACTATTGAGAGCAGACTGATGTTTCTGTAATTCCCCGGGTCATCTGGTGAGTCCTTTTTGTGGATTGGAACGATAACAGCGTCCTTCCATACTTCCGGGATCATTCCAGAGTTGTTAACTGCATCGAAGATGGTCACCAGGACCTTGGCCCACCAGTCCGCGTGGTATTTTATAGCTTCTGCCGGAATCAGGTCTGGCCCAGGCGCTTTCCCTGTTTTGAGTTTGACGATCAAGTCATGGATGTCTTCCGGATCGGTGGGGTGCAAGAGGGGAAGCTGATCTTGAAATCCGTCTCTTGTGTTAACGATACAGTCAGTTGTGGCAAAGTAATTTTTTTAATAAGATTCCCAAACCGGGGTGGGAATAATAGTTAAAGGGTATCTTTTAGTTCTTTTATTTACCAGGAGCCAAAATTGTCTGGAGTTCCGCGATGATGAGGCTTCTATAATTGCCCGCCATTGATTCACTTGCCATTCCAGTCTGGCACCCTTTTGAATTTGCTTGTAGGCCGATTTTGCTTGGAAATATTCTTTTGGCAAGACCGTTGCCCCAGAGGCTTTGTACTCTTTGTAGATGTTACCAAGAAGTTGTCTAGCCTGTTTACAAGCACTGTTGAACCACAATGCACCTATCTTCCTTTGTGTTCGATTTATTTTATGCGTCGGGACAGAGAAAAAAGATGTTAGATCTTCCGACAGATTCGAGAATAGTCTTAGAGTTTGGTCATAATCATGATAATCCTCAATTAAGCCTGAATATGCTTGTTTTAGTCCTTGTTGGAAATATGCTGAGAATTTTTGAGCCTGTAGTTCAGACCATTTTACACTTTTGACTTGCAGTACTGAATTCGTAATCAAATGTGTTGAATGTCTGTCTCCATCTGGGGTCCAGTCTATAATCATTGTGGCGACCAACGGTAGGTGGTCGCTCAGTTGAATATTTTCAACTTTAAAATGGGAAAATTTGGGGAATATATCATGAGATACCAGCATATAATCCAGGACACTGTTTGCAGAGGAGCTTATGTGTGTGAACTCACCCGGTACGTCAGGCGGGCAGTTCCCGTTTAGAATCACTAAGTTTAGACGTAGTACCAATTGGTAAAGAAGGGTTCCTGCTTCATTTACCCTTTTGTCTTTGGAAAGTCTTTGATTATGGAGGGAGAGGTCATTAATGAATTCTGGGGTTATCCACCATTTGGCTTTGATTAAGGACTCCCAATTTGTTGCAATGCGAGCATTGAAATCCCCTGCTATAACATTGGGTATATTGGGGTATTTGGAGTGACAAAGAATAAGATGTTCCTCCAAGATTCCCCATTTATTGTATAAGTCTGCAATGTTGCCTCCAGGAGGAAGATAAACATTTGTTATAGCAAGTTCGAAGTTTTTCCCCGTAATCAGGGCTGTAATTGCAAGGGTGGAAGCATTTACAAGCGTGAGTTTTGCCCATATTTTCAAGGAAATTGCTATAACTAATCCTCCACTAGGCCGGCCTCCTTTAGTAGACGGGCATGCCGGTAATGATATAGCATCAAAACCATTAATATTTACTCTCCCCTCTTCCCATGTTTCCTGCAGGAGAATTACTTGGTGTGAGTTTATTAGTTTTACAAAGTCCGGGTCAGATTTTTTCCCCTTCTAACCTGCTATGTTCCAGCTTAAAAGGGAGAACGGGGGAGAATTTGACTGAGGTTTGGGTAGTCACAATGGAGAAGGGGGGAACGCTGGTCTTGGTGGATTGTCAAATTTGAAGAAGTCAGTGATTTTCCTTCGGCTAATAGTAAATGACTTCTCTCCTTTTGGTGCAGGTGTGCCTCTTGAGCTATTTGTAATTTTGCTCTGCTCGCCCGGTCCTATATGGGTAGTGTCCTGGTTTGGTCTAGTCTCCTCTCTGAAATCCCTTGTTTTATCAGAGAGCTTGTCATCTAGGGGAGCAGGGATTAAGTCGGTACAAGTTTTAACTATTATTAGATTTTCCTTCCGTGGGTATATCATCTTATTTATATGGCCCAAGGGGTCTTCTGTCCAGTCCGTATCGGTAGCAGATTGAACTTCCAAATCATCAGCTAGAGATTCTCCATCCGATAATGATGACTCCAGGTCAGGCATTGAGGAATGTGTCGAAATTTTGTTTATATTTTGCTGTTCTTTAGTAGGTATAACCATTTCAGCAGATGCAGGGAGAGCTGGTTCCAGATTAACTAATAGGGGTGGCGAGACGATTGTCTGTATCGTTGTCTTGGCTTTTATGGACCTATTTTGGGGCTGTGGGCTGAATTTGAGAAGGTCCACTGAGCCTCCAATGGCCCTGTTGGTTTGAATTCCTTTGTTTCCTATTTTGCTTTTGGCCTGAGACATCTTCTCTCTTAATTTATCTAATTTATTTATTATTTTTTTCCTTTTCTTGTGACTGTAATTCGTCAAATGAATTCATAAGTGCGTTTTCATCGTTGGATATTCTGGAGCCACCCAAATTCGTCCCTGGTTGTGGACTGCAGGCAATCTCCTCCGTTCTCAGTGGGGAAAGCAACATCTCTTTGTCTGGTGATTTTGTAGAGCTTGTTTCTGAGTCTAATATCTCTTTCTCTTTTTCCACAAGTAGTGGTTTTACTATACTGTCCGCAAAAACCCTTGTGGGTATGCTTTTGGTTTTTATAAATTTCCATTTTTGTCTTATTATTAATAAGGGTAGTCTCAGCGAACGGAAGGCTAAAATAACTTTGTAAGGGCCATTTGATTGAGTTAGCGGAAGTAAAGCATGAAGATCGATATGAGCTATGCTTGTTCTCAGGATTTTGCTTAGGGCAGTTTTAGCTCCTTCCAAGCTTGACCAATCCCAAATCTCAGACCTTATCGTTAGGCACACCTTCTTAGGTTGCAGTGTTAGATTTTGCTTACACATGAGATCGTTTAGTTTGTATTTTCTCATCCCCTTTGCCCCAAAGTTTGGCGGAGCTATCACTGGAGGTCCCCTCTGGTAGTTATTTTTGAGGGCAATTTTGGAGTGTCCTAATGACTAGTTGTAAATGGGAGGACTCATTTCCCAGCTGGTTTTCTTTGTCTCGGATCTTTTCCCCATCCAGCTCGGGCCCACCCTTGATGGGAGTGCTCATTAGATTACAAGTGTGTAGGGTGGTATTTTGGGACTTGGGAATGTTATTAGCTACATCCAAGTCACTTAGTGGAAGAAATCTATTGTATGTAATAGCTGCTGCTTGAAAATTTGACTGATCTCTTCTTTCTTTAGCTTGTAGCTTAGGGCTAGGGAGAAGTAGTAATTCCTCTGCTTCTCTGAGGCGTTTCCTCTTGCCCATAGCCACAGTATTTATGAGCTAAATAATGTAAATAATACAGGAGGGAAGAAGGGAAGAAGGGAAGAAGGGGACTTCTTACCACAGTCAATGATTTAGCTATACAGCTGAGTATTTAGCTCCAGGGATTTCTCCGCAGTTCGTTGAAGAGCCAAAAGCCCCAGAAGGGAAACTTCCTGTGGGCTGGTTCACTGATTCCTTCTAAGCAGTCTTTCAAGGCCTACCACATAAGGCCGGGCCCAGAACGAAATCTTGCTGAAGCCGGTTACCAAACCTCCAGAGGGTCCTATCCGATGCACTGTTGTAGAGTTATTGTGTAGATTAAAAACTTCCCTCCTTCTCCAGGTACCGTTGGTCGGGTAAGCAGTTCACAGTTCTATCTTTAGACCTCTTCTCTCTCTGCTCTCAGTTCAGGCAGCAGCGTTCTCTCCTCTCTGGGAACCTTGACTGGGCAGCTGATAAGGAGGGAGAGAGCAGGCTGAGACAAGCTGAAGACAAGCTGAAGCTCGCAGAGCCAGCAGGAATTGTATTTTTTTTTTAAAAAAAAAATGTTTATTAAGGTTTTTTTAGATATAAAATACACACATAAAACAATCTTGCTTCTATCACAACAAATTCTTCGCTTCTTTGGACTCCCTCACGTCCCCCTCTCCCATTTACGTCGTTAAAATTTTTTTCCAAACAAATTATCAGCTTGTTTACAGTCTCATGTCCACACATTCAAATATAATCTAGCACTTTTTCCAATAAAATTTTTATATTTTCTTTAATCTCACTTAGCATCAAATTTAAATCTAGTTTAGTGGTGGCCAATTTTTTATAATCTAGCATCCTTCTTAGCATTCAAACAAATTACAATGTTTTTGTAGATACATCTTGAATTTCTCCCAGTCTTCCTCCATCTTTTCTTCTCCCAGATCTCGGATTCTGCCAGTCATCTCGGCCAGTTGCATATAGTCCATCAGCTGCATCTGCCACTCTTCCAGTGTGGGTAAATCTTGAGTTTTCCAGTTTTTTGCGATGAGAATCCTTGCTGCCGTTGTTGCATACATGAAAAATGTTCGATCCTTCTTTAACACCCTCTGGCCGACAATACCCAGAAGGAAGGCCTCTGGTTTCTTAGTGAAGGTATACTTAAATACCTTTTTCAACTCATTATATATCATTTCCCAGAAGGCCTTCACCTTAGGGCATGTCCACCAGAGGTGAAAGAATGTTCCTTCATTTTCTTTACATTTCCAACATTTATTGTCAGACGAATGGTATATTTTGGCAAGTTTAACTGGGGTCATGTACCATCTATATATCATTTTCATTACATTTTCCTTCAGAGCATTACATGCAGTGAAGTTCAGCCCAGTGGTCCACAACCTTTCCCAGTCCTCAAACATAATGTTATGCCCAATGTCCTGTGCCCATTTTATCATAGCCGATTTAACCATTTCGTCTTGTGTATTCCATTTTAGCAGCAAGTTATACATTCTAGATAGTACCTTGGTCTTTGGTTCTAACAATTCTGTTTCTAACTTCGATTTCTCCACCTGGAACCCTAACTTTTTGTCATTTTTAAAAACTTCTTTAATCTGAGCATAATGTAACCAATCTCGCACCTTGTCCTTCATTTTCTCCAAACTCTGCAATTTCCAATTGTCTCCATCTTTTTCTATTATTTCCCAATATTTTGGCCATTTAGCCTCCATATTGGGTCTTTTTCGGGCCTTAGCCTCCAGAGGTGAAAGCCACCTTGGAGTTTTATTTTCCAGTAAGTCTTTATATTTTGTCCAGACATTAAACACTGCTTTCCTGACAATATGGTTCTTAAAGGCCTTATTGATCTTAACTTTGTCATACCATAAGTATGCATGCCAACCAAAAGCATTGTTAAAACCTTCCAAGTCCAGCACGTCAGTGTCTTCGAGAAGTAGCCAATCTTTTAGCCAGCAAAAAGCTGCGGCTTCATAGTACAACTTTAAGTCTGGCAGGGCAAAGCCACCTCTTTCTTTCGCATCTGTTAATAACTTAAACTTAATTCTGGGCTTTTTGCCCTGCCAGACAAATTTAGATATATCTTTCTGCCACTTCCGGAAGCAGTCCGTTTTGTCCACAATCTGTAATGTTTGAAACAAAAACAACATTTTTGGCAATACATTCATCTTGATAGCAGCAATTCGGCCTAACAAAGAAAGCTTCAATTTTGTCCAACTATCCAAGTCTCTCTTAATTTCAGACCAACATTTTTCATAATTATCCTTAAATAGACTCAGGTTTTTTGCTGTTATGTTTACCCCTAGGTATTTTACTTTTTTAACCATAGTTAGTTCTGTTTCTCTCTGAAACCGTTCCGACTCTATATCTGTCAAATTTTTTCCCAACACTTTAGTTTTCTGTTTATTTAATTTAAATCCTGCCACCCGACCAAAATCCTGTATCAATTGTAATACTCTTTTCGTACTAGATTCTGGCTCCTGCAGAGTCAAAACTAGGTCATCTGCAAAAGCTTTCAATTTGTATTGTTTCGCTCCGACCTGAATCCCTTCCACCAACCGGTCCCCTCTGATCAAGTTCAAGAGCACCTCCAGAACCGAAATAAATAACAAAGGGGAAATCGGGCAGCCTTGTCGTGTTCCTTTTTCAATTTTGAACTCTTCTGTAACCACATTGTTAACTATCAGTTTAGCCTTTTGTTCTGAATATATTGCGTCAATCCCATTCTCAAACCCCCGTCCCACTCCCATTTCATTCAAATTTCCCTTCATAAATTTCCAAGAAATATTGTCAAAGGCCTTCTCCGCGTCTATAAAAATTAACACTGCTTTTGTATTTATGTCTGTTTGCAAAAGCTCCAAAACGTCAATAATGTTCCTAGTATTTGCAAACATATGTCTGCCTGGGAGAAAGCCTGCCTGGTCTTTATGAATTACTTCATTAAGAACTCTTTTAAATCTACTTGCCAAAATGTCTGCAAATATTTTGTAATCCACATTCAGAAGGGAGATGGGACGATAGTTTTTGAGTTGTGTCTTTTCAGCTTCAGATTTTGGTATCAATGTGATAAAAGCTTCCTTCCACGATTCCGGCGCCTTCTTCCCTTCCATAATTTCATTACAGACCTCCATCATTGGTTGGATCAGATAGTCTTTTAATGTCTTATAATACTTGGAGGTCAGGCCGTCTGGCCCTGGAGATTTGCCCGGTTGCATGTTCTGGATAGCTTGTTCAATCTCTTGTTGTGTTATTTTGTTGTTCAGGATTAATCTGTTTTTTTGTGACAACTTTGTTAGTCCATTTCTTTCCAAAAATTGTTTAATCTCAACCTCATCTTGCGGCCCTTGAGTGTATAATTTTTTAAAGTATCTCTGGAAGCACTTTCTAATTTCCATGGGGTTCTGGATATTTCTTCCTTCAATTTCTAGGTTTGTAACTGTATTTAATTTCTGTCTCTTCTTCAACTGCCAAGCTAGCAGTTTCCCACATTTATTTGCCGATTCAAAAGTTTTTTGTTTCATTAATTTAATCTTCCATTCTATTTCTTGGTTTATCAATTTGGAATATTGAGCTTGATACAGTTTAATTTCTCTCAGAATCGGCTGTGACTTCGGATTTGATCTTAATTTCTTCTCCAATTCTTTGATTTTCTGCAAAATCTTATCTTTCCTTTCATTTTGTGTTCTTTTCTTTACAGTGTTCTGTTGTATCAAGAACCCCCTCATCACAGCTTTGCTTGCGTCCCAGATAGTTCTTTTTTCCACCGTAGTGTTCATATTTATTTCAAAATAATCCTTCAGAGCTTTTTGGGCCTTCTTGACAATCTCCTGATCTCTAAACAAGCTATCATTCATCTTCCATCTAAAGGAACCGGTTGGCAAAAGTGTCATATCCATCTTCAGCGCATTATGGTCGGAGCAGGTCTTTGGGCAGATTTCCACTTTTCTGACCTTGGGTGCCAGACCTCTAGATATCCATATTTGGTCGATTCTTGTCCAAGTCAGTTGGGCTTCAGAGAAGAATGTTCCCTCTCTTCCCAGGGGGTTCTTAGTTCTCCAAATGTCAATCCAGTCCATATTGTCAGCCATTTCAAAAAAGGTCTTTGGCAGTCTGCCGTCTTTTGTAACATTTTGATTTTGTGACTTATCCATGTTTGTCGATACGACCCCATTCATATCTCCCATCATAATGATGTTGTTGTAGTCCAGATAGTCCAGCATAATCTCATGCAACTTCTTGTAAAATTCCGATTTCCCGTCATTTGGTGCATAAATTCCTAATATCAGAATCTTTTCTCCTTGATGTTGTATCTCAATTCCTAATATTCTTCCATGTTCGTCTTTGAATAAAAATTTAGGTGATAGGCTCTCTTTTGCATATATCACCACTCCTCGCTTCTTTACTCTGTCCGAAGATATAAATTCTTGACCAAGTCTTTTGTTTATTAACACCTTTCTATGGAGCCTAGTCACATGTGTTTCTTGTAAGCAGATAATATCCAATTGTTCTTTTTTTAATATATGAAAAATTTTCCTCCTTTTTTCCGGGATGTTGCAGCCATTAATGTTCCAACTCATAAGTTGCAGAGACATCCTGAATAAATCTGGTTATTTTTCAAGGGGTGGTATCTTATTCAGAGGATCTTCAGGGTCCAAGGGTGCAGGTACCTCTGGTGTTTCAGGCCCTGGAAGTTGGTCAATTCCTTTGTGAAGGTCCTCTCCGTATGCGTTCAGAAATTTATCTCTATCTTCCGATGTTCTGATTTTGATCTTCTTCCCTCTAAAAGTAAAAGATAGTCCTTGAGGAAATTCCCACCTAAAGATGATTGAATTCTTCCTTAGTAGTCTTGTCAACTCCAAATAGTTAGATCTAAGATCTAGCAGTTGTTTAGGAATATCCTTGTAGATCTCAATTCTTTTGTCCAAAATGTCCAGTGACTTTCCGTAGTGTAGGCCCAAAATCTTATCCCTTTCCTCCTTTGACCTCAGTATTATCAAACAGTCTCTGGGCTTCTCTTTCTTTAGAAGTCTTCCGAGCCTAAA
This sequence comes from Podarcis erhardii, assembly GCF_964252035.2. Classification (NCBI taxonomy): domain Eukaryota; kingdom Metazoa; phylum Chordata; class Lepidosauria; order Squamata; family Lacertidae; genus Podarcis; species Podarcis erhardii. The sequence goes on along the minus strand of NC_138506.1, from coordinate 6,886,879 downwards.
AGCCGAAACAATTTTAAAGTCCTTTTCCTCTAAACTCCAAAATTTGGAGAATTCTTTAGTCAAAAACTCAGCTAGGTTGCCTTCTTCCACTTCTGGTATTGCTCTTATCCTTAAATTGCTCTCCCTGTTCCACAGTTCAAGCATGGACAAATAGGTCTGATGTTCAGCTACTTGTTTGCAGAGTGGTCTTACCTCTTGTTCTAAATTTTCAAGTTTTTGGCTGGTATCTTCAGCCAATTTCCGATTTTCCCCTGCAGCCTCCTTCAATTCTCCGATTGCTTGAGTATTCTGTGCAACTTGTCCAGATAATTTATTTAAACATTCTGTGTTCTGCTCAATTTTATATGTTTGCTCATCAGCTTTCTTGTCCAAAGATTCTACTTTCTTATCCAAAGATTCTAATTTTTCAAAAATTTTCTCTAAAATAGCAGTGCTTGCCCCTGAGGCCATATCTTCCAGTTGTAATTCCTCAGTTTCTCCCTCCCCTGCCCGAGGCAGAGAAACAGCTTCCACCTCAGAAGGCAAAGTAGGCACAGATGATCTACGTGCCTGTGAGGCTGCGGTTAAAGTTGTCAAAGTTGTTTGTTTAGTTCTTCCTCTCCTTCTTGTACCACTCATTCCAAAGTTATCTAAAAGTCAAGGTCAAGCTGAGTTGTTCCCATGAGAAAGCCACGGCCCAGATGGTAACAGTCAACAGAGGGCCGGGAAAAGGAAAGTAAAATAAAAGTCACTGTTATAAGTCCCAAATCCTCTAGGGGGAGTTTAAAATATTTCAGGAAAGAAATCAATTTCAATTAAAATAAAGTCAGATTTCTAAGTCCAAGAACCTTCAATAAAAAGATTTTTCAGCAGAGTTGGGGTTTAGTACAGCAACAGTGTTTCTGATGGTGCAAGTTGGTAATCCAAATGCCTTAAAGTAACAAGTTCAAACTCTCTCAGATTGTTTCAAAGTTCAGATTCAAAGTATCCAAACTGCAAACTGCAAGCTGACAGCTCAGTTTCTCAGGCAGCTCCAGCGCCTGGGGTTTTTAGTTAGAATGTAGCTCCAAAGGGAGAAAGATATCCCCGTGTAATTAAAATTCATAAAAGTCCAACACATAAGGTTATTGTTCCACTTAGAATAAAGTTCAATGGGTGCTCAGATCAAATAGTTTAAAAGATCTCTCTTTGCCTCCACTCCTCCAGCTCTTTGCGTTCAAGTTCAATGGGAGCGGAAGACGGACTTCCTGTTTTTCGTCACTCCGCTTTCAGCCAAATTTAATATTTTAAAGTCCCAAATTGCATACAGTCAGATGTTTACTCACGGGTTGTTGTTTTCAAAGCATAAATTTCAGGAAGAAAGGTCAGCGCTCACTGGCAACAGCTACGCGGCTTCACTCCGCCGATTGCGGAACGACCCACAGCGCCGCAGCCTCCTCCGCGATCCGGAGCCCCTTACGGGGTCCCTTCAACCTTTCGGTGGCCGCTGCTGGCACCCGCCGGGTCCCGGGACCGCAGGCTTCTGCTGCCTGCGGTTTTCCGTTTTGGGTCTCCGCTGCGCCGTAGCGGGCGACCCTTTCTCGAGCGGAGCTTCCCTTCCCCGTTAGGAAAGGGCAGCCATTACCCTTCGCGCCGCCTCCGGAAGCCCAGAGCCAGCAGGAATTGTAAAAGTACTCAAAGTCTTTAAAATGTTTTCCGTTTGTTAAAAATTGGCATTCGGAGGGCAATTAAGATACGGTTTTAAAAGAATAAAACTGAGCGCCGTGGTAGCAGAGCTGGGTGTCTATGGGCCAGTCTCAAAGCCAGGCCCACCGTCGTGTCTCTCCTTACCCTCCTTTTCCAGACACCGTTGGTCGGGTAAGCAGTTCACTTCTCTCTCTGCTCTCAGTTCAGGCAGCAGCGTTCTCTCCTCTCTGGCAACCTTGACCAGGCAGCTGATAAGGAGGGAGGGAGCAGGCTGAGACAAGCTGAAGACAAGCTGAAGCTCGCAGAGCCAGCAGGAATTGTAAAAGTACTGAGAGTCTTTAAAATGTTTTCCGTTTGTTAAAAATTGGCATACGGAGGGCAATTAAGATAAGGTTTTAAAAGAATAAAAGTGAGTGCCGGGGAGCGCCGGGGAGCGTGACTTGCCTCGGCGCCATCTTCCACTGGACCCAGGGGGAGGCTCACCTTCCCCTGACAGGGCTGGGAGAGGCGCACCTGTAGGCAATGGGCCCTCAATCACCTCCGGAGCCAGAGTGGATTCATCTGGTGTCTGCTCCTGAGGATCCGGCACAGGTGCAGGTGCTTCAGATTCAAGGCCCTGCCCCGGCTCAGCCGGCTCTGGAGGCGGGGACTCCTGTGCAGGCTGGGATTCCTCTGGTTCAGCCTCTGAATCAGACTCCCAGCCCATCACAGATGTGAATATAGCATTTTTGTACGGAACCTTAGGTGAATCACTTTATATGCTTCCACCTGATGGCGTACAGGTAAAACAGGGATTTGTTTGTTCTCTGAAGAAGTCCCTATATGGTCTCAAATAAAGTGCACGATGCTGGCACTCTAAACTCACTGAAGTATTGTTTTCTCTAGGTTTTCAGCAAGGTAAAGCTGATCCATGTGTATTTGTCAAAGAGGAAGGGCAAAAGAAGCTATATTGCTTGTTTTATGTTGATGATTTTCCTTTTTTTTGGAAGGATGTCAAAGTGTACAATAGCGCCCTAGCTCAACCGAAATAGCACTTCGACATGAAAGATCTTGGTGAGGTATCCAACTACCTATCTCTGGAAATAGAGAGAGACCAAGATGGTAATATTCTAGTACACCAGTTACGCAAAACTGCTGATGTGTTAAGCAAACTAAACCTGATGGATGCTAACCCTGTAGACACACCGATGACAACAGGTTATCAGGTAGATGACACTGAAGGAGCATTTTTTGACACTACACTGTACAGAAGTGTGCTAGGCAAACTAAACTTCATTGCCAGATGTTCAAGACCTGACATTGCTGTTAGCTGTAATTTGCTAAGCAGACAAGTCAACAATCCTACGGTTAAGGATTGGAAAGCTCTAAAACACATAGCACGCTATTTGAAAGGCACTATGCATTACAGACTGAGATTTAACAATCAGAAGTCTGGTGGTCTTGAAATATTTGCAGATGCAAGTTTTGGAAGTGACACTACAGACAGGAAAAGCACATCTGGAGTTTGCTACATGTACAACCAGGGTCTATTTGATTGGTCGTGCAAGAAGCAAACAACAGTTAGCTTGAGTACTTGTGAAGCTGAACTGAATGCACTGTCTTATTCACTTGTGGATTGTGAATGGTTGTTACAGTTGTGTAAAGACATGAGAATTCCTGTCAAATGTCCAATCCAGGTTTATCAGGACAACAAAGCATGTTTGGCTTTGCTGACTTCTGAAGGTTGTAAGCAAAGCACAAAGCACTTGCAATTGAAGCTGCAACATGCTAGGGAATGTGTTCAGAATGGACTCGTAACGGTGTCCTACATGCCAGGCAATGAAATTCCTGCTGATTTATTGTCCAAGGTTGCTCCAAGGGATCAACACTGTACCTACTGTATGTACAGAAATTGGGTTTGTACTGAGATTGTACTAACATGCTGCCCAGTGGTGTTCACAGAAAGGGGGAGGATGTTAGTTTCTGTTTCCTCACTGAGCAGCTGCTTGCAATCACAGGACTGTTTACATTCCACGGTCCAGATACTGTTGGATTCTCACGGGAAAGGGAGACGGGATGTGACGTTACTGGTTTCCTGTTTCCTTTGTTCTTTGTTTTCTCATTGTTCAGTTGCTCTCTGCTTCTCACAGAGACAAGATGTATTTTTCTTTGCTCTCTGCATAGCTTAGTAATAAAGCATAGCAATGTAGCATCATACCGATCTCATCCTTCCGTTGTGGACTTTGTTGTTTTAATGCTCTGCTGGGTGGGCTCAAAGAAGATGAGCCTTATCAGCTCGGAGGAGCGGAGCTGAAATCTTGAGTTCTATCTTGAGATAGAGCAGGGTTGTGTGGAAAAAACCAGAGCTTGGCTGCTCAGACATGCAGTCCTTTGTGTTGTTTGTTGTTTTGCAGTAAATAAATGTAGTAATGAAACTACAGACTGCCTTTTCCCTTTTGTCGCTATATAAGGGAAATTGGTATGCTTCCTCATAAGAGGACCGATCGCTCTGGTCTGAGAGAAGGAGGAAGATTCCTGAACTGCAGCCAGGGATGATCACCGAAGCTTCGCCTTTGATGGATGTTCAGGAGGCTGGCTGGAGGCTGGCATAGCTCCCGGGCTGGCGACATTTCAACAACCCCAACACCATGAATCATAGTGGGGAGCACATGCCGACCCCACCTCATTTCATGATCTTAAGGATTGAATTAGCTTGAAAGCATCTTTCAGCTGCACATCTGTGTTATCTATCTGTGTCCCCCACCACCCTACGTTTCGACTGCACTTCATATCATAGGAGTCCAGGGCAGTATACAAAATATTCAGACACAAAGCCTGTGAATAATAAAATAATTATTAAAAAAAAAATAAAACAAAGAAGAAGCTTGACAACCAAATATGAGAACCTACACTCAAAAAAGAAGCTGTGATGAAAATATGCACTTGAGTGTTTGAAGCTGAATTAATTTTGAATCAGATTGGGGTTCTGAGTGTAAACTGTGTGCAAAATTCACACCACGAAGTTGTGCTAAACAAGCCCCACTGAAACCATGAACTGATATTTAAACCTCAGACTTCCACATATATTCTTATCCATCACTGCCCAGTGGTATGATGGTGAGTCCAAAAATGCAGCTATGTTGATCCCCACCCCCCTTGACACACACACACCACAGAGCAGCAGTACAGTGGTACCTCTGGTTGCGAACGGAATCCATTCCAGAGGCCCGTTCGCAACATGAAAAGAGTGCAACCCGCAGTGGCGTGTCTGCACACACGCGGGTTGTAATTTGCCGCTTCTGCGCATGTGTGTGATGTCATTTTGCGCTTCTGCGCATGCGTGAGCAGTGAAACCCGGAAGTCACCCTTTCTGGTACTTCCGGGTCGACGCGGGACGTAACCTGAAAGAACATAACCTGAAGCAAACGTAACATGAGGTATGACTGTACATAGCATAATTTTGTTAGGATCACCTGGCAGTCATAGAAAGTGAGCTGGCAAAAATTGGTGTAATAGTTAGCATGTTGGAACTGGAATGGGGAGAACTTGGTTTACATCCACGATCAATCATGTGACATGACTGCAATCCATTTTTACCAGGGTGCAAGCTGAATTCCGAGGTGCTTAATTCTGACTGCATAGATTCAACTTACAAAACGCATTGAGATTTAATGGAAGATCTTCAGACAACTTAAATGCAACCTTTTAATTAGAAAGGCAATATTTTGCAACAAATGGTTGTCATCTGTTAAACTGTTAGCATGAAGAAAAAACCTCACCACAGAAGGGGAAAGATGTAGTCAATCTCTGCTTCTTTTTTTTTCTCATTCTCTGACTTCCCTTGTGCCAAATTGTTACAAAACAATAGTAACGCTTAGGACTCAGCTACATTAGTCAAGAAACAGCGTTCTGAATGCATTATAAGCAAGCAACACCAGATGGCACCAGAGAGCAAAGACAATTTGTAAGTGATTTTCCATAGAGGTTTTTTAAAAAATGTCTGTCTTATTTATAGTCCACCCCCCCCCCCGTGTATAGATCCACCTTTAAATGCCTTTATTGCCTCATTCAATTGTCATATATAACTGGTGGGTTTTAGTGGATCTGGCAAGCGAATTCTTGTTTTCACATTTGAGCCCCATTTTTCCTGAAAAAGCGATAAAGTAATAATGCCCATCAACAGTGGCAGAGCTTCATGCTCCGGCACAGGGGGCGGAGACCAGACGGGGTGGGGCTGGTACGTGTCCCAGGGGCGTGTCCCGGGTCCTGGGGGCATGGTGTGCCGCCCGTAGGGGTATGGCGCCCAGCGTGGGTGGGTGGGGGCAGCCGCGATGGCACCCCACCGGGATCACACTGCCGGGGGCGGTGCACTCCCCCCCCACCTCTTCCTCCACCAGTGCCCATCAATTATTCTGGAACTTTGACAATGGTGTAATTAATTGTCCTCTGTAAAACATTCCAGAGCTGTGCTTCCCCCACTCTGGTTCCTTCATCACTGCCCCACTGACACCAGCTTTCTAACTAAAAAAAAAATGGGTTTTAAAAACACTTTCTGGTTTGTCTCTGTCAAGGTGTTTCCAAATATCAGTATTTATCCAATGAAAGGAAAATTATTCATATCCAATTGAGGCTCCTGACAGATTGATAGCGACAAAGGCTGTGTACACAACATACATTTAAAGGACACTTAAACCATAATTCTCTCCACCCCTAAATTCTGGGAACTGTGGTTTATCCCACACAGACTTATAATTCTCAGCACTCTGAGCAAACTGCAATTCCCGGGATTTTCTTTTTCTTTTTCTTTTTTTTAGCTTTTTTGGACTCACAGCTGTCCATGGAGGCACAGGTCAAATCTGTGTCCAGGGCAGCTGTTTACCAGCTCCATCTGGTACGTAGGCTGAGACCCTATCTGCCTGCGGACTGTCTCGCCAGAGTGGTGCATGCTCTGGTTATCTCCCGCTTGGACTACTGCAATGCACTCTACGTGGGGCTACCTTTGAAGGTGACTCGGAAACTACAACTAATCCAGAATGCGGCAGCTAGACTGGTGACTGGGGGCGGCCGCCGAGACCATATAACACCGGTCTTGAAAGACCTACATTGGCTCCCAGTACGTTTCCGAGCACAATTCAAAGTGTTGGTGCTGACCTTTAAAGCCCTAAACGGCCTCGGTCCAGTATACCTGAAGGAGCGTCTCCACCCCCATCATTCTGCCCGGACGCTGAGGTCCAGCGCCGAGGGCCTTCTGGCGGTTCCCTCATTGCGAGAAGTAAAGCTACAGGGAACCAGGCAGAGGGCCTTCTCGGTAGTGGCGCCCGCCCTGTGGAACGCCCTTCCAGCAGATGTCAAAGCGATAAACAACTACCTGACATTCAGAAGACATCTTAAGGCAGCCCTGTTCAGGGACGTTTTTAACGTGTGATATTTTATTGTATTTTTGCTTTCTATGGAAGCCGCCCAGAGTGGCTGGGGAGGCCCAGCCAGATGGGCGGGGTATAAATAATAAATTATTATTATTATTATTATTATTAAACATATGGCACCAAAGATTAAGTAAGTTTTGGTCGTGTATAAGAAAACAAAGACAATAAGCACCATAAGTTTAGTTTAGTTTGCCACACAAAAGGAAAGATTCACAAACTTCTGTATGGTGAAGATGTCAGTAGCCTCAGCCTAGCCCAGTCACAGAGATCTAATTGCTTTTTAAAGAAAAAGAAAGACAAAATGCAATTAAGAATGAATTGCACAACAACATATTGCAAACCTGAAACTGAGGGAGAACAATCAGAGTGGTTTTTTTTTAAAAAAAAATCTTTCAGCTCTGATTAAAAATGTCTTTGAGATTTCTTAGATCTCAAAAAATATACAGTGTTGCTCAAAGTCTTCCTAATTCAACACACATTAAGTCACTTCTTTGCCTTGATTTTTTTCTCTCTGTTTGTCTTTTGAGTCCCTGCAGGCCTATGCTGAGAAACTTTTAGAACTTCTGCTTCAGAATTTCAAACTGAAGCAGACTTTGATTAAAAGAAAAAATCATTGCGACATTAAAAGAAAACAGAATATTAAGCGACTCAACAACTGGAACCTTTGTTGCTGGATGCATTTATATTGGATCTGGCCAAACAGAGCTGACATGCCATTTCTCCTTGATTTATCTGCATAGTCTCTCATTCTGTACTCTCCCATTACTCTAAATATTTTGATATAGTTGATCATTGTAATATTCACAATTTACAGCAGCATTCTCTGGCCTCAACTGACATACAGAGAGCTCTCTAATTAGTATATGTGTACAGAGGCTTTGTGTGGGGGCTGAATAACAAGGTGAAGTGGGTGATTCTGGGTGTTTTTTCCCTTCCCTGAGTCAGAGCACAATGTCAATGGTCAGATCATGTCTCCCATAAAGCCTCCTGTCACTCAATTGCTCTATTTTTAAAATATTTCTTATAGCTCTATGTTTTACTAAATCAGCATGCTTATCTGGGTCCAGGATGTTGGACTGCAGATCACTGAATATCTCTTTATTTATTTGTTAGAGCACAACAGTAGATTTTTTTTAAATAAAAAAGTTAAAAACTTCATTTAATTATTATTTTTAAACCCTGTGTTGCTCTGCTTCAACTGGCAAACAAAACCCCAGAGCTCTTCAGTACTTCACAGGCAGATTTTCAAGCATTGTCACATTTTATGACCTATCAGAATACAAAAACTAATACCACAAAGGAAGGGTTGGTGTGATGGTGTATTCTTTTTAAAAACAAAAACAAAAAGCAAGCAAGCAAGCAAGAATGTATACTTCTCGTCCACCTCCTACTTATTTTGAAGTAAGAATGACCAGTCAGTCAGTCAGTCAGTCAGTTAGTTTTATTGCACATAGCCAAAGGCTGCCGCAATGTACACAGAATCATTTGACAATTAAAAGAAAATATACTAAATTGATACAAAAGACTTAAAACATTTATATTATCAAAACATTACATATGCTAAACAGAGCTATAAAAGTACCCCAATATACAAATCAGGATATTAAACAATAAAATTCATAAGCTAAAATCATCACATGGCCACTACTGTCAAAAACAATTGTAGGTTCCAGATGGTTCCAAGAGGGAGGTTCCAAGATGGCGATGGCTTAGTGAGCAGGCTTCGGAGCTCCGCAGATAACAGGACTGAAATTAGCATTGATTGCCACCCAGGGAAGTAATTTTTCCTTTTTTTACTTCTCTACTTTTAAGCTTACCAACCTACTGAGATTCTAACAGCACCTTCTTGTCTATACTATGAGAAACATCTTGGGCAAGTTCTGTGAAGCATCCTGGGCAGGCCGCCAGCTGCTAGCTATTAACAGCCAACTCCCTTCTATACTTTGTTCCTGAAACTCCTGGCAGTCTCCACACGTAGAAGCTCTTAAATTGAACAAACTGAGCACTTTCTATTTTTTTTCTCTTTTTTTGGTTGGGGAAACCTCTCCTTGTTTACTCCCCACGGCGACGCTATGCCTGCTAGTAAACGCTACAGGGACCCAGAGGATGTAGCTCTCTCACCGGTTCCCAAACAATCTAAAATAGAGGATTTTTTTAACAAATCTGCTTTTATAGTTCCAACAAAAAAACGGTTTTCTCCCCTTCAAGATGATTGTGAGTGTGGGGAGAGTATTCAAGGTGAGAGTGTGGAACTGGATCCAGCAATGGGGCAAGATGATCCTGTGCCGCTAAGAGAGGAAGGAATAACAAGTAGGGAGAGCACCCAATTAACTCTAATTGCAAGAACGGTTGAGCATATCTTCCAACAAATTAGAGGTATTGCCTCTCAAATAACCCAGTTATCCAAAGAGGTCCACAGTTTATCAGTTAATAACAAGCAGGCATCAACAGAACACCATAGTACCAAAGGGAATTGGCGACAACAAGAGCAGACCCCTAAGCTTGACATAGAACGTGCAGAGGCTCTTAAAACAAACTCTTCTTATTTAATCTTCCAACCAAAAAAGATCTGCATGACAATTTGTGGAAGGCCAGATCAAACTCTTCCCCCCCCCCCAATAATATTTATTCAAGTTTTAAAAGGTTACAAAGAAGAACACAATATATAAAAACAAAACATATCCTAGAGAAAAATAAAAATAGGAAAATAAAAAAGGAAAAACAGCTAAAAAGGGGAAAAAAAGATACAATCCAAAAAACAAAAAAAGCAAAAGAACAAGTTAAACTCCCTTTTTTAACTTATCTCCTTGACCTCCTCACATCTCCCCTCTTTGTATTCTAATTCATATAGATATTTCAGCAAATCCTTCACCTTATTTTTATCCTTATATCTTATCTTATTATACTGTAATTTTCCATTCTTTCTTTCACCAATTAACCATCCACTTTTACTTTATTTAATCTTATTTCTCATTAAAACTTATATATCTGAACTTATTCTTGAAACGTTTCCCCTAGGGTCAAAAAAAAATTCCATTCCACGATTTTCCCATCTCTCATTAAAAGAAAAAGAAAAAAAACACAAATTATAATATATACATTTTAAATTCCCAATTTTCTTTCACCAACTCCCCTCCCCGGTTTCGGCCCCTAGCAATAGTTCCATCAATCTCGGAAAACCATCAACCCGGAGATCTTAAGTCCGAGGCTCTTAAATCTCTTTCATGTCCCCTCTGCCGGTCTTTTTGGTAGTCTTTGGTGTTAAAGAACAGATCTCGGGGAAGCTCCAACCCATCAGTAGTCATATTCCTTCTTAGCAGGTATGCCAGACTTCCGTAGTTAAAAGTAGGGCCTGTAGGATATTCCAAATCTTGTTTCACACTCCTTTCAAATCCAAAGGCCCCAAAAGCTCCAGCCTCCACCTGGCTCAGATTTATATCGCAAAAGTCATTTGATCTCCACATAAGGTGATCTCTCCATCTTTCATTTTCCAAACCAAGCCAGGCTTCCATCTCCAAAAACTGGCTCCTCCTGGTTGCCATCATGTAAGGCCTCGAATTATAATCCACCATTTGCCTCTGTAGGGTTACGGCTCCCCCTTTCATCACTTTAATCACAACAAGTTTCTCCTTCTCAAATTCTTCAATTTGTTCAGTTGGAAGAGGTTCCTGTGCCGAGTTCTTGTCAGCTTCTTTACTAATGCCCACTTTTGTTCCCAAGATTACAACATTGGTAGCCATAACATTTATCTGGTCTTGCAGCTTTCCCAACAGATAAAATGTCCTGTTCAGTTCACACTCGACTTCCTTCCCGACCGCCATCCTTAAACAGTCCAAGGTCAAAAACTAGTTTCTCAGAGCTTTTATCTTTAAAAGCAATTTCTAGAGGGACACAAGTTCCTTTTATCACTCCTTCCAGCACAGTCCCAAAGGTCCCATACGTAAAATTGTAACAGTTCCTTCCTTCTTTTTAAACACAAAAACGGACAGTAGAAACAAAGTCCTTCTTTTGTATCTTGACAGCTAGCTTGACAGCTGTCAGATTTATCTATTCACCGTCAACGGGCTCTCGCAGACCACTCCCGGGTTTAGGGAAGTGGCGCTTCAATTCCCGAATTTTAACCTTCTCCTGCAGGCTCCCCTGCTTCCAAAAAAAAAATATTGATAGTAGTTTCAATCAGTGGAATTTAAATCCTTTACGTAAGACTCTCCACGACCTTAGTTAACAAATTCTTTGCTTCAGTATATTTACAGAAAGGGGAGGTGGACTTCCTGTTTAGACCTTCCCCGATCGGTGCCAATTTAAAAATACTTTAAAAGTCCAATTTCCGTTCTACTCATGGGTTGTTGTTTGAAATCCAATTGTCCACAAGAAAAAGTCAGCGCTCTCCGGCAACGGCTACGCGGCTTCACTCCGTAAAAATAGCGGTCGATTCAAAACACCGCGCCGCTCACCCCACGTCACTTCGGAACCCCCAAAAAGGAGTTTCCCTGCGGGTAGGGGGGGTGCTCTTGGTGTCAGCCGAATCCCACGTTCCCAGGCTTCCTCCGCCTGGGATTTCTAAGGGGTCTCCACCTTCGCCGCGGCGGCACGACCCGAATTCCACGGAGCAGGTTCCTCTCAGTCAGAGGAACGCCGCCATTGCCGATGGCGCTAACCCGGAAGTCCTCCGAACTCCTAACTGGAAAGGTGCCCAGAGTTCCAAACGACATTTATCAGACTTACTTGGCATTGGACTTACAGAGTTCGACCTCGTTAGGACTGAACTCTTGAATACCACAAATCAAATCCAAAAAATTATGTTAACTTTTTCCTCTACTAGATTGCCCTCACTGATTCACAAACTGAAATTCAGATTGTCAAGCAGAGGAGTTTTTCCAACCCAGGTATTTCGCAATTCTCTTGTTGCACCCTTATGTAAGATGAGGGCTGGTGCTTCAGAGGGGCCCACAAAACCAAAGCCTGGATCCCCAATGGAAGTAATGACATCACAAAAAAACTTGACAGGTGGGGAGGAAACAGACATGCCTGAGTTGAATTCGCAGGATCATGCCCAACATCAAAATAACCAGGTGAGCCAAAAGGAACAGCCGATTCCTCTAGACAATCATCGTCAGGAATCTGAGCACTCTGTAAATCCTTTGGAAGAGGATTTTCTCAGGTCCTTTAGGAATCTCCCTCAGGAAGAGCAACCAATAGTTATCAAGAGGCTTGATGGACCCCTCCTGATGGACGCAATACCACACTGGACTTGTACATTGACTGCTTCCGCCACAGAATCCAAACAGATGTGACCAGAAAACACCATCGCTTACAACAAAATCTAAACCATGCTGAAAGGAGAGCCATAGATAATCTCAGAAACAACCCAGACATTATAATTAAAGAAGCGGACAAAGGTGGAGCTGTCGTCATCATGAACAAAACTGACTACATTCAGGAGGCTCACAGACAACTTTCCAATACCGCCTTTTACATAAAATTGGACTCAGACCCCACACAAGAATACAAAAAAGAACTGAACAAGATTGTTAAGGAGCTACCCCCACACATCCAAGAACAGATCCTCACTAACACACCAACAGAACCTCGACCAGGAACTTTCTATCTTCTACCTAAAATACACAAACCAGGAAATCCAGGACGCCCCATCATTTCAGGTATTGGCACTATTACAGTGGGTGTCTCCGGTTATATGGACTCTGTTCTGAAACCATATGCCATCAGTGCTCCCAGCTATGTACGTGACACCACAGATTTTCTGAGGAAAATACAATCTTTAAATAATCTTCCCAACAATACTATACTAGCTACTATGGATGTGGAATCTCTGTATACCAACATCCCACACAACGATGGTTTACAAGCTATAAGGAACACCATTTCAGATAAAACCACAGCGGACTTTGCCACCAAACTCTGCCAATTTGTCCTTACCCACAACAACTTCAAATTCGGTGATGACCTGTTCCTTCAGATCAGCGGCACAGCAATGGGCACCCGCATGGCCCCACAGTATGCCAACATCTTCATGGCAGATTTAGAACAACGTTTCCTAAACTCCTACCCACTCAAACCTCTCTTGTACCTGCGATACATTGATGATATTTTTATCATCTGGACACATGGTCAACAGACCCTGGACACCTTCCACCAGAAATTCAATGATTTTCACCCCACAATCAACCTAACAATGAATCAATCTATGCAAGAAATACATTTTTTGGACACTACTATAAAAATACAGGATGGGCACATAGACACCACCTTATACCGTAAACCAACTGACCGACAAACATATCTACATGCCTCTAGCTACCATCCCAAACATACCAAACAGTCCATTGTATATAGCCAGGCACTACGTTACAGCCGCATCTGTTCCAATTCTACAGACAGAGACTCTCACCTAAGAGATCTACAGCAAACCTTTTTAGAACTAAAATACCCAACAGATGAAGTTAGACAACAGATCAACAGAGCCAGACTGATACCCAGAGAGAACTTGCTGCAAGACAGACCCAAAAAAGAAAATAACAGAACACCTCTAGTCATCACATACAGCTCCCAAGTTAAAACAGTACAACGCATCATCAGAGATCTACAACCTCTCCTGGACAATGACAGTTCTCTTTCTCAAGCTCTGGGAGGAAGACCTTTCATTGCCTACAGACAGCCACCCAGTCTTAAACAACTCCTAACCCACAATAATACTACAACCAGACCTAACACGGACACTGGCACCAGAGCCTGCAATAAACCCAGATGCCAACTTTGCTGCCACATACACCCGGACAACACCATTACTGGCCCCAACAACATCACACATACCATCTCGGGACTATTTAATTGCTCATCGTCTAACATTGTGTATGCCATAAAATGCCAACAGTGTCCTTCAGCTCTCTATATTGGACAAACAGGCCAGACCTTACGCCAAAGAATAAACGGACATAAATCGGACATCAGGAATCACAAGACAGAGAAACCAGTAGGAGAACATTTCAATCTCCCAGGACATTCTATACAAGATCTCAAAGTAGCTGTTTTACTACAAAGGAATTTCAGAAATAGACTGGAAAGAGAAGCTGCTGAATTACAACTTATCACCAAACTCAAAACCATGGAGAAACCTGGTCTGAACAAAGACCTTGGATTCTTATCTCATTATACATGACAAAGCCATTTTTCACCTTTTCACCCCTTGCTTTTTCCTGTAAGACCTATTGCAGTCGTTAAGAGTCGTCAACAGGCTCATCACAGCTATCTGCCAATCACCCATTCCCACCACCCTTCTGAGTAATACCCCTCCCCACCTTCTCACTATATAGAAGGGTCTGGAAACTTCTGTTTCAGTGTATCTGAAGAAGTGTGCATGCACACGAAAGCTCATACCAAGAACTGACTTAGTTGGTCTTTAAGGTGCTACTGGAAGGAATTTGTCTTGATCTCATGAGCCAGACATTGAAAGAGATTAAAGAACCAGAGGTAGAGACTGACAATAGACCCAATGGCCACAACAGAATGATAACTATAGAACCACCGGAGTATCAAAGATGAGATATTTAGAAGAGGAGGAGTCAGGAAATACACCCAAGGAATCCCCGCTGGTGAGCAATTTGCAAAGAAAAGGCCCAGTGATTACAAATGTGAGTACTTTATGTACGACGACTAGCATTAGCAATACTCTGTTGCCTCAAAAACTGGTAAACTCCGAGAGTACATTGGCCAACAACTGACTAAGAGTAAATCACTGTAAAACAATTAAACTTCTCTCATGGAATGTAACAGGGTGGATGAACAAGATCCAAGACAGTGATTTCTGTTCCTATCTACAAACACATGATATCATCTTTCTTCAAGAAACCTGGGCAAAAGAGGGCACTATGGTTGAATTACAGGGTTTTACAAGTTACACTCAACCAGCTCTTAAAACTGTAAAGTATGGAAGGCCTAGCGGGGGGCTGGCGGTGCTGGTTTCAACCTCTCTTAATGTATCAATTCAACAGTGTCCTTCGTTGACCGCCCCTAATTTTTTAGTGTTGTCCCTTTCTGATAGTCTCCTGAGAAATACTTACTGCATCTGCGTGTACATACCTCCAGTAAAGTCTTGTGGGGAACTGAGATCATATTGGGAAAAACTTGACCAACTACTCGAAAGTATAGACTCTCTGTCACCCAACCCTCAGCTTGTCTTGGGAGGCGACTTCAATACCCGGATCGGCCTTGTTTCCCCACAAAATACAATATTATCTGGACTAAACTTGGAGGACGAACCTCAAATCTGTCAGAGGGCAGCAATGGACATCCACCTCTAATCGCGCTGGGAAATATCTTTGTGAACTTACAATTAAGCATAACCTTTGGTTATGCAATGGGCACGGTCAAGGGGATCAAGAGGGTTATTTTACTTTTATCTCCCCCAGAGGATTTACTAGCACCATAGATTATATCCTAACATCTAATAATGTGCCAATTAACCGAGATACCTTCAGGATAATTCCCAGAGCTGAAAGTGAACCACTTTCCACTTGAGTTATCTCTGACATCATTCGTTTCTCCTGCCTTTCCTAAATTATTGGATGAAATGGAATATCTGATACTTGGAAATAGAAGGTTAAAATGGAAAGCACAGGTCCAAGAAAAAAATGATTCAGATCCTGGATTCCCATGAATTTGCTTTATTAAAGGGGGAAATGTTGTTAGAAACAGGAAACATAATCGGACTTTATGAGAACATAATCAACCGAATGCGCCCACTGATGACCACAACTAGTGTGATAAAAAACAAAAAGTTGAAAAGATAGACTTGGTTTGATAAGGAATGTCAGAATAGCAAAAAATGCCTAGCTAGGGAACTTAGAAAATTGAAGTTAAAATAGGATAAGCACAATCTTGCTCTACAAGCTGAGGTAGCCCAATTACGATACAATTATAAATTTTTACTTAAAAGCAAGAAACAAATATATTATGAACAACAGTGGAAGGCATTGGGAGATGCAGCACTTCAAAAGGACTCACTGAAATTTTGGTATCTGGTTGCCCAAGGCACAAATGGGCTGGGCTACTCGTTAGAAGCATCTGTCCAAGGAAAGGATTGGGTGACATATTTTACAGGAATATATGGCCCCTGTCCTGACTCACCCCCACAAGTTTACTAGCCAATAAAGCTCTAGGAGAAGACATGATCCCAATGGAGATCTATAAGATAAGACCTGATTTCTGGTCACCCATTTTTGCAAAATTGTTTTCATACATTAACAGCTCACGTCGCATACCTGAAGGGTGGAAGCTAAGTATAAAAAGGGTAAGAATGACCATGATCCCCTGCTCTCCCCTTGGAAATATGAAACTTAATGGATTTTGGAGTTTTAGTTCACCTAATAAAGTTATTGCCTAATATGGATTATGCAAAAAAGAAAAAAGAAAAAAAGAAAAGAAAAAGCAAATACTCTTTACTTCCCCCTCAAACAATTCCTGGGCTTGTTTGTTAGGCTTAATCCACTATGGAAAGGCTCCAGTGGCTATAAATTTTATCAACTTTGGCCAAATGAGGAAAAATCTGCTTTCAGATTCTCCATTGTAGTGAATGGGGAACACGGACCTTTATTTATAGAGAGTGACTTAAATTACAGATTAAAGTGGAGAGAGCACAGGAGACTCAGAAACTTGTAGTTCTCATTGCTTGAGACAGATGGAAACTGAATGACTCATATCATTCCATTTAGACCCAGGGTGGGGTATTGGATCCGGCCAGAGGACCAGATCCAGAACCAGCCTGCTTTTTGTGGGCACACGAGTTGATTTCTGGCAGGAACATCAACCATATGATTCAGGAAAAGCATAAATAGTTGAACAATCTTGCAAATAGGAGGGAAGTTCTGGATAGCTATTATAAATAGCCATATTATATTCATACAAAAAGTGCTACCCTCTGCTACTTTTATTCATATTCACTAGAATAATTTTTTTTAAAAAAAGTATTTCTGTTGGAATCTATCACATCTGAGAGGTGTTATGCTAGTCTAAGATTGGTGGAACGGAACTGCCAGTCATCTTCATTAATGCCTATAGAAAGAGGTTCTTCTGTTTAACTATATGATTGCATAATCTCTTTTTTGTTTCAGATATTTATAATTTGTTTTGTGCTTTCATGTCAAACTAACCCTCTTCAACAATCCAACTGCTAATTAGCAGCACAGCATAATTTCAAGAAGATGAACAGCCCAAATAATAGGGTAGAAGATGTAAAAATGCTTCTTTAATAAATGCCACATACTGCATAGTTTTATCTGAATAAAATATCATTTTATAGTTTCTTTCATTTTGTCTTCCAAGTACAGGGTTTTATTTTTCATATGGATATTTTTCATATGGAGATAAAATGCCTTTTCATCCTGTTCAGTTACATTGCACTATTATTTTTATTATTTTTATTAACCTAAAATGGTAAATAATTGCCAAGGCTAACATTTGTCTTGCAGAAATTCTGCAAATGACAAACCAGTGTCATATTTCTTAATGATGAACAAAAGCAGAAATTTACAGTCAGTGATACTTACAGATTAATGATGCATCCCAGCCAATGTATTATTAAGTATGCATCCATTTTAAATATTCAGAGGTAGTGTTATGCTGAAACCTGTTCTCCAACTTCTCGAATATCTTCTTTCCTTGTGAAGCAGGCTTCTGCTTTTCCGCTTCATTTGCAGTACACTTTAGAATTTCAGGGGGTATTGGATTGAGTTTCCCTTAGCATTATGAGGTGACTGGGTGGTGTGTATGTGTTTCTTTTCATTAAACATTTCTCCAGAACTCTGTAGCTTCCTCAGATGCCCACATTCCTGATCTGACAAAGCCTTAAATGATGAATTACTTCATGATGTCTTTCCCTGGGCTACCAAGCACCTGAGATCACAATGCTTGCTTGCTTGTATTTATTTTGTGTGTGAGAGGACTCTGCCTAAGCCACGGGTTACTGACATGGATCTTAAACTCTGGTTTTGACTGTGCTCCTCCTTCTGACCATGCCGTCCTCCATTTCTACCTTGGAACATGATCTCTGCCGGGATTTGATTGCACGCCTGCTCCTGGCCCTTCTCATAATCTCCTGCTAATTTAAACTTGCTCCCTGATTGCATTGGACCTTACATTTGCTAACTTTCCGCAGGTCAGACACACAACCCAATTGCCTGGAGCCTGATCCTTGTAGGGCCCAACACTGGCTTCACAAAAGATTTAGAAAGGGGCTCTAAATAGTTTGCATTTAAAAAGAAATCACTAAAACCAAAATAGCAGATTTTGGAACTTTACTGTGAACAAGGCAAACACAACCTTTATGCATTAGAAAACATCCACACAACACAGAATGCAGTTGCTATCTGGTGTGAACTAAACTATTATTAAGGCTTCAAAAGAAAAAAATCTGTTCATCAGAATATGATGTTCTTCCTGCTAGTTCACGTGTGCATACTCTCACAATGTGAACATTGTTCAGCAAGCTGTTTCTCAGTAGTCACATGAATTAAAAATCCCTAGAACTTCCCTTTTCAGTTCCCAAATTGCCATGCAAAAGTCAAGCACTGATTGCATCTCGCTGTTTCAAGACTCTATTCAGCATTTCCCCACTGTGTCTTGATTAGATCTGGGTTACTATACCTTAGGGGGCCCATCAATGATTTGATGGAATTCAGTACATTGTTCAGTCTTGGGTGTTATATTTTGCAATGTGTGTTGATTAACCCAAATGCTCACTATTTGAATCAAGTATGTTTTTGAAGGTGAAGAATCTACATCTTATATACCACATATGCTGCAAGGATTTGTGGCAAAACCAATAGGAAATAAACTTGCATTGCTCATTGTCCTCTCTTACATGGCCTTCTCCTGGTGTGTTGCACGGTGCTAAGAACAGTGGAGGGGATGCGCCAGCATTTTTGGGCTGATGTCATGCTCTCCTGCTCCAGTCTCATGACATGCTTTCCTGCATTACCTAAGCTGTTAGAGATGCCATGTCCCCATGAAAGTGAATGTTCAGATGGTTCCCCACTGCAAGATCACAACCTTTGAAGAATGTGTTAGATGAACAATTTGAATAATCACAGAAGGTTGGTTTAATTATGTAGACAAATTCAGTCTAATCAACTCTTGTTATAAAATTTGATCCATGCACAATTGTGTGATTAAAACCAAGTATAACTTGTTAAGTCAGCAGAGAAATTCCAAACATACCCAACTTTAGAATCAATACTTTTCAAAGTAAACAAACAAAATCACCCAGTCAAGCCATATGCAAATGGTCTCCCCCCCCAAAAAACCCCACATACAAAATGTTGGTGGAGGTACTGTTCCTGCTTATGACCTCCATGTATGCAGTTGGAGACCTCCATAGATTTTCTGCACTAACAACAAATCACATGTTGCGTGGTGAGTCCCCCCCCCCCCCATGGAAATAATGACACATGACACAATTATTAAGGTTAACTTTATTGGTTACAGGTGATGAGCGGTATTGGCTTAGGCATTGGTCCTAACCGACTATATCCGACTTCAGTCCATCCGCTTGAAGTCCGGGAAGGGTTAACCACCAGTAGGGGGAGTCCTGCTGATGCACATCAACTAGGAACTCCCCCAGGGTCACCGGTTGGGGGCATGCCTTAGGCCCTCACCTCCCCAGGCTTCGGACAGGGCCACGTCCCCTGGAATCCTTTATCGGACTACCCTTCAATATGCGGGCAGGTGATGGTGCTACCTCCCCTCTTCCATCTACAGAGCAATACCAATGCCTAACCGCCAATACCCAGAAAGTTGTGATGATTTGCTATGAGGTAGGCGAAAACCAAGTGGCTGGTGCCAATTTGCCAAGTGGAAAAATTCCTACCAGGCCCCTCAACTGTTGGGTTGAAATAAACGACAGACGAATGGCAAGTGTCATATGGGAGGCATCTCCCGAGCATGTCTCGGGGAGTCCCTTTTATTGAATATTACAGCATTGCCACATATGTGCTTGTTGCTGATTGGTCAACACAAATACAATGCAAACAATGCAAAGGTTGCATATAGGCATTAATCATCAATAGATTAAAGGTTGGGAAAGGGAACACAGAATTGGACAGGCGTGAAAACCTCCTTATTAAACTATTACTAGTGATTGATATAGCATTCATCCGTAGATGTGGTCAACCAAGCACTAAGAACAGGTCAGGATGCAATGTCTCATGAACTCAATGTGGACTGAACATTCTAGGGTGATGAAGGAATGTCTCAGCTTAAAATGGTTTAGCCAGAGTCATGTGTAGAAGCAAAACTTCCCATCATCTCCTCCTTTCCTTTTTGATTTAAAGGTGAGTGGGACAAAAATACTTCGGGATACGTGGTTTGCCAGCGCATGCCCGAAATAAGTCTGCCCACCGATTTTGCTATGAGATTTCAGGGTGAATGGGACAAAAATACTTTGGGATACATGGTTTGCCAGCGCATACCCGAAATAAGTCCGCCCACATCCCCCCTATTTTTTATTGTTGGTGCTGCCATTTCGCAAAGTAGGCAGCAATAATTTTATTGGGTGGCAGAGGAGGAGAAAAACACTGAGACCAAAGGTGCATGAGACCAGGAATGCATTGGATGAAGCAACATAGCAAAATTAATATACATATTATGACAATAACATATTGAAAAAGATTACGAAGCCAATTCAGATTTGGCAACCAGCCAGTGAGCCACTGGCCGAACGAATCCCAGAGGCCAGAAAATCCAATGTCCTGTTTAATGTGGTGTGTAAGATTTTGCAAATGAGAGATTTGCTTTTGAATAGCTTTGGAATTATCAGTAATATTGAAACAACACGTCATTCACTTGTTCACAATCATAATGATGAAGCATTAGCAAATAGTCAATAGCAGCACGATTTTGTAAAAGTCCGTGGTGAAGTTCACTCTGTTCTTTATTCAAAAGGTGAAGAGCTTGTGAAGTGAAGTTCAAAGCTTTTGCTGCGGAGCAAGCTAAAGAGTTAATATTCATACTATTCCGTATAGCCAATCCAGGGACTCCTAAGAGAGAAACAGCTAAGGAGATATATTCAGATCTACTGGGAAGAGAGACAGAATCGTCACAATTATTAGTCAATTCCACAGAGCGGCGATATCGAGAGCGGGACAAATGATGCTTTTTGGGTAAAATGATGGACAAACGGTTTGGAGCATGAAGCTCAGGGACTATGGGAATGGAATAGCTAGCTATCATTTTGTGTCCCAGGTAATGAAAAGGAGAGGATTCCTGCACCTTTTAGGGAGCAATTTGCAAACCATAAATTGACAAACAGGCTACCATATCATGTTTCCGTTGAGGGGGAAGGTGGGGGTCAGCAATTAATATATCATCCATATAATGATAGATTAAAAGGTGTGGATACTGAAGACAGAAAGGCTGGAGGGCTTGATTCACATAATATTGACACATGGTAGGGGAATTCAGCATTCCTTGCGGTAGGACTTTCCATTGATACCATTCCGTGGGCTGGTTATTATTTAACACAGGAACAGTGAAAGCAAAGAATTTACGATCCTCCTCCTGTAAGGGAATGGAGAAGAAGCAATCTTGCAAATCTATGATAGCCAATTGGTAAGAATAGGGGATCACACTCGGATTAGGCAGACCACACTGCAAGGGCCCCATGGGTTCAAGGATGTCATTAATCTTCCTTAAATCCTGGAGAAATCTCCATTTCCCACTTTTCTTTTTTATGACGAAGATGGGGGTATTATAGGGGCTAACAGAGAACTCAATATGGTCTGCCAATAATTGTTCATTCATCAATTGTTTTAAAGCAAGTAGCTTTTCCCCCGTTATGGGCCATTGTTCCACCCATACAGGGGTGGTGGATTTCCAGTTGAGGGAGAGTGCAAGCTTACTCATTAAAGTGAATGGTAGCTTATAATTGTTGTAGTAGGTCTCTGCCCCACAGATTGAGGTGTATTTTCAGCACACAGAGCTGGATGTATGCAATGGTTTCAGAGCTATCAGGCAGAGAAACAGGCAACCACTGTGCGCTTTTGGAAGAGGTTTGAGGTCCACCCACACCCCAAACTGCAGAGGCAGACTCAAGGGGCCACGTGAGGTCCCAACAATTACTGGATATGACAGAAATGTCTGCGCCCATGTCAATCAAGCCTTCCAGAACTTTGCCATTGATTTTATACTTACGAAGAAGTTTCTGTTCACCAATCCTCTGGATTACAGCTAATAGCTGTGGAGAGAGGGGAGAGAGCTGGTGCAAATTACTATCCATAATAGAAGCAGTAGGATGAGAAGGGAGCACTACCAAATGCGCCCAAGACTCACCCTTTTTTAACTGCATGGGCATATGGCTCCAAAATGGAACCATGATTGTGCCCACATAGTCAGGATCTAGGACTCCTGGAATAACCATGATTCCTTCTTTGGCCGCAACGAATTTGGGTAAAATTAAACTTGCAACCTTAGGTGGTAGTGGGCCCGCCAATTGGGTGGGCATGAGCACAATTTCACCAGGTAAAACAGCGTCTTTGGTTTCCTAATTGATTAAATCAATGGTGAAATCAGAGGGTGTATCCTTAGAAAAATTTTCAATGGTGGAAACTAACGGCGGAGGGCTCTCTATTTGTCCTGGCCCGAGAGCTGGGCCCCTATGGAGTTTCCCGAACTCCTGCCTTTTCTGCATTTTGGGCATTTTTTGGAAGGTTTAGCCTTATTGGCATCACCATTCCTGTTTGCTCCCCCGCCAGGGGCTCTGCATTGTTTATCAAAATGACCTGGGCGTTTACAATTGAAGCAATTGCCCATGGGCTTATTGCCAGCCTGGATGGCACCGGCAAGCAAAGACATCGCGTGGCTCTGGCTGCCAACATCTGCACAGGTTTGAATCATATCGGCCAGGTCATATTCGGGGCGATGTATGATTGACTGCAAAGCCTTCTTGCAATCGGTGTTTGCATTTTCAAAGGCCAATTTTTTCATCAATTCATTTTGAGCTGTAGGGTCATCAATCTGCCTGGTGATGGATTCTTTCAATCTATCTATAAATTGATGGTAAGGCTCCGAATGTTGTTGCTTAATATTAACGAAGGAACTCAGTGGTTGCCCTGAGACAGGGACTTTCCGAAAGGCGCGTTGTACACAGGTCGCGGTGCGACTGAAATGTAAAGGTGTCAATTGCGCCTGGGCTGGTATATTATCATACAGACCAGCGCCAAAGAGTTGGTCGGCTGAATGCTGGGGATCAGCCAGGGCTGCTGCGCTATGCTTACTGAGCAGGAGATAAAAGCATGTGCATCAAATCCTTCCAATCTTGAGGTAACATTGTGTAACCATTTGTGATCCCCTCCAGCATCCCTAGCACATAAGAAGATTTGAGGCCAGAATCAGTAATGGCTTTCCTTAATTCTCTCAGAACAGAATAAGGAAGCGCCTCATACATGACTTGCTGTTGTGCAGTGCCGGGGTTCGCATAGGAGATAGGGAAAGCAGATGGCATTTCCCCAGCCCATCCAGCCTCCTCCTCTAAGGAGAGGCGCCCTTGCCGCCTAGCCTGAGAAAGCGCAGCGTGCACAGCTCCTGTGGAAGAACACGCAGGGGTGAGGCAGGCAAAGGAGGGATGGGGGTGGATGTGGGCTGAGGCATAGGGAGGGGTTGGCAAGGTTGCAATGGAGGCAGAAGTTTTGGGTAAGGTGGGGGATTGTCTGCTTCTGCTAAAAGAGCAGGGGCCGACGGAGATGCCTATGGTGACCCCGACGTGCCAGATCTAGCGACAGCATCTGCACACTTCTGCCAAGTGAGCAGACAATGAATCGGTGCCCTCGGTTCTGTGAAGAGGGTTTTTCCGATCTTTT
Source organism: Podarcis erhardii (assembly GCF_964252035.2). Taxonomy (NCBI): domain Eukaryota; kingdom Metazoa; phylum Chordata; class Lepidosauria; order Squamata; family Lacertidae; genus Podarcis; species Podarcis erhardii. The sequence continues at coordinate 6,862,944 of NC_138506.1, read as the reverse complement.
GCCAAGCTTCTGATCCCAGAGAGCCGGACTCTGGGTACCAGGGGCACTGGCAAGCAATCTCACATAACAATTGTTCAATTTCTTCCAAAGAAATATGAGCACCCGCCACCCGCTGTCTAACGAGATGAAGCAGCTCCCTGGCATGCTCCTGTTGGAACTTTGTCAGTCCCCCCCCCCATACTCACGAAGTAGCGCGCTTAGACTTTTCCAGTCGAGTGAAGTACAGGGGTGGCTGCGTAAAGGGATCTGGCACGTCGGGGTCACCAGATGTTGGGTTGAAATAAACGACAGACGAATGACAAGTGTCATATGGGAGGCATCTCTCGAGCATGTCTCGGGGAGTCCCTTTTATTGAATATTACAGCATTGCCACATATGTGCTTGTTGCTGATTGGTCAACACAAATACAATGCAAACAATGCAAAGGTTGCATATAGGCATTAATCATCAATAGATTAAAGGTTGGGAAAGGGAACACAGAATTGGACAGGCGTGAAAACCTCCTTATTAAACTATTACTAGTGATTGATATAGCATTCATCCGTAGATGTGGTCAACCAAGCACTAAGAACAGGTCAGGATGCAATGTCTCATGAACTCAATGTGGACTGAACATTCTAGGGTGATGAAGGAATGTCTCAGCTTAAAATGGTTTAGCCAGAGTCATGTGTAGAAGCAAAACTTCCCATCACTCAACGGCGACCAACCAAGGTCCATAGCAAGGTCAAGGAACGAAAACCTTATAGGGCGGGAGGGTGGGAAAAGCAGGAACAGCTGGCAGGCGGCAAAGAGGGAGAACTCCGGCCGCACCCTGGTTTAAATAAGGCAGGCCCTACCCCCAGAGCCAGCCGATTGGCTGGCCAGGAGGTGACGCAGACGGAAATCCCCCCAATCGTGCGGGGGCTGGGTTCCAGCTGCCGCGCGCGTGGTGGGGCCATGAAGCCCACAACTCCACCTCCTCCGAATGGCGGAAGTGGCTTTGCGTGGTGAGTCCCCGTCCCCCCCCGTGGAAATAATGACACATGACACAATTATTAAGGTTAATGGGCTAAATAAAGCCACAACTTAATTGGTTACAGGTGATGAGTGGTATTGGCTTAGGCATTGGTCCTAACAGACTATATAAGACTTCAGCCTGTCCGCTTGAAGTCTGGGAAGGGTTAACCACCAGTAGGGAGAGTCCTGCTGATGCACATCAACTAGGAACTCCCCCGGGGTCACCAATTGGGGGCGTGGCCCTGTCCGAACCCTGGGGAGGAATCCTTTATCGGACTACCCTTCAATATGCGGGGCAGGTGATGGCGCTTCCTCCCCTCTTCCATCTACAGAGCCATACCAATGCCTAACTGTCACTCGAGCAAAAGCTTTCTGCCAATACCCTCAAACCTGCAACCAATCCCTAATCCCAGAAGTTATATCAGCCAACTAAACATCATTTCCTGCATCGGAAAGATGCATGCCATCCTCTCGGTAGAGGGCCACTTTGCTGAACTGGATGTTGGGGTGGTCAATGACCTGACTCCCCAGTGCTGCCACTCTACGCACCACCGAACGTTCCAAAAGCTTCCTGGCTTTCTTTATCACAATAGGGCACTGACAGTCCCTCCATACATGCCTCTCCAGCAGTGATGACCAAATTAGGGTTAAATTTGGAAATGAGGCAATCAGATCATTGAAGTTGCTGTAGATGTTCCACATGAAGTCCACGCCTTTCCAAAAGGCCAGGTCATTTTTCTCCTTGCTGAATGACCAGGGCATCAGGTGGACCTTCCAAAGCGGCTCTAGCTTTCACTGCAAGCATAGATTCCACCCAGCGCATCCCCCTCCGTGAGATCCAGGAAACTTATATTTTCAGTGGTAGATCCAGCCTGCACCCCAGGCCACAGCTGATGGCACGGTTTCTAGCCCAGTGGACAATGCTGTGGCCTATAATCCAAATGCACGCCGCCATGTCTCCTGAAAGCAAAAGAATGTAACAATCCCAGGTCATGTATAACATACCGTAAATTTCGCTCCATAACACGCAGATTTTTCCTCCTAGAAAGTAAGGGGAAATGTCTGTGCGTGTTATGGAGCGAATGCCTACAGATGGCGGGGGAATCTGCTGCAGTTGTGAGCAGTCCGTGGCTTGCTTTGAAACAGCAAAGCAGGTGTAAGCGGCTCCTGTCAGCGAGCCGAGCCGGGAGGAGGGAGAGAAGCAGAGCGGGCTTGGCTGCTTTAAAAAAACCCGTCCTCTATGTTCCTCTCTCCTCCCCACAGAGCTGCTAAGTAGCAGCGAAGCTTTTCAGCCAGCCTAGCCGGGAGGAGGGAGAGAAGCAGAGCGGGGTTGGCTGCTTTTAAAAAAAAACGTACTCTCTGTCCCTGCCTGCAGTTTTTTGCTGTCCGATTTTGGATTAGCCACTGTAGGGGCTGTGTGTGTGTGTGCTTGAGCTATAGTTCTCCTCCTCCTGCTTCCCCTTCGCTCTCCCTGCGCCCCTGCACTCTCCCTCCGACTTTAGAATTGATACTCTGTGTCTGTGTGTGTGAGAGAGAGGGCTCCTTCTCCTCCTCCTGCTTCCCTTCACTCTCCCTGCGCTGTCCCTCCGACTTTAGAATTGACACTCTGTGTGTGTGTGTGAGAGAGAGAGGGCTCCTTCTCCTCCTCCTGCTTCCCGTCACTCTCCCTGCGCTGTCCCTCCGACTTTAGAATTGACACTCTGTGTGTCTCTGTGTGTGTGAGGGCTCCTTCTCCTTCTCTTGCTTCCCGTTCACTCCCCCAGCGCCCTGCGACTTTAGGGCCAGTTCCCTCTCTGCGTGTGTGTGTGTTTTGACCTCACTGCGCTTGGGGGAGAGTGTTGGTCGCAATTTTTCTTGATTTGTCTCAGAGTGGTTACTATCATGGTTTCCTTGCCGGGGAGGAGGGAGAGACGCAGAGCCTGCTTGTTCTAAAGGAGCAAAGCTGGAGAGGAGCCTCTCCTGCATTATCAGCAGCATCCTTCTCCACACCCCCCACGCGAGCTCCTTGTCCCTTGAGTTCTTTTCCTTCCCTCCCCACTTAAAACGTGGTTACAAAGCACGGATCCACATGGATCCTCAGGATTTTTGCACTAGGTCACCCCAAATTCACCATCAGATCACATAGCATATCCATGGCTACAGCCTGCACCAAAACACACACGCACCCACTGTTTCATGGGGTCGCAATGGCGCAAAAACGTGGTTACAAAGCATGGATCCACATGGATCCTCAGGATTTTTGCATTGGGCTACCCCAAACTCACCGTCAGATCACATGTCTGTGACCACAGCATGAACCACAAAAATCATATATCCACTGTTTCATTTAGAATATTTTTTTCTTGTTTTCCTCCTCTAAAAACTATGTGCGTGTTATGGTCAGGTGCGTGTTATAGAGCGAAAAATACGGTAATCAGTCATAAGGTCTTACAAATATACCCTTTAAAATGCATCAGACTTCCACCGTCCCAAGTCCTTTATCCTTTCAGCTGAGAGTCCCAAATGCACTGCAGTGGTGGTGGCCCCAATATGAAAGGAGTGAGCAGCAAATTCAGCTGGGGGGAGACCACAGGCAGCAATCACCCTTCGCATAACGCACATGAACTGATGCCGTGCAAGGCAGGAGCCATCCAAATGTATGAGGAATGGGCCTGAGACGGTTGGTCTCAAGTACATGAAATGCCTAGTGTCCTTTACTGGGCATGACCCATTGTGACTAGTTGCTTGGAGCCGAATAAGGGGCCCCTTTCCCTGCTGATCAGTTTTGGAACATTGGATCTGCAAGACTAAATCGGATCTGGACAAGGTCAGGTCTCTCAATAAAATCCCCGGGCAGCAGAATCTGGTTGGCCCTCACAAACCACCTCGCCAACGCACAGAGCGCCAAAGAAGGTGATGGAGTATGCCGCCGAAAATAATTGGGCCTTGTACTTGGACCAACAGATACTTCTTAATTTTTTATGAATTTGGCAAAGAATGTCATAAGTTGTGGGCCTTCTACCATTGCTGCTGGGAGGCTGTAGCCTGCGCCAGCCCTCCAGTGCCCTTTGCACTAAGAAGTCCGCACAAGGGTCTATGGAGTAAACAGCCTTACAGAAGAAGGAGATTGCAGCAGACTGGATGGTTGCTGTGCGACCCAGCTCCCTCAAATGTACCAGGTATTGCAGAACTTCAGCCTTGATAAGGGGTTGTGTGTCAAGCCTAGCATTTTTTATTTTGTCCTGAAACTCCAAAAAATCTGTCCAAGCCTTTTTATAAGATCTAAGTGTGGGCGGGGCTACTGATGCCAATACTCCCTTCAGGACATCTCGTTCCCAAGGCTCCAAAGGTGCTCCGGAAATGGCTGTGGCAATTGCTGCGCCTCTGGTGCTAATGAGCGGAAGTGGTCCATCTGAAAACGAGATAGAGCATCCGCGATGTCATTGTTAACCCCAGGTATAAACTTGGCAGAGGAATAGATGTTTAATTCTAAGCACAGAAGGATAAAGGACCAGAGCAGGTTTGCCACCCTAGGAGAGCACGATGATTGCTTTGACAGGACACTGACAACTGCTTGATTGTCGGTCCAGAAGCATACTCAGTGATTCCTGAACTCATCAGACCACAAGTGCACTGCAACTACGATAGGAAAAAAATTCTAAGAAGGTGAGGTCACACTTGATAGGTCTTCCTTGCCAGCTGGTGGGCCACCTCTGAGCACACCAGCGCCCCCTAAAGTAGACACCAAACCCCAGGGAACCAGCTGCGTCAGAGTGTACCTGAAAGTCTGAACACAGCATCAAATTGTCCTGCCACAAAGAAATGCCATTGTACTTATCCAGGAACTTTAACCAAATCTCCAGGTCTGACTTGACCGCTTTAGAGAGGCGCACTCTGTGTTGAGGAGCACGCAGTCCCATTGACAGCTTAGCCAATCGCCCACAAAAGGGGTGGCCAGGGGACACTACCCGGCATGCAAAGTTGAGGTGACCCAAGCGTGATTGAATCTGCTTAAGGGTGACCTTCTTGAGAGGAAGAAGTTGCAGAATTAATTCCTTAAGTGCTGCTAACCTCTCCCTTGGTAGGTGGGATGTCTGTGTGATTGTGTCCAATTCAATACCCAAATAGGTCATGGTTGAGACTGGACCCTCTGTTTTGTCTGCAGCCAAAGGTACTCCGAGCTCCTCAGCCAGGGAGGTGAAAGCCTCTAAAAGAGAAGCGCAATCAGGGCTATTACTAGTGACAAGAAGAAAATCATTGAGGTAATGGGTCACCCCTTCAGAACCAGTTCTAAAGTGAAGGGCCCAGTCCAAAAAGGTACTAAAGGACTTGAAGGCTGCTCAGGCTACTGAGCACCCCATCAACATGGCTTTGTCTATGAAATAAGCCCCCTCAAACCTAAAACCTAGCGACCGGAAGTCCTCTGGGTGAACTGGCAGGAGGCGGAAGGCTGACTCAATGTTGCACTTAGCCAAGAACGTCCCCTTGCCAAACCTGCAAATAAGCTTTATAGCCTGGTCAAAGGAAGCATATTTCACAGAACAAAGCTCCTGAGGTATCGCATCATTGACTGAGCCAACTTGAGGGTAGGATAGGTTGTGGATCATGCAATACTCTCCTGGATACTCTCCTGGTTGTTTTTTTTTTTGGGGGGGGGGACAATACCTAAAGGTGAAATGTGTAAACCAGCTATAGGAGGCTCCCTGAAGGGGCCAGCCACCATCCCAGCCAAAATTTCTTTGTGTATTTTCTTTTTAGCAATATCTAGCATTTCCTTAAAAGATTTTTGGTTTGGGGGGGGTCCCCTGAGTTAGGGGAAAATGAAACAGGGATCCTGAAGCCAAAAGAAAACCCTTCCCAAAGGTACTTTGCTGCCTCTTGATTTGGGTATATATCGGGAAGGGTTCTAAGAGGTGGGAGCTTAACAGGAGAGAAGGCCAAACCAAGGGACAAATTAATAGCGGTTTGCGGCCGCTCCTTGGGAGGGTCCGGGAGCATTTCGAGACCCCTAGTGGGAATGCCCCTACCGCCCCGAAAGGGCTGTTTACCTTTAAAACATGAAGCGGCCGAGTGGTTACCCAGGCACTTCTCACATTCGTGTCCATACTTATAGTTTGGCCTCTGGCAGGCCCCCTGTTGTACTCCCAGCAAAGCTTATGGCGAGGATCCCTCTTTGCCTCAAATTTCCCAAATTGTGTGGCATCAGGCTGTTTCTTTTCGACATAGGGACCCACGTGCTCCATCCAGTAGTTCTGGTCCCTCAGGTCCCAGCACGTTGTGGGTGTCGGGATCTCCATACAACCGAGCTGGAAAAGCTCATCCTCTGGTTGAGTCCTCCGGAATCTCCTCCAACGATGATTAACGACCTGAGCCTTTGATGAGGCTCCAGGCACATTCCCCATTCAGCAGAGTATCCAAAATAGCAGAAGGACGAGAAATATGAGCTACGTTGCTAAGAGTTTTATTTCTAACTACGCAGACAGAAAAGAAATATACACCCTCTCTCTGTGAAAGCAGAGAGCAAGAGGGAAAACAAAGGAACAGGAAACCAGTAACATCACATCCGTCTCCCGTCTTCTGTGAGACTTCCAACGGTCTGGAATGCAAAACAGAGTCTTGTGACTCCAAGCACTGCACAGTGGCAGAAAACAGAAACCTAACATCCTCCCCCGTTCTGTGAACACCACTGGGCAGTGTGTCAGTACAATCTCAGTACAAACCCAGTTTCTGTACATAGTAATAATAATAATAATTTATTATTTATACCCCGCCCATCTGGCTGAGTTTCCCCAGCCACTCTGGGAGGCTCCCAATCAAGTGTTAAAAACAATAAAGCATTAAATATTAAAAACTTCCCTAAACAGGGCTGCCTTCAGATGTCTTTTAAAGATAGGATAGCTGCTTATTTCCTTCACATCTGAAGGGAGGGTGTTCCACAGGGTGGGCGCCTCTACCGAGAAGGCCCTCTGCCTGGTTCCCTGTAACCTCACTTCTCGCAATGAGGGAACCGCCAGAAGGCCCTCAGCACTGGATCTCAGTGTCCGAGCTGAACAATGGGGGTGGAGACGCTCCTTCAGGTATACAGGACCGAGGCCATTTAGGGCTTTAAAGGTCAGCACCAACACTTTGAATTGTGCTCGGAAACGTACTGGGAGCCAATGCAGATCTCTCAGGACCGGTGTTATGTGGTCCCAGCGGCCACTCCCAGTCACCAGTCTAGCTGCCGCATTCTGGATTAACTGCAGTTTCCGGGTCACCTTCAAAGGTAGCCCCACGTAGAGCGCATTGCAGTAGTCCAAGCGGGAGATAACCAGAGCATGCACCACTCTGGCGAGACAGTCTGCAGGCAGGTAGGGTCTTAGCCTGAGTATAAGGTGGAGCTGGTAGACAGCTGCCCTGGACAAAGAATTAACCTGTGCCTCCATGGACAGCTGTGAGTTCAAAATGACTCCCAGGCTGTGCACCTGGTCCTTCCGGGGCACAGTTACCCCATTCAGGACCAGGGAATCCCCCACACTCGCCCGTTTCCTGTCCCCCAAAAACAGTACTTCTGTCTTGTCAGGATTCAACCTCAATCTGTTAGCCGCCATCCATCCTCCAACCACCTCCAGGCACTCACACAGGACCTTCACTGCCTTCACTGGTTCCGATTTAAAAGAGAGGTAGAGCTGGGTATCATCCCCATACTGATGAACACCCAGCCCAAACCCCCTGATGATCTCTCCCAGTGGCTTCATATAGATATTAAAAAGCATGAGGGAGAGGATGGAACCCTGAGGCACCCCACAAGTGAGAGCCCAGGGGTCTGAACACTCATCCTCCAACACCACTTTCTGGACACGGCCCAGGAGAAAGGAGCGCAACCACCGTATAACAGTGCCCCCAGCTCCCAGCCCCTCAAGACGGTCTAGAAGGATGTTCTGGTCGATGGTGTCAAAGGCCGCTGAGAGATACAGCAGAACTAGGAAACAGCTCTCACCTTTGTCCCTAGCCCGCCGGAGATCATTAACCAGCATGACCAAGGCAGTTTCAGTCCCATGATGAGGCCTGAATCCCAATTGGAAGGGATCCAAGTGGTCTGCGTCCTCCAGGCATGCTTGGAGTTGTTCAGCAGCCACCCACTCAATCACCTTGCCTAAGAATGGTAGATTTGAAACTGAGCAATAGTTGGCCATATTGGCCGGGTCTAATGGTTTTTTTAAGAAGCGGTTTAATGACTGCCTCTTTGAGCTGGTCTGGGAAGGCTCCCTCACAGAGGGAAGCATTCACCACCCCGCAGAGCCCATCGCCCAGCCCTTCCCAGCTCGCTTTTATCAGCCAGGATGGGCAAGGATCAAGGAGACAGGTGGTCGGTTTCACTTGTCCAAGCAGCCTGTCCACATCCTCGGAGGTAACAGATTGGAATTGATCCCATGTAACTGTTATTCTAAAGCAGCAATGCTGCAGCAAGCAAAGGCTCTAGCAGCTCAGTCAGCTGCTTGTGGCTGCAAACCCAAACTGGATGTTTGTGACTGTTGCCATGGAAACAAAGGGGCAGTCCATTCTTATTGAGCACAGGATGTGAGCTCAGTGTGTGTCATATGACCTGTACAGGATGTATATGGGTGGAGTTTGGAGTTTCTCTCTGTTTGTTGAAGAGAGCAGACATCTTTGACTGTATGACTGCTAAAGACAGGAATAAAGGCATGTAGATACGTTTCTGTCTGAGTCTGATTCCCCTCCCTGGGGATATGCAGGGAGCAGGGAGGAGGAGAAGCAGTTGGTGTGTTTTTCTCACAGCCTGAGGAAAATCGCCGGAACGGACCTCGTGTTTTTCCTGCCGGGAGTTGCCGGAGGGAGGTCAAAAGAATTCAGCCGGTGCCTGGAGAGATAGGCACATACCTCTGACCGAGCCTGAATTCTAACAGTGGTAGCAGCTGACGGTTTCTACGATCCATGGAAGTCTGCAGAAATAGTAGCAGAGCTGCTATTTTCATCCCTCTCCATGGAAGCCTGAAATGGGGGCTGATTCTCTGCAGCCAGGAGCTGACCAGAAGAAGCTGAAAGCCAAGCTACGGAGCCCAGGTATGAGATTTTCGGGCTTAGAAGTGTGCATGCAGATTGATTCATTCTCTGCTTCAAGGGAGCAACGTTTGGGAAAAACAGCTCTGAGAGAGAAGAGCTCTGCATTCCAGACATTCTTGTGGTTTTTCCTGTCCAAGGAAAGGAATGCAGTTGCTTAGCAACGCAGGCCGGTTTCACAATAAGGGCTGGAAGTCAGGCTGTGCCTCAGAGAGGCAAAAACAGCTCATGTTTTGACTAGGCCCTTACGAACACTGTTGGAAGGGACTTTGCAAGCGGCCAGTGTTAGAGCTGCCAGGTGCACAGAGTGTAAACAGGCCAGCTATTGGATTTTAGAGGCTTGTGTTTGAGAGTCAATGCAAGGACTCAAAATGGATGCCAAGAAGGGAGGTTTGCCTTCTCCACCCCTTTTGACTAATGATAATTATGCATCTTGGTCTATTAAGATGAAGGCCCTGCTGCAGAATCAGAGACTGTTTGGGGTGATTGAGAACCCCATCCCTGCAGCACCAACGCGTGCTTGGGAGTCACAGGATGTGAAGGCCAGAACTGCTATAATTCTGTGCGTGTCAGACTCTCAGCTTATCCATATACACGATTTACAGCACACGAAAGATGTTTGGGACACGCTGAGAAGGACACATCAGAGAGATGCAGGTTCTTCAGCGTTGCTGTATTTTGAGAAGCTGACCAACCTGAGGCTTGTGCCTGATGGAGATGTTCAAGCGCACCTGACGGAAATGAAATATCTGCGTCAACAGATGGTGGAACATAATTTCCGTCTGCAGGAGGAAGTGTTTTGCTTCATGGTGATCAACAGCCTGAATCGGACTTACAAAACAGTTGCCAGTCAGGTGGGGTCTCTCCCAGCGCAAGATCTAACGTCGGACAGGGTCTTTGCCGTGGTTCTGAACGAACAGGACAGACTCGCCGCCCTGGAAGTCAAGGACAGGGGGAGACAAGAACGGAGTTCTAACACCCCCACTGCTGTTGCTACTGGAGGAGACGCTGTAGCTTTGAACATTGTCCGATGTTTCAATTGTGGACAGACTGGGCATCTTCAGCGGTACTGCAAGAAGCCACGTCAGAACAAAGGAGCCAAGGGAAGCTCCACGAAGTCTGAGGCGTCAGGCAGAGGTCATGCCAAGTCAAAGGCAAGGACTGCAAAGGCTTTGATGTCGAAAGGAACCAAGCCGGAAGTGGAGAACGCTTTTGTCGTAGACACGGGCGCCACATTTCATATGTCCCCGAACAGACAGCTATTTTCGTCGTTTAAGAAGCAAAGCTTCGTTGTACAACAAGCCAACGGTCAAGAGCTGGAAGCCACCGGAATTGGGACTGTGTATCTTAAAAGTCTGAACTTGACTATAAACAATGTTTATTTGGTTCCAGAGTTGAAGTACAATCTGCTCAGCATTTCGCAGATTGCCAAAAAGGGACTAAAACTGTCCTATGATGATCAACACTGTGAGATCTACAAAGATGGAGAGTTGTATCTTTCTGCCAAAGAGAAAGATGGACTGTATTTGTTGACTTTTGATCAAAGTGATTACATGGAATGTAATTCTTGTGATTCTAACATGATTTCTTTTGCAGGTGTAGCCAAGAAGAACGCCAAGCAGGTCACCTCGAGGGTCGACAAGGCATTTCAGCGGGTGTATGCTGATGTGATTGGTCCTTTAGCACCATCTAGAGGCAATGCAAAGTATTATCTAATATGTGTTGATTCTTTCACAGGTTTTGTCTGGATTTATCTTTTGCAGAGACCGAAAGAAGCCTTAGAAAGGTTTAAAGAGTTTTGTGACAAGGTTAAAAATATGCATGATGCTGACATAAATTGTCTTTGCACAGATGAGAAGCCAATTTTTCTTTTACAGGATTTCCAGAGGTTCCTGAAGAAGAAAGGGATTAGACACAAAATTGCAGCTTCCGAAGAAGCTTGGAACAGATGTGTCTGTGTTAGAGTGAACAAAGAATTGCAAAAGGGAATGGAAGCGCAATTGCTTAGTTCACATTTGCCACATGAGTACTGGGCTGAGTCGTTAACGTCATTTTGTTATACGTGGTTGAGAAAGTTTTCAAAAGAGTTGGGAAGTTCTCCTTTTGAGAAACTGTTCCATAGAAAACCTTCTGTTGCCCATTTCAAGGTTTTTGGGTCTCATGTGAGGACAGAAGCTCCGGGTGGAGTAAAGAATGCCAGAGGCATTTTTGTGGGTTATGAAAAGGGTCTCTACAGAGTAATTTTGTCTGAATCTGGTCAGGTGATTCTCACAAAGTTTCTAGAGAGTGCTCCTGAACAGGAGAGAGTGATTGTTCACACATTTCCCACAGGAGATGATGATGATTCTGCTGCTGCTGATGATGATGATGTTGATTTTATTGAGTTCAGTAGTACTGATGACAGCGATAGCTCAGACAGCTCAGTTGTCACAGTCATTGAGAGGAAATCTCCCGTAATGACTAGACCCTCAGAAGAGGAGGATGAACCACTGATTAAGCTTAGTACTGGTTCTCCAGAGAGTTCAGAGGCTGAACCAGAAAGCAGAGAAGAGCAGCACCTCTTACGTATGTCTGAGAGAGCAACGAAGGGTGTACCACCCAAGAGGTATTCAAAAGAGTTTGCCAACCTAGCCATTGCATGTGTTGCTGTTGTAAATGACCAAGGTCAAATTGAAGCTGTGTCTGAGTCAAAGACAAAGGCACAACAGAGAGTTGCTAACCAAGGTAATGCAGATGCACTCATTCCTTGGAAGTCACACAACCAGAGAGGTACATTGGTGAAACCAATGGCAGGTAGTTCCAAGGGTGGAACTGAAACAACAGGGGAATGTTATACATATAACAACTGTTTGTTTTCTTCTCTGGATGACGCTTTGCTCGCAGCACGCATTGATACTTTAGGGGGAGTATGTTATTCTAAAGCAGCAATGCTGCAGCAAGCAAAGGCTCTAGCAGCTCAGTCAGCTGCTTGTGGCTGCAAACCCAAACTGGATGTTTGTGACTGTTGCCATGGAAACAAAGGGGCAGTCCATTCTTATTGAGCACAGGATGTGAGCTCAGTGTGTGTCATATGACCTGTACAGGATGTACATGGGTGGAGTTTGGAGTTTCTCTCTGTTTGTTGAAGAGAGCAGACATCTTTGACTGTATGACTGCTAAAGACAGGAATAAAGGCATGTAGATACGTTTCTGTCTGAGTCTGATTCCCCTCCCTGGGGATATGCAGGGAGCAGGGAGGAGGAGAAGCAGTTGGTGTGTTTTTCTCACAGCCTGAGGAAAATCGCCGGAACGGACCTCATGTGTTTTTCCTGCCGGGAGTTGCCGGAGGGAGGTCAAAAGAATTCAGCCGGTGCCTGGAGAGATAGGCACATACCTCTGACCGAGCCTGAATTCTAACAGTGGTAGCAGCTGACGGTTTCTACGATCCATGGAAGTCTGCAGAAATAGTAGCAGAGCTGCTATTTTCATCCCTCTCCATGGAAGCCTGAAATGGGGGCTGATTCTCTGCAGCCAGGAGCTGACCAGAAGAAGCTGAAAGCCAAGCTACGGAGCCCAGGTATGAGATTTTCGGGCTTAGAAGTGTGCATGCAGATTGATTCATTCTCTGCTTCAAGGGAGCAACGTTTGGGAAAAACAGCTCTGAGAGAGAAGAGCTCTGCATTCCAGACATTCTTGTGGTTTTTCCTGTCCAAGGAAAGGAATGCAGTTGCTTAGCAACGCAGGCCGGTTTCACAATAAGGGCTGGAAGTCAGGCTGTGCCTCAGAGAGGCAAAAACAGCTCATGTTTTGACTAGGCCCTTACGAACACTGTTGGAAGGGACTTTGCAAGCGGCCAGTGTTAGAGCTGCCAGGTGCACAGAGTGTAAACAGGCCAGCTATTGGATTTTAGAGGCTTGTGTTTGAGAGTCAATGCAAGGACTCAAAATGGATGCCAAGAAGGGAGGTTTGCCTTCTCCACCCCTTTTGACTAATGATAATTATGCATCTTGGTCTATTAAGATGAAGGCCCTGCTGCAGAATCAGAGACTGTTTGGGGTGATTGAGAACCCCATCCCTGCAGCACCAACGCGTGCTTGGGAGTCACAGGATGTGAAGGCCAGAACTGCTATAATTCTGTGCGTGTCAGACTCTCAGCTTATCCATATACACGATTTACAGCACACGAAAGATGTTTGGGACACGCTGAGAAGGACACATCAGAGAGATGCAGGTTCTTCAGGGTTGCTGTATTTTGAGAAGCTGACCAACCTGAGGCTTGTGCCTGATGGAGATGTTCAAGCGCACCTGACGGAAATGAAATATCTGCGTCAACAGATGGTGGAACATAATTTCCGTCTGCAGGAGGAAGTGTTTTGCTTCATGGTGATCAACAGCCTGAATCGGACTTACAAAACAGTTGCCAGTCAGGTGGGGTCTCTCCCAGCGCAAGATCTAACGTCGGACAGGGTCTTTGCCGTGGTTCTGAACGAACAGGACAGACTCGCCGCCCTGGAAGTCAAGGACAGGGGGAGACAAGAACGGAGTTCTAACACCCCCACTGCTGTTGCTACTGGAGGAGACGCTGTAGCTTTGAACATTGTCCGATGTTTCAATTGTGGACAGACTGGGCATCTTCAGCGGTACTGCAAGAAGCCACGTCAGAACAAAGGAGCCAAGGGAAGCTCCACGAAGTCTGAGGCGTCAGGCAGAGGTCATGCCAAGTCAAAGGCAAGGACTGCAAAGGCTTTGATGTCGAAAGGAACCAAGCCGGAAGTGGAGAACGCTTTTGTCGTAGACACGGGCGCCACATTTCATATGTCCCCGAACAGACAGCTATTTTCGTCGTTTAAGAAGCAAAGCTTCGTTGTACAACAAGCCAACGGTCAAGAGCTGGAAGCCACCGGAATTGGGACTGTGTATCTTAAAAGTCTGAACTTGACTATAAACAATGTTTATTTGGTTCCAGAGTTGAAGTACAATCTGCTCAGCATTTCGCAGATTGCCAAAAAGGGACTAAAACTGTCCTATGATGATCAACACTGTGAGATCTACAAAGATGGAGAGTTGTATCTTTCTGCCAAAGAGAAAGATGGACTGTATTTGTTGACTTTTGATCAAAGTGATTACATGGAATGTAATTCTTGTGATTCTAACATGATTTCTTTTGCAGGTGTAGCCAAGAAGAACGCCAAGCAGGTCACCTCGAGGGTCGACAAGGCATTTCAGCGGGTGTATGCTGATGTGATTGGTCCTTTAGCACCATCTAGAGGCAATGCAAAGTATTATCTAATATGTGTTGATTCTTTCACAGGTTTTGTCTGGATTTATCTTTTGCAGAGACCGAAAGAAGCCTTAGAAAGGTTTAAAGAGTTTTGTGACAAGGTTAAAAATATGCATGATGCTGACATAAATTGTCTTTGCACAGATGAGAAGCCAATTTTTCTTTTACAGGATTTCCAGAGGTTCCTGAAGAAGAAAGGGATTAGACACAAAATTGCAGCTTCCGAAGAAGCTTGGAACAGATGTGTCTGTGTTAGAGTGAACAAAGAATTGCAAAAGGGAATGGAAGCGCAATTGCTTAGTTCACATTTGCCACATGAGTACTGGGCTGAGTCGTTAACGTCATTTTGTTATACGTGGTTGAGAAAGTTTTCAAAAGAGTTGGGAAGTTCTCCTTTTGAGAAACTGTTCCATAGAAAACCTTCTGTTGCCCATTTCAAGGTTTTTGGGTCTCATGTGAGGACAGAAGCTCCGGGTGGAGTAAAGAATGCCAGAGGCATTTTTGTGGGTTATGAAAAGGGTCTCTACAGAGTAATTTTGTCTGAATCTGGTCAGGTGATTCTCACAAAGTTTCTAGAGAGTGCTCCTGAACAGGAGAGAGTGATTGTTCACACATTTCCCACAGGAGATGATGATGATTCTGCTGCTGCTGATGATGATGATGTTGATTTTATTGAGTTCAGTAGTACTGATGACAGCGATAGCTCAGACAGCTCAGTTGTCACAGTCATTGAGAGGAAATCTCCCGTAATGACTAGACCCTCAGAAGAGGAGGATGAACCACTGATTAAGCTTAGTACTGGTTCTCCAGAGAGTTCAGAGGCTGAACCAGAAAGCAGAGAAGAGCAGCACCTCTTACGTAGGTCTGAGAGAGCAACGAAGGGTGTACCACCCAAGAGGTATTCAAAAGAGTTTGCCAACCTAGCCATTGCATGTGTTGCTGTTGTAAATGACCAAGGTCAAATTGAAGCTGTGTCTGAGTCAAAGACAAAGGCACAACAGAGAGTTGCTAACCAAGGTAATGCAGATGCACTCATTCCTTGGAAGTCACACAACCAGAGAGGTACATTGGTGAAACCAATGGCAGGTAGTTCCAAGGGTGGAACTGAAACAACAGGGGAATGTTATACATATAACAACTGTTTGTTTTCTTCTCTGGATGACGCTTTGCTCGCAGCACGCATTGATACTTTAGGGGGAGTATGTTATTCTAAAGCAGCAATGCTGCAGCAAGCAAAGGCTCTAGCAGCTCAGTCAGCTGCTTGTGGCTGCAAACCCAAACTGGATGTTTGTGACTGTTGCCATGGAAACAAAGGGGCAGTCCATTCTTATTGAGCACAGGATGTGAGCTCAGTGTGTGTCATATGACCTGTACAGGATGTACATGGGTGGAGTTTGGAGTTTCTCTCTGTTTGTTGAAGAGAGCAGACATCTTTGACTGTATGACTGCTAAAGACAGGAATAAAGGCATGTAGATACGTTTCTGTCTGAGTCTGATTCCCCTCCCTGGGGATATGCAGGGAGCAGGGAGGAGGAGAAGCAGTTGGTGTGTTTTTCTCACAGCCTGAGGAAAATCGCCGGAACGGACCTCATGTGTTTTTCCTGCCGGGAGTTGCCGGAGGGAGGTCAAAAGAATTCAGCCGGTGCCTGGAGAGATAGGCACATACCTCTGACCGAGCCTGAATTCTAACAGTGGTAGCAGCTGACGGTTTCTACGATCCATGGAAGTCTGCAGAAATAGTAGCAGAGCTGCTATTTTCATCCCTCTCCATGGAAGCCTGAAATGGGGGCTGATTCTCTGCAGCCAGGAGCTGACCAGAAGAAGCTGAAAGCCAAGCTACGGAGCCCAGGTATGAGATTTTCGGGCTTAGAAGTGTGCATGCAGATTGATTCATTCTCTGCTTCAAGGGAGCAACGTTTGGACCTCGTGTGTTTTTCCTGCCGGGAGTCGCCGGAGGGAGGTCAAAAGAATTCAGCCGGTGCCTGGAGAGATAGGCACATACCTCTGACCGAGCCTGAATTCTAACAGTAACAAGACTAGACAGAACTCTAGCACTCTCCCGCCCTGGCCCTGCTCCCACGGTGGAGTCTACCTCCTTCTGAATCTGAGCGACTAGCTGCAAAAAAACTTGGCAAAAGCATTGTAGGAGATCTTGGGGTCCCTACCAGGCCCCGGTGATGCAGGTGGTTCCGATAGATTGCGAACCACCTGAAAGAGTCTCCTGCTGCTGTTTTCTGCAGATGCAATAGAGGCGGTGAAGAAGGCCATCTTCGCCGTCGCCATTGCCACTTGGTAGGCTCGACGTTGAGCTCTAACCCATGTCTGGTCAGCTTCAGAATGAGTTTTCTGCCACCGGCGCTCTAGCCGTCTCAACAATTGTTTCATCGCCTTCAGCTCTGGGGGAAACCATGGGGCTGTACGGGCTCCATGCAATTGGAGAGGGCTCTTCGGAGCCAGACAGTCAATAGCCCTCGTTAACTCTGCATTCCAGCGAGCCATCAGGGAATCAGCTGAAAGTCCATCAAGTTGGGATAAAACATCCCCTACCACTCTCTGGAAGCCAAATGGATCCATTAAGTAGCAGGAGCGGACCATCCAAATCGGTCCCACCTCCCTGCAGAGGGGAAGGGTCGTGGAGAAGTCCAGTTGCACCAGGAAGTGATCTGACCATGGCACTTCTTTTATTTCACTTTTACTTAGTGTCAGATCACCAACATCCGTAGAGGTAAACACCAGGTCTAAGGCATGTCCGCGGATATGGGTTGGGCCAAATTTATTCAGGGACAGCCCCATGGAGGCCATGCTTTCCACGAAGTCCCGAGTGGCCCCTTGTAAGGTCGAGTCGGTATGGATGTTAAAATTATTTTATAATTCAACATTAACTTATTTTCCTGAGAGATTTTCTGTAGACCATTTGTTTTCAAAAATCGATCAATGTCCATTTCTTTTTTTTTTTTTTAATAATTTTTATTAAGTTTTCACAACATAAACATAACAACATAAACATAACAAGAAAAAATAACAATACAACATAGAAAAAGAAAAAACACAGATCATACAAACTTGAAGACTTCCCCATACCTCTCCTGTTCTGCACCCTTATTTCACAATTCTCTCTAGCAACCCTTCAGTCAATTTTTACATATCACCTCCTTAAAACTTCTTCCCTATGGTTTATAGTTTACAGCTGTAAATCTTTATTTCTTACCCCTCGACATCTTTTCAGTCCTTAATTTGACAACAATTCTCAAGATACACTTTAAATTTCTTCCAGTCCTCCTCCACCGCCTCCTTCCTCTGGTCACGGATTCTGCCGGTCATCTCTGCCAGTCCCATATATTCAATCACCTTCGTTTGCCATTCTTCCAGAGTGGGTAGTTCTTGCAACTTCCAATACTTTGCTAGTAGTATTCTTGCTGCTGTAGTGGCGTACATAAAAAAAGTCCTATCCCTCCCCGGTACCAATTGGCCCACCATACCCAAGAGAAAGGCCTCTGGTTTCTTAGGAAATGTCCACTTAAGGACTTTCTTAATTTCATTATAGATCATTTCCCAGTAGGCCTTAATCTTTGGGCAGGTCCACCAAAGGTGATAGAAGGTTCCCTCAGACTCTTTACATTTCCAACATTTATTGTCAGGCAGATGATAGATCTTAGCCAGCTTGACTGGGGTCATGTACCACCTATAGATCATTTTCATTATGTTTTCTTTCAAGGCAGAACATGCCGTAAATTTCATGCCGGTGGTCCATAACTGTTCCCAGTCAGCAAACATAATATCATGACCTACATCTTGCGCCCACTTAATCATTGCTGATTTTACCGTTTCATCCTGTACATTCCATTTCAGCAGTAGATTATACATTCTAGAAAGATTCTTAGTATTGGAATCTAATAGCTCTGTTTCTAACTTAGACCTCTCACTCTGAAAGCCTATCTTCCTGTCTTGCTTAAATACTTCATTTATCTGATGATAATGCAACCAGTCTCGGACTTTTGACTTTAGCTTCTCGTAGCTCTTAAGTTTATATTTATCACCATCATGTTCCAAAATTTCTGAGTATTTTAACCAATCGGAGTCCATGTTGAGTCTTTTAACTGCCTTTGCTTCCATTGGTGATAACCATCTGGGGGTTTTACTTTCTAATAAATCCTTATATCTAATCCAAACATTATACAGCGCCTTTCTGACAATATGGTTTTTGAAACTCTTGTGTACTTTTACCTTGTCATACCATAAATACGCATGCCAACCAAAATTATTGTCATATCCTTCTAGATCCAAGATGTCTGTGTCCTCAAGAAGTAGCCATGATTTCAGCCAGCAGAAAGCTGCTGCCTCGTAGTAAAGCCTTAAGTCCGGCAGGGCAAAACCCCCTCTATCTTTCGTGTCTGTTAAAATCTTAAATTTAATTCTTGGCTTTTTGCCCTGCCAGACAAATTTAGAAATATCTTTTTGCCATCTTCTGAGGCACTCCACCTTGTCTAGAATTTGTAATGTTTGAAACAAAAACAGCATTCTAGGCAAAACATTCATCTTAATAACAGCAATTCGGCCTAACAAGGAAAGTCTCAAATTTGACCATATTTCTAGATCTTTCTGTACTTCTGTACTTCTGTACTTTTTTTTTTTTTTTTTTTTATCAATGTCCATTTTTTTCTGCTTTTCCTGTGTATAGAGTTGTTTAAAATACCTCTGGAAGCACTTCCTGATCTCCACTGGATTCTGTATATTTTTTCCTTCCACTTCCAAATTCGTAATAGTATTAAGTTTTTGTCTTTTTTTCATTTGCCAGGCCAACAATTTCCCACACTTATTTGCCGATTCAAATGTCTTTTGTCTCATCTGTTTAATCTTCTATTCTATCTCTTGATTCATCAATTTCATATATTGTACTTGATATAACTTTATCTCTTTCAGGATCTCCTGTGATTTTGGTTTTGCTCTCAGTTTCTTCTCTCCTTCCTTTATTTTCTCCAGGATTTTATCCTTTTTCTCATTTTGTGTTTTCTTCTTAATTGCATTCTGTTGTATCAAAAATCCTCTCATAACTGCTTTACTTGCATCCCAGATTACTCTTTTTTTTCCACTGTAGTGTTCATATTTCTCTCAAAATAGTCTCTCAAGGTTTTTTGGGCCTTCTTGGTCACTTCTTCATTCCTAAACAAAGTATCATTCATCCTCCATCTCAAGGAACCAATTGGCATCAATTTCATCTCCATCTTCACCGGATTATGGTCAGAACAAGTTTTGGGACATATCTCCACCTTGCTAGTTTTCAGAACCAGACCTCTAGTTATCCAAATTTGGTCAATTCTTGTCCATGTCATTTTAGCTTCAGAGAAAAAAGTTCCCTCTCTTCCCAAAGGATTCTTCATTCTCCAAATATCAACTAAATCCATATTTTCAGTCATGTCAAAAAAAGTTTTTGGTAGTCTACCATCTTTGGTGACTACCTGTCTCTGTGCCTTATCCATATTTGTAGACACCACTCCATTCATGTCTCCCATCAAAATCATATTGTAATCCATATAGTCCATTAGAGTCTCATGTAACTTCTTTAAAAATTCCGATTTTCCTTCATTTGGTGCATAGATACCTACTATCAAAAATTTCTCTCCTTGTGATTGAATTTCAATTGCAACAAATCTTCCTTGTTCATCTTTAAACATAAATTTCGGTGATAGGCTCTCCTTTGCATAAAGTACTACTCCTCTTTTTTTAACTTTATCCGATGAAATAAATTCACGGCCCAATCTTTTATTGCTCAATATCTTCCTGTGTAGCCTTATCACATGTGTTTCTTGTAGACAAATCAAGTCCAAATGTTCTTTTTTCAATAAATGGAAGACTCTCCGCCTTTTTTCCGGGGAGTTCAGTCCATTAACATTCCAACTCAATACTTGCAACGCCATGGTGTAATTACTCTGATTTTCCTCCAACTGCACCCAATGCTTGCTCTTCTTCTGTTGGTGTTGTTGGTGTCACATTCACTGGGGGATCCAGTCCAAAGGAATATGTTGATATATCCAATATTCCCTTATTTGATGATCTTCTGTCCAATGCTCTTTGCTCTAGTCCTCTGTCTGGTGGTCTTCTATCCAGTGCTTCTGGCTCTTTCCCAAGTCCCTTCTGGAGATCTTCTTCATATTTATCCAAAAACTTCACTTTATCTTCTACTGATCTTATTTTTATCTTCCTTTGAAACTGAAAGATAGACCTTGGGGAAACTCCCACCTGAAGATAATTTTATTCCTTCTCAGCAGGTCGACCAAATCTCTATAATTAGACCTAAGATCCAAAAGATATTTCGGAACGTCTTTAAAAATTTCCACTCTTGACTGTTGTATTTCCAAAGTCTTCAGATAGTGCCAACCCAAAATTCTATCTCTCTCTTCTTTAGTTCGGAGGGTGATCAAACAGTCTCTTATTCTACTCTTTTCTTTTTCCCCTCCTCTTCCGAGTCTGAAGGCACTCACAATTCTGAATTCCTCTTGCTCCAAGTCCAATTCCCAAAAATCAGCAAATTCCTGCGTGAGAAATTCTATCAAACTGTCCTTCTCCAGTTCAGGTACAGCTCTAATCCTCAAATTTGTCTGTTTTTCTTTGAGCTCAATCATAGAAAGCGTCAGCTTATGGTCGTCAAGTTGCCTCTGTAGATCTGGGACTCTCTCTGCCTCCAGTTGTGTTACTTTATCTTCTACGTGCTTTTCTTGTCTGTGGTGTCACTTCCAAAACTCACATCAGCAAATATCTCAAGACTGCCAAACTTCTGATTCTTCAGTTTGGTTAGCACATCAGCAATTTTCTGTGACTGGTGTACTAAAATACTACCATCTTGGTCTCTCTCTATTTCCAGAGATAGGTAGTTGGTTACCTCACCAAGATCTTTCATGTCAAAGTGCTCCTTCACTTGAACTAGGGCGCTATTGTACATTTTGACATCCTTTCAAAAGAAAAGAACACCATCAGCATAAAATAAGCAATACAGTCTCTTTTGCCCTTCCTCTTTGACAAATACACATGGATCAGCTTTACTTTGCTGAAAACCTAGAGAAAACAACACTTCAGTGAGTTTAGAGTGCCAGCATCATGCACTTTGCTTGAGACCATATAGGGACTTCTTCAGAGAACAAACAAATCCCTGTTAAACCTGTACACCATCAGGTGGAAGCATGTAAAGTGATTCAGCCTAGGTTCCATACAAAAATGCTGTATTCACATCGTGATGAGAAACCTTTAGATTCTCCTCTGCAGCAAGTGTGAGCGTAAGCCCAATTCTCTCATATCTCATGGTGGGTGAGTAGGTCTCATGATAGTCCTCTCCTGGTACCTGTGAAAAACCTCTGGCTGCCAGTCTGGCTTTGTGTCTGACTACCTTGCCATTTTGGTCTGTCTTCGCTTTGAAGACCCATTTGCTGTCAAGCACTTTCATCCCTGGAACTGTTGGAACTAGCTCCAATGTTTTGTTCCTCTCTAAGGAATCAAGCTCAGCCTTCATGGCAGTTAACCATGGCTCAGCATCCTTTGAGTCCAAAACCTGGATCTCCTGGAAGTTTGAAGGTTCAAATACCTTCTTGGAGCTATTAACAGCAGTTTCAGATTTTGCTGCTTTAGCAAATTCATCAGCAAATCTCTTTGGAGGTTTACCTTTTGTGGCTCTTTCAGACCTGTGAATCAAACGCAAGTCTTCAGCACTCTCCTCTTCTTTCTTAGGAGAAAAGTGGCCTATGGTGAACAGTGGTTCCTCCAATTCTTGATCAGAGCCTTCAGAGGGTCGCAGAGAGGCCTTAGCACTCTTGAAATCCTCTGAATCATCTGAGTCACTGCTTTCAGATTCAGATTCAGAATCAGAACCTTCATCAGTGGGAGTGAGGTTTTGCTGCTGTTTATCCTCAGACTTTTCACTGTCATCAGGATAACATTGGAAAATTCCCATATTCTCCCCACACTTGGCATTGTATTCAACACTTCTAGTGAGCCTAACTGTCTTAGTGTCAGTCATCATAACTCTGTAAGCACCTTTCTGATATCCTAGAAAGATACCATGCAAACCATGTTTGCCTAACTTGGAGCTTTGTGGTGTGTGAACTCACATGTCAGAACCAAAAATCCTCATGTGGTGGATGTATGGTTTCTTGCCAAACATCTTTTCATAGGGGTACAACCAATCGGTGATGACAATCTGCGATTATAAGTATAAACAAAACAGCTGAGCACTTCTGCCCAATATCTCTCTGGAAGATTGGCATCATGCAGCAAGGTTTTCAAGCCTTGAAGCAATGTTTGGCTTCCTCTTTCACAAAGTCCATTCATCCAAGGAGACCATGGACTTGAAAGGTCATATTGAATTCCTTTCTCAGTCAGAAGGGTGCTAGCAGGGTGCTAGTGGACCAATGAGATCAGCATGCACTACCTGATATGGTTCTTTAGCTTGTCTACTAGACACCTGACCTTTTGCAGCCATTTTGACCTTGTTTGCTGCGCATGCCTTACACTTCATGTGGTACCTGCAGGGTTTAATAGTCATACCTTCAACTAAGGCAGGCATTTTGGAAACTGCCTCGAAGTTTAAGTGACCAAGTTTCCTGTGGTAATCATGAATACATCCTGCATGCAAAACCTTGTTAGTATCTGCAATACAACAAGTTTCCTCCTGCACAGCATCAACAGAATCATCATAATGCAATACAAATAAACGATCAATATACTCAGCATGCAATACTTAGTCATCTTTCTTGGTGATGGTGCACTTCCTTTTCTTGAAGGAAATGTCTATGTCCTGTACAGTCAGCTGTGAGACGCTCAATAGGTTGTGTGCAGCATCTGAAACAAAAAGAACGTTGCGTATCAAAGCATCCAAGCTGTGAAGAACAACCGTTCCGTTCCATAGCCTTCATAGCCTTGACTGGAGATTGTGTGGTCATCCGCTTGGTGAATCGCACCTTCCTGCGGAGTAAAGGATACGAACAGGTGTTTGTCTTTGCAGACATGCTGGGTCACTCCCGAGTCTATGATGAAGAAAGATCTAGACGTCTTCTGGACCTTTGGAGTGTAGCGTGAGACCATAGCCTTGTGTTGCGTCGTCCTGGACCTCTGACCTTTGCCTTTGCCTTTTCCACGCGTTGAGCTTTCGCTGCGCTGCTCTGTTGCCTTGGCCTTGGGATGTTTACATTCCCTCTTCACGTGGCCTAGACGTCCACATGAGTAGCATTTCACTGACTTCAAAGCTTTGGCGCCATCTAGTAGTTCCACTGCATTCTGGGATGACGTCTGTGAGGACTCCCCCTTAGTGATACAGCTAGCACTACGCCGATCCGCTTCATTTAACACCACAGCAGTAACATGCGCTACCGTCAGCTGAGCAGTAGGCAAAACAGCAAGCTGGCTGGCAATCGCTTCCCAACTTGAACCCAAAGAATGTAGAATCATGAAGGAGTACACAGCCTCTGGAAAGGCGATTCCACACTGTTGCAACTCATGCCTGAGATTCTGCATTTCCATGAGATGAGAACTCACTTTACATGGTATGGATAAGAAACTCTCCTCCTTTCCTGATAAATGCTGTCATGATCCCCACCAGGAGCCCATGCTGTGCCTTAATAGCATCCTTTTGGATTGTGCCCACTTTACTGGCTGCTCTTTCACCAAAATTCCTGTCCATCATCTTAAGGCAGACAAAGACCTTGTCTCAGTCCTCCTCCTCCTCCTCCTCCTCCTCTTCTTGCTACATTGCCAGACACATTACCTTATCTCCACTTCCTCTTCTTTCTTTTTTTTGTAAATTACATTTTTATTGATTTTCATTACACATACATACATTCATAAATTACACATATATAGGTTACATATTTAACTTAGGCTCTATCATGCCTCTGACTTCCCTCCATTTCTTAGGTAAGTATCAAATAAAGTTCTAATATCACGTACTCTATATATCTTATTATCAACTACACGCTGTAAGAGTTATTCCAACCCTGCCAGTGTCTTCAAAGATTTACAATTGTTTCTTATATACGTCAAATATTTACTCCAATTTTCTTGAAACTTCTGCTCGTCCTGATCTCTTAATTTTCCTGATAGTCTGGCCAGTTCTGCGTAGTCCATCATTTTAACCTGCCAGTCCATTATATTCGGTATTATGTCTGTTTTCCAATTCTGAGCTAACATATTTCTGACTGCTGTCGTGGCATATAAAAAGAGGTTTTTATCTTTTTTTTCAATTTCCTTTCCAATCAATCCCAGTAGAAAAGCTTCAGGTCTTTTTGGGAAAGTATATTTAAAGATTTTTTTAAGTTCGTTATAGATTAGTTCCCAAAAGCCCTTCACTTTACTACAGGTCCACCACATATGGTAGAGGTCACCCTCTACCTCTCCACACTTCCAACATTTCTTATTTTTTGTTCTATACATCCTTGCTAGCTTTACCGGCGTTAGATGCCATCTGTAGATCATTTCCCACAAATTCTCCTTTAAAGCAGTACAAGCCGTAAATTTCATGTTTACATTCCATAGTTCTTGCCACGCATGAAAATCGATATTATGGCCGAAATCAATAGCCCATTTAACCATAGTGTAATGGTTGTAAGGGGGTTACTTGTGCGTAAGTTGCCTTCAGTTTTAGTTATATTGCCTGGCCAACCATGCTTTGGCTGACAGCTCACACTCCGTGACCGGTCAGTCACTTGCAGAATCCGTCAGTGGGCGTTTCTTGAACCTCTTCCAGCATAAGAGCTGTTTGACGCCAAGTCTCCTCCTACTTTCCCTGCGCGAAACTCGTCTGCGCAAGTAAGGGGAAGGCAGGGGCGTGTCAGCGCTCTCTCCACTAGTCTCTGGTGAAGGGTCTTGGAGACCTGTCTCCAATTCCTCCATCTCCCTCTCTTCTCTACTGGTGTTACGCTGAATTCCTTCCCCCCTGCTGGTCCCCTCTCCGGCATCGCTCTGGAGCCCTGCCTCCGCCTCTCGCTCTGATGTCAGTTCCCTGACACATAGCTTCCTTTATCTCTTTGTCTTTCATATACCAATCCAATAATAAATCGTATGTTTTTGATAGTAATTTATTTTTACCTTCTAGAATATCAATATTGAATTTAAATTTCTTATCCTCGAATCCCTTTTTCCTTTTATCTTCTTTTAGTAGATCATTAACTTGGTGATACTGTAACCACCCTGTAAATAAATTCTCTACCTCCTCATACGGTTTGAGTTTTATATCTTGATCTGTCTTTTTGATTAGTTCTTCATAAGTAGCTTTTTTCCCTTCCATATTGACTTTTTTGATAGTTAAAACTTCTATTGGTGAAATCCACCAAGGGGTTTTCCTTTCCAATAGGTCTTTGTTTCTTTCCCAAACTTGAAATATTGATCCTCTGATTATATGGTTTAGAAAACCCCTGTGAACTTTCACCTTCTCATACCATAGGTACGAGTGCCACCCGTACCTATTGTCAAAACCTTCTAAGTCTAAGAGATTGGTGTTTTCTAATTTTATCCAGTCTTTCACCCATGTTAAACATGCCACTTCGTAGTATAGACTCAGTTCTGGCAGGGAAAAGCCTCCTCTTTCTTTTTTATCCACCAAGATTTTCATTTTTATTCTCAGTTTTTTCCCCTGCCAGACGAATCTTACTAATGTTTTTTGCCATTCTTTAAGTTGTTTTAGCCCTTTAATTACTGGAATAGTTTGGAATAGAAATAACATTCTGGGCAAAACATTCATTTTAATCACGGATATTCTCCCCAAGAATGACAGCTTTAATCTATCCCATATTTCTAGGTCCTTTTTAATACCCCTCCATGTTGCCTCATAATTGTCTTTGTATAAGTTTATATTTTTTGCTGTAATCCATACTCCTAAATATTTAACTTTCTTAACTGCTATAATTCCAGATCTTTGTTGTAGTTCCTCTATCTCTTCCTTGGTCATGTTCTTTGTCAGCATTTTGGTCTTATTCTTGTTAAGTTTGAGTCCTGCCACCTTGCCGAATTCTTCTAGTCTCTGTAAGGCTTCTTGTAAACTCTTCTTTGGCTCTTCTAATGTTAACACTAGATCATCCGCGAATGCTTTAATTTTGTACTCTTTACTTCCTACCTTGATCCCTTTAACTTTTGATGCTTCTCTTAGCCTCTTGTTAAAAACCTCTAATACTGTTATGAATAACAGGGGAGACAGGGGGCAACCCTGTCTAGTCCCTTTAGCGATATCAAAAGGTTCCGATATATTGCTATTTATTATGAGTTTGGCTTTTTGATCTTGATATATGGCTTCAATTCCTTTTCCAAACCCTTCTCCAACTCCCATTGCTTTTAGATTTTCTTTCATAAATCTCCAGGAGATGCTTTTATCGAATGCTTTTTCGGCATCGATAAATATCAATGCCGCTTGCTTGTCTATCCTATTCTCTAAATATTCAATAATGTCTATGACATTTCTTACATTATCTTTCAGTTGTCTTCCCGGAAGAAAGCCTGCTTGATCTTTGTGAATTTTCCCATTTAAAAGTCTTTTTAATCTTTCCGCCAATACATCAGCAAATATTTTGTAGTCGTTATTTAACAAGGAGATGGGTCTGTAGTTTTTAACTTCTAAGCCATCTGCGTCTTTTGGGGGGATCAAGGTAATATAAGCTTCCTTCCATGTGGCTGGGATTTTTCCTTCTTTTAAGATGTTATTCATGACCTCACATAACACTGGGACTATTTGGTCACATAATGTTTTATAATATTTAGATGAAATGCCATCTGGCCCCGGAGCCTTTCCCATTTTCATTTTTTTTATTGTTTTCCGAATTTCTTGTTCTGTAATTGTATGATTTAATTGTTCTCTTTCATCTTCTGTAATCTGTTGCAATTGGTATTTTTCCAAATATTCTTCTATTCTATTATCTGTCTCTTTCTCTTTTCTATATAATTCTTTATAATATTTCTGAAACAACTTTCTTATCTCTTTGGGGCCTTCCACTATCTTTTCTCCATCCCTTATTCTACCTATTATATTTTGTTTTTTCCTTTCCTTTAATTGCCAAGCCAAATACTTCCCAATTTTGTTAGCTGATTCAAATTTTTTTTGCTTCATCATTTTAATTCTCCATTCTACTTCTTGATTCACCACCATGGGAAATTGGGCCTGTAGCATCTTTATGTTTTGTTTTATTGTTTCATCTTCTGGTTTAGATGTTAACTGTCTCTCGCTCTCCATGAGGTGTATCAAGATTTCTTCTTTCCTTTTCTCTCTTCTCTTTCTTAAGTGGCTGTTTTTCTGAATTAAAAAACCCCTCATAACTGCTTTACTTGCGTCCCAGACTATTTCTATGGGTGTTCCTTTATTCAAATTATATTTAAAGTATTCCTCAATTTTCTCTTTCTCCCTGTTTATTATCTTCTGATCATTGAACAAGTTCTCATTCATTCTCCATCTGAAGGTTGCGGGGTCTTTTCCTCTTAACTCCATATAGACTGGGTTGTGGTCAGATAATGTTTGTGGAAGAATTTCCGCTTTCTTAGCTCTCATAATTAATTCTTTCGAGATCCAAATGTGATCTATTCTTCCCCAACTTTGGTTTGGGTTTGAGAAAAAGGTGAACTGTTTTGTTGTAGGATTTTTGAATCTCCATATGTCAATTAGTCCCATATTATCCACCAATTCAAAAAAAGTTTTAGGTAGTTTGCCTTCGTTTGTTTCTTTTTTCCTTGTTGATCTGTCCAAGTCCGATATAGTCACTCCGTTGAAATCCCCCATCAGTATCAGATGTTGGTCCATCAATTCTAACAACTTGTCTCCCAATGTTGAGTAAAAGGTCGATTTTTTATCATTAGGAGCATAGATTCCAACAATATTTATTTTCTCCCCGTGGAAAGTGATTTGTACTATTATCACTCTCCCCTCTTCATCTTTATAAATTACTTTTGGGTCATATTTTTCTTTTGTATATATTACCACTCCTCTTTTTTTGTTCTTATCTGAGGCAACGAAGTCCATTCCTAATCTTTTATTACTTAGAACTCTTTTATGTTTTCTTGCAACGTGTGTTTCTTGCAAACATGTTATGTCAAGATTTTTTTTAATCAACTCCTGTGCAATTTGATTTCTCTTATTTTTATTATTAAGTCCATTCACATTCCATGACAGTATTCTCAAAGCCATTGTTAATTAGTTGTCAGGCCTAAATTAACTTTAAAAGTCTTTGTTGCTAGACTCTTCTTCTTCATCTGCTTCCTTTTCTTCCTCCTCTTCACCTTCTCTTGCCTCCGTCTCCTCCCGTCTGTCCCCCCCTAACTCCCCCCCTGTCCTTCCCAATTCTTTGTCATACCTTCTGGCAAATTTCTCCAGTTCCTGAGGACTAGATAGTTTGAATCTCTTGTCTTTATAATAGAATGATATCCCTTCTGGGAATTCCCATCTGTACTGGATTCCATTTTTCTTTAGCTGGTTTACTAACTGCTTATAAATGTCTCTCCTTCGAAGAAACCTCGATGGAATCTCTTTGAATACGATAATTGCTCTCCCACCTATACACAGCTTTTTGTTGTAGCTTAACCTCAATATTTCGTTCCTCATATCCAAAGAGTTAAACATCACTAACACGTCCCCTGGGAGCTTTTTCCCTCTAGCTTTGGTAGATTTTACTTTTATTTGAAAGACATTTGCTATGGTAAATCCTATATCCTCCTCCCATCCAATTCGCTAGTTCCTTAATCAGTTTAATTCTTATGTTTTCATTTGCCTCCTCAGGGATCCCCCTAAATTTCAAATTTGCTTGTTTCATTTTCATTTCCATCATCCCCATACTATCCAGTATCTCTTCCTGTGATTTATTTATCTCCTTTACCTCTACTCTAATCCTATCCGTTTCCCTCTTAGTCTCCTTCAATTCTTTCTGCACTTTCTTCATTGAGTCCTCAAGAGCTTTAGATTTTACTGTTAGATCTTTTACTTTCCCTGTCAGCTCTCCTACCACCCCTCCAATTTCTTGTCCAAAGTATCCTGTACTTCCAGTAATTTTTTTCTCAATATACTCTTCATTATGTTTAAATTCCTTCCTTATTTCAGCCATTAATGTATCATAGTCCTTAATCTCCTTCCCCTCCTTTCCATTTTCCTGTCTGGATGGCCTTCTCTCTGCCGGTGTTCCCACTCCTTTCTTCATTTTGGTATTTTTACTTGAATCAATTTAACAGATAATGCAATTTAGCTTTCCACCCCTAGAGGACGCAGAGTTGAAAAATTAACAACAGCTGATGTAATTCCACTTTCCGCCCCTAGAGTTCACAAAGTTAGTAATAGAAGTTTCTAGTTAGTTCCAGTATACTTCCCCTCTCATCCCCTCTTCCCCCCTCCCCAATAAACTAACAAAGTAAACAATCAGTATTCTTAAAGAGATAAGCTAACTAACAAACACATCAAAAACAAAAGTAAAGAAGAAGAAAAAGAAAAAGGAAAATTATTTTTTAAAAAATATATATATATTAAAAGGTAAGGGAGTGGAGGGGCAGGGGAGTAAAGAAAGAAGGGGAGGAAGGCACAACACCAGGCGGAAAGGAAGGGTGGGCACTGTATGCGGGGATGGGGAGATAAGAGACAATAGTGAAAATCCGCCAAGATTCACAAATAAAACAAGCAAAAACCAGCGAGTAGAACAGAGGGAGAATGGGAAGAAGTAAATCCGAAATGTTGCGTCCTTATGTTGCTTTTTCTTTCTTCCGTTGACTCTCCCCACGAGGTCAGCAATCCAAGTAATCTAAGGCGCAGCATCCATTTTCTCTTAGTCCATATGAGAAGCCAAGGAAGTAAAGGGAGGCAAAATGGAGGACGTAAGTTCCGCTAGATTCAGCCAATGCTTCTGAAGCAGTCTGAAGAAAAGTTCAAAGAGCACCTCTTAAACAGTTCTAATTCTCCAAAACTCTCAGCAGAGCCACACTATTTAGTGCTTCCACTTCTTTCAATATCAGTCCATGTTCTTTTTATTTAAACACGTCCAAAATAAAGTCCGAAGAGTCTCATTTGTAAATATAGCCAAGCAGGCAAAAGGAATGATGAAAAGAGGAACGGCTCCTTCCCGTCGCTGGCACAAAGCACTCCGACTGGGATGTTGCAGCAAGGTTTCATTTTTTTTTAAAATAAATATTTATTAAGATTTTTGAATACAAATACACAAATAATAAACAATCTTACTTCTAACACAACGTAGTTTCTGTTGGAATTCAGGCTCGGTCAGAGGTATGTGCCTATCTGCAGGCACCGGCTGAATTCCTTTGACCTCCCTCCGGCGACTCCCGGCAGGAATGCACACGAGGTCTGTTTCGGCGATTTTCCTCAGGCTGTGAGAAAAACACACCAACTGCTTCTCCTCCTTCTCCTCCTCCCTGCATATCCCCAGGGAGGGGAATCAGACACAGACAGAAATGTAACTACATGCTTTTATTCCTGTCTATAGCAGTCATACAGTCAAATATGTCTGCTCTTCAACAAAACTGAGAGAAACTCCAAACTCCACCCATGTACATCCTGTACAGGTCATATGACACACACTGAGCTCATATCCTGTGCTCAATAAGGATGGTCTGCCCCTTTGTTTCCATGGCAGCAGTCACACACATCCTGTCTGGCTTTGCAGCCACTAGCAGCTGTTTGAGCTGTTAGAGCCTTTGCTTGCTGCAGCATTGCTGCTTTAGAATAACATACTCCCCCTAAAGTATCAATGCGTGCTGCGAGCAAAGCGTCATCCAGAGAAGAAAACAAACAGTTGTTATACTTATAACACTCCCCTGTTGTTTCAGTTCCACCCTTGGAACTACCCGCCACTGGTTTTACCAATGTACCTCTCTGGTTACGTGACTTCCAAGGAATGAGTGCTTCTGCATTACCTTGGTTAACAACTCTCTGTTGTGCCTTTGTCTCTGACTCAGAAACAGCTTCAATCTGACCTTGGTCATTTACAATAGCAACAGCTAGGTTAGCAAACTCCTTTGAATACCTCTTGGGTGGCACACCCTTCGTTGCTCTCTCAGACCTACGTAAGAGGTGCCGCTCTTCTTTGCTTTCTGGTTCAGCCTTTGGACTCTTTGGAGAACCAGTACCAATTGTAAACAGTGGTTCATCCTCCTCTTCTGACGGTCTAGTCATTACGTGAGATTTCCTCTCAATGACTGTGACAACTGAGCTGTCTGAGCTATCGCTGTCATCAGTACTACTGAACTCAACAAAATCAACATCATCATCATCATCATCAGAATCATCATCATCACCTGTGGGAAATGTTTGAACAATCACTCTCTCCTGTTCAGGAGCACTCTCTAGAAATTTTGTGAGAATCACCTTACCAGATTCAGACAAAATTACTCTGTAGAGACCCTTTTCATAACCCACAAAAATGCCTCTGGCATTCTTTACTCCACCCGGAGCTTCTGTCCTCACATGAGACCCAAAAACCTTGAAATGGGCAACAGAAGGTTTTCTGTGGAACAGTTTCTCAAAAGGAGAACTTCCCAACTCTTTTGAAAACTTTCTCTTTTTTTTTTTTATAATAATTTTTATTGATTTTACAACATAAAGAAAAAACAAAACAAACATAATGCGACTTCCCCAAACCTCCCCTTCACTGCATCCAAATTTCAAAATTTTTAGCAATTCTTCATCCCATTTTTATATTTAATTCTCTTTAAAAAGAGTTTCTGCTTTATAAATTTCGATTTATAGCTGTAATTCTTAGTGTCCAATCCCCTGACATCTTAACATTCCGAAATTTTACAACAGTTTTTAAGATAGATTTTAAATTTTTTCCAGTCCTCCTCCACTGTCTCTTTCTTCTGGTCACGGATTCTGCCGGTCATCTCTGCCAGTCCCATAAATTCAGTCACCTTGGTCTGCCATTCTTCCAGAGTAGGTAGTTCTTTAGTCTTCCAATACTTCGCCAAAAGGATTCTTGCTGCTGTTGTTGCGTACATAAAAAAGGTCCTATCTTTCTTTGGTACCAATTGGCCGACCATGCCCAAGAGAAAAGCCTCCGGTTTCTTTACAAATGTCCACTTAAGGATTTTCTTAATTTCATTATAGATCATTTCCCAGTAGGCCTTAATCTTTGGGCAGGTCCACCAAAGGTGATAAAAAGTTCCTTCACATTCATTACACTTCCAGCAATTGTTATTGGGCAAATGATATATCTTTGCAAGCTTGACTGGGGTCATGTACCACCTATAGATCATTTTCATTATGTTCTCTTTCAGGGCACTACATGCCGTAAATTTAATACCTGTGGTCCATAACTGCTCCCAGTCAGCAAACATAATATCATGACCAATATCTTGTGCCCACTTAATCATGGCTGATTTAACCGTTTCATCTTGTGTGTTCCATTTTAGCAGCAGATTATACATTCTAGACAAATTCTTAGTATTGGGTTCTAGCAATTCTGTTTCTAACTTTGACCTCTCCTTCTGAAATCCTAGTTTTCTGTCCTGCTTAAAAGTTTCATTAATCTGGTAATAATGTAACCAGTCTCGGACTTTAGGTTTCAATTTCTCAAAACTCTGTAGTTTCAGCTTTTCACCATCATATTCTACAATTTCACAATATTTTGGCCAGTCTGTATCCATGTTCAATCTTTTTACCGCCTTAGCTTCCATTGGTGACAGCCACCTGGGGGTTTTACTTTCAAACAAATCTTTATATCGATTCCATACATTATACAATGCTTTCCTAATAATATGATTTTTAAAATTTCTATGTACCTTTACCTTGTCATACCATAAATATGCATGCCAACCAAAACTATTATCATAACCTTCCAAGTCCAGAATGTCTGTATTCTCAAGAAGTAGCCATGGTTTCAGCCAGCAAAAAGCTGCTGCTTCATAATAAAGTTTTAAGTCCGGCAGGGCAAAGCCCCCTCTATCCTTTGCATCAGTCAAAATCTTAAATTTAATTCTGGGTTTTTTGCCCTGCCAGACAAATTTAGATATATCTTTCTGCCACTTCTTGAAACAGTCCATCTTATCTAAAATTTGCAATGTCTGGAACAAAAACAACAATCTCGGCAATACATTCATCTTAATTACAGCAATTCGGCCTAACAAGGAAAGTCTCAGTCTTGACCATATATCGAAATCTTTCTTCACTTCAGCCCAGCATTTCTCATAATTATCTTTAAATAAATTCACATTCTTAGATGTTAAGTTCACCCCCAGATATTTTACCTTTTTAGTAATTTCCAAACCAGTTTCTCTTTGAAAACTATCTTTTTCCCCTACCGTGAGATTTTTTTCCAACACCTTTGTCTTGTGTTTATTCAATTTAAAACCTGCTACCTGACCAAATATTTCAATAAGTTCCAAAACTCTTTTTGTACTAGTTTCTGGCTGTTGTAGTGTCAAAACTAGGTCATCTGCAAATGCTCTTAGCTTATAATGTTTAGTTCCGACCTGTATACCTTTAACCAGCTGGTCTCTTCTAATCATGTTAAGGAAAACCTCCAGTACCGATATAAACAATAGAGGGGAAATTGGGCATCCCTGTCGTGTCCCTTTCTCTATTGGAATTTCATCCATAACCATACCATTTACAATAAGTTTGGCCTTTTGCTCAGAATAAATTGCACTTATACCATTTTCAAAGTTCTTGCCTACCCCCATTCCTTGGAGATTCCTCTTCATAAAGCTCCAACAAATATTGTCAAAGGCTTTCTCTGCATCCACAAAAATCAAAACAGCTTTTCTATTTATGTCAGTTTCCAAAAGTTCTAGAATATCTATAATATTCCTCACATTGTCTGACAAATGCCTGCCTGGTAGAAAGCCTGTTTGGTCCCTGTGAATCTCCTCTAACAGCACTTTTTTGAATCTTTTTGCTAGAATGTCTGCAAAAATTTTATAATCCACGTTCAAAAGTGATATAGGGCGGTAATTCTTGACTTGATGTTTCTCAGTTTCTGTCTTTGGTATAAGTGAGATGAATGCTTCCTTCCACGATTCGGGAGCCTTTTTCCCCTCCAAAATTTGATTGCAGACTTCTTTCAATGGTTGTATTAACCAATCCTTCAATACTTTATAATATCTCGCAGTTAATCCATCTGGTCCTGGTGATTTTCCCAGCTTCATATCCTGGATGGCACTCTCTATTTCTTGATCTGTAATTTTCTCATTTAAACTCCTTCTGTTGTTTTCAGAGATTTTTGATAGTCCGTATTTTCCAATAAATTCTTCTATCTCCTGTTCATTTTTTGGCCCTTGTTTGTATAATTTCTTAAAGAAACTTTGAAAACAATTACTTATCTCATTTGGTTTATTAATAGACTTCCCATCTACTTCGAGTGATGTCACTGTATTCAATTTTTGTCTCTTTTTCAGTTGCCAAGACAGTAGCTTCCCACATTTATCTGCAGATTCAAAAGTCTTTTGTCTCATTTGTTTAATTTTCCATTCTATTTCCTGGTTCGTCAATTCCATATATTGTGTTTGATAGAATTTTATTTCTCTTAATATCTCCTGGGATTTAGGCTTAGATCTCAATTTCTTCTCCCCTTCTTTTATTAGATTCCAAATTTTCTCTTTCTTCTCATTCTGCTTTTTCCTCTTTATTGAATTCTGTTGTATTAGGAAGCCACGCATCACGGCTTTACTTGCGTCCCAAATGATTCTTTTTTCTGTGTCTGATCTCAAATTGATCTCGAAGTAGTCTTTAAGTGTTTCTTGGGCCTTTTTGCAAATTTCCCCATCTCCAAAGAGAGTGTCATTCATTCTCCATCTAAAGGTTCCAGCTGTTGTCAGTTTCATTTCCATCTTGACAGCATTGTGGTCAGAGCAGGTCTTTGGGCAGATTTCTGTTTTTTTAACCTTTGATGCCAGATTACTAGAAATCCATATTTGATCAATTCTAGTCCATGTCATTTTTGCTTCAGAGAAGAAAGTCCCCTCCCTTTCCAGAGGGTTCCTAGTTCTCCAAATATCGATCAAATCCATAGTGTCAGTCAGGTCAAAAAAAGTCTTTGGTAGTCTTCCGTCATTAGATATTGTTTGTCTTTGGGCCTTATCCATGTTTGTAGAGACGACTCCATTCATGTCACCCATCATTATGATTTTAAAGTCCAAAAAGTCCATTAAAGTCTCATGCAACTTCTTGAAGAATTCAGCCTTCCCCTCATTTGGTGCATAAACTCCAACAATCAATATTTTTTCTCCATAAATTTGAATTTCCACTGCCAGGTATCTTCCTTGGTCATCCTTAAAGATCAATTTTGGTTCAAATTTTTCCTTGACATAAATCACAACTCCTCTTTTCTTGACTCTATCTGATGATATAAATTCTTGTCCTAGTCTCTTGTTTGTTAAAAGTTTTCTATGTATCCTGGCAATGTGAGTTTCTTGTAAACAGATTACGTCTAGATGTTCCTTCTTTAATAAATGAAATACTTGGCCCCTTTTTCGAGGGTGGTTCAAACCATTGCAGTTCCAACTGAAGAGTTGCAGAGACATTTTGGTTACTGGGTAGACCTTCCACCGACTGCACCAAGTTGTTGTTCCTCCTCGGTCGGTGCTCGGTTCAGTCCAAATGATAGATTTGAGATGTCCGGTACTTCCTCCTCGTTGACAGTTCCTTTCTGAAGATCCTCTTGATTTCTTTCCAAAAAGAACTCTTTATCCTGGTTTGTTTTTATTTTAATTTTCTTCCCTTTGTAGCTAAAGGACAGCCCTTGTGGAAATTCCCACCTGAATGGGATATTATTCTTCTTAAGTAGATCAACTAGTTCTTTAAATTGAGATCTAACCTCCAAAAAGTATTTAGGAATATCCTTGAAGATTTGAATCTGAGAATTTTTAATGACCAAGGCCTTCTGGAAATGTAGGTTCAATATTTTGTCTCTTTGTTCCTTTGATCCTAAGGTAATTAAACAATCTCTTGGCTTCTTCCCTTGCTTCCTGCCAATCCGAAAGGCTGAGGTTATCATAAATTCATCTTCCTCTCCATCTAGCTCATCATTCCAGAAGTCTTGAAATTTGTCTGTAAGGAATTCCCCGAGCTTGTCCTCTTCCTCTTCTGGAACCAGTCTTAATTTCAGATTCTTACTTTTCCTTTCCAGTTCTAGTAGGGCTAATGCTGAATCATGTTCATGTACTTTTTTTACAATAGGCGCAAACTTTCCTTTGGTTTCTTCAGCAGTGGACCTAGCACTCTCAGCTATTCTCCTTGTTTCCGTAGATTCTTGAACCAAACGGTTTATAGAATCTGTATTAGATGAAATTGTTGTTGTATTCAGGTCTAGTCTTGTTGTCAACTCCGTCAATTTCTTTGAGTTCTCTGTAGACTGTTTAGTGAGTTCTGCAGATTGCTTGGTAAGTACTTCTAGTGACTGATTTATTTTAAGCAGGGCCTGTGTCATTGACTCCATTGATGCTGCTGTTATTTTTTCTTGCTTCTCGGCCTTTTGCTTCTCGGCCTCTTGCTTCTCGGCCTTTTGGCTAAGATCAAGTGAAAACTTTCTCAACCACGTATAACAAAACGACGTTAGCGACTCAGCCCAGTACTCATGTGGCAGATGTGAACTAAGCAATTGCGCTTCCATTCCCTTTTGCAATTCTTTGTTCACCCTAACACAGACACATCTGTTCCAAGCTTCTTCTGAAGCTGCAATTTTGTGTCTTATCCCTTTCTTCTTCAGGAACCTCTGGAAATCCTGTAAAAGAAAAATTGGCTTCTCATCTGTGCAAAGACAATCTATGTCAGCATCATGCATATTTTTAACCTTTTCACAAAACTCTTTAAACCTTTCTAAGGCTTCTTTCGGTCTCTCCAAAAGATAAATCCAGACAAAACCTGTGAAACAATCAACACATATTAGGTAATACTTTGCATTGCCTCTAGATGGTGCTAAAGGACCAATCACATCAGCATACACCCGCTGAAATGCCTTGTCGACCCTCGAGGTGACCTGCTTGGCATTCTTCTCGACTACACCTGCAAAAGAAATCATGTTAGAATCACAAGAATTACATTCCATGTAATCATTTTGATCAAAAGTCAACAAATACAGTCCATCTTTCTCTTTGGCAGAAAGATACAACTCTCCATCTTTGTAGATCTCGCAGTGTTGATCATCATAGGACAGTTTTAGTCCCTTCTTGGCAATCTGCGATACGCTGAGCAGATTGTACTTCAACTCTGGAACCAAATAAACATTGTTTATAGTCAAGTTCTGACTTTTAAGATACACAGTCCCGATTCCGGTGGCTTCCAGCTCTTGACCGTTGGCTTGTTGTACAACGAAGCTTTGCTTCTTAAACGACGAAAACAAATCCTTACGATGGGTCATGTGAAATGTACACCCAGTGTCTATGATAAAAACGTTCTCCACTTCTGGCTTGGTTCCTTTCGACATCAAAGCCTTTGCAGGCTTCGTCTGTGACTTGGCATGACCTCTGCCTGACGCCTCAGACTTCGTGGAGCTTCCCTTGGCTCCCTTGTTCTGACGTGGCTTCTTGCAGTACCGCTGAAGATGCCCAGTTTGTCCACAATTGTAGCATCGGACAACGTTCAAAGCTACGGCGTCTCCTCCAGTAGCTGTAGCAGTGGGGGTGTCAGAACTCCGTTCTTGTCTCCCCCTGTCCTTGACTTCCAGGGCGGCAAGCCTGTCATGTTCATTAAGAACCACGGCAAAGACCCTCTCCGAAGTCAAATCTTGCGCTGGGAGGGACCCCAGCTGACTGGCAACCGTTTTGTAAGTCCGATTCAGACTGTTGATCACCATGAAGCAAAACACTTCCTCATCCAGACGGAAATTGCGTTCCACCATCTGTTGACGCAGAAATTTCATTTCCATCAGGTGCGCTTGAACATCTCCATCAGGCGCAAGCCTCAGGTTGGTCAGCTTCTCAAAATACAGCAACGCTGAAGAACCTGCATCTCTCTGATGTGTCCTACTCAGCGTGTCCCAAACATGTTT
Source organism: Podarcis erhardii (assembly GCF_964252035.2). Classification (NCBI taxonomy): domain Eukaryota; kingdom Metazoa; phylum Chordata; class Lepidosauria; order Squamata; family Lacertidae; genus Podarcis; species Podarcis erhardii. Next base: position 6,824,718 of record NC_138506.1, on the reverse strand, counting down.
CGCGTGCTGTAAATCTTGTATATGGATAAGCTGAGAGTCTGACACGCACAGAATTATAGCAGTTCTGGCCTTCACATCCTGTGACTCCCAAGCACGCGTTGGTGCTGCAGGGATGGGGTTCTCAATCACCCCAAACAGTCTCTGATTCTGCAGCAAGGCCTTCATCTTAATAGACCAAGATGCATAATTGTCACTGGTCAAAAGGGGCGGAGAAGGCAGGGCTCCCCCCTTCTTAGCATCCATTTTGAGTCCTTGCATTGACTCTCAAACACAAGCCTCTAAAATCCAATAGCTGGCTTGTTGACACTCTGTGCACCTGGCAGCTATTACATTTGCTGCTTGCAAAGTCCCTTTCAAGAGTTCCTTTCTAAGGGCCTAGTCAAAACACGAGCTGTTTTTGCCTCTCTGAGGCATAGCCTGACTTCCAGCACTTATCTTGAAACTGGCCTGCGTTGCTAAGCAACTGCATTCTTTTCCTTGGACAGGAAAAACCACAGGAATGTTTGGAATGCAGAGTTCTCCTCTCTCAGAGCTGTTTTTCCCAAACCTTGCTCCCTCGAAGCAGAGAATGAATCAATCTGCATTCACACTTCTAAGCCCGAAAATCTCATACCTGGGCTCCGTAGCTTGGCTTTCAGCTTCCTCTGGTCAGCTTCTGGCTGCAGAGAATCAGCTTTCTCACCTCAGGCCGCCATGGAGCAATGGAAACAGCAGGTCTGCCACTCTTTCTGCAGACTTCCATGGATCGTAGAAACCATCAGCTCTGACTACCACTGTTGGAATTCAGGCTCGGTCAGAGGTATGTGCCTATCTGCAGGCACCGGCTGAATTCCTTTGACCTCCCTCCGGCGACTCCCGGCAGGAATGCACACGAGGTCCGTTTCGGCGATTTTCCTCAGGCTGTGAGAAAAACACACCAACTGCTTCTCCTCCTTCTCCTCCTCCCTGCATATCCCCAGGGAGGGGAATCAGACACAGACAGAAATGTAACTACATGCTTTTATTCCTGTCTATAGCAGTCATACAGTCAAAGATGTCTGCTCTTCAACAAAACTGAGAGAAACTCCAAACTCCACCCATGTACATCCTGTACAGGTCATATGACACACACTGAGCTCATATCCTGTGCTCAATAAGGATGGACTGCCCCTTTGTTTCCATGGCAGCAGTCACACACATCCTGTCTGGCTTTGCAGCCACTAGCAGCTGTTTGAGCTGTTACAGCCTTTGCTTGCTGCAGCATTGCTGCTTTAGAATAACAGTTTCATCATTTCTTTGGACTCCCTCGCGTCTCCCGCTCCCATTTACATCATTAAAAGGTTTTTCCAAGCAAATTATCAACTTGTTTACGATCTTATATCCACTCATTTAAATATAATCTAGCAATTCTCCAAAAAAAATTTATGTTTTCTTTAGTCTCACTTATCATCAAATTCAAGTCTAATTTAGTGGTGGCCAATTTTTTTGTAATCTAGCATCCTTCTTAACATTCAACCAAATTACAATATTTTTGTAAATACATCTTAAATTTCTTCCAATCTTCCTCAATCCTCTCTTCTCCCAGGTCTCGGATTCTGCCAGTCATCTCGGCCAGTTGCATATAGTCCATCAGCTGCATCTGCCACTCTTCCAGTGTGGGTAGATCTTGAGTTTTCCAGTTTTTAGCAATGAGTATCCTTGCTGCCGTTGTTGCATACATAAAAAATGTTCGATCCTTCTTTAGCACCTTCTGGCCGACAATACCCAGAAGGAAGGCCTCTGGTTTCTTAGTGAAGGTATATTTAAATACCTTTTTCAGTTCATTATATATCATTTCCCAGAAGGCCTTCACCTTAGGGCATGTCCACCAGAGGTGAAAGAATGTTCCTTCATTTTCTTTACATTTCCAGCATTTATTATCAGACGAATGGTATATTTTGGCAAGTTTAACTGGGGTCATGTACCATCTATATATCATTTTCATTACATTTTCCTTCAGAGCATTACATGCGGTGAAGTTCAGCCCAGTGGTCCACAACCTTTCCCAGTCCTCAAACATAATGTTATGCCCAATGTCCTGTGCCCACTTTATCATAGCCGATTTAACCATTTCGTCTTGTGTATTCCATTTTAACAGCAAGTTATACATTCTAGATAGTACCTTAGTCTTTGGTTCTAACAATTCTGTTTCTAACTTCGATTTCTCCACCTGGAACCCTAACTTTTTATCGTTTTTGAAAACTTCTTTAATCTGAGCGTAATGTAACCAGTCTCGCACTTTATCCTTCATTTTCTCCAAACTCTGCAATTTCCAATTGTCTCCATCTTTTTCTAATATCTAGCAATATTTTGGCCATTTGGCCTCCATATTGGGTCTTTTTCGGGCCTTAGCTTCCAGAGGCGAAAGCCACCTCGGAGTCTTGTTTTCCAGTAAGTCTTTGTATTTTATCCAGACATTAAATACTGCTTTCCTAACAATATGGTTCTTAAAGGCCTTATTGATCTTAACCTTGTCGTACCATAAGTATGCATGCCAACCAAAAGCATTGTTAAAACCTTCCAAATCCAGTACGTCAGTGTCTTCAAGAAGTAGCCAGTCTTTTAGCCAGCAGAAAGCTGCGGCTTCATAGTACAACTTTAAGTCTGGCAGGGCAAAGCCCCCTCTTTCTTTCGCATCAGTTAGTATCTTAAACTTAATTCTGGGCTTTTTGCCCTGCCAGACAAATTTAGAAATATCTTTCTGCCACTTCCGGAAGCACTCCGTCTTGTCCACAATTTGTAATGTTTGTTGCAGCAAGGTTTCAAATCAGTTTTTGCTTTATCTTATCTTCCAAGCAATGTTTTGCCTCAAAACAAAATTACTTTGTATCTGAGGACTTTCCGCTACACCCACTTGGCAGCTACTTTATTGCTCTTTTTCCTCTCCCAGCCTTCCGTTATATGCCATTTTCCCCCTTCGTTTATACTCGAACAGGCAGGTAATAAGGGATAGAAAAAGAGAGGGTAGAAAGCCCCTTCCCGTCGCTGGCAGAAAGCACTCCGACCGGGACGATCCAAAGAGGTTTCTATTTTACTTTTATACTTGTCTTTATCTTCCAAACAACACTTTGCCTCAGAACAGTTTTACTTTGTATCCAAGGACTCTCAGCAATACCCACTTGGCAGCTACTTTCTTACTTTTTCTCCTCTCTCAGCCTTCCTTTATACGTTGTTTCCCCTTACCGCCAGAATGGATTCCTTTTCCTCCTCACAGCACACGAATTCTGGAGATTTATTGCTGTACTCCTTTAGCTGCATTCCTTTAGTGATAACAGCTTTACTTGGAATCTTAATTCGTTATTTAACCCTGGAAGCTTGCCGCTTTCGCTTGGAGCTTGAGGCTTCACAACACGGGGTCTGTTGCCTCCCCCTCTGTGCCGCAGCTCAATCCTGTCTTCAAACCTGCTTTTAAAGTCCGTAAACGGGAGAGCTCAAGCAGCACCGCCAGGGACTGTCCCCCAAGATAGTCCTCTTGGGGTTTTGAGGGCTACGTAGCCTTCGTAGCGTCTCTAAAGCCCCCGTGTTGTTCAAGGTCCCCCAGAGGGTTTCTTGCACTCCTTTTTTGCTATGGCGGCTTCACCGGAAGTCTAAGAACCATCTCCACTTCCTCTTCTTAGGCTTCCACGACACTGTCCTGGATCTGCTTCTTTTTTACAACTGGGAATTTCATTGACATTTCTCTGACTCTCTTTTCCTAAAGCTTATTGGACCTGATAGTTTCAGGTTAAAAATGTTGTTTGGGATTTAAATTGTCATACTGATGTGATTTATCCTTCTTTTCTCTTCCTTCTCTGAGAGCCAGTCTCATGGTAAGACAGCGTTGTGTATAAATGTTGAAATAAATCACATGCAATCTTGCTACTCCTTAGATTATGTGGGTTGAGCCAGGAGGTGATAAACTATGATCTCATCTACTCACCAGCCTTCTTTAGACATTATGAATCACACAGTTAAAATCATGGTGACAAGGAAAGTGGTTACGATATGGATGCAATGCAGCTGCAAAGTGCTAGCTTGAAAAGTAAACATGATGGGAATGTTGGGACTGCCCGTGGGAAACAGAGGGACAGTCAATTCACAGTGCGAAGCACCGGAATTAGCTCAGAGTGTAATATGAGCTCTTCCGTTTGTTCCTGTCCAGGAAGTGTTTGTCACTTGACTGCTGGAGTTTGAAGAGAGCAGTCATGTTTTTTGTAATGCTGCAAAGACAGAAATAAAGGCATGTAAATACGTTTCTGTCTATCTCTTTCCCCTGCCAGGGGGCAGGAAAGAGGGGTGTGTTCTTCTCATGCTGAGAAGGATCGCCTATTGCGACCTAGCCTGGATCTTGCTGGGGAATGCAGCCAGGGAGGTCAACAGGGAATCATGCCGGGTGCCTGGGAGAGTTGCCAGTTTCTCCTGATAAAGGCTTGATTTCCGACATCTGGTAGCACGGAGCCGATGGCATCGATCCATGAAAGCAGCTAAAGAGGTTGATGTATCGTATTCATCCTCTGCAAGGAGATAAAGGTGTTTGTGGTAGCATGCAGATGGAGGCTACAACGAACGGCTGAACACCGAAGCAGACGTTTTTGCTGATAAGCAAGGAGCAACGGAACCCCAAGGTATGCTGATTTATGGGCTAAAAGAGTGAACGCAGATTGATTCTTCTCTGGTTCACAAAAGCTGCTTTTTGGATAGAAAAACAGCACTGAGAGAGAGCCACATTCTTTGCATTCTTGGGACTGATAACGGTTTGCTGCTCAAACCGGGAATTTCCAGTTGCTAAGCAACGAGACTTCAGTCTTTTCAGCTACTTCGGAGAAAGTTAGCTTGAAAAGAAAGTGGAAAGTTACTAGCCAACACGAAAGTGAGGCTGGGACTGTAAGAGGCTAGAAAAACAACGTTTGTTTTGTCTGCTATCTCACTGCTCTTGGAGGGACTTCCAAAGCAGCCTGTGTTTAGCTGTCAGGTGCAAGGCAGTAAACAACCCAATAGACTATTGGATTTTAGAGGCTCGAGAGTGAGAGCTGAGGTTTGGATTCAAAATGGATACCAAGAAGGGGGGAGGCTTACCTTACCCACCTCCACTGACTAATGACAATTATGCCTCATGGTCTGTAAAGATGAAAGCCCTGCTTCAGAACCAGAGGATTTTTGGGGTGATTGATAATCCCATCCCTCCTGCACCAACGGCAAGTTGGAATTCACAGAATGTGAGAGCCAGGATGGCCATAATTCTGTGTATCTCAGATGATCAACTCATGCATATTCAGGATTTGGAATACGCGTGTGAGATTTGGCAAACGCTGCGTAGAATACATCAAAGAGATGCTGGTTCTTCAGCGTTGCTGCATTTTGAAAAGCTGACCAATCTAAGGCTAGCGCCTGATGAAGATGTACAAGCGCATCTGACAGACATGAAATTCTTACGCCAGCAGATGGCGCAACGCAATTTTCCTCTACAGGAAGAGATATTCTGCTTCATGATTATTAACAGCCTTAATCGGACTTATAAAACAGTTGCAAGTCAGCTGGGTTCTCTACCTGCCAGAGATCTTACGGCGGAGAGAATTTGTGCCATGATTCTCAATGAGAGAGACCGCCTTGCTGCAATAGATGTCAAAGACAGGGGGAGAGAAGCTCGGAGTTCTGACACCCCCACTGCTTCTGCAGGTGAAGAACAGGCTGTTGCTTTGAACGTTGTCCATTGTTTCAATTGTGGACAGACTGGGCATCTTCAGTGGAATTGTAAGAAGCCACATCAACAGAAAGGAGCTAAGGGGAGCTCTGCAAAGCCTGAGGCGTCAGGCAAAAGTCGTACCAAGTCCCAGATGAAACCTGCAAAGGCATTGCTGTCAACAAAAGCTGCATTTTCAATGGAAAACGCTTTTGTTTAGGACACTGGCGCGACGCAACACATGACATCGCGCAGAGAACTGTTTTCTACGTTTAAGAAGCAAAGCTTCGCTGTGAAACAGGCCAATGGCCAGGAGCTGGAAGCGACCGGGTTTGGAACTGTGTATCTTGAAAGTCTGAACTTGACTATTAACAATGTGTATTTGGTTCCTGATTTAAAGTTCAATCTGCTGAGTGTTTCGCAGATCACAAAGAAAGGACTGACTTTGTCCTATGATAGAGAAAGCTGCAAAATCTTCAAAGATGGAGAGCTGTATCTTTCCGCCAGAGAGAAAGATGGACTGTATTTGTTGACTTTTGATCAAAGTGATTGCATAAATTGTAATGCATCTGAATCTGACATGATTTCTCTTGCAGGTATAGCGAAGGACGTCCAGAAGGCGACCAAAGTTAACAGTGCATTTCAGCGAGTGTATGCTGATGTGATTGGTCCTCTAGCACCATCTAGAGGCAATGCAAGATATTATCTTGTGTGTGTGGATTATTTCACTCATTATGTGTGGATATACATATTGCAGAAACCACAAGAAGCCTTAGAAAGGTTTAAAGAGTTTTGTGACAAGGTTAAAACTGTTCATGATGCTAACATTGATTGTCTTTTCACAGATGAAAAGCCAATTTTTCTTTTACAGGATTTTCAGGATTTCCTGGATAAGAAAGGGATAAGGCACAAGACTGCTGTTTCTGCAGGAGCATGGAACAAAAGTGTCTGTGTGCAAGTGAACAAAGAATTGCAAAATGGGATGAAGGCGCAATTGCTGAGTTCACATTTGCCACATGAGTATTGGGCGGAATCATTATTGTGTTTTTGTTACTCTTGGTTGAGAAAGGTTTCAAAAGGTTTGGGATGTTCTCCTTTTGAAAAGCTATTTCACAGAAAACCTTCTGTAGCCCATTTTAAGGTTTTTGGGTCTCATGTTTTGATTGAAGCTCCAGGTGGAGTAAAGAATGCCAGAGGCATTTTTGTGGGTTATGAAAAGGGTCTCTACAGAGTAATTTTGTCTGAATCTGGTCAGGTGATTCTCACAAAATTTCTAGAGAGTGCTCCTGAACAGGAGAGAGTAATTGTTCACACATTTCCCACTGAGGACAATTCAGATGATGATGATGATTTTACTGATTACAGTGGTACTGAGAATGACAGTGATAGCTCAAAGAGCTCAGTTGACACAGTCATTGAGAGGAAATCTCACACAATGGCTAGACCTTCACAGGTGAAGGATGAACCACTGTTTACTATTGGAACTGGTTCTCCAAAGAGTCCTGAGACTGAAGCAGTGAGCAGAGAGGATCAGCACCTCATACGCAGGTCTGAGAGAGTTACAAAGGGCATACCACCCAAGAGGTATTCAAAAGAGTTTGCTAACTCAGCTGTTGCATGTGTTACTATTGTTGACAACTCAAGACAGGTTGAAGCTGTGTCTAAGTCAGAGACAAAGTCACAACAGGGAGTTGCTAAGTGTAACACTACATTCCCTAGCCAAGGTAATGCAGATGCACTCGTTCCTTGGAAGTCAGACAACCAGAGAGGTACACTGGGGAAACCAGTGGCGGGTAGTTCCAAGGGTGGAACTGAAACAACAGGGGATTGTTATATGTATAACAACTGTTTGTTTTCTTCTCTGGATCAAGCTATGTTCGCAGCGCACATTGATTCATATGGGGGAGTATGTTACGATATGGATGCAATGCAGCTGCAAAGTGCTAGCTTGAAAAGTAAACATGATGGGAATGTTGGGACTGCCCGTGGGAAACAGAGGGACAGTCAATTCACAGTGCGAAGCACCGGAATTAGCTCAGAGTGTAATATGAGCTCTTCCGTTTGTTCCTGTCCAGGAAGTGTTTGTCACTTGACTGCTGGAGTTTGAAGAGAGCAGTCATGTTTTTTGTAATGCTGCAAAGACAGAAATAAAGGCATGTAAATACGTTTCTGTCTATCTCTTTCCCCTGCCCGGGGGGGCAGGAAAGAGGGGTGTGTTCTTCTCACGCTGAGAAGGATCGCCTATTGCGACCTAGCCTGGATCTTGCTGGGGAATGCAGCCAGGGAGGTCAACAGGGAATCATGCCAGGTGCCTGGGAGAGTTGCCAGTTTCTCCTGATAAAGGCTTGATTTCCGACAGGCACCACCCCTACCATTACATTCCTGACATGCTGGGGATGAGAGTTTGAAATGTTCTGCGTTTATAGGCATCTCACACAATATAGAATGGGGGTAGGTAATGTACGACCTTCCAGTTTAAACCCCCATCATCCCTGACCATTGGCTGTGTTGGCTGGCAGTGATGCAAGCTGGAGTCCAAGCTGCCCCTATTTTCATTGGAGAAATGTTGGAGGGTATGCAACTGCTTGCCTGCCCCTGATTTAGAACTGTGCATCATCAAGATTCCAAATCACACAGGGAGCCAGAAGGTAACCAGCAGGCCCCTGGCCTCAGTCCCTCACTCCCAATACACTGATGATGGTGGGAGCAGGCCACTGAGAACGCAGCAGAGAATGTGAGCAGGGGGAGAAGGGTTGGCTTTGTTTTCCCTCTCATGCCATTGTCACTGTGTGAGGGCTTCAACAAATAAGTGGAATGGTAACCATGAATCTCCCTGGGTAACACTGAGCCAGTCACTCTCTCTCAGAATATTATCCCTCACAGGGTTGTGAGAATAAAATGAGGCAGTGAAGGCTATTTATTGATTTTATTTTCATTTATGAATCACTTCCTGAAGCAGCTAACTATAAACAGATCAACAGTAAAACAAACAAGCAAACAAATAAGCCATATTTTTTAAAAAAACAATTTCATGTGCAATAAAGATGCATATAAGGGTGGCGCTGTGGGTAAAACCTCAGTGCCTAGGACTTGCTGATCGTAAGGTCGGCGGTTCGAATCACCGCAGCGGGGTGAGCTCCCGTCTTTCGGTCCCAGCTCCTGCCCACCTAGCAGTTCGAAAGCACCCCTAAGTGCAAGTAGATAAATAGGTACCGCTTTATAGCGGGAAAGTAAATGACTTTTCCGTGTGCGGCGCTGGTGCTGGCTCGCCAGCTGCAGCTTTGTCACGCTGGCCACGTGACCCGGAAGTGTCTTCGGATGGCGCCGGCTCCCGGCCTCTTAAGCGAGATGAGCGCGCAACCCTAGAGTCGGTCACGACTGGCCCGGACGGGCAGGGGTACCTTTACCCTTTTTAAAGATGCATATTGGGATAAGAATCTGCACTTTAAAAGCCTTCTTGAAAAAGTAAGATCTTCAACAGCAAATAAAAAGGACCATAGAGATGGTGCTTATTTAGTGTGCTGCAGAAGAGCATTCTAAACTGTAGGTTTCTCTTTGAGCTCCTTGGAGGATGGGTGGGATATAAGTGTAAAAGAAAATTATTTTTTTAATTTGGTAAAAAAAATCCCTTGACCCTGTCCTCACTAAAGTGTTTCTAGTCATAGATGCCATGTTTTTCCTTGTGATAGTACTCTGTCAATTCTTTTTGCTGCCTATGGCAGCCATTTTGTGCTAGCACTCGCAGGACTTTTTCAAGCTATCAGTACTCGTACCTCATTGTTTCAACAAGAAAGAGAGAGAACTGCATACATTATATCAGTGCTTTTTTCTGGGGGGTACTCAAGGGTATGCGGTACCAGCACCTCTCTTTTTTTAATGTTCAAAGCCCGGCACTTGCATGTCAAGACCCTCAAGCCAACCCCCCATTAGAAAAAAGAAATACACACAGACACAGGTTTTTTGTTTAAGGTGATTGGGCAAATTTTTTGGCCACAACTTTATTGATGGTGGATAGCTCAGTTGGTTAGACCATGGTGCTGATAACACCAAGGTTGCAGGTTCGATCCCTGTATGGACCAGTTGCATATTCCTGCATTGCAGGGGGTTGGACTAGATGATCCTCAGGGTCCCTTCCAACTCTACAGTTCTATGATTCTATGATTCTATGATTACAGGACATGTGAGCGGTATTGGCTTAGGCATTGGCAAAAGACTATATCGGACTCCTGCCCCCTTTGCAGGAAGTCTGTAAGGGTAAATCACCCAAAGGGGAGCTGCTTTAGAGGAACCCGCCTGCATCTCCCCGGGTGTACCCAGAGGCCTGGCATGGCCCTAGCCCCTCAAGCGGACTTCGGACAGGATCCAGGCCCCGGATTTCTTTAACGGAATACCCTTGGACAATGGAGGGGCAAGCGATAGCTGACCTCCCCTCCCCCACTCAACAATAAGCCAATGCCTAACCGTCAAACCTTACAAAGTTGTGATGATTGCTAAGAGGTAGGCAAAAACCCAGTGGCCAGTGCCAATTTGCCAAGTGGAAAATTTCCTACCTGGTCCCCGTCCCAAGACGGGCAACCAACCGAAGTCCAAAACAAGGCCAGAGGACACCTAAATTAAAGGGAGGGTGGGCGGGTATTTGGCAGCGCGAAGCAGGTGCTTGGCACACGTAGCGCTGCCACTTTTATACTTCCCCCCACAATCACCCCATTCAAATTGATTGGGCAATAGCCCTGGGTAATCGTGGTGCCACCCTGGCGTGAGGGTAATGGCTCCACCCACACCAGGGTGGGGGGACCAGGTTGAGGGCCTGCCGGCAACCAGGACCATCTATTAAGATGATCCCACTTACCGTAACAACTTAATGGTGAGTGCTAGCACTTTTTGGTCTATATTTTAAAAAAGCACTGCATTACACATCTATCAAGATCATCTCAGTGAAACTCAGTTCCATTCTTTTGGCTAAAAGAGGCCCAATTTAAATTGCCCAGGATATAAGCTTCTCTAGAAGTACCTTACTTACATACTGAATGTGGCAGATACTTGTTTGATTTCAAAAGTTCTAATATATGACTTCAGCATGGCTGCACAGAAATTCAGAAGCCATTTTAGAAGCCCTAGGAGTTGTCTGAACTCAACGACATTTCTGTGAACACTTGTAAATTGCCATACAGGGTGTTCCACGTAATGCCTGTTGTAATCAACTGTGAAGGACTCTCGAGAGTTGTCTTCCAATGATACTAAAATCTCTAAAGGCTTTTGTCCAGGGCAGTATTTCAGTTTCTAGGCAATCAGAGTGGGTGACAGTTCTTTTTCTTGAGAGAGGTGGGTGGTGTAATGAGCATTGCTAGTCCTGTGAGATTTTGACCAGCTTCTGCCCATCTGAAGCTGATACAGGCCCGTCTTATCTTGAGCCCAAACAGAGTAGTCCACACAGCGGAAGGATAAGCGGTATGTGCCACATCCTTAACTTTATTTACACTTCTATGCTGAGAGAATACAAACATGCATCTTGCCTCTGCGATAGCAGAGAAGCAACTCCTCTCGGAAACAAAGAACACCGAGAGAAACAGTGAAAAACAGGAAACCAGTGAACGTCACATCCAGTCTCCCATTCCCGTGGGAACCCAACAGTAAACCTGACTGTGGAATGCAAAACAAAGCCTTGTGACTGCATTTGCTGCTCAGTGAGGGAAATAGAAACCAACAAGTCCATCATCTCAAAGATTCAAAAGGACAGAGCTTTGGTGAAAATTTGTTCTGTAGGACTACTGGAGTTTAAACAGAAACAGACTGTCTATTTTTAGATAGCAAGATGCCTGTGAGTGCTTGCAAATAACCTACAGAAGTCATCTCAAGGCTACACATATTGAAAAGCTTGGATCCTGAAAAATACTTGGATGACAGGAAGAGAAGCTCTTACTATGAGCACCTGTGCTAGTGGTGTTTTTATTATATGCAAAAAGAGGGAAAGGTAAGTTCACAAGTGGCCATAGAATTTGTTTGTGTTTTTAAAAAACAGAGTAAGGCCCAGTGTGTGACAACTAAGGAGGAAAATGCCATCATCCCCATCATCTTGAGGCAATCGGTAATGTTTCCTCAAGGACATGCATTCCTTGCTGTCCTTCCACACTGAGAAGGAAGGTGTTGGTAGTTTGAAAATCATGAGGCCATCTCCCATCACTCAAGTCAATTCAGAGAGTCCAGTTCATTGAACCATCCCTTGCAAGACTGAAAATGTGGCACTGTGTGGCCTCATCTCCACCATCATGAAGTAATCAGATTCTAGTTATAAACAATAAAATGCTGAGACCTTTAAAATCCTCTGGACAGAAGCAGCTGGATATTTTTGGTCACAGCAATATATAACTTGCACTGAAGCTTTCTAAAAACCACACTATATTCTGGAAATCAGAAATTAGATTCAAAAAAGCAAGGCGTGCCCAGAGCATACTGAAAATTCTTCAGTAGACCTTCAACAGTTTCTTTCTCTTACTTTCTCCCACGATACACATCCTTCAATAAAACGCAGCTCCTCTCCTTATCCATCCAATCCCTCAATCATCTCTATTACCCTCTGCTATGTGCCCCTCTTGCTATCTCTAAAAAACCCAAATCTTAACTGATCTGCAGAGAAACATCTCAGAGAATGTAGAATCCATGCAAATCAAAGACAAAAGCAAAACATGAAGCGATGTGAATACTGACTTCTCTTCATAGGCATCCTGTTACACTTACCTGTAGATTTTCTTCTGAAATATAAAAATGAGAACATTTCCATTGATTGTGACTTTCCAGCATGTGGCTTGGTTTATTGTGAGAGTCATCTCAAATTATTTACCCTGTAACCACCTTTCTGCAGCGCAGCTGCTCTCTGCTTGTGGCAAGCTCAAGTCTGTATTCTGTAGGTTGATCTGTGGGGCACTGCCGTGAGGGAAAGATCTTTCCTCACAGCTGGTGTCAGAGGCTTAGTGCTGTCCAGCTGGCCATAGATAAGACTCCGGGCTCCCAGCCAGTTCCAAACAATTGATTTATTTGACAAAGTTCAAATGTACATCTCCAGCGTTTCCATTAACCTCCTTCCCCTTGTGCGCAGTTGCTCCCTCTAATCTTTCTTCCTCCTTTTCCGCACCCAGCATGCAAGTCTGCGAAAACTCCTCCCCTGACTTCCTCTGTGTACAGAATGACTTGTTCCAGGCTCATCCTCCTCCCCCTCTACGTCAGACCCACTGTCAAATGACAGGCTGCTGATAATCTCTTTAGGCTCTCTATAACTGCTGGCTTCTGTCCTTTCATCTTTTTCCGTTTGCCTCTCCCTGACATCCACACCCTCCTCAAAGGCCCCCTCCCGCTCAGGAGACCCGACTACGTCCCCTTCTCTTTCCTCAGAGGTGGTCGGGGAGAACCCCACAAAACTACCCTCTTCCTCATCTGTCTCTTCGAACACACTCCTCCAACCCCCAAGTCCTGGTGTTCCCCAGTCTATGCCTTCGTCTTCTTCCTCCTCCTCATCCGATGCTGGGAAACCTTCCAATTCCTCCTCGTTGTCTGTTGTTTCGAACACCTCTTGTAAGGACCTCACCTTGCCTTTTGGTTTGTCCAGGAAGAAATTGTGGAACTCCTCTACCAGCTCATTGTTAGACATACTATCTCCCAGGACCCAGGTATTCTCCGATGCCGGGGCCCCTTCCCAAGCCACCAAATATTCCACATTCCCCCCTCTCCAACGAGAGTCCAGTATTTCCGTGACCTCATTGCACTGCTCCCTTTTCTCCATTTCGGGTGGTGAGCCTTCCACTCCCCCACTACCCGCTCTCCTTCCCCCCTCCCTGTAGGGGAACAGCAGTGACCTATGGAATACAGGATGGATTCTCATGCTTTCTGGCAACCTGAGCTTAAACGCCACCGGATTTATTTGCTGGATAACCTCAAAGGGCCCCACCTTCCTGGGCTTGAGTTTCTTACAGCCCCCTTTCCAAGGCAATCCTTGCGTGGACAACCACACCTTGTCCCCAATCCTGATGACCTCCCCTGATCGCCGATGTTTGTCGGCTTCCTTCTTGTATAACTCCTTAGCCCTTTCCAAATTTAACTGCAGCTGTCTGTGGATCGCTTCCATTTCCTCCACAAACTGTTCGGCCGCTGGAACACTCCACGACTCCTTCCCCCTCCTGGGGAAGGCCCTTGGATGAAGCCCATGATTGGCAAAGAACGGTGTCATCCCTGTGGATACATTCTCCGCGTTGTTGTAAGCAAACTGCCAGGGCTAGTTTGTCCACCCAATCGTTCTGCTTCTGACCTACGTAACACCTCAAATACTGTTGTAAAACAGCATTCGCCCTCTCCACTTGCCCATTGGTCTCGGGGTGTCTCACCGTTGTAAAGCTCACTTCCACCTGGAGCAGCCCCATGAGTTTGCGCCAAAATTGTGAGGTAAATTGAGCCCCCCCGGTCCAACACCACCCTTGCAGGTACCCCATGTAACCTAAACACGTGCTCTATGTACAGCCTAGCTGTTTCCTCCGCCGTTACGGCGTGCGAACAGGGCACGAAATGGCACATTTTGGTCAAGTGATCAACCACCACCATGACCACTGTCTTCCCCTTACATCTGGGCAGATCAGTGATAAAATCTACACCCACCACCTCCCACGGCTTCCCAGGTGTGGGCAATGGTTCCAGCAACCCCTCTGGTGCCACCCTTTCCCCTTTGGCCCTCTGACATGTGTCACATCCTCGCACATATTCCTTTACATCCTCTCTCACCCTTGGCCACCAAAATTCCCTCGTGACGCGTAGCATGGTCTTATGCTGTCCAAAATGCCCCACCGTACAACTGTCATGGAGTTGCTTGAGGATTCGGCCCCGAAGGTCTTCTCCTGGAACATACAAGGCCCCTTTGTGGTACAGTAACCCCCCCCCCTTTCACCTCAAAACCACCCTCGGCACCCCCTCTTCCTCTTAACTCCCCCATCTTTTGTCTGGCAAAGGCATCGCCTCTGAGCATTTGCATCAGTTTGTCGTCCTTGACCAACATCCCCCCGCACAACCATTTGCTCTCTGGGAACATCAGTCTTGCTACAGGTGGCCCTTCCCCCATCATATACTCGGGTTTCCGGGAGAGCGCATCCGCCCTCGCATTCTGCTCTCCCGGCACGTATTGGATCTTGAAGTTGAAGTTGGCAAAGAACTCTGTCCATCTTATCTGTCTCTGGCACAACACCCGTGCCGTACGCCAATACTCCAAGTTTTTGTGGTCAGTGCACACCAAAATTTGGTGCTTTGCCCCAACCAGGAAGTGCCGCCATTGTTTAAAAGCAGCCACGATCGAAAGCAATTCCTTATCGTAGATGGTGTAGTTCTGCTCTGATTTGTTGAGCTTCCGCGAAAAGAAGGCACACGAAAGCCATTCCCCTTTTCGATCTGGCTGCAGCAGCACCGCCCCTATCGCCCGATCCGACACATCTGTTTCCACCCATAGTGGTTGAGCCGGGTCGACGTGGATCAGTTGCTCCTCTGAAGTGAAAGCCCTCTTTAGTTTCTCAAACCCCTCTTGGGCCGCCTGCGTCCACTGAAACTTCTTATTAACACTGAGACAGTCCGTGATTGGCGCCGTCAATTCTGCGAAATTCTTTATGAATTTCCTGTAGAAATTGCTGAAACCCAGGAAACGCTGAACATCTTTCCTGGTTGTCAGGGAACTGCCATCGGAGAGTCAGGTGGTGGAAGGGCTCACAGAGGCTAAGAGACCCTCGGATGCGGAGGAAGGAACCAGCAGGGGGAGAGGGAGAGTTCCTGCAGAAACTCAATCAGAGGGATGGCTCCAAGATGCTTCCAGTGAGAACAGCGCGGAAGGCTCAGGACCTCCGCTGGGGACGCCTACTCTGCGCAGGAAACTGTCACGCCGAGAATCCCGAAGGAGAGTTTCCGTCAAAGAACTCTTATGTTGGACGCAAATTCCGGAAACGCCCACTGACGGATTCTGCCAGCGATTGAGGTAGCCATGCACCCATGGCTCCGCTGACTGGGAGAGTTTAGAAACTGATTGCATGAGTTTAGAGCTCAACCATTTACGCACAAGCAGCCCCCTTAACCCATAACAGCAATCCGTCAGTCTTCGACGCTGCCTGTGCGAAAGAGAGGCATCATGAGCAACCCAACCGGAGACGGAGCAGCAGGAGGAGCTGGAGCGGGACCAACTCTGGAGGAGAGAAACAGAGCATTGGAACACCAGCTGGCACTGCTAACGGCGCGTCTCGAGGAGAGGAGAGCTCAGGATGCACAGGGGAAGCCCACCCCCATCGCAAGGAAGGTACCGGGGTTGGTACAGAAATTCGGGGGTGACCCAAGAAGCTACCAAGCCTTTAAGACAGAAATGCAGTACGCACTGAACCTGCAGTTTGATGACTTTGCCGATGAGGAATCAAGAGTGGCTTTTGTGATTGGGCACCTCGAGGGGGGAGCTAGAGAATGGGTGAGGCCCCTGATGGCATCGAATAATGATGCCTTAAAAGACTTGAGGAAATTCTTTATCGTGATGGACTTGATGTTTTCCAGCCAGATTGAACAGGGAGTGGTACGCAGACAGTTAATGGCGTGCAAACAGGGGAATCAGTCCGTCAGAGAGTATTGGACACAGTTTACCATGCTTATACATAAATTGGGGTGGGACCTGTCTTCGGACCCGATACAAATGCTGTTTGAAGAAGGGCTAGCCCCAGCGGTGAAAGATGAACTTTCCCGCGCGCCCCGTCCGGAGTCCATGGATCAGCTGACCAAGGCGGCGCTTGCGATTGGAGCACGCCAGGAGGCAAGGGCTCTGGAGAAGCGGGAAGGGAGAGGAGAGCGTTGGAGTGATTTCCGCATTCCTGAGATGCCGGAGCAACCTTCCCCGCCAGTGGAACCGATGGAGATTGGGACTCCGCGCGTGCGCGGAATTTCAAACGTCCACGAAGGGCGGAAGAAGGAGGGGAAGAGCGCCAAAAAATGCTTCCTCTGTCAACAGCCAGGACATTTTGCCAGGGTCTGCCCACAAAGGAAGGGATGGCAAGGAATGGTGGGGGCTGTTGGGAGTGAGGAGGAGGGGGTTAAGGAGCAGGTAAAAGCCAACGCCTGGCTGCCAGCGACAGGGCACAGCAGCCAGGCCAAGGATCAGTGAACGTGCCCAAGCCTGAACCCCCAAGAGCGGCTCTAGTCATAGAGGTGTTGCTAGAGCTACCCAATGGACATCCACTCACGATAAAAGCCCTGTTAGACTCAGGCAGCTCCTGCAATTTCATGAGTAAGGAGTTTGCATCAGAGCACCAGATACAGACGCTGCCCTTAAGTAATTCCTTGCAGGTGACAACGATTGATGGGAGGGAACTTCTGGGAGGGGAAGTGAACCAACAAACGGTCCCCATGACAATGAGGGTAGCAAGGCACACGGAAGTCATTGCATTTCATGTAGCCACCCTGGCGGGGCCGCCCATCATATTAGGAATGAGCTGGCTGGCGCTACATGACCCGCTAGTGGGATGGCACGAGCGGACAGTCTCTTTTGGGTCAGCTCATTGCCTAGAACACTGCAAGGGAAGAGAAACTCAGGGATTGGCCAGGGCAAGTCTGGCAGGTATGGTGGTGGGGGGAAAGGGAGAAATACCACCACAATACGCCGACCTGAGTGACGTCTTCAGCGAAAAGGAAGCAGATAGACTGCCCCCGCATAGACCCTTTGACTGTCAAATTAACCTACTCCCAGGAGCCCAGCTACCAGTGGGCAAACTGTATACCATGTCGGACAGGGAGATGCAGGAGTTAAGGGAGTTCATAGACAAGAACCTGAAACGAGGTTTCATCAGGGAGTCAAGAGAGGTGGGGGGTAGCCCAGTGTTTTTTGTGAACAAAAAAGACACTACTAAACCCAGGCTGGTCGTGGACTTCCGGGCCGTACATTCGGTGTCAGAACCAGTGGCCTTTCCCATGCCCAGAATTGATGACATTTTGACCAGGGTGAGGAAGGGAAAGATTTTTACCAAACTGGACCTGAGGGGGGCGTATAACCTGATACGGATGAGGAAAGGGGATGAATGGAAAACCACCATGTTCACCCCCTTGGGGGCCTTTGAGTATCTCGTTATGCCCTTCGGTTTACAGGGGGGCTCAGCATGCTTCCAATCCTTCATGAATCACGTCCTGGGACCTTTGCTTTATAAGAACTGTGTGGGACTGGTTGGTACAAGGAATCCAGGTCGGAGTGAAACAATATAAACTGAAAGCATTTGCAGATGATTTGGTTTTAACATTACAGGAGCCAGTATCTAGTACAAAAAGAGTTTTAGAACTGATTTATGAATTTGGTCGGGTGGCGGGATTTAAGTTGAACAAGCAAAAAACTAAGGTTTTGGCTAAAAATTTGACACCTACAGAAACAGAGGAGTTTCAGAAAGAGACAGAACTAAATGTGGTTAAAAAAGTGAAATACCTAGGGGTTCATTTGACCTCCAAAAATTTGAATTTGTTTAAAGATAACTATGAAAAATGTTGGTCGGAAATCAAAAGAGATTTGGAAATTTGGTCAAGATTGAAACTTTCCTTGTTGGGTCGAATTGCAGCTATAAAAATGAATGTATTGCCGAAAATGTTATTTCTGTTCCAGGCCCTACAGATCGTGGACAAAGTGGAATGTTTTGGAAAGTGGCAGAAGGATATTTCTAAGTTTGTCTGGCAGGGCAAAAAGCCCCGAATAAAGTTTAAAATATTAACTGATTCAAAAGAAAGAGGGGGGTTTGCCCTGCCGGACTTGAGGTTGTATTATGAATCTGCAGCCTTCTGCTGGTTGAAAGATTGGTTTTTGTTGGAGAACACTGATGTCCTGGATCTGGAAGGGTTTGACAATGCTTTTGGTTGGCATGCATATTTGTGGTACGACAAGGTTAAAGTTCACAGATTGTTTAAAAACCATATTGTCAGAAGAGCAATATTTATGGTCTGGACAAAATACAAAGACTTATTAGAGGGTAAGACCCCGAGGTGGCTATCACCGGTGGAGGCTAAGGCCCGAAAAAGACTTAATATGGAGGCCTACTGGCCGAAATATTGGGAAATAATTGAAAAAACTGGAGACAATTGGAGGTTGCAGAGCTTGGAAAAATTAAAAAATAAGGTGCGAGATTGGCTACATTATGCTCAAATTCAAGAGGTTTTTAAAATAGACAAAAAGGTTGGGTTCCAGGTGGAAAAATCGAAACTAGAGACGGAATTGCTAGAACCAAAAACTAAGATACTTTCGAGAATGTATAACTTGCTGCTTAAATGGAATACACAGGATGAGACAGTTAAATCTGCCATGATAAAATGGGCACAGGATATTGGGCATAACATCATGTTTGAGGACTGGGAAAGGTTATGGAACACCGGAACGAAATTCACGGCATGCAATGCCTTGAAGGAAAACATTATGAAAATGGTATACCGGTGGTACATGACCCCAGTCAAGCTTGCTAAGATATATCACCTGTCTGACGATAAATGCTGGAAATGTAAGGAGGCGGAAGGGACATTCTTTCACCTCTGGTGGACTTGTCCAAAAGTGAAGGCCTTCTGGGAGGTGATTTACAATGAGTTAAAAAAGGTATTTAGGTATACCTTTCCCAAGAAACCGGAGGCCTTTCTTCTGGGCATTGTGGACCAGAAAGTGTTAAAGAAGGATAGAAATCTCTTTATGTACGCTACCACAGCAGCAAGAATTCTTATCGCAAAGTATTGGAAGACACAAGATTTACCCACGCTGGAGGAATGGCAGACGCAGTTGATGGACTATATGGAACTGGCTGAAATGACTGGCAGAATCCGAGACTTGGGAGAAGAAACAATGGAAGAGGACTGGAAAAAATTTAAGGACTATTTGCAAAAACATTATAAGCTGTATGAATGTTAAGAAAATGCACGATTTAGGAAACTCTAGCTTCAGCAACTTGATTAGGTGAAATGAAAACTAAGGTACAAGAAATAAGAGGTGGAATTATGAAATAACTTTATTATGTTTAATTTAAATACATAAGAATTGGGACATAACATTGTGAATCTAGAAACATGATAAATCGAAAGATACAGTAAGTTATGAAACAAGGTAACAAATTGCTGATGTTTGTACTACAAAGAATGCAGGGTTTGGAGGATGTGGGGAAGTCCAGTTGGTTTGTTAAAAAATATTAAGGAAAGTTGGACTCTTTATACTTTCTCCTTTTTTTCTGTTTTCTTTCTTTTTTCTTTATTCTGTATATCTTTGACTATAAGAAAAGAAACTTAATAAAAATATTATTAAAAAAATATATATATATATAAGAACTGTGTGGCCTTCTTAGATGACGTGTTGGTCTACTCAGAGGACGAGGAGCAGCATGTCCGAGATGTCCGGGAGGTCCTAAGCAGGCTGCAAGCAAACCAGCTGTGGGTAAAACTGGAGAAATGCCAGTTCCATACCAGAGAGGTGGAATTCCTGGGGTACCGTTTGTCAGACAAGGGATTGGCCATGGATCCCAGCAAAGTCCAAGAGGTACTGGAATGGAAGACACCCAGAACCAGGAAGGACGTGCCGAGATTCCTGGGGTTTGGAAACTTCTATTGGAAGTTCATCAAAAACTTTGCCCATTTAACGGCTCCCATCACCGATTGCCTCAGTAGTAAGAAGAAATTTGCCTGGACGGAAGAGGCGCAGCGAGCGTTTGAACAGCTAAAGAAAGCGTTCGCGTCGGAGGAACAGCTCTTGCATGTAGATCTACAAAAACCGATGAGGGTAGAAACGGACGCATCGGATCGAGCGGTAGGGGCGGTGCTTCTCCAACCGGGAAAGGATGCGTCGGACTGGAGACCGTGTGCCTTCTTCTCGCGGAAGTTGAATAAATCCGAAAGGAACTACACAGTGTACGACCGGGAGCTGCTCGCCATTCATGAAGCGTTTCGGCGGTGGCGACACCTGCTGATTGGAGAGCAGCACAAGGTCCAGGTGTGCACGGACCACAAAAACCTGGACTATTGGAGAACGGCCCGAGTACTGAACCAGAGACAAGTGAGATGGGCACAGGAGTTCTCCAAATTCCATTTTGAGATTCGCTACGTACCGGGGGCAGAGAACGTAAGGGCGGACACCCTCTCTCGTAAGCCAGAGTATATGGAGGGGGAGGGAGCGCCCGAAGAAAGACATGTCATACCCGAGGACCACTGGGTGTGCGGGGCAGCATTGGTGGGGCAACGAGAAGTATTGGAAGGGACAGAGAACGATGAATACGCCCAAGATAAGCTCAGAGGGCTCAGGAGGGCCGGGGAGAACACTGGGGGGTTCGAGGAAAGGAACGGGGCGTTGTATTACAAAGGGGCCTTGTACATACCAGAAGGGGAGTTGAGGGGTAGAGTACTCAAACAACTGCACGACAGCCCCACCGCGGGGCACTTTGGGCAACACAAAACAATGTGGTTAGTTACCAGACAGTTCTGGTGGCCCAAGGTGAGGGAAGATGTACGAGAGTATGTAAAGGGGTGCGACCGCTGCCAACGAGCAAAGGGGGAGAGGGCGGCACCGGCGGGGTTGCTAGAACCATTACCCACACCCGAACGGCCATGGGAGGCAGTGTCCATAGATTTTATGATAGATTTACCAAGATCCAAGGGGAAAACTGCGGTAATGGTAGTGGTAGACCTGTTAACCAAGATGTGCCACTTTATAGCTTGCTCACATGCGGTAACGGCCGAAGAAACCGCCAGGTTGTTCAAAAAACACATCTTTAGGCTGCATGGTGCCCCCTTGAGGGTGGTCTCAGACAGAGGGAAACAATTTACTTCCAGGTTCTGGAGAAAGCTCATGAGCTTACTGCACGTGGAGGTCAATTTCTCGACCGCCAGACACCCAGAAACCAATGGGCAGGCGGAAAGAGCAAACAGTATTCTGCAGCAATATCTGAGGTGTTATGTGAATGACAGAGAGAATGATTGGGTAGAGAAACTAGCCCTGGCCAAATTCGCCTACAATAACGCGGAGAATGTGTCCACGGGCATGAGTCCATTTATGGCCAATTATGGGTGCCACCCCAGGGCCTTCCCATGGGAAGGAGGGGAAAGATGGAGCGTACCGGCAGCGGAACATTTTGTGGAAGAAATGGAAGCTATACATCAACAGCTCAAAATGAATTTGGATAGGGCCAAGGAAGAATACAAGAAGCAGACAGATAGGAGCAGAAGGGAAGGAGAAACCATAAGGGTGGGGGACCGGGTGTGGTTGTCAACCCAAGGGTTACCATTCAAGGGAGGGTGCAAGAAATTGAGACCGAAACGATTGGGACCCTTTGAGGTCATACAACAGGTCAATCCGGTGGCCTTTAAACTCAGGCTGCCAGACAACATGAAACTGCACCCTGTATTCCATAGGTCATTACTATCACCATACCGGGAGGGGCGGGAATTTTGGGGACGTGAAGGTGAGGTTCCCGCGGCACCGCAAGTAGAAGAGAGGGAGCGCAGCAGTCATGTAGCAGAAATACTCGACTCTCGGTGGAAGGGCAAACAGGTGGAGTATTTAGTGGCATGGGAAGGAGAACCGGAGTCCGAAAATACCTGGGTACCAGCAGAAACAGTCAGAGATGAGGTTTTAGTGGGAACGTTTCATCGCCGGTTCCCACGGAAGCCTCAGCCCATGGCTAGGTTCTGGGAATAATAATAATAATAATAATAATAAATTTTATTTATATCCCGCCCTCCCCAGCCGAAGCCGGGCTCAGGGCGGCTAACAACAATCAACAATCAAACCATCAAATATTCACACATTCTAAAAATATTACATTATAAAAATCAATTAAAATCAAATTAATGGCAACTAATTAAGCAAGATTCTAAGCAGGTTGCCAGAGGAGGGAGTCAGGCTGCGCCCTGACCAAAGGCCTGGTGGAACAACTCTGTCTTGCAGGCCCTGCGGAAGGATGTCAGGTCCTGCAGGGCCCTAGTCTCTTGTGACAGAGCGTTCCACCAGATTGGAGCCGCAGCCGAGAAGGCCCTGGCTCTAGTTGAGGCCAGCCTAACCTCTCTGAGGCCTGGGACCTTGAGGATGTTATTATTTGCAGACCGTAGGTTTCTCTGTGGGGCATACCAGGAGAGGCGGTCCCGTAGGTACGAGGGTCCTAGGCCGTATAGGGCTTTAAAGGTTAAAACCAGCACCTTAAACCTGATCCTGTACTCCACCGGGAGCCAGTGCAGCTGGTATAGTACCGGTTGAATGTGATCTCGCAGCGAAGACCCCATAAGGAGTCTCGCCGCGGCATTCTGCACCCGCTGGAGTTTCTGGGTCAGTCTTAAGGGCAGCCCCACGTAGAGCGAGTTACAATAATCCAGTCTGGAGGTGACCGTCGCATGGATCACAGTGGCTAGGTCAGGGCGAGAGAGATAAGGGGCCAACTGCTTAGCTTGGCGGAGATGAAAAAATGCCGCCTTTGTTATAGCTGTAATCTGCGCCTCCATAGAGAGGGAGGTATCGAAGATTACACCCAAACTCTTAACGGACGGTGCTGGCACTAATTGCACCCCCGCAAGAGATGGGAGTTGCCCCCTCAATCCCATATCATCCCGCCCCAGCCAGAGGACCTCTGTCTTCGAAGGATTTAACTTCAACCGGCTCCCACGTAACCATCCAGCCACAGCTTCCAGGCATCTCGCCAGTGTATCGGGGGCCGAGTCAGGATGGCCATCCATCAACAGATAGAGTTGGGTGTCATCGGCATACTGATGGCAACCCAGCCCAAAACTCCGGACAAGCTGGGCGAGGGGGCGCATAAAGATGTTAAAAAGCATCGGGGAGAGAATCGCACCCTGAGGCACTCCACACACCAAGGAGTGGCGCGATGACAATTCCCCCCCGAGCGCCACCCTCTGTCCCCGACCAGAGAGAAACGAGCGCAGCCATTGAAGGACTGTGCCCTGGATTCCCACGTCGGCAGGCGGTGGTCCAGGAGTTCGTGATCGACCATGTCGAAGGCTGCTGACAGATCTAGAAGAATCAGCAGCCCCGACCCGCCTCGATCCAGCTGCCTACGGAGATCATCTGTTAGGGCGACCAGAGCCGTCTCGGTCCCATGACCAGCACGGAAGCCGGACTGGAATGGATCCAGAGCAGATGTTTCATCCAGAAACCTACCAAGCTGTTCAGCAACCGCTCTCTCAATCACCTTACCCAGGAATGGAAGATTCGAGACCGGGCGGTAATTGGATAGATCTAAGGGATCTAATGATGTTTTCTTTAAGAGCGGACGCACCACTGCCTCCTTCAGTTCCCCTGGGAATATCCCGGTGCCAAGGGACAAATTGATGATATCCCCCAGGGGGGCCCGCACCTCGTCTGGACACGCTCTAATCAGCCATGACGGGCACGGGTCAAGAGGACAGGTGGTGGGCTTTCCAGCTTGGAGGAGTCTGTCCACATCGGCTGGAGATATCCGGTCAAAATGGTCCAATACTGGACCCGAGGACAGTCGAGGGGCCTCCAGTTCCTTTATTGTATCCAAATTGGCAGGGAGGTCATGGCGGAGCAACAGGACCTTCTCCGCAAAAAAGCTCGCAAATGCCTCACAGCTGTGTGTCAGATTGTTATTTAAATTTGGCTGTCCATCAAGGGACGTTAAAGACCGAATTATACTAAATAATTGCGCCGGGCGAGAGCTAGCGGATGCAATGGAGGCCGAGAAGTAAGACTTCTTAGCGGCCTTCACAGCCATCTCATAGGTTTTCATAAAAACCCTATAAGATGTTCTTGAGGCTCCGTCACGGGCACCCCGCCATACTCGCTCTAGCCGTCTGAGGTCCCGCTTCATTTTCCGAAGCTCCTCGGTAAACCAGGGAGCCCGGTTTCTGCGGGGTCGCAGAGGGCGCTTAGGTGCGATCTCATCGATGGCTGCCAGGAGCTGGGTATTCCAGCCCTCAACAAGCTCAGTCAATGAGTCGCCAGGGAGAGCAAGGTCCCGCAAGGCTTGACGGAATCTATCAGGGT
Organism: Podarcis erhardii; assembly: GCF_964252035.2. NCBI lineage: Eukaryota > Metazoa > Chordata > Lepidosauria > Squamata > Lacertidae > Podarcis > Podarcis erhardii. Next base: position 6,800,038 of record NC_138506.1, on the reverse strand, counting down.
CCATCAGCCTCTGCGGGCGAGCCCAAATCGGCTCGCCACCTAAGCAGGGTGGGGGTGGAAAGTCAATCCTGGCTTTCAGAGCGTAGTGATCAGACCATGGCACCTTCATCGAAGGAGACATGATCACATCTATACCGGCACCAAAGATCAAATCCAGCGTGTGGCCTGCTTGATGTGTGGGGCCCGAAACAAACTGGGAGAGCCCTAGTGTCGCCATGGAAGACACCAGGTCCAGAGCCTGTGAGGAGGGAGCGGCATCAGCATGGAAGTTGAAGTCTCCCAATACCAATAGGTTAGGGAACTCCAAGGCCCAGCCGGCCACCGCCTCCAGCAGGCCTGACAGGGTGGCTGCTGGTGCGCTAGGTGGCCGGTACACCAGCCAGACAGCCAAGCTCTCCTCGGAGCCCCACACTAGGCCAACACATGCAATGCCGGGGATCGATGGCGATGGTAGAGCCCTGAAAGAACAATCTTCCCGGATTAATAATGCCACCCCTCCCCCCCGGCCCACAGTCCGTGACTGGTGGAGGACAGAGAAACCCGGGGGCGCCATCTCTCGTAAGGTAACAGTTACCCCTTCGCGCACCCAGGTCTCCGTCACACAAGCCAGGTCGACCCCCTGCGAGGTAAAGAAATCTCGCAGGGTGGCGGTTTTGTTGCCTATAGACCTGGCATTGCACAACACCAGTGAAGGAGGTGAGTAATCCTTGCTCACCCTACCCTCGTCTCTCGGGATGGGGCGCAGATTGGAAGGGGTACGAGCATATCCGTATCTCGATCCCCTTCGCTTATAACATCTGCCCCCACCGCCATACCTCCCTCGCCCCTCCACGGTAGCAATCCCACGCCTCATAGTAACCTCCCTTTACAAAATCGAAAAACAAAACAACCAGAAACAATTGTGCCCAAACAAAAACCAATCCCCACCCCACTCAATATCCCACCCCAAAACAGAACAAGATAGAACAAAACAAGAATACATAGATAAAAACCACCATTCATGGTGGTACAACAAAATAAGCAATAAAAACACGTTTAAAACACATTAAAATATATAAAACATCTTTAGCATTTGCTGCAGCAGCACCGTCCTTAAAACTATCAGGGAGGTGAGCCTGGGCCCCACCCCCTAGGCCAGATGGAGTTAGCCTGAGGAGGGAGAGGCCTTACACTCCAAGCACTCACGATGCAGCAGCAGCAATGTCCCTGGCCTCAATGAGGCCTCTTAAAGCCGTGGCGAAGGTGAGCCTGGGCCCCGCCCCCTAGGCCAGATGGAGTTAGCCTAAGGAGGGAGAGGGAGAGGCCTTACACTCCAAGCACTCACGATGCAGCAGCAGCAATGTCCCTGGCCTCAATGAGGCCTCTTAAAGCCGTGGCGAAGGTGAGCCTGGGCCCCGCCCCCTAGGCCAGATGGAGTTAGCCTAAGGAGGGAGAGGGAGAGGCCTTACACTCCAAGCACTCACGATGCAGCAGCAGCAATGTCCCTGGCCTCAATGAGGCCTCTTAAAGCCGTGGCGAAGGTGAGCCTGGGCCCCGCCCCCTAGGCCAGATGGAGTTAGCCTAAGGAGGGAGAGGGAGAGGCCTTACACTCCAAGCACTCACGATGCAGCAGCAGCAATGTCCCTGGCCTCAGTGAGGCCTCTTAAAGCCGTGGCGAAGGTGAGCCTGGGCCCCGCCCCCTAGGCCAGATGGAGTTAGCCTAAGGAGGGAGAGGGAGAGGCCTTACACTCCAAGCACTCACGATGCAGCAGCAGCAATGTCCCTGGCCTCAATGAGGCCTCTTAAAGCCGTGGCGAAGGTGAGCCTGGGCCCCGCCCCCTAGGCCAGATGGAGTTAGCCTAAGGAGGGAGAGGGAGAGGCCTTACACTCCAAGCACTCACGATGCAGCAGCAGCAATGTCCCTGGCCTCAGTGAGGCCTCTTAAAGCCGTGGCGAAGGTGAGCCTGGGCCCCGCCCCCTAGGCCAGATGGAGTTAGCCTAAGGAGGGAGAGGGAGAGGCCTTACACTCCAAGCACTCACGATGCAGCAGCAGCAATGTCCCTGGCCTCAATGAGGCCTCTTAAAGCCGTGGCGAAGGTGAGCCTGGGCCCCGCCCCCTAGGCCAGATGGAGTTAGCCTAAGGAGGGAGAGGGAGAGGCCTTACACTCCAAGCACTCACGATGCAGCAGCAGCAATGTCCCTGGCCTCAGTGAGGCCTCTTAAAGCCGTGGCGAAGGTGAGCCTGGGCCCCGCCCCCTAGGCCAGATGGAGTTAGCCTAAGGAGGGAGAGGGAGAGGCCTTACACTCCAAGCACTCACGATGCAAGAACAATTCGGCACCACTGACGAGGAAGAGGAGTTCGAGGGGTTTCCAGAATCAGTACAGGAAGAGGACAAAGACTCAGATGGGGAAGAGTATTCGGGAAGAAGGGACAATAGTAGGTGGGGAGCAGTTTTCGAGTCATCCGAAGATGAGGAGGATTCTTTCCGGGGTTTCCCAGTCTCACCACCCAGGGATGAGGGGGAAACGGGGGGTGAGGGGGTCCTGGAGGGGAGGTGGATGTCAGGGAACTGCCATCGGAGAGTCAGGTGGTGGAAGGGCTCACAGAGGCTAAGAGACCCTCGGATGTGGAGGAAGGAACCAGCAGAGGGAGAGGGAGAGTTCCTGCAGAAACTCAATCGGAGGGATGGCTCCAAGATGCTTCCAGTGAGAACAGCGCGGAAGGCTCAGGACCTCCGCTGGGGACGCCTACTCCGCGCAGGAAACTGTCACGCCGAGAATCCCAAAGGAGAGTTTCCGTCAAAGAACTCTTATGTTGGCGCAAATTCCGGAAACGCCCACTGACGGATTCTGCCAGCGATTGAGGTAGCCATGCACCCATGGCTCCGCTGACTGGGAGAGTTTAGAAACTGATTGCATGAGTTTAGAGATCAACCATTTACGCACATGCAGCCCCCTTAACCCATAACACTGGTCTTGGGACTCTCCCATTCCACCAATGCCTTCACCTTCCCCGGGTCCATAGCCAACCCCTGGTCCGACAGCCGGTACCCCAGGAATTCGACTTGCTTTGCGTGGAACTGACACTTCTCCAGCTTGACCCACAAGCGGTTCTCCTTGAGTTTGCTCAGGACCTGACGTACATCCTTCACGTGCTGTTGTTCGTCTTCCGAGAACACAAGAAGATCATCTAAAAAGCAGACGCAGTTTTTGTAGAGCAATGGTCCTAACACGTGGTGCATGAAGGCTTGGAAACAGTGACTTCCGCACTGCAAACCGAAGGGCATGACTAAATATTCAAACACCCCAATCGGGGTGAACATGGTGGTCTTCCACTCATCGCCTTCTCGTACTCTGATAAGGTTGTAAGCCCCTCGGAGATCCAGTTTGGTGAAAATCTTCCCCTTCCGCACCCGTGCCAAAACGTCGTCGATTCTCAGCATTGGGAAGGCCACCGGTCCCGTCTGGCTGTTCAAAATTCTAAAGTCCACCACTAGGCGTCGCTCTTTCGTCGATCTCTTGTCGACGAAAAACACGGGACTCCCGCCTGCAGCCTTGGACTCCCTGATAAAACCCCTTCTCAGGTTTTTCTCAATAAACTCTTTTAGGTCCTTGATCTCTCCCTCCGACATGGAATAGGTTTTCCCCACCGGCAACGTGGCCAGGTTGATCTGACAGTCATACGGCCGATGGGGTGGCAACGCATCCGCCTCTTTCTCGCTGAACACCTCCTGTAGATCCCGGTAACACGACGGAATCTCGCTCGTCCCCGCTCTGCATGCTGCTGCCCTCCTGCCCTCGCTTTGATGATCTAGCCCTTGGGCTAGGCAGTTCTCCATGCAGTGCGTCGAGCCAAACGTCAGGGACCGTTGGTGCCAGGAAACCATCGGATCGTGCAACGCCAACCAGCTCATGCCCAATATGATAGGCGGCCCCGCCAGTGTGGCCACGTGAAAAGCGATGACCTCAGAGTGTGTGGCCACCCGCATTCGCATTGGGGGTGTTCAATGCGTCACTTCACCCCCCAGCAGTTCTCTTCCATCAATTGTTGTCACTTGCAGCGGAAAATCCAAAGGCCTCAGGTTCAGTTGGTGTTGCACCACAAACTCCTTGCTGAAAAAGGATGCTGAGGCCCCAGAATCAATTAGCGCCAACTCCTCCACCGCCTGTCCATTTGGGAGTTCTAGCACCACCTTCAACATTATGCTTGCTTTGGGGTGTCCAAGCCGGGGACTTTCTGTGCTGCTCCCGCCTGGCTGTTGCCCCGGTTCCCCACCAGCCAGGCCTCTTCATTTCCCGAATGCTGGGGCTCCTCTCCCTCTGCCTGCTGGGTGGCCCCCACCATTCCCTGCCAGTTACGACGCTCTGGGCACACTCTGGCAAAGTGCCCAGTCTTCTGACACACAAAACATCTTTTCCCCGCTTGCCAGTCTTTTTTTTCCTTCCCGCCAGACCGTTGGGCTTTCAAACTCTCCCGCGCCCTGGCTGTGCCTATCTCCATAGGCTCCGGCGCTTGTTGACATTCTGAGGCAGCTGCTGGCATCTCAGGAATGCAGTCACCATGGAAACTCCGCTCTCTGCCTTGCTTCCTTTCCCTCCATCTGGCTTCTAGTCTCAAACCCACCCCAAGAGCAGCCTTTGTTAATTCGTCCATATTTTTAGGTCGTGGCCCCTTGCCAGCTTGTCCTTAATTTCTGGATTAAGTCCATTTTTAAATATAGCTTGTACTGGGTCCGCCTCTAAATCCCACCCCAGTTTCTGTACAAGCATAGCAAACTCAGACCAGTAACTGCATACGGTGGATTTGCCTTGTCTCAAAGCCAGCAGCTCCTCCTGCATTCTGTCAATTAAACTCTGATCTGCATAGATAAAATCCATTGCTTGCCAAAATTTGGCTTCATTTCTGAGGGCTTCATTCCCCGAGGCTATTAACGGCCTGATCCAGCTTCGAGCCCCTCCTCCCAGATGTCTAATGATGTGAGCAACCTTTGCTGCATCGTTCTGATACTTATCTCCTTCAAGTTCCAGAAAATATCTCATCTCTGTTTTGAAATCCAAGTAACTTTCCGTGTCTCCCTGGAACCGTTCCACCCACATGCACCTGCCCCCATCTGCCAATAGCCCACCTTGGGTTCCTCTCTGAGCAGTCCGGGCTTCCTCCAAACGACTCTGCAGGTCTTGGGATCTTTGTTTCAGAGCGACATTTTGCTTTTTCAATTCCAACAGTTCCTTCTCCATGTCGAAGCTGTTTCCTTATTCCACCAGCTTTCCAGCAGAAAAAATAGATTGGAGGGAGCAAGCTGTCAGAGGCTTAATGCTGTCCAGCTGGCCATAGATAAGACTCCGGGCTCCCAGCCAGTTCCAAACAATTGATTTATTTGACAAAGTTCAAACGTACATCTCCAGCGTTTCCATTAACCTCCTTCCCCTTGTGCGCAGTTGCTCCCTCTAATCTTTCTTCCTCCTTTTCCGCACCCAGCATGCAAGTCTGCGAAAACTCCTCCCCTGACTTCCTCTGTGTACAGCATGACTTGTCCCAGGCTCATCCTCCTCCTCCTCCTCTACGTCAGACTGACTGTCAGACGACAGGCTGCTGATAATCTCTTTAGGCTCTCTATAACTGCTGGTTTCTGTCCTTTCATCTTTTCCCGTTTGCGTCTCCCTGACAGCTGGGGTTTATTTTATTTTTTAAAAAAAATTATTCAAAGTTATAACAATACATATTTTCCAAAAACATATCCTTATTCCCCCCCCATTTTTCCTCCCCCCACCCCCCACAAAACCCTTCCCCCCACCCCACCCCACCCCGACTTCCCTCAGTTCCAGTCTTTGGTTTCGCCAATAATGCTATTTTCTTCATGTTACAGAGTTGTATAGATCCTCCAACTGTTTAGCTAATTATTATCAGTAAAAAATTGTGGATGTTTATTCAAAACCTGCCAAGGAGTCCAGTTCACTTTGTTGCGTCTTCAAATACTTTGTGAAAGGTTCCCATTCATCCTTAAAGTCACAGTTATCCTTGTCCCGTAGCTTATGTGTCAATTTTGCCAGTTCTGCATAATCCATCAATTTTTCTTGCCATGATTCTTTAGTTGGGATTTCTTCAGTCTTCCATCCTTGTGCTACCAGAACTCTCGCAGCCGTTGTCGCATACATGAAGATGTTTTTCAACTTTTTTGGCAGGTCTTTCCCTACAATCCCCAACAAAAATGCCTCGGGTTTTTTAACAAATGTTAAATGGAACATTTTCTTCAGTTCATTGTATATCATTTCCCAAAATTTTTTAATTACTTTACAATCCCACCACATATGATAAAATGTTCCCTCCTTTTCCTTACACTTCCAACATATGTTTGAGCTAGTTTTGTACATTTTCCCTAGCTGCACTGGTGTTGTATACCATCTGTACATCATCTTCATGTAGTTCTCCTTCAATAGTGAACAATCTGTAAATTTTAAGTCAGTTTTCCATAATTTAACCCAATCCTCCATCATAATATTGTGATCTACATCTTGTGCCCATTTAATCATAACTGATTTTACTTCTTCATCTTTCGTCTCCCATTCTAATAGTATGCTATATGCCGCCTTCAGTAATTTCACTTTCCCTTCAATCACTTCCGTTTGAAACCTAGATCTAGTATAACTAAATCCTTTCTTACAGTCTTCTTTATATGTTTCATGTAATTGTCGATAATGCAACCAACTCTGAAAGTGGTCTTTGATCTCATCATAATCTCTTAATTTCCATTTCCCATCATGTTCCTTTAATAAATCAGCCTTTCTCCTGGGCATGGTTGGCCAATTGGTGCCAAAGAAAGATAGAACATTCTTTATGTATGCAACAACAGCAGCAAGAATACTCATCGCAAAGCATTGGAAGACACAAGATTTGCCCACCTTGGAAGAATGGCAGATACAAGTGATAGACTATATGGAGATGGCAGAAATGACTGGCAGAATCCGAGACCTGGGAGAAGAGTCGGTGGAAGAGGACTGGAAGAAGTTCAAAGACTATCTGCAGAAATACTGCAAAATTTATGAACGTTAAAATGATGTTGGATATAAAAATAATATGGCATTAGTGCACCCCCAGAAAAATAACCAGATTTATTCAGGATGTCTCTGCAACTCTTGAGTTGGAATATAAATGGCTGCAACATTCCGGAAAAAGGAGGAAAATTTTTCACATATTAAAAAAAGAACAATTGGACATCATCTGCCTGCAAGAAACACATGTGACCAGGCTCCACAGAAAAGTGTTAATAAACAAAGGACTCGGCCAGGAATTTATATCTTCGGACAGAGTAAAGAAGAGAGGTGTGGTGATATATGCAAAAGAGAGCCTGTCACCTAAATTTTTATTTAAAGACGAACATGGAAGAATTTTGGCAATTGAGATACAACATCAAGGAGAGAAGCTTTTGATATTAGGAATCTATGCACCAAATGAGGGGAAATCGGAATTTTACAAGAAGTTGCACGAGACTATGCTGGATTATCTGGACTATAACAACATCATCATGATGGGAGACATGAACGGGGTCGTATCAACTAACATGGATAAGTCACAAAGCGAAAATGTCACAAAAGATGGCAGACTACCAAAGACTTTCTTTGAAATGACAGACAATATGGACCTGATTGACATTTGGAGAACAAAGAACCCCTTGGGAAGAGAGGGAACATTTTTCTCTGAAGCCCAACTGACCTGGACAAGAATCGACCAAATATGGATATCTAGATGTCTGGCACCTAAGGCTAGAAAGGTGGAAATCTGCCCAAAGACCTGCTCCGACCATAATGCAGTAAAGATGGACATGACACTACTACCAACCGGCTCCTTTAGATGGAAGATGAATGACAATTTGTTTAGAGACCAGGAGATCACTAAGAAGGCCCAAAAAGTTTTGAAAGACTATTTTGAGATAAATTTGAACACTACGGTGGAAAAAAGGATTATCTGGGATGCAAGTAAGGCTGTGATGAGGGGGTTCCTGATACAACAGAATGCTGTAAAGAAAAGGACACAAAATGAGCGGAAAGACAAAATTTTGGAGAAAATTAAAGAATTAGAGAAGAAGTTAAGATTAAATCCGAAGTCACAGCCGACTCTGAGAGAAATTAAACTCCATCAAGCACAATACTCTAAATTGATAAACCAGGAAATAGAGTGGAAGATTAAACTAATGAAACAAAAAACTTTTGAATCGGCGAATAAATGTGGAAAACTGCTAGCTTGGCAGTTGAAGAGGAGACAAAAATTAATTACAGTTACAAATTTAGAGATTGAGGGAAGAAACATTCAGAACCCTGTGGACATTAGAAAGTGCTTCCAGAGATATTTCAAAAAATTATACACTCAAGGGCCGCAAGATGAGGTTGAGATTAAACAATTTTTGGAAAAAAATGGACTACCAAAATTGTCACAAGAAAATAGATCAATCCTGAATTGTAAAATAACACGACAAGAGATCAAACAAGCCATTCAGAACATGCAACTGGGCAAATCTCCAGGGCCAGATGGGCTGACCTCCAAGTACTATAAGACATTAAAAGACTATTTGATACAACCACTGATGGAGGTTAGCAATGAAATTATGGAGGGGAAGAGGGCGCCGGAATCGTGGAAGGAAGCTTTTATCACATTGATACCAAAATCGGAAGCTGAAAAGACACAACTTAAGAACTATCGTCCCATCTCTCTTTTAAATGTGGATTACAAAATATTTGCAGACATTTTGGCAAGTAGACTTAAAAAAGTTTTAAATGAAGTAATTCACAAGGACCAGGCAGGCTTTCTCCCAGGTAGACACTTGTTTGCTAATACAAGGAACATTATCGACATTTTGGAACTTTTGCAAACAGACATAAATACAAAAGCAGTGTTAATTTTTATAGATGTGGAGAAGGCCTTTGACAATATTTCCTGGAAATTTATGAAGGGAAATCTAAAAGAAATGGGAGTGGGACGGGGTTTTGAGAATGGGATTGATGCAATATACTCAGAACAAAAGGCTAAATTGATAGTTAACAATGTGGTTACAGAAGAGTTTAAAATCGAAAAAGGAACACGACAAGGCTGCCCTATTTCCCCTTTGCTATTTATTTCGGTTCTGGAGGTGCTCTTGAATATGATTAGAGGGGACCGGTTGGTGGAAGGAATTCAGGTCGGAGCGAAACAATATAAACTTAAAGCTTTTGCAGATGACCTAGTTTTGACCCTGCAGGAGCCAGAATCTAGTACGAAAAGAGTACTACAATTGATTCAGGACTTTGGTCGGGTGGCGGGATTTAAATTAAACAAACAGAAAACCAAGGTGTTGGAAAAAAACTTGACAGATACAGAGTCAGAACGGTTTCAGAGAGAGACAGAATTAAATGTGGTTAAAAAAATAAAGTACCTAGGGGTAAATATAACAGCAAAAAATCTGAGTCTATTTAAGGATAACTATGAAAAATGTTGGTCAGAAATTAAGAGAGACTTAGACAGTTGGACAAAATTGAAACTTTCTTTGTTAGGCCGAATTGCTGCTATTAAGATGAATGTATTGCCAAAAATGTTGTTTTTGTTTCAAACACTACAGATTGTGGACAAGACGGAGTGCTTCCGGAAGTGGCAGAGAGATATTTCTAAGTTTGTCTGGCAGGGCAAAAAGCCCAGAATTAAGTTTAAGATATTAACTGATGCGAAAGAAAGAGGGGGCTTTGCCCTGCCAGACTTAAAGTTGTACTACGAGGCCGCAGCTTTCTGCTGGCTAAAAGATTGGCTACTTCTTGAAGACACTGATGTACTGGATTTGGAAGGTTTTAATAATGCTTTTGGTTGGCATGCATACTTATGGTACGACAAAGTTAAGATCAATAAGGCCTTTAAGAACCATATTGTCAGAAAAGCAGTGTTTAATGTCTGGACAAAATATAAAGACTTATTGGAAAACAAAACTCCAAGGTGGCTATCACCTCTGGAAGCTAAGGCCCGAAAAAGACCCAATATGGAGGCCAAATGGCCAAAATATTGGGAAATATTAGAAAAAGATGGAGACAATTGGAAATTGCAGAGTTTGGAGAAAATGAAGGATAAAGTGAGAGACTGGCTACACTACGCTCAGATTAAAGAAGTCTTTAAAAACGACAAAAAGTTAGGGTTCCAGGTGGAGAAATCGAAATTGGAAACAGAATTGTTAGAACCTAAGACTAAGGTAATTTCAAGAATGTATAACTTGCTGTTAAAATGGAATACACAAGACGAAATGGTTAAATCGGCTATGATAAAGTGGGCACAGGATATTGGCTATAACATCATGTTTGAGGATTGGGAAAGGTTGTGGACCACTGGGTTGAACTTCACTGCATGTAATGCTTTGAAGGAAAATGTAATGAAAATGATATATAGATGGTACATGACCCCAGTTAAACTTGCCAAAATATACCATTTGTCTGACAACCAAAGTTGGAAATGTAAAGGAAATGAAGGAACATTCTTTCACCTCTGGTGGACCTGCCCTAGAGTGAAGGCCTTCTGGGAAATGATATATAATGAGTTGAAAAAGGTATTTAAGCATACTTTCCCCAAGAAACCAGAGGCCTTCCTCCTGGGTATTGTCGGCCAGAGGGTGATAAAGAAGGACAGAACTTTTTTCCTGTACGCAACAACGGCAGCAAGGATACTCATCGCTAAGCATTGGAAAACCCAAGATCTACCCACACTGGAAGAATGGCAGATGCAACTGATAGACTATATGGAACTGGCCGAGATGACCGGCAGAATCCGAGACCTGGGAGAGGAGAGGGTTGAAGAAGATTGGAAGAAATTTAAGATGTATTTGCAAAAATACTGTAATTTGGTTGAATGTTAAGAAGGATGCTAGATCACAAATAACTGAGCACCACTAAATTAGATGGAATTGGGATGACAAGTGAGAAATATAAACCTTCTGGAGAACTATTAGATTATATTTAAATGAACGGGGCACAAGAACGTAAACAAGATGATAAATTGCTGGTAAAAATTTACAATGATGTAAGTGGGAGCGGGAGACGTGAGAGAGTCCAAAGAAGTTATGAAACTATGTTACGATACATGTTATATTGGTTATTATTTTTACACTTGTATTTAAAAATTTTAATAAATATTTTAAAAAATAATAATAATATGGCATTAGTGACAAAGTTAAAAAGAGTATGCAAAAAAGGGTTAAAGACTAGAGATATATTATGTCGAATTTAAACAATATGGCACAAGCGACTAAGTTATAAGGAATAGCTAAGAATCAAATTAAAAAGAGAAGAAAGATTGGTGACAGAATAGGTTGAACTATATAACTTTCAATGAGATTGGAAGAGGGTAAGGATTTGCTGAATCTGATTGGGCAAAGGGGAACACAAAAAAGGGAGATGTGAGGAAGTCAAGAAGGAGGGTTAAATAACTATGATGTTAAAAATTGGATTTTTTCTTTTTTATGTTTTTTATTATCTTTTTTGATGTATTTTTTCTTTTGTGTCTGTTTTTTGTTGTATGTATCTACGTGTTTCTTTTGTAAAATCTCAATAAATATATATATTTTTTAATGTTCCTTTAATAAATCAGCATATGTGAGCCATTTTCCTTTCTTTCCCAGTGGTTTGAGCAGTAATGCTTCATGTGGTGAAAGCCACCACGGAGTCTTTTGTTCCAATAAGTCTTTATATCTCTCCCATACTCTCATTAACGATTTCATGATTATATGGTTGTAAAAGCTTCTATGAATCTTCCCTTTCCCGTACCCTAAGTATGCATGCCAACCAAATCTGTTGACATGTCCTTCTAGTTCTAGTGCCTCTTGATTGTCCAATCTCATCCAGTCCCTGATCCATACCAAACAAGCAGATTCGTAATACAATTTAAGGTCTGGGAGGGCAAACCCGCCTCTATCTTTTACATCTGTAAGTATTTTATGTTTTATCCTTGGCCTTTTGCCCCCCCCCCCCCAGATAAATCTTAAAATCTCTTTCTGCCATTGTTTAAAGCATTCATCTTTCAGGATGACTGGTATTGATTGAAAAAGAAATAGCATTTTAGGCAACACATTCATTTTAATCGCTGATATTTTTCCTAACATTGAGAGATTCATTCTGCTCCATATTTCTAAATTTCTTTTTACCTCAAGCCAATTTTTTCATAGTTATTTTTAAATAGGTTTATATTTCTTGATGTTAACCAAATCCCTAAACATTTAACCTTTTTATGGAATTCAATTTCAATATTTTGTTCTAATCCGGTTCTTTCTTCTTCCTTCAAGTTTTTAACTAATAATTTAGTTTTATTCCCGTTTAGCTTAAATCCTGCCACTTCCCACAGCTGGGGTTTAGATTAGATAACCGTTTGGTTCCTCCTGGCTCTGTGTGATTCTGCAAGCGTCGGCTAATTCCTCATGTCCAGTTGTTTCTTTGTGTAGCCATTTTATTCTTCCTACCTTTTTTCCTCATGAGAAAGCATCTACTCCCACATAGATGCAGTGCAATAAGGAATATTCGATATGGATTTCAGGATATGTCAGACAACCATGAGGGCATCTACAAAGCATGGTTTCTGTGTGAAGATGTCTTTTAGCTGAAAGGAAAGGCATGACAACATGACTGCATTGTGAATAATAATAATAATAATAATAATAATAATAATAATAATAATAATAATAATTTATACTCTGCCCATTTGGTTGGGTTTCCCCAGCCACTATGGGCGACTTACAGCATATCTAAAATCATAATAAAAACATCAAGAATTAAAAACCTCTTGATACAGGGCTGCCTTCAGATGTCTTGTAAAAGTTTTATAGTTCTTTATCTCCTTGACATCTGATGGGAGGGTGTTTCACAGGGAGGACACCACTGCTGAGAAGGTCCCCTGCCTGGTCCCCTGTAGCCTCACTTCTTGTAGTGAGGGAACCACAAGAAGACGCTCAGAGGAGGACCTCAGTGTCTGAGCTGAACGATGGGGTGGAGAGGCTGCTTCAGGTATGCTTGGCCGAGGCTGTTTAGGGCTTTAAAGGTCAGCACCAACACTTTGAATTGTGCTCAGAAACATACTGGGAGTCAGTGAATATCCTTTAGGTGTTATATGGTCCTGGCAGCCACTTCCAGTCACCAATGTGCAAAACAAATAAATAGGTATGTAGACATCAAATGTAAATGTTAAAAAGTTACAATTATGGATACATGTATGCAGACTAAAGAGCTATCTGCATTGCCACTGTGTTTTGTTATTCTCTTGTTTTCGCTGTTCTTAGAGCCGTCCATCCTTGAATTCTCACCTCTCTGCTGTTCTCAGTTGTCACAGCTAGGTAAGATAAGATAATTTATTACGGTCGGAGACCAGCTTATAAAACACACTTGGGGGTATAGTCACAGAAGTAAAACAGACAATTAAAACAATGTAGAACTATAAATTTAGAAACAATGTACAACAATAAACTATCCCAGGGAGTTGACTCAGAGTCACCCATGGAACCGAGTTTGGGGATTTTCATGCCGGACTATTTTGAGTTGGGCGATGGTCTGCGCCTACAGATTTGTACACAGAATCTGGCGACCATCCAGGTCATCTTCTGATCTTTGCCTAACAGCAAAAGGTCAAATTTTTGCTTTTGCAGGAGGTCGGCGAGCCTCACCAGTAGGGGATCAATGATCTTACTACGTGCCTCTTCATAAAAGGGACATCTAAAGAACAAGTGTTCTGGGCTTCCTATCTCTCCCAATGGACAGCAGCAAAGTCTCTGAGCATAGGGGACTTTTCTAAAGGCTCCATCCAGGACTGGTGAGGGAAGAGCCGAGCTTCTGGTGAGTGTAAAGGCCCTCCTTGCATTTCTAGATACAAGAAAGAAGAGATATGCTGCTGGTGCGGCTATATATCTCTCAATTTCTCCAATTTTATAGTTGGGGCACCTTGCGCAGTCCTGTTGTCTCTCAGTGTCTAATATTCTTTGCCTGACCATAGCTTTTGCCTGGCCCAAGCCCAGACTTAGAAGGGCTTGAGGGGCAAAACCCAGTTTTTGGAGGGTGTTCAGGACTGCAGTCTGCCAGCCTGACTGGAATTGGTCACAGAGGATCAATGGGGCTATCCCTCGGGGGAGCAGATTCAATGTCAGCCATTTGTAGATTTATGTTAGGCAGATGCTAGCCTCCACTCTCATCATCCCCATTTCCAATCTAACCCATGCGTTTGAGACACATCTGGGGACTTGGATGAGAGCTCTAAGTGAAGGCTGAACCTTGTCCTTGCCAGGGAATCGTTTGCCCGCGTCCCCAGTGCCGAAGAGAGAGAGCAAAAAGCACCAGGAAAGGTTCTTCTTTGGAGAAAAGAGTTTATTGCAATCTGTGCACAGAGACAACCAGCAGGATACCTCCTGAAAGACTGGCTGTAAAGCAAGACACTTCAGCAGACTTTCTTATACTTTTCTGAACACTCTCCCCCCTCCCATATCTTCTCAAAAACTTCCCCAATCAGCTGGCAAATGTTCAACTTATACCCTTATATGGCACATCTATATTGCTTGCTAAACATTCCTTCTTCCTCATATCTATCTTTCTGCTGGCTAAGCACTCCCCTTCCCCTTCTGCTTACACGTGTCTTCCTTAGCAGGCTGGTTAAATTTGCAAACAGCTACAATTTTCTTGCAAGCTAACAAGGCAGGAAATGGACTCCTGACCTGCCAGACAAATTTAGCAAACAGTCACTGGCTGTGTGCTAACTGTCTGACCACAATTTTGCAGAAGTAGGATTAGCACAGGATTAGCACAGGAATTTACTGCAGATAATATTTGAGAGAAACCCTTCTTAGGTACAAAGTACAAGGTACAGAGAATATTGAGGGAAAACAGAGAATATTGAGAGAAACCTTTCCCATTTCCCTTCATAAGAAGTCTAGATTGAAGTCTCACAAGGGGGGAGAAAGCAGAGGAAGGCGGGCCCAAAAAGGAACCATAAAGGAGTTGTGCCAAAGTTTTGGCCTTGTATAAATTTAGAGCTGCGGGGACGAAGAAGCCCCCTTGTGCTCTGAAGAATTTAAGGATACAATTTGCGGTTTTTCCCGCTGAACTCCCGGTGGAGTTTATGTGTAGTTTGTTGGTTCCTGAGGCCTGTACCACCATTCCTAGATACTTGTAGTTTGTGACTTGTTCTAATTTATGGCCTTGGAGTTCCCAGCTTCTAAGCTTTGGTTTTCCCCCCAAAAGCGAGTATCTTGGTCTTTTGATAGTTGATTTTGAGACATTCAGATTCACAGTATGCTTTCTTAGTGCTCTTTTGAGTCCAATGGGGGTTCTAGATAGAATTACCGCACCATCGGTATATAGCAGGACCGAAATATGCCGATTTGCAAGCTTCGGCGGGTGGAGTTCTGAGTCATTGAGTGCAGATACTAAGTTATTTAGATAGAAATTGAATAGTAGAGGGGCCAATAGGCACCCTTGCCTGACTCCTTTGAAGGTTTTAATGGGGTACATTAGGTGTCCTAGGCGGCTGCACCTGACTCCAAGAGCCATGTTTGCGTGTAGTGCCTGGATTAAGAGAAGGAGCCTTCTATCTATATTGGTACCCTGTAGTCTGTCCCAGAGTCTGGTTCTGCAGACTGTATCAAAGGCTGCTTTTAGGTCAACGAAGGCAGCGTATAGTGAGGCCTGCCCTCCTGATTTGTATTTGTCGATGAGATGTTGTAACATTAGACAGTGATCTGTCGTGGACCTTCCGGGTCTGAAGCCCGCTTGTTCTATTGCCAGGATATCTTCATTCTCTAGCCATTCTGTAAACTTATTCAGGGGGTGCTTTGAGTAGAGCTTACTAATCACACTTAATAGGCTAATCGGCCTATAATTCGCTGGGTCCCCTCTGTTGCCCTTTTTATAGATTGGGACTATTATGGCTGTTCCCCATTCCCTTGGGATGCGGCCAGTGTCATCTATGTAAGTGAAGAGGGTGGCTAAGAAAGGTGCCCACCAATCCGCCTGTGCTTTTATCATTTCTGGCGTAATGCCGTCTGAGCCTGGGGCTTTGGCCGTTTTCAGTTGGTTTATATATGATTTCACTTCAGTTACTGAAACTGGCGGCCATTTAGCCAGTTGTTCTATATTATAATTCCGTAGTGGAGGTTCAGCGTCCTCGTACAAAGATTGGAAGAATGAGACCCAAAGGCTAGGGGGAATTTGTGAGGTTAAGGGGGAAATAGCTTTATGGGTGCAAGAATCTACCAGTTTCCAGAATAGTGTCTGATCTTTTGCTTTTGCCACACTAATTAATTCTAGCCAACATTTTCTGGTATAGACATTCTTTTGGTGGAGTATTAGGTCTTTATACTCTTTTTTTAGGGCACGGACGGCAAGATAGGCTTCATGTCTGACAGAATTTTTGGCTGTCAGGGTGGATTTGTAAGCATTTTGCAGGGCTTTCTTTGCCTCAAAGCAGGTGTAATCAAACCAGGGTTTATTTGATGTTATTGGTTTAGTTGGCCTTTTCTCTGTGGTATTAAAAAGATGGGGTTTTAATTGTTGGAGCAGGCTCTCATACTTGGAAACTCGGTCCTCAGGCCTAGGATTATTCCCAAAGCCAGTTGAAATTGTACGGAGTTTTTCAGAGGTTAGAATCTTCTTCAGTTTGGAGTCAAGTGCAGGGGTCCATTTGACTCGGCAACTAGGTTGCTCTAATGCGGTGATCTCTGCAGGGTATACTGTTCTCAGGAAGGGTGACTCGTTTAACGGAGACACCTGGAGGTGCAAAGGGAAATGGTCCCCCTCTATGAATGGGAGCACTTTTAAATTCACTATTTTTGTTAGCAATTCGCTGTCCGCCAACATATAATCAATTGTGCTGGATCTTACCCCAGACATGAATGTATATTCCCCGGGGATTTCACCCCTGGTGCAACCATTTAGGATATGAAGACTTAGCTGCCTAGAGAATTTGAGGAGGCAGGCTCCAGCAAAATTTGAATGTTGATCCTTTGACTGCCTTGGTAGTTGTAAAGCCTCCAGGCCAAAGTCGTCAGGGTACCCTATTTTTTGCCTGTATTTGGTTTCTAAACTGGGGTCATCAGGACCTAACCTTGCGTTTAGGTCGCCCACCAGCAGGATCTTTGCTCCCGGATAGTCTGTTAGCAGTAACCTGACATAAGAGCCCAGTCTATTCCAGATGCCCTCAATATGGGTTTTTTTTGCTTGTTGGGGGGATATAAGCGTTGATAATTAGTAAACTGCAGTTTCCCCAGGATATGAGTAGGGCCATTGCTAGGTGATCTAGGGGGGACAGTTCTTTGCAGGTGACATTTAGGCAGAGTGAGATTAGGATGCATAATCCCCCCCCCTTGAGCCTCCCTGGTCCTCTGCCTGCAACCGCTCTCACTGCATATGTATAGTATCCTTCCAATGATGGATTTTCAGCCACCAACGTCTCTTGGCGAGCGATGATATTAAAGTTTTGATGGTAGAAGGGAATGTCTGTAGAATGGGAGAGGCATCTGGACCAGCCGGCAACATTCCAGGAGATGATGTTTAGGGCAGTAGTTGATTCTTGGGTTTTTAGATTCCAGGCACTCATAGCACAGCTAGGTAGTTGTCAGGGAACTGCCATCGGAGAGACAGGTGGTGGACAGGCTCCAGGAGAATAGGAGAGAATCTGCAGCAGAAGAGGGAACCAGCAGGGGGAGTGCAGGAGTCACAGCGGAGGGGAGGCTCTGGGATGCTTCCAGTGAGAGTAGTGGAGAGGTAACGGGACCCCCGTTGGGAACTCCCACCCTTCGCCGGAAACTGTCACGCAGAGAGTCACGAAGGCGCATGTCCGTCAAACAGCTTTTATGTTGGCGTAAATTCCGTAGACGCCCACTGTCAGATTCTACCAGCGACTGACGGAGTCATGCTTTGGGGGCTCCGTTAGTGCATCGGTTTGGATGACCAGCCAAACCCCAGAGGGATCAAGCTTTTACGCACAAGCAGCTCATTATCCCATCACAGCAATCTGACAGTCTTTGAAAGCAGCTTGTGCAAGCAGAAGGCATCATGAGCGAACCAGCCGGAACCGGAGGAGCAGGAGCTGGAGCTGGAGCAGGTCCAAGCCTGGAAGAAAGGTACAGGGCGTTGGAGGTCCAGCTGGCGCTGCAAACGGCGAGGCTCGAGGAGAGGAGGGCTCAAGATGCAGATAAGGGGAAGACCACCCCACTTGCCAGACGGGTGCCTGGACTGGTGCAGAAATTTGGGGGGGGATCCCCGGAACTATCAAGCCTTTAGGACAGAGATGCAATATGCTCTCAATCTACTGTTTGATGACTTCCCCGACGAGAACTCTAGAGTGGCGTACGTGATTGGCCATCTAGAGGGAGGGGCGAGGGAGTGGATTCGGCCCCTGATGGCAGCCAATAATGAAATCTTAAAGGACACAATGAAGTTTTTCCGCGCCATGGACTTGATGTTTTCCAGCGAGATCGAGCAGGGAGTGGTGCGCAGGCAGTTAATGGCGTGTAAACAGGGGAGCCGATCTGTACGTGAGTACTGGACTGAGTTCACCATGCTGATTCATAGACTTGGGTGGGACCTTGCTAGTGAACCTATTCAAATGCTGTTTGAAGAAGGTCTCTCTCCGGCAGTGAAAGATGAACTTTCCCGGGCGCCTAGGGCGGAGTCTATGGATCAGCTGACTAAATCAGCGCTGTCCATAGGATCACGCCAGGAAGCTAGAGCTATGGAAAAGCGGGAAGGAAAGGGGGAACGTTGGAAGGACTTCCGCATTCCAGAGATTCCGGAGCAGCCTTTCCCGCCAGCAGAGCCGATGGAACTTGGAACAGCGCGCGCGCGCGCAGTTTCAAACACCAGTGAAGGGCGGAAGAAGGAGGGAAAGAGCGGCAAGAGATGCTATCTCTGCCAACAGCCAGGTCACTTTGCCAGAGTCTGTCCGCAAAGGAAGGAATGGCAAGGGATGGCGGGAACTGTTGGGGGGAAGGAGGAAGAAGAAATCACGGAGCAAGTAAAAGCCAACGCCTGGTTGCCAACATCAGGGCACAGCAGCCAGGCCAGGGAGTAATGAATGTGCCCACGCCGGAACCTCCAAGACCAGCGCTTGTGATAGAGGTGTTGCTGGAACTGGCAAACGGACACCCACTGAAGATAAAAGCGCTATTGGATTCAGGTAGCTCATGTAATTTCATGAGCAAAGAGTTTGCAGCTGAACACCAGATACAGACTATCCCATTGAGTAAGCCTTTGCAGGTTACCACGATTGATGGGAGGGAGCTGTTGGGAGGAGAAGTGAACCAACAGACTGTACCAATGATAATGAGGGTGGCACGACACACCGAACTGATAGCGTTTAACGTAGCCACCTTGGGAGGAGCTCCTATTATCTTGGGTATGAGCTGGCTGGCGCTACACGATCCGCTAGTAGGCTGGCATCAGAGAGTGGTTTCCTTTGGATCAGCACATTGCCTAGAACACTGCAAGGAGGGAGAGGCTCAGGCAGGCGCCAGGGCCACTCTAGCAGGGATGGAAGTGATGGACAAGGGGAGGGTGCCACCACAATACGCTGACTTGATTGACGTATTCAGCGAAAAAGAAGCAGATAAACTGCCCCCGCACAGACCCTTTGATTGTCAAATTACCTTACTCCCAGGAGCACAATTGCCAGTGGGCAAGCTGTATGCAATGTCAGACAGTGAGATGCAGGAGTTAAGGGAGTTCATTGACAAGAATCTCAAGCGAGGTTTCATCAGAGAGTCACGAGCGGTGGGGGGCAGCCCAGTGTTCTTTGTGGACAAAAAAAACACGGGCAAGCCCAGGCTTGTATGTGATTTCAGGGCCCTAAATGCAGTGTCAGAACCAGTGACTTTCCCTATGCCTAGAATTGATGACATTCTAACACAGGTGAGAAAAGGGAAAATTTTTACCAAGCTGGACCTTAGGGGGGCATATAACTTGATACGTGTGAGAAAGGGGGATGAGTGGAAGACCACTATGTTCACCCCCTTGGGGGCCTTTGAGTACCTCGTTATGCCTTTCGGATTACAAGCGGGCTCCGCCTGCTTTCAATCATTCATGAATCACGTCCTGGGGCCACTGCTCTACAAGAACTGCGTAGCGTTCTTAGATGACGTCCTGGTGTACTCAGACAATGAGGAGCAGCATGTGCGAGATGTAAGAGAGGTACTGAGCAAGCTGCGAGAAAACCGGCTGTGGGTGAAACTGGAGAAGTGTCAGTTTCATACCAAGGAGGTGGAATTCCTGGGGTACCGGTTGTCTGACAAGGGATTGGCCATGGATCCCAGCAAGGTTCAAGCGGTACTGGAATGGAAAACACCAAAGACCAAGAAGGACGTGCAAAGGTTCCTGGGCTTCGGAAACTTCTATAGGAAGTTCATCAAAAACTTTGCCCATTTAACAGCGCCCATCACGGAATGTCTTAGTAGCAAAAAGAAATTTGTTTGGACGGGAGAAGCGCAGAGGGCGTTCGAACGCTTAAAGCAGGCGTTTGCGTCGGAAGAGCAACTTTTGCACGTGGATCTACAACAACCAATGAGAGTGGAGACTGACGCGTCAGACCGAGCGGTGGGGGCCGTTCTTCTCCAGCCGGGAAAAGATACGTCTGAATGGAGACCGTGTGCATTCTTCTCGCGGAAGTTGAACAAATCCGAGAGGAATTACACAGTGTACGACCGAGAACTGCTCGCCATTCATGAAGCATTCCGGAAATGGCGGCACTTGCTGATTGGGGCGCAGCACAAGGTTCAAGTCCGAACTGACCACAAAAATCTGGAATACTGGAGAACAGCCCGAGTGCTGAACCAGAGACAAGTGCGATGGGCCCAGGAGTTCTCCAAATTCCACTTTGAGATTCGTTACGTGCCCGGCTCCGAGAATGTGAGGGCGGACGCTCTTTCCAGGTAACCTGAGTACTTAGAGGGGGAGGGAGCGCCTGAGGCAAGGCATGTAATCCCTGAAGACCGCTGGGTGTGTGGGGCGGCATTGGTGGGGCAGAGGGAACTGATAGAGGGTACTGAGAACGATGAATACGCCCAAGAGAAACTCAGAGAGCTCCAGAGGACAGAGGAGAACACAGGGGGGTTTGAAGAAAAGAACGGGGCGTTGTATTACAAAGGGGCACTGTACATACCCGACGGGGAACTGAGGGGCAGAGTACTCAAGCAGTTGCATGACAGCCCCACAGCGGGACATTTTGGACAGCACAAAACCATGTGGTTGGTTACCAGGGAGTTTTGGTGGCCCAATGTGAGGGAGGACGTACGGGAATATGTCAGGGGTTGCGACAGGTGCCAGCGAGCGAAAGGAGAGAGGGTGGCGCCAGCGGGGCTATTACAACCCTTACCCACGCCCGAAAGGCCATGGGAGGCAGTATCCATAGATTTTATGACGGACCTGCCAAAATCCAAAGGCAAAACAGCTGTCATGGTGGTGGTAGATCAATTAACCAAGATGTGTCATTTTATAGCTTGTTCACATGCAGTCACAGCGGAGGAAACCGCCAAGTTGTTTGTAGAACATATTTTCAAGTTGCATGGCGCCCCCTTGAGGGTGGTCAGCGACAGAGGGAAACAATTTACTTCCAGGTTCTGGAGGAAACTTATGAGCTTACTGCACGTAGAACTCAATTTCTCAACTGCCCGGCACCCAGAAACCAATGGGCAAGCGGAAAGGGCAAATGGGATTTTACAACAATACCTGAGGTGTGATGTAAAAGACAGAGAAAATGATTGGGTGGATAAGTTACCTCTAGCAGAATTTGCCTACAACAACGCGGAGAACGTGTCCACAGGGATGAGTCCCTTTCTGGCAAATTATGGGTGTCACCCCCGTGCATTCCCAGGAGAGGGAGGGGAGAGGTGGAGCGTGCCGGCGGCGGAATATTTTTTTGAAGAGATGGAGGCGATCCACCGTCAGCTTCAACTTAACTTAGAGAAAGCCAAGGAAGAATATAAGAAGCAAGCAGACAGAAATAGGAGGGAAGGTGAAACTATAAGGGTGGGGGACCGGGTGTGGTTGTCCACCCAAGGGCTACCGTTCAAGGGCGGGAGTAAGAAATTGAGGCCCAAAAGATTGGGACCCTTTGAGGTCATACAGCAGGTCAACCCAGTGGCATTCAAACTCAGGCTGCCCAGTCACATGAAATTACATCCAGTATTTCACAGGTCATTACTGTCGCCGTACCGAGAGGGACGTGAGTGGGGGGAGCGTGAGAGAGAGGCCACCCAAACGCCCGTGATAGAAGAGAGAGCGCGCAACATGAACGTGGCAGGAATCATTGATTCCAGGTGGAAGGGGAATCAGGTGGAATATCTGGTAGAATGGGAGGGGGAAGTAGAGTCGGAAAACACTTGGGTACCAGCAGAGGTAGTCAATGACGAGGTTTTAATAGAAACATTTCATCAGTGTTTCCCAAGAAAACCGCAACCCGTGGCACGATTTAGAAGGGAACACTTTGGGACCACCGATGAGGAAGGAGAGTTTGAAGGGTTCCCAGAGTCAGGGGTGGGTGAAGAAGCCGACTCCGACGAAGAAGAGGAAGACGGGGAGAGAGACGGTACGCCGTGGCTAGAAGTGTTAGAATCCTCGGACGACGAGGAGAGTTCCTTCAGGGGCTTTCCGCCCTCACCGCCAGTGGGAGAGGAGGCGGGAGGGGGTGAAGGGGGCCCTGGGGGGGAGGTGGATGTCAGGGAACTGCCATCGGAGAGACAGGTGGTGGACAGGCTCCAGGAGAATAGGAGAGAATCTGCAGCAGAAGAGGGAACCAGCAGGGGGAGTGCAGGAGTCACAGCGGAGGGGAGGCTCTGGGATGCTTCCAGTGAGAGTAGTGGAGAGGTAACGGGACCCCCGTTGGGAACTCCCACCCTTCGCCGGAAACTGTCACGCAGAGAGTCACGAAGGCGCATGTCCGTCAAACAGCTTTTATGTTGGCGTAAATTCCGTAGACGCCCACTGTCAGATTCTACCAGCGACTGACGGAGTCATGCTTTGGGGGCTCCGTTAGTGCATCGGTTTGGATGACCAGCCAAACCCCAGAGGGATCAAGCTTTTACGCACAAGCAGCTCATTATCCCATCACAGTAGTAAATTCAAAGATGTTACAAGCACTCTTGTTGTGTAGCTGTTCTGCAGTCTTGGACAAAGCAGTAGAGTTCTATGGAACACTAGGAGGATTTTAGAATCTGAGTTTGAAGATTCACAGGCTACATCATTTGTGTTAGTACACTATGAGATTTCAGGTGACACCATTTTCTGACCATTTCTGGATCTCTGATGGAAACAGAAATACTGTCTACTTTATGTATGTGCTACTTAAAAATTGTAGTCAATTAATGTCTTGCAAAACAAGAAAACAAAAGAGGATACAGATTTGCATAAAAGTTCAATAAGCTGATTTAAACATATAGGTGCAAAATTAAAAATAGTTATATATGATTTGATGGAATAGTATAGAAGACTGTGGCCATGTGACCTGTGTGCTTGACAAGCCTGCTGCCTACATATTGTGTGTTGATGGACAACAGCCCCTGCTCTCCCTTCTTATGATACTTTGTTTTTAAACTAAACTTGAATTGGACACTCCTTCAAACAGAAGACATCTTCAGACAGAGGGATATCCTCTGTTAAGCAGAACACATAGCCTCCCTTTACTTAGATAGTTCATAGTACACGGAACTGCTGCTTTCTAAGCAGGAGGTGGTAGATTTTAGTGGTGTGATAAACTGAACAACATGGGTCCAGTGATCCAAGAGGTTAGAGACCTCTGTTTGAATGAACAACCCTTCTGTAATATAGGGATAAAACTGAAAGTACGCTATCAATTGCCCCCAGTAAGGATTCTGTGGCTCACATTTGTCTTACATTTTTTTGACCTAGGAAACCTCAATGCATTCCAGAGTTCCGGGGGGGGGGGTACAAGGCAAGCTATGAAAGGTAGGGCAATGATACCTGTGGCTCTACCTTAAGCTTTGCCTAACTGTTCTTAATAAACTTCATTGTAGTACTTAGCAGCTGAGCACTGTAACGGAAATGTCAAGTCGGAAGGTCAACTCCACTGTGGTAGAACTCGGATCATCACATTTCCTGCTAGGAAATTACAGTGGTACCTCGGGTTACATACGCTTCAGGTTACAGATGCTTCAGGTTACAGACTCCGCTAACCCAGAAATATTACCTCGGGTTAAGAACTTTGCTTCAGGATGAGAACAGAAATTGTGCAGCGGCAGCGCAGCAGCAGCAGGAGGCCCCATTAGCTAATGTGGTGCTTCAGGTTAAGAACAGACTTCCAGAACGAATTAAGTTCTTAACCTGAGGTACCACTGTACTGAAAAATACAGGTTTTTCGGGACTGTACAACTCCATTTCTTATCTCAAGAAAATTGCAGCCAACAAATTATACACTGATAATAAAGCCTTTGGGAGAAACTGGGAGGAGAGAGAGAGAGAGAGAGAGAGAGAGAGAGAGATGATAATTCAATTGCTTAGGTAATAGTGTTTGCCACTTGCCAGGTAAGACTGTGAGTAACTCCCTGTTGCTATTAAAACTGTGCATTTACACAGGGCTGTTCCTTCTCCTGGAGTCATTAGTGGCAGAGGGTTGGCATGTCAGTCAAAATTCTCTTACATAACCCCGAAGGAAGAGAAAAATGGTTTTGAGTTGCTTGTTGAAACCTTTGCATTGTAATTGGAAGTGCCTGTTGTTGCAGCATAGCTCTTGAATTGATGTTGTGTTTCACTGTATTGATTACACATGAAACATTGTCCTCCTTTATGCATATCCCCTCATGTGATGTCAGGGGAGCAAGGCATGCTCCTTAGCTCTGTCCCCTAGCTGTTCCCCCCCATTGTGGAACTGGAGGCTGATCATCTATAGGCGATACCCTTTCCTGATTTAGTATCCTGACCTGGCACAACAGTACCAGATGGGCCGGTAAGTGTGAAAACTAAGACTTCTCTACAACATTCTTTGTACCCTATGAGTCGGGAGGTGGTGGAATGGCTGGATCCCATAGTAGTTAATTTATTGTGCATCAGTGAAATGTTGAACCATGCTTTTCTTTCCAACACTTATTGCTGTAAAATGGCTTTTCGACCAAATGCTCACATGTAATTTTCTTGCACCCTTAAGCACACACTGTCTTTTTTTGCTAGCTCAAGCAAAGCTTGTCTTCTCCTTTTTAATCTTTTAGGGGAAAGTTTCCCAAAGTCACCAAGTTCTAAATTAGGACGTTAAAGAATAAAAATGGTCTTGCGGATCTTAAAGGGTCTACAAAAAAGAATGCTGGAAGAATGTTCATGTGGGTTCTTTGACCCGGGCTTTGAAACGTGGCATGCATTGCTTTAACTCAGATGGTTAAGGAAGATATAAGTGTTAAATCTGCATGCAAAGCAGATGCTCAGCTACTGAGCTACAGCTCTACCGCCCCCCCCCCCATTTTGTGAATATGTGATTAATACACTGGGACATTGCAAAACAGAGATATAACACAAGGCAAAATACAATAACCACACAGAATAAGCTTATCTATCTTGCTGAGGACATCCTCTGATGCTTTGAATTTAACTCCCAGTATATGCAGAAGATTCTTCTGTTTAAGTTTAGAATAGGATTGTGTACTGCCACAAAATTTGATTTGGATTCCAAAAGAGCAAGTTTTTGGTCCAAAGTGCTTTGGAGGCTGTTGACTTAGGGTCCAAATCCCAATTTGGAACAAAAAAAAGTTTCATACCTAGGGGTGGGAAAGAAATTCAGTTCAGTTCACATTTAAAGGTGAACTTGCCTAATTCACATTTTGGAAAACAATGTGTGAACCAAAGCACAGCCATCCTTTGAAATTCACCCCCCCCCCCTGAATTTTGCAGTGCAGTTGCCCAGTCAAAGTTGTTGTTGTTGTTGGCATCTGTCTGGCAGTTTTTCTTGGAGTATGCTGATTTCTAAAGTCCTGCAGATGTTCTGTCAAAATGGAGTGCAGGGCCATGAATGATGCTGCCTCCTGTGATGTTTACACATTCAACTGAATGTCAGTGTGCTGAACATATATGGGTTTCTCTTTATGGGGAACCATGGGAAGCCAATCATACAGAAAGTCATACAAAGCCACTTCCGCCATTCGGAGGAGGTGGAGTTGTGGGCTTCACGGCCCCACCACATGTGCGGCGGCTGGAACCCAGCCCCCGTGCAATTGGGGGGATTCCAGGCTGCATCACCTCCTGGCCAGCCAATCGGCTGGCTCTGGGGGTATGGCCTGTCTTATTTAAACCAGGATGCGGCTGGGGATCTCCCTCTTTGCCGCCTGCCAGCTGTTCCTGCCTTTTCCTCTTCGCTAACTAGTTGGACCTCACAGTTTCTTCCTTCCACGTGGATGCAGGATTTTATCACCCGAGCTACACTCCGCACGACAAGATGGGTAGCGAGGTGTTTTTAGCACACCGATTCCTGCCGGATTCGCTGCCTGCATCCAGAAGGCTTTTCTCCAGTTGCACAGAGCGGTACCGCCACCTCCTCCTCTCCAGAAACAGCTCTCCGCTTATGAACACAGTATTGGGTGTTTGAGTGTGGGCGTGCTTGGCCAGTCTCTGTGGTAACCATTTTATGCGGGGCTGATTGTGAAGGGGTGGGACAATTGCATGGTTCACAACCCCCTTTTTCTTTTCCTAACGCCTAACTGTTTAATTCACAAGGTCCTTGCCTTTAACAATTGTGTGTGTCTCCTAATTGTTTTACCCCTGCTGATCTTGGGCCCCTTGCCTTGTGGGACAAAGGGGTTTTCAGCGCAAAAGGCACACTGCTGATCGACGCTCTGCATATTCCCCCCTTTTTTCTTTTGTTTTTCCTTTCTAAAAGCAGCTGGTCTTTCATGTTCGCAGCTGTGTTCATTTACCCCCTCCCCCCTGCGGCTGCAGGCGGTGGTTTTGGATTTCGTTGCATCGCTGCCTTTTAATCTTTGCCTTGAGTGAGCCCATAGATTTGCATTTGTTTCGCCCAGCTCTTTGCTGCACATGGAAGTGGCTTTGTTTATTTTGAATAGCAGAGCACGTGGCCAGGCGCCTTCTTGGCATGGGCCTCCTTTGTTTACATGTGTGGGGAGAAACCCCACCGGTAGCTCCATCATCGTCTGAGTAATTGTGGGTTTTTTATATTACTTAATCTTTCTATTAACCTCAAAAATAAGAATAGAAAGAATAAAGAATAAAAAATAAAAATAAAAAATAAAATATAATAAAAATATATATTTAAAAAATCCTTTAATTAAAGCTACAGTGCTTTATACCCATGTCAGGGATTTTTACAAATATCCTCTATTTCCAGCGATTAATTGAAAACTGCCTGCTGGTTGTCTTTCCTAATATCCTTCTGCCTGATTCCCCCATCTCCCTGGCAGCATCCCAACACCTTCTACTTTTGGAATACTGTGTGTTCTGTTTAAAACCCTCTGGAAGCTTCAATTCCTTGCTAAGTTTACTTGCTTAGACTGGTAGTAACTGTTTCACTGTGTGATACATTGTTTTCTGTTGCCTAACAATATTGTGCTATTTGCTGTACTGCTGGTTACATTGTGGCAGCGTACATTGCTACATTGGGGCTTTTATCATCAGCTTGTGTTACACAGTGCTACTTTATCGGAATCCCAGCCTTGAGGTAGTAACGTAGCTGCAGGCTGCTATACATTTTCATTTGCTGGAAGAAAAATTACTAATTCCTGAATAATTGACACAGCTTCCTTTTGAGTAAGGGGATTATCTCATGCCCTGTGGTTGGTCCTTGGGGTAGATAATTATCATAAAGCAAAGTTTATTAGGGGAATTCATCACTACTGGACTACAGTAATTAATATCACGCATTAGTTAATTATATTTCAGCCAATTTATTGCAGGGGGCCTGGAGATTTATTAAAAAACCTCTTAGATATAAATAATTTAGCAGGGTTGCTCAGGGCAGTTGCTGCTTTAGTCTCATACTGCCATAGGGAGTGTGGGGAGCACAGAAGCGTTCAATATTTTGTGGTGAAAAATAAATAAATATACATAAATAATAGATAAATTGATCTTCCTTTATCAGCTAATTAGCCTGATTCATTGGCTATTGGTTATTACTGGTTTATGATTCTGATTTCTTTCTGATTGTGGTAAGTTTAAACTATACTGAACTAGGCTGGCTGGGGCTGCGGCCCGCTTGACCAATTTGGGTTAACAAAAGTTTGACGTACAGGAGATACCATTGTGGCAGGTATAATGGCTTCCAAGAGAAATCAAGAGGAGTCCTCTTCTGCTCCCCCCCCCAAAAAAAAATACCCCCGCCCCAACTTAAGTGGGTCTAGTGTTCAAGAGAGGTCAGGCAAGCCCGCTGCGTCCTGCAACCCACAAGCCTTGTCTCAGTTTTTCCCTGCTTTCGAAAACTTTTATCAACAGTTTAGGCCCATGGTCACCAGGTTGGCTCCCCACATTGAAAGTACCCCTGGCTGCATACCTGATACTGCACCAAGCAGTGAGGAACTTCCTTGTACTTCAGCTTCCTTATTCAGTGAGTCGGAGGGGGCATCAACTTTTCTCAGCGCCCCCGGACACGATCGCAAGCATCATGTTCAAGCACTACAAACTCACGTTACACATGTAGCAGGGCTCATTCTTCCAAGTCTAACCCTTTGCCCTCTCAGTCTACCCCAGATTTCCCTAGTATCATGCAGGATTCACGACGTTCCTCTCAGGCTCCACCCACAGAAGCTGGCTCTGAAACATCATCAGAGGACGAGGTGCAGGGGCAGCAGGAGGTGTCACTGGCTGCAGAACAACATATGGTCACCGATGAAGGGCAAGGGAGGAAGAAGAAATATAAGAAGAAGCATTCAGCTAAGAAGAGCAAGAGAAGTAAGCCTTCTGATACCGAGGAGGATTCAGAAATGCTTCCCTGCTGCCCGATGTTAGGTTTCTGTTTTCTGCCACTGTGCAGTGCTTGGAGTCACAAGACTCTGTTTTGCATTCCAGACATTCCAGACTGTTGGAAGTCTCACGGAAGACGGGAGACGGATGTGATGTTACTGGTTTCCTGTTCATTTGTTTTCCCTGTTGCTCTCTGCTTTCACAGAGAGAGGATGTATATTTCTTTTCTGTCTGCGTAGTTAGAAATAAAACTCTTAGCAATGTAGCTCATATTTCTCATCCTTCTGCTGTTTTGGATACTCTACTGAATGGGGAACATGCCTGGAGCCTCATCAAAGGCTCACGCTGTTAATCATCATCGGAGGAGATTCCGGAGGTCTCGACAGGAGGATGAGCTTTTCCAGCTCGGTCGTACGGAGATTCCGACATTTTTGGTTATCAGCCCCAGAATGGAACGGAATGCAGCTTATCTTCTTTGCGTGTCAAGAAGATTGATGAGAGGTATGTGCTCTTGCCCCGGGAAGCCTGCCAGTCCCTAATTAATTGGCAATATGGGTGGACTTTAAACTTCTAGCCAAAGCACTAATCGGCTGCGGCAGGAGAATGCAAAAGCCTCATGCAGTGTGCCTTTTGAAAAGCAGCTGCTGGTAAAAAGACACAGCCTGCTTTAAAGACACAATGGCCAATCCAAAAGTGACAGAAGCTCTTCAAAACGCGATGAGGATACCGAAGCTCTCAAAGGGGAACTACCAGGAATGGGTGCAGTATGCAGAAGCCCTGCTTCGAAAAGAGGGACTGTTTAATGTGATAACAGATGCCTCCCCCCAGCTCCAATGACCCCAGAGTGGGAGGCTAAGGATTCCAAAGCAAGGTGAACTCAAACGCTTATTGTTTACCCTGAAGAGTTATGTCTTTTGTGCGATAAGGCCTCAGCCAAATTCATGTGGGACAGTTTGCAAGAGTCACATTTAAGAACAGAGGTGGGAGCTTCTTTGTTCTTTTATGCCAAGTTGCATGATATGGCATTTGCTGAAGGAGCAGACATACGTGCTCACCTCACGGAAATGCAGAATCTCAGGCATGAGTTGCAACAGCGTGGAATCACCTTTCCAGAGACTGTGAATTCCTTCATGATTCTACATTCTTTGGGTTTGAGTTGGGAAGCGATTGCCAGCCAGCTTGCTGTTTTGCCTACTGCTCAGCAAACGGTAGGGCATGTTACTGCTATGGTGTTGAATGAAGCGGATCAGCGTAGTGCCAGCTGTATCACTAAGGGGGAGTCTTCACAGATGTCATCCCAGAATGCAGTGCAACCACTAGATGGCACCAAAGCTTTGAAGGCAGTGAGATGCTACTCATGTGGACGTCTTGGCCACGTGAAAAGGGATTGTAAACATCCCAAAGCAACAGAGCAGCACAGCGAAAGCTCAATGCGTGGAAAAGGCAAACGCAAAGGTCAGAAGTCCAGGACGACGCAACACAAGGCAATGGTCTCACGCTTCACTCCAAAGGTCCAGAAGACGTCTAGATCTTTCTTCATTGTTGACTCGGGAGCGACCTGGAACATCTGCAAAGATAAAAACCTGTTCATGTCCTTTACTCCACAGGAAGGTGCGATTCACCAAGTGGATGACCACACAATCTCCAGTCAAGGTTATGGAAGGGTTGTTCTTCACAGCTTGGATGCATTGATACACAACATTCTTTTTGTTCCAGATGCTGCACACAACCTATTGAGTGTCTTGCAGCTGACTGAACAGGACATAGATGTTTCCTTCAAGAAAAGGAAGTGCAGCATCACCAAGAAAGATGACTATGTATTGCATGCTGATTATGTTGATCATTTATTTGTATTGCATTATGATGATTCTGTTGATGTTGTGCAGGAGGAAACTTGTTGTATTGCAGATACTAAGAAGGTTTTGCATGCAGGATGTATTCATGATTATCACAGGAAACTTGGTCACTCAAACTTCGAGGCAGTTTCCAAAATGCCTGCCTTAGTTGAAGGTATGACTATTAAACCTTGCAGGTACCACATGAAGTGTAAGGCATGCACAGCAAACAAGGTCAAAATGGCTGTGAAAGGTAAGGTGTCTAGTAGACAATCTACAGAACCATATCAGGTAGTGCATGCTGATCTCATTGGTCCACTAGCACCCTCTTTGGGTGGAGCCAAGTACTTCATGGTTCTCATTGATTCATATTCCAGGTATATTCATGTGTTCAATCTCAAGCAGAAATCAGAAGCATTTCCTAGGTTCAAGGAATTCTGTTCTTGGTTGAAAAATGTGCATGATAAACAAGTGAAATGTTTGTTTACAGATCGAGGGGGAGAATTCACTTCTCAGCAGTTTGAAGCTTTTCTGACTGTGAAAGAAATTCAACATGACCTTTCAAGTCCACGGTCTCCTTGGATGAATGGACTTTGTGAAAGGGCAAGCCAAACATTGCTTCAAGGCTTGAAAACCTTGCTGCATGATGCCAATCTTCCAGAGAGTTATTGGGCAGAAGTGCTCAGCTCTTTTGTTTATACTTATAATCACAGATTGTCATCACCGATTGGTTGTACCCCCTATGAAAAGATGTTTGGCAAGAAACCATACATCCAGCACATGAGAATTTTTGTTTGTGACATGTGGGTTCACACACCACAAAGCTCCAAGTTAGGCAAACGTGGTTTGCATGGTATCTTTCTAGGATATCAGAAAGGTTCTTACAGAGTGATAATGACTGATACTAATACAGTTAGACTCACAAGAAGTGTTGAGTACAATGCCAAGTGGGGGGAGAATGTGGGAATTTTCCAATATTATCCTGATGACAGTGAAGAGTCTGAGGATAAACAACAGCAAAACCCCACACCCACTGATGAAGGTTCTGAATCTGAAAATGCATCAGAGGATTCAGAGGATTTCAAGAATGCTAAGGCCTCTCTGAGACCCTCTGAAGACTCAGATCAAGAATTGGAGGAACCACTGTTCACCATAGGCCACTTTTCTCCTAAGAAAGAAGAGGAGAGCGCTGAAGAATTACGTTCGATTCGCAGGTCTGAAAGAGCCACAAAAGGTAAACCTCCGAAAAGATGTGCTGATGAATTTGCTAAAGCAGCAAAAGCTGTAACTGCTGTTAATAGCTCCAAGAAGGTATTTGAACCTTCAAACTTCCAAGAGAGCCAGGCTTTGGACTCAAAGAATGATGAGCCATGGTTAACTGCTATGAAGGCTGAGCTTGATTCCTTAGAGAGAAACAAAACATGGCAGCTAGTTCCAACAGTTCCAGGGATGAAACTGCTTGACAGCAAATGGGTCTTCAAAGCGGAGACAGACCAAAATGGCAAGGTAGTCAGACACAAAGCCAGACTGGCAGCCAGAGGTTTTTCACAGGTACCAGGAGAAGACTGTCATGAGACCTACTCACCCACCATGAGATATGAGTGATGGCCTGGGATTCCAATTCAGAGGCTGAACCAGAGGAATCCCAGCCTGCACAGGAGTCCCCGCCTCCAGGGCCGGCTGAACTGGGGCAGGGCCTTGATTCTCAAGCGCCTGCACCTGTGCCGGATCCCCAGGAGCAGGCACCAGGTGATTCCACTCTGGCTCCAGAGGTGGTTGAGGACTCAGTGCCTGCAGGTGAGTCTCCCCCTGGGCCCAGTAACCCTTCAGCCTCTCCTGAACTGCAGAGGCTCAGGGCAGAGAGGCGAAGGGAACTGGTTTCTCCCAGGAGGAGTGCTCGCCTTAAGGCCAGGAGAGGCGGGTCTCCTGGGGGCCGGGACCACCCCTGGCCTCAGAGAAGATAAAGACCAGTCAGCCCGGTCCCCGGTTGCGGGAGCAACGTCGATGAAGAGCTGTTTCGGCCAGCATCCAGTTCTGTTCCTCCAGTGTTGCTGTCCCCGCCCGGCTTCCTGCTTTGGACCTCGCCCCGCTCCTTCGGAACTGTTTCCAGGCTATTGACCCAGGACCGGACTTTGACTACACCAACGGTAACCTTCCCCCCCCCCCGGGAGCAGCACAGTTTGCTCCCGCCACACCCGCACTCCCCCTTTGTTGGGGTGCATTCGGGAAAAGCCAGAAGCCATGGCCGAAAAGGCAGCAGCGCTGGTGGCACTGGCCCAGGAGAACCAGGCTTTGACTCACACCGTGCAGCAGCTCAGCGATGCGGTTATGGCACTTCAGCAGCGGTTGGACGCCCTACCGGCTCCTGTGGCCGACGCCCCAGCTCCAGGCAAGTACCCAGTGGCCTTGCCAGAGAAATTTGATGGGGCCCCGGCCAGCTTTCCCATGTTCCTCGCCCAGGCCAAGTTGTATATTCAGGGGCGAGCCCAGAACTTCCCTAACGACCGCACCAAGGTGCACTTTTTGATCAGTTTGCTAAAGGACCAGGCGGCCAAGTGGGCGTTGCCGCTGCTCAGGCAAGACTCCCCCTTGCTGACAGACTATATGGGGTTTTGCAACCATTTGGAGGCCGCGTTCAGCAACCCCCAGAAGGAGAGCCAGGCCAACCGGGCAATTAGGCGTTTGAAACAGGGCAAGTCCACTGCGGCCGCCTACACCATGAAATTTCGGCTGTTGGCGCAAGACTTGTCTTGGAATGACTCCGCACTTCGGGACCAGTATCTTGAGGGGCTTTCGGATGAGATACTGGACCAGCTGGCCATGATGGATCGTCCCACCACGCTGGAAGCCCTTATTCAGCGGAGCCTGCAGATAGACGATCGGTTGGAGGATCGTCGCCAGGCCCGGGACCGCCAGCACCCCCGGCTCCTGGCTCCAGTCCTTCCCAGCAGGTCCACGCCCACAGCCGAGTTGCCGGACGAGCCAACGCAGCTCGGGGCTGCGCGACCTCGCCACTCCCCCTCGGAGAAGATGCGGCGTCGGGAGGGGAACCTGTGTCTTTACTGCGGTGGGAGTGGACATTACGCCCGATCCTGTCCCGAGAAGATGCCACCCGCAGGAAAACCACCAACCTTGGTAGCTGAAGGCCCTAGCAACCTGGGGTCCCAAAACATGCAAGAGCGGCCCTCACCAGTGGAATTGCGACATCACATGGTTCTGGTGTGTCTCTACCCTCCAGGTGGGCCCTGGATTCTTACCCACGCTCTGGTAGATTCGGGGGCAACCCGCTCCTATATGGACACTGCCTTTGCCGCTCATCATCAGGTGCCACTTCAGAACAAGCCAGAACCGGTACAGGTGGAGGCAATTGACGGACGGCTCCTGCATTCGGGTGCTGTCACTCGGGAGACCCAGCCCTTGGTCCTGTGTCTCCAGCAGCACCGGGAGGTGCGAACTTTTGACATTGCCTCGATGCCCCGGTTCCCCCTGGTGCTCGGGATCGACTGGCTGGAGGCTCACAATGTTCAGATTGACTGGGTCAATCGGACTGTGCACTTCCCAGACCCATGTCCCCATGCTCGGTCCGATATGCTAGTGGCTGCGCCCCCAGGGGAGGCTGCATCCACGCTCCCCACCGAGTACCGGGACTACCAAGACGTGTTCGAGGAACAGGGGCAGACCAGCTGCCGCCGCATCGGTCTTTTGACTGCGGCATACACCTCCAGCCCGGAGCGCCCCTGCCGGTGAGTCGCTTATACTCTCTAACAGAGCCAGAGCGCGAGGCTTTGCAGGACTTCCTGCACAAGAACCTGGAGTGTGGTTTCATTAGGCCTTCTACCTCGCCCATCGCTGCGCCAGTGCTCTTTGTTAAGAAGAAATGTGGGGAGCTTTGCCTTTGCCATGATTACAAGGCCCTGAACAAAATTACCATCCCAGACCGGAACCCCTTGCCCCTTATTTCGGAGTTGCTGGAGCGGGTGCAAGGGGCGCAGGTGTTCACCAAGCTAGACCTCCGGGGGGCCTACAATTTAATTCGGATCCGAGCCGGGGATGAGTGGAAGACAGCATTCGGGACCCGGTACGGGCAGTTCAAATACCTGGTTATGCCCTTTGGATTGTGCAACGCGCCTGCTGTGTTCCAACGGTACATCAACCACGTGTTCCAGGACTTGCTAGACAAGTACGTAGTGGTGTACTTGGATGACATTCTGGTTTACTCCCATGTCCTGGCTCGCCACGAGGGTCATGTCCGGACCGTGCTGCAGCGCTTGCGGGAGCACTGTCTGTATGCAAAGCTCAGCAAGTCCGAGTTCCATCAGCGGTCAGTGGACTTCCTTGGTCACCGACTCTCTCCAGATGGGGTGCAGATGGATCCTGGGAAAGTGGCAGCGGTTCGGGAATGGGCGGCACCTCGGAACCGCAAGGACCTACAGCGATTCCTGGGGTTCGCCAACTATTACCGGACCTTCATTGCAGATTATGCTCATCGCACCACCCCGTTGACCCGGCTACTGTGCCCCAAGACGCCGTTTTCCTGGGACAAGGAGGCAGAGGAGGCATTTCAGGGCTTGAAGGCCTGTTTCCAGAGAGCGCCGATCTTGCAACATCCTGATCCCTCTCGACCGTTTGTGGTAGAGACAGACGCCTCCAGTTTGGCTCTCGGCGCCGTCTTGTCTCAACAGTACGGACCTGATACGCCACTCTTACCCTGCGCCTACTATTCCCGCCAGCTCCTTCCAGCGGAGCGTAAATATACCGTGTGGGAGCGGGAACTACTGGCCATCAAGGTGGCCTTTGAGGTCTGGCGCCACCATCTTGAGGGGGCACGACACCCGGTGGAGGTGAGAACCAACCACCGGAACCTGGAGTACCTGCAGACCACCCGCAAGCTGAACCAAAAGCAGATCCGGTGGGCGTTGTTCTTTTCCCGGTTCCAGTTCCGGATCCGCTACATCCCTAGCTCCCAAAACCAGAAGGCGGATGCCCTGTCCCGGAAACCTGAAGACAACGCAGACATGGTACAGCAAGCAGTACCCACCACGATCCTACCACCGGCTGCATTCCTGGCCACCCAGGAGGCTGAGCCACTGCAGGCTCGGGTGCTGGAACAGCAGCGGGTCGACGCTTGGGCCTAGGAACGACTCCGAGAACTAGCCAAAGGGTCATGCCCTCAGTATCTGGGGCTGGTGTTGCATCAGTGCCTTCTGCTGCACCATGGTCGCCTATACATCCCACCAGGGCCACTGCGGGCTGAGGTTCTCCGGATGACCCATGATGCCCCAGCATCGGGACACTTTGGGCGGTATCGGACCACCCATCTGGTAAGCTGTGAGTTTTGGTGGCCCCGCCTGAAGGCTGACGTGGCTCGCTACGTCGCTGGTTGTGATGTCTGCCGGCGGGCGACCCCCAGGCCTTCTTCAGCCGTTGCCGGTTCCACCACGTCCTTGGCACACGGTTTCTCTGGACTTTGTAGTGGACTTACCCCCGTCTCATGGCTGCACCTGCCTTCTAGTTTTCTCCGACCATTTCACTAAGATGGTGCACTGTGCCCCCTGCCCATCCGTACCCTCAGCTAAGGAAACCGCTCAGCTGTACCTTCAGCATGTCTTCCGCCTGCATGGCCTACCTGAGTGTGTGGTGTCCGACCAGGATATTCAGTTCACATCCCGGTTCTGGCGAGCTTTGCACCAGGCCCTCGGGACAGAGGTCTGTCTCTCATCAGCCTACCACCCACAGACCGATGGCCAGACGGAACGGGCGAACGCGGTGCTGGAGCAGTACCTCCGGTGTTACTGCAGCTACCAGCAGGATGACTGGGTCGACCACCTAGCATTGGCGGAGTTCGCTTACAACAACGCGGTGAATGCGTCCACCCAGCAGACCCCGTTCCAGGCCAGTTACGGTTTTCATCCACGGCTGTTTCTGGATGTGCTGTCAGCAACCGCGGTCCCTGCAGTGACAGAGTGGCTTCAGGAGCTCCAGTCCCAGCAACAGCTATTGATGGAGCAACTGCGCCAGGCCAAGGAGGCGTACAAGGCCTAGGCCGACCGCCACCGCCAGGTGGGGCCGGAACTCCACGTCGGTGACCTGGTATGGCTCTCCACTCGCCACCTCCACCCTTCTCGACCTTCGCGGAAGCTGGACGCCCGTTTCACCGGCCCGTTTTCTATCATGGACCAGGTCTCGCCTGTGGCATTCCGTCTCCGGTTGCCCGCAATCCTGAAGGTTCACCCGGTATTCCACAGGTCCCTTCTGAGTCCGGTGGCCCCACCCGACGAGTTCCACCCGAACCGTCCCCGACCGCAGCCAGTTTTGGTTCAGGGGGGAGCCTGAGTACGAGGTGGAACGCATTCTGGACTCCCGATACCGCAGGGGAAAGCTGCAGTATCTCATAGACTGGAAGGGGTATGGACCTGAGGACCGTTCCTGGGAACCAGCAGCCAACGTCCACGCGCCTGCCTGCCTCCGAGATTTCCATGCGGCGTACCCCAGCAAGCCGGGTCCAGACCCTCGATTGAGGGGGGGGCTGGGAGGGGGGATGGTGTGATGGCCTGGGATTCCAATTCAGAGGCTGAACCAGAGGAATTCCAGCCTGCACAGGAGTCCCCGCCTCCAGGGTCGGCTGAACTGGGGCAGGGCC
The DNA here is from genome assembly GCF_964252035.2 of Podarcis erhardii. NCBI lineage: Eukaryota > Metazoa > Chordata > Lepidosauria > Squamata > Lacertidae > Podarcis > Podarcis erhardii. The sequence goes on along the minus strand of NC_138506.1, from coordinate 6,762,715 downwards.
ATGATTCTGAAGCGCCTGCAACTGTGCCGGATCCCCAGGAGCAGGCACCAGGTGATTCCACTCTGGCTCCAGAGGTGGTTGAGGACTCAGTGCCTGCAGGTGAGTCTCCCCCTGGGCCCAGTAACCCTTCAGCCTCTCCTGAACTGCAGAGGCTCAGGGCAGAGAGGCGAAGGGAACTGGTTTCTCCCAGGAGGAGTGCTCGCCTTAAGGCCAGGAGAGGCGGGTCTCCTGGGGGCCGGGACCGCCCCTGGCCTCAGAGAAGATAAAGGCCAGTCAGCCCGGTCCCCGGTTGCGGGAGCAACGTCGATGAAGAGCTGTTTCAGCCAGCATCCAGTTCTGTTCCTCCAGTGTTGCTGTCCCCGCCCGGCTTCCTGCTTCGGACCTCACCCCGCTCCTTCGGAACTGTTTCCAGGCTATTGACCCAGGACCGGACTTTGACTACGCCAACGGTAACCTTCCCCCCGGGACCAGCACAATATGAGAGCATTAGGCTTATGCTCAAACTTGCTGCAGAATAGAATCTAAAGGTTTCTCATCACGATAAGAATACAGCATTTTTGTACGGAACCTTGGGTGAATCACTTTATATGCTTCCAGCTGATGGCGTACAGGTAAAACAGGGATTTGTTTGTTCTCCGAAGAAGTCCCTATATGGTCTCAAGCAAAGTGCATGATGCTGGCACTCTAAACTTACTGAAGTGTTGTTTTCTCTTGGTTTTCAGCAAAGGTAAAGCTGATCCATGTGTATTTGTCAAAGAGGAAGGGCAAAAGAAGCTGTATTGCTTATTTTATGTTGCTGATATTCTTTTCTTTTGGAAGGATGTCAAAATGTACAATAGCGCCCTACCTCAACTGAAGGAGCACTTTAACATGAAAGATCTTGGTGAGGTAACCAACTACCTATCTCTGGAAATAGAGAGAGACCAAGATGGTAATATTTTAGTACACCAGTCACAGAAAATTGCTGACGTGTTAACCAAATTGAACCTGATGGATGCTAACCCTGTAGACACACCAATGACAACAGGTTATCAGGTAGATGGTACTGAAGAAGCATTTTCTGACACTACACTGTACAGAAGTGTGCTAGGCAAACTAACCTTCATTGCCAGATGTTCAAGACCTGACATTGAAGTTAGCACGAATTTGCTAAGCAGAGAAGTCAACAATCCTACTGTTAAGGATTGGAAAGCTCTGAAACGCATAGCACACGATTTGAAAGGCACTATGCACTACAGACTGGGATTTAACAATCAGAAGTCTGGTGGTCTTGAGATATTTGCTGATGCGAGTTTTGGAAGTGACACTACAGACAGGAAAAGCACGTCTGGAGTTTGCTGCATGTACAACCAGGGTCTATTTGATTAGTTGTGCAAGAAGCAAACAACAGTAAGCTTAAGTTCTTGTGAAGCTGAACTGAATGCACTGTCTTATTCACTGGTGGATTGTGAATGGTTGTTACAATTGTGTAAAGACATGAGAATTCCTGTAAAGTGTCCAATCCAGGTTTATCAGGACAAGAAAGCATGTTTAGCTTTGCTGACTTCTGAAGGTTGTCAGCAAAGCACAAAGCACTTGCAATTGAAGCTGCAACATGCTAGAGAATGTGTTCAGAACGGACTCGTAACAGTGTCCTATATGCCAGGTAATGAAATTCCTGCTGATTTATTGTCCAAGGTTGTTACAAGGGATCAACACTGTACCTATGTACAGAAACTGGGTTTGTACTGAGATTGTACTGACACACTGACTAGTGGTGTTCACAGAAAGGGTGCCACTGTGCAGTGCTTTGGAGTCACAAGACTCTGTTTACATTACAGAGACATTCCAGACTGTTGGAAGTCTTACGGGAGACGGATGTGATGTTACTGTTTCCTGTTCCTTTGTTTTTCAGTTGCTCTCTGCTTTCACAGAGAGAGTATGTATATTTCTTTTCTGTCTGCGTAGTTCAAATAAAACATAGCGATGTAGCTCATAAATCTCGTCACTTTTTGTGATGGCCTGGGAATCTGATTCAGAAGCTGAATCTGAGGAGTCCCAGCCTGCACAGGAGTCCCCGCCTCCAGAGCCGGCTGAGCCAGGGCAGGGGCTTGAATCTGAAGGGCCTGCACCTGTGCCGGGTACTCAGGAACAGACACCAGATGTATCCACTCTGGCTCCGGAGGTGATTGAGGACCCATTGCCTGCAGGTGTGACTCTCCCCAGCCCTGTCAGGGGAAGGTGAAGCTGCCCCTGGGTCCAGTAACCCTCCAGCCTCTCCTGAGCTGCAGAGGCTCAGGGCAGAGAGGCGGAGGGAACTAAGTGCTCTCAGGAGGAGTGCTCGCCTTAAGGCCAGGAGAGGCGGGTCACCTGTGGGCCAGGACCGCCCCTGGCCTCAGAGGAGATAAAGGCCAGTCAGCCCAGTCCCAGGTTGCGGGAGCAACGACGTTGGGAACCTGTTTCTGCGAGCACCCAGATCTGTTTTTCCAGAGTTCCCGACCACGCCTGGCTTCTTGCTTTGGACCCCGCTTCCCCCTTGGTGGACAGTCTCCAGACCCTCGGCCCAGGACCGGACCTTGTCCACGCCTCACGGTAACACCCCCCCCCCCCGGACCAGCACACTTTTGCTGTGTTTGGATACTCTGCATAATGGGAACATGCCTGGAGCCTCATCAAAGGCTCAGGTCGTTAATCACATTGGAAGACTCGACCGGAGGATGAGCTGTTCAGGCTCTGACAAAGGGTTACCGTGGGGCGAGGTCCAGGACCTGAGTCGAGGGTCGGCAGACAGTCCTCCACGGGCGAAGCGGGGTCCAGGCCATCACACCATCCCCCCTCCCAGCCCCCCCTCAATCGAGGGTCTGGACCCGGCTTGCTGGGGTACGCCGCATGGAAATCTCGGAGGCAGGCAGGTGCGTGGACATTGGCTGCTAGTTCCCAGGAATGGTCCTCAGGTCCATACCCCTTCCAGTCTATGAGATACTGCAGCTTTCCCCTGCGGTACCGGGAGTCCAGAATGCGTTCCACCTCGTACTCAGGCTCCCTCCTGAACTCGTCGGGCGGGGCCACCGGACTCAGAAGGGACCTGTGGAATACCGGGTGAACCTTCAGGGTTGCAGGCAACCAGAGACGGAATGCCACAGGCGAGACCTGGTCCACGATGGGGAACGGGCCAGTGAAACGGGCGTCCAGCTTCCGCGAAGGTCGAGAGGGGTGGAGGTGGCGAGTGGAGAGCCATACCAGGTCACCAACGTGGAGTTCCGGCCCCACCTGGTGGTGGCTGTCAGCCTGGGCCTTGTATGCCTCCTTGGCCTGGCGTAGTTGCTCCATCAATAGCTATTGCTGGGACTGGAGCTCCTGAAGCCACTCCGTCACCGCAGGGACCGCGGATGCCGGCAGCACATCCGGGAACAGCCCCGGATGATAACCGTAACTGTCCTGGAACGGGGTCTGCTGGGTGGACGAGTTCACCGCGTTGTTGTAGGCAAACTCCGCCAATGCTAGGTGGTCGACCCAGTCATCCTGCTGGTAGCTGCAGTAACACCGGAGGTACTGCTCCAGCACCGCGTTCGCCCGTTCCGTCTGGCCATCGGTCTGTGGGTGGTAGGCTGATGATAGACAGACCTCTGTCCCGAGGGTCTGGTGCAATGCTCGCCAGAAACGGGATGTGAACTGGACTCCCCGGTCGGAAACCACACACTCAGGTAGGCCATGCAGGCGGAAGACATGCTGAAGGTATAGCCAAGTGGTTTCCTTAGCTGAGGGTACAGATGGGCAGGGGGCACAGTGCACCATCTTAGTGAAATGGTCGGAGAAAACTAGAAGGCAGGTACAGCCACGAGACGGGGGTAAGTTCACTACAAAGTCCAGCGAAACCGTGTGCCAAGGACATGGTGGGACTGGCAGTGGCCTAGCGTGGGGGGTGCAGGGGGGGCCGGCCGCACCGGGCGCAACATCTGGGGGTTAGGGGGCGCAAATCCACGGGTTAGGGGGCGCAAATTACTTGCCTTGCCCCGGGTGCTGACAACCCACGCTACGCCACTGGGGACTGGCAACGGCTGAAGTAGGCCAGGGGGTCGCCCGGTAGGGCCCTTGGCCCGCCGGCAGACGTCACAACCAGCGACGTAGCGAGCCACGTCAGCCTTCAGGCGGGGCCACCAAAACTCGCGGCTTACCATATGGGTGGTCTGATACCGCCCAAAGTGTCCCGCTGCTGGGGCATCATGGGTCATCTGGAGAACCTCAGCCCGCAGTGGCCCTGGCGGGACGTACAGGTGACCGTGGTGCAGCAGAAGGCCCTGATGCAAGACCAGCCCCAGATACTGAGGGCATGACCCTTTGGCCAGTTCCCGGAGTCGTTCTTGGGCCCAAGCATCGACCCGCTGCTGATCCCGCACCCGAGCCTGCAGTGGATCAGCCTCCTGAGTGGCCAGGAACTCAGCTGGTGGTAGGATCGTTGTTGGTACTGCTTGCTGTACCGTGTCTGCGATGTCTTCAGGTTTCTGGAACAGGGCATCCGCCTTCTGGTTTGGGGAGCTAGGAATGTAGTGGATCCGGAACTGGAACCGGGAAAAGAACAACGCTCACCAGATCTGCCTTTGGTTCAGCTTGCGGGTGGTCTGGAGGTACTCCAGGTTCCGGTGGTCGGTTCTCACCTCCACCGGGTGTCGTGCCCCCTCAAGATGGTGGCGCCAGACCTCAAAGGCCACCTTGATGGCCAGTAGTTCCCGCTCCCACACGGTATAGTTACGCTCCGCCGGAAGGAGCTGGCGGGAATAGAAAGCCCAGGGTAAGAGTAGCGCATCAGGCCCGTGCTGCTGAGACAAGACGGCACCAAGAGCCGTGCTGGACGCATCGGTCTCTACCACAAAGGGTCGAGAGGGATCAAGATGTTGCAGGATCGGCGCTCTCTGGAAACAAGCTTTCAACCCCTGAAACGCCTCCTCCGCCTCCTTGTCCCAGGAAAATGGCTTCTTGGGGCGCAGTAGCCGGGTCAACGGGGTGGTGCGATGAGCATAATCTGCAATGAAGGTCCGGTAATAGTAAGCGAACCCCAGGAATCGCTGTAGGTCCTTGCGGTTCCGAGGTGCCGCCCACTCCTGAACCGTTGGCACCTTCCCAGGATCCATCTGCACCCCATCTGGAGAGAGTCGGTGACTAAGGAAGTCAACTGACCGCTGATGGAACTCGCACTTGCTGAGCTTCGCATACAGGTGGTGCTCCCGCAAGCGCTGCAGCATGGTCCGGACATGACCCTCGTGGCGAGCTGGGTCATGGGAGAAAACCAGAATGTCATCCAAGTACACCACCACATACTTGTCTAGCAAGTCCTGGAACATGTGGTTGATGTACCGTTGGAACACAGCGGGCGTGTTGCACAATCCGAAGGGCATAACCAGGTATTTGAACTGCCCATACTGTTGGTTTCTGCTCTCTTCACTGTGCAGCGAAGTGCTTGTCACGAGACAGGTGTTTACATTCCACAGTCAATTGCTGTTGGGTTTTCCCACGGGAAAGGAGACTGGATGTGACGTACACTGGTTTCCTGTTTTTCACTGTTCTTTGCAGTTCAGTGTGTGTTGTTCTCTCCGTGCTTTAGAGGAGAGAGGATGCTTTCTCTGCTCTGGCAGAGGCAAGATGTTTTTCTGTAATCTACCAGCTTTGAAGTGTAAATAAAGCAACTTAGAGTATGTGCACGTATTCCTCATCATTCCGCTGTGCACGGGACGCTGCTCATCACTAACACGTGGTTATGGGCCCAGAAAGACGCGATCAATCTGACGGATGGACTCCAGAAGTCGAATCGGGCTCCTGGCAAAGAATCGGAATGCAGAGGGACAGATCGGAACGGAATCTGCTCTGCGCATCAAGATGATTGATGAGGTATGTGCTACTGCTCCGGGCAGCCTGCCAGCTTCTAATTAATGGCTTTATGGCTGGACTTTGAACTTTTAAGGCCGTTTGCCGGGCGTAGGCAAGGGCTCAAAGGATCAAGTTCCTATGCTGGGGAAATCAAAAGTAACTTTTAAAAGTGCTTTTGGACTAAAGCAGCTGCAGAAAATAATGACGCAGCTGTTGGTTTCTGCTCTCTTCACTGTGCAGCGAAATGCTTGTCACAAGACAATGTTTACATTCCACAGTCTGTGCTGTTGGGTTTTCCCACGGGAAAGGAGACTGGATGTGACGTACACTGGTTTCCTGTTTTTCACTGTTCTTTGCAGTTCAGTGTGTTGTTCTCTCCGTGCTTTAGAGGAGGGAGGATGCTTTTCTCTGCTCCGGCAGAGGCAAGATGTTTTTCTGTAATCTACCAGCTTTGAAAGGTAAATAAAGCAACTTAGAGTATGTGCACGTATTCCTCATCATTCCGCTGTGCACGGGACGCTGCTCATCACCAATACGTGGTTATGGGCCCAGAAGTCGAATCGGAGTGCCGGCAAAGGATCGGAATGCAGAGGGACAGATCGGAACGGAATCTGCTCTGCGCGTCAAGATGATTGATGAGGTATGTGCAACTGCTCCGGGCAGCCTGCCAGCTTCTAATTAATGGCTTTATGGCTGGACTTTGAACTTTTAAGGCCGTTTGCCGGGCATAGGCAAGGGCTCAAAGGATCAAGTTCCTATGCTGGGGAAATCGAAAGTAACTTTTAAAAGTGCTTTTGGAATAAAGCAGCTGCAGTTAAGCAGAAATGGCGAATGCAAAGCTAGCTGATGCTTTTGGGATTCCTAAGCTCAATAAGAAAAACTATGCGGACTGGGTTCTCTATGCAGAGGCTATTCTGCGGAAAGAGGGTCTGTTTGAAGTTATTACAGACACCCCCCCAGCTCCAGTTACAGATGCATGGCAAGCTAAAGATTCCAAAGCAAGGGGAACTCTTACATTGATAGTATCCCCAGAAGAGCTCTGTCTATTGCGTGATAAGACCTCAGCCAGACAAATTTGGGACGCTTTGAGAGAGGCTCACTTGAGGACAGAAGCTGGATCCACTATGTTTTACTTTAACAAGCTGCATAATATGGCTCTTGCTGAAGGTGGAGATGTGCGTATACATCTGATGGAGATGCAGAATCTGAGACATGAGCTGCAACAGAGAGGACTCAACTTTCCAGAGGCTGTGTATTCCTTCATGATACTACAATCTTTGGGTTCAGGTTGGGAGTCTGTTGCGACTCAGATTGCTGTACAGCCAACTGCTCAGCTGACAGTGGACTATGTTACTGCCGTGATTCTGAATGAAGCAGATCGCCGGGGTGCTAGCTGCATGGGCAAGGGGGAGACTTCACAGTCGTCATCCCATAGTGCAGTGGAACCACCAGATGGTGCCAAAGCTTTGAAGGCAGTGAAATGCTACTCGTGTGGACGTCTAGGCCATATGAAGAGGGAATGCAAATATCCCAGGGCCAAGACAGAGCAGCGCAGTGGAAGCTCATCGCGTGGAAGAGGCCAGAGCAAAGGCAAAGGTCCGGTGTCCAGGACAACGCAGCACAAGGCAATGGTCTCACGCTTCACTCCAAAAGTTGCAGAGGTCCAGAAGACGTCTAGATCTTTCTTCGTTGTTGATTCAGCAGCGACCCATCACATGTGCAACGATAAGCGACTGTTTGTATCTTTTACACCGCAGGAAGGTGCGATTCACCAGGCGGATGACCACACAATCCCCAGTAAAGGCTACGGAACTGTTGTTCTTCACAGTTTGGACTTATCGATACAGAATGTGCTTTATGTGCCGGATGCCAAACATAATCTGCTCAGCGTTGGACAGCTGAATGAGCGGAATATTGACGTTTCCTTTAAGAACAAAAGGTGCATCATCACAAAGAAAAATGATTATGTATTGTATGCTGAATATGTTGATATTTTATATGTTTTGTATTTTGATGATGTTGTGCAGGATGAAACTTGTTGCATTGCAGGTACTAACAAAAGTTTGCATGCAGAATGTATTCATGATTTTCATCGAAAATTTGGTCATTTGAATTTTAAGGCAGTATCTAAGATGCCTGCCTTGGTTGAAGGTATGACTATTAAACCCTGCAGGTACCACATGAAGTGCAAGGCATGCGCAGCAAACAAGGTAAAAATGGCTGCGAAAGGTAAGGTGTCTAGTAGGCAAGCTACAGAACCATACCAGGTTGTTCATGCTGATTTGGTTGGACCACTAGCGCCCTCTTTGGGTGGAAACAGGTACTTCATGGTTCTCATTGATGCATTTTCCAGGTATATTTATGTGTACAATCTCAAGCAGAAATCAGAGGCTTTTCCTAGGTTCAAGGAATTCTGTGCTTGGTTGGAAAATGTGCATGGTAAGAAGGTAAAGAGAAATAAACTGCTACAATTTAATGAAAACTATAACAAAACTGGGTCACTGAACATATTTATAGTTCCATATTTAATTTTCACAGTTTACCATTTAATTTTTACAAACCCGTCTTCTACCCTCCCTTTCTTTCCCCTCTATCTGTTCCTGTGTTATTCTTTCCCAACCCCTTTGGCCTCTCTCCCTTAAAGGCAAATATCTCTTGAATATCCGAGTGCAACAACATTTCAAGGTGGGGATAGTACACTTCTATATCATGTAAGTGGTCAGTAAGTTGTGAGTTTGCCTGCTTAGCGGAAATTAGAGGAGAAATAGAAGAGATTGTAAATCACAGAGTTTCAATCTGGTTTAAAGGCAGGCTAGTAAACCATTTGTTGAAATAATTAAGATCATATAAGATTGTGCGCCCTCTAGGGGAGAGTCTCAAGAAGTTAAGTTAAACTGTGTTGATACTTAAAGAAAGGGGGAGATGGCGGGCAGAGATGGGAAGAAGGTAGCGGGAACACCACTAGAGAGGAGAACTTCTCGACAGGAAGAAATTAAAGATTTAGATGTACTATGGATGAAAATAAAAGAAGAATTTAAACAGAATGAAATTCACATAGAGAAAAAATTAGGAGAGATGCAGGAATTGATTGATAAAAAAATAGAGGGGGTGGTAGGAGAACTGTCAAACAAGATAAAAGAATTAACGACCCGAACAAAATCCTTAGAAGAATCAAATAAAAAAGTACAAAAAGAAATGAGAGATCAGAGAAAGGAAGCAGAGAAAACAAAGGAGAACTTTGGAGAATTAAGTAAGACCCAGGATCAAGTCTTGGACAATCTAGCATTGATGGAAATGAAACAAAAACAGTTAAACCTAAAATTTAGGGGAGTGGGGGAAGAAATAAACGAAGATATTAAAGGAAAAATGATTAAAGAACTGGCGAAGTGGCTAACTATGAAAGAAGAAGATGTAGCTCAAGCAATAGAAAATGCCTTCAGAATAAAGATAAGACCCAAACAAAACAAACTGAAAAAGGTCCCAGGAGACTGCTTGGTGATTTTTAAATCAATAGAGATGAGAAACATAATTTTGAGAGAGAACTACAAAAAAAAACTAGTAATCGATGGAAGACCAATCATCATCTTCAAAGAAATACCGATCAGGCTTCTGCGCAAGAGAGAAGGTTACAAACAATTAGTTAACATTCTAAGAAAAAATGGAATATATTATAGATGGGAATTTCCAGAAGGGATTTCCTTTTTTAATAAAGAAAAAAGATTCAAGATTGCAGAAAGTCAGGAAGTCAGTAAATTTCTACGTAGATATGAGAAAGACCTTGGGAAGATGGAGGACAGAGGCGGGGGGAGGGGTGGAGGGAGGGAGGAGACAGGTGATGCAGGATCAGGAGGAAGGGGGACTGAGAGGGGATTGGAAGGAGAGGATGAAGGGGAGGGGGAGGGGGTGAGACAGGGGATGAAGAAGGGGGTGAAGAAGAGGAAGAAACAGAAAGCGAAACCACTCGAATCTAATTCGGCAAAACCCAAATTGGTAAATCACTGACTTTAGTACTAGACAAGAGTAATAATGAATCTTAAAATTTTAACATGGAATGTAAACGGCTTGAATGACAAAACTAAAAGGAATAAAATTGCAAATGTTTTGAAAAAGAAAAGATTGGATGTAATCTGTATGCAAGAGACTCATGTAGCCAAAAAGCACAAACATGTCTTGTCAAACAAGAACCTAGGAACAGAATTTATAAGCTCTACGTCAGAGAAAAAAAAAGGAGTAGTAACATATGTTAATGAAAGATGGGAACCTAAACTGATCTATAAAGATGAAGAAGGAAGGATTTTGGGAGTACAAATTAGCTTCCAGGGGGAAAAAATTAATATTGTAAATATATATGCCCCAAATTCAAACAGACCAGAATTTTTTAAGAAACTGGAACAAGTCTTAATAAAATTAGAAAATAATAGGATGATACTATTGGGTGATTTTAATGCAGTATCTACACCAGAGATTGATAGACAAACAGAAAAGAAAAAACGAAACCAAGGAAAGCTTCCAAAATCATTCCAAGACTTGGAAGAGAATATGGATCTTATAGACATTTGGAGACATAAGCACCCAACAGAAAAGCAGTTTACTTTCTTTTCAGAGGTACATAAAAGTTGGGGTAGAATAGATCAAATATGGACCTCGAGGGAACTCACATTAAGAGCTACTAAATGTGAAATTCAACCGAGAACCCTCTCCGATCATAATTCAATAACACTGGAAATTAAAGGTCCAATACAAGGAGGTTTCAGGTGGAGGTTAAATGAATATCTATTAGACAATGATGAAGTTATTGGAAAAGCCAAAGCCACCCTGAAAGAATATTTTGATTTGAATCTTAACGTGGGAATAAATTCAGAAGTAGTATGGGATGCCAGTAAGGCGGTTCTAAGAGGTTTCTTCATCCAACAAAATAGTTACAAGAAGAAAATAAGACAGCAAAAGAAGGAAGAAATTCTCAAACAGCTTAGAGAATCTGAGAAAAAATTAACAGACAACCCGAAAGATGAACAAAGTATACAAACAATAAAAATACTACAAACACAATATTCGATGCTAATGAACCAAGAAATTGAATGGAAAGTCAAGTTAATGAGGCAGAGATATTTTGAATCGGCAAACAAAACTGGGAAATTATTAGCCTGGCAACTGAGGAAAAGACAAAAACAAAATGTGATAAATAAAATAAAAGTAGGGGAAGAATTGATAGAAGACCCCAAAAAGATACAGGAAAATTTTCTTAAATTTTATGAGAAGTTATATAAAAAAGGAGAAGAAGACTTAACCCAGATAGAAGAGTACCTCAAAAACTGTGAAGGAAAGACTATAACAGAAGAAGAGAGATCTCAACTAAACAGACCCATAAGAATAGAAGAGATTCAGGAGGCGATTAAAAAAATGAAGTTAGGGAAAGCACCGGGACCGGATGGCTTATCGGCAAAATACTATAAAGTTTTGTGTCAATCAATTGACACCAGCGCTTTGTAAGACATTGAATAATATCTTGAAAGGAGGAAAAATACCTGAGTCTTGGAGGGAGGCATTTATAACGTTAATTCCAAAACCGGACACAGAGAAATTGAACATCAAAAACTACAGGCCAATATCTTTATTAAATAACGACTATAAAATATACGCAGACATCATGGCAAACAGACTGAAAAAGTGTTTAGCAAATTTAATCCATAAAGACCAGGCGGGTTTCCTCCCGAATAGGTTTCTAAAAGACAATGTAAGACATGTTATAAACATAATTGAATATTTGGAGATCAACAACGAGATACCAGCGGCACTGATTTCCATAGACGCCGAAAAGGCGTTCGATAATGTCTCTTGGGCGTTTTTAATAAAATCTATGGAAAAGGCAGGGATAGAGGGAGAATTCCTAAAAGGAATACAGGCTATATATTCAACCCAATTGGCAAAATTGGTAATAAATAATAATCTTACAAATACATTTAAAATAGAGAAGGGAACAAGGCAGGGGTGCCCTCTCTCCCCGCTCTTATTCATCATGGTGCTAGAAGTGCTGGCGAACAAATTAAGATCGATACCAGAAATACAAGGAATTAAAATAGGACTGAAGGAATACATAAAAGCCTATGCGGACGATCTGATGTTATCCCTGGAAGAGCCGCAAAGAAGCATTGGTAAAGCGCTGGAGACTTTAGAAGAATACGGTAAATCATCAGGCTTTATATTGAATAAACTAAAGACAAAGATGTTAATAAAGAACTTAGGAAAGTTAGAAAAAGGAAAATTAGAGAGAAAATATGGTATATTGGTAGCAAAAAAAATAAAATATTTAGGAATATGGCTTACATCAAAAAATATAAATTTAATTGAAGACAATTATTCGACAACATGGAAAGAAATCCAAAAAGATATGGATGTCTGGAATAGAGTCAATCTCTCATGGATGGGTAGGATGGAGGCAATAAAGATGAATGTCCTTCCAAAAATGCTGTTTTTATTCCAAAACATTCCTGTAATTAGGGGGTCTAAATTATTTAAAGACTGGCAGAAAACCCTTTCAAGATTCATATGGCAGGGAAGGAGGCCAAGGATCAGATTTAAATTACTTACGGATCGAAAGGAGAGAGGAGGGCTCGCAGTCCCTAACCTAAAATTATATTATGAAGCCGCCTGCCTATGTTGGGTTAAGGATTGGATAACTTTGGAAGATTCTGACCTATTGGACTTGGAAGGGGCAGACAATAGGTTTGGCTGGCATGCCTACCTATGGTTAAATAAGGAGAAAGCTCACAAGGGGTTCTCAAACCATATCATCAGGGGTCCATTATATGAAACCTGGGAAAAAAACAAAAAGCTGTTGGAATGGAGAACACCTTGGTGGCTGTCCCCAACAAACATCCTAATAATTGGACTTCCGGTCGGCGCCAGCGTTCAATGGCGGTCCTAGCCTCGAGCTCTGAGGCAGGACTGCTCCGTGAGTTCGGGTCTTACCCGCTACGGCAAGCGGGGGACCCCTAAAATCACAGGCGCTGAAGCCTGTGAGCAAGGAGATTCGGTGGGCACCTTTGCGCCCCCCGGTATCGTGAAAGAGCCTTTTTAAAGGCTCCGGAGCGGCATCGGGGCGAGCGCGGTGCTGAGGATCGCTACCCAGCTTGCGGAGTGAAGCCGCGTCGCCATTGACGGAGAGCGCCGATTCCTTTCTGAAATTAACGATTGGCAACAACAATACCCGTGAGTAAGAACGGAAAATTAAGGAAACGGGACTTTAAAAATTTAGAAGATTTGGCTGAAAACGGGAAAGGCAAAATTAAGGAAGTCAGCCTCCCGGATCTGCATGAGTAACGGAGCAATGAAAAGACTGAGCTGTACTTAAAAGGAAAGTTATTTTAAACTTTACCAGACCAGACATCGAAAGGATCTCCCCCCTGTAGAGCAGGGGAAGGGGGGGGGGAACAGAATTAATCTAACCTGTAAAAGAAAGAAAGAGTAATGAACGGGGAAGCTTCTGCTGCCGACACTTCTGGCCAGGCTGCCGGAGCAGCGATTGCCTAGAAAAGGAACTGTCAAATGAGCTGTCAAAAGATAGCGGTTACAAAATAAGATCTATCTGAAACATATTAACGGGACTTTGGTGGATTACAGTTTTAATACCATAACGTGCTACAAAGTAGGGACTTTTGGTTGGACTTGTGCCTTTGGAACTTTCCGTTTCTTTGTAGCTGTTACCTCTATTTGGACACAATTTCTCCCTCTAGAGGGCTTCAGTTGCATTACGGTGTATTCAGCGGGATTTTCCACTTGCAACTTTCCTGTGTGAATGACCTTGAGTTATGAGCAACCCGCAGGAAGAAATTTCAACAAGAAGTAAAACAAAGCAGGCTCAAAAACAAGCTCAAAAAAGAGGTTCTATATCAGGAGCAGCAGCTGCACAAGAGAAAACAACAGCAGCATCAATGGATTCAATGACACAGGCTCTGCTCAGAATAAATCAATCTTTAGAAGTACTTACTAAGCAGTCTGCAGAGCTTACTAAACAGTCTACAGAGAACTCCAAGAAACTGACGGAGCTGACAACAAGACTAGACTTGAACACAACGACAATATCATCTAATACAGACTCTATCAACCGTTTAATCCAAGAGACTACGGAAACAAGGAAAATAGCTAAGAGTGCCAGGACCACTGCTGAAGAAACCAAGGGAAAATTTGCGCCTATTGCAAAAAAAGTACATGAACATGATGCAGCTTTAGCCCTATTGGAATTGGAAAGGAAAAGTAAGAACCTGAAACTGAGATTGGTACCAGAAGAGGAAGAGGACAAGCTTGGGGAATTCCTTACAGATAAATTTCAAGATTTCTGGAATGACGAGCTAGATGGAGAGGAAGATGAATTTGTAATAACTACAGCCTTTCGGATTGGCAGGAAGCAAGGCAAGAAACCAAGAGATTGTTTAATCACCCTGAGATCAAAGGAACAAAGAGATAAAATATTGAATTTACATTTCCAGAAGGCCTTGGTCATTAAAAATTCTCAGATACAGATCTTCAAGGATATTCCTAAACACTTTTTGGAGGTTAGAACTCAATTTAAAGAATTAGTTGATCTACTCAAACAGAACAATATCCCATTCAGATGGGAATTCCCACAAGGGCTGTCCTTCAACTTTAAAGGGAAGAAAATCAAAATAAAAACAAATCAGGATAAAGAACTCTTTCTGGAAAGAAACCTAGAGGATCTTCAGAAAGGAACTGTTAGCGAGAGGGAAATACCGGACATTTCAAACCTATCATTTGGATTGAACCAAGCACCGACCGAGGAGGAACAACAGCTTGGTGCAGTCGGTGGAAGAGGTACCCAGTAATAAAAATGTCTCTGCAACTCTTGAGTTGGAATTGTAATGGTCTAAACCATCCCCGAAAAAGGGGTCAAGTGTTTCATATTTTAAAGAAAGAACACTTAGATGTAATCTGTTTACAAGAAACCCACATTGCCAGGACACACAGAAAACTCTTAACAAATAAGAGATTAGGATTAGAATTTATTTCATCAGACAAAGTCAAGAAAAGAGGAGTAGTGATTTATGTTAAGGAAAAACTCGAGCCAAAAATGATCTTTAAGGACGAGCAAGGAAGATACCTGGCAGTGGAAATTCAAACTCATGGAGAAAAGATTTTGATTGTTGGAGTTTACGCACCAAATGAGGGGAAGGCTGAATTCTTCAAGAAGTTGCATGAGACTTTAATGGACTTTTTGGACTTTAAAATTATAATGATGGGCGATATGAATGGAGTTGTCTCCACAAACATGGACAAGGCCCAAAGACAAGTAATATCTAATGATGGAAGACTACCAAAGACTTTTTTTGAACTGACTGACACTATGGACCTGATTGACATTTGGAGAATTAGGAACCCTCTGGAAAGGGAGGGGACTTTTTTCTCTGAAGCAAAAATGACATGGACTAGAATCGACCAAATATGGATTTCTAGTAATTTGGCATCAAGGGTTAAAAAAATAGAAATTTGCCCAAAAACCTGCTCCGACCATAATGCCGTGAAGATGGAAATGAAACTGACAACAGCTGGAACCTTTAGATGGAGAATGAATGACACTCTTTTTGGAGATGAAGAAATTTGTAAAAAGGCCCAAAAGACACTTAAAGACTACTTCGAGATTAACCTGAGATCAGATGTCGAAAAAAGAGTAATTTGGGACGCAAGCAAAGCCGTGATGCGTGGCTTCCTAATACAACAGAATTCAATAAAGAGGAAAAAACAGAATGAGAGGAAAGAGAAAATTTGGAACCTAATAAAAGAAGGGGAGAAGAAACTGAGATCTAAGCCTAACTCACATGAGATTTTAAGAGAAATAAAGTTTTATCAAACACAATATATGGAACTGATGAATCAGGAAATAGAATGGAAAATAAAACAAATGAGGCAAAAGACCTTTGAGTCAGCAGATAAATGTGGGAAGCTACTGTCATGGCAATTGAAAAAGAGACAAAAGCTGAATACGGTGACATCACTCGAAGTAGATGGGAAGTCTATTAATAAACCAAATGAGATAAGTAATTGTTTTCAAAGTTTTTTCAAGAAATTGTATAAACAAGGGCCAAAAAATGAACAAGAGATAGAAGAATTTATTGAAAAATACGGCCTACCAAAAATTTCGGAAAAAAACAGAAGGAGTTTGAATGAGAAAATTACAGACCAAGAAATAGAGAGTGCCATCCAGGATATGCAACTAGGGAAATCACCAGGACCAGATGGACTAACTGCGAGATACTATAAAGCACTGAAGGAATGGCTAGTACAACCATTGAAAGAAGTTTGTAACCAAATCTTGGAGGGGAAAAAGGCTCCCGAATCGTGGAAGGAAGCATTCATCTCACTTATACCGAAGACAGAAACTGAGAAACATCAAGTTAAGAACTACCGCCCTATATCACTTCTGAATGTGGATTATAAAATTTTTGCAGACATTTTAGCAAAAAGATTTAAAAAAGTTTTGTTAGAGGAGATTCACAGGGACCAAACAGGCTTTCTACCAGGTAGACAATTGTCAGACAATGTGAGGAACATTATAGACATTTTAGAACTCCTGGAAACTGACATAAATAGAAAAGCTGTGTTGATTTTTGTGGACGCAGAGAAAGCCTTTGACAACATTTGCTGGAGTTTTATGAAGAGGAATCTCCAAGGGATGGGGGTAGGCAAAAACTTTGAAAATGGTATAGGTGCAATATATTCTGAGCAAAAGGCTAAACTAATTGTAAATGGTATGGTTATGGACGAGATTCCAATAGAGAAAGGGACACGACAGGGATGCCCAATATCCCCCCTACTGTTTATATCGGTACTGGAGGTTCTCCTGAACATGATTAGAAGGGACCAGCTGGTTAAAGGAATACAGGTCGGAACTAAACATTATAAGTTAAGAGCATTTGCAGATGATCTAGTTTTGACATTACAACAGCCAGAAGCCAGTACAAAAAGAGTTTTGGAACTAATTGAAATATTTGGTCAAGTAGCAGGTTTCAAATTAAACAAACATAAGACAAAGGTGTTGGAAAAAAATCTAACGATGGGGGAAAAAGATAGTTTCCAAAGAGAAACCGGTTTGGAAATTGCAAAAAGAGTAAAATATCTGGGGGTGAACTTAACATCTAAGAATGTGAACTTATTTAAAGATAATTATGAGAAATGTTGGTTGGAAGTGAAGAAAGATTTCGATATATGGTCTAGGCTGAGACTTTCCTTGTTAGGCCGAATTGCTGTCATCAAGATGAATGTATTGCCGAGATTGTTATTTCTGTTCCAGACATTGCAAATTCTAGACAAGATGGATTGTTTCAAGAAGTGGCAGAAAGATATATCTAAATTTGTCTGGCAGGGCAAAAAACCCAGAATAAAATTTAAGATTCTGACCGATGCAAAGGATAGAGGGGGCTTTGCCCTGCCGGACTTAAAACTTTACTATGAAGCAGCAGCTTTTTGCTGGCTGAAACCATGGCTACTTCTTGAGAATACAGATATTCTGGATCTGGAAGGTTATGATAATAACTTTGGTTGGCATGCATATTTATGGTATGACAAGGTAAAGGTACATAGAAACTTTAAAAACCATATTGTCAGGAAAGCACTGTATAATGTATGGAATCGATATAAAGATTTGTTAGAGAGTAAAACCCCCAGGTGGTTGTCACCAATGGAAGCCAAGGCGGTAAAAAGACTGAACATGGACTCAGATTGGCCAAAATATTGTGAAATTATAGAATATGATGGTGAAAACCTGAAACTACAGAGTTTTGAGAAATTGAAACCTAAAGTCCGAGACTGGTTACATTATTACCAGATTAATGAAACCTTTAAGCAGGACAGGAAACTAGGATTTCAAAAGGAGAGGTCAAAGTTAGAAACAGAATTGCTAGAACCCAATACTAAGAATTTGTCTAGAATGTATAATCTGCTGCTAAAATGGAACACACAGGATGAAACGGTTAAATCAGCTATGATTAAGTGGGCACAAGATATTGGTCATGATATTATGTTTGCTGACTGGGAGCAGTTATGGACCACAGGTATTAAATTTACGGCATGTAGTGCCTTGAAAGAGAATATAATGAAAATGATCTATAGGTGGTACATGACCCCAGTCAAGCTTGCAAAGATATATCATCTGCCCAATAACAATTGCTGGAAGTGTAATGAATGCGAAGGAACTTTTTATCATCTTTGGTGGACCTGCCCGAAGATTAAGGCCTACTGGGAAATGATCTATAATGAAATTAAGAAAATCCTTAAGTGGACATTTGTAAAGAAACCAGAGGCTTTTCTCTTGGGCATGGTAGGCCAAATGGTTCCAAAGAAAGATAGAACATTCTTTATGTACGCAACAACAGCAGCAAGAATTCTTTTGGCAAAGTATTGGAAGACTAAAGAATTACCTACTCTGGAAGAATGGCAGACCAAGGTGACTGAATTTATGGGACTGGCAGAGATGACCGGCAGAATCCGTGACCAGAGGAGAGAGACAGTGGAAGAAGACTGGAAAAAATTCAAAATCTATCTTAAAAATTGTTGCAAAATTTCGGAATGTTAAGATGTCAAGGGATTGGATATAAAGAATTACAGCTGTAAAAATTGAAATTTAAAAAAACTTTAAAGAGAATTAAATATAAAAAGGGATGAAGGATTGCTAAAAAATTTTAAAATAAGGATGCAGTGAAGGGAAGGTTTGGGGAAGTCGTGTTATGTTTGTCTGTTTTTTGTTTATGTTGTAAAATTAATAAAAATTATTTAAAAAAAAAAAAAAAAAAACAAACATCCTAATAATTAAAAAAATTAACATGGAGGAGCCGAAACTAACATATGAAGATTTATTGATAAGATCGGAAGACAGTTGGAAACTAAGACCATATGAGGAGCTGAAGGGGAAGTTGACAAGCTGGCTACAGTATCATCAAATCAACGCAATATGGACAGAAGACAAAAAAATTGGAATGAATGACAAGAAATCGAAATTTCAGACAGAAATAATAGAAAGCAAATCTAAGTTACTATCCAAAATGTATAATATATTATTAGATTGGGATACAAAAGACGAAGAAATTAAGGAAGTTATGGTGAAGTGGGCGATAGACCTGGGGCACAATATAGAATATGAAAAATGGTCAAAGCTGTGGAATGAGGGAATAAAATTTACGGCGAGTGTTGCAATCAAAGAAAACTTAGAGAAGATGATATATAGATGGTATATAACACCAGAGAAACTAAATAAGATGTACAAGACTGGTAATAAGGCCTGCTGGAAATGCAAAATAAAAGAAGGTAACTTTATACACATGTGGTGGACATGTGGGGAAATAAAAAAATTTTGGGACATGATATATAATGAGTTAAAAAAAATATTTAGATACACGTTCCCTAAAAAGCCAGAGGCCTTCTTATTAGGTATGATTGGGGAGGAAATTAGGAAAGAAGATAAAACTTTATTCCAATATTTAACAGCAGCGGCCAGAATGTTAATCGCTCAAAATTGGAAAAGTACGCATATACCAACCGTGAGGGAGTGGCAAACAAAACTATATGACTTTGTCGAATTGGCAAAAATGACGCAGAGAATCAGAAATCAAAAGAATACAAAGTTGAATAACGACTGGACTAAATTCATGGCATACATAGAAACTAATTTTAAAAACCTACCAACTATAGCAGGTCTTATATAAAACTTTCGTTGTACAAACTAATAACCAATATCAGCGGTAAAAGTGATATTTTAAAAATTAGAAATCCGAAATCAGTAGGGAAGGAAGTCAGATAGTGTGTGATATGTATTGGTCTAATGTTTATTTTTATTTTTTCTTTTCTTTTTTGACCTGTCCCCTTTTTTCTTTTTGTGATGGTGCCCTTTTACCTTTTATTTAATTGTTCTGTGTTTTACTTTTTTGTGAGTATGTGAAGAATGAAACTTAATAAAGAGAATTTAAAAAAAAAGAAAAAAAGACTCTTTTCAGTGATCGCGGGGGAGAATTCACTTCTCAGCAGTTTGAAGCTTTTCTGACTGAGAAAGGAATTCAACACGATTTGTCTAGTCCTCGCTCGCCATGGCAGAATGGTCTTGCGGAACGAGCAAATCAGACATTGCTTCAAGGGTTAAAAACCTTGCTGCATGATGCTAATCTTCCAGAGAGTTATTGGGCCGAAGCTCTCTCATGTTTCACTTACAGTTATAATCGCAGGTTATCTTCAGCGATTGGTTGTACCCCCTATGAGAAGATGTTTGGCAAAAAGCCATACATCAAACACATGAAAATTTTTGGTTCTGACATGTGGGTTCACTCACCACAAAACTCCAAGTTAGACAAGCGTGGATTGCATGGTATCTTTCTAGGTTATCAGAAAGGGTCTTACAGAATAATGATGACTGACTCAAAGGCAATTAAGCTCACAAGAAGTGTTGAGTACAATGCCAAGTGGGGGGAGAATGTGGGAATTTTCCAATGTTATCCTGATGACAGTGATGAGACTGAGGATAGTCAAAAGCAACCGCAACAACCCACACCCACTGATGAAGGTTCTGATTCTGAGTCTGAAACTGAATCGGGTGATTCAGAGGATTTCAAGAGTGCGAAAGCCTCTATGCGACCCTCTGAAAGCTCTGATCAAGAATTGGAGGAACCATTGTTCACAATAGGTCACTTTTCTCCCAAGAAGGAAGAGGAGAGTGTTGAAGATCTACGGCTAATTCGCAGATCACAAAGAGCCACAAAAGGCAGACCTCCAAAGAGATTTGCTGATGAGTTTGCTAAGATAGCAGTAACAGCTGTTAAAAGCTCCAAGAAGGTATTTGAACCTTCAAGTTTCCAAGAAATCCAGGATTTGGATTCAAAGGAAGCTGAGCCATGGTTAAATGCAATAAAGGCTGAGCTTGATTCCTTGGAAAGGAACAAAACATGGGAGCTTGTTCCAGTAGTTCCAGGAATGAAACTGCTTGGAAGCAAATGGGTCTTCAAAGCGAAGACTGATCAGAATGGCAAGATAGTCAGACACAAAGCCAGAGGTTTTGCACAGGTACCAGGTGAAGACTATCACGAGACCTACTCACCCACAGTGAGGTATGAGAGCATTAGGCTTATGCTCAAGCTAGCTGCAGAGGAAAATCTACACATTAGTCACCATGATGTGAATACAGCTTTTCTGTACGGATCTCTAGATGAATCACTTTATATGCTTCCACCTGATGGCGTACAGGTAAAACAGGGATTTGTTTGTGCTCTGAAGAAATCCCTTTATGGTCTCAAACAAAGTGCACGGTGTTGGCACACAAAACTCACTGAAGTATTGTTTTCTCTAGGTTTTAAGCAAGGGAAAGCTGATCCATGTGTATTTTGTTGTTGATAAGCAGTAGTCCCGTGCACAGCGGAATGATGAGGAGTACGTGCTACATACTGTATATTGCTTTATTTACATTTCAAAGCTGGTATGTTACAGAAAACATCTTGCCTCTGCCGGAGCAGAGAAAAGCATCCTCTCTCCTCTAAAGCACGCACTGAACTGCAAAGAACAGTGAAAAACAGGAAACCAGTGTACGTCACATCCAGTCTCCCTTTCCCATGGGAAAACCTCCAACAGCAA
Source organism: Podarcis erhardii (assembly GCF_964252035.2). Classification (NCBI taxonomy): domain Eukaryota; kingdom Metazoa; phylum Chordata; class Lepidosauria; order Squamata; family Lacertidae; genus Podarcis; species Podarcis erhardii. The sequence continues at coordinate 6,741,256 of NC_138506.1, read as the reverse complement.
TTGACTGTGGAATGTAAACATTGTCTTGTGACAAGCATTTCGCTGCACAGTGAAGAGAGCAGAAACCAACATCCTCCCCCTTTCTGTGAACATCACTGGGCAGCGTGTTCGTACAATATCAGTACAAACCCAACTTCTGCACATAGGTACAGTGTTGATCCCTTGATACAATCTTGGACAATACATCAGCAGGAATTTCATTACCTGGCATATAGGACACCGTTACGAGTCCCTTCTGAATACGTTCCCTAGCATGTTGCAACTTCAATTGCAAGTGCTTCGTGCTTTGCTTACAACCTTCAGAATTCAGCAAAGCCAAACATGCTTTGTTGTCCTGGTAAACCTGGATTGGACATTTGACAGGAATTTTCATGTCTTTGCACAATTGTAACAACCATTCACAATCTTTAAGTGAATAAGACAGTGCATTCAGTTCAGCTTCACAAGTACTTAAGCTAACTGTTGTTTGCTTCTTGCATGACCAATCAAATAGACCCTGATTGTACATATAGCAAACTCCAGACGTACTTTTCCTGTCTGTAGTGTCACTTCCAAAACTTGCATCTGCAAATATTTCAAGACCACCAGACTTCTGATTGTTAAATCTCAGTCTGTAATGCATAGTGCCTTTCAAATACCGCGCTATGCGTTTCAGAGCTTTCCAATCCTTAACAGTAGGATTGTTGACTTGTCTGCTTAGCAAATTACAGCTAACAGCAATGTCTGGTCTTGAACATCTGGCAATGAAATTTAGCTTGCCTAGCACACTTCTGTACAGTGTAGTGTCAGAAAATGCTTCTTCAGTGTCATCTACCTGATAACCTGTTATCATCGGTGTGTCTACAGGGTTAGCATCCATCAGGTTTAGTTTGCTTAACACATCAGCAATTTTCCGTGACTGGTGTACTAGAATGTTACCATCTTGATCTCTCTCTATTTCCAGAGATAGGTAGTTGTTTACCTCACCAAGATCTTTCATGTCAAAGTGCTCTTTCAGTTGAGCTAGGGCGTTATTGTACATTGTGACATCTTTCCAAAAGAATAAAAGATCATCAACATAAAACAAACAATACAGTTTCTTTTGCCCCTCCTCTTTGACAAATACACATGGATCAGCTTTCCCTTGCTTAAAACCTAGAGAAAACAATACTTCAGTGAGTTTTGTGTGCCAACACCTTGCACTTTGTTTGAGACCATAAAGGGACTTCTTCAGAGCACAAACAAATCCCTGTTTTACCTGTACGCCATCAGGTGGAAGCATATAAAGTGATTCATCTAGAGATCCGTACAGAAAAGCTGTATTTACATCATGGTGACTAATGTGTAGATTTTCCTCTGCAGCTAGCTTGAGCATAAGCCTAATGCTCTCATACCTCACTGTGGGTGAGTAGGTCTCGTGATAGTCTTGACCTGGTACCTGTGCAAAACCTCTGGCTACCAATCTGGCTTTGTGTCTGACTATCTTGCCATTTTGATCAGTCTTCGCTTTGAAGACCCATTTGCTTCCAAGCAATTTCATTCCTGGAACTACTGGAACTAGGTCCCATGTTTTGTTCCTTTCCAAGGAATCAAGCTCAGCCTTCATTGCATTTAACCATGGCTCAGCTTCCTTTGAATCCAAATCCTGGATTTCTTGGAAACTTGAATGTTCAAATACCTTCTTGGAGCTTTTAACAGCTGTTACTGCTATCTTAGCAAACTCATCAGCAAATCTCTTTGGAGGTCTGCCTTTTGTGGCTCTCTGTGACCTACGAATTAGCCTTAAGTCTTCAACACTCTCCTCTTCCTTCTTAGGAGAAAAGTGACCTATTGTGAACAATGGTTCCTCCGATTCTTGATCAGAGCTTTCAGAGGGTCGCATAGAGGCTTTCGCACTCTTGAAATCCTCTGAATCACCCGATTCAGTTTCAGACTCAGAATCAGAACCTTCATCAGTGGGTGTGGGTTGCTGTGGCTGCTTTTGACTATCCTCAGTCTCATCACTGTCATCAGGATAACATTGGAAAATTCCCACATTCTCCCCCCACTTGGCATTGTACTCAACACTTCTTGTGAGCTTAATTGCCTTTGAGTCAGTCATCATTATTCTGTAAGACCCTTTCTGATAACCTAGAAAGATACCATGCAATCCACGCTTGTCTAACTTGGAGTTTTGTGGTGAGTGAACCCACATGTCAGAACCAAAAATTTTCATGTGTTTGATGTATGGCTTTTTGCCAAACATCTTCTCATAGGGGGTACAACCAATCGCTGAAGATAACCTGCGATTATAACTGTAAGTGAAACATGAGAGAGCTTCGGCCCAATAACTCTCTGGAAGATTTGCATCATGCAGCAAGGTTTTTAACCCTTGAAGCAATGTCTGATTTGCTCGTTCCGCAAGTCCATTCTGCCATGGCGAGCGAGGACTAGACAAATCGTGTTGAATTCCTTTCTCAGTCAGAAAAGCTTCAAACTGCTGAGAAGTGAATTCTCCCCCGCGATCACTGAAAAGAGTCTTTACCTTCTTACCATGCACATTTTCCAACCAAGCACAGAATTCCTTGAACCTAGGAAAAGCCTCTGATTTCTGCTTGAGATTGTACACATAAATATACCTGGAAAATGCATCAATGAGAACCATGAAGTACCTGTTTCCTCCCAAAGAGGGCGCTAGTGGTCCAACCAAATCAGCATGAACAATTTGGTATGGTTCTGTAGCTTGCCTACTAGACACCTTACCTTTCGCAGCCATTTTCACCTTGTTTGCTGCGCATGCCTTGCACTTCATGTGGTACCTGCAGGGTTTAATAGTCATACCTTCAACCAAGGCAGGCATCTTAGATACTGCCTCAAAATGCAAATGACCAAGTTTTCTGTGAAAATCATGAATACATTCTGCATGCAAACTTTTGTTAGAACCTGCAATGCAACAAGTGTCATCCTGCACAACATCATCATAATACAAAACATACAAACGATCAACATATTCAGCATACAATACATAATCATTTTTCTTTGTGATGATGCACCTTTTGTTCTTAAAGGAAACGTCAATATTCCGCTCATTCAGCTGTCCAACGCTGAGCAGATTATGTTTGGCATCCGGCACATAAAGCACATCCTGTATCGACAAGTCCAAACTGTGAAGAACAACAGTTCCATAGCCTTTACTGGGGATGGTGTGGTCATCCGCCTGATGAATCGCACCTTCCTGCGGTGTAAAAGACACGAACAGTCTCTTATCGTTGCACATGTGGTGGGTCGCTGCTGAATCAACCACGAAGAAAGATCTAGACGTCTTCTGGACCTCTGCAACTTTTGGAGCGAAGCGTGAGACCATTGCCTTGTGCTGCGTTGTCCTGGACACCGGACCTTTGCCTTTGCTCTGGCCTTTTCCACGCGATGAGCTTCCGCTGCGCTGCTCTGTCTTGGCCCTGGGATATCTGCATTCCCTCTTCATATGGCCTAGACGTCCACACGAGTAGCATTTCACTGCCTTCAAAGCTTTGGCGCCATCTGGTGGTTCCACTGCACTATGGGATGACGTCTGTGAAGTCTCCCGCTTGCCCATGCAGCTAACACCCCGCCGATCTGCTTCATTCTGAATCATGGCAGTATCACAGGCTACTGTGAGTTGAGCATTTGGCTGATCAGTGGTATCAAATTCCCCACTTGCCTCATCCAGCCTTCTGCAGCTAGCCATCATAACTCTGGCACTAGCCTTTTGCATCATCTTTGCAGCTTTAAATCATGCTGCTTTATACATGTTGCATCTATGAACAGCTGCTTCAATCCAAAGGCAAGTTCAAAACAGCCTCTGCCTGTGCCACTCTGCTTATTCCAAGAGCACTTTTAAAAGTTACTTTCGATTTCCCCAGCCCGGCAAAACTGCCTTAAAAGTTCAAAGTCCAGCCATAAAGCCATTAATTAGAAGCTGGCAGGCTGCCCGGAGCAGTAGCACATACCTCATCAATCATCCTGACGCGCAGAGCAGATTCCGTTCCGATCTGTCCCCCTGCATTCCGATCCTTTGCCGGCACTCCGATTCGACTTCTGGAGCCCATTCTTAAGATGACTGCGTTTTTCTGGGCCCGGAACCAAATGTTGTTGATAAGCAGTAGTCCCGTGCACAGCGGAATGATGAGGAGTACGTGCTACATACTGTATATTGCTTTATTTACATTTCAAAGCTGGTATGTTACAGAAAACATCTTGCCTCTGCCGGAGCAGAGAAAAGCATCCTCTCTCCTCTAAAGCACGCACTGAACTGCAAAGAACAGTGAAAAACAGGAAACCAGTGTACGTCACATCCAGTCTCCCTTTCCCATGGGAAAACCTCCAACAGCAATTGACTGTGGAATGTAAACATTGTCTTGTGACAAGCATTTCGCTGCACAGTGAAGAGAGCAGAAACCAACAAAGAGGAGGGGCAAAAGAAACTGTATTGTTTGTTTTATGTTGATGATCTTTTAATCTTTTGGAAAGATGTCACAATGTACAATAACGCCCTAGCTCAACTGAAAGAGCACTTTGACATGAAAGATCTTGGTGAGGTAAACAACTACCTATCTCTAGAAATAGAGAGAGATCAAGATGGTAACATTCTAGTACACCAGTCACGGAAAATTGCTGATGTGTTAAGCAAACTAAACCTGATGGATGCTAACCCTGTAGACACACCGATGACAACAGGTTATCAGGTAGATGACACTGAAGAAGCATTTTCTGACACTACACTGTACAGAAGTGTGCTAGGCAAGCTAAACTTCATTGCCAGATGTTCAAGACCAGACATTGCTGTTAGCTGTAATTTGCTAAGCAGACAAGTCAACAATCCTACTGTTAAGGATTGGAAAGCTCTGAAACGCATAGCGCGGTATTTGAAAGGCACTATGCATTACAGACTGAGATTTAACAATCAGAAGTCTGGTGGTCTTGAGATATTTGCAGATGCAAGTTTTGGAAGTGACACTACAGACAGGAAAAGCACCTCTGGAGTTTGCTACATGTACAATCAGGGTCTATTTGATTGGTCATGCAAGAAGCAAACAACAGTTAGCTTAAGTACTTGTGAAGCTGAACTGAACGCACTGTCTTATTCACTTAAAGATTGTGAATGGTTGTTACAATTGTGCAAAGACATGAAAATTCCTGTCAAATGTCCAATCCAGGTTTACCAGGACAACAAAGCATGTTTGGCTTTGCTGAATTCTGAAGGTTGTAAGCAAAGCACGAAGCACTTGCAATTGAAGTTGCAACATGCTAGGGAACGTATTCAGAAGGGACTCGTAACGGTGTCCTATATGCCAGGTAATGAAATTCCTGCTGATGTATTGTCCAAGATTGTATCGAGGGATCAACACTGTACCTATGTGCAGAAGTTGGGTTTGTAGTGATATTGTACGAACACGCTGCCCAGTGATGTTCACAGAAAGGGGGAGGATGTTGGTTTCTGCTCTCTTCACTGTGCAGCGAAATGCTTGTCACAAGACAATGTTTACATTCCACAGTCTGTGCTGTTGGGTTTTCCCACGGGAAAGGAGACTGGATGTGACGTACACTGGTTTCCTGTTTTTCACTGTTCTTTGCAGTTCAGTGTGTTGTTCTCTCCGTGCTTTAGAGGAGGGAGGATGCTTTTCTCTGCTCCGGCAGAGGCAAGATGTTTTTCTGTAATCTACCAGCTTTGAAAGGTAAATAAAGCAACTTAGAGTATGTGCACGTATTCCTCATCATTCCGCTGTGCACGGGACGCTGCTCATCACCAATAGTAGCATGATTTAAGGCAGCAGAGACAAAGCACTTTTTAACTTGCCTTTGGAATGAGGTTTGCTTGTATAAAGCAGCATGGTTTAAAGCAGCAGAGATGACGCAGAAGGCTAATGCCACAGTCATGATGGCTAGCTGCAGAAGGCTGGCTGAAGCAAGTGGGGAATCTGTTACCACTGATCAGCCAAATGCTCAACTCACAGTAGCCTGTGATACTGCCGTGATTCTGAATGAAGCAGATCGCCGGGGTGCTAGCTGCATGGGCAAGGGGGAGACTTCACAGTTGTCATCCCATAGTGCAGTGGAATCACCAGATGGCGCCAAAGCTTTGAAGGCAGTGAAATGCTACTCGTGTGGATGTCTAGGCCATATGAAGAGGGAATGCAAATATCCCAGGGCCAAGACAGAGCAGCGCAGCGGAAGCTCATCGCGTGGAAGAGGCCAGAGCAAAGGCAAAGGTCCAGTGTCCAGGACAACGCAGCACAAGGCAATGGTCTCACGCTTCACTCCAAAAGTTGCAGAGGTCCAGAAGATGTCTAGATCTTTCTTCGTTGTTGATTCAGCGGCAACCCACCACATGTGCAACGATAAGCGACTGTTCGTGTCTTTTACACCTCAGGAAGGTGCGATTCACCAGGCGGATGACCACACAATCCCCAGTAAAGGCTACGGAACTGTTGTTCTTCACAGTTTGGACTTATCGATACAGAATGTACTTTATGTGCCGGATGCCAAACATAATCTGCTCAGCGTTGGACAGCTGAATGAGCGGAAAATTGACGTTTCCTTTAAGAACAAAAGGTGCATCATCACAAAGAAAAATGATTATGTATTGTATGCTGAATATGTTGATCGTTTATATGTTTTGTATTATGATGATGTTGTGCAGGATGACACTTGTTGCATTGCAGGTTCTAACAAAAGTTTGCATGCAGAATGTATTCATGATTTTCATCGAAAATTTGGTCATTTGCATTTTGAGGCAGTATCTAAAATGCCTGCCTTGGTTGAAGGTATGACTATTAAACCCTGCAGGTACCACATGAAGTGCAAGGCATGCGCAGCAAACAAGGTGAAAATGGCTGCGAAAGGTAAGGTGTCTAGTAGGCAAGCTACAGAACCATACCAAATTGTTCATGCTGATTTGGTTGGACCACTAGCGCCCTCTTTGGGTGGAAACAGGTACTTCATGGTTCTCATTGATGCATTTTCCAGGTATATTTATGTGTACAATCTCAAGCAGAAATCAGAGGCTTTTCCTAGGTTCAAGGAATTCTGTGCTTGGTTGGAAAATGTGCATGGTAAGAAGGTAAAGACTCTTTTCAGTGATCGCGGGGGAGAATTCACTTCTCAGCAGTTTGAAGCTTTTCTGAGCTTTTCTGATCAAGAATTGGAGGAACCATTGTTCACAATAGGTCACTTTTCTCCCAAGAAGGAAGAGGAGAGTGTTGAAGATCTACGGCTAATTCGCAGATCACAAAGAGCCACAAAAGGCAGACCTCCAAAGAGATTTGCTGATGAGTTTGCTAAGATAGCAGTAACAGCTGTTAAAAGCTCCAAGAAGGTATTTGAACCTTCAAGTTTCCAAGAAATCCAGGATTTGGATTCAAAGGAAGCTGAGCCATGGTTAAATGCAATAAAGGCTGAGCTTGATTCCTTGGAAAGGAACAAAACATGGGAGCTTGTTCCAGTAGTTCCAGGAATGAAACTGCTTGGAAGCAAATGGGTCTTCAAAGCGAAGACTGGATGTGACGTACACTGGTTTCCTGTTTTTCACTGTTCTTTGCAGTTCAGTGTGTGTTGTTCTCTCCGTGCTTTAGAGGAGAGAGGATGCTTTCTCTGCTCCGGCAGAGGCAAGATGTTTTTCTGTAATCTACCAGCTTTGAAGTGTAAATAAAGCAACTTAGAGTATGTGCACGTATTCCTCATTATTCCGCTGTGCACGGGACGCTGCTCATCACTAACACATACAGGGTCCCGAATGCTGTCTTCCACTCATCCCCAGCTCAGATCCGAATTAAATTGTAGGCCCCCCGGAGTTCTAGCTTGGTGAACACCTGCGCTCCTTGCACCCGCTCCAGCAACTCCGTAATAAGGGGCAAGGGGTTCCGGTCTGGGATGGTAATTTTGTTCAGGGCCTGGTAATCATGGCAAAGGCGGAGCTCCCCACATTTCTTCTTAACAAAGAGCACTGGTGGGCGAGGTAGAAGGCCTAATGAAACCACGCTCCAGGTTCTTGCGCAGGAAGTCCTGCAAAGCTTCGCGCTCTGGCTCTGTTAGAGAGTATAAGCGACTCACTGGCAGGGGCGCTCCGGGCTGGAGGTCTATGCCGCAGTCAAAAGACCGATGCGGCGGCAGCTGGTCTGCCTCCTGTTCCTCGAACCCTTCTTGGTAGTCCCGGTACTCGGTGGGGAGCGTGGATGCAGCCTCCTCAGTGGGCGCGGCTGCTAGCATCTCGGAACGAGCATGGGGACATGGGTCTGGGAAGTGCACAGTCCGATTGACCCAGTCAATCTGAACGTTGTGAGCCTCCAGCCAGTCCATCCTGAGCACCAGGGGGAACCGGGGCATCGAGGCAATGTCCAAAGTTCGCACCTCCCGGTGCTGCTGGAGACACAGGACCAAGGGCTGGGTCTCCCGAGTGACGGCACCCGAACGCAGGAGCCGTCCATCAATTGCCTCCACCTTCTAGCTTGTTCTGAAGTGGCACCTGATGATGAGCGGCAAAGGCAGCATCCATATAGGAGTGGGTTGCCCCTGAATCTACCAGAGCGTGGGTGAGAATCCAGGGCCCACCTGGAGGGTAAAGACGCACCGGAACCATGAGATGTCGCAATTTCACTGGTGAGGGCCCCTCTTGCATGGTTTGGGACCCCAGGCTGCCAGGCCCTTCGGCTACCAAGGTTGGTGGTTTTCCTGCGGGTGGCATCTTCTCGGGACAGGATCGGGCGTAATGTCCACTCCCACCGCAGTAAAGACACAGGTTCCCCTCCCGATGCTGCGTCTTCTCCGAGGGGGAGAGGCGAGCCCTGAGCTGCGTTAGCTCGTCTGGCGACTCGGCTGTGGCCGTGGACCTGCTGGGAAGGACTGGAGCCAGGAGCCGGGAGTGCTGGTGGTCCCGGGCCTGGCGACGGTCCTCCAACTGATCGCCTATCTGCAGGCTCCACTGAATGAGGGCGTCCAGCGTGGTGGGACGATCCATCGTGGCCAACTGGTCCAGTATCTCATCCGAAAGCCCCTCAAGATACTGGTCCCGAAGTGCAGAGTCATTCCAAGATAAGTCTTGCGCCAACAGCCGAAATTCTGTGGTGTAGGCGGCGGCTGTGGACTTGTCCTGTCTCAACCGACGAATTGCCCGATTGGCATGGCTCTCCTTCAGAGGGTTGCCAAACACAGTCTCTAAGTGGTTACAAAACCCCACATAGTCTGTTAGCAAAGGAGAGTCTTGCCGGAGCAGTGGCCTGGTCCTTTAACAAACTGATCAAAAAGTGCACCTTGGTGCGGTCGTCACATTGCTTAGCTGCTGAATGGTGTGGGTCAAGGCCTGGTTCTCCTGGGCCAATGCCACCAGCGCAGCTGCCTGGTCAGCCATGGCCTCTGGCTCTTCCCGAACGCACCCCAACGAAGGGGGAGTGCGGGTGTGGTGGGAGGAAACTGTGCTGTTCCCGGGGGGAGGTTACCGTGGGGCGAGGTCCAGGACCTGAGTCGAGGGTCGGCAGACAGTCCTCCAGGGCGAAGCGGGGTCCAAAGCAAGGAGCCGGGCAAGGACAGGAACTCTGGAGGAACAGGACTAGGTGCTGGCCGAAACAGCTCTTCCACGACGTTGCTCCCGCAACCTGGGACCGGGCTGACTGGCCTTTATCTTCTCTGAGGCCAGGGGCGGTCCCGGCCCCCAGGAGACCCGCCTCCCAGGAGACCCGCCTCTCCTGGCCTTAAGGCGAGCACTCCTCCTGGGAGAAACCAGTTCCCTCCGCCTCTCTGCCCTGAGCCTCTGCAGCTCAGGAGAGGCTGGAGGGTTACTGGACCCAGGGGGAGACTCACCTTCCCCTGACAGGGCTGGGAGAGGTGCACCTGTAGGCACTGTGTCCTCAACCACCTCCGGAGCCAGAGTGGATTCACCTGGTGCCTGCTCCTGAAGATCCGTCACAGGTGCAGGCGCTTCAGAATCAAGGCCCTGCCCCAGTTCAGCTGGCCCTGGAGGCGGGGACTCCTGTGCAGAGTGGGATTCCTCCGGTTCAGCCTCTGAATCGGATTCCCAGGCCATCAAACTCACACTTGTAGGTTTGTAAAATCTCAACAGATCGCACAAGTAGAGAAAAGGAATGAAAGAGATAAAATTACTGGTGCCAGAAATGGAATGAAGACCAAGACAACAAGCCTGGTTTTCAACAGGCCCCAACTTTATTAAAAGGTAAAGGGACCCCTGACCATTAGGTCTAGTCGTGGCCGACTCTGGGGTTGCGGTGCTCATCTCACTTTACTGGCCGAGGGAGCCAGCGTACAGCTTCCGGGTCATGTGGCCAGCATGACTAAGCCGCTTGTGGTGAACCAGAGCAGCGCACGGAAACACCGTTTACCTTCCTGCCGTAGCGGTACCTATTTATCTACTTGCACTTTGAGGTGCTTTCGAACTGCTAGGTTGGCAGGAGCAGGGACCGAGCAACGGGAGCTCACCCCTTGCGGGGATTCGAATCGCCAACCTTCTGATCAGCAAGCCCTAGGCTCTGTGGTTTAACCCACAGGCATTGGTTAAAATGGTGGTGTGGAGGGGAGGTCAGAGAACCTGGCCCCTCCAATGCGCAACAGGCATTCCATTTAAGGAATCCAGGGACTCGCCATGCTTTTGTCGACCCCTTTCGGGGGGTAGGACCTCTCAAGAATCCCTGGGATCATTTTGGGGTGCTAATTAGCAAAGGGTTGGGCGAGTGGGGTCTTCACAATTATTAACACAGAAAAACAAAATCATTATGGCCCATTAAATGGAAGCATTGCAAAGTAGTCACAATGCTCTCTGAGGCCAAGATTTACAGCCTAGAAGCATCAGCTGTTTACTGCATGCTGATAACAGGGCAGCTTAAATAAAATGGTGTGAAATTTACAGATGCTGCCTATGCTTGTTGCCTTGGGCTGGGATCTAAGCATCAAGAGCATATAATGCTCACCTTGATGATGAGCTGAGTGATACCAGGCCATTGAATACTCATCTGTCTTGGGTTAAAATCCAAGCCAGAGAATAATTCTCAATTCACCGTGTTAGCCCTTAAACCATTTCTATCCTTCCCTTTAAATGCAGGAAGAGGGCGGCAGGAAGATATAGGGTTATATTCAACTAACTTTTGCTTAGAAGAGATTCATTGAAAACTAACGGACCTAAGTTAGTTGTGGCTATTAATTTCAATGGGTCTACTCTGAGTAAAAGATAGCTGTCTACAACTCATGATCTTCCCTTTGCTCCTTTTCCAGTTGGAAGAAGATGAGCTGGATAAACAAGGCTGGGCAATAAGCCTCCCACATTTGTGCTATGTTTGGCTGACCCATGTGATTGATGCCACACTGGTCCAATTGAATGTGGGTGCATACTTAAACTCCATGCCAGTTAAAAAAAACCCATAGTCCACCAACAAATGGCCATGGGCAGCCAAGTGCCTTTGTTTCCCCCCTTTAAATAAAATGTAATCTCAAAGAATGTTATTATGAGAACACAACAAGATGCTGGAAATAGTAGAGCACTATAGGAATTGTAATTCCAAAAAGTTGTTTTTGCAGTTTGTGGGAGCCTCCAATGGAAGTTTTATCTTTCTCCCTTACCCATACTTGAAACTTTGGCACTGAAAGTCAAACCTGGTAAAACAAAAACAATAAAGTTGGTGCAATGCTACTTAAAAGTATTCCTATCTACATAGGAGCTTGTGAAAAAAAGTACCTATTTATCTACTTGCACTTTGAGGTGCTTTTGAACTGCTAGGTTGGCAGGAGCAGGGACCGGGCAATGGGAGCTCACCCCGTCACGGGGATTCGAATCGCCAACCTTCTGATCGGCAAGTCCTAGGATCTGTGGTTTAACCCACAGCGCCACCCGCGTCCCTAACAACGATGGAAGTTTTTTGTTGAGTCAAAAAGATAAAATAATGGAATTACTTGAAAGAAACAATATGCAAAACAGCAAGGGAGTAAAAACCCCAATCGAAATTTGGTTTTACACTGGTCTCATGGAGTCACAGTCTCTGTCATCTGCCACCAGTGGAAAATCCCCCTCTAACAGGTTATGGGCCCAGTCCTGAGTGGGCAGAGACAGAGTGTGAAAAGAACCCAGAGACTGGAAGCAACTCAGCCTTTCTCAAGCAGCTGGCTGTGTGAAGGCGTCGGCAGGGAGTGTCTGTTTGAGACCAGGAGCCGAACAATTATTCAAGCCACGTGTGAGTAAAGACTGAGTGGAAAGCTGAAAGCTGGGTGGAGCCATGGCTGGACTTGGACCTGGAGCTCAAGGGGGAGCTTCATGTTTTCCGGTAGAGAAACTGGGAGAATCCAATTATATGTCATGGAGTTTACAGATGCAGGCATTTTTAAAGAAAAAACAATGTTGGACTGTGTCCGGGAATTGGAGGCAGAGAAAGAGGAGAGGGGGAAGAGAAAGGGCACTTACAGAGATCCTGTGCCTTTAATCAGCAGTTGTTCCTCCTTGGAAGAGGAAGAAGAGAACAGACTGTCGGGAGACAATGAAGCTGGGAGGGGGGAGCCATCTCCGGGGCCCAGCCACTCTCGGAGCAGAGAAAGGAGTGGGGGCAGGCTTAGGAGGTGGGTCTGCTGGGCGAAAAGGCGGAAGAAGCCAGTCGAAGCAACTGTTGAACTCTTGTAAATACTTTGAAGCTACCAATAAATCACTGTACAGATGGCTGGTTTCCCGGAGTTCTTATCTCAGCTGGCAATTTCAGCACATCTCTAACAGCTTGCTTCGACTCACATGTTGAAAGCTAGTGGAAAGAAGGAGATAAGAAGGATGGAGCAAGAGCTGGCTGACCTGTGAAAACGCAATGCCGGACTGGAGTCCAGGGCATCGGAGCTGCAATTTCGGCCGGAGGAAGCCAGGGCACATCAAGGAAAAGCCACAGGTGGGCTGCTGGGGAAGAGCACGCCTGCGTTAGTGGGAAAGTTTAACGGGGATCCGCAGGAATATTTAGGATTTAAAACGGAGATGAAGTATTTACTGCAGTTGGAGTGGGCTGAGTTTGCTAATGATGCTCAGCTGGTTGCCTACGTAATTAGTCATTTGTCGGGGCCAGCCAAGGACTGGGTGAGGCCACTGATGGCAGCTGATAATGAAGCGCTGCGAAGTTTGGCCCAATTTTGGCAGGCAATGGATCTTATGTTTGCACATGAAAGCCATGTAGATATGACGCAGCAAGAGCTCTTGGCTTTGAAACAAGGAAGCTCAACGGTGCGTAGTTACTGGTTGCAGTTTGCCATGCTTGTGCACAAATTGGGATGGGAGTTGAATTCAGAGCCTGTGCAGGCTTTGTTCAAGGCTGGACTGAACTCTGAAGTGAAAGATGAGCTTGCTAGGGGGCCCCGTCCCAAAGACATGGATGAGCTGACGAAAGCTGCTTTATCGGTGGGTTTGAGGCAGGAAGCATGGCTGCTGGAGAGAAAGCAGAGCAAGGGCCGGCGTTTCCATGGTGATCACATTCCTGAAGGTCAACAGCAGCCAGAGCCCATGGAAATTGACTCAGCCCGCGTGTGGGAACGTTCAAAAGCCCAACGGCTGAGCGGCAAAGAGGGGAAGGACTGGCAGGCGGCCAAGAAATGTTTTTTGTGCCAGAAACCAGGACACTTTGCCCGAGTGTGCCCAGAGCGTCGTAACGGGCAGGGAATGGTGGGGGCTACTCCACAGGCAGAAGCGGAGGGACCCCATGTTCAGGGAAACAGGAGGGCCTGGCTGGTGGTGAACCGGGGCAACAGCCAGGCAGCAGCAACGGCAAAAGGCCCCGGCCAGGACACCCCAAACAGAGTATAGTGTTGAGGGTGGTGCTGTAACTCCCGAACGGCCATGCAGTGGAGGTGCATCCGTTGGTGGACTCAGGAGCCAGTGCCTCTTTCTTCAGCGGGGAGTTTGCTGCGCAGCACCAACTGAACCTGCAGCCTTTGGATTTTCCACTGCAAGTTACCACAATTGATGGGAGAGAACTGTTGGGAGGGGAAGTGACCCATCAGACACCTCCCATGAGGATGCGGGTTTCCACGCACACCGAGACCATCAAGTTTCACGTAGCCACGTTGGCAGGGCCACCCATTATTCTGGGCATGAGCTGGTTGGCCTTGCATGATCCGGTGGTTTCCTGGCATCAGCGGTCCCTGACGTTTGGGTCGGAGCACTGCATGGAGAACTGCCTGGGCATAGAGCGACCTCGAGGGTCGGCGGCCAGGATGGCAGCAGCATGCAAAGCAGGCACAGCCAGAATCCCTCCGCAATACCGGGACTTACAGGAAGTGTTCAGCGAGAGGGAGGCTGACACGTTACCTCCGCACCAGCCATACGATTGCCAGATCAATCTGATCCCGGGGGCCAAACTGCCGGTGGGGAAGCTGTATTCCATGTCTGAGCAAGAGATACGGGACTTGAAGGACTTTATCGACAAAAACTTAAAGAAGGGATTCATCAGGGAATCCAAGGCGGCAGGTGGGAGCCTGGTGTTCTTTGTGGACAAAAAAATTGACGAGCGAGAAGAGACCTGTAGTGGATTTTCGCATTTTGAACTCCCTGACGGAACCCGTGGCCTTCCCCACGCCGCGAATCGACGGCGTTTTGGCAAGAGTGCAGAAAGGCAAAATTTTCACTAAACTGGACCTCCGGGGGGCGTACAACCTCATCAGAGTGCGAGAGGGCGACGAGTGGAAGACCACCATGTTCACCCCGCTGGGGGCGTTCGAATATCTCGTCATACCTTTCGGCTTGCAGTGTGGGAGCCCATGTTTCCAGGCCTTCATGCACCACGTGCTAGGGCCATTGCTGTATCGTAATTGTGTCTGTTTCTTGGACGATGTGCTGGTGTTCTCTGACAACAAGGAACAGCACGTAAAGGACGTGTGTCAAGTCCTGAGCAAGCTAAAGGAGCATCGTCTGTGGGTGAAGCTGGAGAAGTGCCAGTTCCATGCGAAAGAGGTTGAGTTCTTAGGCTACTGGTTGTCTGATAAGGGCTTGGCCATGGATCCAGAGACGGTGAAGGCTGTGCTTGAATGGGAGAGCCCCAAGGCCAGGAAGGATGTTCAGCGATTCCTGGGCTTCAGCAATTTCTACAGGAAGTTCATCAAAAACTTTGCGAAATTGACGGCGCCCATAACGGACTGTCTTAGTGCTAAGAAGAAGTTTCTGTGGACGGAAGCGGCACAAGAGGGTTTTGAGAAACTTAAGAGGGTTTTCGCGTCAGAGGAGCACCTGCTGCATGTCAATCCCGATCCACTGCTGC
Organism: Podarcis erhardii; assembly: GCF_964252035.2. Taxonomy (NCBI): domain Eukaryota; kingdom Metazoa; phylum Chordata; class Lepidosauria; order Squamata; family Lacertidae; genus Podarcis; species Podarcis erhardii. The sequence goes on along the minus strand of NC_138506.1, from coordinate 6,726,047 downwards.
GGGTGGAGATGGATGCCTCTGATCGGACGATTGGGGCGGTTCTGCTGCAGCAAGATGGAAAGGGAGAGTGGCGGCCATGTGCCTTTTTCTCCCGTAAGCTGAAGAAGTCGGAGCTAAACTACACTATCTACAACAAAGAATTGCTTGCGATTGTCGCTGCGTTCAAGCAATGGTGGCACATCCTGATTGGTGCGAGGCACCAAATTCAGGTATGCACGGACAAGAACCTGGAGTACTGGCGTACGGCACTGGTGTTGTGCCAGAGACAGATACGTTGGGCGGAGTTTTTTTCCAACTTCAACTTTAAGATTCAATATGTGCCAGAGGAGCAGAATGCTAGGGTGGATGCGCTATCTCGAAAGCCTGAGTATCTGGCAGAGGAAGGACCTCCGGTGGCCAGGTTAATGTTTCCCGAGAACAAGTGGACCTGTGGGGGGGGGGCGTTGGTGAAGGACGACAAACTGGTGCAACTGATCAGAGACGATGCCTTTGCAAGGCGAAAGATGGACGAGTTAAGGGGAAAGGGGGGAGCTGAGGGAGGTTTCGAGGTGAAGGGGGGCTTCTGTACTATCGGGGGGCTTTGTATATTCCAGGCAAGACCCTAAGGACCAGAGTCATTAAACAACTTCACGACAGCTCCACGGCAGGGCATTTTGGGCAGCACAAAACCTGTTGAATGGTTTCTTTATATGTAAAGGTTCATCATTGTTCCACTCGATGTGTATGTCTTTAAGGGGCCAGAGCAAGGGCCAGAGCTAAATAACGAGACCCAGCTTTATAGCTGTGAAACATAGCAGGTGCTGCTGAGTTGTACTGATTAAGGTGTGTCAGCATTTGGGTGTAGTATATAAGAAGCAGCACCTAGCTCTCCCATTACCCTGGGGGATGGGTTGGTGGTTGGGTCTGGTTTGTTGTTGATGTATTTAGTGTAAATGAAGTTTTTGTTTTTGTGATTAAAACCTTGTTTGTTATTTTTGAGTCCCTTTTTAATGCATGGTCTCCGCAGCAAGCTCTCTGCAGCGCTACCATACTGCAAATAGCCAACAAAACCATGCTGCTGGTTACCAGGGAATTTTCGTGGCCCAAGGTGAGGGAAGATGTAAGGGAATATGTAAGAGGGTGTGACACCTGCCAGAGGGCCAAAGGGGAAAGGGCGGCACCAGCAGGTTTGTTGGAACCTTTGCCCACACCAGGGAGGCCATGAGAGGTGGTGGTGGTAGATTTTATCACTGACCTGCCCAAGTCTAAGGGTAAGACAGCAGTTATGGTGGTGGTGGATCTCCTAACCAAGATGTGTCATTTTGTGGCATGCTCACATGCAGTGACGGCAGAGGAAACAGCCAAGCTGTTCGTAGAACACGTGTTTGGGTTACATGGGGTACTTGCAAAGGTGGTTTCGGATAGGGGGACTCAATTCACCTCACGGTTTTGGCGCAAGCTCATGAGTTTGCTGCAAGTAGAGGCGAGTTTCACGACAGCGAGACACCCCGAAGTCAATGGGCAGGCGGAGAGAGCAAATGCTGTTTTGCAACTGTATTTGCGGTGTTACGTTAGTGAGAGACAGAACAACTGGGTGGACAAACTGGCTCTAGCAGAGTTTGGTTACATTAATGCGAAGAATGTATCCACAGGGATGACTCTGTTCTTCGCCAATCACGGGTGTCACCCCAGGGCTTTCCCGGGTGGGGGGGGGAGTCATGGAGTGTGCCTGCGGCAGAACAGTTTGTGGAGGAAATGGAGGCGATCCACCAACAGCTCCAGTTGAACTTGGAAAGGGCCAAGGAAGTCTACAAGAGGGAGGCAGACAAGCATCGGAGGCCAGGGGAGGTCATCCGGGTCAGGGACAAGGTGTGGTTGTCCACGCAAGGGTTGCCCTGGAAAGGAGGGTGCAAGAAACTCAAGCCCCGGAGAGTGGGGCCTTTTGAGGTGATCCAGCAGGTCAATCCGGTGGCATTTAAATTAAGGTTGCCTGAGAGCATGAGGATACACCCCGTATTTCACAGGTCATTGCTGTCGCCCTACAGGGAAGGGGGAATGCGGCAGGGTAGCGGGGAAAGGGAGCTCCCACCACCCGAAGTTGAGGAAAGGGAGCAGTGCAACGAGGTAACTGAAATACTTGATTCTCGCCGGAATGGGGAGCGGCTGCTGCATCGTGAGTGCTTGGAGTGTAAGGCCTCTCCCTCCTTAGGCCAACTCCATCTGGCCTAGGGGGCGGGGCCCAGGCTCACCTTTCGCCACGGCTTTAAGAGGCCTCATTGAGGCCAGGGACATTGCTGCTGCTGCATCGTGAGTGCTTGGAGTGTAAGGCCTCTCCCTCCTCAGGCTAATTCCACCTGGCCTAGGGGGCGGGGCCCAGGCTCACCTTCGCCACGGCTTTAAGAGGCCTCATTGAGGCCAGGGACATTGCTGCTGCTGCATCGTGAGTGCTTGGAGTGTAAGGCCTCTCCCTCCTCAGGCTAATTCCATCTGGCCTAGGGGGCGGGGCCCAGGCTCACCTCCGTGATAGTTTTAAGGACACTGGTGCTGCTGCAGCAAATGCTAAAGATGTTTTATATATTTTTAAATGTTTTAAACGTGTTTTTATTGCTTATTTTGTTGTACCACCGTGAATGGTGGTTTTTATCTATGTATTCTTATTTTGTTCTATCTTGTTCTGTTTTGGGGTGGGATATTGAGTGGGGTGGGGATTGGTTTTTGTTTGGGCACAATTGTTTTTTGGTTGTTTTGTCTTTCTATTTTGTAAATGGAGGTTATTATGAGGCTTGGGATTGCTACCGTGGAGGGGCGAGGGAGGTATGGCGGTGGGGGCAGATGTTATAAGCGAAGGGGATCGAGATACAGATATGCTCGTACCCCTTCCAATCTGCGCCCCATCCCGAGAGACGAGGGTAGGGTGAGCAAGGATTACTCACCTCCTTCACTGGTGTTGTGCAATGCCAGGTCTATAGGCAACAAAACCGCCACCCTGCGAGATTTCTTTACCTCGCAGGGGGTCGACCTGGCTTGTGTGACGGAGACCTGGGTGCGCGAAGGGGTAACTGTTACCTTACGAGAGATGGCGCCCCCGGGTTTCTCCGTCCTCCACCAGTCACGGACTGTGGGCCGGGGGGGGGAGGGGTGGCATTATTAATCCGGGAAGATTGTTCTTTCAGGGCTCTACCATCGCCATCGATCCCCGGCATTGAATGTGTTGGCCTAGTGTGGGGCTCCGAGGAGAGCTTGGCTGTCTGGCTGGTGTACCGGCCACCTAGCGCACCAGCGGCCACCCTGTCAAGCCTGCTGGAGGCGGTGGCCGGCTGGGCCTTGGAGTTCCCTAACCTATTGGTATTGGGAGACTTCAACTTCCATGCTGATGCCACTCCCTCCTCACAGGCTCTGGACCTGGTGTCTTCCATGGAGACACTAGGGCTCTCCCAGTTTGTTTCGGGCACCACACATCAAGCAGGCCACACGCTGGATTTGATCTTTGGCGCCGGTATAGATGTGATCATGTCTCCTTCGATGAAGGTGCCATGGTCTGATCACTACGCTCTGAAAGCTAGGATTGACTTTCCACCCCCACCCTGCTTAGGTGGTGAGCCAATTTGGGCTCGCCCGCAGAGGCTGATGGACCCTGATAGATTCCGTCAAGCCTTGCGGGACCTTGCTCCCCCTGGCGACTCATTGACTGAGCTTGTTGAGGGCTGGAATACCCAGCTCCTGGCAGCCATCGATGAGATCGCACCTAAGCGCCCTCTGCGACCCCGCAGAAACCGGGCTCCCTGGTTTACCGAAGAGCTTCGGAAAATGAAGCGGGACCTCAGACGGCTAGAGCGAGTATGGCGGGGTGCCCGTGACGGAGCCTCAAGAACATCTTATAGGGCTTTTATGAAAACCTATGAGATGGCAGTGAAGGCCGCTAAGAAGTCTTACTTCTCGGCCTCCATTGCATCCGCTAGCTCTCGCCCGGCGCAATTATTTAGTATAATTCGGTCTTTAACGTCCCTTGAAGGACAGCCAAATTTAAATAATAATCTGACACACAGCTGTGAGGCATTTGCGAGCTTTTTTGCGGAGAAGGTCCTGTTGCTCCGCCATGACCTCCCTGCCAATTTGGATACAATAAAGGAACTGGAGGCCCCTCGACTGTCCTCGGGTCCAGTATTGGACCACTTTGACCGGATATCTCCAGCCGATGTGGACAGACTCCTCCGAGCTGGAAAGCCCACCACCTGTCCTCTTGACCCGTGCCCGTCATGGCTGATTAGAGCGTGTCCAGACGAGGTGCGGGCCCCCCTGGGGGATATCATCAATTTGTCCCTTGGCACCGGGATATTCCCAGGGGAACTGAAGGAGGCAGTGGTGCGCCCGCTCTTAAAGAAAACATCATTAGATCCCTTAGATCTATCCAATTACCGCCCGGTCTCGAATCTTCCATTCCTGGGTAAGGTGATTGAGAGAGCGGTTGCTGAACAGCTTGGTAGGTTTCTGGATGAAACATCTGCTCTGGATCCATTCCAGTCCGGCTTCCGCGCTGGCCATGGGACCGAGACGGCTCTGGTCGCCCTAACAGATGATCTCCGCAGGCAGCTGGATCGAGGCGGGTCGGGGCTGCTGATTCTTCTAGATCTGTCAGCAGCCTTCGACATGGTCGATCATGAACTCCTGGACCACCGCCTTGCCGACGTGGGGATCCAGGGCACAGTCCTTCAATGGCTGCGCTCGTTTCTCTCTGGTCGGGGACAGAGGGTGGCACTTGGGGGGGAATTGTCATCGCGCCACTCCTTGGTGTGTGGAGTCCCTCAGGGTGCGATTCTCTCCCCAATGCTTTTTAACATCTTTATGCGCCCCCTCGCCCAGCTTGTCCGGAGTTTTGGGCTGGGCTGCCATCAGTATGCTGATGACACCCAACTCTATCTGTTGATGGATGGCCATCCTGACTCGGCCCCGGACACACTGGCGAGATGCCTGGAAGCTGTGGCTGGATGGTTACGTGGGAGCCGGTTGAAGTTAAATCCTTCGAAGACAGAGGTCCTCTGGCTGGGCCGGGACGATATGGGATTGAGGGGGCAACTCCCATCTCTTGCGGGGGTGCAATTAGTGCCAGCACCGTCCGTTAAGAGTTTGGGTGTAATCTTCGATACCTCCCTCTCTATGGAGGTGCAGATTACAGCTATAACAAAGGCGGCATTTTTTCATCTCCGCCAAGCTAAGCAGTTGGCCCCTTATCTCTCTCGCCCTGACCTAGCCACCGTGATCCATGCGACGGTCACCTCCAGACTGGATTATTGTAACTCGCTCTACGTGGGGCTGCCCTTGAGACTGACCCAGAAACTCCAGCGGGTGCAGAATGCCGCGGCGAGACTCCTTATGGGGTCTTCGCTGCAAGATCACATTCACCCAGTACTATACCAGCTGCACTGGCTCCCGGTGGAGTACAGGATCAGGTTTAAGGTGCTGGTTTTAACCTTTAAAGCCCTATACGGCCTAGGACCCTCGTACCTACGGGACCGCCTCTCCTGGTATGCCCCACAGAGAAACCTACGGTCTGCAAATAATAACATCCTCAAGGTCCCAGGCCTCAGAGAGGTTAGGCTGGCCTCAACTAGAGCCAGGGCCTTCTCGGCTGCGGCTCCAATCTGGTGGAACGCTCTGTCACAAGAGACTAGGGCCCTGCGGGACCTGACATCTTTCCGCAGGGCCTGCAAGACAGAGTTGTTCCACCAGGCCTTTGGTCAGGGCGCAGCCTGACTCCCTCCTCTGGCAACCTGCACAGAATATTGCTTAATCGGTTGCCACTAATTTGATTTTAATTTTTATAATGAATATTTTGAATGTGTGATTATTTGATTATTTGATTATTTGATTATTGTTAGCCGCCCTGAGCCCGGCTTCGGCTGGGGAGGGCGGGATATAAATAAAATTTATTATTATTATTATTATTAGTGGGTTGGGAAGGGGCCTCCATTTTGGAGAACACCTAGGTCCCAGAAAGCTGTATCACTGATGAGTATCTGGTGGAGGAGTTCCACGATTTATTTCCCGGCAAACCCAAACCCCGGGGTAGGTTTTTTCAACAGGTGTTCAGGCCGACGGATGATGAAGAGGACTTTGAGGGATTCCCACCATCAGATGAGGAGGAGGGGGATCTGGAAGACGACTACCGAGACGGACGGGGAACTGCGGGTTGGAGGGAGGGTTGGAGGAAGGTTTTTGAAGATACAGATGAGGAGGAAGGTTTTCTAGGTTTCACCCGCGCCACTCCAGATGAGGGAGAATCGGGAACGGTCGGCTCTCCCGAGTGGGAGGGGGCCTTTGGGGAGGGGGTGGATGTTAGGGAATTGGAGGCAGAGAAAGAGGAGAGGGGGAAGAGAAAGGGCACTTACAGAGATCCTGTGCCTTTAATCAGCAGTTGTTCCTCCTCGGAAGAGGAAGAAGAGAACGGACTGTCGGGAGACAATGAAGCTGGGAGGGGGGAGCCATCTCCGGGGCCCAGCCACTCTCGGAGCAGAGAAAGGAGTGGGGGCAGGCTTAGGAGGTGGGTCTGCTGGGCGAAAAGGCAGAAGAAGCCAGTCGAAGCAACTATTGAACTCTTGTAAATACTTTGAAGCTACCAATAAATCACTGTACAGATGGCTGGTTTCCCGGAGTTCTTATCTCAGTTGGCAATTTCAGCACATCTCTAACAGACTGTTATTGTTAACCCTCCTGTAAATGATGCGGATGAAGAAGTAGATGAAGCAGACCAAAGACTGGAGGACAAAGCATATGCCAATTTAATTTTGAGTTTAGAGAAGTCTCAGTTATCTCATGTGCGAGACCTTGAAACAGCAAGTGAGATTTGGAAAGCACTGAGAGCGATACACATTAGAGACACTGCTGGTAGCAAAATTACTCTAATGAGAGCTCTGTACCAAGCCAGACTAAGTGAGGGTGAATGTGTTTCAAAACACCTTCAAAGAATGTGTGATTTATTTTCACAGTTAAATGAACTTGGGGAAAATTTTTCTGAGCAGAGAAAGGTTTATAATGTGCTGTCTTCACTTCCTGAGTCATGGGATAATTTACTGATGACTCTGGAGGCAATTCCAGAATAATAATAATAATAATAATAATAATAATAATAATAATAATAATAAGGACTCTCCTGCGTGTGAGTGTCTGAGGGCCCTGCTCCTTCCTGCCACTCACCATCTGGCCTGGGGCGGGGCCTGAAGCCTCATAAGGACTGCTGCGCTCTGCTGCCCAGGAGGACTCTCCTGCGTGTGAGGGCCCTGCTCCTTCCTGCCACTCACCATCTGGCCTGGGGTGGGGCCTGAAGCCTCATAAGGACTGCTGCGCTCTGCTGCCCAGGAGGACTCTCCTGTATGTGAGTGTCTGAGGGCCCTGCTCCTTCCTGCCACTCACCATCTGGCCTGGGGCGGGGCCTGAAGCCTCATAAGGACTGCTGCGCTCTGCTGCCCAGGAGGACTCTCCTGCGTGTGAGTGTCTGAGGGCCCTGCTCCTTCTTGCCACTCACCATCTGGCCTGGGGTGGGGCCTGAAGCCTCATAAGGACTGCTGCGCTCTGCTGCCCAGGAGGACTCTCCTGTGTGAGTGTATGGGGCCCTGCTCCTTCCTGCCACTTACCACCTGGCCCAGGGCAGGGCCTGACGGGCCTCACTAGGACAGTTGCTGTTACTGCTGGAGGGGTGCAGAGTGCTTTTAAAATGTTTTAAAAATTTTTATTTTGAATTTTTTGTATGTGGGGGGGTGGGGTGGGGTGGATGTTTATTGGGCCTGGGAATTTGATTTTATGTTTTTGTAATTTTTGTAATTTTTATTGTTTTTTGTTTGTACTGTTTTATTTGTATTATTGTTGTTGTTGTTGTTGTTGTTTTTAAGGGGTTATTTTGTTCTTAAGGGGAGGGGTCAGGGCTGCCGGGGAATGGGCCCCAGCCCACAAAATGGCTGGGATATGTTTCACAGGGGGGAATGCACTGGGACAACCGATCTCAGTGATCACGGGTAGGAGGAGGAGTTACGCTAAGACCAGACCATGTCATTACAGAGGAGGCAGGTTTAGTCGTTGTCTGAGGACTATCCCTGCCTCCGGGTCTGGTCCTGACTGGATGAATACTAGAATCAGCAAGGGATACCCACATGACCTGAAAGTGTTGCTGTGCAATGCCAGGTCAATGATTCATAAGACCACTGCCATCCATGACTTGATCATGGATGGAGGACTTGACCTGGCATGTGTAACAGAGACTTGGTTGGATGAAGCAGATGGGCCTGTCCTTGCCGCTGCTTGTCCACCAGGTTTCTCTTACGCACAGCAACCCAGGTCATGTGGGCGGGGAGGGGGGGTTGCAGTGATTTTTAGGAAGTCATTAGTTTGCACCAGGCGTCCTATTGGGAAGACCCAGTTTTCTGAGTGCATGTTCTGGAAGTTGGGCAATAGGGGCAGTACAGGATTCCTTTTGGTGTACCGACCTCCCCGCTGCACCAAGGATTCCCTGCCCGAGCTGCTTCAGGTCGTGGCGGATGTTCTCCTGGAGACACCTAGCTTGGTTGTCCTAGGGGATTTTAACATCCATGCCGACACGACCTTACAAGGGGCCGCTCGGGACTTCGTGGAAAGCATGGTCTCCATGGGGCTGTCCCTGAATAAGTCTGGCCCAACCCATAGCCGCGGACATGCCTTGGACCTGGTGTTTACCTCTACGGATGTTGGTGATCTGACACTAAGTAAAAGTGAAACGAAAGAAGTGCCATGGTCAGACCACTTCCTGGTGCAACTGGACTTCTCTGCGACCCATCCCCTCTGCAGGGAGGTGGGACCGATTTGGATGGTCCGCCCCCGCCACTTAATGGATCCAAATGGTTTCCAGAGAGTGGTAGGGGATGCTTTATCCCATGTTGATGGCCTTTCAGCCGATTCCCTGGTGGCCCGCTGGAATGTGGAGTTAACCAGGGCTATTGACTGTTTGGCTCCGAAGCGCCCTCTCCGATTGCATGGAGCCCGGAGAGCCCCGTGGTTTTCCACGGATCTGAGGGCAATGAAACAATCGTTGAGACAGCTAGAGCGCCGGTGGCGGATAACTCATTCCGAATCTGACCGGACACAGGTTAGAGCTCGACGTCGAGCCTACCAAGTGGCGATAGGGACGGCGAAGAAGTCCTCCAGCGGGCTGCATGTAAATATTATTATTATTATTATTATTATTATTATTATTATTATTATTTATTATTTATACCCCGCCCATCTGGCTGGGCCTCCCCAGCCACTCTGGGCGGCTTCCATAGAAACCAAAAATACAGTAAAATATCACACGTTAAAAACTTCCCTGAACAGGGCTGCCTTAAGATGTCTTCTGAATGTCAGGTAGTTGTTTATCGCTTTGACATCTGCTGGAAGGGCGTTCCACAGGGCGGGCGCTCTGAGAGATAACGATCTTTGGAGCTCGATCGTTGAGCCGTGGCCTCTGATAGCTTTACGATCCCAATCAGTCGTTTACAGCGTCCAGCACACTTCCCTCCTAGCTGCGCAACTCTGCTGTCTCTTTAGCCACGGCTTAGCAGAGTAGCATACAGTGGTGTAAAGCAGTCTTTTTCTCCTTTTCTCCATGCAAGCATACACAGACAGGTTCGTCTATTTACAGCTCTTTATTGAAACATTTCAGCAAAACTGTCCATCGCTGCTTGCAGCCATGTCTCTCTCTCAAACACACAGAGAGAACATGTCCGTCTCTCTCAAAAACACAGAGAGAACAGAACGAACAGACTCCTCCCAGACTCCTCCCAGCTTCTAAAGCTGACGTCAGAAAGTGACGCACACCTCAGAACACTTAACCAGTTAAGTTCTGAACTCTCACACCCCCTCTTGCGTTGCTTTCTGACAAGACCTGTGTAACATCTTCAGCAACACCCTGTGAGATCAATTCCTTCCCCAATGCCTTGCGCCCTCCCTTGGAGTACCTGTTAGGCATCTGTGGAATCATCTCACAACTCTCAGAATCGCACTGTGCGAAACTTACCCACGCACCTGTGGCCTGGTACCTCTCAGGTGGAATACCTTTGGTTGTGCGACTGGATCGCCTAGGCACAAACTCTGGTGTTTCCTCTGGCTCACTGTCACCAGCAGATGTGTCCTCTGCATCACGGGATTCCCCCTCTGACTTAAAGCGTCTTCGAATCCTTTCCATTACACTCACAGGAGAACTAGGCTCACTCTTGGGCAGTCCTTTTCTAACAACTCGTGGAGACGCCCCATCCTGCTCCTGACTCTGGTCAGTGACCTGATCGTCATCAGCAGACTCAGCTTCTCCTTCCTCCTCAACAGAACTGTCCTCTGGATCAGAGAGACATTCTGAAAGAATATCACGCTGTGCAGAAATCTTTGGCCTTTCATCCTGCTCAAAGAACTCAGCGTGTTTACTGATCAGCACCTTACTCTGATCACCTGACAGGTAAGCAAACCTCCAAGCACGAGCTTCTGGCTCATACCCACAGAAGATCATTTTCTGGACTTTGGCTCCATCTGGCCCTTGCAAAGCCTTAGGCACAGGGACAACCGCAGGAGATCCAAACTTGCGCAGAAAGTGAACCTGGGGTTTTCTGCCATTCAACAAAGAGTACGGTGTGTCACCTACCAGTGAGTTGTAGACACGATTCCAGGTGAAACATGCACATCGGACTGCCTCCAGCCAAAACTTTGGAGGTAACCTAGCTTCCGTTAGCATTACCTGTGCAGCCTTAACCAGAGCTTTACTCCTCAGCTCTGCCACCCCCCTCTTACTGGGTGAAGTAACTGTGTAACTTATCCCTCTTTTGTGAAAGAACTGCTGCAAAGCAGAACCAGTGTACCTAGCATTTCTGTCACTGACGATTGCTTTCACCTTGGTGGAGAACCTCTGTTCTACCTCCTCAACCCAGCTCCTGATCAGCTGTGCTGCATCCTCCCTGGATTTGAGACCATGAGTCCAGGTGTTCTGCGAAAAATCATCCTGAAACGTTAGCAGATACCTGGCCCCCCCTAGACTCTGTTCCTTGACAGAATCGAACAGATCTATGTGTACCAGCTCAAAAGGTTTAGTGGTTACCCGTTCCACCTTTGGGTAACTGCACTCTTTCACCTTCGCCTGCTTGCAAGTGGCGCAATTAACGGCACTTTTACAATTTTTAATCTTACACCCTCTGGTAACCTCAGGAAGCACTTGCAAATCCTCTACAGGACTATGAATGGTCCTCTGATGCCATGCGCAAACACATTGAACATGAGTGGGAACTGTAGCACGCTGCGCCTGTGCTCTCTCAACCTTCCCCTCACCCCCAAGAGACGTTTTAAGAATGAAAAGATCATTCTGCCCCTTCTTAACCTTGGCAAGTACCCTCTCCCCTTTGGAGATTGTGCAGACATCATCCTGAAAACAAACCTGAAACCCTTTTTTCAACAAATAAGGCACAGATAACAAACAGTGATGCACCTCTGGGACAACACAAAAATCCATCTTTTCCTGCAAAACAGAAAGATAAACATTAGCAAACTTAGAAATTTTAGTTCTTTGTTGTCAGGGGTTCAGGGAGAGAGACGCAGAGTGAGGGGGAAGGATTCCAGACTGACGAGGAAGAGGATGACAATGACCCAAGATTGTCCATGAGTCCGTCCAGTGAATCGGAGGACTCCCAAAAGGGAGCCCCTCTGGTCAAGCCAAGGGGAGCTAGAGGGGGAAGCAGTCAGGAGCAGGGAAACGAAGGGGGAACCCCCAGTGGGAGTTGGAGAGCGAGACCGGCTGCTCCGCTGGAACGGAGTGAGGGGGGAGGAGTGACCAGTGTTTCAGAAGGAGCAGAACAGGAAGCAGAGAGGGGAAGGAGATCAGGGCAAAACGTCCTGCCGGAAGGGGAGGAAAGTAGTATTGAGGGCAGTGTAACTGTCGAAGGGAAGGTCAGGAGCAACGTACGCGCGCCAAGTTCAAAATGGGAGGCGCGCGGAAATGAAGAGAGTCCTGGGGAGGAGCCTGGTCCCAAAGCCCGAAGGAGGGGGGAGGAGGCGGCAGAGGATTCAGCCTCTGGAGAGTCCCGAAGGGAGAGAACACAGGGGGGCAGAAAGACCCTACGGAAAAGGAAAGAGAGAAAGAGGTGGACCAGTACAAGCCTCTTAAACTGGTGTCGAGGCGGGAGTGACTCAGAGGGGACTTCAGCGGTCTAAGGGTAACAGACGTAGGGTCACGGACCTCGGATGTAAAGCTACTAATGTTCTTCAATAAAAGCTTTTGTACATAAGCTGGAGTGGACTTTGGTCTCTTGTGAGCTGGGACCACGGGTGACTCTGACATTTGTCCATTTGCAAACTTAACAGTCTGTCCTTTTGGAACTGCCGTGCAATCCCACATCTCGACTGCAGGGGTCTCTGGAACCATGTTGCGGTTAGCTGCAGAGTCAATAACAAGACTCAGCTCGGAATTTTCCACACAGCTGTTCTCAAACAAAGCCATGCTAGCAGTTACTTGATAAGACTCTTCCTGTTGTTCACCACGTCCGCCGGACTCAATCCCACGCCTGCCTGCCTTTGCAGGCTGGTTGCCATGGAAACCCGCCTGATTCCCATGAGAAGTGTCCTTCACAACACCCTGCCGTGCCTGTGTGCTCCGGTGGGGGCAACTGCCACGCAGATGTTGAACTCCAGTGGAAAAACACTGCCCGGGGCTCCTCCCAGCTGGCCTGGCCTTCCTTCTCCTGGAACGGCACCTCCCACCAGCCTCGCCCCCTCTGAAGCTGCTCTCCGCTTCAGCACTTCCTGTGGAAAGTTTCTTAAACTTGCCTTTGGAACTCTTCGCCCCCCCCGATCTGCTCACCAGCGCTCCTAGAGGCCGATACATCGGGAAATGGGCCTGCCAGTCCAGCGTCTCCAGGGCTCTGGCCTTCTGCTGAAGCTTCACACAAGCCCTTCAGCACATCCCAGGCAGCCCTTGCTGACTGTACACCCTCCAAATGAGGCCTCAGCGATGCATGGACGCATGCTCTGAGCATATCCAGCTCTTGTTGCATTTTCTGCTGGCTATCTTCCCAGCTAAGGGGTGGTGCTTTTGGCTCCCTCTGGCTTCCTTCCCAAAGCCCATGGACCAGGAACCAGCCCCTTATTCTTTTGCTCCAGGTTGCCCAACTTTTTAAAGTGAGGGCTTCTACTGGTATATGCTGGCTCTCTGCCATCTTCTCCCGTTCTCCCAAGGTGCCCCACAAGCTGTACTCACTCTGTACCAGCTGATTCTGGCTCCTGTCCGTGGAGAAACGGCCCAGCTGCTCCGGCTCTCCCTTCCGTGGAAGAACGATTTCAGCTGCTCTCAGCGTTTAGCTCTGTCTCTCAGCAGCTCTCTTGCCTCTCGGAAGCAGGCAAAAACTCCCTCTGCTTCCCGGCATCAGGCTAGACTCACGGAATGCAGCTTCCAACCTCCGGCCAACCTCCGTGCCGACTTCAAAGCATTCCAGTGGCTCAAAGCCGACTGCTTTACGAGCGTTGACTGACCTCCCATAACCTCTGAGAGATAACGATCTTTGGAGTTCGATCGTTGAGCCGTGGCCTCTGATAGCTTTACGATCCTAATCAGTCGTTTACAGCGTCCAGCACACTTCCCTCCTAGCTGCGCAACTCTGCTGTCTCTTTAGCCACGGCTTAGCAGAGTAGCATACAGCGGTGTAAAGCAGTCTTTTTCTCCTTTTCTCCATGCAAGCATACACAGACAGGTTCGTCTATTTACAGCTCTTTATTGAAACATTTCAGCAAAACTGTCCATCGCTGCTTGCAGCCATGTCTCTCTCTCAAACACACAGAGAGAACATGTCCGTCTCTCTCAAAAACACAGAGAGAACAGAACGAACAGACTCCTCCCAGACTCCTCCCAGCTTCTAAAGCTGACGTCAGAAAGTGACGCACACCTCAGAACACTTAACCAGTTAAGTTCTGAACTCTCACAGGCGCCACTACCGAGAAGGCCCTTTGCCTGGTTCCGTGTAACTTGGCTTCTCGCAATGAGGGAACCGCCAGAAGGCCCTCGGCGCTGGACCTCAGCGTCCGGGCAGAATGATGGGGGTGGAGACGCTCCTTCAGGTATACTGGACCGAGGCCGTTTAGGGCTTTAAAGGTCAGCACCAACACTTTGAATTGTGCTCGGAAACGTACTGGGAGCCAATGTAGGTCTTTCAAGACCGGTGTTATATGGTCTCGGCGGCCACCCCCAGTCACCAGTCTAGCTGCCGCATTCTGGATTAGTTGTAGTTTCCGAGTCACCTTCAAAGGTAGCCCCACGTAGAGTGCATTGCAGTAGTCCAAGCGGGAGATAACTAGAGCATGCACCACTCTGGCGAGACAGTCCGCAGACAGATAGGGTCTCAGCCTACGTACCAGATGGAGCTGGTAAACAGCTGCCCTGGACACAGATTTGACCTGTGCCTCCATGGACAGCTGTGAGTCCAAAATGACTCCCAGGCTGCGCACCTGGTCCTTCAGGGGCACAGTTACCCCATTCAGGACCAGGGAATCCTCCACACCTGCCTGCCTCCTGTCCCCCAAAAACAGTACTTCTGTCTTGTCAGGATTCAACCTCAATCTGTTAGCCGCCATCCATCCTCCAACTGCCTCCAGACACTCACACAGGACCTTCACCGCCTTCACTGGTTCTGATTTAAAAGAGAGGTAGAGCTGGGTATCATCCGCATACTGATGAACACCCAGCCCAAACCTCCTGATGATCTCTCCCAGCGGCTGCATGTAAATGTTGAAAAGCATGGGGGAGAGGACAGAACCCTGAGGCACCCCACAAGTGAGAGCCCAGGGGTCTGAACACTCATCCCCCACCACCACTTTCTGAACACGGCCCAGGAGGAAGGAGCGGAACCACTGTATGACAGTGCCCCCAGCTCGCAGCCCCTCAAGACGGTCCAGAAGGATGTTATGGTCGATGGTATCAAACGCCACTGAGAGATCCAGCAGAACTAGGAAACAGCTCTCACCTTTGTCCCTAGCCCGCCGGAGATCATCAACCAGTGCGACCAAGGCAGTTTCAGTCCCATGATGAGGCCTGAATCCCGACTGGAAGGGATCCAAATGGTCCAATTAACAATGCATTTCTTAACTGGGCATTTGCTTGATGAGGAGGAAAGACGCCATGAGAGGAAGGCGACAACCCCTCACTGTAACTCCAGAAATGGGAGGCGGCCCAGTAAAAGATATGCAACTGATGAGGAGTGACAACCTAAAGAGGTTGTTGACCACACAGAGGAAGCAGCTTTCACAGTCAGAAGATGCTATCGTTGTGGGTCAACCAAGCATTTAGTACGACAGTGCACTGTGTCTGTGGGAGAAAACACAAGAAAAGGGTGGCCTGCATTTGCTGGGAAGCGAGGAGACAGGAAGAGTCGAGTCCAGTATGTTTCTGCAGCCGTTCGAGGCACCAGTCACGACGTTAGACAGGACTGGATTTTAGACTCAGCAGCGACAAACATTTTTGTTAAGTCTGCACAAGCCCTTGTAGAAAAGCAACCTTGTAAATCTGTAAATTTAGTACTAGCTGATCGAACAGTGCATGAGTCAGCTGGAAAGGGTAGTGTGAATATTAACTGTTTAAGCACCAAATTTACCAATGTTTTATGTGTACCAAGTTTAGAAAATAATTTGCTTTCCGTTACAAGTCTTGTTAAGCAAGGGTTTAAGGTAACCTACTCTAGTTCAGGCTGTAAAATAGAGAAAGCTGGAAAAGTGGTTACAGCATCACTAAAAAATGGTTTATTTGTTTTGAAAGACCAGCTAATAAGTGAGTCTGGGGCATGTGTTAAAGCCTGTAATAGAGCCTTGCATGATGAGTGCCAGCATCTGTGGCATCGTCATTTGGGGCATGCCAATTTCCGCAGTATTGCAAAAATGCCAGAATTAAGTAAGGGAATTAAAATGAAAAAATGTTCAGTTTTCTGGACTGCAATACCTGCAAGGAGTCTAAAAGTAAGCGGGGATCTTATCCTGAAAGTAATAGAATTAGCAAGAAGCCATTTGCTTTAGTACACTCAGACCTTTGTGGGCCATTTGCAGAATCTGAAGGAGGAGCAAAGTTTTTCCTGGTTCTTGTGGATGATTATAGCCAGTATACTTGGGTATACTTGTTAAAACACAAAAGTGAAACTGGTCAACTGATTAAAAATTGGGTCAACTATATAGAAAGGCAGTTTCCCTACAAAGTTACCCAATTGCAGAGTGACCGTGGAGGCGAGTTCATGTCTGAAGCCCTCCAGGTATGGTTGAAAAAGCATGGTATTAGTCACCATAAAGCATGTCCTTTTTCGCCTGAAGAAAATTCAGTTGCAGAACACAATATAAGGTCTTTACAAACAATGCTAGATTCTATGTTATGTGATTCTGGCATATCCAGGAAGTTTTGGGGGGAAGCAATTCTCTGTGGTAATTACATACAGAACAGATTGTTTCATACTACCATAAACAATACCCCTCATTTTTTGCTTTATGGAAAAAAAAAAACCTTTTTAGACCATGTTAAAACTTTTGCTTGTTGGGCTTGGGTTCACATCCCAAAAGGACAGAGAAGGAAAGGAGAACCCAAGGCAAAGAAACTTAGGTTTGTTGGCTATCAAAGTTGGTCAAAGGGGTATCGTTCTGCACTAGGGCATGGCAGAGTTGTGATATCAAGACATGCAGAGTTTTGTGAGCAAGATGGTTGGGCTCATTTACATGGGAATTCAGAAGTTGTGTTATCTTCTGATGATACAGATAAATTTGTGAAATCTGAGGAAGAAAAGCCACAAATTAAAAAGAGTTCTGAGTGATGAGGACTCAGGGGATGAGGGTCCCAGTACACAATCTCCTAAAGCTGAACCAATTTCTCCTGAGCAAGATGAATCAGAAGGGGAAGATAGTTCAGAGGGGGCAAGTGTTCAAGTTAGAAGATCACAAAGAAGCAATAAGGGGGTACCTCCAGAAAGGTTTACTATACAAGAAGTTAAAACTGTTGATGTGAAGAAAGAACCTTGTGATTATGAGGAGGTTTTAAAGTTACCACACAAGGAAACACCAATGTGGAAAAATGCAATGAGAGCAGAAATGAAATCTTTGGCAGAACATAATGTGTTTACTATTGAGCCATTGCCAGAAGGAAAAAAAGACAGTGGACTGTAGATAGGTGTATAAAATAAAACACTTGGCAGATGGTAGTGTTAAGTACAAAGCTAGGCTGGTAGCACGAAGCTTTACTCAAAGAAAAGGTGAAAGTTTTGATGAAACCTTTTCTCCTACTGCAAGGAGCGAAAGTGTACATTTATTGCTAGCTATTGCAGCACAACATGGGTTTAAGGTAAATCATTTTGATATTGAAACAGCTTATCTTAACGCAAATCTGCACGAAAATTTTTTTATGAATCAAGCACCAGGATTTGAGGCAGGTGAACAGAATTCTGTATATAGGTTACACAAAACAATCTATGGGCTCAAACAATCAGCTAGAAATTGGAACGACTGTCTTGATAATGCTTTAAAAAATCTTGGCTTTAAAAGAAGCTTAGCTGATAATTGCTTGTACACTAAAGGAAAGGGTGATAAACAAGAATTATGTTTGTCTTATGTTGATGATTTGCTTTATTTTATAAAAAATGACAAGCAAGTGGGAAAATTTGCAGAGCAACTAAGAAAAGAGTTTAAAGTAAGAGATTTGGGAGCAGGGAAAAATTATCTCGGTCTAGAAAGTCAAAGGACAACCGATGGAAGTTTTTTGTTGAGTCAAAAAGATAAAATAATGGAATTACTTGAAAGAAACAATATGCAAAACAGCAAGGGAGTAAAAACCCCAATGGAAATAGGTTTTTTCAAGAATGAAGGAGAATGCGCAGAACCAGTACATCCTGAAATGTACCATTCAATAGTTGGAAGTTTATTATACATTTCATTGTGGAGCAGACCAGATTTGAGTTATGCACTTGGAATACTGAGCAGACTAGTAAGCTACCCCACAGAAAATGCCTTGAAGGGTTTAAAACATATTTTCCGGTATTTAAACCATACACTAGATTATTGATTAGATTACCATCTTCAGGGTCTACAAAATTGCAGTGTTACGTTGACAGCGATTGGGCCAACCTGCCTGATAGAAAATCCATTTCTGGCATGGTGTTTCAATTTGGGGATTCCTTGATAGGTTGGAAGTCCAAAAAGCAAGGAATCGTGGCCACATCTTCAACAGAATACTGTGCTTTATCAGAGTTGTGTAATGAAATAAAATATTACGTTCAAATCCTCAATGATTTAGATATACAATGTGATTATCCAGTTCAAATATGGGAAGACAATCAAGCTGTAATACCTTTGGCTGGGTCTGAGCAGTTTAAAAATAAACATTTAGAAATTAAGTATCAAAATGTAAGTGAAAATGTTAAACAAAACCTGATAATGCTAAAATACTGTGAGAGCATGCAAAATGTGGCTGATATAGTTATGAAAGTACTAAATTTTGAGAAACATCGCCAACTAGTGACAAAATTAGGAATTGTGTGTGATGTATAAATATGTTTTGTGTATGTTTAAAGTACTGTTTTGTTTCTTTTTCTGTTTGAATGAGAGGGGGTGTTTGGAGTCATTCTGCAAAGAAATAGTAAAGATGTTTGTACCTTTAAGAACTGTTTCTGTGAGCTCTGGGCAGATTGGGTACAGCTGGTCATGACTACAAAAGGAGGAAAAGTTGCAGTTTGAACTTTGCCTGCAGGGAGAAAACACGCACAAGCTTTGTTGTTTGTTTTGTAAAAAAAAAAAGTTATTCAATTCGTTTTTACACCAGTCTCGTGGTGTCGTAGTTTCTGTCATCTGCCACCAGAAGAAAAATCCCCTCTAGCAAGATGTTGCAAATTTTAAAAGTAACAGGCCACACAAAAATTGAAGCGCACCGACTGTTTTTTGTGATAATTGAATTTCATTGCATTTTAGCAGTGAGCAATAAGCAATCAAAGGTTGCTTTCCAAACACTGTTCCAGGAAACAGTGAAAGGGAATGCATCCGAAGAACACACACACACACAAGCTTTTACATTTAGAAGTCATTGGGTTTAATTGAAATAATCTAGCCCATCTCCTTCTCCCTCCCCAGAAATCATTTCAAAATAAAACATGAAAGGCATCCAGAAGGCTGCAAGTCACCAACTGCTTGCTCTGAAGTCATCCAGGAGCAGTCCCTGTAGGTATTTTTTATAGGACCTTCCTCTGGGCTCATTCTCATGACTGAAAAATAGGCCACAGATGCACGATAAGTTCAATCTGCATAATAGCTGGATAGATGGTGACCCAAAAGACGGATTGCTCTCTCAAAATCAATCTGGCTGCATGACACAAATTGCCACTTCGCTGCATGGCCAACTATAGCACACACTGAACACCAGGCCCAGTTTCAGCTCTCTGGAAAATAAGTACGGTAACTTGTGAGTTTTAGACAAAACTACTGCTGATTTGTTCAGTTTGAGACTGTTGATAGACTCCCTGCATAACTGATGGTGCTGCAGCCTGGTCTTCCAAAGCAGCGAATCATCATGGTGGTTTTTTCTTCAAAGGTTTTTGCAAACTATATCTTCTCCTTTGACACAGGAAACTGAGTGTAGTGAAAAGAAAAATGCATGCATACTTCTTCTTTTAGGATGTTTCAACTGCTTTGGGCCTTGCAATATTGTATTTCTCGAGGTCACCTCAAAAGTTGTGCTTTCAAGAGGAACAGTAGCTCCTCGTGTTTCTTGATGTGGCATCAGCCCTTGCTGCCAGCAGCCGGTTTGCAAGCTTTGAAAAGAAAATGACAGGTTAAGCAGCTGTTGAGAATCGACTGCTCCTTGCAGCGTGTAATTAAGATTCATGGCACATACTCATATTGATTCGTATTTCCACAAGTGAAAACCTGAGAAGATTAATGTAAAATTTACATAAGCAAGGCATTGTAAGTAACTGTTGGTGACGACTATGAATATCCCTTCATGTGTGTGTGTATGTTGACTTTGGCTCAGAATATTTACTTGTGATTCGAGGACCTGATCTCCGCTTGGAGGAATAAAGACACGTGGACACAGTGTATAAGGTTAATGGGCAAGAAAAGGCCACAACTTTATTGATTACAGCATGTGAGAAGGTATTGGCTTAGGCATTGGACCACGGAAGATTTGACTCCACCCACTTGGAGAGGGGTGAGTCTGAAGAGGGGTTAACCACCAGTAGGGGGAGCCTGTTGATGCTAATACAACTATAAGCTCTCCCCTGATGTCACCGAGGGTCGTGCCATGGCCCTCCGTCACACAGGCATCGGACAGGATCCATGACCGCCAGATTCCTTTAACGGAATACCCAAAATTGAAGGGGTAGGCGATGGCCACACCTTGCCCTTCCACACAGCAACAACACATTACAATGCTTAACCGCCAATACCAAGAAAGTTGTGACGATTGCTATGAGGTAGGCGGAAAAAAACAAAAGGCAGGTGCCAATTTGCCAGTTGGAAAAAATTCCTACCAGGCCCCCTGGGCAACCTGGGCGACCAACCATAGGTCCATAGCAAGGTCAAGAGAAAAGCTAAGCCCTAAGGGAGTGAGTGGTGGGTGGGTGACTCGAGGCAAAAATGTGAGCGAATGGGCAGAATGGCCAGCGCGGCTGCATTTGAGCAGCAAACCACGCCCCCACCAAGCCCCCCGGTTGGGTGCTCAACTGGGGGCGTGGCGCGCCAGCCATGCGAATGGGGCGGGGGGCAGAACGCCCCCTGCGTGACGTGGGAATCGTCTCCCACTCACAACACCTCCCCTCCGGAAGGAGGAGAGGCCTTTTCTAAAAGCAGAACCAAGTTTCTTCTGGTAAGGGTGGAAACTTTTTTTTTTAAAAAAACTAGGCCCATAACCCTCTGTTTCTTAGTGGGGATCAGGACACATGCAGGGCGGGGGAGGAAGACATTTGAGAGGTGTTTTTGCTTTCTCTCCCTTGAAAGATGTACAACATAGTCTTCTGGGATGTGCTAGATCTTCCTTGCATCTACACTTTGGAGGAGGGTTTAGCACAGCCTCTGAACTGCACTACAGCTTTCTTCTATGCCTTTTAAAATCTCCAATCCAGAAATGGAAAGATATACAATCCACTGGGTTTGACTGGATTGTATTGATATATATTGACTCCACTTCCTCAGATGCAACCCCTTCAGTCGAGTGAGAAGAATGTAACAAAGCATGCATCTTTCAGTCTTGAGAGATTTAGATAAAATGTTAAAATGTTAGATACAGAGGGCTATTCTGGATCCCATTATGAGTGTGCAATTCTACTAAAGAATGTTTATCGGGGTCAGCAAACTTTTTCAGCAGGGGGCCGGTCCACTGTCCCTCAGACCTTGTGGGGGGGACAACTATATTTTGAAAAAAAAATATGAACAAATTCCTATGCCCCACAAATAAGCCAGACATGCATTATTATTATTATTTTTTAAAGGACACATTCTACTTATGTAAAAACACGCTGATTCCTGAACCGTCCGTGGGCCGGATTGAGAAGGCGATTGGGCCGGATCCGGCCCCCGGGCCTTAGTTTGCCTACCCATGGTTTAAATAACCTTCTGTTTGCTTGATCCCAGGGTTACTGGGAAAATATGCCAGCCAGGTCATGCTAGATCTCTGTCACATCCTGAACATCTCAGATTAGGAAGGGGTGAGGTTTATTATTCTAATTTTCAAAACTTTCAGACCATGCTTCATGCGATCACATTACAGGTGAAACTCAGAAAATTAAAATATCATGGAAAAGTTCATTTATTTCAGTAATTCAACTTAAAAGATGAAACTAATATATGAGATAGACTCATGACATGCAAAGCGAGATATGTCAAGCCTTTATTTGTTATAATTGTGATATTATGGCATACAGCTGATGAAAACCCCAAATTAACAATCTCAGAAAATTAGAATATTAGATGAAATCAGCAAAACAAGGATTGCAAATAGAGCAATACTGGACCTCTGAGAAGTAGAAGCATGCATATGTACTCAGTACTTGGTTTGGGCCCCTTTTGCATCAATTACTGCCTCAATTCGGCATGGCATGGATGCTAACAGCCTATAGCACTGCTGAGATGTTATGGAAGACCAGGATGCCTCAATAGCAGCCTTCAGCTCTTCTGCATTGCTCGGCCTCATGTCTCTCATCTTTCTCTTGGCAATGCCCCATAGATTCTCTATGGGGTTCAGGTCAGGCGAGTTTGCTGGCCAATCAAGCACAGTAATCCCATGGGCATTGAACCAGGTTTTGGTACTTTTGGCAGTGTGGGCAGGTGCCAGGTCCTGCTAGAAAATGAAGTCAGCATCCCCATAAAGCTCATCTGCAGAAGGAAGCATGAAGTGCTATAAAATCTCCTGGTGGACTGCTGCGTTGACCCTGGACTTAATGAAGCACAGTGGACCAACACCAGCTGATGGCATGGATCCCCAAATCAACACTTCACACTGGACTTCAAGCATCTGGCATTGTGTGCCTCCCCATTCTTCCTCCAGACTCTGGGTCCTTGGTTTCCAAATGAGATGCAAAAGCTGCTCTCATCAGAAAAGAGGACTTGGAACCACTGAGCAACAGACCAGTTCTTTTTTTTTTCTTTAGCCCAGGCAAAATGCTTCTAACGTTGTTTCTTGTTCAGGAGTGGCTTGACAAGAGGAATACGACATTTGAAGCCCATCTCCAGGATCCGTCTGTGTGTGGTGGCTCTTGATGCACTAACTCCAGCCTCAGTCCACTCCTTGTGAAAGTCCCCAACATGTTTGAATGGTCTTTTCCTGACAATTCTCTCCAGGCTGCGGTCATCCTTGCTGCTTGTGCACCTTTTTCTTCCACACTTTCCCCTTCCGCATAACTTTCCATTAATGTGCTTCGATACAGCACTTTGGGAACATCCAACTTCTTCTGCAATTACCGTTTGAGGCTTTCCCTCCTTATGGAGGGTCTCAATGATGGCTTTCTGCACAACTGTCAGGTCAGCAGCCTTCCCCATGATTGTGCTTCCTACTGAACCCATTTCAGGTGTTATGGATTGAATAGCTACTGCACCTTTTCACAATATTCTAATTTTCTGAGATTGTTAATTTGGGGTTTTTATCAGCTGTACCCCATAATCGTCACAATTATAACAAATAAAGGCTTGACATATCTCACTTTGTATGTCATGAGTCTATCTCATATATTAGTTTCACCTTTTAAGTTGAATTACTGGAATAAATGAACTTTTCCACAATATTCTAATTTTCCGAATTTCACCTGTATGGTTTGCAATGTAATAGATAAGACAAAATGTTATACACCATAACTCAACAATGTTAAAACTAAAATTGAAACCTGTTATAGATCATTGTGCAAAATAGCAGAACCTTAGCGGCACCATCAGAAATCATAACTAAATTCCTCCAAAAGCCTGGGAGAACAGATATGCTTTTAGCTGGTTGCGGAATCCCAACAAAGCTGTAGCAATTCACATCTCCAGAAGAATTCCACAGGGTGTGGAACTGAGTCACCACATTGCAAGCCAGACTCACCTGTGGGATAGTGAAGGGAATCCTTCGCCCCTCATTGATATCCTCCTGGCTGAATAACAAATATTTATTGTTGCAAACCAGGTGGTGTTCCATCATTATGATGTCAGATGATTACCCCACCCATCTGTCAAAGTTAGCCTGTGCTGCTGCTGCTGGTGAGATAAGGATCTGCGCCACTGGTACAAAAATGTTCCCTACCCCTAATCCATGTCTTAGTAACACACATCTATAATAAAACCTTGGAGTATTGCAGCAAATAGCATGTGCTGCATCACGTATCACTATGCTATACTTACCAAATGTTTGCATAGATTGTGGTATACTCCTTTGGTATTTTATGAGGAGATTTCACCCCTCCCATACCCAAGAATCTCCTGAGAATCTCCTGAGGTCTCTGCTGACTCTACAGAGAGGAGGAGCAATGTACTGCTCTCTACTTAATTAGTCAAGTGAGTGAATCTGTGTGTGAGACAGAGAGTCAGTCAGTCAGTGTGTCGGAGAGAGAGTGTAAGAGATCGTGTTTATAGATAAGATTGCTGCTAGGAGCAGCTGCAGGCACTCAGAGTATAGCATTGATTTATGCTCAGAATATTTAGCTCTGTATATAGTTTGTATCATAGCTGTAGTTATAGAATAAAGGAGGATATTTTACAGAGCTGCTCTCCGAGTGGTTTATACTCTGCAAGACTCTGCAAAACGCTGCTGCGCAACGACTGTATAATTGAGACAGTGAATCCGGTGCTCTCAGCTCCAAGCTGTGAGTCCACAGCACTGTGACCTGTTCCTGTGGGAAAGGAGGTCTCTGGCAGTGCTACCCAGCTCGCCTAGCCCAGTCGGGGCTGTAGTGCATGAGTCCAGTTGGTACACTGGCTCAAGGGCGATGCTGACATCGGTTATGGGCCCAGTCGTTGTTCCAGTCGTCTGACCAGTCGTTGTTCCAGTCATCCCAGTCGTCCCAGTCGCCAGAGGTTTCTGTTGCTGATCGCTGGACGGCGGAACGGAGGCTGCATGCTGGACTGATTTGTGGTGCCTAGAAGCAGAGCTGTGTTGGAGCAGAGTGCTCAAGCTGCCGCTGTTGCTGTTGCTGCTGCTTGAGGTATGTTGCTGACTGCCAAAGAAAGAAGATAGCATCCCTGTTTGCCTGTTAATTGCGCTTTGAGTGGGGGAGAGAGTGGCTGAAGAAGTCCAAGGCTTTATCTGTGTTTGCACGAGGGAAGTGTCTTGCTCTAAGTAATAGCAGACATGGCCTGTGCACATTCTGGCCAGATGGCTCTATCCTTTCCCCTCCTCACACCTGAAAACTATGCAGTTTGGCAAGTTAAGATGAAAGCGCTTTTGCAGAGGGAAAAGCTATTTCACACCATAGAAGATGACCCTCCAGATAAGGATGATGATGATTGGGCTGAGTGGCATGCTGCAGATATGAAAGCCCAAGGGACAATTGTTTTGAGTGTTTCAGACCACTTGCTGGTGAACTTAGAGGGTCAAGAGACTGCACAAGCTGTTTGGCATAAGTTGAGAGATATGCATCTGAGACAAAATGCTGGTTCCAGTGTGATTTTCTTCAAGAAGCTGTGCAGGTTACAGTTGCAGAAAGGTGGTGATTTGCCTAGCCATCTATCTCAGTTAAAGCGTCTCAGACAGGACCTTGTTCAGCGAGACCTGGCTATTTCAGAGGCTGTGTTTGCAATGCTGATGATAAATAGCCTAGATGATTCTTACGATGGAGTAGCTGCCCAGATTTCTACACTGCCTTCTGACCGGCTAACAGAAGATTATGTGTCTAGCGTGCTCTTGAATGAGTGGGATCGCAGACAGGCTGTTAGAGAAAGCCGGGACTGTGCTGCTAAAAATGTGCTTGAAAATGTGCCTGAGTCTTCAGCAGGGGAAAGTGAAAGTGAAACTGCTGCTGTTAAAGCACTAAAGTTGAAGCGGTGCTTTTCATGTGGAGCACAAGGCCATTTGAGTTTTCAGTGCTGCAAGAAATCTTCAAAGAAGAAGGGAAACTTCAGAGGCAGAGGGGGAGGAGGACGAAATCCCCAAGCACCTGCTACTTCAAAAGCCTTGATCTCTCGCTGCTCTAGTCAACGTGGGTGGAGTTTCTTCGTGATCGGCTCTGGCTGTTCCAACCACGTAGCCAAAGATAAGGATCTCTTTGTTCAGCTTGAGAAGCAAGAGAAAGAAATTCATCAAGCAGATGGGACAGTTCTCACGAGTGAGGCTAAGGGAACTGTGTTCTTAAAGAGCCTGAATGCAACAATTAAGAATGTCCTGTATGCGCCTGATATTCAGGACAATTTGTTGAGTGTTTCCCAGCTTGATCATCAGGGTTTTAAGGTGGTGTTTGCTAAATCTCGCTGTGAAATTCGTCGAGATGGCAAGCTCATTCTATATGCAAAATGTGTTAATGGTCTGTATCAATTGCCTTTTGTTTCAGGTACAGGTACTGCAGAAGCAACTGAGAAAGAGTGTTGCAATTTGTCTATTGATAAGAATGAGAAGTTGCATGACCAATGTATTCATTATTACCACCGTGTTTATGGTCATTTGAATTTCCAGGCTGCGGCAAAAATGCCTGATATGGTTCAGGGTATGAAGTTGAAAGAATGTTCCTACCACATGAAATGTGTTTCTTGTGCTGAGAGTAAGGCAAAGCAAGCTCCCAAAGGTACAGAGTCTGGGAGAGAGGCCAAGAAACCATACGAAGTCATTCATGTAGACTTAGTGGGGCCTCTAGCGCTCTCTAGAGGCAATTCAAGGTTTTTCATGGTTCTGATAGACTCCTACTCGAAATATGCATGGGTCTATCTGCTACAGAAAAAGTCTGAAGCCTTTACCAAGTTTCGTCAGTTTTGTAAATGGCTCAGGAATGTACATAATGAGAATGTACATTGTTTTTTCACTGACAGGGGTGGAGAGTTTTGTTCAGAAGAGTTTGAGGCTTTTCTTTCTGAACAGGGCATTGAGCATAGGACCGCCACGCCCAGATCGCCCTGGCAGAATGGTTTATGTGAGAAAATAAACCAGACCCTGCAGCAAGGAATTAGAACACTGTTACATGATTCGGGGCTGCCCAATCCTTTTTGGGCCGAAGCTCTTTCGTTTTTCTGTTACGTGTATAACAGGAGGTACCAGTCCGCAGTAAATTGCACCCCATATGAGATGCTTCACGGAAGGAAGCCATGTGTGAAGCACTTTAAAATTTTTGGTTCAGAGGTTTGGGTGCACACCTCGCAGGGTGACAAACTGAGTAAGCGTGGAGAACATGGTGTTTTCCTAGGATATGAGAAAGGGTCTTATCGTGTCCTGATCACAGACACGAAAACCATAAGGCTGACCAGGAGTATTGACGACAACCCACAATGGGACAGAGTTGGCGTTTTTCAGTGCCATCCCATTTGTGATGATGGTGCAAAAGGGGCAAAGACAGTTAAAAGGGAGGCAAGTTCTGTTGTAGTTGGCGATAATTCTGATGCCAATGTAGACCCAGATGATGGCACAGATTATCAGAGCCCAAAAGCCTCAAGTGAGTCTGACGCTGATTCAGACTTAGCAGCTTCATATACTTTAGCTCCCCATTCTCCCAAAGAGGAGGAAGCACCAGAACAAGAGGATCAAAGAGTTTTGCGCAGATCTGAGAGAACAACCAAGGGGGTACCACCGAAAAGGTTTTCTGAAGAGTTTGCAAAGGCTGCGGTCACATGCAACTCTGGTGGGGTTTTTAAACCTAGCATGAAATGTGCTGAGAGTAGTGGCACAAAATGCTGCATTTATTTCCTTACCTGACATTTGAAGGATCAGGATTGAAGGAGCAAGCATGTGTTTAAAGTGGTTTGTTCAAATCTGCCTAATCAATTTGTATCTGAGAGGAAGAAATGTGTGTGAAGATTTTTCCAGAAGCTGCTTATTCATTTGTGTGTTCACAGTGTGTATTTTGTGTAAACTGCAGGTTGAGATTTATGTTTAACTCTTTCCTAATAGACACAGAGAGGTTATAGTAACTGTTTAATGATGTGATAAAGTGTCTTAGATAAGGGGAAGAAAGATACCTGCAAATATGTTACCAAGGTTGTAAGCAGAGAACAACTTTTGGAGTGTGTGTGCAAATTGCAGTTATGTTAAAGATTCTTGAATGGTCGGATGAAATGGGGGAGGATGAGGAGATTTCACCCCTCCCATACCCAAGAATCTCCTGAGAATCTCCTGAGGTCTCTGCTGACTCTACAGAGAGGAGGAGCAATGTACTGCTCTCTACTTAATTAGTCAAGTGAGTGAATCAGTGTGTGTGAGAGAGAGTCAGTCAGTCAGTGTGTCGGAGAGAGAGTGCAAGAGATCGTGTTTATAGATAAGATTGCTGCTAAGAGCAGCTGCAGGCACTCAGAGTATAGCATTGATTTATGCTCAGAATATTTAGCTCTGTATATAGTTTGTATCATAGCTGTAGTTATAGAATAAAGGAGGATATTTTACAGAGCTGCTCTCCGAGTGGTTTATACTCTGCAAGACTCTGCAAAACGCTGCTGCGCAACGACTGTATAATTGAGACAGTGAATCCGGTGCTCTCAGCTCCAAGCTGTGAGTCCACAGCACTGTGACCTGTTCCTGTGGGAAAGGAGGTCTCTGGCAGTGCTACCCAGCTCGCCTAGCCCAGTCGGGGCTGTAGTGCATGAGTCCAGTTGGTACACTGGCTCAAGGGCGATGCTGACATTTTATACGGGTGGGCAATATAGTTTCAACACACACAAAAAGACCCAGCCTTGCTAACTACCAGTTGTGGCATTTAAAGGCATCAGCTATTTGTAGCTATATCTGCCAGCCCAATAGAAATGCAATATAACAGGGAAAGATTAATACCACCTTCAATATGAAATGTGATTTTGCTCAATAAGATTTCCCCCCATCATTCCTAACAAGCCAAAAAGTGCAAACACACACACACACACACACACACACTTAGGATAGCGAAAGCCCAGTTAGTCCTGAAACACACACACAAACTTGCTCAAATTCATTCACTTCAAATAGTTGACTAAGCTGCTTTTGTGTCTTGTCTTTGTATATTCATAGACTTTACCTTGAAATGGGGAAAACCTGCTACAAATTTAAATATAATTCATGGTAATAGATTTGGGACAGCACTTAATCAACCATGTGTCTTGCCTCTACACAAATAAATGGGGTTTTGTACAATGGGATAAGCCAGTTATGTAGTGAACAGCCAAAGCTGTATCTGTAGGAGAGAGTCGGGGAGGGGAGCAGGGAGAGGAGTTCAGCCTCCACACTCTTCAATTTTCCCATGAAACTTTTTCACAGCAGTCAGGACTGCCAGATTCAAAAATAGAAAAGCCTTCATTATTCATTCATAGAGTGGGAACGAGGCTGGCTTGGGCAAACATACAGTTGGACATGAAAATCCAATAGGAGCTTGGTGAAACATCAATGGCAGCACAGGGAACTGTAAGCCCAATGCTGATTGGCATCAATCATCAATCTGTATTCTATTTGTGCCACTGCATAGAGAGCACAGAGAAATGAGGCGCATTTGCGGTGCAGCGAATGGAATTGCTGCGCCACCGCATGCCAGAAAGCTGGTAAATGTGTGAAGTGTGGATGTAGGCAATTTCTCTCCCTCCCCCTCTGCAATTGCAGTAATCTGCTCTTAATCACATGAAGGAAAATTGCTATCATGCGTATGAGAAACAGAAATCAAATTAAAGCCCCCTAATGATTGGATGATAGGGCAGGGAAAAGGGAAAGCCTAATTTTTGCCTCTTTCCCCCAGATCCTTACAATATGTGAAGGGCTTCTTGAAAAGCCACTTCCGAGCTGGAGACGAGGTGGGGTTGCGGGCCCACCCCCTCCCCACGCACGCGGGGCTGGCTCACAGCTCTGCAAGAGCAGGGGAATCCTCAGGCGCATCACCGACCTGGCCAGCCAATCGGCGGGCCGGGGAGGCGTGGCCTAGCACACTTAAGGCTGGCGCGCCCGGGGACTTTCCTCTCTTCCCCGTTCCAGCTGCTGCGGTTTCCCATCCCGCCCTCCTTTAGTTTTAGTTAGGGGCCTGGTAGGAATTTTTCCACTTGGCAAATTTCCAGCCATTTGGTTTTTTCGCCTACCTCGTAGCAAATGTCACAACTTTCCCGGTATTGGCAGTTAGGCATTGGCAGGAGTAATTGTTATGCAAATGAAGGGGGGAAGGAAGCGCCATCACCTTCCCCCAATGAAAAAGGGTAGTCCGGTAGAGGACTCCGGGGGGCGTTGCCTTGTCCGAAACCTAGGGAGGTGAGGGCCTCCGGCACGCCCCCGAGCGGTGACACCCGTGGGATCCTAGTTGGCATACTTCAACAGGACTCTCACAGCTGGTGGATAACCCTTCCCGGTCTCCATGCCGGGTAGTCGATAGAAACCAATGCCTAAGGCCAATACCTCTCAATTCCTGTAATCAATAAAGTTGTGGCCTTTTACACCCATTAACCTTAAATAATGTGTCCTGTGCCTTCATTTCACAAGGGGGGAGGGGACTTGCCACGCAAACTAGCAAGGGGAGCTTTATGTAGAGTGATCTGCAGTTGTGACATTTGAGTAACCTAATGAGGGTAGACAAATACATCATCATTATTATTTTGCATTGTACAACTCTTACCTGTTGTATGGTCATTGATGCATGCCTGGATGGATTTGCATACCCTGATGATATGCTCAAGTCTGGTTTCCTCTTCTTCCTCTTCTTCCACATTCAGAGGCACTTACGCTGATCTGAGAAGGCTTGCCCAAAGCAGAAAAGTATGAGTTCTCGAAGGCCAATCTGCAGATTGAACCCCAATGAAAAGAAACAAGGGTGGTTCAGTGGTCAAGATGTTGGACTAATAGACCCGGGTTGAAATCCCTCTTTTGCCATGACACCTCATAGATGACCTTGAACCAACCACTCTGTCTTTCTCAATCTAACCTATCTCACAGGGTTCTTGTGAAGATAAAATGGGAGGGGAATGTCCACCATCCTGAGCTCATTGGGGAAGGAGGGGGAAGAAATGCAACAAAACAGCACAGCACAGCACAGCACAGCACATTACATTTGCAAAGGGCTCTTTTCTAGTACAGCTTTATCTGTAACTTGATCTCTTTAACCGAGGTAAATAATGCTGATATAGCAGACTCAGAAAGAATCTAGCTCAATGCTCAGTGATGAGAACATCATTATTCCAAGTGCTAAAATTATGATACTATTGTCAGGGAGAGGCAAACGGGAAAAGATGAAAGGACAGAAACCAGCAGTTATAGAGAACCTAAAGAGATTATCAGCAGCCTGTCATCTGACAGTGGGTCTGACGTAGAGGGGGAGGAGGATGAGGATGAGCCTGGAACAAGTCATTCTGTACACAGAGGAAGTCAGGGGAGGAGTTTCCGCAGACTTGCATGCTGGGTACGGAAAAGGAAGAAGAAAGATTAGAGGTGGCAACTGCGCAACAACGGGATGGACGCTAATTGAAACGCTGGAGATGTATGTTTGAACTTTGTCAAATAAATCAAATAGTTTGGAACTGGCTGGGAGCCCGGAGTCTTATCTATGCCAGCTGGACAGCATTAAGCCTCTGACAGCTTGCCGCCTCTCCCTTTTTTCTGCTGGAAAGCTGGTGGAATAAGGAAATAGCTTCAACATGGAGAAGGAGCTGTTGGAACTGAAAAAGCGAAATGTCGCTCTGGAACAAAGATCGGCAGACCTGCAGAGCCGTTTGGAAGAAGCCCGGACTGCTCAGAGAGGAACCCAAGGTGGGCTATCGGCAGATGGGGGCAAGTGCGTGTGGGTTGAACAGTTCCAGGGAGACCCGGAAAGTTACTTGGATTTCAAAACAGAGATGAGATATTTTCTAGAACTTGAAGGAGATAAGTTTCAGAACGATGCAGCAAAGGTTGCTCACATCATTAGATACCTGGGAGGAGGGGCTAGAAGCTGGATCAGGCCGTTAATAGCCTCGGGGAATGAAGCCCTCAGAAATGAAGCCAAATTTTGGCAAGCAATGGATTTTATCTATGCAGATCAAAGTTTAATTGACAAAACACAGGAGGAGCTGCTGGCTTTGAAACAAGGCAAATCCACGCAGTTATTGGTCTGAATTTGCTATGCTGGTACAGAAACTGGGTTGGGATTTAGAGGCAGACCCAGTACAAGCGATATTTAAAAATGGACTTAATCCAGAAATTAAGGACGAGCTGGCAAGGGGGCCAAGACCTAAAAATATGGACGAATTAACAAAGGCTGCTCTTGGGGTGGGTTTGAGACAAGAAGCCAGATGGCAGGAAAGGAAGCAAGGCAGAGAGCGGAGTTTCCATGGTGACCGCATTCCTGAGATGCCTGCAGCTGCCTCAGAATGTCAACAAGCGCAGGAGCCTATGGAGATAGGCACAGCCAGGGCGCGGGAGAGTTTGAAAGCCCAACGGGAACCTAATAATCAGAGCAAAACCAGTCTTCTTGTACCCCTGGAACAGCCTAAAGGAAATAGCAGACCCCTTATTACACTTCTTGCTGCACACTTCCTCTTGTGTATGTTATTATTTTTAGGGGTGCTAGAATTTTACCTGTGCACCATTAAAGATACCTATGTAGTTATTCTATTCCTCTACTACGGTCTATTAGGAAGTCAGCTGGTCTGAGGCAAGCACAGTTAACTATGATGAATTTAACTATGCTGAATTAATTCTTCTTGTTGGGAATAATTTTGTTCTCCATAAGAAAGTGCTGGTGTGATAAAGAGGTTCCCAAAATCTGAGCTACTCATACTACGGAGTGGATTCTGTCCATTGGGAATTCATGCACGAAGGTACCGCATTTTTCGTCCTATAGGGCGCACCGGCCCATAGGACGCACCTCGGGTTTTTTTTTGGGGGGGGGGTGAATAAAAAAAAATTATTTCCCTCCCCCAGCCGCGGCTGCCGCCCCAAGCCTTGCGGACACTCACCCGAAGCACGGGGAGTCCTCCTGAAGGCTCCCCGTGCTTCGGGTAGCAGGCTGCCGCCCCAAGCCTCGCGCGCTCGGCGGGACCTCCCGCCGGGCGCGCTAGGCTTGCGGAACCTCGCCCGAAGCATGGGGAGCTCTCTGGAGGGCTCCCTGTGCTTCGGGTGGCAGGCTGCTGCCTGCAAGCCTTGTGAGCCCGTGGGAACTCCCGCAGGGCTTGCAAGGCTTGCGGATAGCTTCCTGAAGCCTGGAGAGCGAGAGGGGTCGGTGCGCACCGATGCCTCTCGCTCTCCAGGCTTCAGCGAAAGCCTGCATTCGCCCCATAGGACGCACACACATTTCCCCTTCATTTTTGGAGGGGAAAAAGTGCGTCCTATGGGGCGAAAAATACGGTAGTCCTCTGCTCTCTCTCTCGAGAAATTGGGGAAAACAAATAAAGTTTCCCAGAGCTGATTGAATCAAGTGCTGTCATTCCTCACTGTAGTTTCAATTCTCAAGTGATTAGACTTCAAGTGTGTGTGTGTGTGTATGTTTGTACACTTGAACTTTGATGACATGTGAAATTCCATGTTGCAATTCAACCCACTTTTTCAACCAGCTCAAGTTTCTGGACTGTCTTTAAAGGCAGCTCCATGTGCAGTACAGCACATTACAGTAGTTTAGCACATGGATCACTGTGGCTAGGCCTGCCCTTGGCTGCAGTTAGTGTACCAGCCAAAGCCAACAGAATACATTTCTGGCTACTGATGCAATCTGGACTTCCCCAACCAGTGCTGAATCCAGGAACATTCCCAAATTGTGGACTTGGTCATTTAGGGGGAGTGCTGTTGGGATTTCAACCCCCACCAGCTGGCAGGCTGGCAGGAAACAGCAAGAGCTGTTTACATCAGATGTCTCACAGCGTGAGAAAGGAAGTGTGAGTCAGTTCTCAGACTGTCTTCAGCGTAACCAGGGAGGAGTTACGTTCGCCCCTTCCGCTCCTGGACTGGAGCAATGTTGAGTCGTAGTACTCACAAGCTGGGCTGTTCGGGACAACCAGCCATGCGTGTTGTTTTGTATGCAGTTTAATAAAGTAGATGAAATCTACGAACTGCCTTTTCCTTCTGATGGTTGCTCAGGGGAAATTGGTGTGCTTTTCTCAATAAGAGACAGGTCACCTATTTATCGGTCTCTCTGGACTGAAGGAGGATTCCTGAATGGCAGCCAGAGGATGACCACCGTACTAATCGCCCCAGAGTG
Organism: Podarcis erhardii; assembly: GCF_964252035.2. NCBI lineage: Eukaryota > Metazoa > Chordata > Lepidosauria > Squamata > Lacertidae > Podarcis > Podarcis erhardii. The sequence goes on along the minus strand of NC_138506.1, from coordinate 6,692,328 downwards.
CCTCGGGATGCTGGCAGTGCTCCCGGGCGGGCAAAAAGCCAACATTTTGGTAGCAGAGGATGGTTAACAAACCACGCTCTCTGAAGTTTTGCCAAGTTTGCAGATGAAGCCAATGCGGATCGTGAGTCAAGAGTTTTGACTGAGAGGAGCCGATCGGGTTTCTGGAGCTCTGCAAAGTTGCTGTTGTTTTTGGAGTAAACACAGCCAAGTTCCTCATTCCGGGGGAGCGGAGAAAGCGAAAGCAGCCTGTTTGCAGCTGTTTTGTTTTCCACTGCCGGAGGACACGGGGGCCTGGAAGAGCTCGCTGCTTCAAAGGAACTGTGAGTAAATCAGTGTGCTCTGATTTATGAGGCAATTAACCTCAGAGAAGCAAGTCGGACTTGAGCTGTAAATTACGCTCAGAGACTGCCGTAGGTTTTTACAGCTCACTGGAGAAGCTGTTTAACTGCCGCCATCATGGATGCTTGGCAATGGGACGAAAAGATGATGTGCCCCCTCCTGACTAATGATAATTATCAGAGTTGGGTGGTGAAAATGCAGGCGATGCTGCAGCATCAGCAGTGCTGGGACGTTGTTGACAATCCCATTCCTATCACCCCGAGCAGGCTTTGGAATGATAGGGACACCCAGGCCAAGTCTGCAATAATTCTCTGCTTATCTGATACTCAATTAATTCATATGCAAGGATGTGCGCATGCCAGGCAGATGTGGGAGGGGCTACGCAGAGCCCACTTGCGCATAGCTGCCGGAACTGCTCTTTTGCACTTTCAACAGCTCACGAATCTGAGGCTGAAAGTGGGTGGAAATTTGAGAGAGCATCTGACGACGATGATGAGTTTACGTCATTAACTGGCTTGGAGGAATTTTCCATTGGAAGAAGCTGTTTTTTGCTTCATGGTTATCAGCAGTCTAGACAAAAGTCTTAGCACTGTTGCCAGCCAGCTTGGCTCTCTTCCAGCAGCGGATTTGAACGTCGTGAGAATCACTGCTGTTTTGATGAATGAGCATGACAGGCTCAAGGCCGTTGCTGTGGCTGAGGGGGAGAGTGGAGCTACGTCAGCCCCCCCTACAGTTGCTCAGGAAGAGCAGGCAACAGCCTTAAATGTTCGTTGCCACTAGTGTGGGCTATTAGGCCACGTGCAGAGGGACTGCAAGAGCCATGTTTCCAAAGGAGCAAAGAAGGGCTCTGGAATACAAGGGGCAGTAGGCCAGAGTCGTGCCAAGCCTCAGACAAAGCCAGCAAAGGCTTTGTTTTCACCAAAGGCTTCATCGTCAACATGAAATGCTTTTGTAGCAGACGCTGGAGCGACCCACCATTTAAGTGGGAGGCGTGGCCTATTCTCCAAGTTTGAGGATCAACGTTTCACCGTGAAGCAAGCCAATGGGCAAGAGCTTGAAGCTCCAGGATTCGGGACTGTATTCCTGGAGAGTCTTAATTTGACTATAAACAATGTTTACTTCGTTCCAGGTTTGGAGTTTAACCTTCTCAGCGTGTCTCAGCTGACAAAGCAAGGACTGGTGGTCCTTCGACAGGAGAAGATGCACGATCTTCAAGGATAAGAAGCCATTTCTTACTGCCAAAGAAGATGGACTTTATTTGTTGAGTTTTGATAGTACGGATTGTAAAAATTGTATTGCTGATGATTGTAAAACTAACGTTTCTTGTTTTACAGGATCAACCGGTGCCAAAAGCCAGAAGGTTATCGGCAAAGGTTACCAAGGTGTTTCAGCATGTGTATGCTGAGGTATTTGGTCCTCTACCACTCTCTAGAGGCAATGCAAAGTACTATCTTATAATTGTTGATTGTTTTTCGCAGTATTTTTGGATTTACATGTTGCAAAGACCACAACAGACCTTAGCAAAATTCAAAGAGTTTTGTGAAAAGGTAAAATCTGTTCATGATGCCAAAATTGAAAGTCTTTTCACAGATGAAAAGCCGGTGTTTGTTTCACAGGATTTCGAGGATTTCCTAGAGAAACACAACATTGAGCACAAGCTTGCAGTGTCAGAGGCTTCATGGAACAAGAGTGTGTCAAGGTAAACACAGAGTTGCACAAAGGCATGGAAGCACAACTGCTTTGTGCACATTTGCCCCAAGAGTTCTGGGCTGAATCGCTGAACGTGTATTCTTACACGTGGGTAAGACAGGTTTCAGCAGGTATGGAAAGTTCTCCGTTTAAGAAACTGTTCCAGAGAAAACCTTCAGTGAAACACTTTAGGGTTTTCAGATCCTGGGTGTGTGTGGAGACACCACAGGGAATCAAAGATGCAAAAGGCATTTTTGTGGGTTACGAAAAGGGATACTACAGAGTAGTTCTTCCCGAGTCTGATTCAGTGATTCTGACTAAACATGTCGAATGCACTTGTAGACAGGAGAAAGAGATTCTCCACTGTTTTCCCACTGACTTCAATGCAGATGAGGATTCTGATAGTGAGAGTGACAGTGAAAGCACCACTGAAAGTTCTGATGACACAGTCATTGAGGTGGGTTCACACACAATGTCCAGGCCTACACAGGTTCAGGCTGAACTGGAATTGCAGGAACCACTGTTCACTGTTGGGCGTGTTTCTCCCAAAAGTCCCAAGGAAGAATCAGCCAGCAAGGAAGATCTGCACCTCATTCGCAGATCTGAGAGAGTCACAAAAGGTGTGCCACCCAAAAGGTATTCTCAGGAGTTTGCTAACTCAGCTATGGCATGTATAGTTGGAGTTAACAGCTCAAGCCAGGTTCAAGGTTTGTCCAGGGCAGAGACAAAGCCATTCCTGGATGTTGCAGGGTGCAACACAATTCTCCCTAGCCAAGGTAGAGCCGAAGCTCTAGTTCCTTGGAAGAGAAGTCACCAGAGGTTTCAACTGGTGGATCCAGTTGCAGGTAGTTCCAAAGGTGGAACTGGGACAACAGGGGATTGTTATGTGTATAACAACTGTTTGTTTTCCTCAATTGACACTGCTTTTGCTTTTACATCTGGTGTGGCTCAAATGGGGGAGGATGTTGGGATTACAGCCCCCACCAGCTGCCAGTCTGGCAGGAAACAGCAAGAGCTGTTTACATCAGATGTCTCACAGCGTGAGAAAGGAAGTGTGAGTCAGTTCTCAGACTGTCTTCAGCGTAACCGGGGAGGAGTTACATTCGCCCCTTCCGCTCCTGGACTGGAGCAGTGTTGAGTCGTAGTACTCACAAGCTGGGCTGTTCGGGACAACCAGCCATGTGTGTTGCTTTGTATGCAGTTTAATAAAGTAGATGAAATCTACGAACTGCCTTTTCCTTCTGATGGTTGCTCAGGGGAAATTGGTGTGCTTTTCTCAATAAGAGACAGGTCACCTATTTATCGGTCTCTCTGGACTGAAGGAGGATTCCTGAATGGCAGCCAGAAGATGACCACCGTACTAATCGCCCCGGAGTGCCTCAGGATGCTGGCAGTGCTCCCGGCCGTTAGTCCATCTAACTAATTACATTCCTCCTTCCAAAACCATGGAGAGAGTAAGTATTGTGTACATTTTACTGCATTAGGAGTTTTGTTTGTGTAGACAAGCATGGCATTGGACTGTTCAAAATATCTGAAAGTAAACAGGGGTCTGAAGCTTACTCCTTGGGTATTGTGTGTCTGTGTGTGCGTCTGTGTGTGCACATATGTGCTCCAAACTTGGGGGGGGGGTGTCATTCTATTCAAACATTTCAAACCTTTATTTCAAACTGGTGTCTTCTATTATGTGTGGTACTGATCTGCTGTCTTGTTGTTTTTTCATATTGGCATCACAAGTACATTAAGTGATGCCAGGGTTTCAGGATATTTCTTTTTAACAAGGGTGTGGGAATTGAATAAATATGAGTGAAATACTGTGTAAATGTCAAAAGTACAACCTAAGCCTGCAGGGCATACTTTTTTTCTGCTGACTCTGCTGCATCTTTTTGGCTTATTCATAGCACAGGTGCATGAGGAGAAAATAATAATAATCCTTTGCATGCAGAGGGGGGTAGAGGACAGTAACTAATCCAGTGATTTTTAAGAGAAAGAATAACACTATTATGTAGCCTCAGAAAAAGGAGGGCCCTTTCTAACTAACCCAGGCAGAAAATAATAATCCTGTAATCAGTCTTAGAAAGCAGTGTGTGTTGCACTTAATTATAAAATAGAAGATACAGTACTATCTATATTTACCACCGGCCCACACTTAGGCTTTTATTAATTGCAACAGTGTCAGCTACCTCTAAAGATCTGGGGAAACTTTCTTTAATTTCCCAGAGAGGCGCATTTCTTGCTTAACCAGTTATTTCACTGACAAGCTCCAGCAGTCATTGTGAGGTAAGGACGGTGGGCTGAAGAAGGGATTGCTGATGATACTGTCTTGATAAGTTTTACTAGTAAACAGATCATCTTTCTTCTGACAGGTCTCCTATGCTTTTATTTAAAGCAGCACCAGCTGCAGCAGCCGGTACAGCAGTCCCCCAGCATCCCTCCTTTTGATTTGCCTGATTTGTCTCTTAGGCTAGCCTTGTGATTACTTGCCTGGTAGCCACAAGTGGCATGCCTTGTGCTCAGCATAGAAAGCAAGAGTGCTATCCAGCCATGCCCATCCCCTGTTGGAAAACTATTTGATCCAATGGAGGCTTCCATTAGAGCAGAATTTCCCAAACTCCAGCTCTTTTTGGACTACAGTTCCAATCATCCCAGACCACTGGTCTAAGTTTGGGAAACCCTATATTAGAGGGAAAGCCGGTGATTTTTATTGATTCCTCCTTGCCTTTCCAGGTCCCTGCATCCTCACTAATCTGCTCTAGAGACTTGAGGTATGCTTGGAACAGCATGGGAAGTATAACTGGGTGGCAGAGGGGGATTGGCATTGCAAGAGAAAGGGGTGATTGTGAAAATCCTGACCTCCCTTGCTTATGGGAACCTCTGTTGAATCAAAGTGTTATGTACTAAGTTGAATAGGATCCAAACTGCAGCAGTCTGATTGGTCCTAGAACAATAGGCTCCAAAATGCAGCAGTCTGATTGGTCCTTGAACAATAGGATTCAGAATGCAGTAGTCTGATTGGTCCTAGAACAATGCAGCAGTATGATTGGTTGGCAGGAACCACCCAATCATGCTCCAGATAGAAGTGAATCCACAACCTGATTGGCTTACAGTAGAATTCCGGAATTAGCCAATCATGGGCAGCCCATTGTGTGAATAATTAATAATAATAGTAATAATAATAATAATAATAATAATAATAATAATAATAATAATAATTTATTATTTGTACCCCGCCCATCTGGCTGGGTTTCCCCAGCCACTCTGGGCGGCTTCCATAAAAACCAAAAATACACTAAAATATCACAGATTAAAAACTTCCCTGAACAGGGCTGCCTTAAGATGTCTTCTGAATGTCTTCTGAAATAATGTATATAAAGCAGATACTTAGAGGGGACTTTCATTCATTCCTCCTCACCACTATGAGCTCAATAAAGAGCATGAAATCACTTTGCGACTCTGAATATATTTCACAAAGAGTCCTTCATAAGGCTCCACAAGGACGCTCCACCCAGGCAGCAGGCAGTTGCATGCTCTCTGGCCCTCCTCTGCCATCTCCCAGCAGGCTAGTAATTATTTCAAGCTTAGTAACGTTTGTGAACTTATTTACAAAGTTCCTTTAGCTGCTTTTATGTGTATTTCCTTATTTCCACCTTGAATAAATCTGTACCTATTGAAGCAGACTGTTTCTTCCTCATTGACCCTGTAATACTTTTGATTGCTTATGATGAACGAATATTATCAGACTGAAGCCTTTTCTCCCCAAGCGGTCTGGTTATTATATAACAGTCTCTTGCCTACAGCGTGGAAAATTGTTTAGTTAAGCCTGACCTGAAATCTCATCACCCAGTTTGCACGTCTGTATGTAAATACAATGGGAACGAGGAAGGCATGTGATATCCTTTCTCCTTTTTTTTTTTTCTCGCATAATTTTTATTGTTTTTTAAATCATAACAAACAAGAAAATAAAACAGTTTACACCTTGTTGTCACAGATTTCTTTCTATAAGACTTCCTTCAGCTTCCCCTGAAATCATCCATACCTTAATTTAACAAATTCACACAAATCCTAGCTTATATTGACATTATTTTCTCTTTCCTTCTTTTTCTCTTTAGACAATATTCCAACCTTTTCACAGAGCTTTTTTAAACCCAACTAGCGTTATCTGACCTTCACTTATATTTTCCAGATATTCCACAAATTTCCCCCAGTCCTCAATGAACCTTTGGTCTTTTAAATATCTAATTTTCCCCGTCAATCTGTCCATCTCCGCGTATTCTAGTAGTTTTGCTCTCCATTCCTCAAGCGTCGGTATGTTCTGTTGTTTCCAATTTTGAGCCAATAGGACCCTTGCGGCCGTTGTTGCATATTGAAAGAATTTACTGTCATTGTTCTTTATATCACTTCCTGCTAGGCCTAACAGAAAAGCCTCCGGCTTTTTCCCAAAGTTATATCTTAATATACTTTTCATTTCATTATATACACTTTCCCAAAAGCCTTTGACCTTTCTGCAGTCCCACCACATGTGGAAGAAGGATCCCTCTTTTTCCCTGCATTTCCAGCATTTATTGCAAGTTTTATATATTTTTGCTAATTTTGCAGGTGTTATATACCAACGGTAAAACATCTTCATGAGGTTCTCTTTTAATGTTATGCAAGCTGTAAATTTAAGGTTTTTTTTCCAGAGTTTCTCCCATTCTTCATAGTATATATTATGGCCGATGTCCCTTGCCCAATGAATCATCACAGACTTCACTTCCTCATCTATCAAGTTATACTCTAATAGCATATTATACGTTTTAGAAAGAATTTTGTAATCATTGTTTATTATTTCAGTCTGGAATTTAGATTCTTTATCCGCGTATCCTCTCTCTTTAATGTCTTGTCTAAACATTTCGTTTATTTGGAAATAGTGTAACCAATCATAGACTTTTCCTTTAACCTGGTCATATGGTTTCAGTTTCCATGTCCCCCCTACTTTTGTTAACAATTGTTCATAAGTTATCCAATCACCTCTCATGTTTACTTTTTTCACGCTCATAACTTCCAATGGGGATAGCCAGTGTGGTACTTTAGGTTCTAGTAAAAATCTATTCCTCTCCCAAACTTCACCGCATGTAATGCTCTGAAGGAAAATGTAATGAAAATGATATATAGATGGTACATGACCCCAGTTAAACTTGCCAAAATATACCATTCGTCTGATAATAAATGTTGGAAATGTAAAGAAAATGAAGGAACATTCTTTCACCTCTGGTGGACATGCCCTAAGGTGAAGGTCTTCTGGGAAATGATATATAATGAGCTGAAAAAGGTATTTAAGTATACCTTCACAAAGAAACCAGAGGCCTTCCTTCTGGGTATTGTCGGCCAGAAGGTGTTAAAGAAGGATCGAACATTTTTTATGTATGCAACAACGGCAGCAAGGATTCTCATCGCAAAAAACTGGAAAACTCAAGATCTACCCACACTGGAAGAGTGGCAGATGCAGCTGATGGACTATATGCAACTGGCCGAGATGACTGGCAGAATCCGTGATCTGGGAGAAGAGAAGATGGAGGAAGACTGGGAGAAATTCAAGATGTATCTACAAAAACATTGTAATTTGGTTGAATGTTAAGAAGGATGCTAGATTATAAAAAATTGGCCACCACTAAACTAGATTTAAATTTAATGAAAAGTGAGACTAAAGAAAATATAATTTTTTTTGGAAGAAGTGCTAGATTATATTTGAATGAGTGGACATGAGATTGTAAACAAGTTGATAATTTGTTTGGAAAAAATTTTTAACGATGTAAATGGGAGCGGGAGACGTGAGGGAGTCCAAAGAAGTGATGAAATTGTTGTGATAGAAGCAAGATCGTTTATTATTTGTGCATTTATATTTAAAAACTTTAATAAATATTTATATAAAAAAAACAAACAAACTTCCATTAGAGGGCCTTTAAAGATATGTGTTGCGAAACCCTTGTGCTTCCTCTTCCCCTGCCATAAGTACGCATGCCATCCTGCTCTGTTGTCGAACCCCTCCAGGTCTAATAGTTCCTTATTTTCCAATTTTATCCACGTTTTCACCCAGCAGAGGCACGATGCCTCATAGTATAACTTCAGATCTGGCAGAGCGAATCCCCCTCTTTCTTTAGCTTCTGTTAACAATTTAAACTTAATCCTTGGTTTTTTGCCCTGCCAGACATATTTTGAGATTCCTCTTTGCCACTCTTTGAATATCTTAGTACCCTTGATTATCGGTAAGTTCTGGAACAGAAATAACATTCTCGGGAGAACGTTCATCTTAATTAAAGCTATCCTACCCCAGAATGACAATCTCAGCTTCCCCCACCTCTCCAAGTCCTTTTTTATCTCTTTCCATACCTGCTCATAGTTATTCTTAAATAGGTCTATATTTTTCGGGGTTATCCATATTCCTAGATATTTTACCTTTTTGGCCACTTCTATTTCTGTTTGTTGTTGTAATTCCTCGATTGCCTTCGAATCTAAATTCTTCACCATTATTTTAGTCTTCCTTTTGTTTAACTTAAAACCAGCCACCTTACCAAATTGTTCCAGTTCTTCCAGTATCTCTTTTATTGAGTTCAGCGGGTCTTCTGTTGTTATTACTAAATCGTCTGCGAATGCTTTAACTTTATATTCATTTTGACCGATTCTAATCCCTTTTATTTTCTTATTTTGTCTTATTGAGTTCAGGAGTACTTCCAGTACTATTATAAATAGCAACGGGGAGAGTGGGCAGCCTTGTCTTGTACCCTTCTCTACCGTTATTTCTTCTGACACCACGTTGTTTATAATTAATTTGGCCTTTTGCTCCGTATAGATTGCCTTTATTCCGTTGAAGAAGTTCATACCAACCTCCATATATTCTAGCTGTTTTAGTAAAAAGTCCCAAACTATATTATCGAATGCTTTCTCTGCATCCACGAACATCATTATGGCTTGCTTATCATACCTGGCAGACAAGTATTCTATGGAATTTATTATATTTCTAATATTATCTCTCATTTGCCTGCCAGGCAGAAAGCCCGCCTGGTCTCCATGGATATATTCTGACCATATGTTTTTAACTCTACTTGCCAGTATTCCTGCGAAAATTTTATAATCAACGTTTAACAGCGAGATCGGCCTGTAGTTCTTAACTTGCGACAGATCTGAGTCTTGTTTTGGGATTAAAGTAATGAAGGCATCCTTCCAAGTATCTGGTATTTCTTTTTCTTTCAAAATATTATTCATTACTTCTCTCAGTGGTGCCAGTACAGTATTTTCCATTTCTTTATAGTAACTTGCCGTGAAGCCATCTGGGCCCGGGGCTTTCCCTCTTTTTAAATCTTTAATTGCTGATTTTATTTCTTCTGTCTCTAGTGGGGTGTTTAATTGCTCTTTTTTCTCTATTGGAATCTTCTGAACCTGCTTATCTTTCAAGAATCTTTCTATTTTTCTCTGGTTAAATCTCTCTCTATTTTTGTATAATCCTCTATAATAATCCAGAAAACCTTTCCTTATTTCCTTGGGGTTAGTTATTTCTTCTCCGTTCGCTACAATTTTATTTATTGTGCTTTGTTCCTTTCTTTTCTTGGTTTGCCATGCCAAAAGCTTCCCTGACTTGTTCGCAAACTCAAACGTTCTTTGTCTTAGTTTTTTTATGTTCCATTCTACTTCCCTATTTATTATTGTTGCATACTGGGCTTGCAGTACTTTAATATTTTCTTTTATTCTCTTATTATTAGGTTTTTTAACTAATTTCCCCTCCAGGTCCGTTATCTGTCTCAGAATATCCTTTTTCCCTTTATCTCTTCCTTTATTTTTAATGGCATTCTGCTGAATAAAAAAGCCCCGCATCACTGCCTTACCCGCATCCCACACCACCTTAGTTTTGGTGCCTTTATTCATATTATCCTTAAAGAATTCTTTCATCCTTTTCTGCGCTTTTTCAACTATATCTTGGTCATCTAAGAGATAATCCTTCAGTCTCCATCTAAAAGTACCTTCTTCCAGACCTTTCAGTTCCATCTTTATTGGGTTGTGATCAGATATTGTTTTGGCCTGAATCTCTACCCGTATAATTCTTTTTTTTTCACATATTGTTTTTTATTGCTTTGCTTCATAAAAAAAGAAAAGGAATATATATATATACACACATACAAACAGAAAAAAATAAAAATACAGTACAATATAAAGAGACAAAGTAAAAGTAAAGTAAATAAAAAAGAAAAGGATATATATATACATAAACTTAGTATTTACATCCACCACATAACCTGATCTTTGCTTTCTAGACTTCCTTTAGCTACTCCCAGAATCATTCGAAGTAATACTTTAAGTTACACATTTCTTAGTCTATATTGTCATTATATCTCTTCATATACATTTCTTAGTTTATATTATCCTCATAGATTATTTAGTCTCCTATTATCTTTCGACAATAACTCTTATTTTTTCACAGTACATCTCTGTATCCCTTTAGCGTTAATTTCCCTTGGTTAATGAATTCCAGATAATCTACATATTTTCCCCAATCCTTGGTGAACTTTTGGTTTTTTGTATATCTTACTTTACCTGTGAGTCTATCCAGTTCCATATAATCTAACAGCTTTGATCTCCACTCCTCCACCGTTGGAGTTTCCTGCTTTTTCCACATCTGGGCCAGCATTACTCTTGCCGCTGCAACTGCATAATATACTAATCTACAATCTTCTTTTTTTATCTCATGACCTAATATACCTAATAAAAAGATTTCTGCTTTCTTTGAAAACGTATATTTTAGGATCTTCTTTAATTCCGTGTAAATCTTTTCCCAGAACTGTTTCACTCTTCCACACTCCCACCACATATGGTAGAAGGAGCCCACACTAACCTTACATTTCCAACACTTGTTATCCACCTTATACATTTTCGATAGTTTCATAGGTGTTAAATACCACCTATAAAACATCTTCATTACGTTTTCTTTTATCGTTATACATGCCGTGAAACTAAGTCCTTCCTTCCAAAGTTTCTCCCAATCTTCAAATAGTATATTATGTCCTACATCCTTTGCCCAGCGGATCATCACACACTTCACTTCCTCATCTCCTAAATTCCAATCCAACAATATCCTATACATTTTCGATATAATTTTCTCTTCTTTATTTATAATCTCTATTTGAAACTTGGATTCCTTCTCTCCATAACCTCTTTCCTTAAAATCCTTTCTAAACATTTGGTTCACCTGGAGATGGTGTAGCCAATCATAAACATATTCTTTGACCTGGTCGTATGGTCGTATCTTCCAATTCCCCTCCTCTTTGATTATTAACTGATTATATGTTGCCCAGTTACTTCTCATATTGGTAGTCTTCACACACATGACTTCCAGAGGCGAAAGCCAATGTGGTGTTTTCGGTTCCAGCAGATTTTTATATTTTTCCCATGTTTCAATTAATGGCCCTCTAAAGATATGGTTCCTAAAACCCTTATATATTTTCCATTTATCCCGCCATAAATAGGCGTGCCAGCCGAAGTTGTTGTCGTAGCCCTCCAGGTCAAGTAGTTCCCTGTTCTCTAACTTTACCCAATCTTTGACCCAACATAGGCAAACCGCCTCATAGTATAACCTTATATCCGGCAAGGCGAAACCCCCTCTTTCCTTTATATCTGTTAATAATTTAAACTGAATCCTAGGTTTCTTTCCCTGCCAGATATATCTCGAGAGCACTCGTTGCCATTCTTTGAAGATTCGGCTACCTTTAATTATAGGGATGGATTGAAACAAAAACATCAGTCTTGGAAGCACATTCATCTTGATCGTGTTGATCCTTCCCCAGAATGACAAATTCAGCCTTCTCCAAATTTCCAGATCTCTTTTTATTTCCCTCCACGCCGGTTCATAATTATTTTTAAATAAGTCTATATTCTTAGGTGTTATCCAGATACCTAGATATTTCACTTTTTTAACCACCTCTATTTGCGTTTGCTGTTGAATTGTTTCTGTTGATTTCTGATCCATGTTTTTACCTATTATTTTTGTTTTACACTTATTTATTTTGAACCCTGCTACCTCTCCAAACTGGTCTAATTCTTTTAGTATTTCTCCTGTCGCAATTGTTGGTTCTTCTGTCATTATTACTACATCGTCTGCGAAGGCTTTGATCTTATATTCGTTCTTTCCAATTTGCACTCCTTTTATTCTTTGGTTCTGTCTTATAGAATTTAATAAAACTTCTAGGGTCATTATAAACAGAAGCGGGGAGAGTGGACAACCCTGTCTTGTTCCTCTTTGTATCTTTATCTCTTCTGTTACTATATTATTGATAATCAACTTCGCTTTCTGATCTGTATATATGGCTTTCACTCCATTAAAGAAGTCATTTCCCACCTCCATATGTTCCATATTTTTCAGCATGAAGTCCCAAATGACATTGTCAAATGCCTTCTCGGCATCTACAAACATCATTATAACCTGTTTGTCAATCCTGGCAGATAGGTACTCTAACATGTCGATTATAATTCTTGTGTTGTCTCTCATCTGCCGACCTGGCAGGAATCCCGCTTGGTCCCTATGGATAATTTCTGATAACAACCTTTTCAACCTTTTTGCCAGGATCCCTGCGAATATTTTATAGTCTATATTCAACAGTGAGATTGGACTATAATTTTTGACCTGGGTTAGATCTGCATCTTGCTTGGGGATGAATGTGATAAATGCCTCTTTCCAGGTCTCAGGGAGTTCTCCTTTCCTTAAAATATTGTCTATAGTTTCTTTTAAAGGTCCCACCAAAATGGGTTTCATCTCTTTATAATAACCTGCAGTGAATCCATCGGGACCCGGGGCTTTTCCCCTCTTTAAGTCTTTAATTACATCTTCTATTTCATCACTTCCAATGGGAGTATTTAATCGTTGTCTATCCTCCATTGAGATTTTCTGCACTCCTTTGTCCTTCAGAAATCTCTCTATTTTCCTTAAACTAACTCTCTCTTTTTTAGAATATAAACTTCTGTAATAGTTAAGAAACTCTCTCCTAATCTCCCTAGGGTCAATTTTCTCTTCGTCTCCCACTTTTATTTTGTTTATTGTAGTCTGTTCCTTTCTCTTTTTGATTTGCCATGCAAGCCACTTGCCGGATTTATTTGAAAACTCGAAATTTTTCTGTCTTAATCTTTTAATGTTCCACTCCACTTCTCTATTAATTATTGTGGCAAATTGTGCTTGCAGGATTTTAATTCTTTCTTTTGCTTTTTGACAGTTGGGTTTCTGAGACAATTTTTGTTCATTTGTCATTATCTGCTTCAGAATTTCCTCTTTTCCTTTCTCTCTATTCTTATTTTTAATTATGTTCTGCTCGATAAAATAGCCTCTTATTACTGCCTTACTTGCATCCCACACTACATTGATCTTTGTTCCTTTACCACAATTTTCAGTGAAATATTGCTTTAACTTTTCCTGTGCAGTTTCAACAATTTTTTGGTCTTCCAGAAGATAATCCTTTAATCTCCATCTAAAAGTTCTTGGCTCCAGGCTTTTTAATTCTAACTCTATCGGGTTATGGTCTGAAATTACACTTGGTCTTATTTCTATTAGTTTAGTTCTTGGGCATAGTTCGCTTGAGATCCATATCTGATCGATACGTGACATTGACTTATTTGGTTCGGAGTGGAAGGTGAATTGTTTATCTAGTGGGTGTTTCAAACGCCATATATCTATCAAATTACCATTTTCAACCATTGAGAAAAAAGATTTTGGTAGTTTCCCATTCTTACTTCCTCCTTCCCTACACCTATCCGCTTCTAGTGAAACCACCCCGTTTAGATCACCCATTAGAACAATTTTTTGATCAGCGTACTCACATATTTTCTCTTCCAACTTTTTAAAAAATTCCGACTTATTGTCATTTGGGGCATATACCCCAATAACAACCAAATTTTCTCCTTGCCAGTTGATACGGACCCCTATTATCCTGCCTTCTTCATCTTTAAATATTATTTTGGCTTCAATCTTATTTTTGATATATAATATCACCCCTCTTTTCTTCTCCTTATCCAAGGACTCAAATTCGTTCCCCAACCTCCTATTAATTAACACTTTCCTATGCCTTCTGGCTATATGCGTTTCTTGGAGACAAATGATATCCAGATTTTTCCTTTTCAGATATTGCTCAATTTTATTCCTCTTTTCCTTCCCATTCATCCCATTTACATTCCAGCTCCAAATTTTTAACCCCATAATATCTGATCCTTACTTTACAAATTCCCTGGGTCTTCCTCTTCTACCTCTTCCTCTATTTCTTCACCCGATCCACTCCCCCCTCCTCTTCTTCCTCTTTTGCCTCAGATTCTCCTGAAACTCTTCCTTCCGCTCCCCCCCTCCATTCGTCTCCACCTTTAGCTCTTTATATTTCCTCAGAAATTTCCCGGTTTCCTCCTGATTTGATAACCTATGCTTCTTACCTCTGTATGTAAATGATAACCCCTCCGGGAATTCCCACCTAAATTCGACTTTATTTTTCTTCAGTGCTTGCACCAGTAATTTATAAGAGTCTCTTCGTTTAAGTAACCTGATTGGAATATCTTTAAAGATGATAATATAATTCCCCTCTATATTCAACCTCTTTTCTCTATTCCTTTGTAAAATCTTATTCCTCATTTCTTTATCCTTAAACGTAATCAGGCAATCGCCTGTGAATTTCCTTGCTCTTATTGAGTTAACACGCATTCTAAATGCGCTCTGCACATTTTTGGCCATTTCCTCAACTGATATTCCCATCCATTCCGCTATTTCCTTTATTAGTTTCTCCTTAATATTCTCGTTTTGTATCTCTGGCACCGCTCTCAGTCTTAAATTCACCTCCCTCTGCCTCAATTCATTCATTGCTATAATATCTTTCATCTCCTCCTGTGCCTTATTTAAATCCATCACTTCAGCTTTCACTTTTTCCTTCTCTCTTTTAATATCTTTCAATTCCAATCTGGTCCTTTTTAATCCTTCCTCAATGAGCTGTGTTCTCCTAAAAACTTCCTTTATCTGACCTTTGAGTTCATTCACCGTTTCGTCCATCTTTTTATTCATTCTTCCAATCCTATTATCTACTTGTTCTAGTTTGTATTCTACATTATTTTGACTCTGTTTGATCTCAGCAAGCGCCTTCAAAATGTCAGTCTTAAAGTCCACCTCCTGTTTCGATCCCCTTCTATCACTAGGAGTTCCCCCGTTTGTTCCCTTCTTTCCTGTATGCGACATCTTACAAGATTTATATTCCCACTCCTCCCCAACCGTACCTTTCCCTCCCTACTTCTTGCTCTTTTGTTATTTGTATCCGTTCTTCGTAGCTTTCGCTATATCAACTTTCCAACCTTCACACCCCTGGATTACCCAACCTTTATACATATATTTATATTTATATTATATTTCCTTTGCAGTCACTATAAAAATCTAATCATGGTGTCCTGCAGGGTTATCCCTCCAATCCAAATACTCCTCAGCTGACTGTTCTTCTCGCCTCTAGTCAGACTAATCCACTTGGTCGAATAAAGGTTCAGGTGTAGTTAGTAGAAGAGGAAAAAAAAAAAGTCGCATAACAGGGGAAGAGGAATGGGAGACGCACAGGAAAAACCAGGGAGATAATAGAAGGAGAGGGGGCCGTGGATCCGCCAAAGAGTTAAGCAATCTCCATCCTACCACTAGGTGTCATCAACTCCTTAAATTGTTCTCACATATAATTTATGAGTTCCGATTTATCGCCAGTTCCTTAAATTGCTCTCACATATAGTTCATATAGTTCATAAACTCCAATTTAATCCTCTCAGAAAAAGTAGAAGTCCAAGTTTCTTTCTAAGAATGTCCCTGTATCTTAATTCGTCAGGTTCTGGTTACTCATATAAGTCAGCATACAGTAATTCCATTTCTCAAGTCCTGCTCCAATAAGTAGAAAAAGGAAGTCAAATGCGTCAAAAATAGAAGAAAAGTCACCTACGGTGGAATAGCCCCACTGCTCTGTATCGCTGTCTTTTTCTCCTCTCCCCTTTCCGCTCCTCTCCGTTGCCGCGCTCAGATTTTTGTAATGGCGGCGGGGGTTTCTTTTCCGGTTTAAAGTCCTTTCGTTCTGCCCCACAGAGTAAAGAAGTGCCTCTTCTCCTCTTCTCCTCCTCCGTTCCCCAGGGACATCTCACTCCAAAAGTTTTCTCTGGCCCCTCTTTTCCTCCCTCTTCGTAGCAAGGCGCCCTCCTTTACAAATTTTCCACTGTCCTGAGGGAGCGACTGAGGGGAAATATCTTATCCGCCAAGGCTACTTACTTTCACTTTCCTCCCGCACTGGCGTCGTGCTGCGTCTAAGTTGATTTTCGGCTTTTAGCTAAACTCCGTTCACCTCTCTTCGTTACTCCGAGACTTCCTTGTTGTTATTTTGGTTTTTTCCACCATCCAATTCAATATAATAACCCGTATAATTCTTGGTGTTAATTCGTTCGAGACCCAGATCTGATCTATTCGGGACAGTGATTGGTTAGGCTCAGAGTGGTACGTAAATTGCTTTTCCAGCGGATGTCTAAGTCTCCAGGCATCTATTAGGTTACAGTTTTTAACCAATGAGAAAAAGGTTCTGGGCAGCTTCCCTTCCTTACCCCCCCCCATCTCTGAGTCTGTCCATTTCTAGTGAGACCACCCCATTCATATCCCCATTCATATCCCCGAGTATAATCATTTTTTGATCTACATATTCAGCTAGCTTTTCTTCCAAGGTTTTATAAAACTCGGATTTATTATCGTTTGGAGCGTATAGTCCTACTATAATTAAGTTTTGTCCATGCCATTTAATTTGTACCATCATTATCCTTCCGTTTTCATCTTTAAAGATTTGCTGGGCCTCAATTTGTTTTTTAACATAAATAACCACACCTCTTTTTTTGACTTTATCAGATGATATGAACTCATTTCCCAGAACAAGACTTCAAAGCAGACATACTAAGAATGTTTGCGGAAATCAAACAAAGTGAAAAAAATTTAGAAGTAAAACTAGAACAAGTAGACAATAAGATAGGGAAAATGGATAAAAGATGGACGAAACAGTCAATGAATTAAAAGGTCAAATAAAGGAAGTGTTTAGGAGAACTCAGGCAACAGAAGAGGGGTTGAAAAAGATGAGAATAGAATTGAAGGAGGTAAGACGTGAGGAGGAGAAGACCAAAGTAGAGCTATTAGAACTAAGTAAAGCGCAAGAAGACTTGAAAGACATAATTGCCTTGAATGAATTAAGATTAAGGGAGACTAACTTAAGACTTAGAGCAGTGCCAGAAAGACAAGGAGAAAACATTAAAGAGAATTTGATTGTAGAATTAGCCCAATGGATGGAAATACCAATAGAAGAGATGGCAAAATCAGTCCAAACGGCATTCAGATTAAAAATAAAAACAACCAGAGCTAAAAAATTTGTAGGAGATTGCCTGATTATATTTAAAGAAAAGGAAATGAGAAATATGATTTTGCAAAGAAATAGAGAAAAAAGACTGTGCATTAATGGGAATTATATAATAATTTTCAAAGATTTACCAATTAGAATTCTGAAACGTAGAGAGCCGTATAAAGCATTGGCACAGACGTTGAAGAAAAATAATATAGAATTTAAATGGGAGTATCCGGAGGGCATCTCATTCATGTATAGAAACAAGAGGCATAGATTGGTTAAACCAGAAGAAACTAGCAAATTCCTAAGAAAATATAAAGAACTGAGACTAGAAAAAGAGGAAGACAAAATAGGAGAGGCAGCAGGGGGTGCTGAGGAAGAGATAGAGGAGGTAGCAGAAGGGTCAAGAAGAGAAGAAGAAGAACAGGAGGAAGAAGAATTAGCTGAAACATAAGAAAAGAAGTAATATAGGTAGGTTCAATCACCATGGTATTAAATATTTGGAGTTGGAACATTAATGGGATAAACGAGAGGAAAAAAAGGAACAAAATCCAACAAATCTTGAAAAAAGAAAGTGTAGACATTATTTGCTTACAGGAGACCCATATAGCAAGAAGACATAAAAGAATTCTGATAAATAATACACTGTGATATCCTTTCTCCTTATCCATTTTGGGTAGAGAAGATGGATCCTTTTGGATTGTATCATTTCATCTTCCTCTGCCATGTAACTTAAATGCATGGAAAAGGACATGTGGAAAGGATGCACCATGGTTAAATGGAAACAAAATGTTGGCATGAAATATTAATAGTTACGGTAATTTGCTCTTATAATAAGGGTCTCAGTTGCCTTGTACAATTGATTTGATAATATTTATAGCTGTATCTAAAAAGGGGAAAACTTTTTTAAAAAAACACATAAAATGTTTGCTAATTCAGTATCATCATTAATTCCAGTTTGGGGAAAATTAAGGCCAAAAGGTTTAGGCGTAGGGATTAAATATCCAGTATTATCTGTCAGACACAGTGAGATGAGTCATAGTCCCTCCACCAGTTGTTAATTTTATTGCTGTAAAATTACATCAAGTTTTTTTCCCCTTTTTGCTTTATACTTGGAAGTCTAGATTAAAATGCACTCAAGACAAATTTGTTTTTATGTTTGTATGTCTCATCAACAAAATTATTAGAAATCTATGATTTCTAACTGGCAGCAGCTATGCAGCAGTCCAAGAAAGAAACAAAAATAATGTCATTTCATTTTGCAACCCCTTTTTGTAGTTTAACAGTTTGATAGACAGGATTTCCCCTGAAGTACATTAGATGGGACACACAGTGCTACAATTGGATTAAACTGAAAACCTCAGCAAATAAGGATGGCAACACATAAAGATAGGCATCTGGTTGGCTGCTGTGAAAACAGAATGCTGGCCTAAATGGGCCTTTGTTCCACCTCCTTAAGATCATCCACAATCAGGATCCTAAGTAGTTCCCCCATCCTCATAACACAAGCAACTTAAACATTTCACAAGCAAAGCAATGCCTTACCCATTTGGATCCCAGCTAAACTGCTTTGGTTTAAGACAAATTGATTGATAACTGCACCCTAAAGCAGACTTTCTCATACATTCTTCCAAGTTCAGTGAAATCTTCCAAGAAAGTGTGTGCAGGTTGAGTTTACTCAGAGGTAATTCTTGGTGAGTCCAACATGGCTTGCTTTCAGGTATGAATATGATTTCAAAAAGTTAACTCTCCTCCCTCCACCCATTTATCTACTGTCAAAGCTGCATGATGTTTAAAAGCTGAAGTAAGAACCAAGTATTAGAGTTGCAATGGAATCCAAGCTTGAAGCACTGAGAATGCAATCAGGCATATATCAGACTTTGACACTATCATGGGGTGAGTTTTGGGGGAATAGATAGTTATGAGAAAGCACATGTCTTTTTTTAAAAAAATAATATTTATTACTTTTAAACCTTACAAAAAAGAAGAAAAAGAAAAAAGAAAGAAGCAGCAAAAGAAAGAAAAAACAATACAAAACAATATATAAACAGTACACAACGCAACATTAACACATTAGACTAAACAAAACAGAGCAAAAACAATTTAAAAACATACATCATACCATTTCAATGCCTTATATTTCATTCCCTTGTTTCATCGGCCTCCTCTCACCTCCCTTTTTGTATTCCACTTCTATTAATAGTTTCAGCAATTCCTTTCTTATCTTAACTTATTTTAACCTTATTTTCCATTAATACTATAATACTTATTTATGCTTAACTCCTTATAACATTTCTACTAAAGCCATGTAATTTCATTCCAACATTTTTCTAACACTCATTAATTTTACAGTATTTCTATAAATAAACTTTAAACTTTTTCCATCCAATCTTCTTCCACCATCTCTTCTCCCTGGTCTCGGATTCTGCCAGTCATTTCCGTCGATTCCATATAGTCCATCAACCTGGTGATCTTCTGTCCGAGGCTCTTAACTCTTTTCCAAGTCCCTTCTGCAGGTCTTCTTCATATTTATACATGCACTTTACTTTGTCTTCTGCTGATCTTGTTCTTAATTTCCTTCCTTTGATGCTGAAGAGTAGATCTCGGGGAAGCTCCGACCTAGCAATGTTTTTATTCCTTCTCGACAGGTCAGCCAAATCTTTTCCAACCGCTGCACACGCTGTTCCATTTTTTCCTTTCTTTTCAGTCTCCGCTCCCTAGTGCTCATCAACTGTGGGGTCGGGACAAACTGTCAGCAGCTTTGAGTTGTGGGCGCTCAGTGGAGATAACAGTCCGGGAACCCAGCCATATTTTACAAATCTTTATTTCTTCTTGGCATATTTACAAGCAGTTCAAAAAAGCGATCCAATCATCTTGGGAAGTTGTCCCGACTAGTTTCCTTCCATTTTGGGTGGGACCAGCATAGCCACTGTCTCAGCCCCACCCCCCTCCTTCCTCTGTGAGGAGAGGCACTTGCTCTTGGAAGTACCTACTCCCTCTCAGAATCACTCCCCTCTGACCCCCCTTCATCTTCCCTTTCTTCTGACAACGAAAGGCTACTGATCAAAGGAGCTGTCTCCCGGTAACTTCTCATTTCTTCCTCCCTTTCTGACTCCAGTTCCCTGACAGCAGGTTTTGACTTCCCCGTAGCAATTCATCACAACTTTGGCGGTTATGGCCTTGGGTGGAATCCTTTAGTCTTTTCTTCCCTATATGTGAGTGGGGGGGGGTTGAAGTGGTGATTCACCCCCCTGTGGCGGCAATTCCAGGGTCCCCCTCTTAAAGGAGTTATATATATGGGTGTCACTGGCCATACACCTAAAGGTTGTCAGTGAACTACCCTGCGTGCAGGGATATGGGCTTGGCTGCCTGCTATACTTACGTTTCACAGAGCACCCCCATATACCATTTACCCTGATGTGCCCCAGTTGCCCCTGGCTGGGGGGGGGGGGCTGGGGGGGAGACACGCCCAAGGCCTAAGCCAAGATCTTCCTACATTCAGAAGTTTAATAAAGTTGTGGTCTAATTTTAATTCCATATAACGTTGTCAGAGTCTTTATTTCTTCCTTATGATCCCTGGGGGCTGGGGCTGTCGCTGCCTGGTGATGCAAAGTTCTGCAACTAACAAAAAAAGTACTATTTTTATGGGTCTGGAGAATGATTTCTTCCAAAAGGAATCAGCTCATATGCATCCAGTTGCTTCAAACTGTGCAATATTAATATCTGCAATAAAGCCACTAGCCAAGAGGGTTAAAATAGCATATTTACTGAGGTAGCATGCATGAAAGGCTGTCTAGCTGTAAGGGTATTTTCTTGTGGCTATTTCATTGACTCTAACCCAGCTATCACAAGTCTTGCCAAAAAGACAAAACCTATCTGTTTCTTTCTGCTCATGTTGTATACCATTTTGTTCAGTAAAAGTTTACCAGGATTTTGTCTCGGGACTCCATCTGCAGTATTCAAGTGCTTTTGCTAAGAAAAAGCACAGGCAAGCCTCTTCCACCCTGAAAAGATGTGTAGAAGAGGGAATTTCAGCAGGATGTACTGTAGCTCACTAGTAGAAGGCAGGATGTGAAAATAAATCAAGGTATTTTTAGCACTTTTTCCTGCTTCATAAGTCCTTTAGCTTTAGCTGTAGCTTCCTGAATTGTGTTCTGCTTACCCTTGCTTCATATAAAACTATTCTGAAGGATTATCTGCTTGGGAAATCTGGAAAAATGTCTTTAAATCTGGAAAAATGTCTTTAAATCTGGAAAAATGTCTTTTTCACTTTGATGATAAAAAATGGGATTTTCTCTTCTTCAATATTATAAACTCCACTGAATTCGTTTTTCTAATGGATTAGCTGCACAAGAGGCAGAAGAAATTAGTTTTTATGTCATTTTTTATTTTATTTTATTTTAATCTTCAATTGGGTGACTTTAGGGGGGGTTAAATTATTCTTTTCCTTTCGAGACAGTGGATTAGCCATTCAAAAGGCAAGAAAACCTTCGTTAAATAAGGGTTTGTTCTACCTTCTCTGACTATTTAATAAGGAAGGTTGACATCTAGTGGTGAAAAATGAAATAACATTTAGGCATAACGTCAGGAAAAAAAGAAGGCAGAAGAAGGAGGAACACCATTAGAAAGGAGAGGATCGAAACAAGAAAGTGAAAATAAAGGTGAAATTTTGAAAATGTATGCAGAAATTAAAAAAGACATAAAACAGAGTGAAATAAAATATATAGACAAGATTGGAGCAATTGGAGCAAAAATATGATTTCACAGTTTCGGAATTGAAAGGCCAGTTGAAGGACCACAGGTATGAAATTTACGGCATGTAATGCCCTAAGAGAGAATTTAATGAAAATGATTTACAGGTGGTACATGACACCAGTCAAGCTTGCAAAAATTTACCATTTGCCCGATAATAAATGTTGGAAATGTAATGAGACTGAAGGTACATTTTTTCACCTTTGGTGGACATGCCCAAGGATTAAGACATTCTGGGAGATGATTTATAATGAAATGAAAAAGGTATTTAAATATACCTTTCTGAAGAAACCAGAGGCCTTTCTCCTGGGCATGGTCGGCCAATTGGTGTCAAAGAAGGACAGAACTTTCTTTATGTATGCAACAACAGCAGCAAGAATACTCATTGCGAAGTATTGGAAGACACAAGATTTACCCACCTGGGAAGAATGGCAGATGAAGTTGATGGACTATATGGAACTGGCGGAAATGACTGGCAGAATCCGAGACCAGGGAGAAGAGTCGGTGGAAGAAGACTGGAAAAAGTTTAAAGATTATTTACAGAAATACTGTAAAATTAATGAATGTTAGAAAAATGATGGAATGAAGATATATGGCTTTAGCAGAAATGTTATAAGGAATTAGGTACAGATAGATTGTAAATGTATTAAAGGGAAAAAACAAGGTTAGAATATGTTAAGATAAATTACAGGACAGAAAACAGAGGAAAATGGAAAGGAATTGCTGAAACAGTTAATTGAAGTGGAATACAAAAAGGGAGGTGTGAGGAGGTCGCTGAAACAAGTGAACGAAAGTTATGATATTGAAATTAATGGATGTGTTTTTAATTGTTTTTGTTTTGTTTGGTTGACTTAATGTTTTAGGGTTTGGGTTGTGTGGTGTTTTTGTTTTTGTATTGTATTGTATTGTATTGTATTGTATTGTATTGTATTGTATTGTATTGTATTGTATTTGTGATGGGATAATGAGCTGCTTGTGCGTAAAAGCTGAATCCCTCAGAGCTTGGCATAGGTCTCAAAGCTCTGCCTTTACGGGAGCCCTCAAAGCATGACTCCCTCAATCGCTGGCAGAATCTGTCAGTGGGCGTTTCCGGAATTTGCGCCAACATAAGAGTTCCTTAACGGAAACTCTCCTTCGGGATTCTCGGCGTGACAGTTTCCTGCGAGGAGTAGGTGTACCCAGAGGAGGTCCTGAGACCTCCCCGCTGTTTTCACTGGAAGTCTCTTGGAGCCATCCCTCCGACTGAGTTTCTCCATGAACTCTCTCTCTCCCCCTGCTGGTTCCTTCCTCCGCATCCGAGGGTCTCCTAGCCTCCTTGAGCCCCTCCACCACCTGACTCTCCGATGGCAGTTCCCTGACATCCACCTCCCCTCCAGGGCCCCCCTCACACCCCCTCTCCCCCTCTTCTATGAGTGGTGAGGATGGAAAACCCCTGAAAGAATCCTCCTCATCTTCGGATGACTCGAAAACCGCCCTCCACCGACTACTGTCCCTTCTCCCCGAGTACTCTTCCTCATCGGATTCTTCTCCCTCTCCCGGCCCTGATTCTGGGAACCCTTCGAACTCCTCTTCCTCGTCGGTGGTGCCGAAGTGTTCTTTCCAGAACCGTGTCACGGGCTGAGGTTTCCTTGGGAACCTGCGATGAAACGTTTCTACTAAAACCTCATCATTGACCGCTTCTGCCGGTACCCATGTGTTCTCTGCCTCCGGTTCCCCTTCCCATGCCACTAAATACTCCACCTGTTTACCCTTCCACCTGGAATTGACTATTTCTGCCACGTGACTGCTGCGTTCCCTCTCTTCTACTGACGGTACCGGGGGAACCTCACCCTCACGTCCCACAAACTCCCGACCCTCTCGGTATGGTGACAGTAATGATCTATGGAATACTGGGTGCAGTTTCATGTTGTTTGGCAACTTGAGTTTGAAGGCCACCGGATTTACCTGTTGTATGACCTCAAAGGGTCCCAGTCGTTTGGGCCTCAATTTCTTACACCCGCCCTTGAATGGCAACCCTTGTGTCGACAACCACACCCGGTCCCCCACCCTTATGGTCTCTCCTTCCCTTCTGCTCCTGTCTGCCTGTTTCTTGTATTCTTCCTTGGCCCTATCCAAATTCATTTGGAGCTGACGATGTATTGCTTCCATTTCTTCTACAAAGTGTTCCGCTGCCGGTTCGCTCCATCTTTCCCCTCCTTCCCCTGGAAATGCCCTAGGATGGCACCCATAATTAGCGAAAAAGGGACTCATTCCCGTGGACACATTCTCCGCGTTATTGTAGGCAAACTCGGCCAGAGCCAATTTCTCTACCCAATCATTCTCTCTGTCATTCACATAACACCTCAGGTATTGTTGTAGAATACTGTTTGCCCTTTCCACCTGCCCATTAGTTTCTGGATGTCTGGCGGTCGAGAAATTTACCTCTACGTGCAGTAAGCTCATGAGCTTCCTCCAGAACCTGGAAGTAAATTGTTTCCCTCGGTCTGAGACCACCCTCAAGGGGGCGCCATGCAACCTAAAAATGTGTTTTACAAACAACCTGGTGGTTTCTTCTGCCGTGACCGCATGTGAGCAAGCTATAAAGTGGCACATCTTGGTTAATAGGTCTACCACTACCATGACTGCTGTTTTCCCTTTGGATTTTGGCAGATCCGTCATAAAATCTATGGATACTGCCTCCCATGGCCGTTCTGGTGTGGGCAATGGTTCCAGTAACCCCGCCGGTGCCAGCCTCTCCCCTTTTGCCCGCTGGCAGCGGTCGCACCCCCTTACATACTCACGTACATCTTCCCTCACCTTGGGCCACCAGAACTGCCTGGTAACCAACCACATGGTTTTGTGTTGCCCAAAGTGCCCCGCGGTGGGGCTGTCGTGCAATTGTTTGAGCACTCTACCCCTCAGTTCCCCTTCTGGTATGTACAGTGCCCCCTTGTAATACAACGCCCCGTTCCTTTCCTCAAACCCCCCTGTGTTCTCTCCAGCTCCCCTGAGCCCTCTGAGCTTATCTTGGGCGTATTCATCGTTCTCGGTTCCCTCTACCAGTTCTCTTTGCCCCACCAATGCTGCCCCACACACCCAGTGGTCCTCGGGGATGATATGCCTTTCCTCGGGCGCTCCCTCCCCCTCTAAATACTCTGGTTTTCGAGAGAGAGCGTCCACCCTGACGTTCTCCGGGCCCGGTACGTAACAAATTTCAAAATGGAATTTGGAGAACTCCTGTGCCCATCTCACTTGTCTCTGGTTCAGTACTCGGGCCGTTCTCCAATATTCTAGATTTTTGTGGTCCGTGCACACTTGGACCTTGTGTTGTGCTCCAATCAGCAGGTGTCGCCACCGCCGAAAAGCTTCATGAATGGCGAGCAGTTCCCGGTCGTACACGGTGTAGTTCCTCTCGGATTTGTTCAATTTCCGCGAGAAGAAGGCACACGGTCTCCAGTCCGACGCATCTTTTCCCAGCTGGAGAAGCAGTGCCCCTACCGCTCGATCAGATGCGTCCGTTTCTACCCTCATCGGCTTCTGAAGATCCACGTGCAAAAGCTGTTCTTCCGACGCGAACGCTTTCTTTAGCCTTTCAAACGCTTGCTGCGCCTCTTCCGTCCAGGCGAATTTCTTCTTACTACTGAGACAATCAGTGATGGGAGCCATTAAGTGGGCAAAGTTCTTGATGAACTTCCGATAGAAGTTTCCAAACCCCAGGAACCTCTGCACGTCTTTCCTGGTTCTGGGTGTCTTCCATTCCAGTACCGCTTGGACCTTGCTGGGATCCATGGCCAATCCCTTGTCTGACAAACGGTACCCCAGGAATTCCACCTCTCTGGTATGAAACTGACACTTCTCCAGTTTTACCCACAGCTGGTTTGCTTACAGCCTGCTTAGTACCTCCCTGACATCTCGCACATGCTGCTCCTCATTCTCTGAGTACACCAATACGTCATCTAAGAATGCCACACAGTTCTTGTAAAGCAAAGGTCCCAGGACGTGATTCATGAAGGATTGGAAGCAGGCTGAGCCCCCCTGTAGACCGAAAGGCATAACGAGATACTCAAAGGCCCCCAAGGGGGTGAACATGGTAGTTTTCCATTCATCTCCTTTTCTTACCCGTATCAGGTTATACGCCCCCCTCAGGTCCAGCTTGGTAAAAATCTTTCCCTTCCTCACCCGGGTCAAAATGTCATCAATTCTGGGCATGGGGAAAGCCACTGGTTCTGACACTGCATTTACGGCCCTGAAATCCACTACAAGCCTGGGTTTATCCGTGTCTTTTTTGTCCACAAAGAAAACTGGGCTACCCCCCACCGCTCGTGACTCCCTGATGAAACCTCGTTTCAGGTTCTTGTCAATGAACTCCCTTAACTCCTGCATCTCCCTGTCGGACATGGCGTACTGTTTGCCCACTGGCAGCTGGGCTCCTGGGAGTAGGTTAATTTGACAGTCAAAGGGTCTGTGCGGGGGCAGTCTATCTGCTTCTCTCTCGCTGAAGACGTTACCCAGGTCGGCGTATTGTTGTGGTATTTCTCCCTTTTTTTCCACCTCCATCCCTGCCAGAGTGGCCATGGCTCCCCCCTGAGTTTCCCTTCCCTTGCAGTGTTCTAGGCAATGAGCTGACCCAAAAGAGACTATCCGCTGGTGTCATCCCACTAGCGGGTCATGCAGCGCCAGCCAGCTCATTCCCAATATGATGGGCGCTCCTCCCAGTGTGGCCACATGAAACGCAACCACTTCCATGTGCCTTGCCACCTTCATTATCATGGGAACAGTCTGTTGGTTCACTTCTCCTCCCAGCAGTTCCCTCCCATCAATCGTTGTCACCTGCAAAGGGTTACTCAAAGGGAGCATCTGTATCTGGTGTTCAGCTGCAAACTCCTTACTCATGAAATTACAGGAGCTGCCTGAGTCTAATAGAGCTTTTATCGTTAGCAGATGTCCATTGGGTAGCTCTAGCAACACCTCTATGTCTAGAGCTGCTCTTGGGGGTTCAGGCTTGGGCACGTTCACTGATCCTTGGCCTGGCTGCTGTGCCCTGATGCTGGCAGCCAGGTGTTGGCTTTTACCTGCTCCTTACCCCCCTCCTCCTCACTCCCAACAGCTCCCGCCATCCCTTGCCATCCCTTCCTTTGAGGGCAGACTCTGGCAAAATGTCCTGGCTGTTGGCAGAGGAAACATTTTTTGGCGCCTTTCCCCTCCTTCTTCCGCCCTTCGTTGGCGTTTGAAATTCCACGCGCGCGCGCGCTGCCCCGATCTCCATCGGTTCTACAGGCAGGGAAGGTTGCTCCGGCATCTCAGGAATGCGGAAATCGCTCCAACGCTCTCCTCTCCCTTCCCGCTTCTCCAGAGCCCTTGCTTCTTGGCGCGCTCCAATCACGAGCGCGGATTTGGTCAGCTGATCCATGGACTCCGGACGGGGCACGCGGGAAAGTTCATCTTTTACCGCTGGGGATAGCCCTTCTTCAAACAGCATTTGTATCGGGTCTGCAGACAGGTCCCACCCCAATTTATGTATCAGCATGGTAAACTGTGTCCAATACTCTCAGACGGACTGATTCCCCTGTTTACACGCCATCAACTGTCTGCGCACCACCCCCTGTTCAATCTCGCTGGAAAACATCAAGTCCATCGCGAGGAAAAACTTTCTCAAGTCCTTTAAGGCGTCATTATTCGCTGCCATCAGGGGCCTCACCCAGTCTCTAGCCCCCCCTCGAGATGCCCAATCACAAAAGCCACTCTCGATTCCTCATCGGCAAAGTCATCAAACTGCAGATTGAGGGCATACTGCATCTCTGTCTTAAAGGCTTGGTAATTTCTTGGGTCACCCCCAAACTTTTGCACCAACCCTGGTACCTTCCTTGCGATGGGAGTGGTTTTCCCCTTTGCATCCTGAGCCCGCCTCTCCTCAAGCCGCGCCGTTTGCAGTGCTAGCTGGTGTTCCAACGCTCTGTATCTTTCCTCCAGACTTGGACCCGCTCCAGCTCCGCCTGCCCCTCCGGCTTCGGTTGGGTTACTCATGATGCCTCTCCTTTGCACAAGCGGCTTTCAGAGACTGACAGATTGCTGTGATGGGATAATGAGCTGCTTGTGCGTAAAAGCTGAATCCCTCAGAGCTTGGCATAGGTCTCAAAGCTCTGCCTTTACAGGAGCCCTCAAAGCATGACTCCCTCAATTGCTGGCAGAATCTGTCAGTGGGCGTTTCCGGAATTTGTGCCAACATAAGAGTTCCTTAACGGAAACTCTCCTTCGGGATTCTCGGCGTGACAGTTTCCTGCGAGGAGTAGGTGTACCCAGAGGAGGTCCTGAGACCTCCCCGCTGTTTTCACTGGAAGTCTCTTGGAGCCATCCCTCCGACTGAGTTTCTCCATGAACTCTCTCTCTCCCCCTGCTGGTTCCTTCCTCCGCATCCGAGGGTCTCCTAGCCTCCTTGAGCCCCTCCACCACCTGACTCTCCGATGGCAGTTCCCTGACAGTATTGTTTTGTTTAATTCTTTTTCTTTTCTTCCGTAATCTTTAAACTGCTGATAAATATTATTTTAAAAAAAAGAAAGGCCAGTTGAAGGAAATAACAAAAAGAACACAAAATTTAGAAGAAGGAATGAAGCGGACAAAGCAAGAATTAAGAGATATGAAAAAAGAGGAAGAAAAAGTCAAGGGTGAAGTTTCAGAAATTAATAAAGCACAAGAGGAGTTGTGGGATGCAATTCCTATGAATGAACTGAAGCGAAGAGAAATGAATCTGAGGCTGAGATCTGTACCAGAAATGCAAGGAGTAAATATATTGGAAAAATTAATAACAGAAATTGCACAATGGCTAAATATGGAGGCAGAAGATGTGGCAAAAACAATACAAAATGCATTCAGGATTAAAACGAAGACAACAAAGGCAAAAAAATTTCCAGGAGATTGTGTGATTATATTTAAGGATAGAGAAATGAGAAATTTGTTTTTGCAGAAAAATAGAGAAAAAAGGATTATGCATTGATGGAGTAGTCACAATCATATTTAAAGGTGTTCCACTTCGGTTGTTAAAAAAATGCGACCAATATAAGACATTAACACAGATTCTGAGGAAAAATGGAATTGAATTTAAATGGGAATTTCCAGAAAGCATTTCATTTTATTGTAAAGAAAAAATAAATAAATTCAAGAACGTGGATGAGACACACAAATTTCTGAGAAGATATAAAGAGTTGGGAAAGGGAGAAGAGGCAGCAGCAGTTACTCCAGAAGGAGAATATATTAATAAGTCAGAAGAAGAAGAAGAAGAAGAAGAAGAAGAAGAAGAAGAAGAAGAAGGACAAGTTTAAAAACTTTAATAACTTTATTACAAAGGAGGCCAAAATGGCATTGAAATTATGGACATGGAATGTTAATGGCATAAATGATAAAAATAGAAGGAACAGAATTGGACAGTTTTTGTTAAAAAAGAATTTGGACATTATTTGTTTACAAGAGACTCATGTAGCCAGAAAACACAGAAGAGTATTAATCAACAAAAAATTAGGAAATGAGTTTATCTCATCTGATAAAAGTAAGAAGAGAGGAGTGGTGATGTATATAAAAACAAATTAGAAGCTCCGCAAATCTTTAAAGACGAAGAAGGCAGAGTAATTGCAGTACAAGTCACCTGTCAAGGCGAAAAACTGATAATTGTCGGAATTTATGCACCAAATGGCAGTAAGATGGAATTTTATAAAGATTTGGAAGAAAAATTGTTTGAATTTACAGATCAAAAAATTATAATTATGGGAGATA
Organism: Podarcis erhardii; assembly: GCF_964252035.2. Taxonomy (NCBI): domain Eukaryota; kingdom Metazoa; phylum Chordata; class Lepidosauria; order Squamata; family Lacertidae; genus Podarcis; species Podarcis erhardii. Next base: position 6,662,431 of record NC_138506.1, on the reverse strand, counting down.
TGAATGGAGTGGTTTCACTGGAAATGGATAGGACAAGAAAAAAAGAGAAAATAAAAGAAGGGACGTTACCAAGGACTTTTTTCTCTATGATAGAGAATTGTAACTTAATAGATGTTTGGAGACTGAGACACACATTAGATAAGCAATTTACATATTTTTCAGAACCAAATTAATCAGCTTCAATAATTGATTATGTGTGGCTATCCAGTGAATTAACACCCAGTCACAAAAATAGAAATACAACCAAAGACATTTTCGGATCACAATGCAATTAAATGTGAAATAAAAGAATTAGAGGAAAAGACATTTCGATGGAGATTAAATGAAAATTTGTTAGAAGATGAAAAAATAAATGAGAAGGCTCAAAGGATGCTAACAGAGAACTTTGTAAATAATTGTAATAAAGAAACAAAAATGAGTGTTGTCTGGGACGCTAGTAAAGCGGTTATACGAGGTTTCTTTATACAAAAAAATAGCATCAGGAAAAAATTCAGAGAGAAAGGGAAAAAAGAGATTTTAAATCAGATTATGGAAAATGAAAAAAAATAATAAAAAATCTGAAAGATCAAAATATTAATCAAAATATTAAGATGTTACAAAGCCAATTTGCAATGATAATTAATCAAGAAGTGGAATGGAACATAAAAAGAATGAGACAGAAGAACTTTGAATATGCTAACAAATCAGGCAATGGTTGGCATGGCAAATTAAAAAAAGAAAAGCTCAAAGCACAATAAATAAAATAATACTGGATGGAAAAGAAGTAGAAAATCCGAAAGAAATTAGAAAAGGATTTGTCAATTTTTACAAACAATTGTATAAAAAAACTGGAAAAGAGGATGTAAAGAAGATAGAGGAATTCTTGAAACAGAAAGGAGTGCAACAAATTCCAACAGAAAAGAAAGAACGGTTAAATGGAATAATAGAGGAAGAAGACATAAAAGACGCAATAAAACAACTAAAAAGTGGAAAAGCACCAGGAACGGATGGATTTACAGTAAAATATTATAAAGAATTAAAGCACGCCCTACTTGTACCATTGAAAGAAGTGATGAATAATATATTGTCCATTAAACTTTGATTAGTTTAATGTTAAGTAAACTTCCAGTGCGCTTCCAACGCCATAGGTCTTATCTCAGCAGAGAATTTCGTGCAGCGGCTGAAGGAGGCAGGAGAGTCAGTACCTTTTATAAATGAAGAATCCTGGAGCAAGCACTTTGGAACTCAGGGAAAAAACTTTATTCACAAAAGCAAAAAAAAAAACCCTGGCGATAAAGCACACATGCTTTTATCTCCGGCATAAAGAAAAACTTTACTCTAAACTTAACTCATATCAGCAAACACGCCCATGGCCACAAACTGAGTCTGCGAGTCAGGTCAAGGGGGGAAGAGAGAAGGGAAACACGGGTGAACTGACTATTTATACAAACCAACTCACATTCCTGGATGCTTAATGACTTCCAGCTGCTCAGTGATTAGAGCGACTTGTTACCTCTTAACCCTTTAGTACCAACATATATTAGTTAAAGGAGAAATGCCTGAAACATAGAAAGAAGCATATATTACATTAATACCAAAACCAGACTCTGATTTACTACAAGTGAAGAATTATAGGCCAATTTCGCTGTTGAACAATGATTACAAACTATTTGCAAGTATACTAGCAAACAGACTGAAAAAAGTAATGAATGAGATAATACATAAAGATGAAGCAGGTTTTCTTCCTGGCCGTCAGATGAAAGATAATATAAGGAATATTGTGAACATAATTGAATATCTGATGGCTAGGAATGATAAACAAGTGATGTTAATGTTTGTGGACGTGGAAAAGGCCTTTGATAATATATCTTGGGAATTTATGATAAAGAATTTGGAATTAATGGATATTGGACAATTGTTTATAAAAGGAATAAAAGTGATATATTCTGATCAAAAAGCAAAACTGATAGTAAATAATATAATAACTGAAAATATTTAAATTATGAAGGGTACAAGGCAAGGGTGTCCGCTTTCACCATTATTATTCATATCAGTACTGAAAGTCTTCCTAAGGACAATAAGAGAAAATGAGAAAATAAAAGGAATTTCAGTTGGCCGGAAAGAACATAAAGTGAAAGCCTTTGCAGACGACTTGGTACCAGCTATAGAAGAACCACTAAACAATGCCAATGAAGTTATTGAAGAAATAGAACAATTTGGACAAGAAGCAGGTTTTAAATTAAACAAAAGAAAGACTAAAATGTTAGTTAAAAATATGAAACAACAACAACAACAACAACAACAACAACAACAACAACAACAACAACAACAATAATAATAATAATAATAATATATTATTTATACCCCGCCCATCTGGCTGGGCTTCCCCAACCACTCTGGGCGGCTCCCAATCAAGTGTTAAAAACAATACAGCATTAAATATTAAAAACTTCCCTAAACAGGGCTGGCTTCAGATGTCTTTTAAAGATAGGATAGCTGCTTATTTCCTTCACATCTGAACAGGGAGGGCGCCACTACCGAGAAGGCCCTTTGCCTGGTTCCCTGTAACTTGGCTTCTCGCAGTGAGGGAACCGCAAGAAGGCCCTTGGTGCTAGACCTCAGTGTCCGGGTAGAACAATGGGGGTGGAGACGCTCCTTCAGGTATACTGGACCGAGGCCATTTAGAGCTTTAATGTGCTGGTCCAGGGGGGAGGTTACCGTGGGGCGAGGTCCAGGACCTGAGTTGAGGGTCGGCAGACAGTCCTCCTCGGGCGAAGCAGGGTCCACAGAGGGAACTCTGGGGGAAACAGGACTGGATGCTGGCCGAAACAGCTCTTCCATGACATTGCTCCCGCAACCTGGGACCGGGCTGACTGGTCTTTATCTTCTCTGAGGCCAGGGGCGGTCCCGGCCCCCAGGAGACCCGCCTCTCCTGGCCTTAAGGCGAGCACTCCTCCTGGGAGAAACCAGTTCCCTTCGCCTCTCTGCCCTGAGCCTCTGCAGTTCAGGAGAGGCTGAAGGGTTACTGGGCCCAGGGGGAGACTCACCTGTAGGCACTGAGTCCTCAACCACCTCTGGAGCCAGAGTGGATTCACCTGGTTCCTGCTCCTGAGGATCCGGCACAGGTGTAGGTGCTTCAGAATCAAGGCCCTGCCCCAGTCCAGCCGGCCCTGGAGGCGGGGACTCCTGTGCAGGCTGGGATTCCTCCGGTTCAGCCTCTGAATCGGATTCCCAGGCCATCACATTTAAAGGTCAGCACCAAGACTTTGAATTGTGCTCGGAAACATACTGGGAGCCAATGTAGGTCTTTCAAGACCGGTGTTATATGGTCTCGGTGGCTGCTCCCAGTCACCAGTCTGGCTGCCGCATTCTGGATTAGTTGTAGTTTCCGGGTCACCTTCAAAGGTAGCCCCACGTAGAGCGCATTGCAGTAGTCCAAGCGAGAGATAACTAGAGCATGCACCACTCTCGCGAGACAGTCTGCGGGCAGGTAGGGTCTCAGCCTGCGTACCAGATGGAGCTGTTAAACAGCTGCCCTGGACACGGATTTGACCTGTGCCTCCATGGACAGCTGTGAGTCCAGAATGACTCCCAGGCTGTGCACCTGGTCCTTCAGGGGAACAGTTACCCCATTCAGGACCAGGGAATCCTCCACACCTGCCCACCTCCTGTCCCCCCAAAACAGTACTTCTGTCTTGTCAGGATTCAACCTCAATCTGTTAGCCGCCATCCATCCTCCAACCGCCTCCAGACACTCACACAGGACCTTCGCCGCCTTCACTGGTTCTGATCTGAAAGGGAGGTAGAGCTGGGTATCATCCGCATACGGATGAACACCCAGCCCAAACCCCCTGATGATCTCTCCCAGCGGCTGCATGTAGATGTTGAAAAGCATGGGGGAGAGGACAGAACCCTGAGGCACCCTACAAGTGAGAGCCCAGGGGTCTGAACACTCATCCCCCACCACCACTTTCTGAACACGGCCCAGGAGGAAGGAGCGGAACCACTGTACGACAGTGCCCCCAGCTCGCAGCCCCTCAAGACAGTAGATCCAGCAGAACTAGGAAACAGCTCTCACCTTTGTCCCTAGCCCGTCGGAGATCATCAACCAGTGCGACCAAGGCAGTTTCAGTCCCATGATGAGGCCTGAATCCCGACTGGAAGGGATCCAAATGGTCCGCTTCTTCCAGGCGTGCCTGGAGTTGTTCAGCAACCACTCGCTCAATCACCTTGCCCAAGAATGGAAGATTTGAGAATGGGCGATAGTTGGCGATCGTGGCCGCATCTAAGGATGGTTTTTTAAGAAGTGGTTTAATAACTGCCTCTTTCAGCGGGTCTGGGAAGGCTCCCTCACGGAGAGAAGCATTCACCACCCCACGAAGCCCATCACCCAGCCCTTCCCGGCTAGCTTTTATAAGCCAGGATGAGCAAGGATCAAGGAGACAGGTGGTTGGTTTCACTCGTCCAAGCAGCCTGTCCACATCCTCGGAGGTAACAGATTGGAATTGATCCCACACAATTTGACTAGACAGGGCTCTAGCACTCTCCCGCCCCAGCGCCGCTCCCACGGTGGCATCTACCTCTTCCCGAATCTGAGCAACTTTATCTGCAAAAAACTTTGCGAAATCATTGCAGGAGATCATGTGGCCCATACTGGGCCCCGATGTAGCAGGTGGTTCCGCTAAATTGCGAACCACCTGAAAAAGTCTCCTGCTGCTGTTTTCTGCAGATGCAATAGAGGCGGTGAAGAAAGTCTTCTTCGCCGTCGCTACCGCTACTTGGTAGGCTCGACGTTGAGCTCTAACCCGTGTCCGGTCAGCTTCAGAATGGGTCATCCGCCACCGGTGCTCTAGCCGTCTCAACGATTGTTTCATTGCCCTCAGATCCGTTTAAAACCACGGGGCTGTCCAGGCTCCATGCAATCGGAGAGGGTGCTTCGGAGCCAAACTGTCAATAGCCGTGGTTAACTCCATATTCCAGTGGGCCACCAGGGAATCAGCTGAAAGGCCATCAACATGAGATAAAGCATCCCCTACCACTCTCTGGAAACCATTTGGATCCATTAAGTGGCGGGGGCGGACCATCCGAATTGGTCCCACCTCCCTGCAGAGGGGAAGGGTCGTGGAGAAGTCCAGTTGCACCAGGAAGTGATCTGACCATGGCACTTCCTCCATTTCGCTTTTACTTAGTGTCAGATCACCAACATCCATAGAGGTAAACACCAGGTCCAAGGCATGTCCGCGGCTATGGGTTGGGCCAGACTTATTCAGGGACAGCCCCATGGAGGCCATGCTTTCCATGAAGTCCCGAGCGGCCCCTTGTAAGGTCGTGGTGCAGCGGGGAGGTCGGTACACCAAAAGGAATCCTGTACTGCCCCTATTGCCCAACTTCCAGAACATGCACTCAGAGAATTGGGTCTTCCCAATAGGACGCCTGGTGCAAACTAATGACTTCCTAAAAATCACTGCAACCCCCCCCCTCCCCGCCCACAAGGCCTGGGTTGCTGTGCGTAAGAGAAACCTGGTGGACAAGCAGCGGCAAGGACAGGCCCATCTGCTTCATCCAACCAAGTCTCTGTTACACATGCCAGGTCAAGTCCTCCATCCATGATCAAGTCATGGATGGCAGTGGTCTTATGAATCATTGACCTGGCATTGCACAGCAGCACCTTCAGGCCATGTGAGTATCCCTTGCTGATTCCTGTATCCTTCCGGTCAGGACCAGACCCAGAGGCAGGGATAGTCCTCAGACAACGACTAAACCTGCCTCCTCTGTAATGACATGGTCTGGTCTTAGCGTAACTCCTCCTCCTACCCGTGATCACTGAGATCGGTTGTCCCAGCCATCCCCTCTGTGGAACATGCCCCAGCCATTTTGTTGGCTGGGACCCACTCCCCAGCAGCCTTATTAAAACCTTGTTTAAGTTATTTTTGAGTCCTTTTTTAATGCATGGTCTCCCCAGCAAGCTCTCTGCAGCGCTACTAAACTGCAAATAGCCAACATCTTTGGTTATGGGCCCAGCTGCTGAGTGGATGACTGCATATTTTTGGACTCTGAGAAAGGTTTGAAAACACCTTCTCCTGTTGGCGTAGTTCTGTGGGTCTGGAAGAGTTCCAGAATGGCTGGCCAGGTTCCAGAAGCTGAGAAGGCTCTGGTCTTCCCACAGCTGACAGATGAGAACTATAGTTTATGGTCTTTTGGGGTGGAGGTGCTTTTGACCTCTAGAGAAGTATGGACCTATGTAACTGATGACCCTCCTGACCCTGTAACTAATGCTTAGTCGAAAGGAGATGCAAAAGCCAGGGCGATAATTAATTTGGCAGTCAGCGACCAGCAAGTAGTCTATATAAGGAATAAGAAAACTGCCAAAGAAATGTGGGACAGTCTTGAAGCCGTGCATATTAGAAAAGAGTCAGCGTCTGCATTGACGTTTTTCAAGCAGCTGTACCAGACGAAGTTGCAGCCTGGTGGTGATTTGGCAGCACACTTGAGACGTCTGTGTTGGTTTCCATTTCCCTCACTGAGCAGCTGGTGGTAGTCACAAGACTATGTTTTCATTCCACAGTCCAGTTACTGTTGGATTCCCACGGGAAAGGGAGACGGGATGTGACGTTTACTGGTTTCCTGTTTCTTTTGTTCTGTCGTTTCTTTGTCGGAGTTGCTCTCTGCTTCTCACAGAGACAAGATGTATATTTGTATGCTCTCAGCATAGCTTAGAAATAAAGCTTAGCAATGTAGCCATACCTGCTTCATCCTTTCGTTGCGGACTCTGGGTATACTCTGCTGGGCTCAAGCCAAGATGAGCCGTATCAGCTTGGAGGATTGGAGCTGAATTTACTAACAATTTTTGGTTATGAACTCCAGAAGGTCAGAATCAGGATAACGGACGGCGGAGGAACGGACCGCTGTTATCTGCTCTGCGCGTCAAGAAGATTGATGAGAGGTATGTGCTCTTGCCCCGGGAAGCCTGCCAGTTCCCAATTAATGGCATTAAAGGCTGGACTTTGAACTTTTAAGCCAAAGCACTAACAGGCTGCGGTAGAAGCTCGGGAGAAAGTGTGCTTTTGGAATGCAGCTGTAAACAGATGCAGTTCACTTTAAAGACACAGGGATGGCCAATGCAAGGCTAGCAAACGCTTTTGGGATTCCAAAGCTTAATAAAAAGAATTACGCGTAGTGGGCGCAGTATGCAGAGGCTCTGCTACGAAAAGAAGGTCTGTTCAATGTCATAACAGACAACCCCCCAGCTCCTGTAACTGATGAATGGAGAGCTAAGGATTCAAAAGCAAGGGGAACTCTGACACTGATTGTGTCCTCTGAAGAGCTATGTCTTTTGCGTGACAAGGCCTCAGCCAGAGAAATGTGGGACAGTTTGAAAGACTCACATTTGAGAACAGAGGCGGGTGCTTCTTTGTTCTTCTATGCCAAGTTGCATGATATGGCACTTGTTGAAGGTGCAGATGTGCGTGCTCATCTGATGGAGATACAGAATCTGAGACATGAACTGCAACAGAGAGGAATCACCTTTCCAGAGGCTGTGTATTCCTTCATGATATTGCATTCTTTGGGTTAGAGTTGGGAAGCGATTGCCAGCCAGCTTGCCGTTTTGCCAACTGCTCAGCTAACAGTAGCACATGTTACTGCTGTGGTTTTGAATGAAGTGGATCACCGTAGTGCTAGCTGTATCAATAAGGGGGAGTCTTCACAGACGTCATCCCAGAATGCAGTGGAACCACTAGATGGCGCCAAAGCTTTGAAGGCAGTGAAATGCTACTCGTGTGGACATCTAGGCCACGTGAAAAGGGAATGCAAGTATCCCAAGGCCAAGGCAACAGAGCAGCACAGTGAAAGCTCAACGCGTGGAAAAGACAAAGGCAAAGGTCCGGTGTCCAGGACAACGCAACACAAGGCAATGGTCTCACACTTCACTCCGAAGGTCCCAAAGGTCCAGAAGACGTCTAGATCTTTCTTCATCGTCGATTTGGGCGCTACCAGGCACATTTGCCGGGACAAACGACTGTTCGTGTCCTTTACTCCACAGGAAGGTACGATTCACCAGGTGGATGACCACACAATCTCCAGTCAAGGCTACGGAACTGTTGTTCTTCACAGCTTGGATGTGTCGATACGCAATGTTCTTTATGTTCCAGATGCTGCACACAACCTACTGAGCGTCGTGCAGCTGACTGAACAGGACATAGACGTTTCCTTCAAGAAGAGGAAGTGCACCATCACCAAGAAAAACGATTATGTAATGCATGCTGATTATGTTGATCGTTTGTTTATATTGTATTATGATGATGTTGTGCAGGATGAAACTTGTTGTATTGCAGGTACTAACAAGGTTTTGCATGCAGGATGTATTCATGATTTTCACTGGAAATTTGGTCATTTACACTTTGAGGCAGTTTCCAAAATGCCTGCCTTGGTTGAAGGTATGACTATTAAACCCTGCAGATACCACATGAAGTGTAAGGCATGCGCAGCAAATAAGGTTAAAATGGCTGCAAAAGGTAAGGTGTCTAGTAGACAAGCTACAGAAACATACCAGGTAATGCATGCTGATCTCGTTGGTCCACTATCACCCTCTTTGGGTGGAGCCAGGTACTTCATGGTCCTCATTGATTCATTTTCCAGGTATATTTATGTGTTCAATCTCAAGCAGAAATCAGAGGCGTTTCCAAGGTTCAAGGAATTCTGTGCTTCGTTGGAAAATGTGCATGGTAAAAAGGTAAAGTCTCTTTTTACAGATCGAGGGGGAGAATTCACTTCTCAGCAGTTTGAAGCTTTTCTGACTGAGAAAGGAATTCAATATGATTTGTCAAGTCCTCGTTCTCCATGGATGAATGGGCTTTGTGAGAGAGCAAATCAAACATTGCTTCAAGGGTTGAAAACCTTGCTGCATGATGTCAATCTTCCAAAGAGTTATTGGGCAGAATCTCTCTCCTGTTTTGTTTACAGTTATAATAGGAGATTATCATCATCGATTGGTAGTACCCCCTATGAAAAGATGTTTGGCAAGAAACCATACATCAACCACATGAGAATTTTTGGTTCTGACATGTGGGTTCACACACCACAAAGCTCCAAGTTAGGCAAACGTGGTTTGCATGGTATCTTTCTAGGCTATCAGAAAGGTTCTTACAGAGCAATGATGACTGACTCTAAGACCATTAGGCTCACTAGAAGTGTTGAGTACAATGGCAAGTGGGGGGAGAATGTGGGAATTTTCCAATGTAATCCTGATGACAGTGAAGAGACTGAGGATAAGCAACAGCAACACCCCACACAGCAACAGCCCACACCCACTGATGAAGGTCCTGAGTCTGAATCTGAAACTGACTCAGATGGTTCAGACGATTTCAAGAGTGCTAAGGCCTCTCTGCGACCCTCTGAAGGCTCTGATCGAGAATTGGAGGAACCACTGTTCACTATAGGCCACTTTTCTCCTAAGAAGAAAGAGGAGAGCGTTGAAGACTTATGGCTAATTCGCAGGTCTGAGAGAGCCACAAAAGGTAGACCTCCAAAGAGATTTGCTGATGAATTTGCTAAGACAGCAAAAGCTGTAACTGCTATTAATAGCTCCAAGAAGGTATTTGAACCTTCAAGTTTCCAAGAGATTCAAATCCTTTGGATTCAAAGGATGCTGAGCCATGGTTAACTGCCATGAAGGCTGAGCTTGATTCCTTAGAGAGGAACAAAACATGGAAGCTAGTTCCAGGAATGAAACTGTTTGGAAGCAAATGGGTCTTCAAAGCAAAGACAGATCAAAATGGCAAGATTGTCAGACACAAAGCCAGATTAGTAGCCAGAGGTTTTTCACAGGTACCAGGTGAAGACTATCACGTGACCTACTCACCCACCGTGAGGTATGAGAGCATTAGGCTTATGCTCAAGCTTGCTGCAGAAGAGAATCTACACGTTTCTCATCACGATGTGAATACAGCATTTTTGTACGGATCTTTAGGTGAATCACTTTATATGCTTCCACCTGATGGCGTACAGGTAAAACAGGGATTGTTTGTTCTCTGAAGAAATCCCTTTATGGTCTCAAACAAAGTGCATGGTGCTGGCACTCTAAACTCACTGAAGTATTATTTTCTCTGGGTTTTCAGCAAGGTAAAGCTGATCCATGTGTATTTGTCAAAGGGGAAGGGCAAAAGAAGCTGTATTGCTTGTTTTATGTTGATGATATTCTTTTCTTTTGGAAGGATGTCACAATGTTTAATAACGCCCTAGCTCAACTGAAAGAGCACTTTGACATGAAAGATCTTGGTGAGGTAACCAACTACCTATCTCTGGAAATAGAGAGAGACCAAGATGGTAATATTCTAGTACACCAGTTAAGGAAAATTGCTGATGTGTTAACCAAACTAAACCTGATGGATGCTAACCCTGTAGACACACCGTTGACAACAGGTTATCAGGTAGATGACACGGAAGGAGCATTTTCTGACACTACACTGTACAGAAGTGTGCTAGGCAAACTAAACTTCATTGCCAGATGTTCAAGACCTGACATTGCAGTTAGCTGTAATTTGCTAAGCAGACAAGTCAACAATCCTACGGTTAAGGATTGGAAAGATCTGAAACGCCAACGCAGATCATCTGTCCCTGCCCCTCCTGTTACACAGAGGGAAGATTTTACACAAGCTGGACCAAAAGGTATGGCTTCAGAAGGGGATTTTACTTCAGTGCTAAATAAAATTTATGAAAGATTGGAAGGTATAAGTAAACAAGTTACTGAACAATCAACTAAAATAGACCAAAATACTGCCAGTATTAATAACCTGGGGCAGAAGGTGAATTCTAATACAGAATCTATTGGAAAATTACTGGAAGAATCTGCGTCTAATCGAAAAATAGCTGAGGAGGCAAAAGAAAAAGCAGTGGCTGTTGAAGAAGAAATAAAACCGATACGCAAACAGATTGGGGACGACCAAGCACTTCTTTCTATGATTGAATTGAGAGATAAACAGAATAATTTGAGGATCAGGGCAGTTCCAGAACTTGAAAAAGAGAGCCTAAGTAACTACCTTACACAGGAATTTGACGCATTTTGGGATCTGGAGGTGGAGGAAGACTTTAAGATGGTAAGTGCGTTTAGACTTGGAAAAGGAGGGAGGAAAAACATGGTGAGAGACTGTTTGGTTACCTTCCGAACGAAAGAAGAGAGAGATAAAATACTGAGCGCTCACTTCAAGAAGACCTTGGAAATTAATGACTCAAGAGTGGAAATTTTTAAGGACATTCCGAAACATTTATTGGATCTCAGAACTAACTACAGAGACTTGGTGGCCCTGCTGAGAAGAAACAGAATTGTTTTTAGATGAGAATTCTCCCAGGGGCTGTCCTTTACTTTTAAAGGGAAAAAATTCAAAATAAGATCAGTGGAAGATAAGGAAAAATTCTTGAGAGACTACGAAGAAGACCTTCAAAAAGGAGATTTAGAAGTACCAAGAGCTTTGAAACCAGGAGAATTTGAAGAGGTATCAATACCTTTGGGGTTGGACAAATCAAGCAAAGTAATACCACCGTCAGAGGAAGAAGAACTTCTGGGAGCAGTTGGAGGAAAATAGAAAAATACGTCATGTCTCTGCAATTATTAAGTTGGAATATTCACGGTTTGAATTCCCCGGAGAAGAGGAGGAAAGTTTTTCATTTATTAAAAAAGGAACAATTGGACTTAATTTGTCTACAGGAAACTCATGTGTCTAGGCTACATAGAAAAGTATTGATTAATAAAAGATTGGGCCAAGAGTTTATTTCATCGGACAAGGTTAAAAAGAGAGGAGTTGTTATTTATGCTAAAGAGAGCCTATCACCAAAATTTGTTTTTAAAGATGAACAAGGAAGAACTGTGGCAATTGAAATTCGATTACAAGGAGAAAAATTTTTGATTGTAGGAGTATACGCACCAAATGAGGGGAAATCTGAATTTTACAAGAAATTGCATGAGACATTGCTGGATTACATGGACTGCAACATTATTTTGATGGGAGACATGAACGGGGTGGTATCTACAAATATGGACAAGTCGCAGAGACAGTTTATAACCAAAGACGGCAGACTACCGAAAACTTTCTTTGAAATGACTGACAATATGGACTTGATTGACATTTGGAGAACTAAGAACCCCCTTGGAAGAGAGGGGACATTCTTCTCTGAAGCCAAAATGACATGGACAAGAATTGACCAAATATGGATAACTAGAGGACTGGCACCTAAGACACGAAAAGTGGAAATTTGCCCAAAAACTTGCTCCGACCATAATGCAGTAAAGATGGAGATGAAACTAAACCAATCTGTTCCTTTAGATGGAGGATGAATGACACCTTATTTAGAGATCAAGAGATTACCAAGAAGGCCCAAAAAATCTTGAGAGACTATTTTGAGATAAATCTGAAAACCACGGTTGAAAAAAGAGTAATCTGGGACGCAAGCAAGGCGGTTATGAGAGGGTTTCTGATTCAACAGAATGCAATAAAAAAGAGAACTCAAAATGAGGAAAAAAGATAAAATTTTGGAAAAAATAAAAGAAGGAGAGAAGAAATTAAGAGCGAAACCAAAATCGCAAGAGATTCTGAGAGAAATTAAGTCATATCAAGTTCAATATATGAAAGTGATAAATCAGGAAGTAGAATGGAAAATTAAGCAGATGAGACAAAAGACATTTGAATCGACTAATAAATGTGGGAGGCTGCTAGCTTGGCAGTTGAAAAAAAGGCAGAAATTAAACACTATCACAAATCTAGAGGTGGAAGGAAAGAACATTCAGAATCCATTGGAGATTAGAAGGTGTTTCCAGAGATACTTTAAACAACTTTACACACAAGGGCCACAAAAAGAGACTGATATAGATCAATTTTTAAGAACAAATGGACTACAAAAAATCTCTCAAGAACATAAGATAATGTTGAACTATAAAATTACAGAACAGGAGGTTGAAGGTGCCATTCAGAATATGCAGTTAGGCAAATCTCCAGGGCCGGATGGACTAACCTCAAAATACTATAAGTCTTTGAAAGATTGGTTAATTCAACCACTAAAGCAGGTTTGTAATGAGATCTTGGAGGGGGGAAAGGCGCCAGAGTCGTGGAAGGAAGCTTATATTACACTTATACCGAAAATTGAGTCTGAAAAGACACAACTTAAGAACTACCGCCCCATATCCCTGTTAAATGTGGATTACAAAATTTTTGCTGACATTTTGGCCAACAGATTAAAAAAGGTATTAGTTGAAGAAATACATAAGGACCAAGCTGGCTTTCTCCCAGGTAGACACTTGTCCGATAACACGAGGAATATAATCAACATTCTGGAGATGTTACAAGTGAACATTAACACTAAAGCAGTTTTAATTTTTATTGATGCGGAAAAAGCCTTTGACAACATTTCTTGGAATTTTTTGAAGAAAAATCTTCAGGGAATGGGGGTGGGACAAGGGTTTGAAAATGGTATAAGTGCAATTTATTCAGAACAAAAGGCTAAATTGATAGTTAATAATGTGGTGACAGAAGAATTTAAGATACAAAAAGGGACACGACAAGGCTGCCCTATTTCCCCACTGCTTTTTATTTTGGTCTTGGAGGTCTTGCTGAATATGATTAGGAGGGACCGTCTGATCAAAGGTATCCAGGTCGGAGCGAAACAATACAAATTGAAAGCTTTTGCAGATGACCTAGTTTTGACGTTACAGGAGCCAGAATCTAGTACGAAAAGGGTATTAGAACTGATTCAAGAATTTGGTCATGTGGCAGGATTTAAGTTGAACAAGTTAAAAACTAAAGTGTTAGAGAAAAATCTTACACCGATTGAGAAAGAGAGGTTTCAGAAGGAGACAGGTTTGACTTTGGTTAAGAAAGTAAAATATCTAGGGGTTAATATGACTGCCAAGAACCTAAATTTATTTAAAGATAATTATGAGAAATGTTGGGCAGAAGTGAAAAAAGATCTAGAAATATGGTCAAATTTGAAGCTTTCCTTGTTGGGTCGAATTGCAACTATAAAGATGAATGTATTGCCAAAAATGTTATTCTTGTTTCAATCACTGCAAATTTTGGACAAGATGGACTGTTTCAAGAAGTGGCAGAAAGATATCTCTAGATTTGTCTGGCAGGGCAAGAAGCCCAGAATAAAATTTAAAATATTAACTGACGTAAAGGAAAGAGGCGAATTTGCCCTGCCAGACCTTAAAATTTATTATGAATCAGCAGCATTTTGCTGGCTGAAAGACTGGCTGCTTCTTGAGAACACAGACATTTTGGACTTAGAAGGTTTCAATAATGCTTTTGGGTGGCATGCATATTTGTGGTACGACAAGGTTAAAGCACATAAAGCATTTAAAATCCATTGTCAGGAAAGCATTGTTTAATGTCTGGATAAGATATAAAGACTTATTGGAAAATAAAACCCCAAGGTGGTTGTCACCAATGGAAGCAAAAGCTTTTAAAAGACTCAATATGGAGGCCAAATGGCCGAAGTATTGGGAAATATTGGAACAAGAAGGAGACAAATTGAAATTGCAGAGTTTTGAGAAATTAAAAGATAAAGTGCGAGATTGGCTTCATTATTTTCAAATAAGAGAGGCCTACAATTCGGACAAAAAAATTGGCTTCCAGGTGGAAAAATCAAAATTGGAAACAGAATTATTAGAACCCAAAACTAAGATACTATCAAGAATGTATAACTTGCTGTTAAAATGGAATACGCAGGATGAAACGGTTAAATCAGCTATGATTAAATGGGCACAAGATATTGGTCATAATATTATGTTTGCGGACTGGGAACAGTTGTGGACCACCGGTATGAAATTTACGGCATGTAATGCCTTAAGAGAGAATATTATGAAAATGATGTACAGGTGGTACATGAGCCCAGTCAAGCTTGCAAAAATTTATCATTTGCCCAAAAATAAATGATGGAAATGTAAGGAGACTGAAGGTACATTCTTTCACCTTTGGTGGACGTGCCCAAAGATTAAGGCTTTCTGGGAAATGATCTATAATGAAATGAAAAAGGTGTTTAAGTATACCTTCCTGAAGAAACCAGAGGCCTTTCTCCTGGGCATGGTCGGCCAATTGGTGCCAAAGAAGGACAGAACTTTCTTTATGTATGCAACAACAGCAGCAAGAATACTCATCACGAAGTATTGGAAGACACAAGATTTACCCACCCTGGAAGAATGGCAGATGAAAGTAATGGACTATATGGAATTGGCGGAAATGACTGGCAGAATCCGAGACCTGGAAGAAGAGCTGGTGGAAGAGGACTGGAAGAAATTTAAAGACTATCTACAGAAACAGTGTAAAATTTATGAATGTTAAAATGATGTTGGATTAAAAATAAGTCGCATTAGTGACAAAGTTATAAAGAATATGCAAAAATGAACTTATAGATGAAAACATTGGAGTTGTGATATGTTAAGATATAAAGTTAAAGATGATAAATGGAAAGAGGGTAAGGGTTAGGGTTTCAAAGCCAGGGCGATATTTAATTTGGCAGTCAGCGACCAGCAAGTAGTCTATATAAGGAATAAGAAAACTGCCAAAGAAATGTGGGACAGTCTTGAAGCCGTGCATATTAGAAAAGAGTCAGCGTCTGCATTGACGTTTTTCAAGCAGCTGTACCAGACGAAGTTGCAGCCTGGTGGTGATTTGGCAGCACACTTGAGACGTCTGTGTTGGTTTCCATTTCCCTCACTGAGCAGCTGCTGGTAGTCACAAGACTGTTTTCATTCCACAGTCCAGTTACTGTTGGATTCCCACGGGAAAGGGAGACGGGATGTGACGTTTACTGGTTTCCTGTTTCTTTTGTTCTGTCGTTTCTTTGTCGGAGTTGCTCTCTGCTTCTCACAGAGACAAGATGTATATTTGTATGCTCTCAGCATAGCTTAGAAATAAAGCTTAGCAATGTAGCCATACCTGCTTCATCCTTTCGTTGTGGACTCTGGGTTATACTCTGCTGGGCTCAAGCCAAGATGAGCCGTAGCAGCTCGGAGGATCGGAGCTGAATTTACTAACAGTCTGGAGGCAATACGCTGCTAATTAATTCAAAGGGACATGGAGATACCTGATATTGAGTATGTTTTTATCATTCTTTGTTCCCTTAATGAGGACTTTGATGGTATAGCTAGCCAGATATCTGCCATTCCACCAGCACAATTAACTGTGGAAGGGGTAACGGCAAGATTAATGGGCTAGTTGGACAGAAGGGAGGCTTGTGCCATAAGCACTCCTATTTCCAGAAAGAATGAGGAATGCCATATGCAAACTTGTGGTGATACGACTGTATTTAAAGCTGCCAAGCGTTGTTGGTTCTGCAGTAAGCAAGTACATTTTGCAAAGGACTGCAGATCCAAAAGAAAGCAAAGTACTCCCGTCTGTTTCTGTTTGTCAATCACGGTTGTCAGCCCAGCAGCCAACATCGTACTGTAAAGACAGAAACGAGCCACGAGCTTTTCATGCTCGGACAACAGATCGTAAAAGAATTAAAGGTGCCAAGTGGAATTTTTTTATTGTGGACTCAGGTGCATCCCAGCACATTTGCAATGATCAAAGCTTGTTTATTTCTTTCGAAGAGGAAATTGGTAATGTACATTTAGCCAATTCACAAGTCCTGCAGTCGCTTGGCAGGGGTACTGTTAAACTTGACTCTTTAAACATTACAATAGTGAACTGCATTTACTGCCCATCAGTGGACAATTTATTATCAGTAAGGTGTTTTGCTCGTCAAGGCATAACTGTGCGTTTCTTAAAGTCAATGTGTGAGTTTTTCGATGGGACCAGACGTCTATTGTATGCCTGGCACTCTGATGGTTTATATAGACTGTATTTTCACACCTGCTCCCAATCGCCTATAAATTGCAGATCAGCACAGTCAAGCAGGGGGTTGAGGAATGTAAGGCCACATCCCGGGTGAGTCCATGAGGCACACCGTCTTCTAGGACATCTGAATTTTGCTGATGTAATTAAGACAAAGAATATTGTTAATGGCCTCAACTTAAAACCATGTAAATTCTTTATGCAATGTCTATCCTGTTGCAAAAATAAGATTAAGGTTGCACGCAAGGGTAGGTGCTCAGATAGGAAAGTAAATGAGCCATTTGAGCACGTACATTGTGATTTAGTTGGGCCACTCCCACCATCATTAGGAGGTTCTAAGTACTGGCTTACCCTGATAGACCAGTATAGTAGATATTGTTGGACTTATGCAATAGCTGAAAAGTCCCAAGCATTTGAGAAGTACAAAGTTTTTTGCAACTGGGTAAAAACGCATTTTAACAAACCTATTAAGAACCTGTTTTCTCACCAGGGCGGGAATTTGTTTCTGAGGATTTTGAGAATTTCCTGGAAGCGCAGGGGACTACTCATGAGTTATCTTGCCCCTGAAGTCCCTGGCAAAATGGGCTTGTTGAAGTTGTGCAGCGTGATCTGCAAGCAGGGGTTAAAACTTATCTGCACGATGCTAATCTGCCCAAAGAATTTTGGGCTGAAGCGCTCAATGCTTTTTGCTATGTTAAAAATCACAGTTATCATTCTGGTTTAGATGTCACCCCCTATGAGAAGCTGTTTAAAAAACACCCTAATCTGAAATACCTACGCATTTGGGGTTCAGATCTAATTATGCATTATCCCGCTAAGCAGAAATTGGGTGAGCGTAGTGTTCAGGGAAAATTAATGGGCTACCAGCAGGGGGCGTACAGCATTTACATACCAGCAACTGGCAAATTTCATATTACCAGAAGCATGATACAAACTGTAAATTGGAATGGAGTTGCTGTTTTCCAAGATACTAACAGTATAGATAATACTGAGGAAGAAGAGGTAGAAGAAGCAGCAGCAGCAGGAAATGGTGCTTCTGAATTAATGGGAAAAGACAAAAAGCCTGTTGAATCTGATAATTTGTTTGATGATTTAAAGTCACAGGCACCCGAGGGGAGGTTAGATTCTCTTGAGTTTTCTGACCGTGAGCTTAGCCCACAGGCATCTCTTCAGTCTGACAGTGATGATTTATAACCTGAAACTAGTAGTTCACTTAGTCCCATTAAGTCTGAGGAGTCTGACTCTCCTTGCGGACTGAGACGTTCAGATAGAAAGAGACAGAAGCCACAACGTTTTGCAGATGAACATTTTAATACTGTGTATGCCAATAAGGCAGTTTTTGAGCCAAAAAGCTACAATGATGTTCAGAAATTACCTAAGCACCAAGCTGTAAATTGGTATAAAGCTATGAACTCTGAGATAGCTTCTTTAAAAGAGCATAACACTTGGTCTCTTATACCACAAACCCCAGATATGAGACTTATTGATTCAAAATGGGTTTATAGAGTTAAAATGAATGACAAAAATGAAGTTGTAAGGTACAAGGCTAGATTAGTTGCTAGGGGTTTTCAACAAATTCCAGGCGAAGATTATGATGTGTGTTATTCACCAAGTGTAAAATATGAAACAGTTAAGCTTTTGTTAAAAGATGCATCACAACGTGGACATTCTGTTTATCACCTAGATATAAAAACTGCATATTTGTTTGCAGATTTAAAGGAACAAATTTTTATGCGTGTTCCTGAAGGCATAGATGCCGCTGAAGGTTTGGTATGCAAATTAAATAAATCCCTTTATGGCCTGCACCAAAGTGGAAGGAATTGGCACCAAACTTTAGCAAAAGAATTGCTGGATATTGGTTTAAAGCAAGGAAAGGCAGACAAATGTGTGTTTATAAAGGAAAGGGCAAACTCTGTAACAAAAATATGTGTGTATGTAGATGAAGTGTTAATTTCTACAAAAACTAAACAAGAATGTGAACAGGTAGTATCACAGTTACAGAAGAAATTTGATGTGGTGGAATTAGGCATAGCTAAAAATTACTTATCCATGCAAATTGAGAAAGGCAAAAATGGATCTTTTCTAGTTCTTCAAACTGCAAAAATTGATGATCTAGTTGAAATGCTATGTTTAGAAAATGCAAATGGGAAGGAAACACCTATGGTGTGTGGTTTCACCTTTACAGGTGAAGATAAGCCATTCCCTAACAAAACTTTGTATCGTTCTGCTATAGGCAAGCTAAATTTCATTCAAAGAATCTCAAGACCAGATATAACTTATGCTTTTCACTTTCTGGCAAAATTTTTGGAAAAGCCCACTACGCAATGTTTCTCTGCTCTTAAGAGAGCGGTAATGTACCTTAAACATACTAAACATTATAGGTTGCAGTTTACAACAAGTATTGATATTTTTTTTTTTTTAAATAATTTTTATTAATTTTACAACACAAACAAAAAACAAACAAACATAACACGACTTCCCCATACCTCCCCTTCACTGCATCCTTGTTTTAAAATTTTTTAGCAATCCTTCATCCATTTTTATATTTAATTCTCTTTAAAAATTTTCTTAATCTTAAATTTTTACAGCTGTAATTCTTTATATCAAATCCCTTGACATCTTAACATTCCGAAATTTTACAACAGTTTTTAAGATAAATTTTAAATTTTTCCCAGTCCTCTTCCACTGTCTCTCTCCTCTGGTCACAAATTCTGCCGGTCATCTCTGCCAGTCCCATAAATTCAGTCACCTTGGTCTGCCATTCTTCCAGAGTAGGTAGTTCTTTAGTCTTCCAATACTTTGCCAAGAGAATTCTTGCTGCTGTTGTTGCATACATAAAAAATGTTCTATCTTTCTTTGGAATCATTTGGCCTACCATGCCCAAGAGAAAAGCCTCCGGTTTCTTTACAAATGTCCACTTAAGGATTTTCTTAATTTCATTATAGATCATTTCCCAGTAGGCCTTAATCTTCGGGCAGGTCCACCAAAGATGATAAAAAGTTCCTTCGCATTCATTACACTTCCAACAGTTGTTATTGGGCAAATGATATATCTTTGCAAGCTTGACTGGGGTCATGTACCATCTATAGATCATTTTCATTATATTCTCTTTTAAGGCACTACATGCCGTGAATTTAATACCTGTGGTCCATAACTGCTCCCAGTCAGCAAACATAATATCATGACCAATGTCTTGTGCCCACTTAATCATAGCTGATTTGACCGTTTCATCCTGTGTGTTCCATTTTAGCAGCAGATTATACATTCTAGACAGATTCTTAGTATTGGGTTCTAACAATTCTGTTTCTAGCTTTGATCTCTCCTTCTGGAATCCTAGTTTCCTGTCCTGCTTAAATGTCTCATTAATCTGGTAATAATGTAACCAGTCTCGGACTTTAGGTTTTAATTTCTCAAAACTCTGTAGTTTCAACTTTTCACCATCATATTCTATAATTTCACAATATTTTGGCCAGTCTGAATCCATGTTCAGTCTTTTTACCGCCTTAGCTTCCATTGGTGACAACCACCTGGGGGTTTTACTCTCCAACAAATCTTTATATCGATTCCATACATTATACAGTGCTTTCCTGACAATATGGTTTTTAAAGTTTCTATGAACCTTTACCTTGTCATACCATAAGTATGCATGCCAACCAAAGTTGTTATCGTAGCCTTCCAGATCCAAGATATCTGTATTCTCAAGAAGTAGCCATTGTTTCAGCCAGCAAAAAGCTGCTGCTTCATAATAAAGTCTTAAGTCCGGCAGGGCGAAGCCCCCTCTATCATTTGCATCAGTCAAAATCTTAAATTTTATTCTGGGCTTTTTGCCCTGCCAGACAAATTTAGATATATCTTTCTGCCACTTCTTGAAACAGTCCATCTTGTCTAAAATTTGCAATGTCTGGAACAAAAATAACAATCTCGGCAATACATTCATTTTGATAACAGCAATTCGGCCTAACAAGGAAAGTCTCAGCCTAGACCATATATCAAAATCTTTCTTCACTTCCAACCAACATTTCTCATAATTATCTTTGAATAGGTTCACGTTCTTAGATGTTAAATTCACCCCCAGATATTTTACTCTTTTTGCAATTTCCAAACCGGTTTCTCTTTGGAAACTATCTTTTTCCCCCATCGTTAGATTTTTTTCCAACACCTTTGTCTTATGTTTATTTAATTTAAAACCTGCTACTTGACCAAATATTTCAATTAATTCCAGAACTCTTTTTGTACTGGCTTCTGGCTGTTGCAATGTCAAAACTAGGTCATCTGCAAATGCTCTTAACTTATAATGTTTAGTTCCGACCTGTATTCCTTTAACCAGCTGGTCCCTTCTAATCATATTCAGGAAAACCTCCAGTACCGATATAAACAATAGGGGGGATATTGGGCATCCCTGTCGTGTCCCTTTCTCAATTGGGATCTCGTCCATGACCATACCATTTACAATTAGTTTAGCCTTTTGCTCAGAATATATTGCACCTATACCATTTTCAAAATTTTGGCCTACCCCCATCCCTTGAAGATTCCTCTTCATAAAGCTCCAGCAAATATTGTCAAAGGCTTTCTCTGCATCCACAAAAATCAACACAGCTTTTCTATTTATGTCAGTTTCCAAAAGTTCCAAAATGTCTATAATGTTCCTCACATTATCTGACATTTGTCTGCCTGGTAGAAAGCCTGTTTGGTCCCTGTGAATCTCCTCTAACAAAACTTTTTAAAATCTTTTTGCTAAAATGTCTGCAAAAATTTTGTAATCCACATTCAAAAGTGATATAGGGTGGTAGTTCTTAACTTGATGTTTCTCAGTTTCTGTCTTCGGTATAAGTGAGATGAATGCTTCCTTCCACGATTCGGGAGCCTTTTTCCCCTCCAAAATTTGGTTACAAACTTCTTTCAATGGTTGTACTAACCATTCCTTCAATGCTTTGTAGTATCTCGCGGTTAGCCCATCTGGTCCTGGTGATTTCCCTAGTTGCATATCCTGAATGGCGCCCTCTATTTCTTGATCTGTAATTTTCTCATTCAAACTCCTTCTGTTTTTTTCCGAAATTTTTGGCAGGCCGTGTTTTTCAATAAATTCTTCTATCTCTTGTTCATTTTTTGGCCCTTGTTTATACAGTTTCTTGAAAAAACTTTGAAAACAATTACTTATCTCATTTGGTTTATTAATAAACTTCCCATCTACTTCGAGTGATGTCACCGTATTCAGCTTTTGTCTCTTTTTCAATTGCCATGACAGTAGCTTCCCACATTTATCTGCTGACTCGAAGGTCTTTTGCCTCATTTGTTTTATTTTCCATTCTATTTCCTGATTCATCAGTTCCATATATTGTGTTTGATGAAACTTTATTTCTCTTAAAATCTCATGAGACTTAGGTTTAGATCTAAGTTTCTTCTCCCCTTCTTTTATTAGGTTCCAAATTTTCTCTTTCCTCTCATTCTGTTTTTTCCTCTTTATTGAATTCTGTTGTATTAGGAAGCCACGCATCACGGCTTTGCTTGCGTCCCAAATTACTCTTTTTTCGACATCTGATCTCAGATTTATCTCGAAGTAATCTTTAAGTGTCTTTTGGGCCTTTTTACAAATTGCTTCATCTCCAAAAAGGGTGTCATTCATTCTCCATCTAAAGGTTCCAGCTGTTGTCAGTCTCATTTCCATCTTCACAGCATTATGGTCGGAGCAGGTTTTTGGGCAAATTTCTGTTTTTTTAACCCTTGATGCCAGATTGCTAGAAATCCATATTTGGTCGATTCTAGTCCATGTCATTTTTGCTTCAGAGAAAAAAGTCCCCTCCCTTTCCAGAGGGTTCCTAGTTCTCCAAATGTCAATCAAGTCCATAGTGTCAGTCAGTTCAAAAAAAGTCTTTGGTAGTCTTCCATCCTTAGATATTACTTGTCTTTGGGCCTTGTCCATGTTTGTGGAAACAACTCCATTCATATCGCCAATCATTATAATTTTAAGGTCCAAAAAGTCCATTAAAGTCTCATGCAACTTCTTAAAGAACTCAGCCTTCCCCTCATTAGGTGCATAAACTCCTACAATCAAAATCTTTTCTCCTTGAATTTGAATTTCCACTGCCAGGTATCTTCCTTGCTCATCCTTAAAGATCATTTTTGGCTCCAATTTTTCCTTGACATAAATCACTACTCCTCTTTTCTTGACTCTATCTGATGAGATAAATTCTAATCCTAGTCTCTTGTTTGTTAGAAGTTTTCTATGTGTCCTGGCAATGTGGGTTTCTTGTAAGCAAATTACATCTAAATGTTCTTTCTTTAATATATGAAACACTTGGCCCCTTTTTCGGGGATGGTTTAGACCATTACAATTCCAGCTCAGGAGTTGCAGAGACATTTTTATTGCTGGGTACCTCTTCCACCGACTGCACCAAGTTCTTGCTCCTCCTCGGTCGGTGCTTGGTTCAATCCAAATGATAGGTTTGAAATGTCCGGTATTTCCCTCTCACTCACAGTTCCTTTCTGAAGATCCTCTAAATTTCTTTCCAGAAAATGTTCTTTATCCTGATTTGTTTTTATTTTAATTTTCTTCCCTTTAAAGTTGAAGGACAACCCTTGTGGGAATTCCCACCTGAATGGAATGTTGTTCTGTTTAAGTAAATCAACTAAGTCTTTAAATTGAGTTCTGACCTCCAAAAATGTTTAGGAATATCCTTGAAGATCTGTATCTGGGAGTTTTTAATGACCAAAGCCTTCTGGAAATGTAAATTCAATATTTTATCTCTTTGTTCCTTTGATCTCAAAGTGATTAAGCAATCTCTTGGTTTCTTGCCTTGCTTCCTGCCAATCCGAAAGGCTGTAGTTATTACAAATTCATCTTCCTCTCCATCTAGCTCATCATTCCAAAAATCTTGAAATTTATCTGTAAGAAATTCCCCAAGCTTGTCCTCTTCCTCTTCTGGTACCAATCTCAGTTTCAGATTCTTACTTTTCCTCTCCAATTCCAAAAGGGCTAAAGCTGCATCATGTTCATGTACTTTCTTTGCAATAGGTGCAAATTTTTCCTTGGTTTCTTCAGCAGTGCTCCTGGCGCTCTCAGCTATTTTCCTTGTTTCCGTGCTCTCTTGAATTAAACGATTGATAGAGTCTGTATTGGATGATATTGTCATTGTGTTCAAGTCTAATCTTGTTGTCAACTCCGTCAGTTTCTTAGAGTTCTCTGTAGACTGTTTAGTAAGCTCTGCAGACTGCTTAGTAAGTACTTCTAAAGATTGATTTATTCTGAGTAGAGCCTGTGCCATAGAATCCATTGATGCTGCTGTTGTTTTCTCCTGTGCAGCTGCTGCTCCTGATATGGAACCTCTTTTTTGAGCTTGTTTTTGAGCCTGCTTTGTTTTACTTCTTGTTGAAATTTCTTCCAGCGGGTTGCTCATAACTCAAGGTCGTTCACACAGGAAAGTACAACAAGTATTGATAAAGGTTTTGAAATTTTCTGCGATGCATCTCATGCAGTGGAACAAAATAATTGCAGGGGTGTGTCTGGTATGGTGTTTTGTTATAACGGTTGTCCATTTGAATGGAAGTCCCAGACACAAACCATTATTTGTCTCTCCACAACAGAGAGTGAATTATGTGCATGCGTTCAGGCCACTCGTGATGTGGAATGGTATCTGCAAGTATTTGCAGACCTACAGATGCAAGTAACACTACCAGTAAAAGTTTACCTTGATTCCCAGAGTGGACTCGCTATCCTTTGTTCAGAGACCAATACGCAGCGCACTAGAGTCTTAAGATTACGTTTACAGTTTGTAAAGAAACTAATTGCTGACGAAATGATTGTATTTCAATATGTTCCAGGTGACAATCAAATTGCAGACATTTCTACTAAAGCACTTCCAAAGGTTACACATGAAAGACATGTACAAAATATGCTTTATGTTTTTGTTCCACAATAATGAACCGCAAGGGAAATGTTGAATGGTCACTTTAAAATGTGAAGGTTCATTATTATTTCACAAGTTGTGTATGTCTTTAAGGGCCAGGGCCAGGGCCAGGGCAAATAACGAGACCCAGTCTTAAAGCTGTGAAACATAGCAGGTGCTGCTGAGTTGTGTTAATCAAGCTGTGTCAGCAATTGGGTATAGTATATAAGGAGTAGCACCTAGCTCCCCCATTACCCTGGGGGATGGGTTGGTGGTTGGGTCTGGTTTGTTGTTGATGTATTTAGTGTATAAGGAGTTTTTGTTTTTGTTATTAAAACCTTGTTAAAGTTATTTTTGAGTCCCTTTTTAATGCATGGTCTCCCCAGCAAGCTCTCTGCAGCACTACTAAACTGCAAATAGCCAACAAGACCTAGTCCGGGAACAGCGCCAGGAGAGTTGGTGACCTTCTTACCCCAAGATAAGAGTGCCGGAACAGGAATACCCTTATATGCTAAAGAGTACAGGAAGTGGAACACCCTTTTATGGTTAAAAGTACCGGAGCAGGAACATCTGTGATGTCAACCTGCGTGTATAAGCTGACGTGGCTGGATTCCTGGGGAAGGGGGGAGAGGGTGCCTGGAGGATATATATGCTGCATGAATTTTCTCATTTCTTTGGACTTGCTGTGGACTGACCACGCAAGTGCCTTCTGCTATCCGGAGAGCAGAATAAACTCTTTGAATTAACCTCGGTGTCATTTGACTCCTTTCTCCCTGTTCTGGGAGCAACGCTCACCCTACCATTGGTAAAGTCTAATAAGGCTACATTTCTTGGTGCATTGGACGGGAAAGTGTTCCCCGAGGACGAGGGATGAAGGTCCGAGGCGCCACCGCAAGTGTACAGCTCGGTTCGGCGTCGGCGGCTCCAAGCGCGCACCCTGCCAGTTCGTAGGGGGAGCCGACCACCCCGTCCCTGAGTGGAGACGCTGCAGGCGGCTCGAGAAAGAGAGCAGCCGCACGGGAAAGAGGGTACCCAGGGGAAAACTAAGCTCCACAGTTTATTTTGTGGAGAGCCAGATGACTGAAAATATGGATTTAGTTGACATTTGGAGAATGAAGAATCCTTTGGGAAGAGAGGGAACTTTTTTCTCTGAAGCTAAAATGACATGGACAAGAATTGACCAAATTTGGATAACTAGAGGTCTGGTTCCGAAGACTAGCAAGGTGGAGATATTCCCCAAAACTTGTTCTGACCATAATCCTGTGAAGATGGAGATGAAATTGACGCCAATTGGTTCCTTTAGATGGAGGATGAATGATACTTTGTTTAGGAATGAAGAAGTAACCAAGAAGGCCCAAAAAACTTTGAGAGATTATTTTGAGATAAATATGAATACTACAGTGGAAAAAAGAGTAATCTGCAATGCAAGCAAAGCGGTTATGAGAGGATTTTTGATACAACAGAATGCAATTAAGAAGAGAACACAAAATGAGAAAAAGGATAAAATCCAGGAGAAAATAAAGGAAGGAGAGAAGAAACTGAGAACAAAACCAAAATCACAGGAGATCCTGAGAGAGATAAAGTTATATCAAGTACAATATATGAAATTGATGAATCAAGAGATAGAATGGAAGATTAAACAGATGAGACAAAAGACATTTGAATCAGCAAATAAGTGTGGGAAATTGTTGGCCTGGCAAATGAAAAAAAGAAAAAAGAAAAAGAAAAAATATACAGACTCCAGTGGAGATCAGGAAGTGCTTCCAGAGGTATTTTAAACAACTTTATACACAGGAGAAGCAGAAAGAAATGGACATTGATCGATTCTTGAAAATAAATGGACTACAAAAAATCTCTCAAGAAAATAAGCTAATGTTGAATTATAAAATAACAGACCAGGAGGTAGAAGGAGCCATTCAGAACATGCAATTAGGCAAATCCCCAGGGCCGGATGGTTTGACCTCAAGATACTATAGATCTTTGAAAGAATGGTTAGTACAGCCTTTAAAGGAAATTTGCAATGGAATTCTGGAAGGGGAAAAGGCGCATATACCGAAAACAGAGTCTGAGAAAACACATTTTAAGAATTACCGCCCCATATCACTGCTTAACGTGGATTACAAAATTTTTGCAGATATTTTGGCTAAAAGATTTAAAAAGGTGCTAATAGAAGAAATTCATAAAGACCAAGCGGGCTTTCTCCTGGGCAGAAATCTGTCAGACAATATGAGGAATATAATTAACATTTTAGAAAAACTACAAGTGAATATTAATACTAAGGCAGTTTTGATATTTGTGGGCGCGGAGAAAGCTTTCGATAATATTTCTTGGAGCTTTATGAAGAAGAATTTACAGGGGGTGGGGGTAGGTCAAGGTTTTGAAAATGGTATAGGTGCAATGTATTCAGAACAAAAAGCAATATTAATTGTGAACAATGTAGTTACAGAAGAGTTTAAGATTGAGAAAGGAACACGACAAGGTTGCCCAATCTCTCCACTGCTTTTTATATCGGTCCTGGAGGTTTTGCTAAATATGATTAGAAAGGACCAATTAGTTAAAGGTATACAAGTGGGAGCTAAACAGTATAAATTGAGGGCATTTGCTGATGATTTGGTATTGACATTACAGGAGCCAGAATCTAGTACTAAAAGGGTACTGGAACTGATTCAAGAATTTGGACAGGTAGCAGGTTTTAAGTTAAACAAAATGAAAACTAAGGTTTTAGAGAAAAATTTAACTCTGTACGAGAGAGAGAAGTTCCAGGAAGAGACAGGATTAATGTTGGTACTAAAGGGTTAAGAGGTAACAAGTCGCTCTAATCACTGAGCAGCTGGAAGTCATTAAGCATCCAGGAATGTGAGTTGGTTTGTATAAATAGTCAGTTCATCCGTGTTTCTCTCTTCCCCCCTTGACCTGACTCGCAGACTCAGTTTGTGGCCATGGGCGTGTTTGCTGATATGAGTTAAGTTTAGAGTAAAGTTTTCTTTATGCCGGAGATAAAAGCATGTGTGCTTTATCGCCAGGTTTTTGTTTTTGTTTTTTGCTTTTGTGAATAAAGTTTTTTCCCTGAGTTCCAAAGTGCTTGCTCCAGGATTCTTCATTTATAAAAGGTACTGACTCTCCTGCCTCCTTCAGCCGCTGCACGAAATTCTCTGCTGAGATAAGACTTATGGCGTTGGAAGCGCACTGGATGTTTACTTAACATTAAACTAATCAAAGTTTAATGGACAATTAACACTGGTCAAGAAAGTGAAATATTTAGTGGTTAATATGACTGCCAAGAATGTGAATCTGTTTATTTATTTATTTTTTAAATAATATTTATTACTTTTAGAGCTTACAAAAAAGAAAAGGAAGAAAGAAGACAAAAGAAAAAAAGAACAAAAAAGAGAAAAAACAATACAATACATAAACAATACAAAACACAACCTTAACACATTAAACTAACACAATAAACAAAACAAAACAAAACAAAAACAATTTAAAAACATACATCATACCTTTTCCATATTCTATCTTTCATTTCCTTGTATCATTGACCTCCTCTCACCTCCCTCTTTGTATTCCACTTCCATTAATTGTTTCAGCAATTCCTTTCCATCTTTCTCTATTTTCTATCATATAAATGTCTTAACATATTTTTATGTTACCTCCAGACGGTCACCTCCAGACTGGATTATTGTAACTCGCTCTACGTGGGGCTGCCCTTAAGACTGACCCAGAAACTCCAGCGGGTGCAGAATGCCGCGGCGAGACTCCTTATGGGGTCTTCGCTGCGAGATCACATTCAACCGGTACTATACCAGCTGCACTGGCTCCCGGTGGAGTACAGGATCAGGTTTAAGGTGCTGGTTTTAACCTTTAAAGCCCTATACGGCCTAGGACCCTCGTACCTACGGGACCGCCTCTCCTGGTATGCCCCACAGAGAAACCTACGGTCTGCAAATAATAACATCCTCAAGGTCCCAGGCCTCAGAGAGGTTAGGCTGGCCTCAACTAGAGCCAGGGCCTTCTCGGCTGCGGCTCCAATCTGGTGGAACGCTCTGTCACAAGAGACTAGGGCCCTGCGGGACCTGACATCCTTCCGCAGGGCCTGCAAGACAGAGTTGTTCCACCAGGCCTTTGGTCAGGGCGCAGCCTGACTCCCTCCTCTGGCAACCTGCTTAGAATCTTGCTTAATTAGTTGCCATTAATTTGATTTTAATTGATTTTATAATGTAATATTTTTAGAATGTGTGAATATTTGATTGTTTGATTGTTGATTGTTGTTAGCCGCCCTGAGCCCGGCTTCGGCTGGGGAGGGCGGGATATAAATAAAATTTATTATTATTATTATTATTATTTCCAATAAAATTAGTATACTTATTTAAGCTTAACTCCTTATAGTATTTCAGCTAAAGCCATAAAATTTCCTTCCAACATTTTTCTATCACTCATTAATTTTACAATATTTCTATATATAGACTTTAAATTTCCAATCTTCTTCCACCATCTCCTCTCCCCAGTCTCGGACTCTGCCAGCCACTTCCGTCAACTCCATACAGTCCATCAACCTGGAGATCTTATGTCCGAGGCTCTTAACTCTTTTCCACGTCCCTTCTGCCAGTCTTCTTCATATTCTTATTCTAAAGAGCAGATCTCGGGGAAGCTCCAATCCAACGATACTTTTATTCCTTCTCGACAGATCAGCCAGATTTCCATATTTAAAGCTAGGATCCATAAAGTATTTCAGGGCATGTTTCAAAATTCCTCCAAATCCAAAGGCCCCCAGAACTCCAATCTCCTCCTGACCCAAGTCCATATTCCAAACATCAGTTAATCCCTGCATAGAGGGATCTTTCCAACTTTCCTTTTCTAGTCCAGGCCAGGCTCCAATCTTCAAAATCTGACTTTTTCTAGTCTCAATCATAAAGGGCCTCCACTTGTAGTCCTCAATTTGCCTCTGTAAGGCTAAGGCTCCCCCTTGTGTTACTTTGGGTTCGACAACAGCAACTTTCTCCTTCTCCTTTTCAGCAATTTGTCCTGTTGAAATAGATTCCTGTGCCAAATCCTGAATAATTTCTGTATTGGTGCTCACTTTTGGTTCCAAAATGTCAATTTTAGTAGTCATAGCACCCATCTTTTTATGAAGCTGTTCCAACAGGTGGCTTATCTTAGAAAATGCAGTCCATAAGGCTTCTCCTGTCGACATTCTTGAATATCCAAGGTCAATCTCTAGTTCCCACAGTTCTTATCAAGCAGCTGGAGATTTCCCAGCTCCACTCTTGTAACAGTTTCAAAAGCTCCCTCTAGAGGGGAACAGTCTCCACTTGTATCAATCTTTTCCAACACAGATCAAAAAGTAAAGATAGTTTCAATTTTCAGATACTTTTCCTCCCTTTTAAACGCAGAAGCGGACAATGGAAACAATATATTTCTCTTGTTTAACTGTCAACATCCGTTCTCTTTGCTGTCAATGAACTCTCCCGAAACGTCAATCACTGGGAGCCCGTTCCCAGGTTCAGAGCAGTGGTAATTTAATTTTAATCACTCTCTCCTGCAGGATACACAGTCCAAAATTTCCCCCCTCTTCTCCTGCTTCCAAGGGGGGTCTAATAATTTCAATCGATGGAAGTTTAATCCTTTACATAAGGCTTTCCAAGACCTTAACTTGTAAGCTCTTTGCTTCAGTCTATTTACAAAAGGGGAAGGCAGACTTCCTGTTTTGAACCTTCCCCGTTCGATGCCCAATTAAGATATTTAAAGATCCAATTTTCCTTTTTACTCACGGGTTGTTATTTAAAATCCAATTGTCCACAAGAAAAAGTCAGCGCTCTCCGGCAACAGCAATGCGGCTTCACTACGTGAAAGAAGCGGTTGATTCAAAGCACCGCGCCGCTCACCCCATGTCGCTCCGGATCCCCAAAACAGGGTTTCCCCGTGAGTAGGGGAGGCGCAAAAGGTGCCAGCCGAATCCCAGGTTCACAGGCTTCTTCCGCCTGTGATTTCAATGGGTCTCCGCCTTCGCCGTGGCGGTTCAGACCCAACTTTCCACGGAGCAAGTTCCTCCCGATCGGAGGAGCTCCGCCATTGCCGGGGGCGCCAACCCGGAAGTCCAAGAATGTGAATCTGTTTAAGGATAATTATGAAAAATGTTGGATTGAAGTGAAAAAGGACTTAGAAATATGGTCAAATTTGAAGCTATCATTGTTAGGCAGAATTGCTGCGATAAAAATGAATGTATTGCCAAGGATGTTGTTCTTGTTTCAAACATTGCAAATCATAGACAAGACGGATTGTTTCAAGAAGTGGCAGAGAGACATTTCCAGATTTGTCTGGCAGGGCAAGAAGCCTAGAATAAAATTTAAGATTTTAACTGATGCTAAAGAAAGAGGTGGATTTGCCCTGCCAGACCTTAAACTTTATTATGAATCAGCTGCTTTTTGCTGGCTGAAAGAATGGCTGCTTCTTGAAAACACGGATGTGCTGGATTTAGAAGGTTTTAACAATGTATTTGGTTGGCATGCATATTTGTGGCATGATAAGGTAAAAGCACATAAAGCATTCAAAAACCATATTGTTAGGAAAGCATTGTTTAATGTTTGGATAAGATATAAGGATTTGTTAGAAAATAAAACCCCAAGATGGTTGTCATCAATGGAAGCGAAGGCACAGAAAAAACTCAGTATGGAGGCCAAATGGCCGAAATATTGGGAAATTTTGGAACAAGATGGAGACAGGGTAAAATTGCAGAGTTTTGAAAAATTAAAAAACAAAGTGCGAGATTGGCTTCATTATTACCAAATAATGGAGGCATATAATTTGGATAAAAAAGTTGGCTTCCAGGTGGAAAAATCAAAATTGGAAACAGAATTGTTAGATCCCAAAACTAAGAATTTGTCAAGAATGTATAATTTGCTGTTGAAATGGAACACTCAGGATGAAACGGTGAAATCTGCTATGATTAAATGGGCACAAGATGTTGGACATAACATTATGATGGCTGACTGGGAACAGTTATGGACCACCGGTATGAAATTTATGGCATGTAATGCCCTAAGAGAGAATTTAATGAAAATGATTTACAGGTGGTACATGACACCAGTCAAGCTTGCAAAAATTTACCATTTGCCTGAAAATAAATGCTGGAAATGTAATGAGACTGAAGGTACATTCTTTCACCTTTGGTGGACATGCCCAAGGATTAAGACATTCTGGGAGATGATTTACAATGAAATGAAAAAGGTATTTAAATATACCTTTCTGAAGAAACCAGAGGCCTTTCTCCTGGGCATGGTCGGCCAATTGGTGCCAAAGAAGGACAGAACTTTATGTATGCAACAACAGAAGCAAGAATACTCATCGCGAAGTATTGGAAGACACAAGATTTACCCACCCGGGAAGAATGGCAGATGAAGTTGATGGACTATATGGAATTGGCGGAAATGGCTGGCAGAATCCGAGACCAGGGAGAAGAGTCGGTGGAAGAAGATTGGAAAAAATTTAAAGATTATTTACAGAAATATTGTAAAATTAATGAGCTATAGAAAAATGGTGGAATGAAGTTATATGGCTTTGGCAGAAATGTTATAAGGAACTAGGTACAGATAGATTGTTAATGTATTAAAGGGAAAAAACAAGGTTAGAATATGTTAAGATTAATTACAGGACAGAAAATAGATGAAGATGGAAAGGAATTGCTGAAACAGTTAACTGAAGTGGAATACAAAAAGGGAGGCGTGAGGAAGTCAATGAAACAAGTGAATGAAAGTTAAGATTGAAAATATTGGAAGTGTTTTTAATTGTTTTTGTTTTGTTTTGTTAATTCAATGTTTTATGTAGTGTTTTTGTTTCTGTTTTTGTATTTTATTATATTGATTTGTTTAATTCTTTTTCTTTCTTTTTTTAATCTTTAAACTTTTAATAAATATTATTTAAAAAAAAAAAAAAATGTGGGAGCCAGGGGTCTGATCAGCCCCTCCCAGTAGGAGCAGTAGAGTGCCGCTGATTTTGGTAAAAGGGAATTTTGGGGATGGGGGAGGTGCATGGGGTTTGTTTTTTGTTTGTTTGTTTGTTTTTTGTATGTGTATGGGGACACTCCAGTGAATGTTTGAGTGAATTAGACGCTGGGGCTCAGGGCCACTGGCGAAGCGAAGTGTGGTCCTTGAAGTGCGGTTCCTGGCAACGCAAGTCCGTCCAGGCCACTAACAGGACGCGGAGAAAGGTGACTGAGTGAAAAATAATACTAGGTGGTTGGAGTGTCCTGGGTTATGGGGGGACAAGGCAGTAAATCATCCCCCTTGCAGTTTGTGTGTGCTAAACACAGAAAATGGAGTCAAATAACACTCAGGAAAATTACCAAATTACCAAATATTGCATAGCATGCCAACCCCCAGAGCAAGAGCAAGAGTACCTGTGTCATTTAAACATATGACCTCTTTTTGTTATCATAGAGGTGGTTCTGTAAATTTGACATACTTTTACAGGTAGCCTATTCTGCAAACCGAACCAATTGCACGATCTGCACTCTGGGACCTACAGATGCTTTGGGAGGAATACCCCTCCTCCCTGTGCCTTGGAATGAGTCCTCAGTTACAGCCCCGATTTTGGTTTCTTTTTTTAAAAAAAAAATATTTATTTATTTTAACAGAAAGAAAAAAAAGGAAAAAACATCAGAAAGGTACAAAACTGCAAAAACAATCACAAACATGAATCAAAAAAAGAAAATAGAAAAAAAAGAAAAATTAAGAATAAAAACTCCAATTTTTAAATTCATGTTTGCATAGCTTTCTTTCTTGACTTCCTCACACCTCCCTTTTTTGTGTTCCTCTTTGTCCAATCAAATACAGCAAATACTTACCCTTCTTCAAAGCTCATTTCTAGTTATTGTGATCACTTTTATTATGTCTCCAATCTTTCCTCCTTATAATTAAACACTTTTCTCATAATGTTTACTTTGACATAATATAACCTTATTTTTCCACCCTTTTTCTATTACATTTTTTGCATATTTTTTAACACTGTACCACTAATGCCATATTATTTCATATCCAACATCATTTTAGCATTCGTACACTTTACAGTGTTTCTGCAAATAGTTTTTAAACTTCTTCCAATCCTCTTCCACTGCTTCTTCTCCCAGGTCTCGGATTCTGCCAATTCCATATAGTCCATTACTTGCATCTGCCATTCTTCCAAGGTGGGCAAATCTTGTGTCTTCCAATACTTTGCGATAAGTATTCTTGCTGCTGTTGTCGCATACATAAAAAACGTTCTATCCTTCTTTAACACCAATTGGCCGACTCTGCCCAAGAGAAAGGCCTCTGGTTTCTTAGGGAAGGTATATTTAAATACCTTTTTCAGTTCATTATATATCATCTCCCAGAAAGCCTTAATCTTCGGGCACGTCCACCAAAGGTGAAAGAATGTACCCTCAGTTTCTTTACATTTCCAACATTTGTTATCAGGCAAGTGATAAATTTTAGCAAGCTTGACTGGGGTCATGTACCACCTATAAATCATTTTCATAATATTCTCTCTTAAGGCATTACATGCTGTAAATTTCATGCCGGTGGTCCACAACTTTTCCCAGTCAGCAAACATAATGTTATTACCAATGTCCTGTGCCCATTTAATCATAGCTGATTTAACTGTTTCCTCCTGAGTATTCCATTTCAACAGCAAGTTGTACATTCTTGAAAGAATCTTAGTTTTAGGTTCTAACAGTTCTGTTTCCAATTTCGATTTTTCCACCTGGAAGCCCAGTTTTTTATCCATATTATAGGCCTCTCTTATTTGATAGTAATGAAGCCAATCTCGCACTTTATCTTTTAGTTTCTCAAAACTCTGCAATTTCAATTTATCTCCTTCTTGTTCTAATATCTCCCAATATTTCGGCCACTTGGCCTCCATATTGAGTCTTTTCAGAGCCTTTGCCTCCATGGGTGACAACCACCTTGGGGTCTTGCTTTCCAATAAATCTTTGTACCTTATCCAGACATTAAATAATGCTTTCCTGACAATATGGTGTTTGAAAGCTTTGTGCGCTTTAACCTTGTCGTACCACAAATATGCATGCCATCCAAAAGCATTATTAAAACCTTCCAAATCCAAGATATCAGTGTTATCAAGAAGCTGCCAGTCTTTCAACCAGCAGAAAGCTGCTGATTCATAATAAAGTTTAAAGTCTGGCAGGGCAAACCCCCCTCTTTCCTTCACGTCAGTTAATATTTTAAATTTTATTCTGGGCTTTTTGCCCTGCCAGACAAATTTAGAGATATCTCTCTGCCACTTCTTGAAACAATCCATCTTGTCCACAATCTGCAAAGTTTGAAACAAAAAAAACATTTTTGGCAATACATTCATCTTTATAACTGCAATTTGACCCAACAAGGAAAGCTTCAATTTGGACCATGTTTCTAAGTCTTTTTTAAATTCTGACCAGCATTTCTCATAGTTGTCTTTAAATAAATTCAAATTTTTAGCTGTCATGTTTATCCCCAGGTATTTCACTTTCTTAACTAAAGTCAAACCAGTCTCATTCTGAAACCTTTCCTTTTCAGTCTGTGTTAAATTTTTCTCTAAAACCTTCGTTTTTAACTTGTTCAATTTAAATCCAGCCACCTGACCAAATTCTTGAATCAGTTTTAATACCCTTTTCGTACTAGATTCTGGCTCCTGTAATGTCAAGACCAGGTCATCTGCAAAAGCCTTCAATTTATATTCTTTAGCTCCGACCTGAATTCTTTTAATCAAACGGTCCCTTCTAATCATATTCAGCAGCACCTCCAGGACCGAAATAAATAACAATGGAGAGATAGGGCAACCCTGTCGTGTTCCTTTTTCTATCTTAAATTCTTCAGTCACCACATTATTAACAATCAATTTAGCTTTTTGTTCTGAATAAATTGCACTTATACCATTTTCAAACCCTTGTCCCACCCCCATTCCCTTAAGATTTTCCTTCATAAAATACCAAGAAATATTATCAAAGGCCTTCTCCGCATCAATAAAAATTAAAGCTGCTTTTGTGTTGATATTCACTTGTAATATTTCCAAAATATCAATTATATTCCTTCTATTATCAGACAAATGTTTACCTGGGAGAAAGCCTGCCTGGTCTTTGTGGATCTCCTCTGCTAATACTTTTTTTAGTCTATTAGCTAAAATATCTGCAAAAATTTTATAATCCACATTTAAAAGGGATATGGGGTGGTAGTTCTTAAGTTGTGTCTTTTCAGACTCAGATTTCGGTATAAGTGTAATAAAAGCATCTTTCCACGACTCCGGCGCCTTCTTCCCCTCCATGATTTCGTTACAAACCTCTTTTAATGGTTGAATTAGATAGTCTTTCAAAGTTTTATAATACTTGGAGGTTAGCCCGTCCGGCCCTGGAGACTTGCCCAACTGCATGTTCTGGATGGCACCCTCAATCTCCTGTTCCGTAATTGTACAGTTCAAAATTGTCTTTTTTTCTTGAGATATTTTTTGTAATCCGTTAGATCTTAAAAATTGGTCTATATCAGTCTCTTTCTGTGGCCCTTGTGTGTAAAGTTGTTTAAAGTATCTCTGGAAGCACCTTCTAATCTCCGCAGGATTCTGAATGTTTTTTCCTTCTATCTCAAGGTTTGTAATAGTATTTAACTTCTGTCTCTTTTTCAACTGCCAGGCTAGCAGCTTCCCACATTTATTTGCCGATTCAAATGTCTTTTGTCTCATCTGTTTTATTTTCCATTCTACTTCTTGATTTATCAATTTCATGTATTGTACTTGATATAATTTAATTTCCCTCAAAATCCCCTTAGAATTGGGTTTCGACCTTAATTTCTTCTCCCCTTCTTTTATTTTTTTCCAGAATTTTTTCCTTTTTTTCATTTTGAGTCCTCTTTTTTATAGCATTCTGTTGAATTAAGAACCCTCTCATAACCGCTTTACTTGCGTCCCAGATTACTCTTTTTTCCACCATAGTTCTCAGATTTACTTCAAAATAGTCTCTCAGTGTCTTTTGGGCCTTCTTGATAATCTCTTGGTCTCGTAATAAGGTGTCATTCATCTTCCATCTAAAGGAACCGGTTGGTATTAGTTTCATTTCCATCTTTACAGCATTATGGTCGGAGCAGGTTCTTGGGCAGATTTCCACATTTTTTATCTTAGGTGCCAGTGCTCTAGTTATCCATATCTGGTCAATTCTAGTCCATGTCAATTTCAGCCCCGATTTTGGTTTCTGCCGGGTTTTGTGCAGCGTTAAATTTGACAGAAGGAGCCTGTTGCTTTAACATTTCTGACCATGGTGAAACTATTCGAAACTTGGCAGCAGAAATAGAAAAAGTAGCCCATGTTCCTGTCCCAACCTGGAACGGATGGGACATGTCTTGGTTGACTGAGTGGCTTCCGAACCTTGGGTGGCTTAGAGGACTTTTAATAATGTTACTGGGCCCCTTGCTAATATTGCTTCTTTTCTGCTCCTGTATACCCTGCTTGATGCAATGCCTGCAAAATATGATGCGTAAAATGATGTCACGGATGATTCGGCCCCAGATTATAGCACTGACACGAGAATACCGGCCAGTGCCTTGGGACAAGCCGGAAGGCTGTCCAAAAGAAGAGGAGGGAATGAAGGAATGGGTTTCTGTGCAGTCAGTTTGAAACTGACCCAAAATCCGCATTTTTCCTTCTCCAAGGGAGCATTTCTAAAATGCATTAACTTGAGCTGTTGAGCAAATGCATAACAGGAACCCAGCTCTCTCCTTTATCAGTCCATGACGGCAATGTATGGCCTTGACTGTTCCAGTGGAGCAGGGATGGCATGTCTGGGTCTTATTTTACATCCTGACCACACTCTGACGCACAGACCTAGTCCGGGAACAGCACCAGGAGAGTTGGTGACCTTCTAACCCCAAGATAAGAGTGCCGGAACAGGAATACCCTTATATGGTCCAAGAGTACAGGAACAGGAATACCCTTTTATGGTTAAAAGT
This sequence comes from Podarcis erhardii, assembly GCF_964252035.2. Taxonomy (NCBI): domain Eukaryota; kingdom Metazoa; phylum Chordata; class Lepidosauria; order Squamata; family Lacertidae; genus Podarcis; species Podarcis erhardii. The sequence goes on along the minus strand of NC_138506.1, from coordinate 6,624,790 downwards.
ACCGGAGCAGGAACATCTGTGATGTCAACCTGCGTGTATAAGCTGACGTGGCTGGATTCCTGGGGAAGGGGGGAGAGGGTGCCTAAAGGATATATATACTGCATGAATTTTCTCATTTCTTTGGACTTGCTGTGGACTGACCATGCAAGTGCCTTCTGCTATTCGGAGAGCAGAATAAACTCTTTCTCTGAATCAACCTCGGTGTCATTTGACTCCTTCCTCCCTGTTCTGGGAGCAACGCTCACCCTACCATCGGTAAAGTCTAATAAGGCTACACCGTAAGGTGAAATTGCTACCTATTCAGGTTGAGTAATATAATATTTTAGGTAATGATATAACAAGGATAGGAAATGAAGTGAAATGTAAAGATGTAAAGTTAAATTTTGTAAACCATCAGATGGGAGAGAGGGAAGTCTTTAGGCTCAGTCGAGCCAAAGAGATAAAACAAGAGGATACAATGTTACGTAATGTGATTATATGTAAAGGCAATAAAAAAGCATTTTTAAAAAATCCACTTAAAGAGCCTGTTGAAAAAAAATATTCAGCAGGCAACAACTGGATAATGAACATGATGCAGACCTGATATGTAGCAGGAGGGAGCATTGCTATAATGTGGGTTGCTGGTGCCCAGGGTGGGGCAAGTGTTGCGCCCCCTTGGTGGATTGGGCAACTGGGGTGGGGGGGTGTGCAGAACCCGCAAGGCACATGGCTGTCGGCACTACTGCTAGTGGGGGTGGCTGCATGCCTTTTTGGCTTAGCGGCTCCACCGCCTCCTGGCTCAGCCAGCCCAGGTGCGTGGTATGGTCAGGCAGCCCTTTACTGACCACAAGGAAAAGGAGGCGCCGCTCCAGTCCTGAAGGCCCCTGCCTAGGTATAGCTTGTCTCCTTGTGGCTCCAGAAGGCAGCAGGAGCTCAGCCACACAAGGGAGCCTGTTGTGGGGCACAGTCTCTGACAATTTTGTGCCCAGGGCCACCGCCCCTCTGCCCCCCCCCCCGCTATGCCTCTAGAAGGGAGATCCAAAGGTATGTGCCTTCACACTCAAGCCCTGATTTCTACAACATATGAAAACATATGAAATGGACTTCCTGATATAGTGGCATCTACATGAGACCCTTGCAGAAACAATTGTTTATCACACCCCCCAAAAAGATATTACAGAGCTAAAAAAGGTTCAGAAAAGGGCAACCAAAATGATCAAGGTGATGGTGCAATTCCCCTATGAAGAAAGGGTGCAGCATTTGGGACTTTTTAGTTTAGAGGAAAGATGAGTAAGACATAGTATGACAGACATTTAAGAAACTATCCGTGGCCTGGAGCAAAGCTGTTGTGCTCAAATTCTGCTTGCTGGTTTCCCTTTGGGGCATCTGGTTGGCCACTGTGAACACAGGATGCTGGACTGGATGAGCCATTGGCCTGACCCAGCAGGGCTTTTCTTAGGTTCATACGTTCTTGTTCTTGTTCTCTCTCTCTCTCTCTCTCTCTCTCTCTCTCTCTCTCTCTCTCACACACACACACACACACACACACACACACACACAGAGGGAATGCATGAAGCAGGATTGTGGTACATAATGCCAGTATACCAGGCCGCCACACTCCATAAGGCAGGTACACATTTTCAGCTGAACCCATGAACATTCAAACCATGGGTGGGATGACAGCAGCAACATCCCCTTCTGCATCAGCTCCATCAGCTTAGTTATTAACCTTCTTGCACTGGGCAAGTCTGCACTGCAAGGTTTCCTGCTCAAATTTGCTTGAACCCTAGTGGGATCTGCTGTGCAATCAGGGCTCCCACTCACGTTTCAGCAAACACAAGTGGAAGACCCTTGCAGACCTTTCCCTGCTCAAGGCAGGGACATCAGAGGCCTCAGGAGTGGGTGGGGACGATGTGTGTGCCTCCCTTGCCCTCATCAACAGGTTGAATGTTCAGCTGTCATGAACACAACTGGCCTAAGTAGAGAAATACATTATGAGTCAGTAAGCAGTCCTCCTCCCCCTCTCTCTGACACAGAATGGAATGTTGATAAGCAGCTAGCAGAGAGTGGGAGAGTGAGAAGTCAGCTCACTCAATACACGCAAGCAGACTTGGAAAGCAGGCGGCGTAATATTTCCTCACTGGAAGAGGAGGCAATTAATCATCTGAGCCCAAGGAGTCGTTGTATGGGAAAGGTATTAGACAGGAAGCAAACCTAGAAGCATAAGGGTCATAGGTTCAGGATATTCTGCAGAACCAGAACCAGGAAGCATTCTTCAGAAGGGTCAATTGATTCATAAGCCATAGACGTTCGGTTAGCTGTCCAAGGCTAATTGTTTGTATTGCAATAAATCTTCAAGCTAATTACAACTTGTGTGCTGTATTATCAAGACGGCAGCCTGGGCTTCTGACATCAACTGGATGTCTGAATGTGGTTCTGCTGTGTGTGTACTTTGCTGTGTGTGTGGTCTATGTTAAAGTTAAGAGCCACTAATTTATTTATTTAGTACATCTCTATCCTACCTTTGTCTCTAAGGAGCTCAAGGTGGCGTCCATGCTTCTCCCCCACTCCTCATTTCATTCCCACAACAAGTTTGTGAGGTTGGTTAGGATGGGAGGCAGTGGCTGGCTTCACGGCAGAGTGGGAATTCAAGCCCTGGTCTCCCAGGTCTTAATGTGACACTCTAATCCTCACAACAACCCTATAGCCTTCATGGCTGGTGTTTTCTGTTCTAGTGGCAGTGAGTTTCACAGATGCAGTGAAGATGTTAGTTGGTGTTGCAGGAATTTATGTATAGGTTGGGGGGGGGGTTGCCCCTCCAGCAGATATCATGCACATGCAGCCCACTACCAAAATCAGCACAATCACTTTTGTGACTTTTGTGATTTGTCCCCACAAAACACTTCATCACAGTTTCTTCCTATCTATTCAAAGGGCCTCTGCTGCACAATACCAAATGTAACATAACAATTCACTGATAAATGTATCTATGTACTGGCTCACTGGGAAAATTTCAGAAATTCATATAGACATGTGAGCTCAGCTACTCAGCAGCCCCTCTGCCTGAGTGATAATTCCTGGCATCCTGATACCTGAGTGCCAGACAGGTAGCCATTCCAGAAATAACAAACCCAGATGAAGACAAAAGGGTGTGATTAACTTGGCTGGGAAACAGGGAAGTGTAAAAATCTCTTTTGTTACATTTGATGAGTGTTTGGTGGAGGGCAAGGGGAACCATGGGGCAGGGTCCAGGATGCTCAGATTACTGCCACCAGACCGCCCCTTTCATGATGTAACCATGATGTATTAGTGATGTAGTTTGGGGGGGTGTAACATGGAGATTAGCAGCTAATAAAAGTTTGGGTTCTCTTTTGTTCAGGGCTTCTGTTATGTACTGAGTTGAATAGGATCCAAAATGCAGCAGCCTGATTGGTCCTAGAACAATGCAGCAGTATGATTGGTCCACAGGAGCCACCCAATCCAGCTCCAAGTGGAAGTGAAGCCACAACCTGATTGGCCTACAGGAGAATCCCGGAATTAGCCAATCACGTGCAGCCCATTGTGTAAATAATGTATATAAAGCAGATATTTGGGGGGAACATTCATTCCTCCTCACCACTATGAGCTGAATAAAAAGCATGAAATCCACTCTTGACTCCAGGTATATTTCACTGACGACGAGGATGGGATCCCGCTGAGCTGACCACCACAAACAGCACCGCCACCTGCCGCACCGCTGCCTCGCACCGTGTATCTGTCAGGATCTCCGCTCGGCTAAGCTGATAAAGCTCATTTTCCTCTGGCCGAGTCCTCCGACGATAATTAACGACCTGAGCCTTTGATGAGGCCTCAGGCACATTCCCGTTCAGCAGAGAATCAAAGCAGCACAGGGAAGTGATGAGATTTATGGCTACATCGCTATGCTTCACTTCTTACTACGCAGACAGCAAAGAAATATACATTCTCTCTCTATGAAAGCAGAGAGCAACTGCACAACAAAGGAACAAAGGAACAGGAAACCACTAACGTCACATCCCGTCTCCCATCTCCCGTGAGACTTCCAACAGCCTGGACTGTCTCTGGAATGTAAACAGAGTCCTGTGACTCTAAGCAGCTGCACAGTGGCACAAACAGAAACTAACATCCTCCCCGTTTCTGTGAGCACCACTGGGCAGTGTGTCATGTACAATCTCAGTACAAACCCAATTTCTGTACATAGGTACAGTGTTGATCCTTCGGAACAACCTTGGACAATAAATCAGCAGGAATTTCATTACCTGGCATGTAGGACACCGTTACGAGTCCTTTCTGAACACATTCCCTAGCGTGTTGCAGCTTCAATTGCAAGTGCTTTGTGCTTTGCTTACAACCTTCAGAGGTCAGCAAAGCCAAACATGCTTTGTTGTCCTGATAAACCTGGATTGGACACTTGACAGGAATTCTCATGTCTTTACACAATTGTAACAACCATTCACAATCCACCAGTGAATAAGACAGTACATTCAGTTCAGCTTCACAAGAACTTAAGCTTACTGTTGTTTGCTTCTTGCACAACCAATCAAATAGACCCTGGTTGTACATGTAGCAAACTCCAGACGTGCTTTTCCTGTCTGTAGTGTCACTTCCAAAACTCGCATCAGCAAATATCTCAAGACCACCAGACTTCTGATTGTTAAACCTCAGTCTGTAATGCATAGTGCCTTTCAAATAATGTGCTATGCGTTTCAGAGCTTTCCAATCCTTAACAGTAGGATTGTTGACTTCTGCTTAGCAAATTCGTGCTAACTTCAGTGTCAGGTCTTGAACATCTGGCAATGAAGTTTAGTTTGCCTAGCACACTTCTGTACAGTGTCATGTCAAAAAATGCTTCTTCAGTATCATCTACCTGATAACCTGTTGTCATTGGTGTGTCTACAGGGTTAGCATCCATCAGGTTTAGTTTGGTTAACACATCAGCAATTTTCTGTGACTGGTGTACTAAAATATTACCATCTTGGTCTCTCTCTATTTTCAGAGATAGGTAGTTGGTTACCTCACCAAGATCTTTCATGTCAAAGTGCTCCTTCAGTTGAGCTAGGGCGCTATTGTACATCCTTCCAAAAGAAAAGAATATAATCAACATAAAATAAGCATCGTGTTGAGAAACATGTAGATTCTCTTCTGCAGCAAGTTTGAGCATAAGCCTAATGCTCTCATATCTCATGATGGGTGCGTAGGTCTCGTGATAGTCTTCTTCTGGCACCTGTGAAAAACCTCTGGCTACCAATCTGGCTTTGTGTCTGACTTTGCTTTGAAGACCCATTTGCTGTCAAGCAGTTTCATCCCTGGAACTGATTGAAGTAGCTCCCATGATTTGTTCCTCTCTAAGGAATCAAGCTCAGCCTTCATGGCAGCTAACCATGGCTCAGCATCCTTCGAGTCCAAAGCCTGGATCTCTTGGAAGCTTGAAGGTTCAAATACCTTCCTGGAGCTATTAACAACAGTTACAGCTTTTGCTGCTTTAGCAAATTCATCAGCAAATCTCTTTGGAGGTCTACCCTTTGTGGCTCTTTCAGACCTGCGAATTAGACGTAAGTCTTCAATGCTCTCCTCTTCTTTCTGAGGAGAAAAGTGGCCTATAGTGAACAGTGGTTCCTCCGATTCTCGATCAGAGCCTTCAGAGGGTCACAAAGAGGCCTTAGCACTCTTGAAATCGTCAGAACCATCTGAGTCAGTTTCAGATTCAGAATCAGAACCTTCATCAGTGGGTGTGGGGTATTGCTGCTGTTTATCCTCAGTCTCTTCACTGTCATCAGGATAATATTGGAAAATGCCCACATTCTCCCCCCCCCCCAACTTGGCATTGTACTCAACACTTCTAGTGAGCCTAATTGTCCTAGAGTCAGTCATCATTACTCTGTAAGAACCTTTCTGATATCCTAGAAAGACACCATGCAAACCACGTTTGCCTAACTTGAAGATTTGTGGTGTGTGAACCCACATGTCAGAACCAAAAATTCTCATGTGCTTGATGTATGGTTTCTTGCCAAACTTCTTTTCATAGGGGGTACAACCAATCGGTGATGACAATCTGCGATTATAAGCCTAAACGAAACAGCCGAGCACTTCTGCCGATTGGGATCATGCAGCAAGGTTTTCAAGCCCTGAAGCAAAGTTTGGCTTGCCCTTTCACAAAGTCCTTTCATCCAAGGAGACCGTGGACTTGAAAGGTCATGCTGAATTCCTTTCTCAGTCAGAAAAGCTTCAAACTGCTGAGAAGTGAATTCTCCCCCTCGATCTGTAAATAAACATTTCACCTGTTTATCATGCACATTTTTCAACCAAGCACAGAATTCCTTGAACCTAGGAAACGCTTCTGATTTCTGCTTGAGATTGAACACATGAATATACCTGGGAAATGAATCATTGAGGACCATAAAGTACTGTGATGGCCTGGGAATCTGATTCAGAAGCTGAATCTGAGCAGTCCCAGCCTGCACAGGAGTCCCTGCCTCCGGACTTCCGGGTTGACGCGATCGGTGTAATGGCGGATTCCCTCCGAGCTCCGGAGGGAATCGGCTCCTCTGAGGACGGGTCTTGCCGCGCCGGCGACGCGGGGACCCTTAGAAACCACAGGTGCGGATACCTGTGGACCTGGTGACTCGGTGGACACCTTAAGCGCCCCCCCTGACAGTCGAAGAGCCTTTTTAAAGGCTGCGGAGAAGGTACGGGGGGTGGCGTGGTGCTGAGAGTAAAACTGCTACCTCAGTGGAGTGAAGCCGCAAGCCATTCACCGGAGAGCGTCAACTTTCTACCTGAAAATTCGATTGGATACAAACACGTGAGTAGAAGAAAACCTGGACTTTAAAAAAATCGTTATTTGTAAATCGGGCAAACGGGGGGATGTGCTAAAGGGAAGTCCGCACCCCCCTTTCATACAGACAATTGGAAGCAAGGAGCGAAAATCTAAGATCGGAAAAAAGATTTTATGTCTACGGAAACTGGTAAGAGACTTTAATAACTTTTAAGAACAAGTTTTATTTTGTCAAGTTGTGCTGGAGGGAAGAGACGAACTTTGGAAACTTTTGTGACCCCCCCCCCCTTGGACCTGGGAGCGTCCTGCACCAATCTAGCCTTAAGGAATCGGAGTTTGACAGCTGTCAACTGAGCTGTCAAACAGCTGAATAAAGGACAAAACTGTATTACTATATATCTCTTTGGTTTAAAGGTGTTACATATAAACAGACGTGATTTGAAACAAAGTAATAAACAATAGGGTAAAGGATTGCTGGCGTAGAACTTTGAACAATGGCAATCCCCCTAGGGGAAACCAGTGACACTACAATGGCTGCAGAAGGAAAATTACTAGCACAAATTGAGAGAGCCTCTTTTCTCGTGGGAATCTTACAAGAACAATACATGACCTTGATTTTTAAAACAAACAACCTTGCTGATGGAACTAGAGACTTGTTCTTGAGAGACTCTGTAGCTCAACCAAATATGACATCTTTGGAGGGGGTGAAGGAGGAAGTCGGAGAAGAGAAAGTGTGGAAACCTATGTTGCCAGAGAACAAAGAAACCTTTTGGATTACAAAGTATGAAGACATGAGACTGAGGAGAAAAGTGAAGGAGGAAGCCCTTGGAAACTGTGGAATTATGAAAATTAAAGGAGTAAAGAAATATAACTGGGACTTCCTCCTCTTTTCTGGCCTTTACTATCTGCAACCTGGAGGACTTTTGGTAGAACCCTGGCAACAAGTTTTCTCAATTAGGTTTGAACTGGGAGAAGAGGAAGTAACTGTAACAGACACCCTTCGAGACCTGGAAACCAGCAAAAAGGAATATCAACAGAAAAACCGGAGAGAGACTGAAATAGACTTGAGGGCTGGAGACGTGAGGAATCCTGGCTAGGAATTTTATGGGAGGATAACTACCTGGGAAGGGACAGATACCCGGGCAGGGAGGGAGGGGGGAAAACAGATTTTTGAAAAACTTTATGATTTTTGGATATTGTAAATTTGATTTATACTTTAATATAAAAAAGGGGAGATTGGTATATAAATTTTGATTGATCTTAGAAAAAAGGATTTATTGCATATAAGAAGATAGGGTAATAATATGGGGTTTAATAAGATGAACTAAGTTGGAGAATAATGAGATTAAGTTTAGAGAGAGGAATAAGAACTTGCTGAATTAAATGGGGGAAGTGGGATGTATTTGGGGGGGTGGGGGGAAGTCATATGTGTTGTTTGTTGTTAAAAAATTTGAAAACCCAATAAAAATTTATTAAAAAAAAAGGAGTCCCTGCCTCCCGGGCTGGCTGAGCTGGGGCAGGGGCTTGAATCTGAAGGCCCTGCACCTGTGCCGGATCCTCAGGAGCAGACACCAGATGCATCCACTCTGGCTCCGGAGGTGATTGAGGACCCATTGCCTGCAGGTGCGCCTCTCCCAGCCCTGTCAGGGGAAGGTGAGGTTGCCTCTGGGTCCAGTAACCCTCCAGCCTCTCCTGAGCTGCAGAGGCTCAGGGCAGAGAGGCGGAGGGAACTGGGTTCTGTCAGGAGGAGTGCTCGCCTTAAGGCCAGGAGAGGCGGGTCACCTGTGGGAGGCGGGTCACCAGTCAGCCCAGTCCCAGGTTGTGGGAGCAACGTCGTTGGAAACCTGTTTCTGCCAGCACCCAGACCTGTTTTTCCAGAGTTCCAGACCACGCCCGGCTTCTTGCTTTGGACCCCGCTTCCCCCTTGGTGGACAGTCTCCAGACCCTCGGCCCAGGACCGGACTTTGACCACACCTCACGGTAACACCCCCCCCGGGACCAGCACAAGTACCTGGCTCCACCCAAAGAGGGTGCTAGTGGACCAACTAGATCAGCATGCACTACCTGGTATGGTTCTGTAGCTTGTCTACTAGATACCTTACCTTTTGCAGCCATTTTGACCTTGTTTGCTGCGCCTGCCTTACACTTCATGTGGTAACTGCAGGGTTTAATAGTCATACCTTCAACTAAGGCAGGCATTTTGGAAACTGCCTCAAAGTTTAAATGACCAAGTTGCCTGTGATAATCATGAATACATCCTGCATGCAAAACCTCGTTAGTATCTGCAATACAACCAGTTTCATCCTGCACAACATCAACAGAATCATCATAATGCAATACAAACAAACGATCAATATAATCAGCATGCAATACAAAGTCATCTTTCTTGGTGATGGTGCACTTCCTCTTCTTGAAGGAAACGTCTATGTCCTGTTCAGTCAGCTGCGAGACGCTCAATAGGTTGTGTGCAGCATCTGGAACAAAAAGAACATTGCGTATCGATGCATCCAAGCTGTGAAGAACAACCGTTCCGTAGCCTTGACTGGAGATCGTGTGGTCATCCGCTTGGTGAATCGCACCTTCCTGCGGAGTAAAGGACACGAACAGGTGTTGGTCTTTGCAGATGTGCCGGGTCGCTCCCGAGTCAACGATGAAGAAAGATCTAGACTTCTTCTGAACCTGTGGAGTGTAGCGTGAGACCATAGCCTTGTGTTGCGTCGTCCTGGACTTCTGACCTTTGCCTTTGCCTTTTCCACGTGTTGAGCTTTTGCTGCGCTGTGCTGTGCTGCTCTGTTGCCTTGGCCTTGGGATGTTTACATTCCCTCTTCACGTGGCCTAGACGTCCACATGAGTAGCATTTCACTGCCTTCAAAGCTTTGGCACCATCTAGTGGTTGCACTGCATTCTGGGATGACATCTGTGAGGACTCCCTCTTGGTGATACAGCTGGCACTACGCTGATCCGCTTCATTCAACACCACAGCAGTAACATGCACTACCGTTAGCTGAGCAGTAGGCAAAACAGCAAGCTGGCTGGCAATCGCTTCCCAACTTGAACCCAAATAATGTAGAATCATGAAGGAATACACAGCCTCTGGAAAGGTGATTCCATGCTGTTGCAACTCATGGCTGAGATTCTGCATTTCCATGAGGTGAGCACGTACGTCTGCTCCATCAGCAAGTGCCATATCATGCAACTTGGCATAAAAGAACAAAGAAGCTCCCGCCTCTGTTCTTAAATGTGACTGTTGAAGACTGTGCCACATCTCTTTGGCTGACCCTTTGCCACTCAAAAGACATAACTCTTCAGGAGACACAATAAGCGTCAGAGTCCCCCTTGCTTTGGAATCCCTAGCCTCCCATTCTTCGGACACTGGAGCTGGGGGGGGGGGCGCGCGTCTGATATCACATTAAACAGACCCTCTTTTCTTAGCAGAGCTTCTGCATACTGCACCCAGTCCTGATAATTCCCTTTTGAAAGCTTAGTGTAAGGGTTCCAAGGGGTTGCTCGAGAGCAAGCAGGCAAATACCTCCCTGCTCGGCGGTGAAGCCTTGCTTTTGATGCAAAAATAAACTTTATCTGTCCAGAGTGCCACTCTCCCGTGGCTGGCTCATTCACTGGCAGAGTCCGTGAGTGGGGGGTCCTTAAACTTTCCCCAGCAAAGTAATTTCTTGACGCCCAGTCTGCGCCTCCCCTCTCGGCATGAAAGCTTACTGCGCAAGGAGGGCGTGCATAACGGAGGACCTCTCTCCTCCCGGCTTTGCCCAGGCAAGGTGTCCTGGCACCGCCTCGCCTCCTCCGAGCCCTGCAGCTCCTCTCCACTGGCAGCGTGGTTACTCTCCTCCGCTGAGGAGGAGCTGCTTCCCACAATCTTTGGGGGCTCTCTGTAATCCATCCGGCTTTTCCTGTCTTCCCCCTGAACCGATGGCAGTTCCCTGACACTTAGGAATTGCCATCGCAAATTGAAGAGCTTCTGTCACTCTCGCACTAGCCATCTTGTGTCTTTAAAGCAGGCTGTGTCTGTTTACAAGCAAGCTGCATTCCAAAAGCACACTACTTGAGGCTTTTGCTTTCTCCTGCCACTGCCGGTAAGTGCTTTGGCTAAAAGTTCAAAGTCCACCCTTATTGCCATTAATTAGGGACTGGCAGGCTTTCCGGGGCTTGAGCACATACCTCTCATCAATCTTCTTGACACGCAGAGAAGATAACCTGCATTCCGTTCTTCTGGGCCCGGAACCAAAAATGTCGGGATCTCCGCTCGGCCAAGCTGATAAAGCTCATTTTCCTCCGGTCGAGTCCTCCGACGATAATTAATGACCTGAGCCTTTGATGAGGCCTCAGGCACATTCCCATTCAGCAGAGAATCAAAGCAGCACACGGAAGTGATGAGATTTATGGCTACATCACTATGCTTTATTTCTTACTACGCAGACAGTAAAGAAATATACATCCTCTCTCTATGAAAGCAGAGAGCAACTGAACAACAAAGGAACAGGAAACCACTAACGTCCCATCCGTCTCCCGTCTCCCGTCTCCCGTGAGACTTCCAACAGTATGGAATGTGTGGAATGTAATCAGAGTCCTGTGACTCCAAGCAGCTGCACAGTGGCACAAACAGAAACTAACATGGACTACACTGACAGGTAGCAGTTCTCCAGAGTTTCAGACCAAGATGTCTCCCAGGCATACCTGGAAATGCTGGGGTTTAATCCTAGTACCTTCCACATGCAAGGCAGATGCTGTATCACTTAGCTACACCCCTTCCCAAAGAGGGCACAGCTGGGGAGATAAGCTGGGAATTCTTCTCCCGGTTGTTTATTTATTCCAAACATTTGCATTCTGCCCTTCATCTAAAAGATTCCAGGGTGGTGAGCAACAATTCTAAATAAATTATTTCTATCATAAACACTAAAATATACAATAAAGACATAGTATTAATAGATAATATGAGGCATCAGCTACAATCATTCAGGAGACAAAGGCATTCCACAAATTAAAGCACGTGGGAAAATTAAAATGTTTTAGCCTGGTGTTGAAAAAACTAAAAAAAAGGCCAATGTACAATAGGTGCCAGATACAACTCTTTGGAAAGTGCTTGGGTTGTAATCTGAACTGGAGAACAATTCAGGACACCCTTGATACCCACAAATTTTAAGACAAACCCTGAAACTGATAATGGAGCCCGAAGACCTTTGCTGGCAGCCCAAAATGAGTCCTAGATCAGAAGAAATTAACTTTGGCTGCATCATACAAAGTGATAATATGATTTGCTCTGCTAGTAAAAGAATGAAGAAACACTGGGATGTACAACTGATGTACCACAGTTTAAAGCTAATTCAGGCCCTGGGTAATTTGATATTTAACGATTTGTGATTCTATTTTTAAATTTGCGCACAGTGGTTTAAACATATGAGATGCATTTATTTGATACATAGGGGTTGGTGAGGTAAATTTATAGAAACAGTAAATATGCATACATATTGCCATTAGCCATAGCTGTTATTTTATAAACCCAAATAGCACCAACCTGCTATTTGTTGTTAAATGGCTTCCTTTCCGTTATTACTGTTGCTTCAGTTTATTTTTTACAGTGGTGCCCCGCAAGACGAATGCCTCGCAAGACGGAAAACCCGCTGGACGAAAGGGTTTTCCGTTTTGGAGGTGCTTCGCAAAACGAATTTCCTATGGGCTTGCTCCCCCCCCTTTTTCTAAGCCGCTAAACCGCTTATCTGCTTATCCGCTAAGCCGCTAAAAGCCGCTAAAAGCCGCTAATAGCGCTAATAGCGCTAATCCGCTAAGCCGTCAATGGGCTTGCTTCGCAAGACGAAAAAACCGCTAGATGAAGAGACTCGCGGAACGGATTAATTTTGTCTTGCGAGGCACCACTGTATTAGTGTGGGATAATTTTTAACCATAATATGTGCATGATCATTAAAGTGAGCACTGAAACTCCTATATTTGGCTTGAACAAATCATTTGCAACTGAAACAGCAAACTCAGAGTCTGATTAACTAAACATATTTTATTTATACTAGAAGGAGTGGGAGGCTGTGAGCAACAATTCATGCTTCTTGTATGAATTCAATACTTATCAACCTTTGGCATAAATTCAGAATGTATTGTTCCTTGAAACACCAGCATTTTTTGGAGTCCTGTGGAGGACAGTGAGAGGAGAAAGACCAAAATATGTCAGCAAAAAGGTTTCTTGGAAACTGGTGGATCCTATCTGTCATCCTGACCTAAGGTCTTCAAGGTTGCTCTTGAAAGACTTTGTTTCCTTAGTGGCACACCATAAACATGGCAATAGCTATGTGGAGATATTGTTTTATAGCTGATCCATTCCTCAGATTAAAACCAGTTAAGTACATGAAGCCTGCTAGAAGGAACCTGCCCTTTGAACCAATGCTCCCTAGTAAATACCGTATTTTTTGCTCTATAGGACGCACCAGACGATAGGACTCACCTAGTTTGGGGGGGAGGAAACAAGAAAAAAAAATTCTGAATCCCAGAAGCCAGAAGAGCAAGAGGGATCTGGCTTCTGGGATAGCCTCTTGCTGTTCTGGCTTCTGGGATAGCCGCTGGGATAGCTGGTCTAGCTTTGCGCGAAGCCTCTGCAGGGCATGGGGAGCCTTCATCCCCGTGTCCTGCGGAGGCTTCTGGGACAGCCCGCGAAGCCCCCAGAGGGCAGTGGGATGAAGGCACCCCGCTGCCCTGTGGAGGCTTTGCGCCGCTAACCCCGAAGCTAGAACAGCGAGACAGAGTGCTGTGCAGCGCTCCTTCTCACTGTTCTGGCTTTGGGGACAGCCTTTGAAGCCTCCGCAGCTAACCCTGAAGCCTTTGGAGCGCAGCGGGACCTCGCACTGTGCTCCAAAGGCTTCGGGTTCCTTTCGCTGAAGCCAGGAAAGTCTTGCTCTCCCGGCTTCAGCGAACGGAACCTGAAGCCTTTGGAGCGCAGCACGAGGTCCCACTGCGCTCTCCAGGCTTCAGCGAAAGCAACGTGTAGCCTCCGGAGCGCGGAGGGAGCTCTCCCTCTGCGCTTTGGAGGCTTCGCGTTGCTTTCACTGAAGCCAAGGAACCCGCATTTGCTCCATAGGACACACAAACATTTCCCCTTAATTTTTGGAGGGGAAAAAGTGCGTCCTATGGAGCGAAAAATATGGTACATCTAAATGTCTGTGAAGTTTTGTTCCTGCTACACCTAACTAATTTACTATTATGTCTTGTGGGCCTACCTCATCATTGACCCTTTGATGTGTGCAGATCTATGAATTTGTTTAAGCAGTTCAACCCAAAGTTTCATTTATTTCATGTGCATTATTTCTGGATACACGTTTTGAGCTGCGCAAGTGGCCACTTTGCCTGCACAATGAAAGTGAAATGAGAAGGAGGAAGACATTGAGAAATCTGCCATTTGTCTTTGAAGTGCAACTGCTTGCTGAGTGTTACAAAGAAAGCTCTGGCAGAGCTTGAGAGCGGCCAGGGGAGAGCCATGTTACTCCTCTGGTCCAAATGTACTGTTTCTAAGACTTTACGTTCATTCCTACATCTCTTAGATCAAGAAACCATACAGCCTTATCCTTTGGTTTGTGTTTTTTCTTCCATTTTCATGCTCAACAACATGCAATATGGCTAGACACAATTTTCCATGGAGGTCAACCTGAAATTAATCTTGTATTGCATTTCTTTTAGCAAGCTTTATTTACAGAAAAAATGCATTACACGTGATGGGAGTTATTTATTGGAATTAGACTTTACGTATGGGGGAGAAGGCCTGTCATTGGCTGTTGGCTGTGATAGTTAAATGAACCTCTATGTTCAGAGGAAGTCTACTTCTAAATGCCTAGTGCAGCGGACTATCTGGTGATTCGCCTTCATCTGGGCCTGGTCAGTCTCTTCCCCTTCCTTACGTTGCACAAACAGTTGACAGTAATTGAATTAGCTACTTTTCTAATTTGAACCTCATTTCACTATCACCTTCAGCTCCAGCTTGTGAAAGCTCAAAAACATTTATACTGTATATCCAGTGCTGAAACGAGAGTAGATGGACTTCCATCATTCCTGACCACAGACCAGGGCTGATGGGACTTGGAGTCCAACAAAATCTGCCTGGCCCTAATAAGGTCTTTTCTTAGGTTGTAGTTGCAAATCTTATTCTCAGTCAAAAATAAGAGTCTACACTTTCTCACTGAGAATAAGATTTGCAATAAGAACAGCCTTGAAGTTCAGCTATGTTGTATGGAAATGTTCTGTTTACAGCATGAGCTATCAGTGATACGTGGTAGAAAACATAATATTTGGTTGAGCATTATAATGAAGTGTGTACCATTGAACTCAGTTATGCTTATTCCAAGTAAAAATGTCTACCATTATACCGTATTTTTCGCTCTATAAGACGCACCAGACCATAAGACGCACCTAGTTTTTTGAAGAGGAAAACAAGAAAAAATATATTCTGAATCCCAGAAGCCAGGACAGCCAGCGGGATCGCAGCGCAGCAATCCCGCTGGCTGTCCTGGCTTCTGGGATAGCTGTGTGCAGCCTCTCCTTGCCCAGGAGAGGCTGCGCGTGGCCAAGCAAGAAGCCAGGAGAGCCAGCGGAATTGCAGCACTGTGATCCCGCTGGCTGTCCTGGCTTATGGGATAGCCGTGCGCAGCCTCCCCTTGCCCGGGAGAGGCTGCGTGCAGCCAAGCAAGAAGCCAGGCTGTCCTGGCTTATGGGATAGCCGTGCGCTGTGCTCCGGAGGCTTCCGGTGGCTATCCTTGAAGCCAGGAGAACAAGAGGAGTCAGTGCGACCAATCCCTCTTGCTCTGCTGGCTTCGCGTTGCTTTCGCTTAAGCCATGGAGCCTGCATTCGCTCCATAAGACGCGCACACTTTTCCCCTTACTTTTTAGGAGGGGAAAAGTGCGTCTTATAGAGCGAAAAATATGGTAAGTACTGATTATGGATTTGCTGCTGGGAGATTCTACTATAATTAGTTACGAGAATATTGTTGTGGTCAACTTCACTATTGGGTAGTTGAGGAAGTAAATTATAATTGATTGCTAAAGGGAAAGTCTGGCATGAATTACTGGAATCAGCGCAGTTAAAAAGCTGTTCAGAGGAAAACATCACACAGAGCCAAACAAACCCAGTCAGGTTTTTGATATTGGTTTGGAAAGAAGAATGCAGAGGGAGAGAGGCAGAGGTCAAGCAGAGGAGGTCACAGGACAAATTTGTAGGAGGAAAATGTATGAATCCCTGTGACTCACATGTGTGGGGTAAATTATAAAAGAATCAGCTGGGTGCATGGATTCAAAATGTGGAGCTAAATTCACTCTGAAACAGGAGAGAGCCTCTAGTAGCAGAATTTAAACTCACAAAAGTCAGGCAGCAGTTGGAAATGTAGGTTGTTAAAACTTTTTCATATCCCATTTAGTCTGCTTGCAAAGTGCTCCCTTCTTTTTATCCCTATGTGAGTGACTCTAAGCAAAAGACCTGCAGCACAATACCTTTTTAAAGCAGTTTTCTTCTTCACCTTTCCCCAACCCACATCACCCCCCGCCCAATAATTCATGCACAGCAGCTTTATCAACCTCTATTCAGGCTGTTGCAAGTGAACTCAATATTGCCCCCCTGCTAACTTTGTTTTTTCCATGTTTTGGAGCAACTGCCAAACCGACATTTTAAATTATCTATTTTGCACTGGCTTGCAAACAACCCCTCCATTACAGCTCAGAATGAAAAAACATAAGCTGTTACAAGTGTCAAACCACTGCAGCTATCATGTATTCACCCTGCATTATTTTAATGTTGACACTTGCTTTTCCTTTACTGGATTTCCCCCCTCGTGTTCATGGGACTAGTCAAAGCTTTGCAAGATCCAGAGCTGGGCCTCTCTGAACTTGGAGGCTATAGTCACATCAGTGTCACTCTGTAGATCAGACTTCAATTCCTAGCTCATTCCTTTTCAACCTGTCTGTCTCAAAATTCACTTTCATCCAGGATGTGACACTTAGCTGAACTACCGTAGATTCCGGCGTATTAGGCGACTGGGCGTATAAGACGACCCCCCAACTTTTGCCTTTAAATTACAGAGTTTGGTCAAGCGCCGCCAGGGGCAGAGCACTCACCCCTCCTCTGCCTCTGCCGTCGCAGCAGCAGCAGCCCGAAGCGAGGCGTTTGGTGGGCGGAACTCCCTCCCTCCCAGCTCCCTCCCTCTGGGAAAAGGCTGCAAGCGGCTCCCAGCCCTGCGCGATCTGGGGAATCCTCGGACATGTCATCCCCAGGCCAGCCAATCAGCTGGCCCAGGGGGTGTGGCTTGCCTCATTTAAGGCAAGCGCGGCTGAGGAACTCCCTCTTTGGCCGGATGCCCTTGTCATTCAGCTGGGTGAAAATGATCTGGCCTACCGGAAGGGCGTTGACTTAATGTGGAACATTTTTGATGATTTTGATGATCTGAGGATTTCTTTCCCAAATTTAGTCATAATTTGGTCATCGCTGTTGGAAAGGCGCACTTGGAGGGACTGCCGATGCCCTATTGCTATAAACAAATCCAGAAAGACCCTGGAATGCTCAGTGGCTCGTAGAGTGGCAGCACTGGGGGGCGGGTCATTGACCACCCCAACATCCAGTTCAGCAAGGTGACCCTCTACCACGAGGATGGCGTGCATCTTTCCAATGTGGGAAATGATGTTTGGTTGGCTGGCATATCTGTGGGGATTAGGGATTGGTTGCAAGTCTGAGGGTATTGGAGGCGAGCTTTGCTCGAGTGGCGGTTAGGCATTGGTATGGGTATTGTTATGTAGATGTATGGGGGGAGCGCCATCACCTCCCCCGGATATTGAAGGGTAGTCCGGTAAAGGATTCTGGGGGGCGTGGCCCCGTCCAAAGCCTATGGAGGCCAGGGCCCAAGGCACGCCCCCAAGCGGTGACCCTGGGGAGTGCCTAGTTGATGTGCATCAGCAGGGCTCCCCCTGCTGGTGTTAACCCTTCCCGGTCTTCAAGCAAGCATGCTGAAGCCGGATAGTCGGATAGGACCAATGCCTAAGCCAATACCACTCATCACCTGTAACCAATAAAGTTGTGGCCAATTTTAGCCCATTAACCTTAAATTAACGGTGTCTTGTGTCTTTATTCCTACTGGTGGGAGGTGGGAACTTGCCACGCAAAGGGGAAATTGGTCATCCAATGTCATCAATACTTCAGGTGACTGACAGGATGTGGAACCCTACTGAGGGTCAGGGGCTTTGCCAGTAGTCAGAGTCCACCAGCTGGATCCTGTCTTATGTTTTCAGCAGAGATATGCTCCAGAGAAAAAGACAACCATAAAGAAAGTCTGTCAGGTCCTTGTTCAAGGATGAGTGCCTTTTATAATTCCCTCTTAACAGGGAGGAACAGTGAATGCTGTGATTGTAGCAAGTGAGTGTCGGAGAAAAATCAAGAATTCCCTAAATCTTTAATATTTTTCAAAACTAAAATAAACACACACAAAGCCTCTGGGATAGGAAAGAATGCAGCCTGAAATAAACATATAGTGTTGTTGTTTAGGGAGGAAAGGGTCCCAAAAGCTTTAGCGTTGAACTAGAAACAATAGATAAAAGAAGCAACTAGGCTGAGATTAAAAGAAAAATAATAATTCAGGACTATTTTTTAAACTCTATATCTGTAACTCATAGAGTTTATTTGACTTGTGTGACTTCTATAGTTAATAATATACCACACTGCAGTTTGATGGTGAGTGCAGAATAAATATTCTCTCTGTTTGCGGGCCAGATATTTTCTCATTTCATCCTTTATTTAGAATGCAGAGCAAAGACAGAATAAGTACAAAGCTTTAAAACAGCATACATGGGTATTGTGCTAAGGGATTTTTTGATACATAAGCATAGTTATAATGACCATTGAAGAATGTTTCCTAGTTGTATACAGTGGTGCCTCGCAAGACGAAATTAATTCGTTCCGCAAGTTTTTTCGTCTTGCGAGTTTTTCGTCTTGCGAAGCACGGTTTCCCATAGGAATGCATTGAAAATCAATCAATGCGTTCCTAAGGAAACCGCCTTCAGACCAGGTCCGGGGACAGTCTGTCCCCCGACCTCTTCTGAAGGCTGGGGGGGGGGGGGAGACAAGGGCTTTTCTTCCTACTCCCAGCATTTTAGAAAACCCCGGGACAGCAGAGGACTTCTCCGCTGTCCCGGGGTTTTTTAAAATGCTGGCGGGCGGCAGCGCTGCCGTCCGGGAAAGCGGAGAAAGCGCTGCGTTTCTCCGCTCTCCCGGGAAGGCAGGCAGGGGGGAGCAAAGACTTTTGCCCCCCGCCGGCGTTCAGAAGAGGTCCTGGACCTCTTCTGAAGGCCGGTGGGGGGCGAAAGTCTTTGCTCCCCCCCGCCGCCTGCCTTCAAAAGCCGTCCGGGAAAGCGAAGAAAGCGCTGCGTTTCTCCGCTCTCCCGGGAAGGCAGGTAGGGGGGAGCAAAGACTTTTGCCGTCCGGGAAAGCGAAGAAAGCGCTGCGTTTCTCCGCTCTCCCGGGAAGGCAGGCAGCGCTGCGTTTCTCCGCTCTCCTGGGAAGGCAGGCAAGGGGGAGCAAAGACTTTGCTCCCCCCTGCCTGCCTTCCCGGGAGAGCGGAGAAACGCAGCGCTCTCCTTCTTCTGAAGGCCGGTGGGGGGCGAAAGTCTTTGCTCCCCCCGCCACCTGCCTTCAAAAGCCGTCCGGGAAAGCGGAGAAAGCGCTGCATTTCTCCGCTCTCCCGGGAAGGCAGGCAGGGGGGAGCAAAGACTTTTGCCCCCCGCCGGCGTTCAGAAGAGGTCCTGGACCTCTTCTGAAGGCCGGTGGGGGGCAAAAGTCTTTGTTCCCCCCCGCCGCCTGCCTTCAAAAGCCGTCCGGGATAGCGGGAAGCGCTTCCCTGCTATCCCGGACTGCTTTTAAAATGCTGGCGGTGGGGAGCAAAGCCTTTCGGCCCCCGCTGGCCTTCCTGGACCTCTTCTGAAGGCCGGAGGGGGGGAAAGGCTTTGCTCCCCACCGCCAGCATTTAAAAGAGGTCCCCGGAGATTTCCCTCTGGGCTTTCTTCTTGCGAAGCAAGCCCATAGGGAAATTCGTCTTGCGAAGCGCCTCAAAAAACGGAAAACCCTTTCGTCTAGCGGGTTTTTCGTCTTGCGAGGCATTCGTCTTGCGGGGCACCACTGTAGATGCTAAATTTGGATCTCCGCTGCTTTGTTAGGCAAACAGGAAGATACATTGCAGAAAGATTGTGGAAGATGACATGGAGAACCAATTGGGTTTTTAGGAGGGAAATTCAGCTCCTAATGCCAGCACCTGACTGGCCAATTAGGAAAGCTGAGGCGTGCATTTATAACATACCTCCTCCCCTGTTGGGCATGCCAAACATTTCCTTGCCTGTTTGCGATTACCTGAAGTCCATTATAATGGTCCTAATGAGTGGCAAAGGCATTTTTCAGCAAGGCAGCTATTTTGATTTTTCCTAAATGCACACCCTTGGTATAACGTCATTTCAAGAGGCAATGTAATTTTGTAGGCTCCATCCAAGTGCTGTGCTGGCAAACAATAGAAGAGGAGATTGGAGATTTCCATTTAAATATATTTCTGACATGTTGCTTGTTCCATTTTTTTCTTTCCTGTTAAATAGCATTCCTTTCATATATGATTGTTTGGGTAATCAATCCCAGTCAGCACGGCCAATGAGCAGGAATGATTAGAGTTGAGTTTCACAACATCTGGAGGCTACTGAATTGGCTGCCCTGATGTAGCAGCAGGAAACCATGTTTTCCTGTCATATTTGAGCCATGCCTGTGGTTTTTCTTGGTTAACCTAGATGTTTGGAATATACATGACAGAAAATGAAGTGTCGCCATTAAAATAACTCTGCGGTCCATCAGGAGTATGGTTTTTTATAATAATAAAAAAACTGCTAATAAATACATATGAATTAATAGATATTCCACAATGGAGCACCGAAACACATAGATTTAGGTTGCAATTTTAACTTTTTTCTTTTCTTTTCTCAAAAGCTTATACTATAGGAAGTTCACAATGAAAGGAAAGCATAGTGTTGACATCACAGTGAGCATCTGAAGCAAATGTTGCTACCTGAAATATTTACTTCACCAAGTAAGAATGTTGAAAACAATCTGGCTGGGCCCATACTAAAACCCTTGCTTTGCCTGGAATGGGAGCTGGCAACAGCCTGATGAATTGACCAAAAAGGGGCCGGGTTGGATGACAGTCATGAGATTTAAAGTACAAGATGATGAGGGTTGTCTTCCCAGGGGCCCAAATCATTTTTCAACTCGCCTGTGTTTCTCCTTTCTATCCATATTTGCTGTGAACACTCTTGTTTGTTTCATCAAGGTATCTGCAGCTGGGATAGGAAACCTCAGGCCCATGGCCAAATGAGACCCTCCTGTCCTTCCCTATCAAGCCACTGGGACTCGTCCCGGGCCATGTCCCACTGTGGGTCACATCTCCTGTCCTCAGAACACATCCCTTTCCCCCTTATCCACTCTCCTTTAGGGCTTTTGCCTTTGATCAACAGGTAGAGGGTGATGAGAGGGGTATCGATGTATAGAACTTTCTGACTCTTGCACAGCTGAGATGGAGCCTGCTGTGGAAAGGTAAAAATCACATTTGATTGTTTTGCCCACTTCCCTCTGCTCCTGCCCACCAGTGGAATACAGTCCCCAGAAGGATGTCCACAGGAGAATGTGGCCCTCAATTTCACCACCCCTGATCCTAAAGAATTCAGATAGTTATTAATGAAATAATATAGTTGGTGTTTCAAATCCAAGAACAATGAAGCAGATGTCTCTAACCATACTGACATGGTCATTCATCATCTCCAGCAGTCATGTATTTTGCTTATCATATCTATACGCCGACCTTCTTTCAAAGAAGGCAGAGTGTCTTTTTTTAAAAAAAAAATATTTATTAAGATTTTTAAGGGTTACAAAAAACAAAAGTCACAATAAGAAAAAAAGAAAAAGAAAAAAAGAACACACACAAAAACAAAAGCAAAAAACACAACTAATCTTCCCAACTTATCTTTCATTTGCTTGTTTCCTTGACCTCCTCCCACCTCCCTTTTTTGTATTCTAATTCAATTAACTATTTCAGCAAATCCTTTCCATCTTTTCCAATTTTTGTTCTGTATTTTATCTCAATATAATGTAACTTTACTTTCCCTCCTTTCACCAATTTTTTTAACCTTATTTTAACATTAAAACTAAAATACTTATATATGCTTAACTCCTTATAACATTTCTGCTAAATCCATAAAATATCAAACCACCATTTTTCTATCACTCATTAATTTTGCGGTATTTCTATATATAAACTTTAAATTTTCCAATCTTCTTCCATCAACTCCTCTCCCTGGTTTCGGATTCTGCCAGTCCTTTCCGTCAATTCCATATAGTCCATCAACCTGGAGATCTTATGTCCGAGGCTCTTAACTCTTTTCCAGGTCCCTTCTGCAGATCTTCCTCATATTCTTTAATGCTAGAGAGCAAATCTCGAGAGAACTCCATCCTAACATTACTTTTATTCCTTCTAGACAGTTCAACCAGATTACCATAGTTGAAGCTAGAGTCTATACAGTGTTTCAGGACGTATTTCAAGGTTCCTCCAAATCCAAAGGCCCCCAAAACTTCAGTCTCCTTCAAATCCAAGTCCATGTCCCAAAAGTTAATTAATCCCTGGATAAAGAGATCTTTCCAACTATCCTTCTTCAATCCAAGCCAGGATCCAATCCTCAAAATCTGACTTTTTCTAGATTTAATCATAAAAGGCCTCAATTTATAGTCCTCAATTTGCTTCTGTAGAACTAAGGGTCCCGCTTGTGTTATTTTAGGTTCAAAAACAACGACTTTCTCCTTTTCCTCCACCATTTGTTCTGCCAAGGTAGGTTCCTGTGCCAGGTCCTGAATTATTTCTGTGTTGGTGCTCGCTTTTTGTCTCATATTAGTCACTTTCTGTTCCAAATTATCAGTTTTAAAAGTCATGTCATCCATCTTTTTATGAATCTCTTCCAGCAAATAGTTTGTCTTACATAATGAAGTCAAAATAACTTCTCCTATCAACATTTTAAATAGTCCAAGGTCAATCTTTGGTTCTCAGAATCCTTATCTTGCAGCTGGAGACCTCCCAGTTACACTCCTATAACAATTTCAAAGGCTCCCTCTAGAGGGAAACAGTCTCCACTTGTATCAGTTCTTTCAAGCACAACTCAGGCATTAAATATAGTTTCGATTTTCAGTTACTTTTCCCTCCATCTTAAATGCAGAAGAGGACAATGGAAACAGTATCTTGCTCTTATTTTAGCTAGCTGTCAAATCCGTTCAAAAGAAGGCAGAGTGTCTTGCATAAAGTTTCCAAGCAGTCTTTCATCCAGATAGCTGATAGAGCCAAACCTTTTTAAATGCTACCCTATCTAAGCAAAGTCAAGGTTATTTATTTACTTAGGCAAGTCTGGATTTAAGCCGATCACAAAAGGAAGTCCCTCTTCTGTCTGTGGAAGGCCTTTGATTCAGTGAAGGCAACATTCTGGCAGACTGAGAGAAGAAACTATTTTTGCTTATTCTCCTCTCCGTGTGCAGCCTCCTATGTCCCCTAGAAATCTGCCCCAGGTGAATGGGAAGAGCCTCTGGAACAATGCAGGAGGTGAGCCTGGGAGCTGCAAGGGAGAAGTGAAATGTCCTGAGTGACACTCTACTTTGAGGATGCTACTGCCAATGATGGGATAATCTGTACCCAACTGTCAGCTTCGTTCCAGAGCTGACAGAGGCTGGGAATGAGAGCAGACAAAGAGAGATAAGCACACTGGAATGTGAGCTGAAATGTGAGAGGGAGGAGGGACAGCCTAGCGGCATGGCTTCAGAGAACAGAGAGCAGGCAGCAGATAGCAATGGTAAAGCCACTCCCGAACCTGAGCAGGAGGTGGGGTTGCGGGCTTCACGCCCACCCCACGTGAGCGGGGGCTGGTTTCAGCCCCTGCGAGAGCAGGGGAATCCCGGCCGCGTCGTCCACCCAGCCAGCCAATCGGGTGGCTGGGGGGGCGTGGCCTGCCCTATTTAGGGCCAGCGCGGCCGGGGCTCGCCCTCTTTTTGCTGTAGAGGGGTTTTTCTATCCTTCACCAATGCCTTTTCTTCTGCACCAAAATTAAGAAAATAGTATATTGTTGTTTACTAACTTTATGAGAAATCAATGTTCTGGTACAGTATGTGAACACATTCACTTTTGTTGTGGTGTCATATGTTGAAGACTTTTAAAGGGAAAAAAATGAGGTCTGTTAGAGTAAAATGGATCCTTCAAAAATTATGGTAAATATGTTAGGCTGACATGCACTCAGTAGCCTGTGTGAATTTATTTTCAACCCATCAGCCCATGTCATCAAGATCCTAATTGGGCACTAACTGCTTGGGCAGGTTGGCATGAAATTTAATTTTGCTAATCAGCCCAAGGCAACATTAGCATGAAATAAACAATTTGTGTAGGTTTCATTTTTTTTGTAATGGGCAAAAGATCATCGTCTTGCTTTTGAAGAAATTCTGCTGTTTGAAGCAAAATGTATTTTGGCAAGTGGCATGAAAAATATGCATTAAGGCTAAAGTAATGTCAAATCTGTTCTCAGCAGTTCATTTCATTTTCACTCTCTCTCTCTCTATTTACTCTCAGGCAGCTAACTGCATCCCAAGTCTTACTGAACATTATGAGCCTTCTTTGTGCTAATGCACAGAATGAAATTCCAGGAAATGCAACACTTTCCCTTTCTGTAATCATTAAAAACTAGACCCCTTCCCCTCAATACTTAAGACTAGAGTACATATATTGGATGGAATCTTATAGTTTATAATTTTGGCAAGGGGTGTTTTAAGTATCGTAACAAGAGGTTGTTTCATCCCCCATACTGACTTAAGTATTTATTTATTGCTAAATAAAATAAGGCACTCTATAAATAAATAAAAAAATATTAATTATCATCACACACACACACACACACACACACACACACAAACATTTGGTTACAGTGGCTCTTTTCATTGCAACATGGCAACAAGGAGAAAGCTGTATTCAGTAATTGTGAGATAAATATTCCACTGAAAATATGGTGCTTCCCTTTTTAACGTTTCATTTCCTTTTTGTTCCTCCACTGACGTATGACTGCTAGAGTTTTAGATTTGTTGTTTTTTTAATATAATTTTTATTAAGTTTTCCATTTTAACAATCCAATCAGATCACATTAAATATTCCAAATTATACAAATACATATCATAAAGTCCAAATATTTTGCCAAATTATAAATTATTGTTGGGGCTTCTCATGTTTCAAGTTCAGTGGGGTCCAATCATCTTATGGTTCTACTGCCTTAAGTTTCCAATAGTTCTTTCTTTAAATCTTCCTGCTGTTATCCTTCTTTCTTTCATAGCCTCTGAGTTGTTTCCACAGGCGACCTGAAGTGAGCTATAACATGCTTCTGTGTGAACTTTGTATGACTCTCTCTTTTTTTTTTTTTGCAGCTGGTAAGTCTTTTATTTTCAGTATGACCTCACACGCTGGTGTTTATGCCGAATCGATCCAAAAGTAATAATAATAATAATAATAATAATAATAATAATAATAATAATAATAATTTATTAATTATACCCCGCCCATCTGGCTGGACTTCCCCAGCCACTCTGGGCGGCTTCCAAGAAATATCAAATACTGTAATAACCTCAAACATTAAAAGCCTCCCTAAACAGGGCTGCCTTCAGATGTCTTCTAAAAGTCTGGTAGTTGTTGTTCTCTTTGACATCTGGTGGGAGGGCGTTCCACAGGGAGGGCGCCACTACTGAGAAGGCCCTCTGCCTGGTTCCCTGTAACTTGGCTTCTCACAGTGAGGGAACCGCAAGAAGGCCCTCGGTGCTGGACCTCAGTGTCCGGGTAGAACGATGGGGGTGGAGACGCTCCTTCAGATATACTGGACCGAGGCCGTTTAGGGCTTTAAAGGTCAGCACCAACACTTGTGCTCGGAAACATACTGGGAGCCAATGTAGGTCTTTCAAGACCGGTGTTATATGGTCTCGGCGGCCACTCCCAGTCACCAGTCTAGCTGCCGCATTCTGGATTAGTTGTAGTTTCCGGGTCACCTTCAAAGGTAGCCCCACGTAGAGCACATTGCAGTAGTCCAAGCGGGAGATAACCAGAGCATGCACCACTCTTGCGAGGCAGTCCGCAGGCAGATAGGGTTGCAGCCTACGTACCAGGTGGAGCTGGTAAACAGCTGCCCTGGACACAGATTTGACCTGTGCCTCCATGGACAGCTGTGAATCCAAAATGACTCCCAGGCTGCGCACCTGGTCCTTCAGGGGCACAGTTACCCCATTCAGGACCAGGGAATCCTCCACACCTGCCCGCCTCCTGTCCCCCAAAAACAGTAATTCTGTCTTGTCAGGATTCAACCTCAATCTGTTAGCCGCCATCCATCCTCCAACCGCCTCCAGACACTCACACAGGACCTTTGCCGCCTTCACTGGTTCTGATTTAAAAGAGAGGTAGAGCTGGGTATCATCCGCATACTGATGAACACCCAGCCCAAACCCCCTGGTGATCTCTCCCAGTGGCTGCATGTAGATGTTAAAAAGCATGGGGGAGAGGACAGAACCCTGAGGCACCCCACAAGTGAGAGCCCAGGGCTCTGAGCACTCATCCCCCACCACCACTTTCTGAACACGGCCCAGGAGGAAGGAGCGGAACCACTGTATGACAGTGCCCCCAGCTCCCAGCCCCTCAAGACGGTCCAGAAGGATGTTATGGTTGATGGTATCAAATGCCGCTGAGAGATCCAGCAGAACTAGGAAACAGCTCTCACCTTTGTCCCTAGCCCGCTGGAGATCATAAACCAGTGCGACCAAGGCAGTTTCAGTCCCATGATGAGGCCTGAATGGAAGGGATCCAAATGGTCCGCTTCTTCCAGGAGTGCCTGGAGTTGTTCAGCAACCACTCGCTCAATCACCTTGCCCAAGAATGGAAGATTTGAGACTGGACGATAGTGTTAGGATATTTCCATTCCACCTTAAAAGGGAGCAGGCTTTGTGAGTCACAGAGTCTGCATATTTCCTGTTCAGTGGAAGTATATGTTTTGTCTATTGCTTTCGTTCTCTCTCTGTGTCTGAACATTGAAGCAGGCAGTCATGTTTTTTTCTTTGTTCTGACCAACGCTGAATAAACTTGTAAATATGCTCTCCTGAGTGCGTCTTTCGCTGTGCGAACTCTGCTGATAGAGCGTGCACCAGCTCTGGAATGTGGCAAGCTATTTCTGAAGCTCGTGTCGCTAATTGACTGATACTATATCTACGGGAGATCGATGGATCGTCCGGAATCGACGTGGGATCATGATGGCCTTTGTCTCCCTGGCAGTATCCCAACAATAGGTTTCGGGCCCAGCTTCACGGCACTTACAGGAGAGTAAGACTGCGACAGACTGCTGAGGTATGTGTGGAAAAGTCAAGGCTTTTCGTTGCCGTGGCAAAGTCTCTTTGAACTCCGGCCGGCTAATTGCCCTGGGAGTCGTGCCAAGCAGGCCTCAAGATTTATGAGTTGCTGAGATAAGAAAGCATAAAGGCTCACAGCTCAAGTGAATAGCTGAGATGGATCTTTTACAATCCTCAGAAGCTGCTCCGTGTCCACCAAAGCTAAGTGGCCACAACTATCAGACCTGGGCAAGGTACTGTGAGGGCCAGATGAGAAGGCTTGGAGTGTGGAATACAATTTCTGAGGACCCCCCAGCCTCTGTGACAGATGAATGGAAGGCACAGGATTCAAGAGCCATGGGGATAATTTTGCTCTCAGTAGCTCCTGAAGAGTTAATCACCCTGGCTGGCAAGGCCAGTGCCCGTGAGACGTGGGATGGGCTTAAAGCCTGTCATCTCCGACAAGAGGCTGGGTCTGTGTTGCTTTACTTCAGAAAGCTGCACAGGAAGCGTTTGGGGCCAGGGGAAGACCTTAGAGCCCACGTTTTACATTTGCAGCATCTCAGACAGGAATTGACTCAGAGAGGTTTCAATATGCCTGAGCCACTGTTTGCAATTCTTATCCTGGACTCCCTGGATGAAAGCTACCATGCCGTGGCAAGTCAGCTGGCGACTCTACCTGCACAAGACCTCACTGCCACAAAGGTCTTGGCGACCTTGCAAAACGAATACAATAGAAGGAAGGCAGCTGAGTCGGCTTGTGCGCTTCAGGGGGAGCAATGTGGGACAGCATTCCAGCCTCCAGGGGGAGCCAAAGCGTTGGCAGCTGTGAAGTGCTGGAATTGTGGGACCCAAGGTCACACTCAGAAGTTTTGTCCAAAGACTGGAAATAAACAAAGGAAGAAGCCAGCAGATGGCCAGAAGCAGGGGGGGGGGGGTTGGAAAGCCCAAGCCAGGGGAAAACAAGGCTTTGTTTGCTGGCACTGCTTCTCCAAAAGCCGAAGGCAAGTTTGATGGCCAGGAGCAGGGGGGTAAGCAGCAAAAGCCCACGCCAGTGGAAAACAAGGTTTTGCTTGCTGGAAAAGCTGCTCCAAAGGCCAAGGCCAGGTTTGTTGTGGATTCTGGCGCATCAAAGCACATTGCCAACGACCGGCATCTCTTTATCTCCTTCACACCTCAAGATGGTGAGATCCACCAGGCTAATGGAAAGACGTTGCGAATTGCAGGAGTCGGAACTGTGAAACTGGCAAGTCTGCACACGACCATCAAAGATGTACTTTATGTTCCAGATTCTGCAGACAATTTGCTCAGTGTCCCACAGCTGACTGGGCATGGCTTTGAGATTTCCTTCAAGAGGAGCGTCTGTGTCATCAGGAAAGGCAAAGAGGACATTTTGCATGCAAAGTTTATAGATGGTTTGTTCTGTATAACTTATGATGACAATGGTGCTGCTGTGTCTAATGTTGATTCTTGTTGTGTTGCACAAACTAACAAAGTTCTTCATGCAGGATGCATTCACGAGGCACACAGAAGGTTTGCTCACATGTCTTGGCAGGCACTGGCCAAGATGCCTGAGTTGGTTCAGGGTTTGAACATCAAGCCCTGTAAGTTTCACATGAAATGTGTATCTTGTGCAGAGAACAAGGTGAAGGTTGCTCCAAAAGGCAAGGAGTCTAGCAGGCAGGCTTCCAAACCCTACCAGCTAGTCCACGCAGACCTGGTTGGTCCACTTGCGCCCTCTTTGGGTGGAGCAAGGTACTTCATGGTTCTAATTGATTCTTTTTCCAGGTACATTCATGTGTTTATGCTCGAGCAGAAATCGCAAGCATTTCCTAGGTTCAAGGCATTCTGTGCTTGGTTGGAGAATGCTCACAGTAAACGTATCGGCTGTTTGTTTACTGATCGAGGTGGGGAGTTCACTTCTCAGCAGTTTGAAGCTTTCCTGACTGAGAAGGAAATCCAGCATGACCTTTCAACGCCTAGATCGCCATGGCAGAATGGACTTGCTGAGCGAGCAAGCCAGACATTGCTTCAAGGCCTTAAAACCTTGTTGCATGATGCCAATCTCCCTGAGAAGTTTTGGGGGGAGTCTTTGTCAACGTTTGTTTATTCCTATAACAGGAGACTGTCATCACCTATTGGTTGTACTCCCTATGAGAAGATGTTTGGTAAGAAACCTTACGTTAAGGACATGAGAATCTTTGGTTCTGACATGTGGGTACACACCCCACAGAGCAACAAGCTTGGGAAGCGTGGGGCACATGGTTTGTTCATGGGGTACGAAAAAGGTTCATACAGGGTATGGATGACTGACTCTAAGTCCATTAAGTTCACAAAGAGTGTTGAGTACAATCCTAAATGGGGGGGGGGGGGATGTGGGAATTTTCCAGAGTTACCCAGAGGAGGATGAAGGTGATGTGAAAAAAGCAGATGATGTTGAGGTTTGGTTGATGCAAACCCAGCAGACACACCGATGGTGACAGGTTACCAGGTAGATAGTACTGCTGAAGCGTTTTCTGACACTACGCTGTACAGATGCATTCTAGGCAAGCTGAATTTCATTGCTAGATGTTCAAGACCTGACATAGCTGTAAGCACTAACCTGCTTAGCAGACACGCCAACAATCCTACTGTTCAGGATTGGAAAGCTCTGAAGCGCATAGCCCGCTATTTGAAAGGGACTTTGCACTACAGGCTGAGGTTCACCAGTCAGAAGACTGGAGGTCTTGAAATCTTTGCAGATGCAGAAGGGGCCACTAGGGGCGCATCAGAAGATGGCTGACAATAACATCTCTCCGACCCACATGAGGTAATTAAGAGGCTGTGATGGGAGTAAACAGCCTCCCTGCCCCCCAAGCCTGTGGGGGGGACTGCCCTTGCCTGCTGTGCCCTATACCAGTGTTTCCCAACCTTGGGCCTCCAGCTGTTTTTGAACTACAACTTCCATCATCCCTGACTAGCAAGACCAGTGGCAAGGGATGATGGGAATTGTAGTCCAAAAACAGCTGGAGGCCCAAGGTTGGGAAACACTGCCCTATACCACCCCCGAATTTGTGGGGGTGGGGGCACTAGGCAGAAAGCCCTCCTGTGGATCTCGGCGCTCCTGGACGCTGTCTCTGGTCCACGCCCCTAGCTGCAGTAACTTCAAAAGAAACAATTAGGAGGAAGAGAATGCACATATTTCAAGGAAGAAGGGGGAGTAAAGACTGCTAACTGAAGAGATCTCTGATAAACAAGACGGGTCGGAGGAACAAGAATAAATCATGACAAGACACACCAAGGCTCGGTATGTTCGGCAAGGACTGGATGTGGGAGGAGGAAAAACTTTCATTTCTTTTCTCTATGTGATTAACCAAGAAGCCCCCCACCACCACCACCACCACCACAAGTCACAAGTCAGAAATGTCGTTTAAATGACTTAAGCTGTGGATTTAAGACTGTGTGGAGATAATTTTCTAACCAAAGCATGTTTTAAGAAGATCGTGGAAAGTATAAGAGCTTTGGAATGACGCAGTAAAAAATACCGTCGCCATTTTGGCAAGTTCTGTCGGAAGACTTAAGCCTGGGAGGAGGAACAGAGTTGTTTTTATATTGTGGGTCAGCCTCCTCAGGGGGGCTTAAGAGCGACAGATTTGCAAGATTAATGATGGAAAGAGTGATGTTATTTATGAAAGCGATGATATATGGAAACCATCTTGATATGAGGATTGGACGAACGGAAAATTCACACAGGAATATAATTGGTGCTTACCTGCTTAAGGAGATTATCAGAAGAGATCATAAAGGGAAAAAAGAAAAATATACGAACAAGATGAGATGTGGAAACAGCAAGATAAGACTGGATAGAATTATGAACATTATTTGGACAGATTTGTGGATATTAACGCAGTAGTAAGAAGATGATCAGAATCCCCCCTCGGACTTGAAATATGGGTCCCCTCAACAAAATTTAAAATTCGGCTTTGTAATTCGGATTTTATGTGATGTGATTTGATTTGATTTGATTTGATTGGTCAGTTAATAAAAATTATTTTTTTTTAAAAAAAAGAAATCTTTGCAGATGCTAGTTTTGGAAGTGACACCACGGATGGTAAAAGCACTTCTGGAGTATGCTACATGTACAACCACTGTCTGTTTGACTGGTTGTGCAAAAAGCAGATGACAGTAAGCCTAAATTCCTGTGAAGCAGAACTCAATGCTCTGTCATTTTCACTCATGGATTGTGAATGGTTGATGCAACTGTTTCAGGACATCAGAGTTTCTGTGAAATGTCCTATACAAGTGTATCAAGACAATAGATCCTGTTTGGCTTTGCTAAACTCATAGAGTTGCAAGCAAAGAACCAAGTACTTGCAGATTAAGCTACATCGTGCAAGAGAGTGTATTCAGAAAGGATTCATTCAGGTGTCCTACATGCCAGGAAATGAAATTCCTGCTGATCTGTTGTCTAAGGTTGTTAACAGAGAACAACTTAAGGCTTATGTACAGAGGTTGCAATTGGGTTGAACCACAGGTACTACAGGTTACACGGAAAGGGGAGGATGTTAGGATATTTCCGTTCCACCTTAAAAAGGGAGCAGGCGGTTGTGTGTCACAAGCCTGCATACTTCCTGCTCACAGGGAGTTTCCGATTTGTATATAGCTTTTGTTCTGGCTGCTTCCTCGACATTGAAGCAAGCAGTCATGTTTTTCCTTTGTTCTAACCAACGTTGAATAAAGCTGTACATACACTCTCCTGGGTGAATCTTCTGTTGTAGAAACTCTGCGAAAAGGGCGTGCACGAGTCCTGGAATGTGTCTGAGGCTTGTGTCGCTAATTGACTGATGCTGTTCCGATGGGAGTCTGGAAATCGTCCAGAGACGACGATGGAGGCCTACCTGATGAGGCTGCCTGATGCCTCTGTGTGCTGGTCCC
Organism: Podarcis erhardii; assembly: GCF_964252035.2. Lineage (NCBI taxonomy): Eukaryota > Metazoa > Chordata > Lepidosauria > Squamata > Lacertidae > Podarcis > Podarcis erhardii. The sequence continues at coordinate 6,592,667 of NC_138506.1, read as the reverse complement.
GGGGGGAGGTTACCATGAGGCATGGTCAGCGTTCGGTCCTGGGTTAAGGGTCTGGAGACTGTCCACCAAGGGACTGGGCTGACTGGCCTTTATTTCCTCTGAGGCCAGGGGCGGTCCCGGCCCACAGGTGACCCGCCTCTCCTGGCCTTAAGGCAAGCACTCCTCCTCAGAGAACTTAGTTCCCTCCGCCTCTCTGCCCTGAGCCTCTGCAGCTCAGGAGAGGCTAGAGGGTTATTGGACCCAGGAGCAGCTTCACCTTCCCCTGACAGGGCTGGGAGAGGCGCACCTGCAGGCAATGGGCCCTCAATCACCTCCGGAGCCAGAGTGGTTGCATCTGGTGTCTGCTCCTGAGGATCCGGCACAGGTGCAGGGCCTTCAGATTCAAGCCCCTGCCCCAGCTCAGCCAGCCCTGGAGGCGGGGACTCCTGTGCAGGCTGGGACTCCTCAGGTTCAGCTTCTGAATCAGACTCCCAGGCCATCACACTCTGACTCCCTGGCAGTATCCCAACAGACAGGGGGTTGGACTAGATGGCCCTTGCGATCTCTTCCAGCTCTATTATTTTATGATTCTATGACACTAGCAAGTACACTGCACTGTTCCATTTGATAGATATTGTTGCTATTTTTTAAGCTAAAGGTTATGTATAGCTGCCATCTATTAGTCTTTGAGCAAGTGTGGTGTAGTGGTTAAGAGCGGTGGACTCGTAATCTGGTGAGCTGGGTTTGCTTCCCCGCTCCTCCACATGCAGCTCCTCACAGGGTGTCTGGGGGGGAGGGAAAGGAGATTGTTAGGTGTTTTGAGACTCCTTAAGGGGAGTGAAAGGCGGAATATCAAGTCCAAACTCTTCTTCCAAACTCTTTGTAATAGTGACATTTCCCGTAAATATGCTGAGACACAACCGAATAATGTTATAGATTTCAATGGGATTCATGGAAGGGCCAAGTTTATTCTGCAGTTTAAATGAATGGGGCATGGAAGTGTTTAACTGGTTCTTGAGCAAGGCCAAAACCTTGGGGAAGGAATCTTCAGTCCCTGTAGCAAACAGCAGTCTTGTGACTGCAGGCAGCTGCTCAGTGAGGAAACAGAAACTAACAAGGGGAAGGTGAGGTTGCCTCTGGGTCCAGTAACCCTCCAGCCTCTCCAGAGCTGCAGAGGCTCAGGGTAGAGAGGTGGAGGGAACTAAGTTCTCACAGGAGGAGTGCTCGCCTTAAGGCAGGGAGAGGCGAGTCACCCGTGGGCCGGGACCGCCCTAGGCCTCAGAGGAGATAAAGGCCAGACAGCCCAGTCCCAGGTTGCGGAAGCAACATCGTTGGAAGCCTGTTCCTGCCAGCACCCTGACCTGCTCTCCCAGAGTTCCTGACCATGCCCAGCCCCTTGCCTTGGACCCCGCTTTGCCCTCGAAGGACTGACTCCAGATCCTTGACCCAGGACCAGACTCAGACCACGCCGCATGGCAACCCCCCCCCCCCCCGGGACCAGCACAGACACCCTTTGAGGTGGGTGGGGCTGAGAGACTTCAGAGAGAACTGTGACTAGCCCAAGGTCACCCAGCAGCTGCATGAGGAGGAGCGGCGAAGCAAACCCAGCTCACCAGATTATGAGTCCACCACCCATAACCACCACACCACACCTGAAGTGCCTTTCCCAGTTGTCAATAATGCCCTGTTGTTATCATTTTTAAAATATTAGTATTATTATGGCACCTAAAGCCTGAAATATCTTCCTAAAAGATAAGACAAATGTTTAGGGAAAGTTGTTATGAAAGGAGGAATGAAGAATGTAAGTTCTCTGCATTATGCTTTCAGGTCTCCATATGATGAGCATGTGGACAGACAGAGGAGAAGGCTGCATGAGGTTGATAGTTAATTGCAGGATGACCTCTGCAAAAGAAAGTTGTGCATATTTGATCTTTGTGACTGTTAAGTAAATGTTTAAATTATAGTTTTTTAATATCCAACCCAAGCTCTGACTTTCTCAGTTCTCCCTTCACCTGTGTGTATCCTGCTAGTTCTATCCATTTTGCCTTTCTCTTGACACAAATGTATATAAAATCATACAGGAAAATGTTAAATGATCAGCTTTAATGCAGTGTCTCTGTCTCTACCTTTCTGTGCAATTGCTCAATAATGTCACTAAGAAAGCTTTATATATTGGAGTGGTCTCTTTTATTGGAACAATTTCCCAAAGTAAATTCTAAAGGGGTGCATAATGACCAGTGGGCCAGAATTTTTGTCCCAATAATATTTTTATTTTTTTCCTGTGGCCATCACTAAATCTTCATGCAGTTAACTCCACAGTTTAATCTCTCAAGGAGTAAAGTGGCACTTCCTTTTACTGGGTGCCCCTGAGGTCAGTATTATGGGAGAGGGACGAAAAGTTCTCTCTATCCACTTTATCTTCTTAATTTTTTAAACCTCTATCATGTCTGCTCCCCACTTAGTCACCTTTTATAGACGGAACATTTCCAAACACTTCAGCCTTTTCTCAAAGGAAAAGCACTGTTACCCCGTAATCATTTGGTTGCCCAATTCTAGATGTAAGAGCAATCTGGTTGCCCAATCTATCACCCTGTTGATCACCAGGGTTGATTTGGCTGATCAGACTGGCAAGAAATGTGTCTGCCATCTCCATCACTGTGCATCCCTCCCTATGCCACACACTCCATGGAAGAGAACGACCATCCCATACAGAGTGAGAACACCCTCTTCTGCACTTTTCCCAGCTATGCCAAAACTGTACATGGTATTTCAAATGGGACCACACTTTAGAACTGTACAGGGACATTACAATACTGACCATTTCATTTTCAGTTCCTTTTTCAATAGTCTCCAGCATGGAATTTGGTTTGCCAACATAGCCACTATACTGCTCAGCACTGATTCCAGATCATACATGAATAAATGAAATAATAGCGGTTCTGATCCTTGTGGGACCCAACTGCTCACTTTCTTTCACTGGGAGAACTGTCCATTTGTTCCAACTTCCTGTCGCTTGACCAATTTGTAATCCCCCATTGGGCCCAATCTTTGGTCCCATGGCTGGTAAGATTACTCTCAGTAGTCTGGTGAGGTTTCTAATCAAAAACCCCTTTGGAAGTCCAAGCATATCATGTCTAATAGCTCACCCTCATGCAGGTGCTTGTAACCCTTCTCAAGGAACTCCAAAATGTTGGCGAGCAGGACTTCCTTTTGCAGGAAAGCTATGGAATGCACATGATATTTCAAACAGTGGCTCATTACGCACTCATCCTTGCGGTGCATGAGTGCGCGTCCTCTGCACCCTCCCAGTGCAAACAATCAAAAAGGGACAAGAGCAAGTGCAAGGATTGTTGATGGAAGGTGATCTCTTCCGATTAAGTATATCTCTTGGCCTGTGGGAATGGGAATTATCGGATGTTTCTGAGGCATATGACATCACATTAAAAATCAGGTGTAACCACCACTTAATCCTGTTATAAGGCAATTGAGGAAAAGCAATATTCTAGCATTGCAAAAGAATACAAGTATGCCATCAGTTCTAAGGGCAAAATGAGACTGCGAAACACTAGATTGCCACAGGGACTTGCAGCAGGGCAGCAGTTGTGACCTCCTGGTGGGAAAAGCACCACAGGGGCCAAATTTGGATTGGTACCACAGTGAAAGGGAAGAATGGGCTTCAGCCTTCGCCCTGGCACTTTTTAAAAAACAATAATTATAATAATAATTCTTATTATTTATTAGATTTTTAAGCTGCTCTCCTCAACAAAGTGGGCTCAGAGCAGCAGTGGCATAGCGTGGAGGGTGCCGGCTGCACCGGGCGCAACATCTGGGGGGGCGCGCTCGCCGCCTCCAGAGTCGCCGAAGAGCCTCAGGCGCAGGCTGTAGCAGAGCCCCATGTCTCGCGGAACTGACGAGCTGTGCGCGCGTCCGGGCTGAAGGCGTCCGGCAGGCAGCAGCTCTCAGCACTCGCCGTGGTCCCCGTGCATCAGGGCCGCGGAGGGCACGCCAGGCAGCCCCTCCTCACAGCCCCGCTGCTGCTGCTGCAGCTGCTGGGCCATGTTGCATTTTCCTCGCCTCTCTACCCTCCTCCTCCTCCGGGCAAGCGGCGTCGTTTGGGCGGCAGCGCCAGCGGCAACTCGCCTCAGATCACCTGACACGGACCCGCCCCCGCCGCCGCCATGGCTACCTTACCGTAAATACCCCAGCCCAGACAGCAGCAAGAAGAAGCTGGCAGCGGCGGCAGGTTAGGGGTTACGGGGCGCAAATTACTTATAATAATAATAATAATTTATTATTTGTACCCCGCCTATCTGGCTGGGTTTCCCCAGCCACTCTGGGCGGCTTCCAACAGAGATAAAAAATACACTAAAATGTCACATATTAAAAACTTCCCTGAACAGGGCTGCCTTCAGATGTCTTCTGAATGTCAGGTAGTTGTCCATCGCCTTGACATCTGATGGGAGGGCATTCCACAGGGCGGGCGCCACCACCGAGAAGGCCCTCTGCCTGGTTCCCTGCAACTTGGCCTCTCGCAGTGAGGGAACCGCCAGAAGGCCCTCGGAGCTGGACCTCAGTGTCCGGGCAGAACGATGGGGGAGGAGACGCTCCTTCAGATATACTGGACCGAGGCCATTTAGGGCTTTAAAGGTCAGCACCAACACTTTGAATTGTGCTCGGAAACGTACTGGGAGCCAATGTAGGTCTTTCAAGACCGGTGTTATATGGTCTCGGCGGCCGCTCCCAGTCACCAATCTAGCTGCCGCATTCTGGATTAGTTGTAGTTTCCGGGTCACCTTCAAAGGTAGCCCCACGTAGAGCGCATTGCAGTAGTCCAAGCGGGAGATAACCAGAGCATGTACCACTCTGGCGAGACAGACCGCAGGCAGATAGGGTCTCAGCCTACGTACCAGATGGAGCTGGTAAACAGCTGCCCTGGATACAGATTTGACCTGTGCCTTCATGGACAGCTGTGAGTCCAAAATGACTCCCAGGCTGCGCACCTGGTCCTTCAGGGGCACAGTTACCCCATTCAGGACCAGGGAATCCTCCACACCTGCCCGCCTCTTGTCCCCCAAAACCAGTACTTCTGTCTTGTCAGGATTCAACCTCAATCTGTTAGCCGCCATCCATCCTCCAACCGCTTCCAGACACTCACACAGGACCTTTACCGCCTTCACTGGTTCTGATTTAAAAGAGAGGTAGAGCTGGGTATCATCTGCATACTGATGAACACCCAGCCCAAACCTCCTGATGATCCCTCCCAGCGGCTGCATGTAGATGTTGAAAAGCATGGGGGAGAGGGCAGAACCCTGAGGCACCCCACAAGTGAGCGGCCAGGGGTCTGAACACTCATCCCCCACCACCACTTTCTGAACACGGCCCAGGAGGAAGGAGCGGAACCACTGTATGACAGTGCCCCCAGCTCCCAGCCCCTCAAGACGGTCCAGAAGGATGTCATGGTCGATGGTATCAAACGCCGCTGAGAGATCCAGCAGAACTAGGAAACAGCTCTCACCTTTGTCCCTAGCCCGCTGGAGATCATAAACCAGTGCGACCAAGGCAGTTTCAGTCCCATGATGAGGCCTGAATCCCGACTGGAAGGGATCCAAATGGTCCGCTTCTTCCAGGCGTGCCTGGAGTTGTTCAGCAACCACTCGCTCAATCACCTTGCCCAAGAATGGAAGGTTTGAGACTGGGCGATAATTGGCCATCGTGGCCGCATCTAAAGATGGTTTTTTAAGAAGCGGTTTAATAACCGCCTCTTTCAGCGGGTCTGGGAAGGCTCCCTCACGGAGGGAAGCATTCACCACCCCACGAAGCCCATCGCTCAGTCCTTCCCGGCTAGCTTTTATAAGCCAGGATGGGCAAGGATCCAGGAGACAGGTGGTTGGCTTCACTCGTCCAAGCAGCCTGTCCACATCCTCGGAGGTAACAGATTGAAATTGATCCCACACAACTTGACCAGACAGGACTCTAGCACTCTCCCGCCCCGGCCCTGCTCCCACGGTGGAGTCTACTTCTTCCCGAATCTGAGCGATTTTATCTGCAAAAAAATTTGCAAAATCATTGCAGGAGAACATGTGGCCCGTACTGGGCCCCGATGTTACAGGTGGTTCCGCTAAATTGTGAACCACCTGAAAGAGTCTCCTGCTGCTGTTTTCTGCAGATGCAATAGAGGCGGTGAAGAAAGTCTTCTTCGCTGTCGCTATCGCCACTTGGTAGGCTCGACATTGAGCTCTAACCCGTGTCCGGTCAGATTCAGAATGAGTTATCCGCCACCGGCGCTCTAGCCGTCTCAACGATTGTTTCATTGCCCTCAGATCCGTGGAAAACCACGGGGCTCTCCGGGCTTCATGCAATCGGAGAGGGCGCTTCGGAGCCAAACAGTCAATAGCCCTGGTTAACTCCACATTCCAGCGGGCCACCAGGGAATCAGCTGAAAGGCCATCAACATGGGATAAAGCATCCCCAACCACTCTCTGGAAACCATTTGGATCCATTAAGTGGCGGGGGCGGACCATCCGAATCAGTCCCACCTCCCTGCAGAGGGGATGGGTCGCAGAGAAGTCCAGTTGCACCAGGAAGTGGTCTGACCATGGCACTTCTTTCGTTTCGCTTTTACTTAGTGTCAGATCACCAACATCCATAGAGGTAAACACCAGGTCCAAGGCATGTCCGCGGCTATGGGTTGGGCCTGACTTATTCAGGGACAGCCCCATGGAGGCCATGCTTTCCACGAAGTCCCGAGCGGCCCCTTGTAAGGTCGTGTCGGCATGGATGTTAAAATCCCCTAGGACGACCAAGCTAGGTGTCTCCAGGAGAACATCCGCCACGACCTGAAGCAGCTCGGGCAGGGAATCCTTGGTGCAGCGGGGAGGTCGGTACACCAAAAGGAATCCTGTACTGCCCCTATTGCCCAACTTCCAGAACATGCACTCAGAAAACTGGGTCTTCCCAATAGGATGCCCAATAGGACTTGCCTTGCCCCGGGTGCTGACAACCCACACTACGTCGCTGCAGAGCAGTGTACAACATCAGAAATTCAATAAAACAGATAGATTAAAAGACAATTCGACTCCAATAACTGAGGCACCCTGATTACCAGCTACTAGCCCAGCAAGGGTAAGGATAAAAGGGGAAGAGGGAAAGGACCAACAGGAAGAGGGAAAGAGTGAGAAGAAAATAAAAAGGGATGGGGAAGTGAAAGGTAAAAATAAAACCATTGCTGCCCTCTGTGGAGTTTGGTGGTTAATGGGTTAACCTCTGGTATGCCCTGTGCCTGGGAGGGACTTCTACGGGAAGTCACGCAATTCCTTTGTCTGTGGAGAAAGATACGATGTGTTCTAGCTCTGATGGAGTTTGCTGCTTTTGCTTGTAAATAAACGCTGTAGAATAGAAGTACAGTGTTTGGACTCTCTTTTCCTTCTCCTTCCACACGAAGGCAACCATTGCTACTCTGCTATTCTGCCTTAGGTGAAGTTTTCCCAGAAGATTGCGCAGAGGGAAAAGCAGTGTTTTGTGCGCAGGGAAACGCACTGGACAGGCAGAAGTTCCAAGACCCTCAACCTTAGGACTGGTGAAACAACTCAGTCTTACAAGCTCTACAGAACAGAGATCTTCTTCTTCTTCTTTGGCGATCACTCGTAGCCAAGTAAGATTGTCTTCCATAAAAACGGTTTTAACCATGAGTCCGTAAGCGACTGTGGAGGCCAGTTCTGGACCCACATGTCCTTCCACAGTGGGGACATTGGTTCCCAGGCAGGAGTTTATCACGGTGTGGATTTGCCAAGCGTGCCTTCCTCTTAGCACGTTTCTCCCTTGCATCCTGAGTTCGAGTGACTTCAAAGTCCATGACACCTTTGATAAAGGCTGTTCTACAACTGGAGCACTTGCAGGCCAGTGTTTCCCAGTTGTCAGTGTTTATACCACATTTTTTAAGATTTGCCTTGAGACAGTCTTTAAACCTCTTTTGTTGATCACCAGCATTACGCTTTCCATTTTTAAGTTCGGAATAGAGTAGTTGCTTTGAAAGACGATAATCAGGCATCTGCACAACATGACCAGTCCAACAAAGTTGATGTTGAAGAATCATTGCTTCAACACTGGTGATCTTTGCTTCATCCGGTACACTGATATTAGTTCGCCTGTCTTCCCAAGTGATGTGTAAGATTTTTCGGATACACCGTTGATGGAATCTTTTGAGAAGTTGGAGATGGCATTTGTAAGTGGTCCATGTTTCACAAGCATACAGTAAGGTTGGTAGTACAATAGCTTTGTAAACAAGCATTTTGATTTCCCTGCAAATATCCCGGTCCTCAAACACTCTGCACTTCAATCGGGAGAAAGCCGCACTTGCAGAGCTCAGGCGATGCTGGATTTCGGCGTCATTGTTGACCCTTGTGGAAAGATAACTGCCTAGGTAGGAGAAGTGATGGACATTTCCCAACGTTACACCACTGATCTGAATTTGTGGTGCTGCAGAGGAGTTATTTTGTACTTGTTGGTGCAGCACTTTGGTTTTTTGGATGTTGAGCGACAGGCCAAGCTTTTTGTAAACTTCTGTGAAGATATTTAGGATGGTTTGGAGGTCATCCTCTGAGCGTGCACACACTACGTTGTCATCAGCATACTGAAGCTCTATGACGGAAGTTACGGTAACCTTACTCTTTGCTTTCAGCCTGCTCAGATTGAAGAGCTTTCCATCTGTTCAATATATGATTTCTACTCCGGTGGGGAGATGCCTTTCAACAAAGTGTAGGATCATGGCAATGAAAATACTGAATAGAGTTGGGGCAATAACACAACCCTGTTTAACACCTGATCCCACTGTGAATGGTTCACTTTGAGAGCCATTGTTATCTGTGATTGTTGCTGTCATATTATCATGGAGGAGCCGAAATATATTTACAAATTCATCTGGGCAGCCAATTTTCAGAAGGACAGTCCACAGGGCATTACAATTTACAGTGTCTAAAGCCTTAGTCAGGTCGATAAACGCCATATACAGGGGTTGGTTTTGCTTTGCTCTCTGCATTTTTCCTGAAGTTGTTGAGCAGTCAAAATCATGTCCACTGTCCCCCTAGAATCACCTCGGATATTGTTAAGAGACGGTTTGCTAAGATCCTTGCAAGAATTTTACCGACCACAGCTAATAGAGAGATGCCTCGATAGTTTCTGCAATCAGTTCTGTCACCTTTTTTAAAGAGATTGATAATTTTGGCATCCCTGAAGTCTACTGGGATCGCTTCTCTCAGATTTTTTCGATGAGCTTGTGAAGTTGTTGTGCAAGTTCAATTCCACCCACTTTGAAGATTTCAGCAGGTATCCCATCAGGTCCACTGGCTTTGTTGTTTTTCACTTGGTTAATAGCTGTATACAACTCTCCCAGATATGGAGATACTGCAAGCTCATCTCTAATTTGTTTTTGCGGGATTTGTGAGAGGACCTCAGCAGCTATGGGGGAGTTGCGGTTAAGGAGCTGTTGGTAGTGCCCTTTCCAGCACAGTGCAATAGCTTCTTTATCTTTTAGAAGTGTGGTACCATCTGCTGAGCGTAGGGGGCATATGCCATGATTTATTGGTCCATAGATGGTCTTTGTGGCTTTAAAGAAACTCTGTGCATCATGAGTGTCGGCTAAGTGCTGGATCTCTTGAGCTTTTTCTTATCCACCAGTTGTTTTTTAGTTCTCTTGTTCTTACCATTGGCATAGGTGTTTTTTTCTTAGTGGCACAGTTTCTATCTCATTGCCAGATCTGAAATGGCTTCCTTTTCTTATCAATCGTGCGTTCAATCTCACTGTCATTCTCATCAAACCAGTCCTGGTGTTTCTTGGTTTGGTATCTAATAGTTTGTTCACAGACTGCAATAATGGATGTTTTTAGCTTGGTCCAGTGTTCCTCGATGTTATCAGGGAATTCTGAAAGCAGATGGTCCTTAAGAGTTGTTTGGAAGCAATCCCGCTTAATGGGATCTTGAAGGGCTTGAGTGTTCATTTTGCGCCTTGGTTTCCTTCCCTGAAGCCTGCATTGAGGTATAATCTTGATAGCCATCGAGGAGCGTATTAGTCTGTGATCTGTCCAGCAGTCGTCGGCGCTCGTCATAGCTCTGGTAAGGAGCACATCACGTTGATCTTTAGCACGGACAATAACATAGTCTAAGAGGTGCCAGTGGTTTGACCGAGGATGCCTCCATGAAGTTTTAAATTTATTTTTCTGTCAAAAGAGTGTTTTGGTAATAACAAGGTTGTGTGCTGCACATATCGTCAAAAGTAAGATTCCGTTCTGGTTGCTGTTGCCAACTCCTTCTTTCCCAATAGTCCCAGGCCACAGATCAAAATCTCCCCCAACTCTTGCATTAAAATCACCCAGGAGGATAATTTTATCTTCCTTAGGCGTCTCTGATAGGATGGTATCCAGCTGACAGTAAAAATTTTCTTTTTTTAAAAAAAAAATAATATTTATTAAAGTTTTAAATGTTACAAAAAGAGAAAGAGATAATTCCAAGTTAAACAAAAACTTAACAACACATCACAATAAAGAAAGAAGAGAATAGGAAAAAAAAGAATGATTTTTTTTTATAAAAAACAGAAAAACAGAAAAATAGAAACAATTAAAAAAACACAACGAACCTTCCCATAACTTATCTTTCATTTACTTGTTTCCTTGACCTCCTCGCACCTCCCTTTTTTTGTATTCTAGTTCTGTTAGCTATTTCAGCAAATCCTTTCCATCTTTCCCAATTTTTATCCTATAATTTCTCTTAATATAATGTAACTTTACCTTTCCTCCTTTCACCCATTAACAATCTATTTTTACTTAATCCTTTATAATATTTCTGCTAAAGCCACATAACTTCATTCCAGCCTCCTTCTAACATTCCTTAATTTTACAATGTTTCTGTAAATAAACTTTAAATTTCTTCCAATCTTCTTCCACCGACTCTTCTCCCTGGTCTCGGATTCTGCCAGTCATTTCCGCCAGTTCCATGAAGTCCATCACCTTCATCTGCCATTCTTCCCGGGTGGGTAGATCTTGTGTCTTCCAGTACTTTGCAATAAGTATTCTGGCTGCTGTTGTAGCATACATAAAGAAAGTTCTATCCTTCTTTGGCACCAATTGGCCGACCATGCCCAGGAAAAAGACCTCTGGTTTCTTCAGAAAAGTATATTTAAATACCTTTTTCATTTCATTGTAGATCATTTCCCAGAAAGTCTTAATCCTTGGGCATGTCCACCAAAGGTGAAAGAATGTGCCTTCAGTCTCTTTACATTTCCAACATTTATTATTGGGCAAATGGTAAATTTTTGCAAGCTTGACTGGTGTCATGTACCACCTGTAAATCATTTTCATTATATTCTCTCTTAAGGTGTTACATGCCGTAAATTTCATACCTGTGGCCCATAACTGTTCCCAGTCAGCCATCATAATATTATGTCCAACATCTTGTGCCCATTTAATCATAGCTGATTTCACCGTTTCATCCTGAGTGTTCCATTTCAACAGCAAGTTATACATTCTTGACAATTTCTTACTTTTGGGATCTAACAGCTCTATTTCCAATTTTGATTTTTCCACCTGGAAGCCAATTTTTTTGTCCAGATTATATGCCTCCATTATTTGATAATAATGGAGCCAATCCCGCACTCTATTTTTTAGTTTTTCAAAACACTGTAGTTTTAATCTATCTCCCTCTTGTTCCAGAATTTCCCAATATTTCGGCCATTTGGCCTCCATATTGAGCTTTTTCTGAGCCTTCGCTTCCATTGGTGACAACCACCTTGGGGTTTTATTTTCGAGCAAGTCCTTATATCTTATCCAGACATTAAACAGTGCTTTTCTGACAATATGATTTTTAAACGCTTTATGTGCTTTAACCTTATCATACCACAAATATGCATGCCACCCAAATACGTTGTTAAAACCTTCTAGATCCAGCACGTCAGTGTTTTCAAGAAGCAACCATTCTCTCAGCCAGCAAAAAGCGGCTGATTCATAATAAAGTTTAATGGTCTGGCAGGGCAAATCCACGTCTTTCTTTAGCATCAGTTAGTATCTTAAATTTTATTCGAGGTTTCTTGCCCTGCCAGACAAATCTAGAAATATCTCTCTGCCACTTCTTGAAGCAATCCATTTTATCCAGAATTTGCAATGTTTGAAACAAAAACAGCATCCTAGGCAGTACATTCATTTTTATCGCAGCAATTCGGCCTAGCAATGATAGCTTCAGGTTTGACCATATTTCTAAGTCCTTTTTCACTTCCATCCAACATTTTTCATAGTTATCCTTAAATAAGTTCACATTCTTGGCAGTCATATTGACCCCTAGGTATTTCACTTTCTTAACCAGTGTTAATCCTGTCTCCTTCTGAAACCTCTCTCTCTCAATCACTGTTAGGTTTTTCTCTAACACCTTAGTTTTCATTTTGTTCAACTTAAAACCCGCTACCTGACCAAATTCTTGAATTAGTTCCAGTACTCTTTTAGTACTAGACTCTGGCTCCTGTAATGTCAATACCAAATCATCAGCAAATGCTTTCAATTTGTACTGTTTAGCTCCGACTTGTATACCTTTAACCAATTGGTCCCTTCTAATCATGTTTAAAAAGACCTCCAGGACCGATATAAAAAGCAATGGAGAGATTGGGCAACCTTGTCGTGTTCCTTTCTCTATCTTAAATTATTCCGTCACTACATTATTCACAATTAATTTAGCCTTTTGTTCTGAGTAAATTGCACCTATACCATTTCCAAACCCTTGACCAACCCCCATCCCTTGTAAGTTTTTCTTCATGAAACTCCAAGAAATATTGTCAAAGGCTTTCTCCGCATCCACAAATATCAGAACTGCTTTAGTATTAATATTCACTTGTAATTTCTCTAAGATATTAATTATGTTCCTCGTATTGTCAGACAAGTGTCTGCCCGGGAGAAAGCCCGCTTGATCTTTATGAATTTCTTCTACTAACACCTTTTTTAGTCTTTTAGCCAAAATATCTGCAAAAATTTTATAATCCATATTAAGCAAAAATATGGGGCGGTAATTCTTAAGCTGTGTCTTCTCAGACTCTATTTTCGGTATAAGTGTAATATAAGCTTCCTTCCACGACTCTGGTGCCCTTTTCCCTTCCAATATTTCATTACAGACTTCCTTTAAAGGTTGTACTAACCATTCTTTCAAGGATCTATAATATCTTGAAGTCAAACCATCCGGTCCTGGGGATTTACCTAATTGCATGTTCTGAATGGCCCCTTCTACCTCCTGGTCTGTTATTTTGTAATTCAACATTAACTTATTTTCTTGAGAGATTTTTCGTAGTCCATTTCTTTCTGCGTCTCCTGTGTATATAGTTGTTTAAAGTACCTCTGGAAGCACTTTCTGATCTCCGCTGGATTCTGTATATTTTTTCCTTCCACTTCCAAATTCGTAATAATATTAAGTTTTTGTCTTTGTTTCATTTGCCAAGCCAGCAGTTTTCCGCATTTATTTGCCGATTCAAACGTCTTTTGTCTCATCTGTTTAATTTTCCATTCTATTTCCTGATTCATTATTGTAATGGGAATTGGGGTTGCTTGTGCCCCCCAGGGCCCTCCTCACCCCCCGCCCGTTCCTTGGACGGTGATGCGGGGAATCCCTGGAATGAGCTATCCCCTTCCTCAGATGATTCAAACATAGCTCTCCACCTGCTGCTGTCTCTTTCCGCTGCCCAATCTCCCCAGTCGGATTCCTCTCGCTCTGATACCTCCCCTCCCTCCTTTTCGGAGGTCGGATACCCCATAAACTTTTCATCCGTGGTGCCAAATTGCTCCTCCCAGAACCTCTCTAGTGGTTTCGGCTTCCTTGGGAACCTGCGGTGAAACTCCTCCCGCAGATACTCATCCCTGATCCCTTCTGCAGGAACCCAAGTGTTTTCCGACTCGGGCTCCCCTTCCCAAGCCACCAAATATTCCACCTGTCTCCCCCTCCACCTTGAATCGAGAATTTCCGCGGCTTGACCGCTGAGTTCCCTTTCCTCCACCCGTGGGTGAGTGGGGATCTCTCTCTCACCCCGGAAATTCCCTCCCTTCCCGGTATGGTGAGAGTAAGGACCTGTGGAACACCGGGTGCAGTTTCATGTTGGTCGGCAAGTTGAGCCTAAAGGCCACAGGATTCACCTGCTGTGTTACCTCGAAAGGTCCCAGTCGCCTTGGCCGTAATTTCTTACAACCCCCCTTGAACGGTAACCCTTGGGTTGACAACCACACCCAGTCCCCAACCCTTATGGTCTCCCCTTCTCTGCAGTGCTTGTCTGCCTGCCTCTTGTACGCTTCCTTGGCCTTCTCCAGGTTCACCTTAAGTTGTTGGTGTAAGGCCTCCATTTCTTCCACAAATTGCTCTGCCGCCGGCACACTCCACCTCTCCTCCCCCTCCCCTGGGAAGGCCCTGGGGTAACACCCGTAATTGGCCATGAACGGACTCATCCCCGTGGACACATGTTCAGCGTTATTGTATGCAAATTCAGCCAGCGCTAGTTTTTCCACCCAGTCGTTCTCCCTCTCGCTGACGTAGCAGCGTAGGTACTGTTGGAGTATGCTATTAGCTCTTTCTGCTTGTCCGTTAGTCTCCAGGTGTCTGGCAGTCGAGAAGCTCACCTCGACTTGCAGCAGGCTCATGAGCTTCCTCCAGAATCTGGAAGTAAATTGCCTTCCTCTGTTGGACAAAACCCTCAAGGGGGCACCATGCAACCGGAAGACGTGATCTACAAACAGCCTAGCTGTTTCCTCTGCCGTCACTGCATGCGAGCAAGCAATGAAATGGCACATTTTGGTTAACAAGTCGACCACCACCATGACGGCTGTTTTCCCCCTGGACTTGGGCAAATCGGTCATAAAATCTATGGATACCACCTCCCATGATCTTTCCGGAGTGGGCAAGGGTTCCAGTAACCCCGCGGGTGCTGCTTTCTCCCCCTTAGCCCGCTGGCAGCGGTCGCACCCCCGTACGTACTCCCGCACATCTTCCCTCACTCTTGGCCACCAGAACTGCCTGGTGACAAGTAACATGGTTTTGTGTTGACCAAAATGCCTCGCCGTGGGGTTGTCATGTAGTTGTTTGAGTACTTTTCTCCTCAAGTCCCCTTCTGGTATGTACAATGCTCCCCTGTAATACAGTGCCCCTTCCTTTTCCTCAAAACCCCCCTGATTTTCTCCTGCGTCCCTGAGCTCCCTGATTTTTGTTTGGGCGTACTCGTCGTCCCTCATCAACCCTGCTAGTTCTCGTCTCCCTACCAACACTCCCACACACACCCATCGGTCCTCGGGTATCACATGTCGTACTTCCGGCGCTCCCTCTCCTTCCAAGTACTCCGGTTTCCGGGAGAGGGCGTCTGCTCTGACGTTTTCCTCCCCCGGCACGTACCAAATCTCAAACAAGAACTTGGAGAACTCTTGTGCCCATCGCACCTGTCTCTGGTTGAGTACCCGCGCAGTCCTCCAGTATTCCAGGTTCTTATGGTCCGTGCACACCTGGATCTTGCGCTGCGCCCCTATCAACAAATGTCTCCAGCGTCGGAATGCTTCATAAATTGCAAGCAGTTCCCGGTCATACACCGTGTAGTTCTGTTCTGACTTGCTCAGCTTCCTTGAAAAAAAAGCGCACGGCCTCCAGTCGGACTGGTCTCCTGGCTGGAGCAGTACGGCCCCCACCGCTCTGTCTGACGCGTCTGTCTCCAGCCTCATTGGCTTCTGCAGATCCACATGCAAGAGCTGCTCTTCCGAAGCGAATGCCCTCTTTAGCCTTTCAAAGGATTGCTGTGCCTCTTCTGTCCATTCAAACCTCCTTTTGCTGCTGAGACAATCGGTGATGGGTGCAGTTAAATGGGCAAAGTTCTTGATGAACTTCCTATAGAAGTTCCCAAACCCCAGGAACCTCTGCACGTCCTTCCGGTTCTTGGGGGTCTTCCATTCTAGCACCGCCTGCACCTTGCTTGGGTCCATGGCTAAGCCCTTGTCCGACAACCTGTAACCCAGGAACTCGACCTCTCGGGCATGGAATTGGCATTTCTCCAGTTTGACCCACAACTGGTGTTCCTGCAGCCTCTTCAGCACTTCCCTGACGTCCTTAACATGCTGCTCCTCATTCTCCGAGTAGATTAGCACGTCATCTAGAAAGGCCATGCAATTCTTGTACAGCAGGGACCCCAACACGTGGTGCATGAAAGATTGAAAACAGGCGGAGCCCGATTGTAATCCGAAAGGCACAACCAAGTACTCAAAGGCCCCCAGAGGGGTGAACATGGTGGTTTTCCATTCATCCCCCTCCCTCATCCTAATCAAATTGTACACCCCCCGAAGGTCCAGCTTGGTAAAAATTTTCCCCTTCCTTACCCTGGTCAAAATGTCATCAATCCTGGGCATTGGGAAGGTCACTGGTTCCGATACCAGGTTTAACCCCCGATAGTCCACGATTAATCTGGGCTCTTTGGAGTCTCTTTTGTCCACAAAGAACATTGGACTGCCCCCCACCGCCCTCGATTCTCTTATGAAACCTCTCTTCAGGTTCTTGTCAATAAACTTCCGCAACTCCTGCATCTCCCTGTCCGACATGGCATACAGCTTACCCACTGGCAGCTGAGCCCCTGGGAGTAGGTTGATTTGACAGTCAAAGGGCCTATGAGGGGGTAGTCTATCTGCCTCCTTCTCACTGAAGACTTCCTCCATGTCAGCGTATTGCGGTGGTACCCTCCTCTTTTCTCCTACCGCCATCCCTGCCACCCTGGCTACGGCCATCCTCGGGGTCCCCCCCCCCCCGTGGCAGTGTTCCAAGCAGTGAGCTGACCCAAAGGTGACTGTCCGCTGGTGCCATGCCACTACTGGATCATGCAGTGCCAGCCAGCTCATTCCCAGTATGATTGGCGGTCCGGCTAGTGTGGCAACGTGAAAGGCAATTGTCTCAGTGTGTCTGGAGACCCTCATCTTCATGGGAGGAGTCTGGTGGGTCACTTCCCCCCCCCCCAGGAGTTCTCTCCCATCAATGGTCGTTACTTGTAAGGGGTGCTCTAGAGGCACCACATGGAGCTGGTGCTCTAGTGCAAAATCCCTGCTAAAGAAGTTGCAAGAGCTGCTTGAATCCAGCAGTGCCTTCACCTTGATTGGGTGTCCGTTAGGGAGTTCTAGCACCACCTCTATGGCTATGGCTGCCGGGGGGGGGGTCTGGCTTGGGCACTTTTACTGGTTGCTGGCCTGGCTGCTGTGCCCGCTCATCGGCAGCCAAGCGCTGGCATTTCCCTGCTCTTTATTCCCCTCCTCCTCACTACCAGCCGCCCCCACCATTCCTTGCCATGCCTTTCTCTGAGGGCAGACTCTGGCAAAATGTCCCGGCTGTTGGCAGAGAAAACACTTCCTGGTCGTTTTCCCCTCCCTTTTGCGAACCTCGCCGGAGTTTGAAACCCCCCCCCCGCGCGCGCCCCTCCAATCTCCATTGGCTCCGCTGGCTGGGAAGGTTGCTCCGGCATTTCAGGAATGCGGTTGAAATGCCAACGCTCTGCTCTCCCTTCCCGCTTTTCTAGAGCGCGCGCCTCTTGGCGTACTCCAACAGCAAGCGCCATTTTAGTCAGCTGATCCATTGATTGCGGGCAGGGCGAGCAGGAAAGTTCGTCCTTTACCGAAGGGGCTAAGCCTTCCTCAAATAGCATCTGCACTGGTTCCGAACCCACTTCCCAACCAAGTTTGTGGATAAGCATCGCAAATCGCGACCAGTACTCTCTCACTGATTGGTTCCCTTGTTTGCACACCATCAGTTCCCTGCGCGTCACGCTCTGCTCCACTTCACTGGAAAACATGTGGTCCATGGCGCTAAAAAATTTCCTCAGGTCCTTTAAGGCAGCATTCTCCGATGCCATTAAGGGTCTGACCCATTCTCTGGCACCATCTTGAAGATGCCCTATCACATAGGCTACCCTCGCCCCATCGTCCACAAAGTCATCATACTGCAGGTCCAGCGCGTACTGCACCTCCGTCTTAAATGCATTATAATCTTTGGGATTGCCCCCAAACTTATGCAGTAGTCCCGGTACCTTCCTTGCGATGGGTGTGGGCTTCCCCTGGGCATCCTGAGTCCGCCTTTCATCTAGCCGTGCCGCTAGTAGAGCCAGCTGCTGTTCCAAATCTCTGTTTCTCTCCTCCAGAGTTGGTCCTCCCCTGGCTCCCTCTCCGGCGCCTGCTCCTCCGGTCTGACTCATGATGCTGTCTCTCCTGCTCTGTGCACAAGCAACATCAAGGACTGACGGATTGCTGTAATGGGAATTGGGGTTGCTTGTGCGTAAGCCGCAAACTGCTCCAGGCTGGGTTCTCTGGCTAAAACCTTTCCCTGGCTGGACAGCCCTCACACCGTGGCTGTCTCAGTCACTGGCAGAATCCGTCAGTGGGCATTTCCTGAACTTCTTCCAACATAAAAGTTCTTTGACACCAAGTCTCCGCCTAGCCTCCCTGCACGGAAGCTTTCTGCGCAGAGTGGGCGTGCCAAGCGGAGGTCCTGTGCTCTACCCGCTGGTCTCGCTGGAAGAGTCTCGGAGCCCTCCCTCCGAAGCCCTCTCAGCCTCCCCTTTCTTCCTGGCGTCACGCTGATTTCCTTCCCCAGCGGAAGCTCTCCCTCTCTCCCTGCTGGTTCCCTCTCCGGCGTCATTGGGGAGCCTTACCTCCACTCTTGGCTCCGATGGCAGTTCCCTGACAATTATTTTCATATATTGTACTTGATATAACTTTATCTCTTTCAGGATCTTCTACGACTTTGGTTTCACTCTCAATTTCTTTTCTCCTTCCTTTATTTTCTCCAGAATTTTATCTTTTTTCTCATTTTGGACTCTCTTCTTAAATGCATTCTGTTGTATCAGAAATCCTCTCATAACCGCTTTGCTTGCATCCCAGATTACTCTTTTTTCAACAGTGGTGTTCATATTTATCTTGAAATAATCTCTCAAGGTTTTTTGGGCCTTCTTAGTCAAGTAAAAATTTTCTTTAATGTCTTCATCGGCATCCAGTGTTGGTGCATAAGCGCTTATAATAGTAGCCTGTTGGTTTTGGTGAGCTTTATTTGAAGGGTTGAGAGTCGCTCATTAATGCCAGTAGGGACTTCTGACAGGAGCTTCACAAGGTCGTTTTTCATAGCGAAGCCTACCCCATGTATTCAATGTTCTTGTTCAGATAGTTTCAGATTGTTCTTGTTCAGATTGTTCTTGTTCAGATTGTTTCCAGAAGAATGTGTAGCCTCCTTTTTCTTCCTTCAGTTGTCCCTCACCTGCTCTTTGAGAGTCTTGAAGCACTGCAATATCGATGTTAAAATGTCACAGGTCTCTTGCAATGATGGCAGTTCTGCGTTTAGGACATTCGCTGTCTGTGTTATTCAACAAAGTCCATATATTCCATTGTCTTTTATGACCGCTGGGTGGTGACCCCACTAGGCGCAGTAATCCAGTCAGGGAAAAAGGGAGGCAGACTATGTTTAGGGCACCTTTTCCAGCCCCTCCCCCTTTTCAGGGTGAACAGAGTGGATCCTAAAAAGGGCTGCTCAGTCATGGATACAGCTGCTGAGCTGCTCAACTGCCTCGTTCCTTGAGTCAGAACGACTGAATCTGTATCCACCGCCCATGTGCCAGTTCATGACTAGGGGCTTACAGATTTCACAATCCTGCCCCCGTAACCATTTGCTGATCACCATGGCACTTTGGGGGTTTGGGTTGGGTTTTTGGAAGACGCCTGTGCATGAATTTGTTTTATGTGTGTAGATCAGTGCACGCTGAGCAACGCACAGTCTTCGCAGTAGGGCTCTGTTCTGATGGCATGAGTAGTCACGACAAACTGGTGGATCCTATCTGCTGCAGCCTTCATCCGCCTTCACAGCCGTTGTAACACACCGCTTGTTATCATCCTCCTGTTCTGCCGTTGAGGACTTCTTGGATCATTCTTTGTCTAGTTCCTTCCCTGTTATGTACTAAGCTTGGATCCTAGAACAATAGGCAAGTAGGATCCTAGAATGCAACAACTGATTGGCTTGCAGGAAAAGACCAATCAGGCTCCAGGAGGGAAGCAGGATCAGCCAATCACACGGGACTCATTGTGTAAATAATGTATATAAAAGCCTGAGGTTTGGGGGGAAATTAAATCAGTTTTACAAGCTGCAATAAAGAGCATGAAATCACTACAGGACTCCGAGTATATTTCATTTTCTTTGACATTACTGCCTTGGGTGACCCTGCTGGGAGTATGAGATTCCTGACAGCTTTGCTCACAAGGGTCATAGGAATGTGCAAGCCCACTCACCATGACAATGTGATGATCCAGCGAGTGAGAGAACTGAGATAGATTGCACTGAGCCCTGATCTCATTAGACAAAACGTTCCACCAAAAAGGCTCTGGCTCTGGCTGAGGACAGCTGGATATGCTTTGGGCCAGGGACCACCAGTAGGTTGCTGTTAGATGCACGTCACACTCTTGGGGGGGGGGTTATTGGAAGATAAGAAAGGTCACAGACTGTTTAGGGCTTTAAAGATTAGCACCAAAACCTTGAACTTGATTCAATACTTCACCTGGAGCCAATCCAGCTGATGAACAACCAACTGAATGTGGGCTCTCCACAAAGTCCAAGTAAGAACTCATGCATCTGCATTTTAGACCATTTGAAGTTTCTGGAGCAGTCTCAAGGGTAGCCCTGCGTATCTCTCTCTCTCTCTCTCTCTCTCTCTCTCTCTCTCTCTATCTATCTATCGCATTTATACCCTGCCGTCCCCGGCTCAGACATAGAGTTAAAGTAGTCTAGTCTGCAGGAGACTGCTGCATGGATCACCATGGCTAGGTTAGAAAGGGACAGGTACAGTATCAATCGCCTAACCTGACATAGATTACAAAATGCCAGTTTGGCTACATTTGTGACCAGTGCCTCCATATGAAGGTATGGGTTTCCCAAATCTAAAATCTGACTGTGCAGTCAGTCTGAAACGGGCCCCAAAATCCCCATTTTTCCATCTCCAAGGGTGCATTAGCTAAAAACCATTAACTTGAGCACTTGAGCAAATGTATAACAGGAACCCAGCTGTATAAACAAAGCCCTCTCCTTTATCAGTCCTGATGCTTAGTGGATGGCCTTGTCAGTTCCAAAGTGGAGACAGGATGGCAGAGCTGGGGCTTATCTTGTGGGTTGTAAATATCCTGATACACTGACGCACAGACCTTGCAAGACACCCCCGCGCTCGGGGATGGCGCCAGGAGTGCTCTTAGAGTTGGTGACCTTCTTACCCCAAGATAAGGAATACAGGAACAGGAACATCCTTTTATGGTCAAGAGTACAGGAACAGGAACATCTGCTTATGGTCATGGATGTCAACTTACGTGTATAAGCTGACGTGGCTGGATTCCTGGGGAGGAGGCAAGGGGACCAGAAAGGGTATATAAGCTGTGTGTAACCGCTCTTTAAGTGTTCTTGCTGTGAACTAACCTTCTGCTATCTGGAGAGCAGAATAAACTCTTTCTCTGAATCAACCTCGGTGTCATTTGACTTCCTTTCTCCCTCCCAGGAGCAACGCAGACCCCACCAGTCAGTAAAGTCTAAGAAGACTACACATAGAGACAGAAGTGTCCAGGATCACACCAGGACTCCTGATGGCAGCTACAGGTCACTATTGCGCCCCATGAGGAGCTGGGAGCTGGCAAACCGAACCAAAATCATTCTGGCCCAGCCATTGGACCCCCCTCCTTAATGGATTGAGATTCAGCCGACTACGTTTCCTCCATCCCAGCACATCCACCTAAAAGTTTGGCCAATATATCCAGGGTAGCATCTGGCCAGGGCCACGAAGCAGTAGATCCATGATGTTTGTGTTAGTTTCTGTTCTTATCACTGAGCAGCCTCATCAAAGCTCAAGGTCGTTAATTATTCGTCGGAGGCGATTCGAAGGCTCGGCTGGAGAAAAATGGAGCTTTATCAACTTGGCCGAGTGGAGATTCCAACTTTTTTGGTCCTGGGCCCAGAAGAACAGAACCCAGACGAACGGCAGAAGAACGGAATGCAGCTTATCTTCTCTGCGTGTCAAGAAAGAAGATTGATGAGAGGTATGTGCTCTTGCCCCGGGAAGCCTGTCAGTCCCTAATTAATGACATTAAGGGGTGGACTTTGAACTTTTAGCCAAAGCACTTACCGGCAGCGACAGAAGTTCAGCAAAGGCCTCAAGAATTGTGCTTTTGGAATGCAGCTGGTAAAAAGACGCAGCTTGCTTTAAAAGACACAGACATGGCCAGTCCAAGAGTAACAGAGGCTCTTGAAAATACGTTTGGATTTCCAAAGCTCCAGAAAAATAATTTTCAAAACTGGGTATGCAGAAGCTCTGCTATGAAAAGAGGGTCTGTTTAATGTGATATCAGACACCCCCCCCCAGCTCCAGTAGCCGAAGAATGGAAGGCTAAGGATTCCAAAGCAAGGGGAACTCTGACGCTTATTGTGTCTCCGGAAGAGTTATGTCTTTTGCGTGACAAGGCCTCAGCCTGGCAGATGTGGGACAGTCTGCAACAGTCACATTTGAGAACAGAAGCGGGTGCTTCTTTGTTCTTTTATGCCAAGTTGTATGATATAGCATTTGTTGATGGAGTAGATGTACGTGCTCACCTCATGGAAATACAGACTCTCAGGCATGAGTTGCAACAGCGTGGAATCACCTTTCCAGAGGCTGTGTATTCCTTCATGATTCTACATTCTTTGGGTTCAAGTTGGGAAGTGATTGCCAGTTAGCTTGCTGTTTTGCCTACTGCTCAGCTAATGGTAGCGCATGTTACTGCTGTAGTGTTGAATGAAGCGGATTGGCATAGTGCTAGCTGCATCACCAAGGGGGAGTCCTCACAGACGTCATCCTAGAATGCAGTGGAACCACTAGATGGCGCCAAAGCTCTGAAGGCAGTGAAATGCTACTCGTGTGGACGTCTAGGCCACGTGAAAAGGGAGTGCAAACATCCCAAGGCCAAGGCAACAGAGCAGCGCAGCGAAAGCTCAACGCGTGGAAAAGGAAAAGGCAAAGGTCAGAAGTGGAAGACGACGCAACACAAGGCAATGGTCTCACGCTTCACTCCAAAGGTCCAGAAGACGTCTAGATCTTTCTTCATCATTGACTCGGGCGCTACCGGGTACATCTGCAAAGACAAACACCTGTTTGTGTCCTTTACTCCGCAGGAAGGTGCGATTCACCAAGCAGATGACCACACAATCTCCAGTCAAGGCTACAGAACGGTTGTTCTTCACAGCTTGGATGCATCGATACGCAACGTTCTTTTTGTTCCAGATGCTGCACACAACCTACTGAGCGTCTCGCAGCTGACTGAACAGGACATAGACGTTTCCTTCAAGAAGAGGAAGTGCACCATCACCAAGAAAGATGACTATGTATTGCATGCTGATTATATTGATCCTTTGTTTGTATTGCATTATGATGATTCTGATGTTATGCAGGATGAAACTTGTTGTATTGCAGATACTAACAAGGTTTTGCATGCAGGATGTATTCATGATTTTCACAGGCAACTTGGTCATTTAAACTTTGAGGCAGTTTCCAAAATGCCTGCCTTGGTTGAAGGTATGACTATTAAACCCTGCAGATACCACATGAAGTGTAAGGCATGCGCAGCAAACAAGGTCAAAATGGCTACAAAAGGTAAGGTGTCTAGTAGACAACAACAACAACAACAACAACAACAATAAATAAATAAATAAATAAATTTTATTTATATCCCGCCCTCCCCAGCCAAAGCCGGGCTCAGGGCGGTTAACAACAATAAAACAGTACAAAAGCACAACACAACACAACACTCTAAAATCATTCATTATAAAATTAATTCAAATCAAGCCACTGGCAACCATTGGGCCAGAGCTCCGCGAAGATTGCCGAGGGAGGGAGTCAGGCTGTGCCCTGGCCAAAGGCCTGGTGGAACAGCTCTGTCTTGCAGGCCCTGCGGAAAGATGTCAAGTCCCGCAGGGCCCTAGTCTCTTGTGACAGAGTGTTCCACCAGATCGGAGCCACAGCCGAAAAAGCCCTGGCTCTAGTTGAGGCCAGCCTAGCCTCTCTGTGGCCTGGAACCTTCAAGATGTTTTTATTTGAAGACCGTAAGTTTCTCTGTGGGACATACCAGGAGAGGCGGTCCCGTAGGTATGAGGGTCCTAGGCCGTATAGGGCTTTAAAGGTTAAAACCAGCACCTTAAACCTGATCCTGTACTCCACCGGGAGCCAGTGCAGCTGGTATAGCACCGGGTGAATGTGATCTCGCAGTGAAGACCCCGTAAGGAGTCTCGCTGCGGCATTCTGCACCCGCTGGAGTTTCTGGGTCAGTCTCAAGGGCAGCCCCACGTAGAGCGAGTTACAATAATCCAGTCTGGAGGTGACCGTCGCGTGGATCACAGTGGCTAGGTCAGGGCGAGAGAGGTAAGGAGCCAACTGCTTAGCTTGGTGGAGATGGAAAAATGCCGCCTTTGTTATAGCTGCAATCTGCGCCTCCATGGAAAGGGAGGTGTCGAAGATTACACCCAAACGGACGGTGCTGGCACTAATTGCGCCCTCGCAAGAGATGGGAATTGCCCCCCCCCCAATCCCATATCGTCCCGTCCCAGCCACAGGACCTCTGTCTTCGAAGGATTTAGCTTCAACCGGCTCCCACGTAACCATCCAGCCACAGCTTCCAAACATCTGGTCAGTGTGTCTGGGGCCGAGTCAGGATGGCCATCCATCAACAGATAGAGTTGGGTGTCATCAGCATACTGATGGCAACCCAGCCCAAAACTCTGGACAAGCTGGGCGAGGGGGCGCATAAAGATGTTGAAAAGCATCGGGGAGAGTATCACACCCTGAGGTACTCCACACACCAAGGAGTGGCGCGATGACAATTAACCCCAAAGCTCCACCCTCTGTACCCAACCAGAGAGAAACGAGCGCAGCCTTTGAAGGAATGTGCCCTGGATCCCCACGTCGGCAAGGCGGTGGTCCAGGAGTTCGTGATCGACCATGTCGAAAGCTGCTGACAGATCTAGAAGAATCAGCAGCCCTGACCCGCCTCGATCCAGCTGTCTACGAAGATCATCTGTTAGGGCAACCAGAGCCGTCTCGGTCCCATGACCAGCACGGAAGCCGGACTGGAATGGATCCAGAGCCGATGTTTCATCCAGAAACCCACCATGCTGTTCAGCAACCGCTCTCTCAATCACCTTACCCAGGAACGGAAGATTCGAAACCGGGCGGTAATTGGATAGATCTAAAGGATCTAATGATGTTTTCTTTAAGAGCGGGCGCACCACTGCCTCCTTCAGTTCCCCTGGGACAAGCTTCAGAACCATACCAGGTGGGACGCGGGTGGCGCTGTGGGTAAAACCTCAGCGCCTAGGACTTGCCGATCGCATGGTCGGCGGTTCGAATCCCCGCGGCGGGGTGAGCTCCCGTCGTTCGGTCCCAGCTCCTGCCCACCTAGCAGTTCAAAAGCACCCTTAAGTGCAAGTAGATAAATAGGTACCGCTTTATAGCGGGAAGGTAAACGGCGTTCCGTGTGCTGCTCTGGTGCCGGTTCGCCAGAGCAGCTTCGTCACGCTGGCCACGTGACCCGGAAGTGTCTGCGGACAGCGCTGGCTTCCGGCCTCTAGAGTGAGATGAGCACACAACCCTAGAGTCTGTCAAGACTGGCCCGTACGGGCAGGGGTACCTTTCCCTTTTAAAGGGTCTAATGATGTTTTCTTTAAGAGCGAGCGCACCACTGCCTCCTTCAGTTCCCCTGGGACAAGCTGCAGAACCATACCAGGTAGTGCATGCTGATCTCGTTGGTTCACTAACACCCTCTTTGGGTGGAGCCAGGTACTTTATGGTCCTCATTGATTCATATTCCAGGTATATTTATGTGTTCAATCTCAAGCAGAAGTCAGAAGCGTTTCCTAGGTTCAAGGAATTCTGTGCTTGGTTGAAAAATGTGCATGATAAACAGGTGAAATGTTTGTTTACAGATCAAGGGGGAGAATTCACTTCTCAGCAGTTTGAAGTGTTTCTGACTGAGAAAGGAATTCAACAGGACCTTTCAAGTCCACGGTCTCCTTGGATGAATGGCCTTTGTGAAAGGGCAAGCCAAACATTGCTTCAAGGCTTGAAAACCTTGCTGCATGATGCCAATCTTCCAGAGTTATTCGGCAGAAGCGCTCAGCTGTTTTGTTTACACTTATAATCACAGATTATCATCACCGATTGGTTGTACCCCCTATGAAAAGATGTTTGGCAAGAAACCATACATCCAGTCGATTTTATTGCATTAGCCGTATGGCCATAGCATAATATACATAGAAATAACAACATAAAATGGGGGTTGGGAGGTAAAAGTAAATGTCGTCCTGGGCGAATACTTTAAAAAAATGGGGATAACAAAAGTAACAGGGGATTTAGAACATCGAATGACAGAGAATACAAAAACAGGTTCGATTGTGCGGCATATCGACTACAGCTGTGGTATTAAAGAAGAAGTTGGTGCCGCTTTCCTCTTCATCACACTAAGCAGGAAGTTAGCTGTCATCTCGGTAATCCAACGGTCAGAATCCTGCAGAAGAAGGGACACTATCCAGGGCTGGATTGGGAGATGAAGCTTGTTCACAAGAGGAGTTAGAAACCGAGATCTTTCATCTGTCCAGTTGGTACAGAAGAGCATTACATGTTCCATAGTCTCCAGAGCCGTTGCAGGTGCATGTTCTATTTGCGATGGGAACGCTGGAATAACGACCCGACAAAACTGCTGTAGGAAAACAGTTGAGACGGGCACAGGTAAAGGCCCTTCGTTTAGCTTCCGAAGGAATTGTGAGGCAGTATAGAGGGATCCCTTCAGGGGGTGGAATAGCTAGGGCTAAGCCTGAACACGGCCCTCTTGCGTGGGAAGCTGTGTTAGAGAAGTCAAGTTGCTGTAGCTTCTTTTTGATTGAAGGTAGGGCCGCCGGGTTAATACACTCTAAGTTAAAAACAGTTTTGCGGTTCAAATTGAGAAGAGAACGGAATTTGAGATTAATTGTAGTTTTCCAAGGAGAATTATGAATATCTCTTAGGATCAGGTTGGAGAAACCACCTCTAATTCGGGCATCCGATGCTAATAGGTGGGAGCTATAGGAAATGGCTCGACTCCATGCTCGTTTTTCAATTGAGGGCTGGGCGAACTCAAGTCATAGGGCTGCACCTGAGACACATCTCGGGACGCCGGAAAGAGATCTCAGAAACATGTGAAGTGGGCGATCCAAGTTACCTGATATTGCTGTAGTCCATACTTCGCAGCCATATAATAATTTAGGGACAACTTTGGCATTAAATATTTGAATTGCTGCTGGAAGGTGTTTGCCGCCCTTCTGGTGATAAAATCGGACAATGGCATTAGAGGTCGTGGTTGCAGCAAGAGAGGCAGATTGTAGATGGGTGGTCCAGGAGAGATTATAAGTAAATATTAAGCCTAGATATTTAAAGGCTTTTACCTTTTCTAAGTAGCCACCTGTGATCTTAAGCGGCTCCAGCTTGAGTTTGCGGGAATGAGTGAAGTGGAGGACTTTCGATTTTTTATAATTAATATTAAGAGCTTCCGCCTTACAATAGGCGTTAAATGCATTAACTGCATTTGCTAGGTCCGCAGCTGATCTGGATAAGATGACGGCATCATCTGCATAGAAAAGGGAAGCAACGGGGTGGCCTGCTAAATGAGGAGGATACTTAGTTGCTAGCTTCAAAGGGGAAAGAGCATCATGAAGATAAAGATTAAACAGTAAAGGGGCCAAAAGACAACCTTGCTGGACGCCTCTGGCCGTTGGGAATGGAGTGGTAAGGGAGCCGTTGGGACCAATTCGGACGCGAGCTGTGGTGTTTGAATAAAGGGAAATAATTAGGGAGAGGAGGTGTGGATCAATTCCCAGATGGGCAAGTTTGGACCATAATCTCTGCCTAGGAATGGAATCAAAGGCGGCCTCCAGGTCCATGAAAGCGGCAAACAGGTGGCCTTGCCTTGGTGCAGTGTATTTACTGGCAAGGTGATAGAGAGTTAGACAGTGGTCCATGGTTGATGCTGACTTTCGGAAGCCAATCTGTTCTGGCGGTAGAATGTTCCTCTCATGGACCCATGAAAGAAGTTCTTCCAGTAGAACAGCGGCAAATATTTTCCCCGGAATAGATAATAAACTGATGGGGCGATAGTTCCTAGGGATGTTTGGCTGGCCGCCTTTGAAAATCAGAACTATTGTAGCTTCTCTCCAGGAGTCGGGGATGTCTAAGGCGGAGGAGATAGCGGTGAATACAGGAGTCAGCTGTTCACTCCACCAAAGAGGATCAGTGAGGAAAAGGTCCAACGGGACCATGTCTGGGCCGGGGGCCTTATTCCTTCGCATGGACATTATGATGTTGAAGATGCGGATTGAGGTAAAGTTTACTGAGGAGGTGGGACTAAGAGAACAGGAACAGAGGTCCAACGGGGATTGAAGGTGATCTGTAAGATGATTTGGAGAAGCGAAACTGGCTGAATAATAGGCGATCCATTCGTCAGCGGAAATCAAGGTAGCTGAATTGAATGGTGCCGAAGGCCTAACTAAGCGCCAGAAGGAGCGGGAGTCATGCCTCTCTACAGCCGAACGAAGAGTGGACCAAGCCTCAAGGATGTGTTGCTGTTTCTTGCAATGAATCATGTTTCTGTATGCCCTTTTAATATCTGAAAGCTCTGCACGGGTTTGGGGGTCGTTGGAAAATTTGATGATTCTGACCATTTTCCTAATTCGCCTTCTTAGGGCTTTACATTCCTTGTCAAACCAAGGTGATTCAGAGAGAAAGCGTTGGTGGGTAGGCGAGGTGGTGGTTATGTAAGTTGTTGAAAAAGCATCAGTTAATTTCCGGTATTGGTCAGCGGGCAGAATTGAGTCAGAGAGAACTGCAGGCATATCAAATGATTTTTGAATGTCCAGGGCAAGAGAGGAGCTGAGGCTTGTCCATTTCTTTGTTTTGTATACAGGGTAGCTTTGTGCCCTGGAACTATAGTTTGATGGCACTGAAAATGTCTCTATTAGGTTTAACAATAGAGTCAATGGAAGGTGGTCACCACCAAAATATTCAGCCACTTCCATTTTTGTAGAGATTGAGAATAGCTCCGGCGTCAATAGTATGTAGTCGACAACACTGGTTCCCCGGGAAGAGATGCACGTTAACTGCTGCGAGGACAAGGGAGTAACGTTGCCATTTGCAATGCAGAGATCGTTTTCGATGGCCAATTGGGCCATCAGCCTCCCCGACGCATTTGTTATGGGATCAAGAGAGCATCTGTTTCCCCAGGGGGGCTGCAGGGGATTGTCCAGGAGTGCTGCGGGACCATACATCAAGCACATGAGAATTTTTGGTTCTGACATGTGGGTTCACACACCACAAAGCTCCAAGTTAGGCAAACGTGGTTTGCATGGTGTCTTTCTAGGATATCAGAAAGGTTCTTACAGAGTAATGATGACTGACACTAACACAGTTAGACTCACTAGAAGTGTTGAGTACAATGCCAAGTGGGGGGAGAATGTGGGAATTTTCCAGTGTTATCCTGATGACAGTGAAGAGTCTGAGGATAAGCAGCAGCAACACCCCACACCCACTGATGAAGGCTCTGATTCTGAATCTGAAACTGAATCAGATGATTCAGAGGTTTTCAAGAGTGCTAAGGCCTCTCTGCGACCCTCTGAAGGCTCTGACAGAGACTTGGAGGAACCACTGTTCACTATAGGCCACTTTTCTCCTAAGAAAGAAGAGGAGAGCATTGAAGATTTACGTCTAATTCTCAGGTCTGAAAGAGCCTCAAAAGGTAGACCTCCAAAGAGATTTGCTGATGAATTTGCTAAAGCAGCTAAAGCTGTAACTGCTGTTAATAGCTCCAAGAAGGTATTTGAACCTTCAAGCTTCCAAGAAATCCAGGCTTTGGACTCGAAAGATGCTGAGCCATGGTTAACTGTCATGAAGGCTGAGCTTGATTCCTTAGAGAGGAACAAAACATGGGAGCTAGTTCCAACAGTTCCAGGGATGAAACTGCGTGACAGCAAATGGGTCTTCAAAGCAAAGACAGATTATTATTATTATTATTATTATTATTATTATTATTATTATTATTTATTTATTTATACCCCGCCCATCTGGCTGAGTTTCCCCAGCCACTCTGGGTGGCTCCCAATCAAGCGTTAAAAACAGTACAGCGTTAAATATTCCCTGAACAGGGCTGCCTTAAGATGTCTTCTGAATGGCAGGTAGTTGTTTATCTCTTTGACATCTGATGGGAGGGCATTCCACAGGGCGGGTGCCACTACCGAGAAGGCCCTCTGTCTGTTCCCTGTAGCCTCACTTCTCGCAATGAGGGAACCGCCAGAAGGCCCTTGGTGCTGGATCCCAGTGTCCTGGCTGAACGATGGGGGTGGAGACGCTCCTTCAGGTATACAGGACCAAGGCCGTTTAGGGCTTTAAAGATCAGCACCAACACTTTGAATCGTGCTCAGAATTGTACTGGGAGCCAATGCAGATCTCTCAGAACCGGTGTTATGTGGTCCCGGTGGCCACTCCCAGTCACCAGTCTAGCTGTCGCATTCTGGATTAATTGCAGTTTCTGGGTCACCTTCAAAGGTAGCCCCATGTAGAGCACGTTGCAGTAGTCCAAGCGGGAAATAACTAGAGCATGCACCACTCTGGCGAGACAATCCGCGGGCAGGTAGGGTCTTAGCCTGCGTACCAGGTGGAGCTCGTGGACAGCTGCCCTGGACACAGAGTTAACCTGTAACTCCATGGACAGCTGTGAGTCCAAAACGACTCCCAGGCTGCGCACCTGGTCCTTCAGGGGCACAGTTACCCCATTCAGGATCAGGGAATCCCCCACACCCACCCGCCCCCTGTCCCCCAAAAACAGTACTTCTGTCTTGTCAGGATTCAACCTCAATCTGTTAGCCGCCATCCATCCTCCAACAGCCTCCAGGCACTCACACAGGACCTCCACCGCCTTCACTGGTTCCGATTTAAAGAAGAGGTAGAGCTGGGTGTCATCTGCATGCTGATGAACACCCAGCCCAAACCCCCTGATGATCTCTCCCAACGGCTTCATATAGATATTAAAAAGCATGGGGGAGAGGATGGAACGCTGAGGCACCCCACAAGTGAGAGCCCAGGGGTCGGAACACTCATCCCCCACCACCACTTTCTGAACACCGCCCAGGAGGTGCCCCCAGCTCCCAGCCCCTCAAGACGGTCCAGAAGGATGTTATGGTCGATGGTGTCAAAGGCTGCTGAGAGATCCAGCAGAACTAGGAAACAGCTTTCACCTTTGTCCCTAGCCCGCCGGAGATCATCAACCAGCGCGACCAAGGCAGTTTCAGTCCCATGGTGAGGCCTGAATCCCGATTGGAAGGGATCCAAATGGTCCATATCCTCCAGGCGTGCTTGGAGTTCTTCGGCAACCACCCGCTCAATCACCTTGCCCAAGAATGGTAGATTTGAGACTGGGCGATAGTTGGCCCAATTGGCTGGGTCTAAAGATGTTTTTTTAAGAAGCGTTTTAATGACCTCCTCTTTCAGCGGGTCTGGGAAGGCTCCCTCACAGAGGGAAGCATTCACCACCCCGCAGAGCCCATCACCCAGCCCTTCCCGGCTCGCTTTTATCAGCCAGGATGGACAAGGATCAAGGAGACAGTTGTCGAAGCAGCCTGTCCACATCCTCGGAGGTAACAGATTGGAATTGATCCCATGTAACAGGACTAGACAGAACTCTAGCACTCTCCCACCCTGGCCCTGCTCCCATGGTGGAGTCTACCTCCCTCTGAATCTGAGCGACTTTATCTGCAAAAAACTTTGCAAAAGCATTGCGGGAGATATTGCGGTCCCTACCAGGCCCCAGTGGTGCAGGTGGTTCCGATAGATTGCGAACCACCTGAAAAAGTCTCCTGCTGCTGTTTTCTGCAGATACAATGGAGGCGGCGAAGAAGGCCCTCTTCGCCGTCGCCATTGCCACTTGGTAGGTTCGACGTTGAGCTCTAGCCCGTGTCCGGTCTGATTCAGAATGAGTTTTCCGCCACCAGCGCTCTAGCCGTTTCAACAATTGTTTCATCACCCTCAGCTCTGGGGAAAACCACGGGGCTATCCAGGCTCCATGCAATCGGAGAGGGCTCTTCGGAGCCAGACAGTCAATAGCCGTGGTTAACTCCGCATTCCAGCGGGCCACCAGGGAATCAGCTGAAAGGCCATCAATATGGGATAAAACATCCCCTACCACTCTCTGGAAGCCAATTGGATCCATTAAGTGGCGGGGGCGGACCATCCGAATCGGTCCCACCTCCCTGCAGAGGGGAAGGGTCGTGGAGAAGTCCAGTTGCACCAGGAAGTGATCTGACCATGGCACTTCTTTTGTTTCGCTTTTAGTTAGTGTCAGATCACCAACATCCGTAGAGGTAAACACCAAGTCTAAGGCATGTCCGCTGCTATGAGTTGGGCGAAACTTATTCAGGGACAGCCCCATGGAGGCCATGCTTTCCACGAAGTCCCGAGCAGCCCCTTGTAAGGTCGTGTCGGCATGGATGTTAAAATCTCCCAGGACAACCAAGCTAGGTGTCTCCAGGAACATATCCACCACGAGCTGAAGCAGCTTGGGCAGGGAATCCTTGGTGCAGCGGGGAGGTCGGTACACCAATAGGAATCCTGTACTGCCCCTATTGCCCAACTTCCAGAACATGCACTCAGAAAACTGGGTCTTCCCAATAGGATGCCTAGTGCAGACTAATGACTTCCTAAAAATCACTGCAACCCCCCTCCCCGCCCACATGACCTGGGTTGCTGTGCGTAAGAGAAACCTGGTGGGCAAGCAGCGGCAAGGACAGGCCCATCTGCTTCATCCAACCAGGTCTCTGTCACACATGCCAGGTCAAATCCTCCATCCACAATCAGGTCATGGATGGCAGTAGTTTTATTCATCATTGACCTGGCATTGCACAGCAACACTTTCAGGTCATGTGGGTTTCCCTTGCTGATTCCTGTATCCTTCCGGTCAGGACCAGACCTGGAGGCAGGGATAGTCCTCAAACAACGACTAAGCCTGCCTCCTTGGTAATGACATGGTCTGGTCTTAGCATAACTCCTCCTCCTGCCCGTGATCACTGAGATCGGGTGTCCCAATACATCCCCCCCTGTGGAACCTGCCCCAGCCATTCTATAGGCTGAGGCCCACTCCCAGGCAGCCCTGACCCTTCCCCTTAAAAAGCAAAATACAAACTATGTAATAACTTAACAGAATAATAAAAACAAAAACAAAGCTGTCAGGGGCTCAGGAGCCGAGGCACAGGGGAGAGAGGAAATGGAGAGCGAAGGGGAAGAATCTGAGGGCAGCGTAGGGGAGTATGACAGTGGCCCGAGAGATTCCATGAGCTTCTCCAGCGAATCGGAAGATTCCCAGAGGGGAGCGCCGATGGCCAGGGCAAGGGGGGTCCCAGGGGGGACGCACCAGAAGCAAGGGGCCAGCGGGGACTCCCAAAGCAGCAGCGGGAGATCAGGACCAGCTCCCCCACCAGAGCGTAGTGGGGGGGAAGAGTCCCATGTATCAGGGCCAGCGTCTCCTCCAGCAGGGAGAGAAGATGAATCAGGGCTGACCACGCCTCTATTGGAGAGTGAGGGAACGGAGGGGGAGTCAGGTCCAGCTAGCCTCCCCGAAGGGGGAAGCAGTGACAGGAGCAGTGTAACGGTCAGGAGGAAGGTTGCCGGCTGGGCGTGGGCGCCAAGTTAGAATGTACAGGCGCGCGGGACAGCAGAGAACCCGGATTGGGAACCAGGTCCTAAAGCCCACAGGAGGCAGGGGGAAGACTCAGGGGACTCAGCGTCAGAAGAGTCTAGAAAGGGCAAGACCCCAGCGGACAGGCGGACCCAGAGGAGGAAAGAGCAAAGGAAGAGATGGAGCAAGGCTAGAGTCTTAAACTGGTGTCTGGGGGGAGGAGATTCAGACGGAGCTTCAGCGGTCTAGAGTTTGAGACGTAGAGCTGCGCGCCATGGCTTTGAAATCGAAACTGAACTTCAATAAAGACTTTTATATATAACAACGAACTGGCGTTGGTCCTTTGTGAGCTGGGACCTCGGGCAGCTCTGACAGTAAGCTCCGTCTGCAATAAAGATTGAACCCTCGCAGCGTGAGTTGGCGCAGCGAGGGGCAAAACTTGGTGTTTTGCGAGCTCACGAAGATCGGCAAAGATGACTACAGAGGACAAGGTGACAGACCTGCAAGAAGCAGTCACGAGGCTTTACGCAGAAATAGCAGCATCCAGAAAGAGAGAGGAAGAAGCAGTAGCGCTCTGCCAGGATCTGCAAACCAGGTGGGAACGTTTGGGCACAGAGGGGCTGCCAGGACCCAAGATGAGGGGAGAAGTCGCGGATTACGCCACTAGGTGTGACACATGCCAAAGGGCCAAACCAGTACACAGGCCGCCGGCGGGACTGCTGGAACCGCTACAGACGCCGCTCGAGCCGTGGGAGAAAGTGGCCCTGGACTTTGTCACAGATCTGCCCAGCTCGCGAGGCAAAACAGCGGTACTCGTGGTCGTAGACCTGTTCACCAAGATGGCGTACTTCATTCCTTGCGCGAAGGTGGCCACAGCGGAACAGACCGCCAAGCTGTTCATAGACCACGTGTTCAAGGTTCACCCCATCCTGTCCGACCGGGCTCGCCAATTCATCTCGAGCTTTTGGCAGAAGCTGCTGGGCATCCTGAACGTCAAGATCAACTTAGCGTCGGCACGACACCCGCAGACCAACGGACAAGCGGAGAGGGTCAAAGCCATCATGCAGCAGTACCTGAGATGCTACACGAATCAACAGCCCTCGCTGGCCGAGTTTGCCTACAACAACACGAAGCACGTGTCCACGGGGGTGACACCGTTCTTCGCCAACAATGGGCGGCATCCCAGAACCTTCCCGGGGTTAGAGAAAGTGGGGGAGGGGGAGCCACAGGGAGCAGAGGCCTTGGCAGCGGAATTACAGGAGGTCCACGAGCAACTCCGAACGCACTTGGAACTAGCAAAACACGCCTACAAAGTGCAGGCAGACAGGCACAGGAGAGTCGGGGAAGACATCCAAGTGGGGGACTGGGTCTGGTTAGCAGCACAGGCAGTGCCGGCCAGAACGTTAGCTAAGAAGAAGCTCAGACACAAGCAGCTAGGGCCTTACCAAGTCGAGGCACAAATCAATCCGGTAGCCTTCCGGTTGACACTCCCGGAGGACTCCAGAACGCACCCGGTCTTTCATAGATCAGTGCTCACACCCTACAAGGAACCACACAGGTTTCAGGCGCCAGGGAACGCACCAGACCCACCCCGCAAATCGCCAACAAGGGGGGGGTCACCGAGGGCGGCGCCACTCAACGAGGTCACGGAGATTTTAGACTTGAGATGGGGGGAAGAGGGGGTTGAATATCTCCTAGCCAGGGAAGGTACCCCGGCCAGCGGCAACAGGTGGGTACCGTACTATGCCGTGGAGGAGCACTACCTCAAAGACGAGTTCCATGCACTCTTCCCACACAGACCTATGCCGGCAGATTTTTTCGACGACTATCACACCCACACCCACACTTTCAGCCAGCACGTTCCAGGGGTTCTCATCAGATGAGGAACCAGCGCCCGACACACGCTCCCCAGAGGGATCACTCTCGGGGTTTGCCACAGACCGCTCTTATTGGTGGGACGATCAACCGGATGTGGGGTGCAGCAGGGAACTACTGAGGGGGCCCTTACACGTAGCATCACCCGAGGCAACAGGGGGAGAGAGGGATATGGACGTGTTGGGTGAGGATCCTGGGTTCGAGCACAGCTGCAGAGAGATGGAAGCAGAGGAGATCGATGTCGACGAGCCCATTACGGACTGGCCGGATCAAGCTGGCTGGCTGCACACCAGGGGGGAAGAACTGTATCCCGCACTCACCCCCACAGCACTGTGTTGAGATTGCAGTGTCCCGTGCACAGCGGAATGATGAGGAGTACGTGCACATACTCTATATTGCTTTATTTACATTTCAAAGCTGGTAGGTTACAGAAAAACATCTTGCCTCTGCCGGAGCAGAGAAAGCATCCTCTCTCCTCTAAAGCACGGAGAGAACAGACAGAACTGCAAAGAACAGTGAAAAACAGGAAACCAGTGTACGTCACATCCAGTCTCCCTTTCCCGTGGGAAAACCCAACAGCAACTGACTGTGGAATGTAAACACCTGTCTCGTGACAAGCACTTCGCTGCACAGTGAAAGAGAGCAGAAACCAGCATCCTCCCCCTTTCTGTGAACATCACTGGGCAGCGTGTTCTTACAATATCAGTACAAACCCAACTTCTGCACATAGGTACAGTGTTGTTCCCTTGATACAATCTTGGACAATACATCAGCAGGAATTTCATTACCTGGCATATAGGACACCGTTACGAGTCCCTTCTGAATACGTTCCCTAGCATGTTGCAACTTCAATTGCAAGTGCTTCGTGCTTTTGCTTACAACCTTCAGAATTCAGCAAAGCCAAACATGCTTTGTTGTCCTGGTAAACCTGGATTGGACATTTGACAGGAATTTTCATGTCTTTGCACAATTGTAACAACCATTCACAATCTTTAAGTGAATAAGACAGTGCATTCAGTTCAGCTTCACAAGTACTTAAGCTAACTGTTGTTTGCTTCTTGCATGACCAATCAAATAGACCCTGATTGTACATATAGCAAACTCCAGACGTACTTTTCCTGTCTGTAGTGTCACTTCCAAAACTTGCATCTGCAAATATCTCAAGACCACCAGACTTCTGATTGTTAAATCTTAGTCTGTAACGCATAGTGCCTTTCAAATACCGCGCTATGCGTTTCAGAGCTTTCCAATCCTTAACAGTAGGATTGTTGACTTGTCTGCTTAGCAAATTACAGCTAACAGCAATGTCAGGTCTTGAACATCTGGCAATGAAGTTTAGCTTGCCTAGCACACTTCTGTACAGTGTAGTGTCAGAAAATGCTTCTTCAGTGTCATCTACCTGATAACCTGTTGTCATCGGTGTGTCTACAGGGTTAGCATCCATCAGGTTTAGTTTGCTTAACACATCAGCAATTTTCCGTGACTGGTGTACTAGAATGTTACCATCTTGATCTCTCTCTATTTCCAGAGATAGGTAGTTGTTTACCTCACCAAGATCTTTCATGTCAAAGTGCTCTTTCAGTTGAGCTAGGGCGTTATTGTACATTGTGACATCCTTCCAAAAGAATAATAGATCATCAACATAAAACAAACAATACAGTTTCTTTTGCCCCTCCTCTTTGACAAACACACATGGGTCAGCTTTCCCTTGCTTAAAACCTAGAGAAAACAATACTTCAGTGAGTTTTGTGTGCCAACACCGTGCACTTTGTTTGAGACCATAAAGGGACTTTTTCAGAGCACAAACATATCCCTGTTTTACCTGTACGCCATCAGGTGGAAGCATATAAAGTGATTCATCTAGAGATCCATACAGAAAAGCTGTATTCACATCATGGTGACTAATGTGTAGATTCTCCTCTGCAGCTAGCTTGAGCATAAGCCTAATGCTCTCATACCTCACTGTGGGTGAGTAGGTCTCGTGATAGTCTTCACCTGGTACTTGTGCAAAACCTCTGGCTACCAATCTGGCTTTGTGTCTGACTATCTTGCCATTTTGATCAGTCTTCGCTTTGAAGACCCATTTGCTTTCCAAGCAGTTTCATTCCTGGAACTACTGGAACAAGGTCCCATGTTTTGTTCCTCTCTAAGGAATCAAGCTCAGCCTTCATGGCATTTAACCATGGCTCAGCTTCCTTTGAATCCAAATCCTGGATTTCTTGGAAACTTGAAGGTTCAAATACCTTCTTGGAGCTTTTAACAGCTGTTACTGCTATCTTAGCAAACTCATCAGCAAATCTCTTTGGAGGTCTGCCTTTTATAGCTCTTTGTGACCTGCGAATTAATAATAATAATAATAATAATAAATTTTATTTATATCCCGCCCTCCCCAGCCGAAGCCGGGCTCAGGGCGGCTAACAACACTAAAACAGTACAACATTATAAAACATTATAGAAATGGATTAAAATGAATTAAAATCAAAATTGATGGCAACCATAAACTAAAGTTTTGTAAAGATTGCCAGAGGAGGGAGTCAGGCTGCGCCCTGACCAAAGGCCAGGTGGAATAGCTCTGTCTTGCAGGCCCTGCGGAAAGATGTCAAGTCCTGCAGGGCCCTTGTCTCTTGTGAGAGAGCGTTCCACCAGGTTGGAGCCGCAGCCGAAAAAGCCCTGGCTCTAGTTGAGGCCAGCCTAACCTCTCTGTGGCTTGGGACCTTCAATATGTTTTTATTTGAAGATCGTAGGTTCCTCTGTGGGGCATACCAGGAGAGGCGGTCCCGTAGGTACGAGGGCCCTAGGCCGTATAGGGCTTTGAAGGTTAAAACCAGCACCTTAAACCTGATCCTGTACTCCACCGGGAGCCAGTGCAGCTGGTATAGCACCGGATGAATGTGATCTCTAAGCGAAGACCCCGTAAGGAGTCTCGCTGCAGCATTTTGCACCCGCTGGAGTTTCTGGGTCAGTCTCAAGGGCAGCCCCCCGTAGAGCGAGTTACAATAATCCAGTCTGGAGGTGACCGTCGCGTGGATCACAGTGGCTAGGTCAGGGCGTGAGAGATAAGGTGCCAACTGCTTAGCTTGGCGGAGATGAAAGAATGCCGCCTTTGTTATAGCTGCAATCTGCGCCTCCATGGAGAGGGAGGTATCGAAGATTACACCCAAACTCTTAACGGACGGTGCTGGCACTAATTGCACCCCCGCAAGAGATGGGAGTTGCCCCCTCAGCCCCCTGTCGTCCCGTCCCAGCCAGAGGACCTCTGTCTTCGAAGGATTTAACTTCAGCCGGCTCCCACGTAACCATCCAGCCACAGCCTCCAAGCATCTGATCAGTGTGTCTGGGGCAGAGTCCGGGTGGCCGTCCATCAACAGATAGAGTTGGGTGTCATCAGCATACTGATGGCAGCCCAGCCCAAAACTCCGGACAAGCTGGGCGAGGGGGCGCATAAAGATGTTAAAAAGCATTGGGGAGAGTATTGCACCCTGGGGCACACCACACACCAAGGAGTGGCGGGATGACAATTCCCCCCCAAGCGCCACCCTCTGTCCCCGACCGGAGAGAAACGAGCGCAGCCATTGAAGGACTGTGCCCTGGATCCCCACGTCGGCAAGGCGGTGGTCCAGGAGTTCGTGATCGACCATGTCGAAGGCTGCTGACAGGTCTAGAAGAATCAGCAGCCCCGACCCGCCTCGATCCAGCTGCCTGCGGAGATCATCTGTTAGGGCGACCAGAGCCGTCTCAGTCCCATGACCAGCGCGGAAGCCGGACTGGAATGGATCCAGAGCCGATGTTTCATCCAGAAACCTACCAAGCTGTTCAGCAACCGCTCTCTCAATCACCTTACCCAGGAATGGAAGATTCGAAACCGGGCGGTAATTGGATAGATCTAAGGGATCTAATGATGTTTTCTTTAAGAGCGGGCGCACCACTGCCTCCTTCAGTTCCCCTGGGAATGTCCCGGTGCCAAGGGACAGATTGATGATATCCCCCAGGGGGGCCCGCACCTCGTCTGGACACGCTCTAATCAGCCAGGACGGGCACGGGTCGAGAGGACATGTGGTGGGCTTTCCAGCTCGGAGGAGTCTGTCCACATCGGCTGGGGATATCCGGTCAAAGTGGTCCAATACTGAACCCGAGGGCAGTCGAGGGGCCTCCAGTTCCTTTATTGTATCCAAATTGGCAGGGAGGTCATGGCGGAGCAACAAGACCTTCTCCGCAAAAAAGCTCGCAAATGCCTCACAGCTGTGTGTCAAATTGTTATTTAAATTTGGCTGTCCTTCGAGGGACGTTAAAGACCGAATTATACTAAATAATTGCGCCGGGCGAGAGCTAGCGGATGCAATGGAGGCCGAGAAGTAAGACTTCTTAGCGGCCTTCACTGCCATCTCATAGGTTTTCATAAAAACCCTATAAGATGTTCTTGAGGCTCCGTCACGGGCACCCCGCCATACTCGCTCTAGCCGTCTGAGGTCCCGCTTCATTTTCCGGAGCTCCTCGGTAAACCAGGGAGCCCGGTTTCTGCGGGGTCGCAGAGGGCGCTTAGGTGCGATCTCATTGATGGCTGCCAGGAGCTGGGTATTCCAGGCCTCAACAAGCTCAGTCAATGAGTCGCCAGGGGGAGAAAGGTCCCGCAAGGCTTGACGGAATCTATCAGGGTCCATCAGCCTTTGCGGGCGAGCCCAAATTGGCTCGCCACCCAAGCAGGGTGGGGGTGGAACGTCAATCCTGGCTTTCAGGGCATAGTGATCAGACCATGGCACCTTCATCGAAGGAAACATGATCACATCTATACCGATGCCAAAGATCAGATCCAGCGTGTGGCCTGCTTGATGTGTGGGGCCCGAAACAAACTGGGAGAGCCCTAGTGTCGCCATGGAAGACACCAGGTCCAGAGCCTGCGAGGAGGGAGTGGCATCAGCATGGATGTTGAAGTCCCCCAATACCAATAGGTTAGGGAACTCCAAGGCCCAGCCGGCCACCGCCTCCAGCAGGCCTGACAGGGTGGCTGCTGGTGCGCTGGGTGGCCGGTACACCAGCCAGACAGCCAAGCTCACCTCGGAGCCCCACACTAGGCCAACACATTCAATGCCGGGGATCGATGGCGATGGTAGAGCCCTGAAAGGACAATCTTCCCGGATTAATAACGCCACCCCTCCCCCCCGGCCCACAGTCCGCGACTGGTGAAGGACGGAGAAACCCGGGGGCGCCATCTCTCGTAAGGTAATAGTATTCCCTTCGCGCACCCAGGTCTCAGTCACACATGCCAGGTCAACCCCCTGCGAGGTGAAGAAATCTCGCACGGTGGCGGTTTTGTTGCCTATAGACCTGGCATTGCACAACACCAGTGACGGAGGTGAGTAATCCTTGCTCACCCTACCCTCGTCTCTCGGGATGGGGCGCAGATTGGAAGGGGTACGAGCATATCCGTCTCTCGATCCCCTTCGCCTATGACATCTGCCCCCACCGCCATACCTCCCTTGCCCCTCCACAGTAGGAATCCCAAGCCTCAGGCTCACCTCCATTTACAGAATATAAAAGCAAACAAACAAAAACAATTATACGAAAATAAAGCCAATCCCCACCCCACTCCACAACCACCCCACCCCAACCCAAAATAGACCAAAACAAAATAAAAATACATGGATAAAAATCACCGCTTATGGTGGTACAACAAAGCAAAACAAAACAAAAAACCCACACAGTTTAAAACATATAAAAACACTTCAAACAACCGCTGCCGCAGCACCAATGTCCCCAAAGGTGCGGCAGTGATGAGCACCTCCCCCCACTTGGCATTAGCCGTAGGTCTTCAACACTCTCCTCTTCCTTCTTAGGAGAAAAGTGGCCTATTGTGAACAATGGTTCTTCCAATTCCTGATGAGAGCTTTCAGAGGGTCGCATAGAGGCTTTCGCACTCTTGAAATCCTCTGAATCACCCAATTCAGCTTCAGACTCAGAATCAGAACCTTCATCGGTGGGTGTGGGTTGTTGCGGTTGCTTTTGACTATCCTCAGTCTCATCACTGTCATCAGGATAACATTGGAAAATTCCCACATTCTCCCCCCACTTGGCATTGTACTCAACACTTCTTGTGAGCTTAATTGTCTTAGAGTCAGTCATCATTATTCTGTAAGAACCTTTCTGATAGCCTAGAAAGATACCATGTAATCCACGCTTGTCTAACTTGGAGCTTTGTGGTGAGTGAACCCACATGTCAGAACCAAAAATTTTCAAGTGTTTGATGTATGGCTTCTTGCCAAACATCTTCTCATACGGGGTACAACCAATCGCTGAAGACAACCTGCGATTATAACTGTAAACAAAACACGAGAGAGATTCGGCCCAATAACTCTCTGGAAGATTTGCATCATGCAGCAAGGTTTTTAACCCTTGAAGCAATGTTTGATTTGCCCTCTCGCAAAGTCCATTCTGCCATGGCGAGCGAGGACTAGACAAATCATGTTGAATTCCTTTCTCAGTCAGAAAAGCTTCAAACTGCTGAGAAGTGAATTCCCCCCCGCGATCAGTGAAAAGAATTTTTATCTTCTTACCATGCACATTTTCCAACCAAGCACAGAATTCCTTGAACCTAGGAAAAGCCTCTGATTTCTGCTTGAGATTGTACACATAAATATACCTGGAAAATGCATCAATGAGAACCATGAAGTACCTGTTTCCACCCAAAGAGGGCGCTAGTGGTCCAACCAAATCAGCATGAACAATTTGGTATGGTTCTGTAGCTTGCCTACTAGACACCTTACCTTTCGCAGCCATTTTCACCTTGTTTGCTGTGCATGCCTTGCACTTCATGTGGTACCTGCAGGGTTTAATAGTCATACCTTCAACCAAGGCAGGCATTTTAGATACTGCCTCAATATTCAAATGACCAAACTTTCGGTGAAAATCATGAATACATTCTGCATGCAAACTTTTGTTAGTACAGTACCTGCAATGCAACAAGTGTCATCCTGCACAACATCATCAAAATACAAAACATACAAACGATCAACATATTCAGCATGCAATACATAATCATTTTTCTTTGTGATGATGCACCTTTTGTTCTTAAAGGAAACGTCAATTTTCCGCTCATTCAGCTGTCCAACGCTGAGCAGATTATGTTTGGCATCCGGTACATAAAGAACATCCTGTATCGATAAGTCCAAACTGTGAAGAACAACAGTTCCGTAGCCTTTACTGGGGATTGTGTGGTCATCCGCCTGGTGAATCGCACCTTCATGTGGTGTAAAAGACACGAACAGTCGCTTATCGTTGCACATGTGATGAGTTGCAGCCGAATCAACAACGAAGAAAGATCTAGACGTTTTCTGGACCTCTGCAACCTTTGGAGTGAAGCGTGAGACCATTGCCTTGTGCTGCGTTGTCCTGGACACCGGACCTTTGCCTTTGCCTCGGCCTTTTCCACGCGATGAGCTTTCGCTGCGCTGCTCTGTCTTGGCCCTGGGATATCTGCATTCCCTCTTCATAAGGCCTAGACGTCCACACGAGTAGCATTTCACTGCCTTCAAAGCTTTGGCGCCATCTGGTGGTTCCACTGCACTA
This sequence comes from Podarcis erhardii, assembly GCF_964252035.2. Lineage (NCBI taxonomy): Eukaryota > Metazoa > Chordata > Lepidosauria > Squamata > Lacertidae > Podarcis > Podarcis erhardii. Next base: position 6,549,504 of record NC_138506.1, on the reverse strand, counting down.
TGGGATGACGTCTGTGAAGTCTCCCCCTTGCCCATGCAGCTAGCACCCCGGCGGTCTGCTTCATTCAGAATCACGGCAGTAACATAGTCCACTGTCAGCTGTGCAGTTGGCTGTACAGCAATCTGAGTCGCAACAGACTCCCAACCTGAACCCAAAGATTGTAGTATCATGAAGGAATACACAGCCTCTGGAAAGTTGAGTCCTCTCTGTTGCAGCTCATGTCTCAGATTCTGCATCTCCATCAGATGTGTACGCACATCTCCACCTTCAGCAAGAGCCATATTATGCAGCTTGGTAAAGTAAAACATAGTGGATCCACCTTCTGTCCTCAAGTGAGCCTCTCTCAAAGCGTCCCAAATTTGTCTGGCTGAGGTCTTATCACGCAATAGACAGAGCTCTTCTGGGGATACTATCAATGTAAGAGTTCCCCTTGCTTTGGAATCTTTATCTTCCCATGCATCTGTAACTGGAGCTGGGGGGGGTGTCTGTAATAACTTCAAACAGACCCTCTTTCCGCAGAATAGCCTCTGCATAGAGAACCCAGTCCGCATAGTTTTTCTTATTGAGCGTAGGAATCCCACAAGCATCCTGAAGGGCCATCATGACTCTGGCATTAGCCTTCTGCGTCATCTCTGCTGCTTTAAATCATGCTGCGTCACTGCTGCAGCTGCTTTATTCCAAAAGCACTTTTAAAAGTTACTTTCAATTTCCCCAGCAGAGGAGCTTGTTCCTTTGAGCATTTGCCTGTGCCCGGCAAAACGGCCTTAAAAGTTCAAAGTCCAGCCATAAAGCCATTAATTAGAAGCTGGCAGGCTGCCCGGAGCAGTAGCACATACCTCATCAATCATCTTGACGCACAGAGCAGATACCGTCCGATCGGTCCCTCTGCCGCTGTTCCGATTCCTGGGCCCATAACCAGATATTGTTGAGATTGCAGTGTCCCGTGCACAGTGGAATGATGAGGAGTACGTGCACATACTCTATATTGCTTTATTTACATTTCAAAGCTGGTAGGTTACAGAAAAACATCTTGCCTCTGCCAGAGCAGAGAAAGCATCCTCTCTCCTCTAAAGCACGGAGAGAACAGAAAGAACTGCAAAGAACAGTGAAAAACAGGAAACCAGTGTACGTCACATCCAGTCTCCCTTTCCCGTGGGAAAACCCAACAGCAACTGACTGTGGAATGTAAACACCTGTCTCGTGACAAGCACTTCGCTGCACAGTGAAAGAGAGCAGAAACCAACACACTGGAGCACCCGGAACCCGCACCCGAAGAGGGGGAGGGGGAAGGAGGGGCTTCGAGGGGGGATGGATGTCAGGGGCTCAGGAGCAGAGGCACAGGGGAGAGAGGAAATGGAGAGCGAAGGGGAAGAATCTAAAGAAAATATAAAATTTTTTGGAAGAAGTGCTAGATTATATTTGAATGAGTAGACATGAGATTGTAAACAAGTTGATAATTTGTTTGGAAAAAAAATTTAACGATGTAAATGGGAGCGGGAGACGTGAGGGAGTCCAAAGAAGTGATGAAATTGTTGTGATAGAAGTAAGATCGTTTATTATGTGTGCACTTATATTTAAAAACCTTAATAAATATTTATTTAAAAAAAAAAAAAAGAATCTGAGGGCAGCGTAGGGGAGTATGACAGTGGCCCGAGAGATTCCATGAGCTTCTCCAGCGAATCGGAAGATTCCCAGAGGGGAGCACCGATGGCCCGGGCAAGGGGGGTCCCAGGGGGGACGCACCAGAAGCAAGGGGCCAGCGGGGACTCCCAAAGCAGCAGCGGGAGATCAGGACCAGCTCCCCCACCAGAGCGTAGTGGGGGGGAAGAGTCCCATGTATCAGGGCCAGCGTCTCCTCCAGCAGGGAGAGAAGATGAGTCAGGGCTGACCACGCCTCTATTGGAGAGTGAGGGAACGGAGGGGGAGTCAGGTCCAGCTAGCCTCCCCGAAGGGGGAAGCAGTGACAGGAGCAGTGTAACGGTCAGGAGAAAGGTTGCCGGCTGGGCGCGGGCGCCAAGTTAGAATGTACAGGCGCGCGGGACAGCAGAGAACCCGGATTGGGAACCAGGTCCTAAAGCCCGCAGGAGGCAGGAGGCAGGGGGAAGACTCAGGGGACTCAGCGTCAGAAGAGTCTAGAAAGGGCAAGACCCCAGCGGACAGGCGGACCCAGAGGAGGAAAGAGCAAAGGAAGAGATGGAGCAAGGCTAGAGTCTTAAACTGGTGTCTGGGGGGAGGAGATTCAGACGGAGCTTCAGCGGTCTAGAGTTTGAGACGTAGAGCTGCGCGCCGCGGCTTTGAAATCGAAACTGAACTTCAATAGAGACTATTATATATAACAACGAACTGGCGTTGGTCCTTTGTGAGCTGGGACCTCGGGCAGCTCTGATAACTTAACAGAATAATAAAAACAAAAACAAAGCAATAAACAATTATGTCAAATTAAACTACTCCCCACCCTGACTAAATATTGTTCCCACCCCAAGCAAAAATAAAATACTAAAATAATATAATATTATAAAAAACAACAACCACCATTTAAGGTGCAGTAAATTAAAAGCACTTAAAACATTTAAAACCATTTTTGTCCCTTGCTGCAGGTAGCTGCTCAGGCCTCTAAACTGTAGTGGTGAGTGCAGGCCCCGCCCCCTAGGCTGGATGGAATTGACAGGAGAGGGAGCGGGTCTTCCCAGCAGTCACGAGAGGAGCAGCAGCAATGTCCCGGAGGCCTCTCAAGCTGTGGTGGTGAGTGCAGGCCCCGCCCCCTAGGCCCGATGGAGTTGGCAGGAGAGGGAGTGGTCCTCCCAGCACTTACGCGAGCAGCAGCAGCAATATCCCAGAGGCCTTGATGGAGGCCCTCAAGCTGTGGTGGTGAGTGCAGGCCCCGCCCCCTAGGCCAGATGGAGTTGGCAGGAGAGGGAGCGGTCTTCCCAGCACTCACAAGAGCAGCAGCAGCAGATCAGAATGGCAAGATAGTCAGACACAAAGCCAGATTGGTAGCCAGAGGTTTCTCACAGGTACCAGGAGAAGACTATCACGAGACCTACGCACCCACTGTGAGATATGAGAGCATTAGGCTTATGCTCAAACTTGCTGCAGAGGAGAATCTACACGTTTCTCATCACGATGTGAATACAGCATTTTTGTACGGAACCTTAGGTGAATCACTTTATATGCTTCCACCTGATGGCGTACAGGTAAAACAGGGATTTGTTTGTTTTCTGAAGAAGTCCCTATATGGTCTCAAGCAAAGTGCACGATGCTGGCACTCTAAACTCACTGAAGTGTTGTTTTCTATAGGTTTTCAGCAAGGTAAAGCTGATCCATGTGTATTTGTCAAAGAGGAAGGGAAAAAGAGACTGTATTGCTTGTTTTATGTTGATGATATACTTTTTTTTTTTTTGGAAGGATGTCAAGATGTACAATAGTGCCCTAGCTCAACTGAAGGAGCACTTTGACATGAAAGATCTTGGTGAGGTAAACAACTACCTATCTCTGGAAGTAGAGAGAGACCGAGATGGTAATATTTTAGTACACCAGTCACAGAAAATTGCTGATGTGTTAACCAAACTAAACCTGATGGATGCTAGGAGACTTCCGGGTTAGCGCCTCCGGCAATGGCTGAATTCCTCTGATCGGGAGGAACTTGCTCCGTGGATTTTAGGGTCTGACCGCCACGGCGAAGGCGGAGACCCACTAAAAACCACAGGCGGGAGAAGCCTGTGGACGTGGGATTCGGCTGGCACCTTTTGCGCCTCCCCTACTCGCGGGGAAACCCGGTTTCGGGGATCCAGAGCGACGTGGGGTGAGTGGCGCGGTGCTTTGAATCGACTGCTTTTTTCATTTAGTGAAGCCGCATTGCTGTTGCCGGAGAGCGCTGACTTTTTCCTGTGGACAATTTGATCTTGAAACAACTACCCGTGAGTAGAACGGAAAATTGGATTTTTAAACGTCTTAATTTGGCATCGAACGGGGGAGGTTTTAAACAGGAAGTCCGCCTCCCCTTTTTGTAAATAGACTAAAGCAAAGAGGTTGCAAGCTAAAGTCTTGGAAAGTCTTTTCTAAAGAATTAAATTTCCATCGGCTAAAATTGTTAAACCCCCCTTGGAAGCAGGAGAAGAGGGGGGAAATTTTAGATCGTCTAAGCCTGCAGGAGAGAGAGTGAAGAAAGATAAATTATCACCGTTTTGAACCTGGAAAAGGGCTGCCAATAAAAGTGACGTTTTGGGAAAGTTCATTGACTGTGAATAAAACCTATGTGGACAGATAGCTAAACAAGAGAAATATATTGTTTCCATTGTTTCCTTCTGCGCTCAAAGAGGAGGAAAAGTAACTGAAAATTGAAACTAATTTTGTTGCTGGATCTGCGTTTAAAAGGATTGATACAAATAGAAATTGTTTCCTCTAGAGGGAGTCTTTGAAACTGTTACTGGAGCCAGTGTGGTGTAGTGGTTAAGAGCGGTAGTCTCCTAATCTGGGGAACCGGGTTCGCGTCTCCGCTCCTCCACATGCAGCTGCTGGGTGACCTTGGGCCAGTCACACTTCTGTGAAGTCTCTCAGCCCCACTCACCTCACAGAGTGTTTGTTGTGGGGGAGGAAGGGAAAGGAGAATGTTAGCCGCTTTGAGACTCCTTAAAGGGAGTGAAAGGCGGGATATCAAATCCAAACTCTTCTTCTTCTTCTTCTTCTTACAGGAGTGGATCTAGGGAATTTCCCAGCTGCAGAGATAAAAGACCGTGAGAATCAGGGATTGACCTTGAACGGGTAAGAATGTCGACAGAAGAAGCTTTAGTGACTGCATTTTGTAAAATAAGTGCTTTATTGGATCAGCTTCATAAGAAGACAGATGTTATGATTATTAAAATTGATAATCTGGGACAAAATGTGACTGACTTGGGACAAAAGGTGAACATCTATACAGATACTACGACATGGCAAGTTGTGGAGAAGGCGAGGGAGGAAGTGGTTGTTGAACCTCAAGTAATACAAGTGGAGAGAGCCCCAGCCTTACAGAGGCAATTTGATGAATATAAGTTGTTGCCTTCTATGACTGAATTTAGAGAAAGTCAGATTTTGAGGATCGGAGCCTCGCTTGGACTGGAGAAGGAAAGATGGACAGATCCCCTTATACAGGGATGTTCTGGCTTTTGGGATTTGGATTTGGGTCAGGAGGAGATCGGAGTTGTGGGGGCCTCCAGCTTTGGAGGGATTTTGAAACATGTCCTGAAATATCTTTTGGACTTTAATTTTGACTACGGAGAATGGGCTGACCTGTCGAGAAGGAATAAAGACATTGTTAGGTTGGAGCTTCCCCGAGATCTACTCCTCAGCGCCAAAGGAAGGAAATTAAGAACAAGATCAGCAGAAGATAAAGTAAAGCGTATGTATAAATATGAAGAAGATCCACAGAAGGGACATGGAAAAGAGTTAAGAGCCTCAGACAGAAGATCACCAGGTTGATGGACCATATGGAATTGACAGAAAGGACTGGCAGAATCCGAGACCAGGGAGAAGAGACGGTGGAAGAAGATCGGAAAAAAAGGTTAAAAGTTATTTATAGAAATATTGTAAAATTAATGAGTATTAGAAAAATGTTGGAATGAAATTACATGGCTTTAGTAGAAATGATATAAGGAGTTAAGTACAAATAAGTTTTATGGTATTAATGGTAAGATAAGGTTAAAATAAATTAAGAATGGATTTGCTGAAATAATTAATAACTAGAATACAAAAAAGGGAGGTGTGAGGAGGTCGATGAAACAAGTAAATGAAAGAAAGACAAAGAAATGGAAAAATTGGATGTGTTTTTAACTGTTTTTGCTTTTATTTTTGTTTTGGGTGTATTGTTTTTCTTTTTTGTTTTTGTGTATTGTAATGTATTGATTTGTTTTGTTTAATTTTTTTATTTTTCTTTCTTTCTTCTTCTTTCTGTAATTTTTAAACTTTTAATAAATATCATTTAAAAAAAAAAACCTGATGGATGCTAATCCTGTAGACACACCAATGACAACAGGTTATCAGGTAGATGACACTGAAGGAGCATTTTCTGACACTACACTGTACAGAAGTGTGCTAGGCAAAGTAAACTTCATTCCCAGATGTTCAAGACCTGACACTGCAGTTAGCTGTAATTTGCTAAGCAGACAAGTCAACAATCCTACTGTTAAGGACTGGAAAGCTCTGAAACGCATAGCACACTATTTGCAAGGCACTATGCACTACAAACTGAGATTTAACAATCAGAAGTCTGGTGGTCTTGAGATATTTGCTGATGCGAGTTTTGGAAGTGACACTACAGACAGGAAAAGCACGTCTGGAGTTTGCTACATGTACAACCAGGGTCTTTTTTATTTGGTCATGCAAGAAGCAAACAACAGTAAGCTTGCGTTCTTGTGAAGCTGGACTGAATGCACTGTCTTATTCACTTGTGGATTGTGAATGGTTTTTACAATTGTGTAAAGACATGAGAATTCCTGTCAAATGTCCAATCCAGGTTTATCAGGACAACAAAGCATGTTTGGCTTTGCTGACTTCTGAAGGTTGTAAGCAAAAGCACGAAGCACTTGCAATTGAAGCTGCAACATGCTAGAGAATGTGTTCAGAAGGGACTCGTAACGGTGTCCTATATGCTAGGTAATGAAATTCCTGCTGATTTATTGTCCAAGGTTGTTCCAAGGGATCAACACTGTACCTATGTACAGAAATTGGGTTTGTACTGAGATTGTATTCTAACTTAAATCGTTGTTTCAGCAAATTCTTCCCATATTTCTCAATTTTTATTTAAATAATTTATCTTAACAACCTATCTCATTAATTAATTCAACATATCCTTTCCATCTTTTACCATATTCTGTTATTCAATTTACCTTAATTTATTTAACCTTATCTTACCTTAAAAACCATATTTATACATAACTCCTTAAATCCTTTCTACTAAAGCCAATTAGTTCCTTTCCAGCATTTTCCCTGATATTTCATTAATATTACACTAATTCCATAAATGAAAAAAAAGGAAAGAAAATTTTCCCTAATTATTATCCAACGTCCCTTCTTCCTGGTTTTGGGTTATGTCAGTCCTTTCTATACATTCCATCCAGTCCATCAATCTGGTGATCTTATATCCGAGGCCCTTAAGTCTCTTCTATGCCCCTTCTGCGGATTTTCTTGTTCTTGTTTGTAGTTGCACTCTTCCTTGTCTTTTGTTGGTTTCTTTCTTAATTTCTTCCCTTTCTCCTTGGGGAGTGGGTCTCCGAGGGATTCCAACCAGTAATAATCTCCATTTTCCTTCCTCGAGCCAGCCCATTCCCCACAGTCCCACTCCCTGTCATCATCGTTGTATTCCACTTGGTATACAAGTGTATCAAGACAGTAGATCCTGTTTGGCTTTGCTGAACTCAGAGAGTTGCAAGCAAAGAACCAAGTACTTGCAGATTAAGCTACATCGTGCAAGAGAGTGTATTCAGAAAGGACTCATTCAGATGTCCTACATGGCAGGAAATGAAATTCCTGCTGATCTGTTGTCTAAGGTTGCTAACAGAGAACAACTTAAGGTTTATGTACAGAGGATGCAATTGGGTTGAACCACAGGTACTGCAGGTTACACGGAAAGGGGGAGGATGTTAGGATATTTCCGTTCCACCTTAAAAGGGAGTAGGCTTTGTGAGTCACAGAGTCTGCGTTTTCCTGTTCACAAGAAGTATATGTTTTGTCTATTGCTTTCGTTCTCTCTCTGTGTCTGAACATCGAAGCAGGCAGTCATGTTTTTTTCTTTGTTCTGACCAATGCTGAATAAACTTGTAAATATGCTCTCCTGAGTGCGTCTTTCGCTGTGCGAACTCTGCTGATAGAGCGTGCACCAGCTCTGGAATGTAGCAAGCTATTTCTGAAGCTCGTGTCGCTAATTGACTGATACTGTATCTACGGGAGATCGATGGATCGTCCGGAATCAACGTGGGGTCATGATGGCCTTTGTCTCCCTGGCAGTATCCCAACAGATAGTTGACCATTGTGGCCGCATCTAAAGATGGTTTTTTAAGAAGCGGTTTAATAACCGCCTCTTTTAGCGGGTCTGGGAAGGCTCCCTCACGGAGGGAAGCATTCACCACCCCACGAAGCCCATCGCCCAGCCCTTCCCGGCTAGCTTTTATAAGCCAGGATCGGCAAGGATCAAGGAGACAGGTGGTTGGTTTCACTCTCCCAAGCAGCCTGTCCACATCCTCGGAGGTAACAGATTGGAATTGATCCCACACAACTTGACTAGACAGGACTCTAGCACTCTCCCGCCCCAGCCCTGCTCCCACGGTGGAGTCTACCTCTTTCTGAATCTGAGCAACTTTATCTGCAAAAAACTTTGCAAAATCATTGCAGGAGATTATGTGGCCCATACTGGGCCCCGATGGAGCAGGTGGTTCCGCTAAATTGCGAACCACCTGAAAAAGTCTCCTGCTGCTGTTTTCTGCAGATGCAATAGAGGCCGTGAAGAAAGTCTTCTTCGCCGTCGCTACTGCCACTTGGTAGGCTCGACATTGAGCTCTAACCCATGTCTGGTCAGCTTCAGAATGAGTTTTCTGCCACCGGCGCTCTAGCCGTCTCAGTGATTGTTTCATTGCCCTCAGATCCGTTGAAAACCACGGGGCTGTCCGGGCTCCATGCAATCAGAGAGGGCGCTTCGGGGCCAAACAGTCAATAGCCGTGGTTAACTCCACATTCCAGCGGGCCACCAGGGAAACAGCTGAAAGGCCATCAACATGGGATAAAGCATCCCCTACCACTCTCTGGAAGCCATTTGGATCCATTAAGTGGCGGGGGCGGACCATCTGAATCGGTCCCACCTCCCTGCAGAGGGGATGGGTCGCGGAGAAGTCCAGTTGCGCCAGGAAGTGATCTGACCATGGCACTTCCTCCATTTCGCTTTTGCTTAGTGTTGGATCATCAACATCCATAGAGGTAAACACCAGGTCCAAGGCATGTCCGCAGCTATGGGTTGGGCCAGACTTATTCAGGGACAGCCCCATGGAGGCCATGCTTTCCACGAAGTCCCGAGTGGCCCCTTGTAAGGTCGTGTCGGCATGGATGTTATAATCCCCATGGACAACCAAACTAGGTGTCTCCAGGAGAACATCCGCCACGACCTGAAGCAGCTCGGGCAGGGAATCCTTGGTGCAGCGGGGAGGTCGGTACACCAATAGGAATCCTGTACTGCCCCTATTGCCCAACTGGGTCTTCCCAATAGGACGCCTGGTGCAAACTAATGACTTCCTAAAAATGACTGCAACCCCCCCCCCCCCCCGCCCACAAGGCCAAGTCTTCCATCCATGATCAAGTCATGGATGGCAGTGGTCTTATGAATCATTGACCTGGCATTCCACAGCAGCACCTTCAGGTCATGTGCGTATCCCTTGCTGATTTTAGTATCCGTCCGGTTAGGACCAGACCCGGAGGCATGAATAGTCCTCAAACAACGACTAAACCTGCCTCCTCTGTAATGACATGATCTGGTCTTAGCGTAACTACTCCTCCTACCCGTGATCACTGAGATCGGTTGTCCCGGCGCATCCCCCTCTGTGGAACATGCCCCAGCCATTTTGTTGGCTGGGACCCACTCCCCGGCAGCCCTGACCCCTCCCCTTGAGAACAAAATAAAACCTTTAAAATAAATAAAAAACCCAATAAAACACTACAAACAAAAAATCTGTAAAAGTTACAAAACATCAAAATCAAACAAATTCCCAAGCCCAACCAAACATCCACCCCCACCCCCCCACATACAAAAAAAATCAAAAGAAATTTTTAAAAACATTTTAAAAAGAACTCTGCGCCCCTCCGAGTCCTCCTGGACAGCAGCAGCAGTAACAGCAACCATCCTTGTGAGGCTTCAGGCCCCGCCCTGGGCCAGGTGGTGAGTGGCAGGAGCAGGGCCCTCAGGCACTCACACAGGGGAGTCCTCCTGGGCAGCAGAGCAGCCCTTTTGAGGCTTCAGGTCCTTCTCTGGTGGCAGATGCCATCTTCTCTCAGTTCCGATGAAATAAAGTCTAGGCGTTTGCTCATTAATTTTCTCAGACAGGTTGCACCAAACATTAGTCTTTCCAGGGGAGGTTTGCCAAATCGGACCTGAAATACAGATATAATAACAAAGTAAGAGCTCGCCTCCCCCTATGACTATTAATCTCTGCAACTCAGTCTGTCTCATAGTGGCGGATCCCGATTAAATAATGCGTCACAGGAGAGTCTTTTATCTTCTTCCAAGTAATTCAAAGAGCAAAGGCTTTAATTAATATTATTATTTCCGCACAGTTTATATTTTCTGATCTCACTTGCTATAAGTAATGTAGGCGGTTCTTCGGGGGGTGGGTTGTTAGGTATTATTGTAGTAGAAAAAGAAAAAGTTCCCCCCCCCCCTCCTTTCTGTTCCGTTCCAACATACCGGTTTAGATATGTTATCTTTGATGTTATCTTTCTTCCTCCCGTCACTCTTGGCACCTCAGTGGCTGTAGTTGAAGAAGAAGAAGAAGAGGAGTTTGGATTTGATATCCAGCCTTTCACTCCCTTTAAGGAGTCTCAAAGCGGCTAACATTCTCATTTCCCTTCCTCCCCCACAACAAACACTCTGTGAGGTGAGTGGGGCTGAGAGACTTCAAAGAAGTGTGACTAGCCCAAGGTCACCCAGCAGCTGCATGTGGAGGAGCGGAGACGCGAACCCGGTTCCCCAGATTACGAGACTACCGCTCTTAACCACTATACCACACTCTCAGTTGGCAGATTAATTACCCTTTCTTCGCCCAAAGCATGTCCAAAATTCTTAAATCCAATTTTTTATCTTAAGAACTGGAACTTGGAGCGCTCACAGAGACAACATCCAGGAGATCCGAACTCCCTTGAGGGCTTTCCATCCAGTGCCCTCACCCCCTCCTTCTTTACGAACTCGGGGGTGGTTTGTGGGCAGCTGCGGATGAGACTGCATCTTCCCTTCCACCAGGAAGAATTTGGGAGGCTGATTACGCCCATCTCAGCCTCTAAATTACCTCGTGTGAGCTGGAGAGATGGTATTGTCGGCCATCTTCCGTGGCGCCCCTAGCGGAGCCCCTAGAGTTTTAGATTTGAAGTGATATTGTATACATATATGCTGTGGAAGTCTAATGCTACAGTCTTATGCATGCTTACCTGAAAGTGAACCCCACTGAATACTAAGAGATTTACTTCTGAGTAAACATTCATAGGAATCGACTGCTAGTACTGATATATTGGCATGGTGTGTGTGTTGTGGCTTGGATACTAACTGGATTTCCATTGATGGAAGTAACTGGACTTCTTTTTCATTGTATCTGAAGAAGTGTGAATGCACACAAAAGCTTATACCAAGCATAAACCTAGTTGGTCTCTAAGGTGCTACTGGACAATTTTTTTATTTTTTTGTATATTTGGACCTCCATTGGTGGGAGTATTCCCTGAGCAGAGTTTAGCTCAAAGGATGCTCCTCCCTTTGCTTGATTTCCCCTCCTCCTGAAGCCCTTTGTCTCCCCCACCCACCCACCTCTAATATACTCCAGAGGGGTGAAGGACCCTCCAGGTCAGGATGAAAGGCATCACAGGGGATTTACAGAAGGAACAAATAAACATTCTCTCTCTCTGCTCCCTTCTAACACGGGGACCCTCCACTGAATCTTTTAGTTCCCTTGGGACTTCCGCACTGTTCCCTTGGGACTCCTCTGACCTGTACTCCTCCTGGTTTTCTCCCGGGAATCATCGCCGTATCTGGTGGCAGTGGCGGCGCCAGCATTACCCCCCCTCCGTTAGCACCTCGTATGACACGGGGCCAGTGACCCTGGTGACTGTGGCAGGTACCCATGCTGGGCCTACCCCAAAATTATTTGTGTATACTGGGTCCTGGGCCATGAAGGTCCGGAGGTTCCTGCCTTCTGAGCTCTGTCAGAGTGTAGGCGGTCCAGTCTGACTGTGAGGCGCCGGCCCATTAGTAGTTCAGCGGGGCTCCGGCCAGTCGTTGAGCTGGGGGTGCTGTGCTGTGCTAAAAGAAATGTGGCAAGGCAGTACTCCCAATCCCCTTGTGTCATGCGGCGGAGGGTGTCCTTGGTGGTCCGCACCATGCGCTCTGCTTGGCCATCGGTGGCAGGGTGGAATGGCGCCGAGCGGATGTGTCGGATGGCGTTCTGCGCTGTGAAGGTCTGGAATTCTCCTGATGTAAATGCAGTTCCCTTGTCTGAGACGAGAGTGTCAGGAAGCCCGTGGGTTGCAAACAGCCTGTGTAGTACCTGGATGGCTGTGGACGTGGAAGTGGATGGTACCAGTGTGACTTCCAGCCATTTGGTGTAGGAATCCACCACTATGAAGAATGTTTTCCCCTGAAAGGGGCCAGTGAAGTCCACGTGCAGGCGTGACCATGGTGCTCGGGCGGACTCCCAGGACTGGACTGGGGCCCTTGGGGGATCTGGGCGGGATTCTTGGCAGGCCTGACAGTGTTTGACCCAGGCCTCTATCTCTCTGTCGATCCCCGGCCACCACACATAACTCCTGGCAAGGGCCTTCATTCTCACTACCCCTGGGTGTGTCTCGTGTAGGGCTGTGAGGACCCTTTTGCGGAGGGGCTGGGGAACAATGACCCTGCTTCCCCATAACAGGCACCCCTTGTGGGCCGACAGTTCATGTTTGCAGGTTGTGTAGCCAGCGAATTCTGGCCCGGGGCTGCTGCTGGGCCATCCCCTCCACACCCAGTCCAGGACCCGGGAGATGACACTATCTTTCTTGGAATGGTGTGCAACTTCTTGTGCCTGAATGGGGCGGTTGGGAAGCAGCTCCAGGCTCATAACCTCTTGTGCAGGTGCTGGGTCGGGGCCTGTTTCCGGTAGTGGTAGCCTGCTGAGGGCGTCCGCGTGGCCCATCGCCTTCCCAGGGTGGTGAATCAGTGCATACTGGTAGCTGGCAAGGAAAATTGACCACCTGAGGACGTGAGGAGACAGCACTTGGGGGGGGGTCTGCTTTTCGGGGGCAAACAAGCCAAGCAACGGCTTGTGGTCCGTCACCACGGTAAAGGGCCGCCCGTACAAGAAATCATGGATTTTTTTTACTCCCTTCACGATTGCCAGACCCTCCTTGTTGATTTGCGAGTAGTTCCTCTCGGTTGCATCGAGTGTCTGGGAAAAGTATGCCACCAGTACCTCTCTTCCATCCGGGAGTTGGTGTCCCAGGACAGCGCCGATGCCGTAGGGCGAGGCGTCGCAAGCTAGCACCACCGGCAGCCTCTCGTCAAAGTGCGCCAAGACCGAGTTTGAGACAAGCAAGTCCTTGACTGCCTGGAATGCGGCCTCCTGGTGCTGGCCCCACACCCAAGGGGCCCGCTTGTCCAGGAGTCTGTGTAGGGACTCCGCTACCACCACCTTATGGGGAAGGAAGGCATGGTAAAAGTTCAATAGACCCAAGAAGGCCTGAAGTTCAGTCTTGCCCTTGGGCGCTGGGGCATTACAAATGGCCCGTACCTTGTCCCCAGTTGGGTGGACCCCTTCTGCGTCCACCATAAATCTCAGAAAGTCCACCTGAGGCACTCCTAGTAGACACTTTTCCCACTTCACCTTGAGCCCCGTCACCTGGAAATGGTGCAGAACAGTGCGGAGGCGGTCCTCAAACTCCTCTGGCATGGGCCCGGCAATCAACAGATCATCGAAGAAGGGGGTGACACCAGGAATCCCTTTAAGGAGAGAGTCCATTAGATTCTGGAATATGCCTGGTGCCACGCTGACACCGAATTGCAGCCGCTTTACCCTGAACGCTCCTGTGTGCGTCACAATTGTCTGTGCCTCTGCTGTGGCTTCATCCACCAGCAGCTGTTGATAGGCTTGGGCCAAGTCCAGCTCACCGAAAATTTTTGACCCAGCCAGGGTGGCGATGACATGGCTGACCACTGGCACTGGGTATGCATGGGCCATGAGGGCCTTGTTTATGGTACATTTGTAGTCTGCACAGATGCGGACCGAACCGTTAGGCTTGACGGGTGTGACAATTGGGGTTTCCCAGGGGGCATTAGGCACAGGCTCCAGCACTCCTTGCTCCACAAGCCGGTCCAATTCCTCGTCTATACGGGGTTTCAGGGCGAACGGGACCCGGCGGGCCTTGAACCTGACAGGTCATACTGCGGGGTCAAGCTGTAGGGCAATGGGGGGGGGGGCGTATACTGTCCCAATTTCCCATCGAAAACCTCCGGAAATTCCTTGCATATGGCATCCACGTCCACTTGTAAGCTAGTGCAGTTCACCCCAGTGACGGCTAACCCCAGTGGTCCAAACCATGCCAATCCCAGTAAGTTAACGTAGGGGCCCTTGACCACAAGCTAGTCCAGTTGCCGCATCCACCCTCGATATTGCACTCTGAAGGTCCCCATCCCCATTGTGGGGACCTTACGTTTCTGGAAGTCCTGGAGGGTGAACGGGGCCGGCCTGAGTTTGGGACCCCCACTTGGGCACAGTTTCTTTAAGGTCCTTGCCGAGATTATGGATACAGTTGAACCCATGTCAAGCTCCATGCGGCACAGGGCCCCCTCTATCTGTACCTCTACATAAATTTTCTCTATGCTGGGGTGGGGCAACTAGTATACCTGGCAAAGGTAGCTATATGCTGAGATGGTACTGTGTGGGAACAGGGTCCCAGGTTGGCTCCTGATATAGGGAGTTAGATTTATGTTCACTGCCTGCCAAGCATTAAGTAGTCCTTCAGTCTAGCAAGCAAGGCCATGGATAATATCCCAAGTACCAGATGTGCTTTGTGTAACCCCAATAATATATAAGTTCCATGAACACTTCTGCTGGTCAGAATCTTATCTCTGGATAGCCATGACTCCAGCTCCTACTCCAGCTCCTGTTTCAGGATTCATGTCTGTCACTGACAGGATTCTCAATGAACAAAAGAAGAGACGCAAAAGAATTGCAGTGTTCTAGCTTTCTGCTAGTTAGTAAATAAAATATTTCGCCTCCACCCCATTTGTGTGTTCATTGTGTTCCAAATCAAAAAAGAACCTCCCTGTCCATTGGCAGAATATCATATGTTGTTGTTTTCTGCTTACAACCCGTCCAGATGAAGGGCAATTTAGAAAACATTAAAAGAAGTAAAATACTGATGGTTTTGGAAAGTTTGCATAGCCTTGAGCACTAGGTTGTTCAACAAGTGACTAACAAATGGTCAATAAGAACAAGCAAACCTTTTAACTCACTTGGACAGAATTTTAATACAATACCTAGAGAAGGCATTTGAATTATGCGGCTTTTAAATTAACGTTTATAGTGTAATTCTCAGACCACTTATTTTGGAATTTTCATTTACTTTATGATAAACCAAAGGGACCACTGAGAATTGTACTTTTTAGGTTCTTAATGGCGTTCACAAAGTCTAGAGTTTATTATGAAATAAACATATAAATAACTTTGAAAAACTTTTAACTATCCATTATGTGTGCTGCATTATTAACAAGACACAATTCACAAATTTCCAGGGGAGGAAACTAACAAGAACATTTAATTATCTCACTCATTACAGCCACTAGAATTCAATTAATATATGTGCCTGTTGATATTATTAATAAAGCTCCTGATCAAATTAGATTTTGGCTACAGAAAGCAGAATAAACTCTTGTTAAGAGCAATGTGCATATGATGAGGACTGAAAATACACTTCTAACTTTATTAGGCTGCTTGGGATTTTGGTAAGTATGCATTTCTTTCTTTTTTTATTATTATTTATTTATTTATTTATTTATACAACAAGAAAAAAAACCACACAAAAAAACACAAATACCAAATTACACACACATTACAAAAATAACCATAGCCACATAATTTTCTTGGCAAACAATAAAACATCTATTGGTCTTAACACTAAAGACCCAACTTCCCGTCTATTCCATATTTCAAATTCATGTTACTTACTGCCACTACACATTTTTTTCATAATTAAACTTATTCTCAATAAATCTAATTTCTTCTCTCTACCTAGCAACTATTACTGAAGTTCCTCGAATGCTGCAACAGAATTTAAACTACTATATTTATTTTTCAGATATTCTTTGAAGACCTCCCATTTAGAAACAAATTCCTGTTTTGGTTTATTCTTTATCTTTTCTGATAAACCATCTAATTCGGCATATTCTGTCAGCTTTTGGATCCAATCTTGTATAGAGGGGATTTCATTACTCTTCCATTTTGCTGTGATCAGAACTCTCGCATATAAAAAGATACCCTTCCTCTTTTGTGGAATATCCAAATCTGTTATTCCCAGGAGGTAGGCCTCTGGTTTTTTATTGAAAGAGATCTTTAGCATTTTTTGCAGTTCTGCATGTATACTCTCCCAGAATACCTGTATTTTCCTACATGTCCACCACATATGGTAGAATGTTCTTGAGTCTCCGCATCTCCAACAATTACTTGACACATTTTTATACATTTTTGAAAGTTTCCATGGTGTTAGATACCATCGATGTTGCATTTTTTGAAAGTTCTCTCTAATCGTATAACAGTTTGTGAATTTCCAATTGATCTTCCATAAATTTTCCCATTGGGCCATGGTTATTGAATGGCCAAAATCCTGGGACCACCTCACCATTGCCACTGTTACCTCCTCCTCCTTGACTGTCCAGTCAAGGAGGAGTCGGTAAGTTTTGAAAAGAGTTTTTCTTTTAGAATTTACAAGATCTGATTCGAATCGGGAAATATCTAATGAGAACCCCTTTTGTTTGTCAGATTTAAATTTTTCAAATAACTGATGGTATTGGAACCAGTCTGAAATGTGTTCTCTTATTTCCTCATTTTTTTTTAATTTTATTTGGTTATCTTCATTTTTTAGAAGTATTTTATATGTTGGCCAGCTTTCCTGAGTATTTTTCCGTTTTACTGCTATGGCTTCTACTGGAGAAGTCCACCACGGGACTTTAGGCACCATCAGGTCTTTATATTTTTCTCATACAGCAAAGAGTGACTTTCTTATTATATGGTTGGTAAAATTTTTATGAATTTTCGCTTTTCCATATACATGGTATATACATGGAATATACATGTATATTCCATATACATGGTAGGCGTGCCATCCCCAACGGTTGTCAAAACCTTCCAGGTCCAGGAGGGCCGGATCCTGCAACGTGCACCAATCTTTTAGCCAGGTGAAACAGGCTGCCTCGTAGTAAAGTTTTAGATCGGGTAGGGAAAAGCCTCCTCTCTCTTTTATGTCTATTAAGATCAGGTGTTTAATCCTAGGTTTCTTCCCTTCCCACAGAAATTTGGAAATTTCTCTTTGCCATATCTTGAGACAACCTGCTTCACCCAGTATCGGAATCATTTGAAATAAAAAGATTAATTTTGGAAGCACATTCATCTTTATAATGGAAATCCTACCCAGAAATGTTAATTTTAGTTTACTCCAGGTTACCAAGTTTTTTTTAATCTCTAGCCAAGTTTTGGTGTAATTATCCTGAAATAAGTTTATGTTCTTGGGGGTGATCCAAATACCCAAGTATTTCGCTTTTGAAGAGATTTTCAGGCCCAATATTTTTTCTAAATCGTCCTTTTCTTCTGTGGTTACATTTTTAACAAGCATTTTTGTTTTTGTTATATTCAACTTAAAGCCTGCCACTTCTCCAAATTCTTTAATCAGTTCCAGCACTCTTTTCAGACTTTCTTTAGGGTTTTCAGTCATAACAAGTAGATCGTCCGCGAAAGCTTTAATTTTATATGTTTTGTGTCCCAGAGTGATGCCTTTAACAAGCTGATCCCTTCTGATCTGATTGTTCAAGACTTCCATCACCAAGATAAATATCAGTGGAGACAGTGGGCAGCCCTGTCTGGTTCCCTTGGTTATTTTGCACTCCTCAGTAATTCTTCCGTTGATGATCAATTTTGAATATTGTTCCGAATAGATGGCATTTATTCCTTTACAAATATTTTCTCCCAGTCCGATTTCTTCCATTAATTTTTTCATGAACTTCCAGGACACGTTATCAAAAGCTTTTTCAGCGTCTACCAACATAATAGCTGCTGGTTTATCAATTTTAATATCCAAATATTCTAATACATTAATCACACATCTAATATTGGATTGCATAAATCGTCCGGGAAGAAATCCGGTTTGATCTTTATGAATTATCTCTTTCAGCACCATTTTTAATCTATTTGCAAGAATGTCTGCAAATATCTTGTAATCGGTATTTAGCAGTGCAATGGGTCTGTAATTGGCCATGTTTGAGGCATCTGTTCCCTGCTTATGGATAAGAGTAATAAAGCTGTCCTTCCAGGTTTTCGGAAATTTTCCATTTGCCAGAATATTATTCATTGGGTCTTTCATGGGAAGAAATAATGCTTGTTCTAACTTTTTATAGTAATTAGCTGGAAGACCATCTGGGCCCGATGTCTTTCCTAATTTTGATCTCTGTATAGCTTGTTGCACCTCCATAGCTGTTATTGGCGAGTTCAAGATTTCAGTTTTTTCCTTAGGTATTATTGGTAGTTTATTTTTGCCCAAATAATCAATTATTTTTTCTAGAGTCTCTGGACCTTCTTTATATAGTTTTCCGAAAAAACTAGCAAAGTTTTTACTAATTTCCTTCGGTTCTTGAATCCATTTGTCTTCAATTTTAATTTTATTGATAATTCTATCTTCCTTTTTCTTCTTTAATTGCCAGGCCAGAAGTTTACCAGGTTTATTTGCAAACTCAAAATTTCTATGTCTCAACCATTTTATCTTCCATTCTATCTCTTCATTTATTATCATGGAGAATTGCGTCTGTAAAATTTTTATACTTTGCTTAATTAGTTCATCATCTGGTTTTTGGAAAAGGATCCTTTCCTTCTTTCTAATTTCCTCCCAGATCTCCATTTTCTTCTCCTCCTTTATTTTCCTTTGGAATGCGTTTTGTTGTATAAAGAAGCCTCTTATGACGGCTTTACCCGCGTCCCAAACCATGTCTAGATCTACTCCTTGATTTAAATTAAACTTAAAATATTCTTCTAAGATTTGCTTGGCCTTCTGTACAATTTTTTCATCGTTTAGCATACTCTCATTAAGTTGCCACCTTTTAACCTTTTCTTCTTTTCCTTTAAAATTAACCCAGACCGCGCTGTGATCAGAAATTGTCCTTGGATGGATTTCTGCTTTTGTAATATTATTTAATAAATCCTTTGTTGTCCAGATCACGTCGATTCGTCCCGCTGATTTATGTGGCTCTGAGTAATGTGTAAATTGTTTCTCTGTTGGGTTCTTAAACCTCCAAGCATCAAACAAATCCAGGAGTTCTATTAATTGGAAAAATGTAGTTGGGAGTTTGTTCTGCCTCTTTTCTTTTTTCTTTATTGTCCTGTCCATGTTTGGATTGACTACTCCATTAAAATCTCCTAATAATATAATTTCCCCCCCTAAATATTCTATGATTTTTTCTTCCAAGAATTGATAGAATTTGGATTTTCTTTCATTTGGTGCATAGATTCCAATAACTATCACTTTTTCATTATTGATCTTAACCTCTATAATCACTGTTCGACCTTTTTCATCATTGTAAAGCAGTTTTGGCTCCAGCTGAGGTTTTACATAAATTACCACCCCTCTCTTTTTTTCTTTACTTGATGCAATAAACTCAAGCCCTAATCTCTTATTTATTAATACTCTTTTATGTTTTTCCGCTACATGAGTTTCTTGCAGACAGATTAGATCATATTTTTACTTAACCAGAATATGTTCCACCTTGTTCCTTTTTGATTTTTCATTTAAACCGTTTATGTTCCAAGTAATAAATTTATAATCCATACTTTATTTCTTATGATACGTCAACGGGTTAAAAAAATAAAACATAAAATTACACATTCAAGGCCTCAGAATACATTTAATAAATTCCCTTCTTAGATCTGTCTCCTAACTCTCAACTGTTTGTTCAATATCCTCTGATTCTCCCAACAATTGCCTTTTTCCTCCGAGGTCTTTCCGGTACTTTCTCCAGAACTTGTCCGCATCTAATGCCGACAAGCACTTTCTACGTTTCCCTTTAAAGAAAAAAGAGATGCCTTCCGGGTACTCCCACCTATAGTCCACTGCCTTTGCCTTTAGTGCCTCGGCCAGAGGTCTATAAGCTTCTCTCTTTTTTATCAGCCGATTTGGAATGATCTTGTGGACGATAATATCATTTCCTTCTGATTGAAATTTCTTCTTGTTACTAGCTTGTAAAATTCTATTTCTGAAATCCATAGAGTTAAAAGAGACTAAACAATCAGCCGGCCAGTTCTTTGCTTTTGCTACATTAGATTTGACTCTGAATGCTTTTTCTATTGTTTGTGCTACTTCTGATTCTTCTAGGTCTAACCAAGCTGCTAGCTCTTTTGAGATTTTTTTCTCAATTATTTCCTCTGCGTCCTCTGTTAGTCCTCTGAATCTTAGGGTGTTCTCCCTTCTCTGCATTTGCAACATCGCAATAGAGATGGCTTGAAACACCTGGCTTGAAAGCAGTACATGTGAAAAGGATCTAGGAGTCTTGGTTGACCACAAACTTGACATGAGCCAACAGTGTGACGCGGCAGCTAAAAAAGCCAATGCAATTCTGGGCTGCATCAATAGGAGTATAGCATCTAGATCAAGGGAAGTAATAGTGCCACTGTATTCTGCTCTGGTCAGACCTCACCTGGAGTACTGTGTCCAGTTCTGGGCACCACAGTTCAAGAAGGACACTGACAAACTGGAACGGGTCCAGAGGAGGGCAACCAAAATGGTCAAAGGCCTGGAAACGATGCCTTATGAGGAACGGCTAAGGGAGCTGGGCATGTTTAGCCTGGAGAAGAGGAGGTTAAGGGGTGATATGATAGCCATGTTCAAATATATAAAAGGATGTCACATAGAGGAGGGAGAAAGGTTGTTTTCTGCTGCTCCAGAGAAGCGGACACGGAGCAATGGTTCCAAACTACAAGAAAGAAGATTCCACCTAAACATTAGGAAGAACTTCCTGACCTTCTTTGGAGGTCTTTAAGCAGAGGCTTGACAACCCAGCGGAAGCTTCCTCTCTCTCTTTGCTGGTTCCCTCTCCCGCATCATTAGGGAGCCTCAGCACCACCCTTGGCTCCAATGGCAGTTTCCTGACAGTAGATCTTGTGTTTTCCAATACTTTGTGATAAGTATTCTTGCTACTGTTGTGGAGCTGAAGCAAATTCTTGCCTCCCTTTGGACTTAGCAATATTTCCTACAGCATTCTTGTTGAAGGGCATTGGAGAGTTAGGTGAGGGACACTTTTCTGTTTTTCCATCAAGCCCCCAGACAAGAATGCTACAGCATCAGTCCCAAACACTCAGTCTCATAACAAAAAATACTCAACAGGGTTAGGGCTGAGGGTAGGGGAAGTACAATCATGATCTTTCCAGTCCTCTAGAAGCTGACCCTTTTGGTCATTTTGGTCATGGAGCCAAATATCTGTTCCCAAGTTTAAAGAGTCTAAACTCTGCATCCAAGAGTATTAAAAGAACTGGCAGATGTGATCTCAGAAGCACTGGCAGTCATCTTTGAGAATTCCTGGAGAACAGGCGAAGTCCTGGCAGACTGGAGGAGGGCAAATGTTGTCCCTATTTTCAAAAAGGGGAAAAGAGAGGTCCCAAATAATTACCGCCCAGTCAGTCTGACATCAATACCAGGGAAGATTCTGGAGCAGATCATTAAGCAAACAGTCTGTGAGCACCTAGAAAGGAATACTGTGATCACCAATAGTCAGCATGGATTTCTGAAAAATAAGTCATGTCAGACTAACCTGATCTCGTTTTTTGACAGAATTACAAGCCTGGTAGATGAAGGGAACACAGTGGATGTAGCCTACCTTGATTTCAGCAAGGCATTTGACAAGGTGCCCCATGATATTCTTGTAAAGAAGCTGGTAAAATGCGGACTTGACTATGCTACCACTCAGTGGATTTGTAACTGGCTGGCTGACCAAACCCAAGGGGTGCTCATCAATGGTTCCTCTTCATCCTGGAGAAGAGTGACTAGTGGGGTGCCACAGGGTTCTGTCTTGGGCCCGGTCTTATTCAACATCTTTATCAACGACTTGGATGATGGACTCAAGGGCATCCTGATCAAATTTGCAGATGACACCAAACTGGGAGGGGTGGCTAACACCCCAGAGGACAGGATCACACTTCAAAACGACCTTGACAGATTAGAGAACTGGGCCAAAACAAACAAGATGAATTTTAACAGGGAGAAATGTAAAGTATTGCACTTGGGCAAAAAAAATGAGAGGCACAAATACAAGATGGGTGACACCTGGCTTGAGAGCAGTACATGTGAAAAGGATCTAGGAGTCTTGGTTGACCACAAACTTGACATGAGCCAACAGTGTGACGCGGCAGCTAAAAAAGCCAATGCAATTCTGGGCTGCATCAATAGGAGTATAGCATCTAGATCAAGGGAAGTAATAGTGCCACTGTATTCTGCTCTGGTCAGACCTCACCTGGAGTACTGTGTCCAGTTCTGGGCACCACAGTTCAAGAAGGACACTGACAAACTGGAACGGGTCCAGAGGAGGGCAACCAAAATGGTCAAAGGCCTGGAAACGATGCCTTATGAGGAACGGCTAAGGGAGCTGGGCATGTTTAGCCTGGAGAAGAGGAGGTTAAGGGGTGATATGATAGCCATGTTCAAATATATAAAAGGATGTCACATAGAGGAGGGAGAAAGGTTGTTTTCTGCTGCTCCAGAGAAGCGGACACGGAGCAATGGTTCCAAACTACAAGAAAGAAGATTCCACCTAAACATTAGGAAGAACTTCCTGACAGTAAGAGCTGTTCGACAGTGGAATTTGCTGCCAAGGAGTGTGGTGGAGTCTCCTTCTTTGGAGGTCTTTAAGCAGAGGCTTGACAACCATATGTCAGGAGTGCTCTGATGGTGTTTCCTGCTTGGCAGGGGGTTGGACTCGATGGCCCTTGTGGTCTCTTCCAACTCTATGATTCTATGATTCTATGAGTCCAAAGTTGAATCCTGCTGTGCTTTCAGACCTGCTGTTTCTTTCCTTATCTTATCGCATTCCCTTTTCAACTCCCTATTTTCATTTTGTAATTTTTTCTGAGCTTCCTCTAGGTTCTGTGTTTTACCTTTAAGGTTTAGCACTATTTTCGTCAGTTCTGAATTTTTTTGTACTAAATTGTTGACCTGAGTTGATAACTCAGCTGCTATTTTCACATTTTCATCTATTTTAACTCCCATTGAAATAAGTTTTTCTTCTGTTGCTTTTGCCTTTTCATTTACATTATTTTTTAAATCTTGGATATCTTTCTTCAAACTTAAAATTAATTCTCTCATATCTAGTGGTTGATCCATGTCAATTACAGAAGTTCTCCTGATTTGTGAGGCTGAAACTGCCGCAGAACCTGACACAGTTGTTTTTTTACCATACATCACTAAGAAGTTCAATTAGCTCACTAGGTAATTTGTTCTCTTTCCTTCTGTCTTACAGATTGGATATCGATTAAGTTCAATCTTTCTTAATACAATCGTGTCAATATTTCCAATGTGATAATTAATGAATGTCAATTAAGTTCAATCTTTCTTAATACAATTACGACAATTTTACCAGTCTGATAGTAATCTCCGGCCTATGTATCCACTAATTTTTTATATTCCCAGTTTCACTAAATATATTTTAAATTGATTATGAACAATTATCTAATTAGTTACAGCCAGGCACCAATACAGCAATATCACAAATTCATCAGATCAAATAAATATAATAAATGATTGCAATCCTTGCGTTCACTTAATCATTCAGGGTAATAGATCATATACATAAATCTTTAAACAGATTAGCGGTTCAGTTAATCAGCACCTTGCAACAAAGCTAATGACATCTGATGCTAATATCAGATGCATTAGCTACCACTAGATAACGAAAGGCAAAGCAAAAAAAGACAGCAACAAAAAACAGCAACAAAAAAAAACACAAGACAAAACCACACAAGTTGAAAACCACACAAAAACAACCAGAAAAACAACAAAAATGAAACAAACAGAGAAACAAAACAAAACAAAAACACCAAAAAAAATTTACAAAAGAAACAAAGAAAGGATGGGAGGGTAAGAGAAAAATAAAGCAAAAGAAATAATAATAATAATGCAATTTATAATTTGTAAAGAAATGAAGAGGGGGAAGAAAATACGAAAAGTATATTTAAATAATAAGAAAAGAGCTGGGGAGTATTTTCAATTAATAATGTACAATGCTATAATGTTATGTGCTATTAAGTTCTCTCTAGATGTTACTTTTCCAGAGGTAACAGGAATGCTATTCCAATAATGGGGTATAGGGTCTATAAAAATTTATGAAACCTTGTCTCTTTCAGCAGATTATGATGCAGCGTTTTGGGATCTTCACTAGTTGCAGATCTTGCAAAAATCCCTGTAATTGCTCTTATAAGTCTTATTAGAGGAACGTGTTTTTCAAAAGAGTGCAAAGTTTTCTTTCACCAGCTGATGTCGCTGTTTGAGTCACTCCCTCTCTGCGAATTTCGACCCCCTTCTCAATCTATGTCAGTCTAATACAGTTCATTTCCGTTCCTCAAACCAGGAAATGTCGGTCTAAGAAAATGGCGGAGCGCGTGAGTCAGCAGAAGTACTCTTTGCTGTTACTAAATTGATTTATACTCTGTAGCAGTCCACAGCCGAAGAAAAGCAGAAACCCCCAGAAAGGGAGGATAGCCACACTTCTTGGGAGAGGGGAGGCGATGTTTATCAGTCTTGTGGCAGTTTTATAACTTTGTAATCAATCACTCTCTCAGTCACCACCGTTCTCTGGGAGTCTCTGGCCTCTTATGTTCCTTTTGCCAGCGTGAGCAGACAGTTGAAAACTAACTTGTGAACAACAGTTAATTTTATACTGAAGAGTCTGGAAACCCCTTTATATATTTCACCACTTGGGAAGGGTCTTTTTTATTATTTCTTCTTCATGACTTCTTGGTTTATTTCTGTTGCAACACTAATGAAGCCACAGTAATCTTTTTGTTCATGACTCCAGCAGGAAAAGATGGGTAAAACGTCTTAGGTATTAATGGAATAGACGTCTTTTTTGAAAAAAACCAGTCTGGTATAGCTTGTAGGTAAATCTTGGTCAGTTGGGAAAAGCCATTTAGGTTCAAACACTTTGTTTTAAGATCAAACACTTTGTTTTAATCGTAAATTAACAAGTTCAGTAAGTAAATTAGGCTAATCGTTTAGGTTTGCTTCAGTTTGTTAGAAGTGTAGCCACAGACATACCCACGGGCTCGGGCTTCTCGTCAGCGGAGGGTTGCAGGAACTAGCACCGAAGAAGTTCTCCCCCTTCTCCCCCTTCTTGCTCAGCTTTTAGGAGCTTGAAAATGGTCTGGGGGTCCTCTTCTTCGCGCTGCAGCAACGCCATATCACCCTGGAAACTCCTTCCAAGGCTTCGGGGTCAGCTTAGCCTTAGCTCCCCCTTCTAGCTCCGCTAACGAACGCGTACCTCCCGACCTTGGCAAAGTGGGAGAGACGCATCTGACCGTGAGCAAAGACTACGCGGAAGTCCCGGTAAGTATGCATTTCATTGATCCATTGGCCAGAAGTGTCTGACTTGTTCTGTGTGGTCAGTGTACATTTAATACATTTAATGATTTTTTTTTTTAGCAGGTGTAGATTACCATGCAGGGACAAAAAAAGATGCCTTTGCTGAAATGTCTCAGCTGATAGAATCTCTTCACCAATATTTGGAAGTACAGTTGTACCTTGGATCCCGAACGCCTTGCAAGTCAAATGTTTTGGCTCCCGAACGCCACAAACCCGGAAGTGAGTATTCCAGTTTGCGAACGTTATTTGGAACCTGAATGTCCAATACGACTTCCACGGCTTCCGGTTGGCTGAACATTTTCAAACATTTTGGAAGTTGAACGGACTTCCAGAATGGATTCCATTCGACTTCCGAAATACAGTGGTACCTCGGGTTAAGAACTTAATTCGTTCTGGAGGTCCGTTCTTAACCTGAAACTGTTCTTAACCTGAAGCACCACTTTAGCTAATGGGGCCTCCCGCTGCTGCTGCCTCGCCACCGCTGCGTGATTTCTGTTCTCATCCTGAGGTAAAATTCTTAATCCGAGGTACTATTTCTGGGTTAGTGGAGTCTGTAACCTGAAGCGTCTGTAACCCGAGGTACCACTGTACCACTATATTAATAGCTTGGACTGAAATGCAATCCAAGTGAAACTAAATCTGACATTGGGTGGCTCACTTGAATTAGGAGACAGTAGACTGGTTCTGTAACATAGCTGTCAACTTTTCCCTTTTCTTGCGAGGAATTCTATTCGGAATAAGGGAATTTCCCTTTAAAAAAGTCAGCTTTCAGACTCGGAAGATTGACAAAAAAAGACAAACCCAGAGACTGCTTGATAACACTGAGATCAAAGGAGGAGAGGGACAAGATTTTGGGCCTACACTACGGGAAGTCACTGGACATTTTGGACAAAAGGATTGAAATTTACAAGGACATTCCTAAACAGCTTTTGGATCTGAGATCTGAATATTTGGAACTAGCAAGACTGCTGAGGAGCAACTCCATCATTTTTAGGTGGGACTTTCCGCAAGGACTATCTTTTACTTTTAGAGGGAGGAAGAATAAAATTAGAACACTGGAAGACAGAGATAAGTTTCTGAACCAGCACGGAGAAGACCTTCATAAAGGACTTGGATTACCTTCGGGGCCTGGAGCACCAGAGGCACCTGCACCCTTGGATCCTGAAGATCCAGCGAATAAGGTACCACCCCCAGAAAAATAACCAGATTTATTCAGGATGTCTCTGCAACTTTTGAGCTGGAATATAAATGGCTGTAACATTCCGGAAAAAAGGAGGAAACGTTTTCATATATTAAAAAAGGAACAATTGGACATTATCTGTCTGCAAGAAACACATGTGACTAGGCTCCACAGAAAAGTGTTGATAAACAAAAGACTTGGCCAGGAATTCATATCTTCAGACATAGTGAAGAAGAGAGGGGTGGTGATATATGCAAAAGAGAGCCTTTCACCTAAATTTCTATTCAAAGATGAACATGGCAGAATTTTGGCAATTGAAATACAACATCAAGGAGAAAAAATTTTGTTATTAGGAATTTATGCACCAAATGATGGGAAATCGGAATTCTATAAGAAGTTGCATGAGAGCATGCTGGAATATCTGGACTACGATAACATCATTATGATGGGAGATATGAATGGGATTGTATCAACTAACATGGATAAGTCACAAAGCCAAAAAGTTACTAAAGATGGCAGACTACCAAAGACTTTTTTCGAAATGACAGACAATATGGACTGGATTGATATATGGAGAACCAAGAACCCCCTGGGAAAAGAAGGAACATTATTCTCTGAAGCCCAGCTGACTTGGACAAGAATCGACCAAATATGGATTACTAGAGGTCTGGCACCTAAGGTCAGGAAAGTGGAAATCTGCCCAAAGACCTGCTCCGACCATAACGCTTTGAAAATGGATATGACACTATTACCAACTGGCTCCTTTAGATGGAAGATGAATGACAACTTGTTTAGAGATCAGGAGATCATTAAGAAGGCCCAAAAAGTTTTAAAGGACTATTTTGAGATAAATTTGAACACTTCGGTGGAAAAGAGAATAATTTGGGACGCAAGCAAAGTCGTGATGAGAGGGTTCTTGATACAACAGAATGCTATAAAGAAAAGAACACAAAATGAAAAGAAAGAAAAGATTTTGGAGAAAATTAAAGAATTAGAGAAGAAGTTAAGAATAAATCCGAAATCACAGCTGATTTTGAGAGAAATTAAACTTCATCAGGCACAATATTCTAAACTGATAAACCAGGAAATAGAATGGAAGATTAAATCAATGAAACAAAAAACGTTTGAATCGGCAAATAAATGCGGGAAACTGCTGGCCTGGCAGTTGAAGAAGAGACAAAAGTTGAATATAGTAACAAATTTGGAAATTGAAGGAAGAAATATTCAGAACCCTGTGGAGATTAGAAAGTGTTTCCAGAAATATTTTAAAAAACTATATACTCAAGGGCCGCAAAATGAGGCTGAGATTGTACAATTTTGGGAAAAAAATGGACTTAAAAAACTGTCATAAGAAAACAGACTACTCCTGAACAGCAAAATAACACGACAAGAGATCGAACGTGCCATTCAGAACATGAAATTGGGCAAATCTCCAGGGCCAGATGGCTTGACCTCCAAGTACTATAAGATATTAAGTGACTATTTGATTCAACCATTGTTGGAGGTTAGCAATGAAATTATGGAGGGAAAGAAGGCGCCGGAATCGTGGAAGGAAGCTTTTATCACATTGATACCCAAATCAGAAACTGAAAAGACACAACTCAAGAACTATCGCCCCATCTCCCTTTTAAATGTGGATTATAAAATATTTGCTGATGTTTTGGCAGGCAGACTCAAAAGAGTTTTAAATGAAGTAATACATAAAGATCAGGCTGGCTTTCTCCCAGGTAGACACATGTTTGCTAATACAAGGAACATTACTGACATTTTGGAACTTTTGCAAACAGATATAAACACTAAAGCAGTGCTAATCTTTATAGACGCGGAGAAGGCCTTTGACAACATCTCCTGGAAATTCATGAAGGGAAATTTAAAAGAAATGGGAGTGGGGCGGGGTTTTGAAAATGGGATTGATGCGATATATTCAGAACAAAAGGCAAAACTGATAGTTAACAATGTGGTAACAGAAGAGTTTAGAATTGAAAAAGGAACACGACAAGGCTGCCCGATCTCTCCTCTGTTATTTATCTCAGTTTTGGAGGTGCTCTTGAATTTGATTAGAGGGGACCGGTTGGTGCAAGGGATTCAGGTCGGAGCGAAACAATATAAACTTAAAGCCTTTGCAGATGACCTAGTTTTGACATTGCAGGAGCCAGAATCTAGTACGAAAAGAGTATTACAATTGATTCATGATTTTGGTCGGGTGGCGGGATTTAAGCTAAATAAACAGAAAACAAAGGTGTTGGGAAAAAATTTGACAGATACAGAGTCAGAACGGTTTCAGAGAGAAACAGAATTATCATTGGTCAAAAAGGTAAAGTACCTAGGGGTAAATATAACAGCAAAAAATCTGAGTCTATTCAAGGATAATTATGAAAAATGCTGGTCTGAAATTAAGAGAGACTTGGACAGTTGGACAAAATTGAAGCTTTCTTTGTTAGGCCGAATTGCAGCTATTAAGATGAATGTATTGCCAAAGATGCTATTTTTGTTCCAAACGTTGCAAATTGTGGACAAAACGGAGTGTTTCCGGAAGTGGCAGAGAGATATTTCCAAATTTGTCTGGCAGGGCAAAAAGCCCAGAATTAAGTTTAAGATATTAACCGATGCGAAAGAAAGAGGGGGCTTTGCCCTGCCAGACTTAAGGTTGTACTATGAAGCCGCAGCCTTCTGCTGGCTAAAAGACTGGCTACTTCTCGAAGACACTGACGTGCTGGATTTGGAAGGTTTTAACAATGCTTTTGGTTGGCATGCATACTTATGGTATGACAAAGTTAAGATCAATAAGGCCTTTAAGAACCATATTGTCAGAAAAGCAGTATTTAATGTCTGGACAAAATACAAAGACTTATTGGAAAATAAAACTCCAAGGTGGCTTTCACCTCTGGAAGCTAAGGCCCGAAAAAGACCCAATATGGAAGCCGACTGGCCAAAATATTGGGAAATATTAGAAAAAGATGGAAATAATTGGAAATTGCAGAGTTTGGAGAAAATGAAGGATGAAGTGCGAGACTGGTTACATTACGCTCAGATTAAAGAAGTGTTTAAAAATGACAAAAAGTTAGGGTTCCAGGTGGAGAAATCGAAGTTGGAAACAGAGCTGTTAGAACCTAAGGCTAAGGTACTTTCAAGAATGTATAACTTGCTGTTGAAATGGAATACACAAGACGAAATGGTTAAATCGGCTATGATAAAATGGGCACAGGATATTGGGCATAACATTATGTTTGAGGACTGGGAAAGGTTGTGGACCACTGGGCTGAACTTTACTGCATGTAATGCTTTAAAGGAAAATGTAATGAAAATGATATACAGATGGTACATGACCCCAGTTAAACTTGCCAAAATATACCATTTGTCTGATAATAAATGTTGGAAATGTAAAGAAAATGAAGGAACATTCTTTCACCTCTGGTGGACCTGCCCTAAAGTGAAGGTCTTCTGGGAAATGATATATAATGAGCTGAAAAAGGTATTTAAGTATACCTTCACTAAGAAACCAGAGGCCTTCCTTCTGGGTATTGTCGGCCAGAAGGTGTTAAAGAAGGCTAGAACATTCTTTATGTATGCAACAACGGCAGCAAGGATACTCATCGCTAAGAACTGGAAAACTCAAGATCTACCCACACTGGAAGAATGGCAGATGCAGCTGATGGACTATATGCAGCTGGCGGAGATGACTGGCAGAATTCGAGACCTGGGAGAAGAAAGGATTGAAGAAGATTGGAAGAAATTTAAGATTTATCTACAAAAATATTGTGATTTAGAGGAATGTTAATAAGGATGCTTGGTTATAAATAATTGGCCATCACTAAATTGGATCGGAAATTGACGATAAATGAGATTAAGAGAAACAAAAATTTGTTGGAGAATTGTTACACTATATTGAATTGAGTGGTTATAAATTTGCAAATAAGATGATAATTTGCTTGAAAAAAATTATTAACGATGTAAGTGGGAGCGGGAGACGTGAGGAAGTCCAAAGAAGTTATGAAATTTTGTTAAAACAAAGCAATGCTGTTTATTATCTTTGTATTTCTTTTATAAAAAACCCTAATAAATATTTTATATATATAAAAAAGGGAAACATTGACAGCTATGTTCTGTAAGGATCTATAGTCCCCCTTGAAGGGTCCTGATCATAGCTCAGGGATGCTCCTGCCCCCAGCTGTGTTTCTGGAATCTTTTTGCTAGGACTCAGAGAAAATTGCCTACCAATATTCTCCACACAATTTGTGAGCAGTTAATTGGGGGGGGGGGGAGAAGAGATTTTGCTTACAATTATTGGAGGTTAAATTCCCCTGCAGTTTGTTCTTTTCTTTAGGCAACCATGTCCTATATTATTTATTCATATGGGTGGATGAAGAAAACAATGGGAAGAAGAAGGACTAGGAGCGAAGACCATTGTTCCCTTCCATATTAAAATAACATTAAACATTATTAAAATGGAATCCGCAGCTGCACACAACGTTCATGAATGGTAACGTTGGCCAGCGGGTAGGTTGATAAAGAACATTTGCAAAATCTGTCAGAAAATTATTTTCTGGGAAATTTTGGCTCAGCCCTACATTTTTAAAATTTCTGTTGGTGTGTCAGTAGCACCCACTCCTGGGGAGCCGGGATCAAGTCACTTTGAGACAGCACCGAAGGTTGTTGGTTAAAGAGCATAGGAGCCATTTTGTTAATGATCACTGCACCAAGAGTACACTGTAGCAAAATGTACAGTGGTACCTCGGGTTACAGACGCTTCAGGTTACAGACTCCGCTAACCCAGAAATCGTACCTCGGGTTAAGAACTTTGCTTCAGGATGAGAACAGAAATCATGCGGCAGTGGGGGGGGCAGCGGGAGGCCCCTTTAGCTAAAGTGGTACCTCAGGTTAAGAACAGTTTCAGGTTAAGAACGGACCTCCATAATCTTACATCCCTATCCATGGCATTCTCTGTACTGGTACCCTCACTATGGAACGTCCTTTGGGCCAATTTATTGCAGGCTTTAACAAAGGGAGTGCAAATGTTCCTTGCCCCCACCCTCCAAGAAAAAAAACAACCACAGACATTTGTAGCTTAGACAACTTGTGTGCTTTTTTTGTTGGTTTGTTTTCATTGAATTTTTTTTATGGATAACAATGGTTCATATACCATCTCTGTTTTCAATTCAAAGAGTCCTTTCTACAGGTTAGTTACATTCAGTGTGAGGTGCTGCTGTCACAGACATTGTGAAGTTGGGCAGAGAGAGATGTGGGAGAAAGAAGGGGAAATAATGATCTTTAATTATTTTGCATAGAGTATGTGCAGAGTTTTGTGGCACTGACAGGTGGATAGGATCGTTATTTTTATTTTTTAAAACATATTTTTATTAAAGATTTCTTGCTTTACAAAAGTATGTGCAAGATCTCTTTTTTCAAGTTATATTTTCTACAGATCAGTTTCATTTGTTGAGACATTAGTGTTACATTAGGAAGAAAAGGGGGAAGAGGGGGAGGGGGAATGGTGGGTGGGGTGGGGTTGGGTGGCAATGCTTCTGTTCTACTTGGTGTATGTGTGGGGTTTTGTGTCAGCGTCGCTTGTGTGGGTTCTGTTTGATATTCACTTGTATTCCTTTGGTGGTGAGAAAGGTTGGGGTTGGCCTAGGGTGTGGTTGTTTGTTTGTGATTGGCTGTGGTGAACTTTGTTTCCATGTGTGAGTGGGGTGGGTGGGTGTTGTGAATCAGGTTAGCCAGATCAGGGGCGAAGGAAGGCTCTCCGGCACCCGGGGCGGGGTGTCGAGGGGCGGGGCGAACCACCCACAGGGGCGGGGCAAACTGCTCAGTGGTGCATGTGCAGTGTCGCAACGTACGACACCAATATTTTGAGAGGCTTCAGGCACCATTATTTCCCCCCCCCCCAACCCAGATATTTTACTCTTGGTGTGGTGGTACAACCATTGGCCCCACCCATGGCTATGTAGCTTTGGACTCCCAGAACAAAAATAGCTTGGCACCTGTGGCTTGGGTTGCAGTCAGTAAACTCGCTTGATGAATGAGCCAGCTCTGCTTCCTCCAAGTCTCCTCACCTGCTATTGTAGGAAGCTGAGAAATTGTGCTTTTATCATGTTGTCTGAAGGAAATGGGGAACATGTATCAAAGAAGCGGCTCTGTATTTTTCAGTTCTGCTTTCTATTCCTCCTTAGAAAAATCATGAGCAGAATGGCAAAAAGGCACATATTATTATTCTTTTCATCCGAACTGAACTGGTGGAGTGAGAATTTTGAAGCTGGAAAGTTTAGCATTAAATACACTCTACCTAAAGGGGATATTTTAACAGCTTGGAAATTAGTAAGGAGGAGGAGCTAAAATGCTTCAGGGGCTCAACTACCTTCCCTAAGAGGAAAGTCTGAAGTGTGAAGGGATTCTTCATTTGGGGCAGCAAAGAGATGAGACAGCCCATGGGAGGAACTGATGGGAATTTATAAAAAATATATCATGTTATGGAGAGGTGGAAAGTTATATATTGTTCTCTTCATACAGTACTAAAACTCAGGTTCACCTAAATGGGTTGGTCAATAGTAGACTCAAAACACACAAAATTTAATAATTTATACTTATCTTACGGAATTCATTGCCACTGAAAGTTGTGATAGCCACTTACTGTTAAAGAAAGGAGGAGTATAGGCTGATCAACTGCTATTACCCACCACCATCACTGTCATCATCTTACTGTATACTGTCCTTCCTCCCACAGGAGGGAACTACTAAAACATGCTAAAATACAAGCATCAGTGCAGTAAGAAACTACATAAGTGAAAGAAACCTCACTTTACACATACAGACCTGTGCTACAACTGCTAAAACTTAATGGGAATAATTGTTGCTTTCACACTTGCTTGTGGACTTCCTGCAGCACCTGATTGCCCAGTATTGGTGAAAAGCCCTCTGAACTAAATAAACCCTTGGTACGATCCAGTAGGGCTCTCTGTATGTTTTTGTGAAAAGGAAATTACATGGTAACCATACCTCCATGTGTACAGTGAAAAAGAGGAGACTGAGAGGAGATATGATAGCTGTCTTCAAATATCTCAAGGGCTGTCACATGGAAGAGGAAACAAGTTTGTTTTCTCCTGCTCTGGAGGGGAGGACTCAAACCAATGGCTTCAAATACAAGAAATGAGATTCCAGCTACTATTAGGAAAAACTGTCTGATGTTAAGAGCTGTTTGACAGTGGAATGATCCCCTTTCGAAAATGAAATGCTCTCCTTTCTTGGAGGTTTTAAAGCAGAGGTCAGATGGCCATCTGTCATGGATGCTTTAGCTGAGGTTCCTGCATTGCAGGGGGTTGTACTAAATAACAACAACAACAACAACAATAAAATTATTTATATCCCTCCCTCCCAGCCAAAGCCGGGCTCAGAGCTGCTAGCAACACTAAAAATAACACAGTTTACATAAAATCACAATCAATTAATTGAAATACATTCTAAAAGCAATTCAGAGTCAAATTAATGGCAACCATTGGGCTAGAGTTCTATGGGTATTACAGAAGGAGGGGGTCAGACTGTGCCTTGGCCAAAGGCCTAGTGGAACCCCCAGGGTTCCCTTCCAACTCTACAATTCTATGATTCTATGTTGAGAAATCTAGTACATATAAGGTGCATGGACTCTAGCCAGGGACCCTGGTTCCTTACTTGCCAGAAGAGAGATACCAGTAGGTGCTCTATTGCATCATCAAATTCTGTAGTTGTCAGGTGGCACAAGGGCGCCAGTAGGGCAAGGTTAGCGTAGGCAATACTGAACTGTACCTCCATTGGCCTCTTTGTGGTTTGTGTAAATAATTCCGTGGCAATATGGCTAACAGGGGTAACTCACCTTGCAATCCTCAGGCTTTTTTTTTTAATAAATATTTTTATTAGTTTTCCAACACAATTATACATTTTTCTCTATGTTTTAACAAATTAATCTTTTTCGACTTCCTTCCGCTTCTCTGGTAATCATCCATATTTACTCTTCAATACGCATTCCCTTCATTGTATTGCCATTTGTCTTCCCTCCCCTTTCTATTTCTTTTTGACAATACATCTCAAACTTTTACAGTGCTTCTTGAAACCCCACTAGCGTTGTTTGCACATCACATACATTTTTCAGATAATCTACAAACTTTCCCCAACCTTCGATGAACTTTTGGTTTCGAACATATCTTATTTTCCCAGTCAATCTGTCCAGTTCTGCATAGTCCGTTAATTTCAGTCTCCATTCTTGTATCGTCGGTACTTCCTCTTGTTTCCATTTCTGGGCCAATAAAATTCTTGCTGCTGTAACTGCATACTGGAAAAGTTTACAGTCTTTCCTTCTTATTTCATTTCCTGTAATCCCTAAAATAAAAGCTTCTGGTTTCTTAACAAAAGTATATTTTAACATCTTTTTCAATTCATTATATATTGCTTCCCAAAAGCTCCTCACTTTCTTACATTCCCACCACATATGGTAAAACATTCCCTCTTTTTCTTTACATTTCCAACACTTATTGCATGTTTTATACATTTTTGCAAGTTTTACCAGTGTGATGTACCATCTATAAAACATTTTCATAACATTTTCCTTCAGCGCCGTGCATGCAGTAAATTTTAAATTTTCTTTCCACAATTTTTCCCAGTCTTCAAATTGAATATTATAACTAAAATCTTTGGCCCATTGTATCATTACTGATTTGACCTCTTCATCTTTCGTGTACCATTCCAACAATATCTTATACATTTTTGACAAAATTTTATATTCATTATTTATTATGTCTGTTTGGAACTTAGAATCTTTTCGTTCATAACCACTTTCCTTTATATCTTTTTTAAACATTTCGTTTACCTGGAAATAATGCAACCAATCATATACATGATCTTTAACTTGTTCATATGGTTTTAATTTCCATTTTCCTCCTTCTTTAGTTACCATTTCCCCATACGCAGCCCATTTACCTCTCATATTAATTTTCTTTACACACATGACCTCCAACAGGGATAACCAATGTGGGACTCTCGGTTCCAGAAGACTCTTATACCTGTCCCATACTTCTATTAGTGAATTCCTGAAAATGTGGTTCGCAAAGCCTTTATGAACTTTCTTCTTGTCACACCATAAGTAAGCGTGCCAACCAAATCTGTTATCGAACCCTTCAAGGTCTAGTAATTCCATATTTTCTAGTTTAATCCAATCCTTTAACCAACATAGGCATGCTGCTTCGTAATATAATTTCATATCTGGCAGTGCGAAGCCTCCTCTTTCTTTCACATCTGTTAATAATTTAAATTTTATTCTTGCAATCCTCAGGCTTTTGCTCAGTTCTTTTCTGCTTTTGAAACCTTCTATCTACAATGCAGGCCAATGGTTGCAGGTACCTCCGTTGCAATTTCATGCACGCAGGACTGCATTCCGGACACCCCACTTGTGAACAGGGCCGCCCAGGTTCATCAGCATTAGGTTCCGGTGTGGCACAGCCTAGTAGCAGCTCGGGCAACCGCCCCCTCACACGTTCTCAGTCTTCATGCACCCAGAAATCTACCCCCAGTTCTGGGGGTGGCAGAGCAAAATCAGCTAGGTCTAATCGTTCTATTCCACAGCAGCAGGTTCTGGATGTCCCTAGCATATTTCAGGACACACCGTCTCAGCCCACACCCACGGAGGGCGGATCTGGTTCATCATCCAAGGAGGAGGCGCAGGCACAGGAGGAAACGCCTGCAACCACTGAGCCGGCCCCGGTCGTCAGCGAGACATGGGGGGGGGGAGAAAAGGAAAGAAGATGCACATTTTGAAGAAGATTAAGAAGAGTCAGCCTTCTGACACTGAGGACGAGTCAGGTATGTCATCTTCAGACTCTGACAGTGACGCCCCACTGGAAGAGTACTGGGGCCTGGGCGAGGATATTTCTGGGGTCCCTCTTCGGGTTCACGAGAGGAGGGCTAATTCACATCGTAAAACATTTAATGGGTCCTTGGACTGGAAGGGAGGTGCCTTGGTGGAGGACGTTAAGACGTCCACTAATGTTTCCACAGACTTCATTTTGGACAATCACCTGTCCAAGAGGAAAAGGACCGAGATTCTAAATGGGGATTATGTAGATATGTTCACCCTGCTTCCACCAACGAAAGTGTCAGGGAAGGGGGAAAAGAAGTACACGTATGGGAAACGAAGGTACAGGATGCCACGGGCAGAGTGCAATTTTGAGAATTGGCTGGACGGTTTTCATGGGAGTAATTTCTGCTTGTTACCCCAAACACAGTATGCATCTGGCAGCCTACCTGGCCCACGTAAGAAGGGCCTATGCCCTGGCCGGGGAGGCGGCCGCTTTAACCTATGATGAAGATTTTTGCAGAAATGCTTCTTTGCTACCCACTACCCGCTGGGACCTTAGAGACCAGAACTATTGGATGGAGCATGTGGGTCCTTGTGTCGAAAAGAAACCTCAGGACCCATTTAAGTCTGGGAAGGTCGAGCTAAAACGACGTAGGCAGTGTTGGGAGTATAACCGCAGAACTTGTGTGTGTCCAGGTTGTAAGTACTTGCATGAATGTGAAAAGTGCCTGGGCAATCATCCGGCCACATATTGCTTTAAAGGTAAGCAGCCCTTTCGGGGTGGCAGGGGGCACTTTCACCAGGGAAACCGAGGTGCCCCCGGTCCCTCCCAAAGGACAGCCAGAAACAGCTACTAATACATCCCTTTGTCTGGCCTTCTCTCCAATTAAACTGCAACCTCTAAAAATTCTCCTAGATTTATACCCTAATAAACAAGCCACCAGGTTTTTATTGGAGGGGTTTTCCCTTGGCTTTAGAAACCCAGTATCATTCACACCTAACCCTGGGAACCCCCCTAATCAGAAATCGGTAAAAGACATGCCTGCTATCACTAAAAAGAAAATAAAAAAAGAAATAAGGGCTGGGAGGGTAGTTGGCCCATTCGCAGTTCCTCCCATGGAGGGCTTACACATCTCATCTTTGGGCATTGTTCCAAAGAAGGCCCCTGGGGAATACCGCATGATACACAATCTTTCTTGCCCTAGAGGGGGCTCAGTTAATGATGCTATTCCGCAGGAACTGTGTTCAGTGAAGTACGCTTCCTTTGACCAAGCGGTAAAGCTCGTATGTAGATTCAGGGGAGGAGCCCTTTTAGCTAAGTGTGACATTGAGTCTGCTTTTCGCCACCTTCCGGTTCATCCAGACGACTACCGTTGGCTAGGTTTTTAATTTGAAGGGGCGTATTTCATAGATAAAGCCATACCCACGGGTTGCTCAGTAGCATGCGCAGCTTTTGAGACCTTCAACACATTTTTGGATTGGGCTCTTCGCTTTAAAACCGGTTCTGAGGGGGTGGGACATTATTTGGATGACTTTATTCTCGTGGCAAGTAATGTGCCAGACTGTTTAGCACTGCTACAAGCCTTTACATCCCTGGCAGAGGAGCTCGGAGTTCCTTTGGCAAATGACAAAAGTGAGGGCCCAGTCACTACCATGACCTATTTGGGCATAGAGCTGGACACAATCGCTCAGACTTCTCGCCTCCCTAAGGAAAAGTTAACCGCCCTTAAGGAGTTTATTTTATAGCTGCTGCCCCTCAAGAAGGTCGCATTAAGGCAAATTCAATCGCTCCTGGGTCATCTCAACTTCGCCTGCCAGGTTGTGGCCCCGGGCCGCCCTTTTGGTGGGCGGTTGGTAAGGTTGTCAGCAGGTCTGCGGGCCCCCCAACACAGGGTGCGACTTCCAAAGGAGGTCAAGTCGGATTTAGAGGTTTGGCGCAAATTTTTGGAGGCGTACAACGGTATCTCACTATGGCAGGACAGCCTGTCGCTGCAGGCCGATTTTCAGGTGCAGTCCGATGCGACGGGTTCCTTAGGGTTTGGAATCTATTTTAGAGGTCAGTGGTGTGCGCAACCATGGCCCTCAAACTGGCAAGGTATGCCTATAACCCGGGACCTTACCTTCTTAGAATTCTTTCCTATTGTGGTTGCGGTACATTTGTGGGCGGAGCAGTTTAAAGATCACAGGGTATGCTTTTGGACTGACAACCAGTCGGTTGTGTCAGTCCTGTCTAGGCAGTCTTCGCGTTCCCCGGGAGTCTCAGTCTTGCTGCGGTCCTTTGTCCTCTTATGCCTGAAGCTAAATATTTATTTCTCGGATAAGTTTGTACCAGGTATTAATAACGACATTGCGAATGCTCTGTCTCGTTTCCAGATGGATCGCTTCCACTCGTTGACACCGGGTGCGCAGCAATTGCCACAACCGTTTCCGGAGCACCTTTGGAGCCTTGGGAGCGAGAAGTTCTAAAGGGAGTATTAGTATCTTTTTTATTATTATTATTATAATTCTTTTTATTAAGTTTCGTTTACAACATACACAAAAAAGAAATAAATTAAAAGAAAAATACAACTACACATGATACAAGAAAAAGAAAAAAAGAAAAAAGACTGGTGTACATAACTAACTTAGGTACATAATTTAAATACACAAACTGACTTCCTTCCCTGCTGATTACGGGTTTCTTAGTTTGAAAACTTCATTTTCTACAGCTGGTATTGATTACTGGTTTATACATCGTAAGTTTTATAACAGACCTGCTATAGTTGGTAAGTTTCTATAATTTCCTTCAATATAGACCATAAATTTATTCCAATCATCAATTAACTTTGTATTTTTTTGATTTCTAATTTTTTGCGTCATTTTTGCCAATTCAACAAATTCAAATAATTTTGTTTGCCAATCCCTCACCGTAGGTATATTTGTGCTTTTCCAATTTTTTGCAATTAGTATTCTGGCCGCTGCTGTCGAATATTGAAACAGAGTTTTATCTTCTTTCCTAATTTCTTCTCCAATGATTCCTAATAGAAAGGCCTCTGGTTTTTTAGGGAATGTGTACTTGAATATTTTTTTAAATTCGTTGTAAATCAAATCCCAAAATTTCTTGACCTCCTCGCATGTCCACCACATATGTATGAAATTACCTTCTTTTATTTTGCATTTCCAGCAGGCCTTATTTCCGGTCTTGTACATCTTGCTTAATTTTGCTGGTGTTATATACCACCTATATATCATCTTCTCTAGGTTTTCTCTAATTGCAACACTTGCCGTGAATTTTATTCCGTCATTCCATAATTTTGACCATTTTTCATATTCTATGTTGTGCCCCAGATCCATCGCCCATTTTATCATGACCTCCTTAATTTCTTCGTCTTTTGTATCCCATTCTAGTAATATATCGTACATTTTAGATAATAACTTGGTTTTGCTTTCAATTATTTCAATCTGGAATTTGGATTTCTTTTCATTCATTCCTACTTTTTTATCTTCTGTCCATATTGCATTTATTTGATGGTACTGTAACCAGCCTGTTAATTTTCCTTTCAAATCTTCATATGGTCTTAATTTCCAGCTGCCTTCAGATCTTGTCAATAGGTCTTCATATGTCAGTCTTTGCTCTTCCATGTTTGCTTTTTTGATTATTAGGATATCTGTTGGGGACAACCACCAAGGTGTTTTCCATTCTAAAAGTTTTTTGTTTTTCTCCCAAACTTCATACAATGGTCCTCTAATGATATGACTTGAAAACCCTTTGTGAACCTTCTCTTTATTTGACCACAGATAGGCATGCCAGCCGAACCTATTGTTAGACCCTTCTAAATCTAGTAAATCAGTGTTTTCTAGGGTTATCCAATCTTTAACCCAACATAGGCAGGCAGCCTCATAATATAATTTTAGGTTCGGAACTGAAAAACCCCCTCTTTCCTTTCGGTCTGTAAGTAATTTAAATCTGGTTCTTCATATTCGGAGCTCTAAAACCGACCAACTAGGAAAAGGGGCTTTAATTCGGCTTTTAGCTATGCAAAAGAAGGGCCCATGCCCAGTAAAGGATGCGAGATGATACTTATATGTGAGACCTAACACCCCCGGCCCATTTTTCATACATTCAGATGGCTCCCACCTCACTAAATATCAATTTACACGCATGATGCGTAAGGCAATTGCGGCTTGCAGTCTCCCTCCAATGGAATTGCTTGATCACCTTTAAAGACAAAGACATGAGGAATCTAATACTCCAAAAAAATAGAGAGAAGAGACTGAATATTGATGGGAGCTACATAATTATTTTTAAAGATATACCGGTCAGATTGTTGAAACGGAGAGACCCATATAAACCATTGGTCCAAATTCTGAAGAAAAACAAGATTGAATTCAAATGGGAATTCCCTCAGGGGATTTCCTTTGTATACAAAGCCAAGAGACATAGACTTACAAGTCCCGAAGAAAGAAGTAAGTTCCAGAGACGTTACAAAGAATTGACGGCAGAAGAGGAAGAGGAAGAAGGCGCGGTAGGAGGAATTGACCCGTTGGGAGGAAAATTCTTAAAAGGAAAGTACAAAAAGAATAGAGAGACGGATGAAGAGGAGGAGGAGAAAGAAGAGGAAGAAGAAGAAGAGGAGGAGGAAGAAGAAAAAGAGGAGGAATTATAAAGAGATAATTCAGAACAAAATTTTATATTTTTTAATTAATCACCAGAAAATATGGCATTGAAATTATGGAATTGGAACATTAATGGAATGAATGATAAGAAGAAAAGAAACAGTATTGAACAATATTTAAAAAGGAAAAATTTGGACATCATCTGTCTTCAAGAAACACATGTGGCAAGGAAACATAAAAAAATTCTGATCAATAACAGATTGGGAAATGAATTTATATCCTCAGATAAAGAAAAGAAGAGAGGCATAGTCCTTTATGTAAGGAAAAACATAGAAGCTCAACAGATCTTCAAGGATGAAGAAGGAAGAATAATTGCAGTACAGATCAATTGGCAGGGCAAAAAATTAATAATTGTCGGGATCTACGCACCTAATGGAAACAAGACTGATTTCTACAAGAAATTGGAAGAAAGGTTGTTTGAATACATGGATCAAAAAATTATAATAATGGGAGACATGAACGGAGTTGTATCAACAGAAATGGACCGATTAAGAGAAAAAAGTGACAGTAAAGAAGGGAAATTACCGAAGACATTTTTCGCATTGGTGCAAAATCTCAATTTAATTGACATTTGGAGACTCAGACACCCATTAGAAAAAGAGTTTACATTTTATTCGGAACCGAATCAGTCCATGTCAAGAATAGATCAAATCTGGATCTCGAATGAACTAACTACCAGAATCCAACAAGTAGAAATCCAACCCAGAGTAATTTCGGACCACAATCCGATAAAAATGGAGATAAAAGTGTATGAAGAAAGAACATTCAGATGGAGACTGAAAGATTACCTTTTGGAAGATGAAAGAATCATTCAAGAAGCCCGCAAAAAATTGACGGAATATTTTATAGATAATATGAATAAAGGCACAAAGATCAGCACAGTTTGGGATGCAAGCAAGGCGGTAATGAGGGGATTTTTCATCCAACAGAATGCGATCAAAAATAAGAACAGAGAAAAAGGGAAGAAGGAACTTCTAAAACAAATAATGGACAATGAACAAAAGTTAATTAAAAAGCCAAATAATACCAAAATAAAACAAAATATCAAAGTTCTGCAGACACAGTTTGCCATGATTATAAACAAAGAAGTCGAATGGAACATCAAAAGATTAAGACAAAGGAATTTCGAATTCGCAAATAAACCAGGAAAATGGCTTGCATGGCAAATTAAAAAAAGGAAAGAGCAAAATATAATCAATAAAATCATTGTGGATGGCGAAGAAATAGAAAACCCAAAAGGTATTAGGAAAGGATTTTTGGATTTCTACAAGCATTTGTATGCAAAACGAGAGAAAAACAATATAAAGAAGATAGAGAAATTTTTGAAAGGAAAAAAGGTGCAAAAGATCCCGACAGAAAAGAAAGACAGACTGAATGCCCCAATAGAGAACGAGGAGATAGTAGAAATTATAAAACAGATGAAAAAAGGGAAGGCACCAGGACCAGATGGATTCACAGCAACTTATTACAAAGAAATGAGGGACTCTCTGACGGTACCACTTAAAGAAGTTATGAATAATATTTTGAAACAACAGGATATACCAGAAACATGGAAAGAAGCCTTTATTACACTCATACCAAAACAAGACTCTGATCTCACACAAGTTAAGAACTATAGACCGATATCTCTGTTAAACACAGATTATAAGATTTTTTCGGGTATTTTGGCAACAAGATTCAAGAAGATATTGCAAGAATATATCCATAAGGATCAGGCAGGTTTCCTTCCTGGCAGACATATGAAGGACAATGTAAGAAACATAATAAATATTTTGGAATATTTGACTGCCAGTAATGAGAGACAAGCCGTTTTAATGTTTGTGGATGCAGAGAAAGCGTTTGATAATGTTTCATGGGAATTCATGTTGAAAAATTTGGAAATGATGGATGTGGGAGAAGATTTTTATAACGGCATAAAGGCAATATATTCAGAACAGAGAGCAAAATTGATCGTAAACAACGTAATTACAGAGGATGTGAATATAAAGAAAGGTACAAGACAGGGATGCCCTCTTTCACCACTGTTATTCATTACGGTTCTGGAGGTTCTGCTTAGTTCAATCAGGCAAAATGAACTAATAAAGGGGGTAACAGTAGGTCAAAATCAATATAAAGTTAAAGCCTTTGCCGATGATCTGGTAATTACGGTGGAAGATCCGACAAGTAGTCTAAAAGAAGTTATAAAAGAAATTGACCAATTTGGAAGAGTGGCCGGATTTGTATTAAATAAGAGAAAAACTAAACTTATGGTGAAGAATTTGGATCAAAGTTTGATAGAAGAAGTGCAAAGAGAAACAGAGATGGAAGTGGCGAAGAAGGTAAAATATCTAGGAATATGGTTAACCCAAA
Organism: Podarcis erhardii; assembly: GCF_964252035.2. Classification (NCBI taxonomy): domain Eukaryota; kingdom Metazoa; phylum Chordata; class Lepidosauria; order Squamata; family Lacertidae; genus Podarcis; species Podarcis erhardii. Next base: position 6,505,930 of record NC_138506.1, on the reverse strand, counting down.
AAAAATTGATTTATTTCAAAATAACTATGTGACAACCTGGAACACTATTAAAAGAGACCTCGAAGTGTGGAGTAGGATGAAACTATCTTTTTGGGGCAGAATCTCTTCAATCAAGATGAGCGTGCTTCCAAAGATGTTGTTTCTATTTCAAATGATTCCAATAATCAAGGGGACAAAGATCTTCAGAGAGTGGCAAAGAATGATTTCAAAATATATCTGGCAGGGCAAAAAGCCACGAATACAATTTAAGTTACTAACTGATGCAAAAGAAAGAGGTGGCTTCGCCCTGCCAGACCTGAAACTTTATTATGAAGCATCTTGTCTCTGTTGGATAAAGGACTGGATAACACTAAAAAACAATAAGTTACTGGACTTGGAAGGGTTTGACAACAGGTTTGGTTGGCACGCTTACTTATGGTTGGGGAAGAAGAAAGCTCATAAAAGTTTTGCCAATCATATTTTTAGAGGTGCCCTAATAGAAATATGGGATAGGTACCAAAATATTTTGGAACCAAATGTACCTCATTGGTTATCCCCACTGGAGGTCATGAGTGTCAAAAAGATAAATATGAGAGAGGACTGGATGACTTATGGAGACATTGTAATTAAAGAAGGGGGGAAATGGAAATTGAAGCCATATGAACAAGTTAAAAAATACGTATATGATTGGTTGCACTACTTCCAAACAAATGAAATGTTTAAAAAGGATTGTAAAGAGAGGAGATATATTGAAGGAGAGTCTAGATTTCAGAAAGAGATAATAAATAATGACTATAAGGTATTGTCAAAAATGTACAAAATGCCATTGGAATGGCAAACAAAAGACGAAGAAGTCAAATCGGTTATGATACATTGGGCCAGGGACTTTGGTTATAATATACAGCTAGCAGATTGGGAGAAGGTATGGAAGGAAAACATGAAATTCACTGCATGTATGACGATAAAGGAAAACATTATGAAAATGGTATATAGATGGTACATCACTCCCGTTAAATTAGCAAAAATGTATAAGACATGTAATAAATGTTGGAAGTGTAAGGAAAGGGAAGGGTCGTTTTACCATATGTGGTGGGAGTGTAAGAAAGTAAAAGGCTTCTGGGAAATGATATATAATGAGTTGAAAAAGATGTTTAAATATACGTTTGCGAAAAAACCAGAAGCCTTTTTGTTAGGAATCACAGGAAGAGAAATCAATAGAAGTGATTATAAACTTTTTCAATATGCAGTGACTGCGGCAAGAATTTTAATGGCTCAAAAATGGAAACAAGAAGAATTACCAACATTGGAGGAATGGAGACGGAAATTGATAGACTTTGCTGAATTAGATAAACTGACAGGAAAAATTAGATATCAAAAAGATCACAAGTTCAACCAGGACTGGAGAAAGTTTACGATTTATCTGGAAAATATTTGTGATGAACAGACAACACTAGTTGGATTGAAAGAGGCTTTGTGAGGAGAGAGAGTATTGTAAAAGAGAAACGAGCTGTAAAGATTTATAAACTGGCAATACAACGATAAAGGAAATGTGAACTAAATTTAAAACTATGAGGATTGTGGAGGGAGCGGGGGGAAGTCTAAAAGAATTTTTGTATTATATTGGATATGAATGTGCTTATACAAATTTGTAAAAGAAAAATCTTATTAAAAAATAAAATTAAAAAAGAGAAAAAAATGAAAACCCTTTGTGAACCTTCTCTTTATTTGACCACAGATAGGCATGCCAGCCGAACCTATTGTTAGACCCTTCTAAATCTAGTAAATCGGTGTTTTCTAGGGTTATCCAATCTTTAACCCAACATAGGCAGGCAGCCTCATAATATAATTTTAGGTTCGGAACTGAAAAACCCCCTCTTTCCTTTCGGTATGTAAGTAATTTAAATCTGGTTCTTCATATTCGGAGCTCTAAAACCGACCAACTAGGAAAAGGGGCTTTAATTCGGCTTTTAGCTATGCGAAAGAAGGGCCCATGCCCAGTAAAGGATGCGAGATGATACTTATATGTGAGACCTAACACCCCCGGCCCATTTTTCATACATTCAGATGGCTCCCACCTCACTAAATATCAATTTACACGCGTGATGCGTAAGGCAATTGCGGCTTGCAGTCTCCCTCCAATGGAATTTGCCGCCCATTCATTTCGAATTGGGGCAGCCACTACTGCAGTACACTTAGGCCTACCGGCAGAAAGGATAAAGAACATGGGTAGATGGAAATCCGATGCTTTTAAGGGTTACATTCGGAAGACTTTTTGACTGGTTTGCATCACCCCTGACCCCCCCATCCTCTTTTCCTTTTAGGTGGCACGATTGTGCGTGTTTGGATCGTAGGCCATAGTATCGTCCATTGGGCCAGAAACAGAGCTGTCAGCCGTGGACGAGGGGGCGGTTTAGACCTACCCAAAAATGTTTAAATATCATGGATCACCCGCCGTGGAATGCGTTGGGTGGAATTTCTGCCTGCAGTCAAATCTAGAGCCGCCACAGAAGGCCCTCCAGAGTTGAGTGAAAACAATCTTGCTTACCGGAAGGGAGTGGACTTAATGTGGAATATTTTTTATGATTTGGAGGATTTGTGAATCTCTTTCCCGAATCTAATTGTAATTTGGTCATTACTGCTACAAAGGTGCACTTGGAGAGATTGCCGATGTCCTGTAGCTGTAAACAAAGCCAGGAAGATCCTGGAGTGCTCGGTGGCTCGTAGAGCGGCAGCACTGGGGGGGCAGGTCATAGACCACCCCGACATCCAGTTTAGCAAGGTGGCCCTCTACCATGAGGATGGCGTGCATCTTTCCGATGCGGGAAACGATGTTTGGCTTGCAGATATATTTTCTGGGATTAGGAACTGGTTGCAGGTTTGAGGGTATTGGCGGCAAGCTTTGCTCGAGTGGTGGTTAGGCATTGGTAGGGGTATTATTATGTAGATGTATGGGGGGGAGTGCCATGACCTCCCCCAAATATTGAAGGGTAGTCCGGTAAAGGATTCTGGGGGGCGTTGCCTCGTCCGAGGCCTATGGAGGTCAGGGCCTAAAGCACGCCCCCAAGCGGTGACCCCGGGGGAGTCCCTAGTTGATGTGCATCAGCAGGGTTCCCCCTGCTGGTGTTAACCCTTCCCGGTCTTCATGCAAACAGGCTGAAGCCGGATAGTCTGATAGGACCAATGCCTAAGCCAATACCACTCATCACCTGTAACCAATAAACTTGTGGCCAATTTTAGCCCATTAACCTAAAATATGGTGTCATGTGTTGTTATTTCCACTGGTGGGAGGCAGGAACTCGCCACACAACGTTATGCCCTTCAGTTGTAGGGTACAAAAGGCTCTTTGTTGACTTTAGCAACAAAAACTGCATTAATAGACTATGCTTTACTGCTCGGGGGAAAGCGGAGGTGAATTGTTAGGTTTATGAGTCAGGCACCTTTATAATAATCATAATATAATTATACATATTCCTGATATTCCTCTTGGTCAAAGTTCCCTTTCCCTCCCCATCCCACCCCCACAAAAAAGCTTCAATATCTTCCATACTGAATGCTTTCATAAATGCATTACACTTTCTTTTACATAGCCCAATTAAATCTCCCCCCCCCCGACCAAGCTGGCTATCCTTTTTCCATAACTAGGGCTATCATGCCATTTCAGATATTTAAATATACCCCACATGCAACAACCACATGCTTATTAAGTGCAGGTGGCGCTGTGGTCTAAACCACTGAGCCTCTTGGGCTTGTCAATCAGAAGATTGGCGGTTCAAATCCCTGTGATGGGATGAGCTCCCATTGCTCTGTCCCAGCTCCTGCCAACCATTAATTCTAATAAATTGCTCAATTTTAGCATTATCTTCTTTACCCTTTATGTACAGTTGTTTATAATATTTCTGAAAACATCTTCTTATGTCCACAGGGTTCTCCACAGACTTTCCTTCTGATACGATGCTTGTGATAGTGCTTTGTTTTTGCCTCTTTTGTATTTGCCAAGCCAGAAGTTTCCCACATTTGTTTGCAGATTCAAAGTTCCTTTGTCTCATCATCCTTAATTTCCATTCTATTTCTAGATTAATAATCTGTGAATATTGAGTCTGTAGAGCTTTAATCTCCTTTTGTGTCTGCAAATTCTTTGGGTTGCCTCTGAGGATCTTCTCTTTATCTTTCAGTTGGGCCAAAAATTTATCCTTTTCCTCATTCTGTATCTTTCTCCTAATTGAATTTTGTTGAATGAGGAATCCTCTCATTACTGCTTTACTGGCGTCCCAAATAACCCTTGTTTCCAATCCCTGGTTCATATTATTTTCAAAATAGTCCTTTAGGGCTTTTGGGGCTTTATTTACAATTTGGTCACTCCTCAACAAATCATCATTCATTCTCCATCTGAAGGTTCCCTGTAGAAATATTTTCATTTCCATAAAAACTATGTTATGGTCTGAGCAAGTTTTAGGACAAATTTCCGTTTTTGATACTTTAGGAACCAAGTCTCTGGATATCCATAGATAATCAATTCTCGAGAATGATTGATTTGCATCTGAATAGAATGTGAAGGCTTTTTCAGTTGGATTTCAAACTCTCCATATATCTGACAGATCAAATTTATCAGTTATTTCGAAAAAGTCTTAGGTAATCTGCCAGCATTCAATATTTTTTGTCTCTGAGTTCTATCCATTAACGTAGATGCCACTCCATTCAAATCTCACATTAAAATTAATTTATAATCCAAATGTTCCAAAAGACTTGTTTCCAGATTCTTAAAAAAATTCTGCTTTTCCATCATTAGGTGCGTAGATTCCCAATAACAAATATTTTTCGCTTTGTGCTGTAATTTCCACTGCGATGTATCTTCCCTCCTCATCTTTAAAGAGCAATTTTGGATTCCATTTTTTTTAACATAGAAAACCACTCCCTTTTTTTCACTTTGTCTGAAGAGATAAATTCTTGACCAAGTTTCTTATTTGATAAAAATTTTCTATGTAATCTTGTAATATGTGTTTCCTGTAAACAAATTACCGTATTTTTCCTTCTATAACACGCAGATTTTTTCTTCTAAAAAGGAAGGGGAAATGTCTGTGCATGTTATTGAGCGAATGTGTGGTCCCTGGAGCCAAATGGTGCGAGGGGAGGCAAAAGAAAGCAGGCAAAAATCAAATTGCGCGTCTCGGAGAAGGGAACCCTGAAAGGAGGAAGCGGCTGCTTTCCTGCATTCTGCCTCAGGGTCTTACTGCCCACCTACCTCTGTTTCCTTGCTGTGTTTGCTCAAACGGAACAAAGAGCAGGGAAAGCCCCTCCCCTCCAGGCAAGCAGAGGGGAAAACATGCAGGAGGGAGAGAGAGAGAGAGAGCGCGCGAGCTGGCTGGCTTGGGTGCGTAGGTGAGGGAAAACTTTTGCCTTCCTTTCCTCCCTCCCAGTTATACCCCTCTCCTGCCTTCTTAGCCAGCTGCTTCTCTGCACACCCCTCTCGTGCTCCTTGTCCGTTCTGTGTTTTTCCTTCCCTCCCCACTTAAAATGTGGTTAAAAAGCATGGATCCACATGGATCCTCAGGATCTTTGCATTGGGTCAGCCCAAATTCACAATCAGATCACATAGCATGTCCATGGCTACAGCCTGCCCCCCAAAAATCACACACCCACTGTTGCTTGGGGCTGCAATGGTGCAAAAATGTGGTTAAAAAGCATGGATCCACATGGATCCTCAGGATCTTTGCATTAGGTCACCCCAAATTCACCATCAGAGCACATAGCATGTCCATGGCTACAGCCTGCCCCCCCAAAATCACGCACCCACTATTGCCTGGGGCTGCAATGGTGCAAAAATGTGGTTAAAAAGCACGGATCTACATGGATCCTCAGGATCTTTGCATTAAGTCACCCCAAATTCACCCTCAGATCACATAGCATGTCCATGGCTACAGCCTGCCCCCCCCCAAATCACACACCCACTGTTGCCTGGGGCTGCAATGGTGCAAAAACGTGGTTACAAAACATGGATCCACATGGATCCTCAGGATCTTTGCATTGGGTCAGCCCAAATTCACCATCAGAGCACATAGCATGTCCATGGCTACAGCCTGCCCCCCCAAAATCACGCACCCACTGTTGCCTGGGGCTGCAATGGTGCAAAAACGTGGTTAAAAAGCACGGATCTACATGGATCCTCAGGATCTTTGCATTAGGTCACCCCAAATTCACCCTCAGATCACATAGCATGTCCATGGCTACAGCCTGCCCCCCCCCAAATCACACACCCACTGTTGCCTGGGGCTGCAATGGTGCAAAAACGTGGTTACAAAACATGGATCCACATGGATCCTCAGGATCTTTGCATTGGGTCAGCCCAAATTCACCATCAGAGCACATAGCATGTCCATGGCTACAGCCTGCCCCCCCCCCAAATCACGCACCCACTGTTGCCTGGGGCTGCAATGGTGCAAAAACGTGGTTACAAACCATGGATGCACAGGGATTCTCAGGATTTTTGCATTGGGTCATCCCAAATTCACCATCAGATCACATGTCTGTGGCCACAGCATGAAGCACAAAAATGATACAGCCACTGTTTCATTCAGAATGTTTTTTCCCTTGTTTTCCTCCTCTAAAAACGATGAGCGTGTTATGGTCAGGTGCGTGTTATAGAGCGAAAAATACGGTACATCCAAATTCTGCTTTGCCAAAACATAGTAAATCTGCCTCCTTTTCTGTGGAGAATTTAAGCCATTTACATTTCAAGAATAAATTCTCAAAGCCATGATGATAAATTAAGGGGTAGCTGCTCCCACCCCTGGCAACTGTGGGCTTTCCAATCCAAGTTCCACTGAGTACTTTTGCAGAAATCTGTCTTTCTCTCCAACAGTCTTGATTCTTTGCTTTCTTCCTCCATATTTAAAGGAGAGACCCTCTGGGAATTCCCACCTAAAGAAAATATTTTTCCTCCTCAAAATGTTTGCCAAATCTGTGAAGTTGGATCTCAGGCTCAGGAAATGTCTAGGAATCTCTTTAAAAGGACGATGGCTTTGTCCTGAATTTTAGTAATGCAGTCCCAAAATGGTATCTCTTTGTTCTTTGGTCTTAAAGACAACTATACAATCATAGGTGATTTTTTAATCCTTTTTGGGGCCAAATCTATAGGCCTTTTCTATCCACAAGTCTACTACTTCTTTTTTCAAGTCCCACCACGCCACAAATTGATCTGTCAACCACTCCTTGAGTCACTCTTCTTCCTGTTAAGGGACACCTCTCAATCTTAGATGAGATTCCCGTTCCTTCATCTGAAGAAATGCAATCGAATTTGAATTTTCATATTGTAATCTTTCCAAATCAGTAACTCTAACTGTCTCAAGCTGTGTCAGCCTTGTCTCATGTGTTGTAACCTCAGTCTTCACCTCTTTCAGTTCCACACTCAAATCTTCAAGCTTTTTATTTAGTTTTTCTATACCCTCTGAGTCACGATTCGTATTGTCTTTCATTTCAGACAACAGTTGCATTACAGAGTCCTCAAAAGCTGCACTTTTAGAGCCTCGTCTTACAGGTCCCTTGTCTGTTTGATCAGCACTCATAGTTGCTCAGGCATTTCAAGGTCAGTCCCACAATAAGCGGGAAAGAAGAGAAAAACAGATTCCTGCAATCCCACAGGAGTCAGTTTCAGGCAGCCAGCACCCTCCCAGCTCCTTATTACTAAAAGGCAGGCTGTAAGAAAAAAAATTCAATCCCTTTTCGTATTTAAGAGGCAATCCTGGAGGTAAGATACTTTTTGCTACTTAAAAACAAGTCCAGACAGCAGCAGGATACAATATATCAGAGTCAATGGAAAGGAAAGTTGAATGTTTCCTCTTCCATTGTGACATCACAATGGAGTCTAGCCTTTCCCTGCCGGGAGGTCCGCTTCAGAATGAAGGAGCTTCTTAGTCTTAATGCACAGTCTCGCATGGTTTATAAAGCTTAAAATAATTCCCCCCCTCTTCCAAGAAGGGGGGCTTTAAACTTAACTTGCAAACTTTCAAACAGTCTTCTCTCTCTTAGGGCTTCGGTCCTCGGTTACAGACTCTCCTTTAGTTCAGCAAAAGGGATCAACCTCCGTTTTTAAATCCCTTTCTCTCCCAATATTGGTCAAATTTAAGTTTTGTCCTTTACTCACAGTTCCGAATTTTTATCCCTTTTTTTTTTTTTTTTTTTTTTTTTTTTAGGAATTGGCCGCTCACGATCGCCAGACTCGTGGAACTGTATTTCTTTTGGCACAAGCTGTGCCCATAGATTTGACGTTTAAGTTGACAGTAAGTTAGACATGGCTCAATGCGAAAACCCTGAGGATCCATGAGGATCTGTTCTTCAAAAACATGTTTTTGGGCCACGGTGTTGCTAGGAAGCTGTGGATCCGTGTTTTGGGGGGTGCAGGCTGTGCCCATGGATATGACGTGTGATTTTACATTGATTTAGGGTTCACCCAATGCAAAAACCCTGAGGAACCTTGAGGATCCATTGTTGAGAACCAGGTTTTTGGCCCACAGCGTCGCCAGGAACCTGTGGATCCATGCTTTTTATGCTGCAGCCTGTGCCCATGGATATGACGTCTGATTTGACAGTGAGTTAGGGGTGCCCCATTGCAAGAACCCTGAGGATCCATGAGGATCCGTACTTCAAAACCACGTTTTTGGACCATGCTGTTGCCAGGAAGTCATGGATCCATGATTTTTGTAGTGTTGTGCTGGTCCAGGGGGGAGGTTACCGTGGGGCGAGGTCCAGGACCTGAGTTGAGGGTCGGCAGACGGTCCTCCTCGGGTGAAGCGGGGTCCACAGCGGGAAGCCGGACAAGGACAGGAACTCTGGGGGAAACAGGACTGGATGCTGGCCGAAACAGCTCATCAACGACATTGCTCCCGCAACCTGGGACCGGGCTGACTGGCCTTTATCTTCTCTGAGGCCAGGGGCGGTCCCGGCCCCCAGGAGACCCGCCCCTCCTGGCCTTAAGGCGAGCAATCCTCCTGGGAGAAACCAGTTCCCTTTGCCTCTCTGCCGTGAGCCTCTGCAGTTCAGGAGAGGCTGAAGGGTTACTGGGCCCAGGGGGAGACTCACCTGTAGGCACTGAGTCCTCAACCGCCTCTGGAGCCAAAGTGGATTTACCTGGTGCCTGCTCCTGAGGATCCGGCACAGGTGCAGGCGCTTCAGAATCAAGGCCCTGCCCCAGTTCAACCGGCCCTAGAGGCGGGGACTCCTGTGCAGGCTGGGATTCCTCCGGTTCAGCCTCTGAATCGGATTCCCAGGCCATCACACCATCCCCCCTCCCAGGCCCCCCCCCTCAATCGAGGGTCTGGACCCGGCTTGCTGGGGTACGCCGCATGGAAATCTTGGAGGCAGGCAGGCGCGTGGACGTTGGCTGCTGGTTCCCAGGAACGGTCCTCTGGTCCATACCCCTTCCAGTCTATGAGATACTGCAGCTTTCCCCTGCGGTATCGGGAGTCCAGAATGCATTCCACCTTGTACTCAGGCTCCCCCTGAACCAAAACTGGCTGCGGTCGGGGACGGTTCGGGTGGAACTTGTCGGGTGGGACCACCGGACTCAGAAGGGACCTGTGGAATACCGGGTGAGCCTTCAGGGTTGCGGGCAACCAGAGACGGAATGCCACAGGCGAGACCTGGTCCACGATAGGAAACGGGCCAGTAAAACGGGTGTCCAGCTTCCACGAAGGTCTAGAGGGGTGGAGGTGGCGAGTGGAGAGCCATACCAGGTCACCGACGTGGAGCTCCGGCCCCACCTGGCGGTCGGCCTGAGCCTTGTACGCCTCCTTGGCCTGGCGCAGTTGCTCCATCAATAGCTGTTGCTGGGACTGGAGCTCCTGAAGCCACTCTGTCACCGCAGGGACCGCGGATGCCGGCAGCACATCCGGAAACAGCCGTGGATGATAACCGTAACTGGCCTGGAACGGGGTCTGCTGGGTGGACGCATTCACCGCGTTGTTGTAGGCGAACTCCGCCAATGCTAGGTGGTTGACCCAGTCATCCTGCTGGTAGCTGCAGTAACACTGGAGGTACTGCTCCAGCACCGCGTTCGCCCGTTCCGTCTGGCCATCGGTCTGTGGGTGGTAGGCTGACGAGAGACAGACCTCTGTCCCGAGGGTCTGGTGCAATGCTCGCCAGAACCGAAATGTGAACTGAACGCCCCGGACGGACACCACACGCTCAGGTAGGCCAGTAGTTCCTGCTACCACACGGTATAGTTACGCTCCGCTGGAAGGAGCTGGCGGGAATAGAAGGCGCAGGGTAAGAGTGGCGCATCAGGTCCGTACTACTGAGACAAGACGGCACCGAGAGCCGTACTGGAGGCGTCGGTCTCTACCACAAAGGGTCGAGAGGGAACAGGATGTTGCAAGATCGGCGCTCTCTGGAAACAGGCCTAATGAAGCCACGCTCCAGGTTCTTGCGCAGGAAGTCCTGCAAAGCCTCGCGCTCTGGCTCTGTTAGAGAGTATAAGCGACTCACCGGTAGGGGCGCTCCGGGCTGGAGGTCTATGCCGCAGTCAAAAGACCGATGCGGCGGCAGCTGGTCTGCCCCCGTTCCTCGAACACGTCTTGGTAGTCCCGGTACTCGACGGGGAGCGGGGATGCAGCCTCCTCAGTGGGTGCAGCTGCTAGCATCTCGGACCGAGCATGGGGACATGGGTCTGGGAAGTGCACAGTCCGATTGACCCAGTCAATCTGTTTTTTTTGGTTTTTTTGTTTTTTTGTAATAATTTTTATTGGGTTTTTACATTTTATAACAACAAACACACACACAAAGACAAAAACACACAAATACAATTTCATACCCTAATTTTCTTTACCCACTTTCATTGACTTCCCCCCACCCCCTCCTCTTACATCCCAGTTCCAATAATTAATTCAGCAAGTTCTTACCTAACCTCTTAAACATATTCATATTGCTTTTAAAAATTTAATTCTTTTTGTTTATCTATATTCAACTTATCCAATTCTCTTATAATCATTAATTTTTATTTTTTTTTTAAGGTCGATCTAACTTCCCTTCCACAAATTTTCCCTTTATTATATTAATTATAGGTCACATTGACCAAATAAAACAAATCATAACATTTTATAATTCTCTTCTCTCTCTCCCCCCCTGCCCCGGTTTTTGTCCCTTCCCAAACAAATGTCCAAAAAACAAACAAAAAATAGTTCTTAGCCCGGATTCCTCACGTCCGAGGCGTCTGATTCTCTGTCAGCCCCTCTCTGCCAACTATATTGGTAGTCCTCTTTGTTGGTCCTAAGACCCCGAAGGAGTTCAGTCAGAGTCACATCATATTTTCTTTCATCCAGAATGTTAAAAAGTGTTTGCTGCGAAGGATCATCTACTTTTCCATACTCAAGAGGAAAGTCCCAATCATGTTGCTTTATTCTTTTTAATTTTAATATTCCAAGTACTCCAGGGACTTCCCTCTTCTTCTTTCTCATCTTTCGCAGGTTTGTAATCCAAAGGTCTTCTTGCTCATACTCTAAGAGTGTAGATTCCTGGTTGATATTTTCCACTTGTAGTGTCTGCACTCCTTCTTTCTTCTCTGTCAATTCCAAAAGCATCTCTTCCTGCTCAGCTGCAGAGTTTTTGTCATACGTCTCCTTTGTGCATTCAGCAGAGTTGTTTGTTTCAGAATTCAAGGTCATAAATACTTTGCTCAGAGCCATACTCTGCTCTTGCAGGATTCCCACGAGAAAGAACATTTTTTCTATCTCCGCCAGTAATTTTCCCTCTGCAGCCATTGTAATGTCACTAATTCCCCCTAGGGGGCTTTCAGTTATTTAGTAGTCCTTTTCCAATAATCTGTTACTTTGTTATTATCACTACTTTGTTTCCAATTGCCTCAGTTCAAATGTATCACCTTTAATTCAGAGAGTTGTTAAATAACAAAATTCTTTACTTTGTCCGCCCGTTTGACAGCTTCTTTGACAGCTGTCAAACTCCTTTCACTTCTTCCTCCGGCACCCAAACAGGACACTCCCGGGTTTTGGGGTGGATTACACACAAAGTTCCAAAATTCCTCCCTTTCTCTCCAGCACGAGATCTTCTTCTATCAAATTTGTGAAAAACTTTTAAATCATCAAAACAGTATTCATTCCGCCTTAATTCTCCGTTCCTTGCTTCAAATCGTCTATAAGTAGAGGGGGTGCGGACTTCCCTTTAACACATCCCCCGATCGTGCCGAATTCAAAGGATAAAAATTTTTAAAGTCCAAATTCCACTACTCACGGGTCCTTTGTTATCCAGTCCAAATTTTGGGAAGAAAGTCAGCGCTCTCCGGCCATGGCTTGCGGCTTCGCTCTACTGAAGTAGCGGTCTACTCTCAGCACCACGCCACTCTCCGTACCCTCTCCGTAGCCTTTAAAAAGGCTCTTCGTGGGTCGGGGAGGGCGCTTAAGGTGCCCACCGAGTCACCAAGTCCGCAGGCTTCCGCGCCTGCGGTTTCTGAGGGTCCCCGTGTCGCCGGCACGGCAAGACCCGTCTTCAGCAGAGCCGATTCCCTCCGGAGCTCGGAGGGAATCCGCCATTAGCCGTTCGCGCTAACCCGGAACTGACCCAGTCAATCTGAACATTGTGAGCCTCCAGCCAGTCCATCCCGAGCACCAGGGGGAACCGGGGCATGGAGGCAATGTCAAAAGTTCGCACCTCCCGGTGCTGCTGGAGACACAGGACCAAGGGCTGGGTCTCCCGAGTGACAGCACCCGAACGCAGGAGCCGTCCGTCAATTGCCTCCACCTGTACCGGTTCTGGCTTGTTCTGAAGTAGCACCTGATGATGAGTGGCAAAGGCAGCGTCCATATAGGAGCGGGTTGCCCCTGAATCTACCAGAGCGTGGGTGAGAATCCAGGGCCCACCTGGAGGGTAAAGACGCACTGGAACCATGAGATGTCACAATTCCACTGGTGAGGGCCCCTCTTGCATGGTTGGGACCCCAGGTTGCTAGGGCCTTCGGCTACCGAGGTTGGCGGTTTTCATGCGACTGGCATCTTCTCGGGGCAGGATCGGGCGTAATGTCCACTCCCACCGCAGTAAAGACACAGGTTCCCTTCCCGACGCCGCGTCTTCTCCGAGGGGGAGAGGCGAGGTCGCGCAGCCCCGAGCTGTGTTGGCTCGTCCGGCAACTCGGCTGTGGGCGTGAACCTGCTGGGAAGGACTGGAGCCAGGAGCCGGGGGTGCTGGCGGTCCCAGGCCTGGCGACGGTCCTCCAACCGATCGTCTATCTGCAGGCTCCGCTGAATAAGGGCGTCCAGCGTGGTGGGACAATCCATCATGGCCAACTGGTCCAGTATCTCGTCCGACAGTCCCTCAAGATACTGGTCCCAAAGTGCAGAGTCATTCCAAGACAAGTCTTGCACCAACAGCCGAAAATCCATGGTGTAGGCGGCCGCAGTGGACTTGCCCTGTTTCAAACGCCTAATTGCCCGGTTGGCTTGACTCTCCTTCTGGGGGTTGCCGAATGCGGCCTCCAAATGGTTGCAAAACCCCATATAGTCTGTCAGCAAGGGGGAGTCTTGCCTGAGCAGCGGCAATGCCCACTTGGCCGCCTGGTCCTTTAACAAACTGATCAAAAAGTGCACCTTGGTGCGGTCGTCAGGGAAGTTCCGGGCTCGCCCCTGAATATACAACTTGGCCTGGGTGAGGAACATGGGAAAGCTGGCCGGGGCCCCATCAAATTTCTCTGGCAAAGCCACTGGGTACTTGCCTGGAGCTGGGGCGTTGGCCACAGGAGCCGGTAGGGCGTCCAACCGCTGCTGAAGTACCGTAACCGCATAGCTGAGCTGCTGCACGGTGTGAGTCAAGGCCTGGTTCTCCTGGGCCAATGCCACCAGCGCAGCTGCCTGGTCGGCCATGGCTTCTGGCTTTTCCCAAACGCACCCCAACGAAGGGGGAGTGCGGGTGTGGCGGGAGCAAACTGTGCTGGTCCAGGGGGGAGGTTACCGTGGGGCGAGGTCCAGGACCTGAGTTGAGGGTCGGCAGACGGTCCTCCTCGGGCAAAGCGGGGTCCACAGTGGGAAGCCGGACAAGGACAGGAACTCTGGGGGAAACAGGACTGGATGCTGGCCGAAACAGCTCATCAACGACATTGCTCCCGCAACCTGGGACCGGGCTGACTGGCCTTTATCTTCTCTGAGGCCAGGGGCGGTCCCGGCCCCCAGGAGACCCGCCCCTCCTGGCCTTAAGGCGAGCACTCCTCCTGGGAGAAACCAGTTCCCTTTGCCTCTCTGCCCTGAGCCTCTGCAGTTCAGGAGAGGCTGAAGGGTTACTGGGCCCAGGGGGAGACTCACCTGTAGGCACTGAGTCCTCAACCACCTCTGGAGCCAGAGTGGATTCACCTGGTGCCTGCTCCTGAGGATCCGGCACAGGTGCAGGCGCTTCAGAATCAAGGCCCTGCCCCAGTTCAGCCGGCCCTGGAGGCAGGGACTCCTGTGCAGGCTGGGATTCCTCTGGTTCAGCCTCTGAATCGGATTCCCAGGCCATCACAGGTGTGAACTGTGCCCGTGGGCATGACGTCTGATTTGACAGTGAGTTAGGGGTGCCCCATTGCAAGAACCCTGAGGATCCATGAGGATCCGTACTTCAAAACCACGTTTTTGGACCATGGTGTTGCCAGGAAGTCGTGGATCCATGTTTCTTTTGGCACAGGTTGTGCCCATAGAATTCATGTTTAAGTTTACATTAAGTTTGGGTTGCCCAATGCAAAAATCCTGAGGATCCATGAGGTTCCTTGGTTGAGAACCACGTTTTTGGGCCATGGAGTGGCCAGGAAGCTGTGGATCTGTGTTTTTATTTTTTGGTGCAGGCTGTGCCCATGGACATGTTGTGTGATTTGACAGTGAGTTTGGGGTGGCCCAATGCAAAAACGCTGAGGATACATGAGGACCCCTTCTTCAAAACCAGGTTTTTGCGCCATGGTGTCGCTATGAAGTCATGGGTCCGTGTTTCTTCTGGCACAGGTTCTGCCCATAGATATGACGTATAGGTTGACAGTAAGTTTGGGGTGATCCAATGCAGAAACCCTTAGACTCCATGAGGATACATGGTTGAGAACCATGCTTTGGGGCCCTGGTGTTGCCAGGAAGTCATGGATCCGTGTTTCTTTTGGCACAGGCTGTGCCCATAGAATTCACGTTTAAGTTGACATTAAGTTTGGGGTGATCCAATGCAAAAACCCTGAGGATCCCTGCTTCAAAACGTTTTTCCGCCACGGTGTTGCCAGGACGCCGTGGATCTGTGGTTTTTGTGTTGCAGGCTGTCCCCATGGACATGACGTATGATTTGACATTGATTTAGGGTTGGCCCAATGCAAAAACCCTGAGGAACCATGAGGATCCATGGTATGGAACGTTTTTCAGCCACGGTGTCGCCAGGAATCCGTGATTTTTGTGGTGCGAACTGTGCCCGTGGACATGACATCTGATTTGGCGGTGTGTTAGGGGTTCACCAATGCAAAAACGCTGATGATCCATGATGATTCGTGCATCGGAACGTTTTGGGGCCCTGGTGTCACCAGGAAGCCCTGGACCTGTGATATTTGTGGTGCGAACAATGCCCATGTACATGACGTGTGATTTGACGGTGAGTTAGGGGTGCCCCATCGCAAGAACCCCGAGGATCCGTTCTTCAAGACCATGTTTTGGGGCAATGGTGTCAAGTTGTGGATCCGTGTTTCTTTTGGCATAGGCTGTGCCCAAAGATTTGATGTTTAACTTGACCGTAAGTTTGGGTTGATCCAATGCAAAAACCCTGAGGATACATGCTCCAAAACCATGTTTTTCAGCCACGGTGTTTCTAGGAAGCCATGGATCCGTGTATTTTGTGGAGCACTCTGTGCCCATGGACATGTCGTGTGATTTGACAGTGAGTTTTGGGTGGACCAATGCAAAAACCCTGAGAATGCATGAGGATCCGTTATTTAAAGCCATGTTTTTGGGCCATGGTGTCCCCAGGAATGCATGTTTTTTGTGTTGCAGGCTGTCTCCATGGACATGACGTATGATTTGACGGTGATTTAGGGGTGGTCCAATGCAAAAACCCTGAGGATCCATGATGTGTGATTTGAGGTTTGGGTGTTTCCGGAGGTGGGAAATTGCTGACTCCCACACGGCCGGACTCCAGCCATGCCGGAAATTCAGGGCTGATATGGGGGTAATTAGCCCTGGCAGCCTCCCCAGGGTGGGGGAGGACTGTCTTATAGACCCACGGATTGTCTGAGATTGCCAACTTGCATCAAGGTACAAGTGGCAGTACACTGGGTTGCAGAGTACGGGACGGCTGGCACTCTCCGATGCCATTCTCATAGCCAGGAACATTGTTTGAACATCAAACAAACAAACATTGTTTGGACAATAAATAGACATGGACTGGA
Source organism: Podarcis erhardii (assembly GCF_964252035.2). NCBI lineage: Eukaryota > Metazoa > Chordata > Lepidosauria > Squamata > Lacertidae > Podarcis > Podarcis erhardii. The sequence continues at coordinate 6,489,579 of NC_138506.1, read as the reverse complement.
TTGAAGAAGCTTAAGAAAAAGCCTGCAGACTTGTACAGTCCCTGGGGGTTTAAGCTTGGACTTGGAAGCAGGAGTTATGTGCTGGCTGATTTTGCAACGATTTGAGATACCAACTTGGAACAATACACAGTGCAGCCGTTTGCAGTTTTCATATTATGAGGGAGAGAGAAGGCCAAGGGGTGTCTAGCAGCCCCCCCCCCAGGCCCAGAGGGTGGATAGTGCGATCCCCAAAGTCTGATCGGTTGCCAAATGACTGATATTTGTGGAATACAGTTTATCTACTTCGCAATATTGCAAGCAGTTTTGCCTAACAATTTAACTTGGAAGGTACTGGTTCAATAAAGCTCAAAAGGAAGGTTTGGACAATTAATGATTGTGTGCTGGTCCCGTGGGTTACCCAAGAGGCGAGGTCAAAGTCCAGTCTGTGGTCAAAGGTGCAACATGGAGACAGTCCGTAGTAGCCGATGCTGGGTGCAGGGTAGGAAGTCGGGTGAAGTCAGGAACAGGCTTGCAAGCAGGGAGCCAGGCAGGAACTAGCAACCAACAATGTTGCTCCCGCAACTTGGGACTGCCCAGCTTTTATCTGCCCCGAGGCACAGAGGGACCCTGATCCTCTGGTGACTCGCCTCTCCTGGCCTGGAGGCGAGCACTCCTCCTGCGGGAACTTAGTTCCCTCTGCCCTGAGCCTCTGCAGCTCAGGAGAGATTGGAGAGTTACACTCTCTGACGTGGCTGAGAGTCGAGCACCTGCAGGCAATGGGTCCTCCATCACCTCAGGAGCCAGAGCACACTCAGTTGATGCCTGCACCTGCTCATGCCTCAGCCCCAGCTCAGCTGGTTCTAGAGGTGGGGAATCCTGTGCAGGCTGGGATCCCTCAGGTTCAGCATCTGAGTCTGAATCCCAGGCCATCACAGATTGGGAGTTGCTGCGCTATTAAACTTCAGATAACAGACTTGGACAACATCCCGGATTGGAATGGAGTCAGAGGAAGCTGCGCTGATAAAAAGGCAGTTGGAAAAATATATACTAATAAAGCTGTATTTGACAGATGAAAGTATAAGATGTTTGACATGATTGAGAATCGTGGGGAGCTCCGAAAAACTAATTATAATTTGGACTATAATTTGGTCTTTTTATTTTAGTTTTTTATTTTAATTGGAGTATTATGGTTGGATATATTAATTGGATGTTTCTTATTGGAAAATCAATAAAAATTATTTTTAAAAAGTCTGGACGTTATACTCATGGTGATGCAGCCTAGAGCTGCATTAGCTTTTTTTTGCTGCTGCATCACTCTCTTGACTCATGCGAGGCTTGTGGTCTATTAAAACCCCCAGCATCTGCTTCTTATATTTGTGCAATTGGTTCTTCCTGCCTAAGCAGTGCCAGATCATCAAATGGGCAGAATAGACACTGGTCGATGAGCCCCATGCCTTTTAGGAGCCCCGCAACAATGGATCAAAATAATATTGATTAGATCTTGAAAGAAAATTACAATCAAGCTTTCTTAGTTCAGTGTTATGCCAACAAGAGGGGGACCCCCAAGATTTCAACTGCCTAGGGGCCTCCACAGGATTTAATCCAACACCATACCTAAGTGTAGAACCTTACATTTGCCCCTACTGAAATCCTCAGAAGCCAATTTCCTCACATAGCAGGGATCACCACTGTGTCCAACCAGTGGGTCTTGGGGAGGGATCAGTTGCATTTGGGATCCCTCAGCCTAGAGGCAACAGAACTAAGAAAGCAGTCTCTGCCAGAGGCCCCTGAAAGGTACTAGTCGAGGAAATAATGTGACCAGTTATAAAGCAGATGCTTTTGTCTCAAATTCTCATATCACCACCTTCCATGAAATCAATACAAAAATAGGCAAACCACTGTTCTCTCAGCTGCATTACTGCCCACCTCCTTTCTGCAATTTGGAGAAAGCAGCAGCAGCTTACTCTATAGGGCTATTGCAGTTTCATAACTGCTGTTATGAAAGCATTTTTTTTTTAATGCCAAGACACCTTAGCCACTCTAGTGGCAGATTCTGACAGCAGCTTTAACAAAGCATTGGCTGCTTCTATGTAGTCTGGGGCTTGTTGTCTTAGTGTAGCAGGCCTGTTGTTGCTCCCATACTAGCAGAGTAACACAACCACTGTGCACCAGGACCATGCTTATTATCATCAACTTTTTCTTCTTCTTACAAATACTAAAGTTTGTTGGAAAGAACCAGGGGTTCAGATTTAAAGCAATGGCCACATCCTTGCAGCAGGGCATTGGAAAATACAGTGGCACCTCAGGTTAAGTACTTAATTTGATCTGGAGGTCTGTTCTTAACCTGAAGCACCACTTTAAGCTAATGGGGCCTCCTGCTGCTGCCACACCGCCGGAGCACAATTTCTGTTCTCATCCTGACCTGAAGCAAAGGTACTATTTCTGAGGTACTACGGTATTTCTGGGTTAGCGGAGACTGTAACCTGAAGCATATGTAACCTGAGGTACCACTGTATATAGGATCACTTCCAAATGGTACCTCTCCTACAATGCCCGAAATAAAGGCTTTCGTCAGTGGGCAGGTGAACAACAACTTTCATGGTTTTACCTTTCCTACAGATCCTGGAAGAAGCCGGAGAAGCAATTTACACAGAACAACCCCATCTTTCAGAGATGTTTTCAAGAACTGCACAGGGTCGCCAATAATTATTTTGGGAGAATTTTAAGCCCCCATAGAAATCAGCCATGTTACGATTTGCTCTTCTGGATTCATGGTTGAAGATGTAATGTCTTCAGCTTTGCAGACCTTGCATGCAATGATGCCTAACCCACATCCGTGACTGTATCTTCCTGCTTCTTCTGGAGTGAGCAGAACAGCAGTGGAGGTTACTTACCGCCCTGCACTTAAAGCCACAAACAGGTTGATTGGGGGGGGGGGGTTACCAGAAAGACTTTCCTCTGACTGGTGGAACAGGTTTGTGTGCATTTGCATGATGGTTTCTGGTCTTCTGCGATCATTTCTGAAGAAGTAGGAAGGGGAAGAGCTTTTGTGGCAGATGTTTTGCTGTAAGTATAGAGGTGCCCTTATCCTGCATCTCTCAAATGTTTACTTTGCACACCGCATAACATAAAACACGAGACCTTGACTACTCTTGCAGCAAAATGAGCCATTAGAAGGGATCATGGGAGATGCCCTTTTTGAGTATTCCCCTGTGCAATAATAATAATAAACTCACCAGCAAGCAAGTTAAGCCCAGGCTGAACCTTACTGCACTAGCTTTTTACATGCAGGACTCTTTCTTTAAATGCAGGAATCAATTAAAAATGTGGTCCCCCTCCTGCAGTCCTGAGGAGATAAAGGTAAGTCTACCTCAGTCCCTGTCACTTCATTCTCACTCTGTTCTGCTCAGCAGCTAGACCTGCACAGGAAATGTTAAAGTGTTAGCTATAACTTTCAAGACAGCAGCCATCTTTTAAGAAACTATATTTAAGGCAGCTGTAATTTTAAGTTTGAAATAAATAATGTATGTTTTTTAGGCATCAGCTCACAAAACACACAAAACTAAGATTCCTTACCCAGTGTGTAAAGAATGCATCCGCCAGTGTACATTCACAATGCAAAAATATGTGTATCCAACCCCAATTCAAAGGGGAACTCAGACCCAGCCCAAATATGCTGGGCAAGGTTAAAAAATGAACAGATAATTGACATTTAGATGCACTCTGTTACCCTAAACCAGGGGTGGGAACCTCAGACTCAGGAACTGAATGCGGCCCTTCAGACCTATGAACCCCCTGAGACTCTTCCCAGGCCTGTTCTCCAGCGTTTTTTACTAGAATGCATGGCTGAACAAAGCCGTGCCTCTTGTAGGCCTGGATGGAGATGTGTAGAAATTGTGAGGAGAACCTGAGCTTACAGGGTTAAACAGCTCAGAGTGTACGCACTGCCTACTGTTGGGAGGGGGGAGATTTTGTCATTTCCGAGAGTCTCCAGCCTTTGTTCTTTTTCTCTACTTTCGCTTTTGAGGAGAGGACGTGTTTTCACGATGCTGTTTGCTGTGATAGATAATGGATAGTCTGCTGTAAATAAAACTGCTTTTAGCTGCTAAGATCCTGTCTGGACTTTATTTTAGCACACTGAAGAAAGCAAGGAAGTTTTGCAGCTTTCTCTTGCCGCTGCTGAAACTCTGCTGTTTGCTCAGAGCCTTTGGAATGTGGCCTTTGAAGTCCGGAGGGTAGCTGCACAGCCAAAGCGGGCTGGACGCCAGGATTTATCTGAGCAATAAATATTTTCTTAAGAGAAATGTCTAGACTTATGCATGACAGACCCTTTACAAGCTAGAATGTTACAAGCATTTAACTTGCAGGATTTGAGCCATTTTTACAAACTTTGTTTTTAAAATTTTCAATAAACAAAACATAACATACATGGTTGAAGCCTCCTAGTTGAAATCCTGCAAAGTTAAAAGCAAGCAAGGCAGAGAGCTTAAAAGCGCTTTTTTTGCATTGGGAAAACCCAATGCAAAGAGTTTTTAAGCTCTCTGCCTTGCTGGGGATGGGGGTGTTGAAGCCCTCTTGGCATGCCAGCTCTGGAAACCCTGGGATGCTCAAGTGTGTGGGAGTTCCACAGGCTAGAGAGTGTTTTTGCATATACATGGAACCCCTGGAACCAAACTCCTGCACAAGTTGTCATCATATAGTATTGTACTGCCAGAGTAGCACATTACATGCCAACGTTTGATACACAGTATTTGTAAGAGGGTACAAACAATCTGTATCCAGGTGTTTCTGACATTTAGGCCTCTTCCTCTTCTCTTCTATAAACATCCAATGCTCACAACAACGACTGACACTGGCATTTAAGATCTGACTTCCCTCTGAAATGTCTTCATGAAAAACTGTAGACATATTTAAGTTGCACAGCAGCTGCATTCTCCATGGGCATCCATTCCTCAAATGTCAGCCACAATTAACCTTGTACCTAAAATAAAGAGAGTAACATTAGCAGTGCCTCAAAAGGAAGTTATCAGAAAACTATGATTTGCTCAGGGACAGTCATGAATGGGCGTGCTTTGATGCAGATAACAAACTCAAAATACAGGCTGTATAAACTACGATGGTCTTCTTGGAAAAAGTGTTATTTTACAGTCACAAGTGGGCACATGATCCTTAAGGGATAGAAGAGGCTTCCTCTAAAACAGCACAGCCAAACCCAAAAATATTAGACACTCAAGGATCCTTATTAGGTGCACTGTGGCTGCTGAAAGCCTTATTCTGCTCACTGCTAATGTTTGTTTTTTGCAACTGTTTAGCTATGGCAAGCATAGACAAACTAGGCCCTCCAGATGTTTTGGGACTACAACTCCCATCATCCCTAGCTAACAGGACCAGTGGTCAGGGATGAGGCAAGCTGTAGTCGTAAAACATCTAGAGGGCCGAGTTTGCCTGTGCCTGAGCTATGGCATCTGCCCACTACCTTTCCTTTTGGGTGGAGGGAGGGAGAGAGAGAACTGAAGCGTTTTTTAAAAAATTCTGGCAAGCTTCCCTAGGTGGGTGACTACCGTAAATTCCGGCGTATAAGGTGACTTTTTAACCCCGGAAAAGAGCTTAAAAGGTCGGGGGTCGCCTTATACACCGGGTATGGGTGGCGCGGAGCAGAGCTCGCCTCCCCGCTGCTGCTGCGGCTCTGAAGCAGCAGCGGGTGGCGGGCTCAGCTCCGCGCTGGGAGAAAGCCGCCCGGTGAGGAGCCCGCCCCCCCAAGCGGCAGGCTCAGTGAGCGGCAGGCTCAGCTCTGCGCCGGGCGGCTTTCTCCCGGCTTGGAGCTGCCCAGCATATTAGGCGACTGGGCTTCTAAGACAAATCCCCAAACTGCAGCTGCTAATTTGGGGGGTCGTCTAATACGCCCATAGGGACGTGGGTGGCGCTGTGGGTTAAACCACAGAGCCTAGGACTTGCTGATCAGATTGGCGGTTCGAATCCCCGGGACGGGGTGAGCTCCCGTTGCTCGGTCCCAGCTCTTGCCAACCTAGCAGTTTGAAAGCACGTCAAAGTGCAAGTAGATAAATAGGTACCGCTCCGGAGGGAAGGTAAACGGCGTTTCTGTGCACTGCTCTGGTTCACCGGAACCGGATTAGTCATGCTGGCCACATGACCCGGAAGCTGTACGCCGGCTCCCTCGGCCAATAAAGCGAGATGAGCGCCACAACCCGTCGGCCACGACTGGACCTAATGGTCCCTTTACCTAATACACCCAGTCGCCTAATATGCCGGAATCTATGGTATATCTTTGCCACGGATGTCTTTTGTTTTTAATTTCATCTTGCTATTTTTCTGCTGTTTTTATTTTATTTCATACATCACCTTGGGACGTATGTGGAAGGTGAAAAATAGTAATACTCCCAAGACTACTGAACAGCATGTCTGAAATCCTGGTCAAAGCTTTTAACCAGTTTTCATCAGAGTTTAAAGTCTACAGCTTTCTATGCCACCATTATGGGCATTCCAGGTATCAGGGCAACAAGTGAACTGAACCCTGACAGCATATTTAACTGGTATTGAAGTCACCATCCCTAGTGGAACCTCTTCAAAGCTTGCACTCATATCAGTGACATCTGCATATTCTTTTCCTGAAATGCCATTCACAGCTTGCCTTTAAAAAAAATCTAGTTTTCAGGGGGCCGCTAGGGGCGCCTTGAAAGATGGCCGACAATACCATCTCTCCGGCTTGCATGAGGTAATTAGAGGCTGATTATGGGGAGTATATCAGTCTCCCTCATTTTCCCAGGGGATGGGAAAATGCTGCCTCGCCCGCGGTTTGCCCATAAATCACCCCCGAGTTCGAAAGGAGGAGGGGGTGGGGGCACTGGGCGGAAAGCCCTTGTGCGAGTCCTGGAACTCCCGGACGCTACTTTCAGGAGCGAAACTGGCTGTGTTGCTTAAGAAGAAAATTTGGAGAAGTAAACGCACATGCTTCGAGCGAGGTCAGGAGTGTGTTATCTGCTAAATAAATCTACCACTGAAATGATGAAGCGATGGAATGAACTGAGGACTATATCAAAGAAACACAACTATGTTGGTATGTGAAATGGAACGGAAAGGAGGGGGAACTTTCTGCTTTTTAATATGATTTACCTAACAACCCCCCCCCCTTTAGAAGAACTGCCACAATGACTGACAGCAAGTGAGATGGAAAAATAAACTGTGTGGAAACAAAAAATGCTAATAAAAGGTTTTACTCTGTGGGAGATCTGGAAAGAATGGAGGCTTTCTTGTACGTAGTTACAAAAGCGATCTGCCATTAAGGGGCAGACCTTGCTGCAAGATTTCCAGTCATAGGGAGTATGAGCCACTGTTTTGTTATCAGGTTGGACCGTAAATTTGAAAGGGCAACAAACCTCCTGGAAAGGCTGACTTATTGTGCATAAGGTCTGCGAAAATTAAAGAACAGACGCTGAGACTGTATTTCATCAGAATTGTCTAAAATGGCGACTGCCGCTTGAACGGACTCTTGGATGGATTTATGTGAGATGAATTACGGGAAAGCATTTCAAAGTTCACACAGAAATATAAACAAGGCTGTTTCTTTTACCTCGCTTGTGGAGACAACTCGGAGGTTATTAAAAGAAAAAGGATAATGACAAGGAGATGAGAAGATGGGACTGTGAACATCAAAGCAGCAGAAATACAAGAAGATTGGACTCCTACCGAACTCGAAGCATGGGTACCCCCTACAAAAAAAATAAAATTCGGCTTAGCATTTGGACTTTGTGATTTGAATTGATATAATTGGGAATATGATTGGATATGATTGGTTTGATAAATGGAATTTTAATAAAAATAATTTAAAAATAAAAATAATAAAAATCTAGTTTATTCTCTCCTCTTCCCTCAGAAATTTGCAAAGGCTAGATTCCAAAACAGGGTGGTTATTTATTTACCCAAATTGAGCAGCCAAGAACTCACCACAAACTTCACTGAAGGTATCAGCAATTTAAGTTGTACACTCTATCTGCCCATCTTTAACTTGCAAAAAGTATGCAGTGTTCCTAACATTGCATTCATCCACAGCTTACCTGTTGTACTATCAGAGTAGAAATCCATGTTGTCCACCAGCACTGCCATGCACCAGGTCACATATTAAAGACCGCTGTCATCCTGCAACAATTAAAACAGGCATGAAAGATTATTCTAGCACAAACTGCCCAAGCCCCTAACCACCCCCAGAAACATAGCAAGAATGCCTGTGTTTGCCAATTAACCTACTTCAAGCTCTGATGCTTTAAGTTTGAGAGGTGGAAGGTTCACTGGATTGGAATGAACTGTAATGGCTTATGGATTCTCATTTCCTTTCCAATGGTGCTTTTCGTGGTAAATCCACAACCTGACTGGCATGTTTTAAGGATTATAGCAGAACTTTATTTGGAGGTCTTCAAGTCTTACTACATTTCAAGAGCATCTTTTGGACTTCCTGGCTCCACCTGGATCATGACAACTTGCCACAGGTTCTGCTATTTGTATCAAAACTGCCCACCTGACTTAGTACAAAGAAGTCAGGCATCCAACTAAACATCAGGTTTGTATTAACGGCTTGTCTGTAATTCCCCAAGCTGGTATATATTTTGGCTATTTAAGCCAATTTCTGATTTGCTAGCATTTTAATTTCCTAGTATAGTATAGTACAAACAGTTGTTTTTTTAAGTTCTTCCTCAAAACATACTGGGCAAAAAATAACCCCTCCCAACCCTCTAAAGAAATGTTTGTCTACAGTGAGTTGCTTTCTTAGTGTTGCTTTCAAAAGCTTTGTGCCATACACAGTTTCATCTAAGATAAGGTTATGTTGAATTTGTAAGGCTTTGCCTAAGGCTATCCAGCAGTTTTTCTATTGGGTGCTGCTTTAAAATTTAAAAGAGCTTCCATTGCCATGATGTACAGCAAAGATGTTCCTTTAAAAATGAGACACTACAGGATTGCTAAAATTTGAAACAGTAAGAGCAAGTACTGTTTTGCAGCTTCTTTGATGGAACTGGCCAAACCTCTTACACATCTGTAGCTTGCTTACTACAGGTTAATATGTTATTTTGGGGGGTGAGGTTCTTGCAAATTCCCAAATGAAGTATTTAGAAAGGCACAATGTACATTCAGCATTATCCGTATGTCGTTTGGATTTAATGACTGAATGGTATCCTGAATTTTTACACAAAACTAATTTTCTATTTTGGAGCATTGTGTGCATTTCAGCATGGAGAGGATGTTTTAACATTTTAGTCTGGCACACATCCCACCACCCTCCAAAAGCTAAAATGGGTTTGCTAGAAAGAAGGCACATGTTTGCATGTGTAGAACGATCCATGGCCATTTTAGATGGCTGCACGTTGTACGGGAAGCCTTAGGGTTGCCGGTTTCATGGATGAGGTGAGAGCGTTGCATTTCAGGGTTAACCTTTACTTTAAGAAGTTACAACACTAGTACACAGGCTAAAAATGTCATACATTAACACCTGCATTCTGAGACAAATCTTAACAATTTTGAAATTAAATTAAAACAAGTTTTCTTTCTCCTCACCAAAAAATATATATTAAGTAATGGAGGGGAACTTAACAAGAAACAATAAAAAAGATAAAGACAAATGTTTCAGTAGTCCTCTGGAGTGGGGATAGAACTTCCACATCTCATTTGTTGGAGGAAAAAACTGATTTGGTCCAGCACTTTTAAAGGTTTCAGTATCTGCTTCGGCCTCCACCTCTATCAGAGCGGCTCCCTCCACGGCCGCCACCTCTGGGTGCTCCGCGGCTGGAGCTGCTGTAAGAATCACGTGGAGGAGCATAACCCCTTTCCATAGAAGGGGTGAGGCCTCGGTCTTGTCTTCCCACACGATCCCGGCCACTTGAGTAGACATCACTTCTGCTGCTTGAGTAACTTTCTCGACTTCCACCATACCCATCTCGGGTGTTCCCATAATCGTCATAGCGACTGCTTCCACCATAAGATGGAGGGGGCCCTCGTGCAGGTGGAGCACTACGTGAGTTACCTGCAGGTTCAATGGTCAGGTAATAGGACAACACTATAAATCATATCACCACAACTTTACATCTAAGTTTAAAAGAATTTGTATCAATGGTGTCTGTTACTCTTTTGCATTAACTGAAAGTTTTAATATACATTTGGCAGGGGAGTATCGGATAGTGAATGAAATAAAGACTGTTTGAAGACGATATTTCTCAAGGCAGCTCTTTTTGGGATTATTCCAGAACAGCTTGCTATTTTTACAACAGAAATTCCACAATTTTTTTTCTCCAGTGATAGATGCAATTCAGAACAGTTGAACTTTTGCTTCGTTAGTTTATGGGAAATGTAATTCAATCATTTTGTTAAAAATGAAGTAACGGTGTATTTTCACTGCAGTGGACAAGCCCAGAATGCCAATTCCCCACTTAAGTAGATGCAGTCTATTAAGTCAAGAGTGAGGCCTATTGAGTTCCTGAAGACCTTCAAAATAAGCACTTACCATAACTCTCATAGGAATTTCTGTATGAGCCCCCACTTGGGTGATCAGAGTAGTCCCGGTCACGCCCTCCACAGCCATCACGATTACTGTAAGAAGAATAACTGTTGGGGTTTAGTACAGGCCATTGCTATAATAATAATAATAATAATAATAATAATAATAATAATAATAAAATAATTTATTATTTATACCCCACCCATCTGGCTGGGTTTGCCCAGCCACTCTGGGCGGCTTCCAACAGAACACTAAAATACAATAACCTATTAAACATTAAAAGCTTTCCTAAACAGGCTGCCTTCAGGTGTCTTCTAAATGTCGAGTTGTTTTTCTCTTTGACATCTGGTGGGAGGGCGTTCCACAGGGCGGATGCCACTACCAAGAAGGCCCTCTGCCTGATTTCCTGTAACCTTACTTATCGCAATGAGGGAACCGCCAGAAGGCCCTCAGCGCTGGATCTCAGTGTCTGGGCAGAAAGATTGAGGTGGAGATGCTCCTTCAGGTATACTGGACTGGAGCCATTTAGGGCTTTAAAGGTCAGCACCAACACTTTCAATTGTGCTCGGAAACGTACTGGGAGCCAGTGTAGGTCTTTGAAGACCGGTGTTATATGGTCTCGGCAGCTGCTCCCAGTCACCAGTCTAGCTGCCGCATTCTGGATTCGTTGTAGTTTCCGGGTCACCTTCAAAGGTAGCCCCACATAGTGTGCATTGCAGTAGTCCAAGCGAGAGATAACTAGAGCATGCACCACTCTGGTGAGACAGTCTGCAGGCAGGTAGGGTCTCAGCCTGTGTACCAGCTGCCCTAGACACAGAATTAACCTGCACCTCCATGGACAGCTGTGAATCCAAACTAACTCCCAGGCTGCGCATCTGGTCCTTCAGGGGCACAGTTACCCCATTCAGGACCAGGGAGTCCTCCACACCAGCCCGCCCCCCTGTCCCCCCAAAACAGTACTTCTGTCTTTTCAAGATTCAACCTCAATCCATTAGCCACCATCCATCCTCCAACCGCCTCCAGGCACTCACACACGACCTTCACCGCCTGCACTGGTTCTGATTTGAAAGACAGGTTGAGCTGGGTTTCATCTGCATATTGATGAACACCCAGCCCAAAAGCCCTGATGCTCTTTCCCAGCAGCTTCATGTAGATGTTAAAAAGCATGGGGGAGAGGATGAAACGCTGAGGCACCCCACAAGTGAGAGCCCAGGGGTCTGAACACTCATCCCCCCCCACCACTTTCTGAACACGGCCCAGGAGAAAGGAGCAGTACCACTGTATAACAGTGCCCCCAGCTCCTCTAGACGGTCCAGAAGGATGTTCTGGTCGATGGTGTCAAAAGCCGCTGAGAGATCCAGCAGAACTAGGAAACAGCTCTTAGCTTTGTCCCTAGCCCACCGGAGATCATCAACCAGTGCAACCAAGGCAGTTTCAGTCCCATAGTGAGGTCTGAATCCCGACTGGAAGGGATCCAAATGGTCTGCTTCTTCCAGGCGTGCCTGGAGTTGTTCAGCAACCACTCTCTCAATACCTTGCCCAAGAATAGAAGATTTGAGACTGGGCGATAGTTGGCCATGTTGACAGCATCTAAAGATGGTTTTTTAAGAAGCGGTTTGATAACTGCCTCTTTCAGCAGGTCTGGGAAGGCTCCCTCACAGAGAGAAGCATTCACCACCCCGCAAAGCCCATCACCCAGCTAGCTTTTATAAGCCAGGATGGGCAAGGATCAAGGAGACAGGTGGTTGGTTTCACTCGTCCAAGCAGCCTGTCCACATCCTCGGAGGTAACAGATTGGAATTGATCCCACACAACTTGACTAGACAGAACTCTAGCACTCTCCCGCCCTGGCCCTGCTCCCATTGTGGAGTCTACCTCTTCCCGAATCTGAGCGAGTTTATCTGCAAAAAACTTTGCAAAATCATTGCAGGAGATCATGTGGCCTGTACTGGGCCCCGATGTAGCAGGTGGTTCCGCTAAATTGCGAACCACCTGAAAAAGTCTCCTGCTGCTGTTTTCTACAGATGCAATAGAGGCAGTGAAGAAAGTCTTCTTCGCTGTTGCTCCCATCACTTGGTAGGCTCGACACTGAGCTCTAACCCATGTCCGGTCAGCTTCAGAATGAGTTTTCCGCCACCGGGGCTCTAGCTGTCTCAGTGATTGTTTCATTGCCCTCAGATCCGTTGAAAAGCATGGGGCTGTCCATGCAATCGGAGAGCGTGCTTCGGAGCCAAACAGTCAATAGCCCTGGTTAACTCCACATTCCAGCGGGCCACCAGGGAATCAGCTGAAAGACCACCAACATGGGATAAAACATCCCCTACCACTCTTTGGAAACCATTTGGATCCATTAAGTGGCAGGGGCAGACCATCCAAATTGGTCCCACCTCCCTGCAGAGGGGAAGGGTCACAGTGACTTTTGCACAGAGTAAGGTAGACCTTTCACTTATACCCTGTTCTTCCTCAAAAGAATCTTAGATTTGGTTCCCAAGCAGTCTCCCATCCAGGTCGTTTTGAGATGACCCACCCTTTAGTCCCAATACCCTGCCTGACTCAGTCTAAGTACACATAACTAAAATAATCAAAGATCTATCTATCCTTGCATCAATTACCCCCCCCCCCATTTCCTTTGTGTCTACATAAGTCACTTGGGGTAAGAACTAGTCAAAGCTGTTCTTTGCAGAGCATCATGAATATCAGGGGTGGTAGTCAGAAGATAGATCTGGATCTATTAGTAGATCAGCAAAGATTTGTGATTCCCAATTATAGCAGCAAAATGTAGAAAGCTTGTGGCAACCATTAAAGGATCCGTGCGTAGAACATGAGCGCTGTTCAGTTGAACTCCTGGGCTCAAAATTCTTTAATTCCAAGTACATCATTTACACTAGACTCCTGTTAATAGATTCCTAGGTTTTAGTTCCAAATAAAGTATATTCCAAAAGCCTGAAGTCTGCCCCATCCCTGATAAACATAGATGGTGCTATAGAAAATAATGACATATAGCTTCCCATAGACCTACATTATCCACCTTCACATGGCTGGATAGTGGCTTTAGAACTGCTTAAAGAAAGCCAACAATTGTTCATTGGTTTCTCTTCTGTAACATAAGAGGGATATACATGTTCTTGTAGCACCTTAAATATAAACAGATTTATTATGGCATAAGCTTCCATGCACCACAGTCCACTTCACCTGACACATGAAGTACTATCCTTAGTTGCTAGTAGGTATAAGACTTCAGAAGTGTCTGATGAAAAGGACTGTAGTCCACCAAACCTTCTGGCATAATGAAGCTGCTCAAGGTGCCACAAAACACTTGTTATATTATTGTGCTTATCGTTTGAATCAAGTACAAAGAAGCACACTGCAAACTGAAACATAAGCTTGACTAACTTGTTGAATGAAATATTAAAAGATTTGTTTGAGAATACACAAAAGTGAACGTTAAGTACCTGTAACCTGTAACCTTAAGTACCTGTAACCTCTTGAGTACATCACGTGAACGGGAATGACCATAGTCACGGTAGGCATGATCTCTTGGAGGTGGAGTATATTCTTTTTTGTCTCTGGAACTTGCCAATTGAACAATGAGCTTGACTAGCTTGTTAATGGAATATGAGAGATTTGTTCAACAACACACAAAATCAAACATTAGCTACCTGTAGCCTCTTGAGGGGTATTCATCACGTGAACTGAAGTGACCATAATCACGGTAGGCATAATCTCTTGGCGGTGGGGCATAATCTCTTGTTTCTCTGGAGCTTGGATAGTCCCGACTTGAATAGCTATGGAAATGAAAACTAAAGTATTTTTTCCGATAGTGAAGTGCAGGAGCTCCTCATAACAGCTCACAGCCATACGCTCAAGCAGAGTCCTAATGCAGCAGCAGACACCCTACCACAAAGTGGAGGAGACATAGTGTAACATCTAATTAGACTTGGCTGACAAGTCACAGAATACTGAACTTCAAAAGCCTGAGATCAGTGCAATTAAAGCACTGAAGATGATTCAAGAGTTCGGACAAGTTGCAGGTTTCAAATTGAATAAGAATGAAACCAAAGTTTTAGGGGAAAAATTAACAATACATGAAAAACTTAATTTAGAGGAAACCACAGGGCTGAAGTTTGTGAAAAAGGTGAAATATCTGGGTGTAAATATGACTGCAAAAAAACTGAATTTGTACAAAGACAACTATGAAAAGTTATGGAAAGGTATCAAAAGGGATTTGTATATCTGGACGAGGTTGAAACTATCTTTGTTGGGCCAAATTTCTGGGGTAAAGATGAATGTATTGCCTAAGTTGTTATTCTTGTTTCAAGTACTTCCTATCATTGATAAGTTGAATTGTTTTAAGGAATGGCAAAAGGTATTATCTAAATTTATCTGGCAGGGGGGAAAACCCAGAATTAAATTTAAATTATTAACAGATGTGAAAGAGAGAGGGGGTTTCTCCCTGCCAGATTTAAGGATTTACTTAGATACAGATGTTTTAGATTTGGAAGGTTTTGATAATGTATTTGGTTGGCATGCATATTTATGGTACGACAAGATAAAAGCTCACAAAGGATTTAAAAATCAGATAGTTAGAAAATCTTTGTACAATGTTTGGATGAGATATAAGGATTTGTTTAGAAAGGAAAACACCCAGGTGGATATCACCATTGGAAGCTAAGAACCATAAAAGGTTGAATATGAAAGACACGTGGTTGAAGTATAATATTTTGATGGAAGTAGGGGACCAATTTAGATTAAAATCTTATTATCAGTTGAAAGATAAAGTAGATGATTGGTTCCAGTACATCCAGATAAATGAAGTGTTTAAAATGGATAAGAAAATCGGTTTTCAAACAGAGAAATCCAATCTGGAAACGGAATTACTAGATACAAAAACAAAAAACCTATCTAAGATGTATAATTTATTGCTGGAATAGCATACGAAAGATGAACAAGTGAAATCTGTAATGACTGAATGGGCCAGGGATGTGGGGCACAGTATCATGATGGTGGATTGGGAGAAATTGTGGAAAAAGGGAATCAAATTTACAGCTTGTAACGTATTAAGAGAAAATTTGATGAAAATGATGTACAGATTGTATTTAACACCAGTGAAGTTAGCAAAAATGTATCATACTCATGATAATAAATGCTGGAAATGTAAAGAAAAAGAAGGAACCTTTTACCACATGTGGTGGACGTGCCCCAAGGTAAAAGACTTCTGGGAAAGGATTTACAATGAACTGAAAAAAGTGTTGAAAAACACATTTATTAAGAAACCAGAAGCCTTTTACTTGGCATAGTGGGGGGTGAAATCCCCAAAAAGGATGTTACTATTTTTCTGTATGCCACAACAGCTGCGAGAATATTGCTAGTGAAGAATTGGAAGAACCAAGATTTACCAACTATCGAAGAATGGCAGATGAAGATGATGGACTATATGGAACTTGCCAAACTGACTGGGAGACTCCGAGACCAGAGAGAGGAGACAGTGGAAGAAGATTGGAAAAAGTTTAAGGAATATTTGAAAAAATATGTTAATATTTAAATCTTAGAACAGCTTTGGAAGTGGATATAGGCTGTAGGGTTAGAAATAGAAGCTAGTGTATTTTAAAATAGTATCATTTGTAAATGAAATGTGAAGATTTTTATGGTTAAAGTAAGTGTGATGATAAAAAAAAATAGTTAGAAATTATGATATATGTAAACTGCTAAAGATGAGTTAAAATGAAAATCAGATGGGGGGACTTGGGGAAGCCCACCTAACAATGTTTAGAAAAAATAAGGATAAGACAAGAATGTTTGTATTGTTTGTTTTTCTGTTTGTGTTGTTTACTTGTGTTATAAAATGGATATTTTTTTTTTTAAAAAAAAAGACAAGTCACAGAATACTGAACTTCAAAAGGTGGTGTAGCCACTAGCATCTTAAACCTGGGTTGCAGAAACCTGAGTTAACTTCTCTGATTAGCATTTAGCTTTAAATAAGAAATACAACCAATTCTACAATTAATTGCTACAATTTAAATGACTAGCATTAAGTACAAATGCAATTAAAAGAAAGAAAATATCCAGCCACTTTGATTCTCCTCATTCTTCCTTTATGCAGATAACAAATTGTCCATAAACAGTAAACACCAGAAGCCTCATTATCTCATTGATTTGCCAGAACAAATCAATTGTCTGGTTGTCCTGACAGATGGGACACGCCCAGTCCAAAAAATGTCCCAGATGTTCTCCCCCTACACCCTTTCCATTAAATCACTGCTTCTGCAATCAAAATGCAGTAGGTTCAATAATTAAGTTCCTTGATCTGAAAAATATCCAACAGGGTTTGATTTTACCTGTCTTTAGTACTGTAACCACCATCTCTTGGAGACAGGTAGACATCTCTTCGTGATGGCAGTGGTTCTCTCCGTGGCGGTCCTCCATAACCGTCTCTACCACGTGAGAGGGGTTCTTAAGTAATCAAGCAGAAAATGAAATATTTTTGAAATAAAGCCTTCTGAAAACAAGGTATTAGTAGAGAAAGTTGTTCCCACCATGAGCTAAGACCACACCATACTGAATCAAACTTTTCTGTGGTGGTTTAAGTTCAATACAACCTCTATCAGCAAGATGAAGAGATAGCAAAGTCCTACATTATACTGAAAGAAAGCTTGCTTTCAGTTCTTCCAAACAGAGGCCTAGTCAAACTAAGCATACATCAACAAGGGCTGACTAGTGAGTATTTAGCCCATATTCTACAACTCAAGAATCCTTTTCCAACGTGTTGCATAGGACTCACATGTGGAGATATGCTGAAAACCGAAGTCATCCAGCATAACTAAGGAGTGTCAATTCATACCTCTTAATCCAGCAAGGGGTATCTGCCCTAACACAGAGACACTAGCGGGGACTTGCTCCCAACATAGCACTGCTGGAGGGTCCTGGAAGCAGTACAACTAAATTGCTATTTCTGAGTGCCAGTAAAACTCAGCACAGTTGTAAAAGCCTTTCTCCAACCACCACAGACTTGTGGATCCATGCAATGGACAATAAAAAAATACTTTATTACATTTACATGCTGTTTGGCATCAAAGTGATTAAAAAAATTACCTCTGCCTCCCATTCCACTACTGCTACGAACAGGTCCAGAAGGAGCAGGTCTTTTAGGTGGTGGGCCACCACTACGTGGGGGTGGACCCCTTTTCATCGGTAGAGGGCCTCTAGAAGAACCTAAAAGATCAGCAATGTGCCAGCTAGATAGCAGAAACAGGATTCCTCAGACAGTTCTGCCTCACTAGGAGCACAATGTACCACTGTGGCAGTACCCATGATACACACAGAATATTCTACACTGTCCCTTCCCAGAGAGAGAATGTCATTTGGAACAGAACTGATTCTCAGCAGCTCTTTCCGATAATTTGAATAACTATGATTTTACTGTTCTGTTTTCATGAATTTGTTGTTTATTTATTTGCTGCTGTGTTTGCTATTACAGGGATTGCAATACTTGTTTTTAAATGTTACCGACACCGATTAAATAACTTCTGCCTAAACTTGCAAAATTTCAGTTAAGGCAAATTGCCAATTTGCTTAACATGAGATTAATCCCTGGCCCAGTTTCCAAAATACACCTCAATGTTTTAAGCAAGGCTACAAGTTTGCTAGCTTCATCTCTATACTTGAGTACATCAAACACAAGAACAGCATTCATCCTGTGAAATAGCAGGACGACAATCTTTTCCCAAACTTCCAAACCACCAGAAATTCATCATTTGTATTGTGTCTAGAGCTGGGCGATATATTGGTAAATTGTCTGAAACCAGTATGGCATTCAGATCGTAGTATCTGTTTCAGATATTTTTAGGGGCTTCTTGCCCCTCAGCCAAGAAGTTTAAGGCAATATGGGGCCTTACTTAACTGCAGGGCATATGTATCTAGGCTATTTATTCCTCCCCTAAGGTGGAGAGAAGCGGCAGCTAAGATATATCATGATGTTTGGAATGTAGCAGTATAATACAATATTTAGCTGCTGATATATAAAATGTTGAAAACCAGACACTGCACAGTCCTAATTGTGTCTTGATTTTGAGAGTAGGCTGTAAACCAGCATTCTCTATGCAGTGTCTTGTATGCTGCCCAATTACACATGGGAAAACACACATACCCAAATAACTCCCTCTTGAAGGGGGACCCCGTGTTCCACTTCCACCTCTTCCGCCTCTAAAACCTCTTGGAGGACCTCTGCTCCTTGGAGGGGGAGGGGGCCCACGTCTACCGGTTTCAAAGGATGGCTTGGTAGCTTGTTCAACTTTAATTGATCTTCCGTCTAAAGACTGAACAAAGGAATCTAACTTAACATTAATTGCAAATGCTTCTTTTTGTAGGACAGAGTGCCTCAGTTCTTATCCCTGCTATGGTTTCTAGCAAATACGTTTGGTTTTGTATTATGCAGATAAAAAGCATAATTTTAAAAATGAATATATTGTTTTAACCCCACTTTGTAAACCACTCTAGGATTTAACCAACCAAGGTGATCTTAAAAATTGAACACCCATATTCTACGGCTACATGCTTTCAGTATGTCAATCTTATTTGTTTACATACAATTCTTCTAGATCTTTAGTTTCCAAGTGCATTTAAACCAATTTTCAGAAGCAAAGGTTTTGCCATGATGTGCATATTAGTTTCTGTTTTGCCACTGAGCAGCTGCTTAGAGTCACAAGGCTGTACCTATGTACAGAAATTGGGTTTGTACTGAGATTGTACTGACACGCTGCCCAGTGGTGTTCACAGAAAGGGGGAGGATGTTAGTTTCTGTTTTGCCACTGAGCAGCTGCTTAGAGTCACAAGGCTCTGTTTACATTCCAGAGACAGTGCAGACTGTTGGAAGTCTCACGGGAGACTAGAGGCGGATGTGACGTTAGTGGTTTCCTGTTTCCTTTATTCCTTTGTTCCAGTTGCTCTCTGCTTTCATGGAGAGAGGATGTATATTTCTTTGCTGTCTGCGTAGTAAGAAATAAAGCATAGCATGTAGCCATAAATCTCATCACTTCTGCTGCTTTGATACTCTGCTTAATGTGGGAACGTGCCTTGGAGCCTTATTAAAGGCTCAGGTCGTTAAACACGTCGGGAGGCGATTCCGAAGGACTCAGGGGAAGAAAATGAGCTTTATCAGCTTGGCCGAGCGGAGATCCCGACAGTGCATGTTATTAAAAAGTAACAGTCACTACAGGTATTTTCTAGAAATAATTGATTGAGCCATCACAATCAGGAAGCAATGCTATATTATTTAGGCAGTTCTTGAGACATCCAGTTTCATTCTTAATTTAAGAGTAGCCCATAGAATGCCCATACTAGCATTCTTGAAGAAAATAAGCCATAATAATAATAATAATAATAATAATAATAAATTTTATTTATATCCTGCCCTCCCCAGCCGAAGCCGGGCTCAGGGCGGCTAACAACACTAAAACAGTACAACATTATAAAACATTATAAAAATGAATTAAAATCAAAATTGATGGCAACCATAAACTAAAGTTTTGTAAAGATTGCCAAAGGAGGGAGTCAGGCTGCGCCCTGACCAAAGGCCAGGTGGAACAGCTCTGTCTTGCAGGCCCTGTGGAAAGATGTCAAGTCCTGCAGGGCCCTAGTCTCTTGTGACAGAGCGTTCCACCAGGTTGGAGCCGCAGCCGAAAAAGCCCTGGCTCTAGTTGAGGCCAGCCTAACCTCTCTGTGGCTTGGGACCTTCAAGGTGTTTTTATTTGAAGATCGTAAGTTCCTCTGTGGGGCATACCAGGAGAGGCGGTCCCGTAGGTTTTATTTGTCTTAAAGCTAACCCTTAACATCCTTAAACAAATTCCCTTAGCATCCCTAAATGCTATTACCCAAGCATTCACTCCATTATAACACATCACTGAACTTGTCTCATTAATAAAAGCAACTCTGTCAATCAATCAATCCAATCACCCTCAGCTTGACACTCTGCAATTAACACATTAGTTCCTACCTTTCCATTCATATCTCTGGCAGCATCCTTGGCATCTGCTGGACTCTCGAAGGTAACAAAAGCAAACCCTCTTGATTTGTTGGTTTCACGGTCTTTCATAAGGAGAACTGAAGAAAGACAAAAGTGTTATTCCACTTTCATCTTAGAATGGTGTATCCCAAGTTGTACACAAGCCTGCTCAGAACTTCTTAGAGGACATATAAGCTCTATCACTTCAACTGATCAAAGCTGTAAAATTCATCAAAGCAGACCTTTAACTTAATATTATGCCCTAAAAAGGCTGTGTGCTTACCCTCTACTATATGGCCATATTTGCCAAAGACAGATTCAAGAGCCTTCTCATTAGTCTCTGTGTTCAGCCCACCAATGAACAGCTTGCCAGGACGATCTGCTTCAACCATTTTGACACAGTTTGGGATCTGGAACAACACACATTCAACTTGAAATGGGAGAAGCTTGGGTCCTTTGGAAATATTTGACAAAACAACAGGATAAATCCTCAGACAGCAATATGCAGATATTGAAAAATCTGATTAGGGCTTGATGGTCCTTATCAGCTTGTCCATGCGCTTAGTTGCTAAACAGAAATGGCAGCATCCTTTTTGTGGTGACCAAGGCCTTGCTTAAAAAGGTAAAGGGACCCCTGACCATTAGGTCCAGTCGTGGCTGACTCTGGGGTTGCGCGCTCATCACGTTTTATTGGCCGAGGGAGCCGGCATACAGCTTCTGGGTCATGTGGCCTGCATGACTAAGCCAGTTCTGGCGAACCACAGCAGCACACGGAAACGCCGTTTACCTTCCCACTGGAGCGGTACCTATTTATCTACTTGCACTTTGACGTGCTTTTGAACTGCTAGGTTGGCAGGAGCAGGGACCGAGCAACGGGAGCTCACCCCGTCGTGGGGATTCGAACCGCCAACCTTCTGATCGGCAAGTCCTAGGTTCTGTGGTTTAACCCACCGCGCCCCTAAGGCCTTGCTTAAACGCATCTAATTGAGAACAAATATTGACACTACAAACACATTGCCCCAAAATACAGAACAATGGCCCTTTAATTACTACCTGCAAGCAAAAGCTCTAATGCAAGAAACTGTTACAATTTTTAAAAAAAGAAAAGCAAACCTACTTTAAGATAAGGAAACATTCACAGGGAAATAAAATACAACAGCTCCCCTATGATTTTTCAAAAACTGAAAAAGGTTGAAAATGCACCACAGTGGTTACTAGAAAGGGAGCAGTCTCCCACATGGAAGTTTATTTATTTTGCTTTTTGTGAACTTTACTGTGTTGGGCTGAAATAAACGACAGACGAATGACAAGTGTCATATGGGAGGCATCTCTCGAGCATGTATCGGGGAGTCCCTTTTATTGAATATTACAGCATTGCCACATATGTGCTTGTTGCTGATTGGTTAACACAAATACAATGCAAGGGTTGCATATAGGCATTAATCATCAATAGATTAAAGGTTGGGAAAGGGAACACAGAATTGGACAGGTATGAAAACCTCCTTATTAAACTATTACTAATGATTGATATAGCATGACTTAAAAGAACATAACTATCGCATTCCGTAGATGTGGTTAACCATGCATTGAGAACAGGTCAGGGTACGATGTTTCATGAACTCAATGTGAACTAAACATTCTAGGGTGGGTGAGGAAGGAACGCTTCAGCTTAGGGCGGTTTGCCAGAGTCATGTGCAGAAGCAAAACTTCCCATCATTACTGAAATTGATTAATAGCAAAACATTATTTTGTATGTTATGTCCAAATATACAAATAAAAATCTGTTCAAACTTATACAATTCCTTTCACCATACATTATTATTCATATACATAAGACTTCCCATCACCCCCACTGTATTTACAGTTTCCTTTTTCTGTTGTACTAATAGTTGTTACTTTGTTCTTTCTATGTTATCTTATACTTCCTTACATCTTTTTGTATCCATTTGCATTATCTTTGCTATTTTACACACAAATATCCCACAGGGACATTTAAGTCCGCCCCCCACCTGAATTTTTTTTCCCATTAAAAGGAAGGCGGGGAAACTACTTAGCCCTTTTATTGAGACAAGGAATACATTCAGAATTCTACCGAACAGTTCACTAAACAATAATATAAACAAGCAACTTCTGAATATATTAGATCACCACTATGTTGTATGCTTTGCAATGTTTCTATACTCCACCATCACAACATTATTGGCTAAAGGCTCAGTGAGGAACTTTCAGGATTTAAAAAACTGTGTTCAACAAGGTCCATCAACAGCCCAATCCTACCCACACATACTTTGAAGTAGCAAGCTGACCCAAATTCGTAGCAGGGAGGGAGAGCTTAAATCAATTTATGGTGCTTAAGCACACCAAATGACAAGGAGTCACTGCTCTTAACTCTGTTATATGAACTAGGGTCTGCGTAAAAGGCGGATCTACACGGATCCTCATGGATCCTCCACTTTTTAAAGAATAATTCCAACAAATGGAATGTCAAATCACACCTAGATGGCACGCCTACAAACTGGACTATAAAAAACGTGGATCCAACACTTTGCCGCACTGCAGCACCACAAAAACATGGATCCGAGGCACGGATCCTCATGAATTCATATGATTTTTATATTGAAAAAAAATAAAAACACCATGCTACTGTAGACCACATCTTAGTCTGTAGGAGGAACCAAAAAAATCACGCATCCACTGTTTCGTGGTGCCGCAATGGTGCGAAAACATGGTTAAAAAACACGGATCCTCATGAATCCTAATGATTTTTGCACTAGATCATCCCAAACTCACTGTCAAATTACACATCATGTCCAGGGGCACAGCATCCACCACAGAAATCACGGATCCACGGCTTCCTGGCCATACCGTGGCCCAAAAACGTGGTTTTGAAGCACGGATCCTCATGGATCCTCACGCTTTTTGCACTGGGCCACCCCAAACTCACCGTCAAATCACACATCATTCCCAGGGGCACAGCCTGCACCACAAAAATCACGGATCCACGGCTTCCTGGACATACCGTGGTCCAAAAACGTGGTTTTGAAGCACGGATCCTCATGGATCCTCACGCTTTTTGCATTGGGCCACCCCAAACTCACCGTCAAATCACACATCATTCCCAGGGGCACAGCCTGCACCACAAAATCATGGATCCACGGCTTCCTGGCCATACCGTGGCCCAAAAATTTGGTTTTGAAGCATGGATCCTCATGATTTTTGCACAAGATCAGCCCAAAGTCATCATCGGTTCAAACATCATGGTCAGGGGAACAGCCTGCACAACAAAAATCACGGATCCACGGCTTCCTGGCAACACCATGGACCAAAAACGTGGTTTTGAAGGACGGATCCTCACGGATCCTCACGCTTTTTGCAATGGGCCACCCCAAATTCACCATCAAATCACACATCATGTCCAGGGGCACAGCCTGCACCACAAAAGACTAGGACCCACGGTTATCTGGCAACGCCACGGCCCAAAAACGTGGTTTTGAAGGTCGGATCCTCACGGATCCTAATGCTTTTTTCTTTGGGCCAACCAAAACTCACCGTCAAATCACATATCATAACCAGGGGCACAGCCTACACTACAAAAATCACGGATCCACGGCTTCCTGGCCATACCGTGGCCCAAAAATGTGGTTTTGAAGCATGGATCCTCATGGATCCACACGCTTTTTGCATTGGGCCATCCCAAACTCACTGTCAAATCACATATCATGGCCTGGGGCACAGCATCCACCACAAAAATCACGGATCCACGGCTTCCTGGCCATACCGTGGCCCAAAAACGTGGTTTTGAAGCACGGATCCTCATGGATCCTCATGCTTTTTGCACTAGATCAGCCCAAATACACCGTCAGATCACACATCATGTCCAGGGGCACAGCCTGCACCACAAAAAACTCAGATCCACGGCTTCCTGGCCACTCCATGGTCCAAAAACGTGCTTTCGAAGCACGGATCCTCACGGATCCTCACGCTTTTTGCATTGTGCCACCCCAAACTCACCGTCAAATCACACATCATGTCCTTGGGCACAGCCTGCACCACAAGGAACTCAGATCCACGGCTTCCTGGCCACTCCATGGTCCAAAAACGTGGGTTGAATCACGGATCCTCACAGATCCTCACGCTTTTTGCATTGGGCCAGCCCAAACTCACCATCAAATCACACATTATGTCCATGGGCACAGCCTGCACCACAAAAAACTCGGATCCATGGCTTCCTGGCCATACCGTGACCCAAAAACGTGGTTTTGAAGCATGGATCCTCATGATTTTTCCACTAGATCAGCCCAAAGTCACCATCAGATCAAAGATCATGGCCATGGGCACAGCATCCACCACAAAAATCACGGATGCACGGCTTCCTGGCGAAACCGTGGCCCAAAAACGTGGTTTTGAAGCACGGATCCTCATGGATCCACACGCTTTTTGCATCGGGCCAACCCAAACTCACCGTCAAATCACATATCATAGTCAGGGGCACAGCCTACACCACAAAAATCACGGATCCATGCCTGCCTGGCCATACCGTGGCCCAAAAACGTGGTTTTGAAGCACGGATCCTCACGCTTTTTGCACTAGATCAGCCCAAATACACCGTCAGATCACACATTATGTCCAGGGGCACAGCCTGCACCACAAAAAACTCGGATCCATGGCTTCCTGGCCATACCGTGACCCAAAAACGTGGTTTTGAAGCATGGATCCTCATGGATCCTCACGCTTTTTGCATTGGGCCAACCCAAACTCACCGTCAAATCACATCATGGCCAGGGTCACAGCCCGCACCACAAAAAACTAGGATCCACGGCTTCCTGGTCATACCACGGCCTAGAAACGTGGTTTTGAAGCAAGTATCCTCAAGGATCCTCACTCTTTTCACATTGGGGCTCCCCAAACTCACCGTCAAATCACACATCATAGCCAGGGGCACAGCCTGCACCACAAAAATCATGAGTTGCACTACAAAAATCACAAAAATGCACTGTTAATGTCACCACTGCAATATTATTATTAGAGCCGATAGGAGAATATATGACTACCGTCTTTTTCGCTCTATAGGACACACTTTTTACCCTCAAAAAATTAAGGGGAAATGTGTGTGCGTCCTATGGAGCGAATGCAGGCTCCTTGGCTTCAGCAATAGCAACACGAATCCTCTGAACTGCAAAGGGAGCGCTCCCTCCGCGCTCCAGTGGCTACGCGTTGCTTTCGCTGAAGCCTGGATAGCGAGAGGGGTCGGTGCGCACCGATCCCTCTTACTCTCCAGGCTTTGCTTCGCTGGAGAGGCGCTGCACAGTTTTTCCTCTCTGCGCAGCACCCCTTCACACTGAAGAACAGCACCTGGAAAATTTTGACGCTGCTAAACCTCAATAATATCCAAGGCAGAGATTGTGATGATCTTACCTGTGAATGTAAATTATCAAACCAACTAGATGGAGACCACCAAAGTAACCATGAAAAACAATCACCTGTCTTGCGTCAATTCAGCTACAAATGGTTTTGGGACAAAAGTTAGTTGCTTTGCGGGGGTGCTAATTATAAATGGAGGTTTAACTGCAAGTTTTCTTGCCAACAGATTTTGTCAGTGCAAACTTTGAAATAGGGGGTTTCCAACGTGGTGCCCATGGGCATCATGGTGCCTTCTGACAGCTTTCCTGGAGTCCACAACGTGTTTTTAGAAAAAGAACAGGATTAGTGGTGAATTGTGCCCAGCATGACTTCAGATTGTTCATAGTACATTTGATTGACTGCAGGGGCATACGAAGGGGCAGCGGGGTGATGGTGCTCCGGGGTGCCATGCTGGGGGGAGAGTGACAGTACGGTCGCTGTACTAGCTGCCGCTTGTGCGGCGTCCGTGTGGGCTGCCGCTCTTGCGGCAACTGTACAGGCAGCCCCTCTCGCAGCGACCGTATGGGCCATACGGGCAGCTGCTCTCGCGGCGACTGTACAGGCTGCTGCTCACGTAGCGTCCGTACAGGCAGCCCCCATACAGGCTGTATGGGAAGCCGCTTTCCTGGCGACCATACAGGCTGCCATGCATGCACAGTCCGTACAGGACATTGTGTGCGCACCCATCATCCAGGACTTGTTACCATATTATAGCTGCCACAAAATCTATCGGCATGCCACTGTGGGAGTCATAAAGCCAAGGCAGAGGCTTGTAAATACTGCAGGGTGCCCCCTGGCCTCGGCTGACCAGCACTCTGTGCCTTACAATGTATTAGGATGTATTGACCTTAAATGGAGTTGTGTTTCCTCTGGGCAGTGTTTCCTTATATGGTGATGGGTGTAATAAAAGCCTTGACCGGATGAGGTAACGTGAGACATTGGCAAATGGCCATGCGGCTGGGAGGACAAAGGAGAATAAAAAGTTACCGGAGGAGAGGGAAGCAAAAGGAGCTGTCCCTCCATTATGAAAATACTCGCTGCCTCTCTGTGTCTTCTTTCTATGCTATGCTAAGCACCATCTATGACGGCAGGACTCCGTCATGCCACCAGAACCAGGGAAGCCTTGCCAGTTGCAGCTCACACAGTTGAAGTGAAATAAAAGACAGAAGAATAGATAGGGAAGAAAGTTCCCTAGACTGCAGGAAAAGATAACAGTAGCTCCAGCATCTGATTCAGTGCAGGCTGCTGAGGGGTTTGACTCCTTAAGATCACCAACTGACTATGAGACACCTGGAAAGCACTCAGCCTCGGATGACCTCCACTCCAAAAAGTGGGAAAGAGGATTTAACAGTGACCAATATTGATTCTTTTGATAGCAGCCCCATATTCTCAACACAAAGTGAGAAGTTTTTGGACAAATCACTGATTTGTACATCAGTTCCCCCATGGCACAACTGTACCTTCCCCACACTCAGTCTACAAACCATGGGACTTGTGGGTTCAGTTGGCAACATCTGTGTGTATGACTATGACATAAACACACTGAAAGGATCAAACTGGATAAATGATCGCATAATAGATAGGTAGCCGTGTTGGTCTGCCATGGTCAAAACAAAATAAAAAAATTCCTTCCAGTAGCACCTTAAAGACCAACTGAGTTAGTTCTAGGTATGAGCTTTCGTGTGCATGCACACGAAAGCTCATACCTAGAACTAACTCAGTTGGTCTTTAAGGTGCTACTGGAAGGAATTTTTTTATTTCGCATAATAGATGCCTTTCTTGCCTCCAGGGTGATCATGGCCAAAGAGCTAGGTCACGATGGAACCATTTTCCCACTTACCGTACTTGCCACTTCATGCAGATATGTCAAAGATTGCCAGTGCAAGTTCTGAAGAACTGTTTGAGATTTGGAGTGCTAAGGAAAGATGTTTTGATTATTCCAGTAAATGAAAAAGTCCACTGGATACTGATAGTAATCATTTTTAAAAAGAAGACCATGCTCTATCGAGAT
The DNA here is from genome assembly GCF_964252035.2 of Podarcis erhardii. NCBI lineage: Eukaryota > Metazoa > Chordata > Lepidosauria > Squamata > Lacertidae > Podarcis > Podarcis erhardii. The sequence continues at coordinate 6,461,694 of NC_138506.1, read as the reverse complement.
TCCAAACATGGATTGAACCACTCTGTGATTGATGCAATAACATGCTTCTTAGCATATCTGTATGAGATGGATTCAAAATATCCCTATAGTTTTGCGGCTGGTCATTTTTTGCACCAACTGATATACCCAGGCAAGGTAATTCCAGTGACTATAGTCCTTTCAGATGTACCATTACCCATCTGATTGCTTCTGCTGCCCAATTACAGTTCATACAAAAGGATATGGCTGCCATTAGACCCTGGATTGCAAAAGAAATAATACAGTACTGTGGGAAAACCTATTTTGAAGGACAAGACAAATATTATCAAGTGGAAATTGATGCTGTTCCTCCCAAGGAGAGACAAATCTTGAACGAGAGTTACATTACTGTGTCTCGATCATGCCCAGAGGGATGGAAGGATACACTAACCTATTGCTCAGATATTTTACCTTCCTTGTTTGAAGGCTGCTGGTCACTATGTTTCTTGAAGGAAGGGTGCAGGAGGCCCAGTGGTGACCTTACTATGGTTTACTGTGAAGGAAACTGCAAGGACTGGTACCACTGCTTTTGCATAGGCATTGATTCAAAAGATCTTCCAGAGGTTTTCGTGTGTCCAGACTGTCAATCCACTGTGGCCAAATAGATTTTGAAACTGCGAACTGTCATATTCCACAGGTTGGTATAATACAGCAAAATCCAAACATATAGTTTTCATCATCATGGCAGGGATGGTCCTTTTCCATAGAATTCTTATTTATGGAGTTAGTTTATATATCCTGCTTTTCTCTACTTGAAGGAGTCTCAAAGTGGCTAAAAATCTCCTTTCCCTTCCACCCCTACAGCAGACACCTTGTGAGGTAGGTGGGGCTGAGAGAGTTCAGAGAGAAGTGTGACTGGCCCAAGGTCACCCAGCAGCCTGCATGTGGAGGAGCAGGGAAGCGAACCCAGCTCACCAGATTAGAGTCCACCGCTCTTAACCACTACACCACAGAAACGTATCTCTTAAAACTCTGGAGCAAGCTGTTCAGTTCAGCCTCATAGTGATACTGATTTGCGGAGGGAAGGTTGGTGATGAGCAAGATCTGTTCCCATTTCCCAACACAGAGACCACAGAGCAGTTTCTTTTGGGGGCTGAACCTGCAGAGTGTTTCTGTTCAGAATTTCTGTGGCAGAAATTGGCTAAGTGCCTTTATAAACATTCAGCTTCTCAAATCGAACCCCATCATGAAACTTTCAGGTGTAGCTGTTGGAGGTGGAGGGCAGAGAAGGTGCTAGTCCTTTCCTCCCTCCTCCCAGCCCCATGATCAGTTGCCCAATGGGCTGAATTTCAGGGCTTTTGCATGTAAATGGCAAGCTTGTTCTTTACTTAGAATCATAGAATCATAGAGTTGGAAGAGACCACAAGGGCCATCGAGTCCAACCCCCTGCCAAGCAGGAAACACCATCAGAGCACTCCTGACATATGGTTGTCAAGCCTCTGCTTAAAGACCTCCAAAGAAGGTCAGGAAGTTCTTCCTAATGTTTAGGTGGAATCTTTTTTCTTGTAGTTTGGAACCATTGCTCCGTTTCCGCTTCTCTGGAGCAGCAGAAAACAACCTTTCTCCCTCCTCTATGTGACATCCTTTTATATATTTGAACATGGCTATCATATCACCCCTTAACCTCCTCTTCTCCAGGCTAAACATGCCCAGCTCCCTTAGCCGTTCCTCATAAGGCATCGTTTCCAGGCCTTTGACCATTTTGGTTGCCCTCCTCTGGACCCGTTCCAGTTTGTCAGTGTCCTTCTTGAACTGTGGTGCCCAGAACTGGACACAGTACTCCAGGTGAGGTCTGACCAGAGCAGAATATAGTGGCACTATTACTTCCCTTGATCTAGATGCTATACTCCTATTGATGCAGCCCAGAATTGCATTGGCTTTTTTAGCTGCCGCGTCACACTGTTGGCTCATGTCAAGTTTGTGGTCAACCAAGACTCCTAGATCCTTTTCACATGTACTGCTCTCAAGCCAGGTGTCACCCATCTTGTATTTGTGCCTCTCATTTTTTTTGCCCAAGTGCAATACTTTACATTTCTCCCTGTTAAAATTCATCTTGTTTGTTTTGGCCCAGTTCTCTAATCTGTCAAGGTTGTTTTGAAGTGTGATCTTGTCCTCTGGGGTGTTAGCCACCCCTCCCAGTTTGGTGTCATCTGCAAATTTGATCAGGATGCCCTTGAGTCCATCATCCAAGTCGTTGATAAAGATGTTGAATAAGACCGGGCCCAAGACAGAACCCTGTGGCACCCCACTAGTCACTCTTCTCCAGGATGAAGAGGAACCATTGATGAGCACCCTTTGGGTTTGGTCAGCCAGCCAGTTACAAATCCACTGAGTGGTAGCATAGTCAAGTCCGCATTTTACCAGCTTCTTTACAAGAATATCATGGGGCACCTTGTCAAATGCCTTGCTGAAATCAAGGTAGGCTACATCCACTGTGTTCCCTTCATCTACCAGGCTTGTAATTCTGTCCAAAAACGAGATCAGGTTAGTCTGACATGACTTATTTTTCAGAAATCCATGCTGACTATTGGTGATCACAGTATTCCTTTCTAGGTGCTCACAGACTGTTTGCTTAATGATCTGCTCCAGAATCTTCCCTGGTATTGATGTCAGACTGACTGGGCGGTAATTATTTGGGACCTCTCTTTTCCCCTTTTTGAAAATAGGGACAACATTTGCCCTCCTCCAGTCTGCCGGGACTTCGCCTGTTCTCCAGGAATTCTCAAAGATGACTGCCAGTGCTTCTGAGATCACATCTGCCAGTTCTTTTAATACTCTTGGATGCAGAGTTTAGACTCTTTAAACTTGGGAACAGGTATTTGGCTCCATGACCAAAATGACCAAAAGGGTCAGCTTCTAGAGGACTGGAAAGATCATGATTGTACTTCCCCTACCCTCAGCCCCAACCCTGTTGAGTATTTTTTGTTATGAGACTGAGTGTTTGGGACTGATGCTGTAGCATTCTTGTCTGGGGGCTTGATGGAAAAACAGAAAAGTGTCCCTCACCTAACTCTCCAATGCCCTTCAACAAGAATGCTGTAGGAAATATTGCTAAGTCCAAAGGGAGGCAAGAATTTGCTTCAGCTCCACAACAGTAGCAAGAATACTTATCACAAAGTATTGGAAAACACAAGATCTACTGTCAGGAAACTGCCATTGGAGCCAAGGGTGGTGCTGAGGCTCCCTAATGATGCGGGAGAGGGAACCAGCAAAGAGAGAGAGGAAGCTTCCGCTGGGTTGTCAAGCCTCTGCTTAAAGACCTCCAAAGAAGGTCAGGAAGTTCTTCCTAATGTTTAGGTGGAATCTTCTTTCTTGTAGTTTGGAACCATTGCTCTGTGTCCGCTTCTCTGGAGCAGCAGAAAACAACCTTTCTCCCTCCTCTATGTGACATCCTTTTATATATTTGAACATGGCTATCATATCACCCCTTAACCTCCTCTTCTCCAGGCTAAACATGCCCAGCTCCCTTAGCCGTTCCTCATAAGGCATCGTTTCCAGGCCTTTGACCATTTTGGTTGCCCTCCTCTGGACCCGTTCCAGTTTGTCAGTGTCCTTCTTGAACTGTGGTGCCCAGAACTGGACACAGTACTCCAGGTGAGGTCTGACCAGAGCAGAATACAGTGGCACTATTACTTCCCTTGATCTAGATGCTATACTCCTATTGATGCAGCCCAGAATTGCATTGGCTTTTTTAGCTGCCGCGTCACACTGTTGGCTCATGTCAAGTTTGTGGTCAACCAAGACTCCTAGATCCTTTTCACATGTACTGCTTTCAAGCCAGGTGTTTCAAGCCATCTCTATTGCGATGTTGCAAATGCAGAGAAGGGAGAACACCCTAAGATTCAGAGGACTAACAGAGGACGCAGAGGAAATAATTGAGAAAAAAATCTCAAAAGAGCTAGCAGCTTGGTTAGACCTAGAAGAATCAGAAGTAGCACAAACAATAGAAAAAGCATTCAGAGTCAAATCTAATGTAGCAAAAGCAAAGAACTGGCCGGCTGATTGTTTAGTCTCTTTTAACTCTATGGATTTCAGAAATAGAATTTTACAAGCTAGTAACAAGAAGAAATTTCAATCAGAAGGAAATGATATTATCGTCCACAAGATCATTCCAAATCGGCTGATAAAAAAGAGAGAAGCTTATAGACCTCTGGCCGTGGCACTAAAGGCAAAGGCAGTGGACTATAGGTGGGAGTACCCGGAAGGCATCTCTTTTTTCTTTAAAGGGAAACGTAGAAAGTGCTTGTCGGCATTAGATGCGGACAAGTTCTGGAGAAAGTACCGGAAAGACCTCGGAGGAAAAAGGCAATTGTTGGGAGAATCAGAGGATATTGAACAAACAGTTGAGAGTTAGGAGACAGATCTAAGAAGGGAATTTATTAAATGTATTCTGAGACCTTGAATGTGTAATTTTATGTTTTATTTTTTTAACCCGTTGACGTATCATAAGAAATAAAGTATGGATTATAAATTTATTACTTGGAACATAAACGGTTTAAATGAAAAATCAAAAAGGAACAAGGTGGAACATATTCTGGTTAAGTAAAAATATGATCTAATCTGTCTGCAAGAAACTCATGTAGCGGAAAAACATAAAAGAGTATTAATAAATAAGAGATTAGGGCTTGAGTTTATTGCATCAAGTAAAGAAAAAAAGAGAGGGGTGGTAATTTATGTAAAACCTCAGCTGGAGCCAAAACTGCTTTACAATGATGAAAAAGGTCGAACAGTGATTATAGAGGTTAAGATCAATAATGAAAAAGTGATAGTTATTGGAATCTATGCACCAAATGAAAGAAAATCCAAATTCTATCAATTCTTGGAAGAAAAAATCATAGAATATTTAGGGGGGGAAATTATATTATTAGGAGATTTTAATGGAGTAGTCAATCCAAACATGGACAGGACAATAAAGAAAAAAGAAAAGAGGCAGAACAAACTCCCAACTACATTTTTCCAATTAATAGAACTCCTGGATTTGTTTGATGCTTGGAGGTTTAAGAACCCAACAGAGAAACAATTTACACATTACTCAGAGCCACATAAATCAGCGGGACGAATCGACGTGATCTGGACAACAAAGGATTTATTAAATAATATTACAAAAGCAGAAATCCATCCAAGGACAATTTCTGATCACAGCGCGGTCTGGGTTAATTTTAAAGGAAAAGAAGAAAAGGTGATGGACTACATGGAACTGGCTGAGATGACTGGCAGAACCGAAACCAAGGAGAAGAGTCGGTGGAAGAAGATTGGAAAAAATTTAAAGTTTATCTTCAGAAATATTGTAAAATTAAGGAATGTTAGAAAGATGTTGGAATAAAACTATGTGGTTTTAGCAGAAAAGATATAAAGGATTACGCAAAAATGAATTGGTGAAAGAAGAGAATGTAAAATTACAGTATATTAAGATAAATTATTAAGATAAAAACAAAGCTGCAAAGGATTTGCTGAAATATCTAACTGAATTAGAATACAAAAATGGGAGGTGTGTGGAGGTCAAGGAAGTAAGCGAATGAAAGCAAGTGATGTAAAGGTTTGACTTGTTTCTCTTTATTTTATTTTTTTTGTTCTTGGATGATATTTGTTTTCTTATGTATTGTTCTTTCTTTTTCTTTTTTGATTGTTCTGTTTTGACTTATATTTTTTCTTTTTTTCTGTAACCTTTAAAAAAAATTCTAATAAAAATTTACTAAAAAAAGAAAAAAAAAAGAATTTGCTTCAGCTCACCTTGTTAATGGCAGAGCAAAAGCTATGTGTGAGTCATTCTCAATCTACTTTCAGGACTGATTTTAGAACCCCATCATGCAAACATGACTATCCACACAGGGACCATCTATTTTTATTTTTTTCTGATACTGGATTTTAAGTTACAGTTACATCTTTTAAAACAGCTGTCAGTATATCACACTGTATTCCACTTGCCTTCCAAAGGAACACATGGCTCTCCCCACATGGCGGGTTAGGTTGAGACTGCTGATCCAAAGTGATCAGTAATTTTTACGGTAATTACAATCCTGCTTTCCCTTGTACCAGCTTACCTTGACTTCAGTAAGGCCTTTGAAAAGGTCCCCCATGATATTATTGCAAAAAAACTAGTAAAATGTGGGCTAGACAAAGCTACTGTTAGGTGGATTTGTAATTGGTTGATGGGCTGAACCCAAAGAGTGCTCATCAGTGGCTCACCTTCATCCTGGAAAAAAATGACTAATGGGGTTCCACAAGGTTCTGTCCTGGGCCTGGTACTATTCAATATTTTTATAAATGATTTGGATGATGGAATAGAGGGCGTGCTAGTCAAATTTGCAAATGACTGCAAACTGGGAGGGGTTGCTAATACACCAGAGGACAGGGTCAGAATTCAAAATGACCTGAATAGCCCAGAGAGCTGGGCCAAAACCAACAATATGGAGTTCCATAGGGAGAAATGTAAGGTGCTACACCTGGATAGAAAAAATGAAATGCACAGGTGGGGGACACTTGGCTTGACAACAGTACCAGTGAAAGGGATCTGGGAGTCTTAGTCGACCACAAGCTGAATATGAGTCAACAGTGTGATGTGGCAGCTAAGAACACCAATGCAATTCTGGGCTGCATCAATAGGAGTATAGTGTCTAGATCAAGTGAAGGAATGCCACCACACTATTCTGGTTGGTCAGACCACACCTGAAATACTGTGTCCAGTTGAAGAAGGATATTGTCAAGTTGGAGCATGTCCAGAGGAGGGTGAGGAAAATGTAAAAGGTCTGGAATCCAAGCCCTATGAGGAGAAACTTAGGGAGCTGGATTTGTTTAATCTAGAGAAGATAAAATTAAGGAGTGACATGATAGCCATGTTTAAATATTTGAAGGGATGTCATGTTGAAGAGGGAGCAAGCTTGTTTTCTGCTGTTCTAGAGACTAGGATGCAGAATAATGGATTCAAACTATGGGAAAAGAGATTCCACCTGGGCGCGGTAATCCAGTCAGGGAAAAAGGGAGGCATACTATGTTTAGGGCACCGTTTCCAGCCCCTTCCCCTTTTTGGGGTGAGCATAGTGGATCCTAAAAAGGGCTGCTCAGTCATGGATACAGCTGCTGAGCTGCTCAACTGCCTCATTCCTTGAGTCAGAACAACTGACCGCCCATGTGTCGGTTCATGACTAGGGGCTTCAACACCCTGCCCCCGTAGCCATTTAGAGATCGCCATGGGGAGGGTTTGTGGGGGTTGGGTTTTTGGAAGATGCCTGTGCGTGAATTTGTTTTATGTGTGTAGATCAGTGCACGCTGACCAACGCACAGTCTTCGCAGTAGGGCTCTGTTCTGATGGCATGAGTAGTCACGACGAACTGGTGGATCCTATCTGCTGCAGCCTTCATCTGCCTTCAGAGCCGTTGTAACACACTGCTTGTTATCTTTTTTTTTTTTTTTTATAAATATTTATTAAGGTTTTTTTTAAAATATAAATGCACACATCAAACAATCTTACTTTTATAACAACAAATTCTTCACTTCTTTGGACTCCCTCACGTCCCCCTCTCCCATTTACATCATTAAAAAAAAGAATTTTTCCAAACAAATTATCAACTTGTTTACAATCTCATGTCCACACATTCCAATATAATTTAACACTTTTTCCAATAAAATTTTTATATTTTCTTTAGTCTCACTTATCATCAAATTTAAATCTAGTTTAGTGGTGGCCAGTTTTTTATAATCTAGCATCCTTCTTAACATTCAAACAAATTACAATGTTTTTGTAGATACATCTTGAATTTCTCCCAGTCTTCCTCCATCTTTTCTTCTCCCAGGTCTCGGATTCTGCCAGTCATCTCGGCCAGTTGCATATAGTCCATCAGCTGCATCTGCCACTCTTCCAGTGTGGGTAAATCTTGAGTTTTCCAATTTTTTGCGATGAGAATCCTTGCTGCCGTTGTTGCATACATGAAAAATGTTCGATCCTTCTTTAACACCTTCTGGCCGACAATACCCAAAAGGAAGGCCTCTGGTTTCTTAGTGAAGGTATACTTAAATACCTTTTTCAGCTCATTGTATATCATTTCCCAGAAGGCCTTCACCTTAGGGCATGTCCACCAGAGGTGGAAGAATGTTCCTTCATTTTCTTTACATTTCCAACATTTATTGTCAGACGAATGGTATATTTTGGCAAGTTTAACTGGGGTCATGTACCATCTATATATCATTTTCATAACATTTTCCTTCAGAGCATTACATGCAGTGAAGTTCAACCCAGTGGTCCACAACCTTTCCCAGTCCTCGAACATAATGTTATGCCCGATATCCTGTGCCCATTTTATCATAGCCGATTTAACCATTTCGTCTTGTGTGTTCCATTTTAGCAGCAAGTTATACATTCTAGATAGTACCTTGGTTTTGGGTTCTAACAATTCTGTTTCTAACTTCGATTTCTCCACCTGGAACCCTAACTTTTTGTCATTTTTGAAAACTTCTTTAATCTGAGCATAATGTAACCAGTCTCGCACCTTATCCTTCATTTTCTCCAAACTCTGCAATTTCCAATTGTCTCCATCTTTTTCTAATAATTCCCAATATTTTGGCCATTTGGCCTCCATATTGGGTCTTTTTAGGGCCTTAGCCTCCAGAGGTGAGAGCCACCTTGGAGTTTTGTTTTCCAATAAGTCTTTATATTTCGTCCAGACATTGAACAGTGCTTTCCTGACAATATGGTTCTTAAAGGCCTTATTGATCTTAACTTTGTCATACCATAAGTATGCATGCCAACCAAAAGCATTGTTAAAACCTTCCAAGTCCAGCACGTCAGTGTCTTCGAGAAGTAGCCAATCTTTTAGCCAACAGAAAGCTGCGGCTTCATAGTACAACTTTAAGTCTGGCAGGGCAAAGCCACCTCTTTCTTTCGCATCTGTTAATATCTTAAACTTAATTCTGGGCTTTTTGCCCTGCCAGACAAATTTAGATATATCTTTCTGCCACTTCCGGAAGCACTCCGTTTTGTCCACAATCTGTAATGTTTGAAACAAAAACAACATTTTTGGCAATACATTCATCTTAATAGCAGCAATTCGGCCTAACAAAGAAAGCTTCAATTTTGTCCAACTATCCAAGTCTCTCTTAATTTCAGACCAACATTTTTCATAATTGTCCTTAAATAGACTCAGGTTTTTTGCTGTTATGTTTACCCCTAGGTATTTTACTTTTTTAACCATAGTTAGTTCTGTTTCTCTCTGAAACCTTTCCGACTCTGTATCTGTCAAATTTTTCCCCAACACTTTAGTTTTCTGTTTATTTAATTTAAATCCTGCCACCCGACCAAAATCCTGTATCAGTTGTAATACTCTTTTCGTACTAGATTCTGGCTCCTGCAGAGTCAAAACTAGGTCATCTGCAAAAGCTTTCAATTTGTATTGTTTCGCTCCGACCTGAATCCCTTCCACCAACCGGTCCCCTCTGATCAAGTTCAAGAGCACCTCCAGAACCGAAATGAATAACAAAGGGGAAATCGGGCAGCCTTGTCGTGTTCCTTTTTCAATTTTGAACTCTTCTGTAACCACATTGTTAACTATCAGTTTGGCCTTTTGTTCTGAATATATTGCGTCAATCCCATTCTCAAACCCCCGTCCCACTCCCATTTCATTCAAATTTCCCTTCATAAATTTCCAAGAAATATTGTCAAAGGCCTTCTCCGCATCTATGAAAATTAACACTGCTTTTGTATTTATGTCTGTTTGCAAAAGTTCCAAAACGTCAATAATGTTCCTAGTATTTGCAAACATATGTCTACCTGGGAGAAAGCCTGCCTGGTCTTTGTGAATTACTTCATTAAGCACTCTTTTGAGTCTACTTGCCAAAATGTCTGCAAATATTTTATAATCCACATTCAAAAGGGAGATGGGACGATAGTTTTTGAGTTGTGTCTTTTCAGCTTCAGATTTTGGTATCAATGTGATAAAGGCTTCCTTCCACGATTCCGGCGCCTTCTTCCCTTCCATAATTTCATTACAGACCTCCATCATTGGTTGGGTCAGATAGTCTTTTAATGTCTTGTAATACTTGGAGGTCAAACCGTCTGGCCCTGGAGATTTGCCCAGTTGCATGTTCTGGATAGCTTGTTCAATCTCTTGTTGTGTTATTTTGTTGTTCAGGATTAATCTGTTTTTTTGTGACAACTTTGTTAATCCATTTCTTTCCAGAAATTGTTTAATCTCAACCTCATCTTGCGGCCCTTGAGTGTATAATTTTTTAAAGTATCTCTGGAAGCACTTTCTAATTTCCATGGGGTTCTGGATATTTCTTCCTTCAATTTCTAGGTTTGTAACTGTATTTAATTTCTGTCTCTTCTTCAACTGCCAAGCTAGCAGTTTTCCACATTTATTTGCCGATTCAAAAGTTTTTTGTTTCATTAATTTAATCTTCCATTCTATTTCTTGGTTTATCAATTTAGAATATTGGGCTTGATATAGTTTAATTTCTCTCAGAATCGGCTGTGACTTCGGGTTTGATCTTAATTTCTTCTCCAATTCTTTAATTTTCTGCAAAATCTTATCTTTCCTTTCATTTTGTGTTCTTTTCTTTACAGTGTTCTGTTGTATCAAGAACCCCCTCATCACAGCTTTGCTTGCGTCCCAGATAGTTCTTTTTTCCACCGTAGTGTTCATATTTATTTCAAAATAATCCTTCAATGTTTTTTGGGCCTTCTTGAGAATCTCCTGATCTCTAAACAAGCTATCATTCATCTTCCATCTAAAGGAGCCGGTTGGCAATAGTGTCATATCCATCTTCAGCGCATTATGGTCGGAGCAGGTCTTTGGGCAGATTTCCACTTTTCTGACCTTGGGTGCCAGACCTCTAGATATCCATATTTGGTCGATTCTTGTCCAAGTCAGTTGGGCTTCAGAGAAGAATGTTCCCTCTCTTCCCAGGGGGTTCTTAGTTCTCCAAATATCAATCCAGTCCATATTGTCAGCCATTTCAAAAAAGGTCTTTGGTAGTCTGCCGTCTTTTGTAGCGTTTTGATTTTGTGACTTATCCATATTTGTCGATACGACCCCACACTGCTTGTTATCACCCACCTGTTCTGCCGTTGAGGACTTCTTGGATCATTCTTTGTCTAGCTCCTTCCCTGTTATGTACTAAGCTTGGATCCTAGAACAATAGCCAAGTAGGATCCTAGAATGCAAGAACTGACTGGCTTGCAGGAAAAGACGAATCAGGCTCCAGGAGGGAAGCAGAATCAGCCAGTCAGACGGGACTCATTGTGTAAATAATGTATATAAAAGCCTGAGGTTTGGGGGGAAATTCAGTCACTGTTTTACAAGCTGCAATAAAGAGCATGAAATCACTACAGGACTCTGGGCATATTTAATTTTCTTTGACCTTACCACCTTGGGTGACCCTGCTGGGAGTACGAGATTCCCAACCGCTTCACTCACAAGGGTCATAGGAATGTGCAAGCCCATTCACCATGACAAGTGAGAGAACTGAGATAGATTGCACTGAGCCCTGGTCTCATTAGACAAAGCGTTCCACCAAAAAGGCTCTGGTTGAGGACAGCTGGATATGTTTTGGGCCAGGGACCTCCAGTAGGTTGCTGTTAGATGAGCGTCACACTCATGGGGGTGTATTGGAAGATAATTCCCACAGATAAGAAAGGTCACAGACTGTTTAGGGCTTTAAAGATTAGCACCAAAACATTGAACCTGATTCGATACTCCACCTGGAGCCAATCCAGCTGATGAACAACCAACTGAATGTGGGCTCTCCACAAAGTCCAAGTAAGAACTCATGCATCTGCATTTTAGACCATATGGAGTTTCTGGAGCAGTCTCAAGGGTAGCCCTGCATCTCTCTCTCTCTATCACAATTATACCCTGCACTCCCCGGCTCAGGTGTACAGCAACATAAAGTAGTCTAGTCTGCAGGTGACTACTGCATGGATCACCATGGCTAGGTTGGAAAGGGACAGGTACAGTACCGATTGCCTAACCTGACATAGATTCAAAAATTCCAGTTTGGCTATATTTGTGACCAATGCCTCCATAGAGACAGAAGCATCCAGGATCACAAAGGGACTCCTGATAGCAGCTACAGTTGACAATTGCGCCCCATGAAGAGCTGGGAGCTGGCAAACCGAACTGAAATCATTCTGGCCCAGCCATTGGGCGCCCATCTTTAATGGATAGAGATTAAGCCGACTCCATTTCCTCCATCCCAGCACACCCACCTAAAAATTGGCCAATATATCCAGGGTAGCATCTGGCCAGGGCCATGAAGCAGTAGATCCATGATGTTTGTGGTCAGATCTGTGGTTATGTACAGGATATTTGAATAAAGGGTGAATTTGGGGTTCCCCAATGCAAAAAGTGTGATGATCCATGAGGATCCGTGCTTCAAAACCACGTTTTTGGTCCATGGTGTTGCCAGGGAGCCGTGGATCTTAGTTTTTTGTGGTGCGGGCTGTGGCCCTGGCCATGATGTGTGATTTGACGGTGAGTTTGGGTTGGCCCAAGGGAAAAGGCGTAAGGATCCATGAGGATCCATGCTTCGAAACCACGTTTTTGGGCCACGGTATGGCCAGGAACCCGTGGATCCGAGTTTTTTTGCAGTGAAAGCTGTGCCCGTGGCTATGGCGTGTGATCTGACGGTGAATTTGGGTTGGCCCAATGCGAAAAGAGTGAGGATCCATGAAGATCCGTGATTCAAAACCACGTTTTTGGACCACAGAGTGGCCAGGAAGCCATGGATCCGTGATTTCCGTGGTGCAGGCTGTGCCCTCAGACATGATGTGTGATTTGACGGTGAGTTTGGGTTGGCCCAATGCAAAAAGCGTGAGGATCCATGAGGATCCGTGCTTGAAAACCACGTTTTTGGACCATGGAGTGGCCAGGAAGTCGTGGATCCGTGATTTTTGTGGTGCAGGCTGTGCCCTCAGACATGATGTGTGATTTGACAGTGAGTTTGGGTTGGCCCAATGCAAAAAGCATGAAGATCCATGAGGATCCGTGCTTCAAAACCACGTTTTTGGGCCACGGCAAGGCCAGGCAGGCGTGGATCCGAGTTTTATGTGGTGCAGGCTGTGCCCCTGGGAATGATGTGTGATTTGACGGTGAGTTTGGGTTGGCCCAATGCAAAAAGCGTGAGGATCCATGAGGATCCGTGATTCAAAACCACGTTTTTGGACCATGGAGTGGCCAGGCAGGCATGGATCCGTGTTGTTTGTGGTGCAGGCTGTGCCCTCAGACATGATGTGTGATTTGACGGTGAGTTTCCGTTGGCCCAATGCAAAAAGCGTGAGGATCCATGAGGATCCGTGCTTCAAAACCACGTTTTTGAGCCAGGGCGTGGCCAGGAAGCCGTGGATCCGTGATTTTTGTGGTGCAGGCTGTGCCCTCAGACATGATGTGTGATTTGACAGTGAGTTTGGGTTGGCCGAATGCAAAAAGTGTGAAGATCCATGAGGATCCGTGGTTCAGAACCAAGTTTTTGGGACACGGTTTCGCCAGGAAGTCGTGGATCCGTGATTTTTGTGTTGCATGCTGTGCTGCTGGTCATGATGTTTGATCTGATGGTGACTTTGGGCTGATCTAGTGCAAAAATCATGAGGATTCATGAGGATCCGTGCTTTGGAACCACGTTTCTGGGCCAGGGCGTGGCCAGGCAGGCGCGGATCCGTGATTTTTGTGGTGTAGGCTGTGCCCCTGACTACGATATGTGATTTGACGGTGAGTTTGGGTTGGCCCGATGCAAAAAGCGTGTGGATCCATGAAGATCCGTGCTTCAAAACCACGTTTTTGGGCCACAGTTTCGCCAGGAAGCCGTGCATCCGTGATTTTTGTGGTGGATGCTGTGCCCATGGCCATGATCTTTGATCTGATGGTGACTTTGGGCTGATCTAGTGGAAAAATCATGAGGATCCATGAGGATCCGTGTTTTTTAACCATGTTTTTGCGCCCCTGCGCCCCCCCGAAACAGTGGATGCGTGATTTTTTTGATGCTTTCTACAGAGTAAGACATGGTCTACAGTATCATGGTGGTTTTATTTAATTTGAATGAAAAAATCATATGAATTCACGAGGATCCGTGTAGATCCGCCTTTTACCTTTTTCCTATGAACTACAACTTGAGGAACTTACACACAGTACGCTGATTGGTACATCCAGCTCAGTATTGTCTGCTCTCCAGGGTTTCAGGGGTCTTTGCCAGTCCTGCCTAGAGATGCTGGGGACAGGACCTGAGACCTCCTGCCTGCCAAGCAGATGCTCCACCACTGAGCTACAGCCCTTCCCCTAAACATGAACCTGAGGCGTTTGCTTTCCCCTCCTCCATCCTACACCTTTGAAAATTTATTTTTAGACTCTTAAGCCCAAGGACAGCGGCTGCCATCATAAAGATTTATGCTTTTATAATAGTGATTTTATAAGCCGCTCTCAGAGCCTTTCTTGGCTACGATAGATATACATATACCCAAAATGACAAAAGGCCACATTCAGGTAACCCTGCGGCCGCGCATGCGCGACGCTGAGACCGCAAAGAATAGGGGAGGGGTGAAAGCGCATTCCATTAAGACGCAAGAAAAGAACGAGTCGCGCCTGCGCAGTCGCGGTTTCCAGCGCCCACCCGGCGCCCTCGCGCGTGATGCGCACTTCGGAGAAAGGGGAGGGGGCCACAAAGGAGGGGCTGAAGGCGATCGCAAAATGGCGGCTTTGGCGACCCTCCCTCCCTCCCAGCCCCCCTTCCCCTCCCCCTCCGGCTCACTTTTCCCTCAGGGCTAGCCCAAGACGGCAACCGACCCCCGCCCGCCCCTCCCTCACGGTTTAAAATGGCGCCTCCGTATGAATGAGAGGAACAGGCGTTGAAAGGGCGTGTGCGTATGAGGAATTAAAAAGGAATAAGCGGCAGATCGCAGAAGGCGAATCTCTCCCCACGCTCACTGCCGCCGGTGTAGAACAATTGGTGTGGATAGTAAAGGGCAGGCGATTCGAAAGGCATGCGCGCGTGCGCTTCTCTCTCCCCCCCGCCTGCGCGAACTTACCTCCAAAACGCTAGATCATCAGCAACAACGCACTGAGAAGGAGGAAAGGCGCCGAGGGCCTTTATATAGCTGACGTCAGCACATTCGTCTCGAGGCCAGAAAGCCCGGATGTAGGAGTAAAAAGGAATGGGACGGGGCAAGGGGGGAGCAGGGACACACCGGGCAAGATAGGCGTGGCCTTTTCAGATAGGAGGGCAGCTTTCTATGGAGAACTGTTGGGTGTGTGCATGCATATGAAAGAAAGAAAGAAAAGGCTCAATCAGCACAAGCACAAGAATATGTAAAAAAATCAAATGGGGGGGGGGTTCTATATAACAGTGCAAAATGGTCCCCGACTGTACTGTATTGTTGCATGCCGCCCCAATCTCTGAGTGGGGATTCCTGGAGTTTTACACAGGGTCTGTGATTTCTTCTGAAAATGAGGCACTGTGTTGTCTTTCTGATATATGGGTAATTTGCACATACACTATATACAACCTTGATGGCTCATCTTCCAGGCCATTACCTCATCAGGAAACTGGCCTGTCTTATGTTTTAACTTTTCCTGGATCCAGGGATTCAGGAGACTTGCTTAAATTCTAGCACTTACTGGACCCAGGAATATTATATACTATTGTATTGTAATAGGAATTTTATGGTCTTAGATCTATGGTAATGTTCATAAGTGTACCAACCAAGCACATACATAGATCAGCACAGGAAGGCCAACCTGGAGCCATTTTGATTCCTAAACTGACCAAATCTTTTCTCTGCAAGGTCAAACTGGAAAAGCCTCCCCATTGTCTCTTTCCTCACAAATCCTGTCTTAAGGGTATGTCTGTGTTTGAATAAGGTGTGAGCCTGTGACCTGGCCAGGAACTAAGTATTTATCATTACAAAAGACTGGCCAGGCTACCCAGGAAATCCAATCAAGTAACCTGCTAGACAGGAGATAAACAAGGACAAGAGATAAACAACATTTAAATTTCTGTTTAGACCGCCTTCTGTGATGTATGTATGATGTTTCTGGGGGTGGTCTTGATCTACAGGATAGGAATTTCAAAAGTCTTTATAAGGCTTTGCACACCATTTTTCTGGGTCCTCCTCTTTTCCTGCGTGTGAGGGGAGCATCCTGTTGCAACAGATCAATAAAGATCAAGCTTACTAGCTGCTTTGCTTCTCAATATTCTCTGGTTGGCCTCTGTTATTCTCTCCTACCAATAGGGAACCTATGTAAGGACTCTATATGGGCTCTTGGATACCCCATAAGGGAAAAGGGCAAATTTTGTTTACAACAGTATATCATAATATTTGTGCACACACAGAGACATGCACGTACAATCTCAACACGGATACATGTGTACATACATACCCTCCAACATTTCTCCAATTAAAATAAAATAGGGACATCCTATTCAATAATAATAATAATAATAATAATAATAATAATAATAATAATAATAATAATAAAGCAGTACATTCTAGGAACAAATCAGAAAGTGGGACAGCTTCTGTAAATCTGGGACTGTCCCTGGAAAATAGGGACACTTGGAGGGTCTGTACATATATAATTCCTGGCAAGCCAAATTCTCTTCTAAACGCCATCCTGGCAGAGACTACCTGGTACAGCGCTGCAGATCTCTGCTCAGCATTTTTAAGCATTCCCTTAGCACCTGAGAGTCAGTTTCTTTTCACTTTTACCTGGAAGATGTAATAAACAAAAATCTTCCTTATTCCCTTATGGGGGACACAAGAGCCCTTATGGAGTCCTTTGTAAGTTCTCCATCGGTCGGAGAAAATAACTGTGCTGGTCCCGGGGGGAAGGTTACCGTTGGCGTAGACAAAGTCCGGTCCTGGGTCACTAGTCTGGAAGCAGTTCACAAAGAGCGAGGCGGGGTCCAAAGCAGGAAGCCGGGCAGGGACGGAAACACTGGAAGGACGGGTCCGGGCAGGAGCAGGTATTCAACGACGTTGCTCCCACAACCTGGGACCGGGCTGACTGGCCTTTATCTTCTCTGAGACCAGGGGCGGCCCCGGCCCCCAGGAGACCCGCCTCTCCCGGCCTTAAGGCAAGCACTCCTCCTGGGAGAAACCAGTTCCCTCCGCCTCTCTGCCCTGAGCCTCTGCAGCTCAGGAGAGGCTGGGGAGTTACTGGACCCAGGGGGAGACTCACCTTCCTCTGGCAGGGCCGGGAGAGGCGCACCTGTAGGCACTGTGTCCTCAATCACCTCCGGAGCTAGAGTGGAATCACCTGGTGCCTGCTCCTGAGGATCCGGCACAGGTGCAGGCGCTTCAGATCCAAGGCCCCGCCCCAGCTCAGCCGGCCCTGGAGGCGGGGACTCCTGTGCAGGCTGGGGTTCCTCCGGTTCAGCATCTGAATCGGATTCCCAGGCCATCACAATAACAGAGGCCAACCAGAGAATATTGAGAAGCAAAGCAGCTAGTAAGCCTGTTCTTTATTGATTCTATTGCAACAGGGTGCTCCCCTCACACGCAGGAAAGGAGGAGAACCCCGAACAAAGGTGTGCCCACCCTTATATAGACATTTTAAATTGTCCGCCCTGGAGTCCAAGACCACCCCCAGAAACATCATACATACATCACAGAAGGGGTGTAGCTCAAGACTACCCACCCCCAGATACATCATACCTACAACAGAAATCTCAGTGCGTTGTTTATCTCCTGTCTGGCAGATTGCCTGTTAATGCTCACTTGATTGGATACCCTGGGGAGCCTGGGCAGTCTTTTGTAATGACAAATACTTAGTTCCTGAGCCAGGTCACAGGCTCACCCTATTCATACACAGACATACCCTTAAGACAGGATTTGTGAACGAAAAAACAATGGGGAGGCTTTTCCATTTTCCTTTGACCTTGCAGAGAAATATGTGAGGTCAATTTGGGAGGGACAAAATGGTTTCAGGACTTTTTCTGTGGGGTTTCAGACATGTGGTTTATATATGCAGTTACGAACATTTGTCTTATATGTATATGTACAGTGGTGCCCCGCAAGACGAATGCCTCGCAAGACGGAAAACCCGCTAGGTTTTCCGTTTTGGAGGTGCTTCGCAAAACGAATTTCCTATGGGCTTGCTTCGCAAGACGAAAATGTCTTGCGAGTTCCTGCGGGTTTGTTTTCCTCCCCCCCCTTTTCTAAGCCGCTAAGCCGCTTATCTGCTTATCCGCTAAGCCGCTAAAAGCCTCTAATAGCGCTAATCCGCTAAGCCGTCAATGGGCTTGCTTCGCAAGATGAAAAAACCGCTAGACGAAGATACTCGCGGAACGGATTACTTTCGTCTTGCGAGGCACCACTGTATATATATACGTATATATGTGTATGTGTATATATATATATATATATATATATATATATATATATGACCTTAATTTTTTTATTTCAATGGCAAGCCAACTCACATGGACAAGGCTGCCCCAGGGGTACGCAGAGTCACTCGCTATATTCTCCTCAATTCTGCATCAGGATCTACAGGATCTACTTCTGCCTGCAGGGTCTGTGATGTTACAGTACGTTGGTGACCTTTTAATATGTTCTACCAGCAAGGACGCGGGTGGTGCTGTGGGTAAAACCTCAGCGCCTAGGACTTGCCGATCGCATGGTCGGCGGTTCAAATCCCCGCGGCGGGGTGCGCTCCCATCGTTGGGTCCCAGCGCCTGCCAAGCTAGCAGTTCGAAAGCACCCCCGGGTGCAAGTAGATAAATAGGGACCGCTTACCAGCGGGAAGGTAAACGGCGTTCTGTGTGCTGCGCTGGCTCGCCAGATGCAGCTTGTCTTTTTTTTTTTTTTTTAAATAATTTTTATTAATTTTACAACACAAACAAAAAACAAACAAACATAACACGACTTCCCCATACCTCCCCTTCACTGCATCCTTGTTTTAAAATTTTTTAGCAATCCTTCATCCATTTTTATATTTAATTCTCTTTAAAAATTTTCTTAATCTTAAATTTTTACAGCTGTAATTCTTTATATCAAATCCCTTGACATCTTAACATTCCGAAATTTTACAACAGTTTTTAAGATAAATTTTAAATTTTTCCCAGTCCTCTTCCACTGTCTCTCTCCTCTGGTCACGAATTCTGCCGGTCATCTCTGCCAGTCCCATAAATTCAGTCACCTTGGTCTGCCATTCTTCCAGAGTAGGTAGTTCTTTAGTCTTCCAATACTTTGCCAAGAGAATTCTTGCTGCTGTTGTTGCATACATAAAAAATGTTCTATCTTTCTTTGGAATCATTTGGCCTACCATGCCCAAGAGAAAAGCCTCCGGTTTCTTTACAAATGTCCACTTAAGGATTTTCTTAATTTCATTATAGATCATTTCCCAGTAGGCCTTAATCTTCGGGCAGGTCCACCAAAGATGATAAAAAGTTCCTTCGCATTCATTACACTTCCAACAGTTGTTATTGGGCAAATGATATATCTTTGCAAGCTTGACTGGGGTCATGTACCATCTATAGATCATTTTCATTATATTCTCTTTTAAGGCACTACATGCCGTGAATTTAATACCTGTGGTCCATAACTGCTCCCAGTCAGCAAACATAATATCATGACCAATGTCTTGTGCCCACTTAATCATAGCTGATTTGACCGTTTCATCCTGTGTGTTCCATTTTAGCAGCAGATTATACATTCTAGACAGATTCTTAGTATTGGGTTCTAACAATTCTGTTTCTAGCTTTGACCTCTCCTTCTGGAATCCTAGTTTCCTGTCCTGCTTAAATGTCTCATTAATCTGGTAATAATGTAACCAGTCTCGGACTTTAGGTTTTAATTTCTCAAAACTCTGTAGTTTCAACTTTTCACCATCATATTCTATAATTTCACAATATTTTGGCCAGTCTGAATCCATGTTCAGTCTTTTTACCGCCTTAGCTTCCATTGGTGACAACCACCTGGGGGTTTTACTCTCCAACAAATCTTTATATCGATTCCATACATTATACAGTGCTTTCCTGACAATATGGTTTTTAAAGTTTCTATGAACCTTTACCTTGTCATACCATAAGTATGCATGCCAACCAAAGTTGTTATCGTAGCCTTCCAGATCCAAGATATCTGTATTCTCAAGAAGTAGCCATTGTTTCAGCCAGCAAAAAGCTGCTGCTTCATAATAAAGTCTTAAGTCCGGCAGGGCGAAGCCCCCTCTATCCTTTGCATCAGTCAAAATCTTAAATTTTATTCTGGGCGCCAGATGCAGCTTGTCACGCTGGCCAAGTGACCCGGAAGTGTCTGCGGACAGCGCTGGCTCCCGGCCTATAGAGTGAGATGAGCGCACAACCCTAGAGTCTGTCAAGACTGGCCCGTACGGGCAGGGGTACCTTTACCTTTACCAGCAAGGAAGCATGCAAAACAGACACTAAACCCCTCATCACAGCACTAGCTTACAAAGGACATAAAGTATCCCCTAAAAAGATACAATACTGTAAGCAAGAAATCAAATATTTGGGACACATTCTCTGGGTCGGCACCCAGAGCTTGGCCACAGATAGAAGCCAGAACTAAAAACCCCTTGCCAAAAACCAAGTGCCAACTGTGAGGCATCCTAGGCATGGCAGGATTCTGCAGGGCTTGGATAGCCAGGTGCAGCGAAATAACAAAGCCACTATCAGCCATGACCCAACGACCATCCCGATGAGTTAGTCTGGAACGATGATGCATACTCAAGCTTTGAACGCCTCAAAAGAGAATTAAGGTCTGTTTATTCATGAACAAATGGGGAGTGGCCTCTGTTGGGATACTGCCAGGGAGACAAAGTCCATCATGGCTCCCAAGCTGTCTCCGGACGTCCATCGACCTCCTGTAGAAACGCAGTATCAGCAATTAGCGACACGAGCTCCAGAAAATAGCTTTCCACATTCCAGAACTGATGCACGCTCTATCAGCAGATAATGCACAGCGAAAGTTGCACTCAGGAGAGTATCATTTAGAAGTTTATTCAGCGTTGGTCAGAACAAAGAAAAAACATGACTGCCTGCTTCGGTCTGCTCAGGCAGAGAGAGAGAGACAACAGCTCAATCAAAACAGAAACATCCTGTGAACAGGAAATACGCAGACTCTGTGACACAAACATCCTGCTCCCTTTTAAGGTGGAACGGAAATATCCTAACATCCTCCCCCTTTCCGTGTAACCTGTAGTACCTGTGGTTCAACCCAATTGCAACCTCTGTACGTAAACCTTAAGTTGTTCCCTGTTAACAACCTTAGACAACAGATCAGCAGAAATTTCATTTCCTGCCATGTAGGACACCTGAATGAGTCCTTTCTGAATACACTCTCTTGCACGATGTAGCTTAATCTGCAAGTACTTGGTTCTTTGCTTGCAACTCTCTGAGTTCAGCAAAGCCAAACAGGATCTATTGTCTTGATACACTTGTATAGGACATTTCACAGAAACTCTGATGTCCTTAAACAGTTGCATCAACCATTCACAATCCATGAGTGAAAATGACAGAGCATTGAGTTCTGCTTCACAGGAACTTAGACTCACTGTCGTCTGCTTCTTGCACAACCAGTCAAACAGACAGTGGTTGTACATGTAGCATACTCCAGAAGTGCTTGTACCATCCGTGGTGTCACTTCCAAAACTAGCATCTGCAAAGATTTCAAGACCTCCAGTCTTCTGACTTGTGAACCTCAGCCTGTAGTGCAAAGTCCCTTTCAAATAGCGGGCTATGCGCTTCAGAGCTTTCCAATCCTGAACAGTAGGATTGTTAGCATGTCTGCTAAGCAGGTTAGTGCTTACAGCAATGTCAGGTCTTGAGCATCTAGCAATGAAATTCAACTTGCCTAGAATGCATCTGTACAGCGTAGTGTCAGAAAACGCTTCAGCAGTACTATCTACCTGGTAACCTGTCACCATCGGTGTGTCTGCTGGGTTTGCATCAACCAAATTCAACCTGGTTAATACATCAGCAATTTTCTGTGTTTGGTGTACCAGAAAATTACCTGCTTGGTCCCTCTCCACCTGCAGAGAAAGATAGTTGGATACCTCACCAAGATCCTTCATGTCAAAGTGCTCCTTCAGCTGAGCTAGGGTGCTTTGGTAAAAAGCCTGATTCTTCCAAAACATCAGAAGATCATCAACAAAACATAAACAATACAGTTTGTTTTGCCCCTCCTCCTTGACAAACACACACGAATCAGCTTTGCCCTGGTGAAAACCTAGAGAAAGCAGAAACTTTGCCATTCTGGTCTGTCTTGGCCTTGAAGACCCATTTGCTGCCAACCAGTCTCATTCCTGGGACTACCGGTACCAGCTCCCAAGTTTGGTTCCTATTCAAGGAATCAACTTCAGCCTTCATGGCATTAAGCCAAGGCTCAGCATCTTTAGAGGTTAACTCCTGAACCTCTTTGAAGCTCGAAGGTTCCCACACCCTCTCTGAGCTACTAAGAACAGCAGTTGCTGTCTTAGCAAACTCATCAGCAAATCTCTTTGGAGGTCTGCCTTTGGTGGCCCTTTCAGACCTGCGAACTAGACGCAAGTCTTCTGGACTCATCTCTTCCTTCTTAGGTGAAACGTGACCAATGGTGAACAGTGGTTCTTCCAGTTCATTGTCAAACACATCAGATAGTCTGACTGAGGCCTTTGCGCTCTTGTAGTCTGCTGTGTCATCACTGTCGCTGACACCAGCAGCAACAGCGCCGCCCACTGAACTGGAATCCGAACTCTGATCATCATCATCATCATCCTCAGCTTCCTCAACATTATCTGGTTTTTTCACATCACCTTCATCTTCCTCTGGGTAACTCTGGAAAATTCCCACATTTTCCCCCCACTTAGGATTGTACTCAACACTCTTTGTGAACTTAATGGACTTAGAGTCAGTCATCCATACCCTGTATGCACCTTTTTCATACCCCATGAACAAACCATGTGCCCCACGCTTCCCAAGCTTGTTGCTCTGTGCGGTGTGTACCCACATGTCAGAACCAAAGATTCTCATGTGCTTGACGTTAGGTTTCTTACCAAACATCTTCTCATAGGGAGTGCAACCAATAGGTGATGACAGTCTGCGATTTAAGGTATAAACTACCGTTGACAGAGCCTCCCCCCAAAACTTCTCAGGGAGATTGGCATCATGCAACAAGGTTTTCAGGCCTTGAAGCAAAGTCTGATTTGCTCGCTCCGCAAGTCCATTCATCCATGGTGATCTAGGCGTTGACAAGTCATGCTGGATTCCCTTCTCAGTCAGGAAAGCTTCAAACTGCTGAGAAGTGAACTCCCCGCCCCGATCAGTAAAGAGAGAGCCGATACGTTTACCGTGAACATTCTCCAACCAAGCACAGAATGCCTTGAACCTAGGAAATGCTTGCGATATCTGCTCGAGCATAAACGCATGAATGTACCTGGAAAAAGAATCAATTAGAACCATGAAGTACCTTGCTCCACCCAAAGAGGGTGCAAGTGGACCAACCAGGTCTGCGTGGACTAGCTGGTAGGGTTTGGAAGCCTGCCTGCTAGACTCCTTGCCTTTTGGAGCCACCTTCACCTTGTTCTCTGCACAAGATACACATTTCATGTGAAACTTACAGGGTTTGATGTTCAAACCTTCAACCAACTCAGGCATCTTGGCCAACACCTGCCAAGACATGTGACAAAATCTTCGATGTGCTTCATGAATACATCCTGTATGAAGAACCTTGTTAGTTTGTGCAACACAACAAGAATCAACATTAGACATACCAACAGCATTGTCATCATAAGTTATACAGAATAAGCCATCCATAAACTTTGCATGCAAAATGTCCTCTTTGCCTTTCCTGATGACACAGACGCTCCTCTTGAAGGAAACCTCAAAGCCACGCCCAGTCAGCTGTGGGACACTGAGCAAATTGTCTGCAGCACCTGGAACATAAAGTACATCTCTGATGGTTGTATGCAGACTTGCCAGTTTCACAGTCCCAACTCCTGCAATTCGCAACGTCTTTCCATCAGCCAGGTGGATCTCACCATCTTGAGGTGTGAAGGAGATAAACAGGTGCCGGTCTTTTGTCAGATGGCAGCTGGCACCAGAGTCCACGATAAATCTGGCCTTGGCCTTTGGAGCAGTTTTTCCAGCAAGCAAAACCTTGTTTTCCACCGGCGTGGGCTTTTGCTGCTTGCCCCCTGCTCCTGGCCATCAAACTTGCCTTTAGCTTTTGGTGAAGCTGTGCCAGCAAACAAAGCCTTGTTTTTCCCTGGCTTGGGCTTTCCACCCCCCTTCTGCTTCTGGCCATCTGCTGGCTTCTTCCTTTGTTTATTTCCAGTCTTTGGACAAAACTTCTGAGTATGACCTTGGGTCCCATGAGAAACAGAGCTCTCAGCTGCCGACTCCTTGGCTCCCCCTGGAGGCTGGAATGCTGCCTGGGATGACATCACAGTCAGCTCCCCCTGCAGCTTGCAACCGGTGCCCTCGGCATCCCTGCAAACACTCTCATTCTGGGAAACAGCCAGGACCTCCGATGCAGTCAAACTCTGGGCTGGGATGACCGGCAGATGAGCTACTTTCAAAGCATTCCACATCTGACGTGCAGTCGTGTTGCCAGCTAGCGTAGCAATTTCCTCCAGAGAGACGGATAAGACTATTAGGTCTATCGCCCTCGAATGCTGGGCGCTCCATCTATCTGTCAGAGGAACTGGAGGGGCTTCACACACAGTATGCCACACTCCAAACTGTCGCAGCAAGCTCTCACACCACACAGCCCAGGTCTCATAATTGTGCCGGTTTAACTTTGGGCACTCAGCAGCTTCAGAGGCTTGGAAAAACTCCATTCCAGCTCTTTACTTGAGCCGTGAGTCTTTTTCACTTCAGAGACTCCTTATCTTGGCACCCATTAATCACGAAGCCCGCTTGGCTCGGCTCCCAGGCCAATTAGGCCAGCCGGACATCAGAGTCTCTTGCCGCGCAAACAGAAAAGCCTTTGCTTTCGCTTTTCCCACACATACCTCAGCAGTCTGTCGCAGTCTTACTCTCCTGTAAGTGCCATGAATCTGGGCCCATAACCTGTTGTTGGGATACTGCCAGGGAGACAAAGTCCATCATGGCTCCCAAGCCGTCTCCGGACGTCCATCGACCTCCCGTAGAAACGCAGTATCAGCAATTAGCGACACGAGCTCCAGAAAATTGCTTTCCACATTCCAGAACTGATGCACGCTCTATCAGCAGATAATGCACAGCGAAAGTTGCACTCAGGAGAGTATCATTTAGAAGTTTATTCAACGTTGGTCAGAACAAAGAAAAAACATGACTGCCTGCTTCGGTCTGCTCAGGCAGAGAGAGAGAGACAACAGCTCAATCAAAACAGAAACATCCTGTGAACAGGAAATACGCAGGCTGTGACACAAACATCCTGCTCCCTTTTAAGGTGGAACGGAAATATCCTAAAAGCCTCCAGAGTTTTAACCCAAACTTTCTGTGACCAACAGAGACCAGTAGCCTACTATAGCCTACAGTTAGTGAAATATACTCAGAGTCGAGAGTGGATTTCATGCTCTTTATTCAGCTCATAGTGGTGAGGAGGGAATGAAAGTCCCCTCAAAGTATCTGCTTTATATACATTAGTTACACAATGGGCTGCACGTGATTGGCTAATTCCGGAATTCTCTTGTAGGCCAATCAGGTTGTGGATTCACTTCTATCTGGAGCTGGATTGGGTGGCTCCTGCAGATCAATCATACTGCTGCATTTTGGATCCTATTGTTCTAGGACCAATCAGACTGCTGCAGTTTGGATCCTATTCAACTCAGTACATAACACCTAGATAACACAGCAAAGGGTGCAGTAGGATGTCTGAGAGCCATTGCTGCTGCTGCCATCCTACTCCAAAAGTCGCAAGAGACAGTACTATGTCATGAAGTCACCATCCATGTCCCACATGTAGTCTCTACTCTCTTAACCCTGAAAGGCTGCCACCACTTTTCAAATCCACGCTTAAATCGCTATGAAGCACTCCTCCTCACCCCTTCCAACATAACCATAAAAAGAGTTAACTCCTTGAACCCATCTACACTTACAATCCAGTATCTTTTATTAGGCATAGCAAACTACACATTATCAAACAGACACCGTATACAAATTGTGCAAAATACGAGCTCAACATAACAAGGTTTGTCCCAGACAGATCTTTAACTCCAGAGAAAATAAATTTGCATAAATAATACAATACAGACCTACCGACTCCCCGATCAGTTAAGAACCACTGATTCTCTTTATAATGACCCAGTCTTTCTACATGGACAGCACTCAGAAATTCAGCCACTATTAAAGTAATTTGATCATTCCTGTCCAAAAGCAGGTCTTGAACCGTTGGTAGCATAGAAATCAGCCTATTGAGTTGTAAGGCCTCTAATAATTGTCTTCTGGCATAAATGCTAAAATCACAAGAAAAGAAAATATGCTCCAAAGTATCAGGTTCCTGTTTACTACATTTACAGAGACGCTCTGATTCTGGGAGAGCTATCTATCTTCCTCTCACTATCATCGAGGGAAACATTAAATCTGGCTAACATAAACAGCCTGCACAATTCATGATTCTTCAGATTTGTCATGTATCCCTTTTGAAAATCTGTACACAAAGGGAGATTTAAATAGAGAGGAGAGCAAGTGCTGTGCTTTGCAACCTCAAGAGTGGAGAGAACACTTTTTTCTGTAAGATTCTTCCTGATAATTTCCCAAATATCTTTGGGGTCAGAATTTTCAAAGTCAGTTAGTTTAAGCCCTATCAAATTCAATTTTCTCCTACAAATCAATGATAAATTGTAAATTACATTATCACTTAAGAGGTCGTAAAGGAGAGAATTAGGAGATAAGGCTCTATAATGCAGGAAGATCCAATATTTCAAGGTTCTCAACCATACTCTTACAGATAAAGGAAGTATTCCCAACTCACAACATATTGATTAATATTTTACAGAGTTTGCAGGTCCTAATAATGACCTCAGAAGGGATGCATGAAATTTACCCAACCTCCTGAGGTCACCTGAAATCCACACTGGGGTGCCATATAAAAGTTTCATATCATATAAAAGTTTCATATCATATCACAAAGTTTCATATCAATCACTTGCAATACAGCTGGAATATATCTATTTCCTTTGGGTGGGAAAAAATAAGATTTAATATGGTGAGCTGTAACTTTAGTCTTAGCTATAGCAGCACAGATATGTGTGTTCCAATTCATGTTATTTTAAAATACCTATTCCCAGATAATTAAAATGCTTAACTTCTTGTATTAGATGTCCATTGATTATCCAATTTTGGGGGTTTCCTCTCTTTGTAAATTGCATAATTTTTGTCTTATCATAGTTAATTTTGAGGTTATTAAGAGAGCAAAAATTTGAGAAACTCTTAAATAATTTTTTTAAAACCCAAAGAGGAAAGTGAGATAATTACCGCATCATCTGCATAAAGTAATTAAAAAACTGGGATATTGTTTCAATAAGGGATATGAGTGGTTGCATTTTGAATAAATAATGTGTGGTCAGATAAAAAGAGATTAAATAGGGTAGGGGCCAAGATACAGCCTTGCCTAACTCCTTGGTTATTCAGAATTGGACCTGCAAGTCTACCATCTTTTGAAACTTTAACATATATTTGGTTACTAGAGTGTAAACTTTTAATCAATGTAAGCAGGTATGGGTCAATACCGAGGTGTTCCAATTTGGTCCGCAGTTTATTACGATTGAGCAAATCAAAGGCACTTTTTAAATTACAAATGCCACAAAGAGTCTTCGTTTGTTTCTCAAGACATATTTGTCCACAAGATGACTTAACACTAGACACTGGTCAAGAGTTGAAGAGCCTGCCTTGAAACCAGCTTGTTCCTTACCAGGTAGACCTTTTGTAAGCATCCATTCTTCCAGTTTAATAAGCAGGGATTTGGCATAGATTTTGCTTATGCATGGTAACAAACTAATAGGCCTGTAATTCTCTTGGCAATTCCTATCACCTTTTTAAAAAATCGGCACCACTTGTAATGGGATAAGGGGTTGCTTGTGCGTAAGCGCCACACCGCTCCAAGCTGAGTAGTTGGCTAAAACTTTCCCTGACCGGACAGCCCTTACTTCGTGGCTGTCTTAATCGCTGGCAGTGGTCCGTCAGTGGGCGTTTCCTGAATTTCTTCCAACATAAAAGCTCCTTGACCGAGAGTCTCCGCCTAGCTTCCCTGCGCGACAGCTTTCTGCGCAGAGTGGGCGTCCCAATGGGAGGTCCTGAGCTCTCTCCGCTGGTCTCGCTGGAAGCGTCTCTGAGCCTTCCCTCCGACGCTTCCTCCTCCTCTACTTCCTCAGCGGAAGCTCTCCCTCTCCCCCTGCTGGTTCCCTCTCCAGCGTTTGGGAGCCTCGCCACCGCCCTGGGCTCCGATGGCAGTTCCCTGACATCCACCTCCCCTCCAGGACCCCCCTCACCCCCGGTCCATCCCCTTTCTTTGGCCGGTGATCCAGGGAACCCCAGGAAAGAACCTTCCCCATCTTCTGATGACTCGAACACCGCTCTCCACCTACTACTATCTCTTCCCACTGGAGAATCTTCCCAATCCGATTCCATTCCCTCAGATACTTCTCCTCCCTCCCCCTCAGAGGCCGGAAACCCCTCAAAATCCTGTTCGTCATCTGTGGTGCCAAATTGCTCCTCCCAGAACCTCGCTAAAGGTCTGGGCTTCCTTGGGAACCTGCGGTAAAACTCTTCCAGGAGAAACTCATCCTTGATGGTTTCCGCTGGCACCCATGCATTTTCCGACTCAGGCTCCCCCTCCCAAGCCACCAGATACTCCACCTGTCTTCCCTTCCACCTTGAATCTAGTATCTCCGCTGCGTGACTACTGCTCTCCCTCTCTTCTACCTGTGCGTGTGCGGGAACCTCTCCCTCTCGTCCCTGAAATTCCCGCCCTTCCCTGTATGGTGAGAGTAATGACCTATGGAATACCGGGTGTAGTTTCATGTTGTCAGGCAATTTGAGCCTAAAGGCCACCGGGTTCACCTGCTGTGTTACCTCGAAGGGTCCCAGTCGCTTTGGCCTTAATTTCTTGCAACCTCCCTTGAACGGTAACCCTTGGGTTGACAACCACACCCGGTCCCCAACCCTTATGGTCTCCCCTTCACGACGGTGCTTGTCTGCCTGCCTTTTGTACACTTCCTTGGCCCTCTCCAAGTTCATCTTAAGCTGTTGGTGCAGGGCTTCCATTTCTTCCACAAACTGTTCCACCGCTGGTACACTCCATCTCTCCTCCCCTCCCCCTGGGAAGGCCCTGGGGTGACACCCATAATTGGCCATGAACGGGCTCATTCCCGTGGACACATGCTCCGCGTTATTGTAGGCAAATTCGGCCAAAGCTAATTTCTCTACCCAGTCATTCTCCCTCTCGCTGACATAGCATCGTAAGTATTGTTGGAGTATAATGTTCGCTCTTTCCGCCTGCCCGTTGGTCTCCGGGTGCCTGGCCGTCGAGAAATTGACCTCGACGTGTAGTAGGCTCATGAGCTTCCTCCAGAACCTGGAAGTGAATTGTTTTCCTCGGTCTGATAACACCCTCAAGGGGGCGCCATGCAGCCTGAAAACGTGTTCCACAAACAGCTTGGCGGTTTCCTCTGCCGTCACCGCATGTAAGCAGGTGATGAAATGGCACATCTTAGTTAACAAGTCGACTACTACCATGACGGCCGTTTTGCCCCTTGACTTGGGCAAATCGGTCATAAAATCTATGGACACTGCCTCCCATGGTCTTTCTGGTGTGGGTAATGGTTCCAGTAACCCCGCGGGTGCCGCCCTCTCCCCTTTGGCTCGCTGGCAGCGGTCGCACCCCCTTATGTATTCTCATACATCTTCCCTCACCTTTGGCCACCAGAACTGCCTGGTGACTAGCAACGTGGTTTTGTGTTGACCAAAATGTCCTGCCGTGGGGCTGTCGTGTAATTGTTTGAGTACTCTACTCCTCAAGTCCCCCTCTGGTATATACAATGCCCCCCTGTAATACAGTGCCCCATCCCTTTCCTCAAAACCCCCCGGGTTTCCTCCTGCCCCCCTGAGCTCCCTGATCTTGTTTTGGGCATACTCGTCGTCTGCCGTCCCCTCTGCAAGCTCCCGTCGCCCTACCAGCACTCCCCCACACACCCATCGGTCCTCGGGTATCACATGTCGCTCTTCCGGCGCTCCCTCTCCTTCCAGATACTCTGGCTTCCTGGAGAGGGCGTCTGCTCTGACGTTTTCCTCCCCCGGTACGTAACGAATCTCAAAATGGAACTTGGAAAACTCCTGAGCCCACCGCACCTGTCTCTGGTTGAGTACCCTTGCCGTCCTCCAGTATTCCAGGTTCTTATGATCCGTACACACCTGGATCTTGTGCTGCGCCCCTATTAGCAAATGTCTCCAGCGTCGAAACGCTTCATAAATAGCCAGCAGCTCCCGGTCATACACCGTGTAGTTCTGCTCCGATTTGTTCAACTTCCTGGAGAAAAAGGCACACGGTCTCCAGTCGGACTGGTTCCCCCCCGGCTGAAGCAGTACGGCCCCCACCGCTCTGTCCGATGCATCGGTCTCCAGCCTCATTGGCTTCTGCAGATCCACATGCAAGAGCTGCTCTTCCGAAGCGAACGCCTTCTTTAGCCTTTCAAAAGATTGCTGCGCCTCTTCCGTCCAGATGAACTTCTTCCTGCTACTGAGGCAATCTGTGATGGGTGCAGTTAAGTGGGCAAAGTTTTTGATGAACTTCCGATAGAAGTTTCCAAACCCCAGGAACCTCTGCACGTCCTTCTGGGTCTTGGGTGTCTTCCATTCCAGTACCGCTTGTACCTTGCCCGGATCCATAGCTAGTCCCTTGTCTGACAACCGGTACCCCAGGAACTCGACCTCTCGGGTGTGGAACTGGCACTTCTCCAGTTTGACCCACAGCTGGTGCGCCTGTAACCTCTTTAGCACTTCCCGGACATCTCTGACGTGTTGTTCCTCGTCCTCCGAATAAATCAACACGTCATCTAAAAAGCCTACGCAATTCTTGTACAGCAAGGGTCCCAAAACGTGATGCATGAAAGATTGAAAACACGCCGAACCCGCTTGTAATCCAAAGGGCATAACGAGGTACTCGAAGGCCCCCAGAGGGGTGAACATGGTGGTTTTCCATTCATCTCCCTCCCTCATCCTGATCAGATTGTACGCTCCCCTTAGGTCCAGCTTGGTGAAAATCTTTCCCTTCCTCACCCTGGTCAAAATGTCGTCAATCCTGGGCATGGGGAAGGTCACGGGTTCCGACACAGAATTCACGGCCCGAATTCAACTACAAGCCTGGGCTTATTAGTGTCCTTCTTGTCCACAAAGAACACTGGACTGCCTCCCACCGCCCTTGATTCCCTTATGAAGCCTCTCTTTAGGTTCTTGTCTATAAATTCCCTCAACTCCTGCATCTCCCTGTCCGACATGGCGTACAGTTTGCCCACTGGCAGCTGGGCTCCTGGGAGTAGGTTGATTTGACAGTCAAAGAGCCTATGAGGGGGCAGTCTATCCGCTTCTTTCTCACTGAAGACATCTTGCAAGTCAGCGTACTGCGGTGGTACCTGCCCCTTCTTCCCCACTGCCATCCCTGCCACTCTGGCTATTGCCATCCTCGGGGTTTCCCCCCCGTGGCAGTGTTCCAAGCAGTGAGCTGACCCGAATGAGACCGTCCGCTGGTGCCATCCCACTAACGGATCATGTAGCGCCAGCCAGCTCATTCCCAGTATGATTGGCAGTCCCGCTAGGGTGGCTACGTGAAAGGCAATAATCTCAGTGTGCCTGGCAATCCTCATTCTCATGGGGGGCGTCTGGTGTGTTACCTCTCCTCCCAGGAGTTCCCTCCCATCTATGGTCGTGACTTGCAAAGGGCTCCCTAGAGGCAGAGTCTGCAGCTGATGCTCTAACGCAAATTCCTTGCTAAGAAAATTGCAAGAACTGCCTGAGTCCAACAGCACCTTTATCTTGAGTGGGTGGCCGTTGGGGAGCTCTAGTACCACTTCTATGGCGATGGCTGCTCGGGGGGCCTCTGGCTTGGGCACATTTACTGGTTGTTTGCCTGGCTGCTGTGCCCTGTCGTCGGCAGCCAAGTGTTGGCTTTTCCCTGCTCCTTAAGCCCCTCCTCCTCACTCCCAGCCGCCCCCACCATTCCTTGCCATGCCTTTCTTTGAGGGCAGACCCTGGCAAAATGCCCTGGCTGCTGGCAGAGGAAACACTTCTTGGCTGTTTTCCCCTCCTTCTTTCGAACTTCGCTAGAGTTTGAAACCCCGCGCGCGCGCCTCCGATCTCCATTGGCTCCACTGGCGGGGAAGGTTGCTCTGGTATTTCAGGAATGCGGAAGTCATTCCAACGCTCTCCTCTGCCCTCCCGCTTCTCTAGAGCCCTTGCTTCCTGCCGCACTCCAATAGCAAGCACAGCTTTGGTCAGCTGATCCATCAACTGCGGGCGGGGCGCGCGGGAAAGTTTGTCCTTCACTGCGGGGGCCAGACCTTCCTCAAATAACATCTGAATCGGTTCCGAAGTCAGATCCCACCCAAGTCAGTGTATGAGCATGGCAAATTGCGACCAGTACTCTCTGACTGATTGGTTCCCTTGTTTGCCCGCCATCAACTGCCTGCGCACAACGCTCTGCTCAATTTGGCTGGAAAACATCAGATCCATGGCTGAAAAAAACTTCCTCAAGTCTTTTAAGGCATCATTATCGGATGCCATCAGTGGTCTAACCCACTCTCTGGCTCCAGCCTCCAGGTGTCTGATCACGAAGGCTACTCTCGCCCCCTTGTCTACAAAGTCATCATACTGCAGGTCCAGTGCATACTGCACCTCTGTCTTAAATGCCTGGTAGTCCCTCGGATCGCCCCCGAACTTATGCACCACTCCCGGTACCTTCCTTGCAATGGGGGTGGGTTTCCCCTGTGCATCCTGAGCCCTCCTCTCATCGAGCCGCGCCGCTAGTAGAGCCAGCTGTCGTTCCAAATCTCTGTTTCTCTCCTCCAGAGTTGGTCCTCCCCTGGCTCCCTCTCCACCGCCGGCTCCTTCTGTTTTGCTCATGATGCCTCCTCCGCACAAACAACGCCGAGGACTGACGGATTGCTGTAATGGGATAAGGGGTTGCTTGTGCGTAAGCGCCACACCGCTCCAAGCTGAGTAGTTGGCTAAAACTTTCCCTGACCGGACAGCCCTTACTTCGTGGCTGTCTTAATCGCTGGCAGTGGTCCGTCAGTGGGTGTTTCCTGAATTTCTTCCAACATAAAAGCTCCTTGACCGAGAGTCTCCGTCTAGCTTCCCTGCGCGACAGCTTTCTGCGCAGAGTGGGCGTCCCAATGGGAGGTCCTGAGCTCTCTCCGCTGGTCTCGCTGGAAGCGTCTCTGAGCCTTCCCTCCGACGCTTCCTCCTCCTCTACTTCCTCAGCGGAAGCTCTCCCTCTCCCCCTGCTGGTTCCCTCTCCAGCGTCTGGGAGCCTCGCCACCGCCCTGGGCTCCGATGGCAGTTCCCTGACACCACTATTGAGTTATTCCACGATTTAGGTACAAGGCCTAAGTGATAGATAGAATTAAAGAGCGGGACAAGATTAGTGGCCCACCATTCCACATTTAATCTCAACAGGTCTATTGAGATGCGGTCCATACCTGGAGATTTTCCTTGCTTAAACAAAATAATTATCCTTTTCATCTCCTCAACAGTAATTTGAAATTGTGTGGTTATTGCCAAAGAAGAGTTAAAATTTTCCTTCATAAAAACTTGGGAATCATAGAAAACAGCAGTAAAATGTGTAATCCAAGCTTCATCACTTATATTAGGGAAATCAGTGGTAGCTTTTATTGAAAGGAGTGACCAAAGAGTTTTGGTATCTTTAATTTCTAATGCAGTAACAATTTTGGACCATTTGGTTTGTGAAAACAGATTTTTTTTCCCCCAGGAGCATGTTCTTAAAACCGTTTTTCATTTCATTTTTTTTATATATATAAATTTTTATTAGGTTTTCACATTTTTTAAAGACATACATACACAAAAAGACACAGACAAACACGTATGTAATTTCATGCCCTTACTTTCATTACCCTCTTTCTCTGACTTCCCCCCACCCCCTCTTCCTACATCCCAATTTCAATAATTATTTCAGCAAGTTCCTATCCATTATCTTACACATATTATTATTATTATTATTGTTGTTTTAAAAAAAGAAAAAAACATTTTACTTAAAAACATTTAACTTTTCACTTTCCAATTCTCTTTTTCCTAAGGTCGACCCCATTTCCCTTCCCATGAATTTCTCCCTTTAATATTACTTGTAAATCCATTTGGCCTGATAAAAGATTATAAAGTTTTAAAAGTTTTTGTTCTCCCCTCCCTCCCTACCCCGGCTTCCGTCCCCAGAGAAGCATCCCCCAAAAAAGTTCCTAGCCCGGATTCCTCACATCCGAGGCCCTTAATTCTCTGTTAGTCTCTCTCTGCCAGTTTTGTTGGTAGTCTTTTTTGTTGGTCTTCGGTTCTCGAAACAGTTCTGTCACAGTCACATCAAGTTTTCTTCCATCCAAAAAGTTTAAAAACTGTTGTTTCTGAAGATCAGGCCCATGCTTAAGAAGAAAGTCTCGGTCATATTTCTTTATTCTTTTAAATTCCAGTGTTCCAAGTAATCCAGGGGCTTCCTTCTTCATCTTTCTCATCTTTTGCAGAGTTGTAATCCAAAGGTCTTCTTCTTTACTTTCTGTCAGTATAGGCTTTTGGTTGGTATTTAGTTGGTTGATATTTTCCACTTGAACTGTCTCCCTTCCTCCTTTCCTTTCCAACCCTCCTTGTGGCTCGGCTGCAGATTCTTTTTCAGGCGTGTCGTTTATACATTCGGCAGAATTGTTTGTTTTGGAATTCAAGGTCATGAGTACTTTGCTCATAGCCGTAGTCTGCTCTTGTAGAATTCCCACGAGAAAAAACATTTTTTCTATTTCTGCCAGTAATTTTCCCTCTGCAGCCATTGTAGTGCCTCTGGTCCCCCCTAGGGGGATTCCAATTGCTCGATAGTCCTTTCCAACAGTCTGTTACTTTGTCATTTATTTACTACTTTGTTTCCAACCATCTCATTTCAAATGTATCGCTTTTAAAAGAGAGAGTTATTAGATAACAAGATTTTAACTTTGGCCGCTCGTTTGACAGCTCCTTTGACAGCTGTCAAACTCTTTGTTCTTTTTCCCTCCGGCAAGACGCTCTTTGTTCTTTTTCCCTCCGGCAAGACGCCCCCGGGTTCAGGGGGGGGGGTTTACATTAAAAGTTCCAAAATTCCTCCCTTTCTCTCCAGCACCAAATCTTCACCTGTCAGATTCATGGAAAGATCTTTTTTTCCCTGATCAGACAGCAATTTTTCCACCTTAGTTCTCCGATCCTTGCTTTAGATCGTTTGTAGATAGGGGGGGTGCGGACTTCCCTTTAGCACATCCCCCGGTCGTACCAAATTCAAAGCCAAGAAATTTTAAGTCCAAATTCCCTTCTACTCACGGGTAGCTTGTTTTACAGTCCAGATTTCAGGAAGAAAGTTAGCGCTCTCCGGTCATGGCTCGCGGCTTCACTCCACTGAGGTAGCGATCTACTCACTGCACCACGCCGCCCTCCATACCCCTCCGTAGCCTTTAAAAAGGCTCTTCATGAGTCGGGGGGGCGCTTAAGGTGCCCACTGAGTCACCAGGTCCGCAGGCATCCGCACCTGCGGTTTCTGAGGGTCCCCGCGTCGCCGGCGCGGCAAGACCCGTCCTCAGCGGAGCCGATTCCCTCCGGAGCTCGGAGGGAATCCGCCATTCGCGTTCGCGCTAACCCGGGAGTAAAACCGTTTTTCATTTCAAAATAGGTATTCCAGAGATCTTGGGAGTTAGTAACAGAGGCTTCTTTTAGACAAGTTCTAAGTTCTTTCTTATGGTGAATACATTCTTTATCAAAACAGTTATACTTATTTAAAGGTTTGTTGCTGAACTAGAGATTTAAAAAAGAAGAAAATAATTCCTGAATGGTATTGTAATAATAATCAATGTCTGCCAAAGGTATCAAATTTTGGTTAGCCAAAGGTTCGAGAATAACTGGGTTATTTTCAAATACTGCTAATAGACCCTCCCTATTTTTATCATTTATATAAATTCTTTTGGCATAACCAGTCTTATCGGTACTAATAAGAGGACAAGGGTCATTACTTTTGGAGTTTCTATACATCTCTAAAACAATTGGAAAATGGTCATTCTCAAAGCGGGGTACAACTGTAAAAGAGGCAACTTCATCTAACATTTCTAAGGAGACTAAGGAATAGTCAATTACACTCCTGCCCCTTTTGGAGCGGAAGGTAAAATCTTCTGGAATATCAGGCCGTATTGAGCCATTCAAAAATGCAAGATTAAATTCTAAAACCAGTTGTAAGAGTTTTCCTCCCGCTTTATTAATAGTAATGTCTTTTGAAATCCTCCCTATTCTCAAAGGAAGTGGAGCATCTTCGGTTAGAGTTGAGACATAGCATTTATAGAGAGCTGTGTTATCTGATCCAATTCGCGCATTAGTGTCCCCCATTACAATCAGGGGGATATTTGGGAATTTACTGCGTATTAAGTACAGCTCTTCAAAGACTATATTCCAACAATAATGTGGTCTGGCTTCTGACTCTATGGGAGGGAAATATATATTTAAAAGAAGAATTTCCTTGTGAAAATTGGAAATGATAACAATTGTGCATACTGTCCAATATTTCTAGTGTAATTAATTTTAAGGTTAGAAGACTGTTTAATACCACAGATGAAACTGGCTTTGGGACGTCCTTTTCTTGACATTTTAGTGGCAGGTAAATTATAAGTAATGAAATTAGGAATAACTAAAGGTTTAAGAGACCAAGTTTCCTGCAAAAGGATTATATCATGAGAATCAAGAAAATTTATAAAATCTGGGTCAGCTAATTTACATAAAAGTCCAGCTACATTCCAGGACATGATAGAAAGAGTTTGCAGAGATCTATGATTTACGGATACTAATGGTCAATCCGATAAAAGAAGCACATTTCCATTTAATTTGTTTACATCACCAGAAGGATTAATATCAGAAGAGCATTCCAGTTCAGGCAAATAAGACTCATGGTCCCTATTGTCAGCCCTTCTTAAACTGTCTGCTGTCAACTCCTTGTTTGAAGTCAAGTAGCCAGTTTGGGGGGCAAGATCACTAGGTCTGAGAGCATCGACGGGAATGTGCGTTCCAGAAGTCGTTCCCAGGAGTTCTTCTTCTGTTGAGGTGTCCTCTAGTGCCGGCATATCCAAGTCAGCATTTGCGGGGCAAGTTGAAGGTTGATGGATTAAAATGTTAACTTCTTGCAGATGAGCTTTGGGACAGTCCTGGAACACAGGTGGGAGAATAGATTGCTTAACAGTTTGTGATACATCCGGTAGGTTTGGCATTATGTTATCTATCGGGAAGGTTTCTGGTTGGTCCTCGGCTGGGGGCAATCGTAGCTCAGCTCTCGGGGTGACCAGCTTCCTAGTGTGCATCTTCTGATTGAGTTCAAAAAGTCCCCCAGATATTTGTGTAGTTTCTGATCTTGCTTACTCCTCCTCCATAACTGTGGGCAAAGTCTGTTCTATGGATAGAGGTGAGGATGGATTATATATAGTGTCATAGATGTTGATTCGGCATATAGTTGGATCCAGTCCCTTGGTTTGTAAACGCCTTTCTTGGTTGGGTGAGTCTCTTACCGGGGATTCCTCCTGTAGAAAGGCCAGTATCTCCTCTTTCCCAGACCTATCATTATTCGTATTCCTGCTGCCCACGTTAGCAGGTTCATGGGGGTTTGTTGAGGTCACGCATTGAATCTTGAATACTGTTTGTTATTTCTTCAGTTTCCTCTAGTATGGAGTTAATTGGGGTTGTGTTTATCGTTACTCTTCGCTCAACATTCCTAAGGAGTGGAGATGTCTTTAAAGTCACTCTTTGAGGTCCTCCTTTATTAACTGCAGCTGTGTTAGTGTCAATCAGAGGATCT
Organism: Podarcis erhardii; assembly: GCF_964252035.2. NCBI lineage: Eukaryota > Metazoa > Chordata > Lepidosauria > Squamata > Lacertidae > Podarcis > Podarcis erhardii. Next base: position 6,423,719 of record NC_138506.1, on the reverse strand, counting down.
GGAAAATTTCCACGTTGGCTTAATCTTGAAGGTGGGGCAGAGCTTGAGTCGGGGGGGGGGGTAGCTCAGGAGATAACCGACTTGTCTGCCTCTGTATAGCTGGAAGTAGAGGTACAGCGTCCAAGTCTGCAAACACCTTTTTAACTGTAATGTGGAAATGACTCAGGAAGCCACCCATTTTGGGGAGAAGCAGGGGGATGGCATGACTTTGAAATTTGAGAAGTAGCTTTGTTACTTTTGGATGGCTCAGCAGTTTTTCCAGCGTTTTTAAGTCCAGAGAGCCTATATCCAATCTCAAGTGAAGGAATGGGTTTCTGTGTAGCAAGTTTATTTTTTTAAAAAGATATTTATTAGGATTTTGTATAATAAGACAAACATCACAATCCGAACAGAAAAATACAATAAAAAACATAGATAGAATAAAAGAAAACAAAAAACAAAGAAAATCTGGTTTTTTACTTATTATCTTTATAACCCTCCTTCCTGACTTCCTCGCATCTCCCTTTTCTGTGTTCCCCTTTACACAATCAAATTCAGCAATTCCTTACCCTCTTTCAAATCTTATTCAATATTATACATTTCAACCTATTTTGTCTCCGATTTTCCTTTCTTTTTAAAACCATTTTTGCATGTTCTTTATAACTTAATCCCTTGTATCATTTTGTTTAGATTTGACATAATTTTAATCTGGTCTTTTCACCCTTTTCTTTTAAAACATTTTTGCATATTCCTTTTAACTATGTCACTGATGCCATAATATCTTTATAGCCAACATCAATTTAGCATACAAACATTTTACAATGTTTTTGGAGATAGTCCTTGAACTTCTTCCAGTCCTCTTCCACCGACTCTTCTCCCAGGTCTCGGATTCTGCCAGTCATTTCTGCCAATTCCATATAGTCTATCACTTGCACCTGCCATTCTTCCAAGGTGGGCAAATCTTGTGTCTTCTTTTTTTTTTTTTTTTTTTTTTTTAAAATAATTTTTATTGGGTTTTTACATTTTATAACAACAGACACACACACAAAGACAAAGACAAACAAACACACAAATACAATTACATACCCTAAGTTTCTTTACCCACTTTCATTGACTTCCCCCCACCCCCTCCTCTTACATCCCAATTCCAAAATTAATTCAGCAAGTTCTTACCTAACCTCTTAAAGATATTCACATTGCTTTTAAAAATTAAAATCTTTTGTTTATCTATATTCAACTATCCAATTCTCTTATAATCATTAATTTCTTTTTTTTTTAAGGTCGATCTAACTTCCCCTTCACAAATTTTCCCTTTATTATATTAATTATAGGTCACATTGACCAAGTAAAACAAAACATAACATTTTATAATTCTATTCTCTCCCCCCCCTGCCCCGGTTTCTGTCCCTTCCTAGACAAATGTCCAGAAAACAAACAAAAAATATTTCTAGCCCGGATTCCTCACGTCCGAGGCGTCTGATTCTCTGTCAGTCCCTCTCTGCCAGCTATATTGGTAGTCCTCTTTGATGGTCCTAAGACCCCGAAGGAGTTCAGTCAGAGTCAGATCATATTTTCTTTCATTCAAAATGTTGAAGAGTGTTTGCTGCGAAAGACCATCTAGTTTTCCATACTCAAGAGAAAAGTCCCAATCATATTGCTTTGTTCTTTCTAGTTTTAATATTCCAAGTACTCCAGGGGCTTCTCTCTTCTTCTTTCTCATCTTTCGCAGGTCTGTAATCCAGAGGTCTTCTTGCTCATACTTTAACGCTGCAGATTCCTGGTTGATATTTTCCACTTGTAGTGTCTGAACTCCTTCTTTTTTCTCTGTCAATTCCAAAGGCATCTCTTCCTGCTCAGCTGCAGAATTTTTATCGTACATCTCCTTTGTGCATTCAGCAGAGTTGTTTGTTTCAGGATTCAAGGTCATAAAAACTTTACTCAGAGCCATACTCTGCTCCTGCAGGATTCCCACGAGAAAGAACATTTTTTCTATCTCCGCCAGTAATTTTCCCTCTGCAGCCATTGTAATGTCACTAATTCCCCCTAGGGGGCTTTCAATTATTTAGTAGTCCTTTTCCAATAATCTGTTACTTTGTTATTATCAATACTTTGTTTCCAATCGCCTCAGTCCAAATGTATCAGCTTTAATTCCAAGAGTTATTAAATAGCAAAATTCTTTACTTTGTCCGCCCGTTTGACAGCTTCTTTGACAGCTGTCAAACTCCTTTCACTTCTTCCTCCGGGACCCAAATAGGACACTCCCGGGTTTTTTTGGGGGGATACACACAAAGTTCCAAATTCCCTTTCTCTCCAGCACAAAAATCTTGTTCTATCAAATTTGTGAGAAACTTTTAAATCATCAAAACAATATTCATTCCGCCTTAATTCTCCGTTCCTTGCTTTGAAACGTCTATAAGTAGAGGGGGTGCGGACTTCCCTTTAACACATCCCCCGATCGTGCCAAATTCACAGGATAAAATTTTTAAAGTCCAAATTCCACTACTCACGGGTCCTTTGTTATCCAGTCCAAATTTTGGGAAGAAAGTCAGCGCTCTCCGGCCATGGCTTGCGGCTTCGCTCTACTGAGGTAGCGGTCTACTCTCAGCACCACGCCACTCTCCGTACCCTCTCCGCAGCCTTTAAAAAGGCTCTTCGTGGGTCGGGGAGGGCGCTTAAGGTGCCCACCGAGTCACCAAGTCCGCAGGCTTCCGCGCCTGCGGTTTCTGAGGGTCCCCGTGTCGCCGGCACGGCAAGACCCGTCCTCAGCAGAGCCGATTCCCTCCGGAGCTCGGAGGGAATCCGCCATTAGCCGTTCGCGCTAACCCGGAAGTCCCAAATCTTGTGTCTTCCAATACTTTGCGATGAGTATTCTTGCTGCTGTTGTTGCATACATAAAAAATGTTCTGTCCTTCTTTAGCACCAATTGGCCGACAATGCCCAGAAGAAAGGCCTCTGGTTTCTTAGGGAAGGTATATTTAAATACCTTTTTCAGTTCATTATAGATCATTTCCCAGAAAGCCTTGATCTTTGGGCACGTCCACCAAAGGTGAAAGAATGTTCCCTCAGTTTCTTTACATTTCCAACATTTATTGTCAGGCAAATGATATACTTTTGCAAGCTTGACTGGGGTCATGTACATCATTTTCATAATATTTTCTTTTAAGGCATTACATGCCGTAAATTTCACACCAGTGGTCCATAACTGTTCCCAGTCAGCAAACATGATGTTATGACCAATATCTTGCGCCCACTTGATCATAGCTGATTTGACCGTTTCATCCTGAGTGTTCCATTTTAACAGCAAGTTATACATTCTTGAAAGTATCTTAGTTTTAGGTTCTAACAATTCTGTTTCTAATTTCGATTTTTCCACCTGGAAGCCTATTTTTTTTATCCAAATTAAAGGCCTCTCTAATTTGATAATAATGTAACCAATCTCGCACTTTATCTTTTAGTTTCTCAAAACTCTGCAATCTCAGTGTGTCTCCGTTTTGTTCTAATATCTCCCAATATTTCGGCCACTTGGCCTCCATATTGAGTCTTTTCAGAGCCTTAGCTTCCATAGGTGATAACCACCTTGGGGTCTTGCTTTCCAATAAGTCTTTATATCTTGTCCAGACATTAAACACGGCTTTCCTGACAATATGGTTTTTGAATGCTCTGTGAGCTTTAACCTTGTCGTACCACAGATATGCATGCCACCCAAAAGCATTATTGAACCCTTCCAAATCCAAAATGTCAGTGTTCTCAAGAAGTAGCCAGTCTTTCAACCAGCAGAATGCTGCTGATTCATAGTACAACTTCATGTCTGGCAGGGCAAACCCCCCTCTTTCTTTAGCATCAGTCAATATTTTAAATTTTATTCTGGGCTTTTTGCCCTGCCAGACAAATTTAGAAATGTCTCTCTGCCACCTCTTGAAACAATCCATCTTGTCCACAATCTGCAAGGTTTGAAACAAAAACAACATTTTTGGCAATACATTCATCTTTATAACAGCAATTCGACCCAACAAGGAAAGCTTCAGTTTTGACCAAATTTCTAAATCTTTTTTAACTTCTGAGCAACATTTCTCATAATTATCTTTAAATAAATTCAAATTTTTAGCCGTCATATTAATCCCTAGATATTTCACTTTCTTGACCACAGTTAAATCTGTCTCCTTCTGAAACCTTTCTTTTTCCATTGTTGTCAAATTTTTCTCTAAAACCTTAGTTTTTTGCTTGTTTAATTTAAATCCTGCCACATGACCAAATTCTTGAATCAATTCTAAAACCCTTTTTGTACTAGATTCTGGCTCCTGTAATGTCAAAACCAGGTCATCTGCAAAAGCCTTAAGTTTATATTGTTTAGCTCCGACCTGAATTCCTTTAATCATCCGGTCCCTTCTAATCATGTTCAAGAGCACCTCCAGGACCGAAATAAATAACAATGGAGAGATAGGGCAGCCCTGTCGTGTTCCTTTTTCTATTTTAAATTCTTCTGACACCACATTATTAACTATCAATTTTGCTTTTTGTTCTGAATAAATTGCATCAATACCATTTTCAAACCCCCGTCCCACTCCCATTCCCTTAAGATTTTTCTTCATAAAATTCCAAGAAATATTGTGAAAGGCCTTCTCCGCATCAATAAAAATTAAAACTGCTTTTGTATTAATGTTCATTTGCAGTAACTCCAAGATGTCTATAATGTTCCTTGTATTACCAGACAGATGTCTGCCTGGGAGAAAGCCTGCCTGGTCTTTGTGTATCACTTCATTTAACACTCTTTTTAATCTGTTAGCTAAAATACCTGCAAAAATTTTGTAATCCACATTTAAAAGGGATATGGAACGGTATTTCTTGAGTTGTGTCTTTTCAGATTCAGATTTTGGTATAGGTGTGATGAAAGCTTCTTTCCACGACTCCGGCGCCTTCTTCCCCTCCATAATCTCGTTGCACACCTCCTTTAATGGTTGAATTAAATAGTCTTTCAAAGTCTTATAGTACTTGGAGGTTAACCCATCCTGTGTAGCAAGTTTAAAACTGACTCAACCCCCCCCTTTTGTTCTTTGAAAAGAGAGCACTTTTAAATGCGTAAAACTTGAACTGTTGAGCAAAACCATAATAAGGACACAACTGCATAAACAGTTCTCTCCTTTATCAGTCACGGCAAGGGATGGCCTTGGCTCTCCAGGGGAACAAAGAAAACACGTCAGAACTTTATCTTATGTGCTGACCACAAAATACGCACAAGACCAATGTCCGAGAAAAACGCCAAAAGTGTGTTCCTGGAGATTATGACGTCTTCCCAGATAAGAGTAGGAAGAGGAAGATCCTTTTATGGTCAGAAGTACAGGAAGGAAGATCCTTTTATGGTTGAGAGTACCAGAGCAGGAACATATGTGATGTCAACCTGCGTACGTAGGCCGACGTGGTTGGGCTCCTAGGGGAGGAGTGAGAGGGTGCCTGGAGGATATATAAACTGCATGAAACCTATCATTTCTTTGGACTTGCTGGGGACTAATAATGCAAGTGCCTTCTGCTATCTGGAGAGCAGAATAAACTCTTTCTTTGAACCAACCTTGGTGTCATTTTGACTTCCTTCCTCCTGTCCTGGAGCAACGCAGACCCAATTGGTGAACTCCAATAAGGCTACATTTCTTGGTGCATTGGCCGGGAATCCGCGTTCTCTGAAGACAAGGACGAAGGACCGGGGCGTCACTGCTCAGTGAACAGCTCGGTCGGCGTCGGTGGCTCCAAGTGCGCACCCTACATTTTCTAGGGTGAGCCCCTCACCCCGTACTTGAATGGAGATGCAGCAGAGATGGAAGAAAGACAGCAGCTGCACGGGAGAAGGGTACCCAGGGGAAAGGTAGGCTCCACAGCTTGTTTTGTGGGAGTCAGGGGTTTGATCAGCCCCGCCCAGTAGGAGCAGTAAAGTGCCGCTGGGTTTAACCAGTAGAGAGCAGAGTGCCGCTGGTTTGCCGGTAGAAGAGCAGTAAGTGCCACCGGTCTTGGGAAGTTTATGGGTAAAGGGGATTGGGGAGGTGCATGGTTTTTTTCTTTATGTGTATGGGGATTCGTATGTATGTGCATTTATTTGTGTGTGGGGACACTCCAGTGAATGTTTTGAGTGGATGAGACGTCGAGGCTCAGAAGCCACTGGTGAAGCAAAGTGTGGTACTTGAGGTGCGTTTCCTAGCGACGCGAGTCCATCTAGGCCACTGACAGGACGCGGAGAAAGGTGACTGAGTGAATAATTACATTAGGTGGTCGGAGTGTCCCAGTAAATTGCAGTAAATTCACCCCCTTGCAGTGTTTTATTTTGGGGACAATTGGAAATGTCAAGCTACAGTTGAAAACCCTTGTGAGCTCCTTTCTGTATTCTGGCAGTGACCAGCATAGGTGCATCCAGTTGGCTTGTATTGTATTGCCAACACGTGGGGTCCGGGAAAAAGAGATATGTGCTCTGCCAACGCGCAAGAGGCGCCAGGAATAGAACCCTGCATGAAGGGGTTCCCAATTCTGCCACATCTACTGTGCTGCATCTTAGGGGGTTGGGAAACAGACCTTAAAACACCTAGAATCTTGCAGAGTACAAGTATAAAAAAAGGGGGGGGGATTATTTGGTCTTTAACATTAAAAGTGACATGAGTTGCACATGAAGTCAAATTTTATATTTTCATGTTAAAGGTGGGAAGGTTTCAATTACTAATACAATCATGTAATCATGTACTGGTTTCAGAATTTGAATGTCATCAATTCACTGTGCTTTGAGCTACCTGGTATCTTAAAATTTTTGTTAAAATTTTGTTTTTTATTGACTCTGTTGCATAGGTACCCTGGGTGATTTAGAAACCACTTGTTAAATGTTGATCAAAAGTAAAAATGTACAAATGTACCCCTGTAGTGTGTGTGTGCTAAACACAGAAAATGGGGCCAAAGAACACTCAGGAAAATTACAAAATTACTAAATATTGCATGGCATGCCAGCCCCCAGAGCAACTCTGCAAGTTAGATTTTATTCTAAATCTCAGCTCAGTTTAAAATAAGGATGAGCACACTATTTGATACCAAAATTGATTTTTGCACTACCTTTCTTCTGATATATTTTTGAAATGCGTATAATTTTTATTTGTAAAAGGGATGAACAATTGTGTCCCAAATGTTATGCAGAAGGTGAAGTAGTGGTCTCGGCGGGAGAAGGTAGAGGGAAGTAGAAAAGTAGGTGAGAGGTAGAGGGTAGAGAAGTGAGAATGTTGGAACAGGAGAAAAGTTGGGTAATGGGCTGTAAAGACGGTTGAGTGTTTATGCTGATGAGTATTAATTAAAGTAACATATTAAGATGGTATTATTGAGAGAGAGTTTACTAAATATAGTAAAAGCTGAATTGCATAAAGGGTGTGTGTGACCAGCGACACATGTTGTCAAAGTCTTGCATGTCCTGTTAAAATGCAATCAGATTCTTGGTTGAGGTTTTCATGAGTAAAACCAGCTTTTAAAGAATTTTGAATTAAGAATTAAGAATATAATATATTATAGAACAGCCCTCTTTTTGGCTGGCAAAATTAACGGCAAGAATAGGGACCTGGAATGTTGTTTGTGTTGTTTTTTTTAGTATGTCCCTCCCATGAAAGATACTCCTTGGACATCTATTAATTGAAAATTGAGATGGCTCTGAGTGTACATGCCAGGAGAGGTCTTAGGCAAAATAAATTTTATTTCCCTGTTCACATTAGGCTGTGGAAAGTGCTCCAAAACAAATATCTTATATGAGAAAGTGAGAAGCTCTTTGTGTTGACTGAACCTCCAAAGTTGTCAAATGCATTAGTGACAGCAGAATCAAGATGTTGATAGACAAATACCTCAGTGCTTATTGATACAATTACCCCCCTCCCACTAGAGGACTAGTGGGTAGATCTGACCCAATATTTGTGTGTTAATAATGTCTACAGCTTCAAAAGCAAACAAAAGCTCTATTAGAGGCTCTTTCCTTCAACTATACAATCTCGCAAGAAGTGCAGAGAAAGTGGAATTGGGTTTTCAAACCAAAATGCTAAGTAAAACAGGATGATGTGAACACTGGCCCAACTGAATGCATGAATGTGTGAATCCATTTAGGAAGAGTGTTGGGGTGAAATAGCAAATGTGTGTATTGGGAAACTGGGACCTTAATTCATAAAGCAAATAACACTAAGCAAGCTTTGTCCTTCAGCAAAATACACTTAAGATACAGTGTACACAAAGCTACAGTGATACACAAAAGCTACAGAGCTTTTCTCTAGTGTAAGATTTGTTTACATCCTCTGTAGCATACGCAAGCAGGACCAAAAATGCAGGAGGAATCAGATGCCACATTTTGAAGTAGGCGAAGGCCCCACTGCCTGTATTCGTTCGTTTGTGGTGTGTGCCTTTCTTTGTGGTTTCAAATATGGAAGTTATCAGGCACTTCTTATCCGGGCTGCTTGTATGCTGTCGTAGCCTTCTACGTGGTGTTCCCTAAAATGTTCCTAGTGCTCTAGGTCAGATATTTAGTTTCACATTATGAAAAGGAACAAGCAGGAACCTTTCCCCTAAATGGTGTCTTGGTACCTGCTCTTTCAACCCCCCTTCCCGATACCCCCCATCTGCTCTATATAGGATTGAATTCAATAGATATGGGGGGGACGGGACTTGGTGTTAAAGAGTGGAATTGCACTCTGTCTCTTTCTGTGTGTGATATACAGATGCAGAAATAAGTTTATATTTAGTCAGCATGAGTTGCTTATTCCTCCTGTTTAACAGGAATACCCTTTCTGACTGTCATCAGATGTTTTCTTATAAGAAAATTCAGCCATACAGCATTTAACCTATTGTTGTGCCATAATTTTAACTGAACCACTGTCCCAAGTCAATTAAGTACATGAATATCAAGGATTAAATTATTTGCAGATAAATAATAATAATAATAGGGGTGTGATAGGAATTTTATGGTCTTGGATATATGGCAACGTTCATAACCACACGTACATAGATCAGCACAGGAAAGCCAACCTGGAACCATTTTGATTCCTAAACTGAGCAAATGTTTCTCTGCATGGTCAAAATGCAAAAGCCTCCCCATTGTCTCTTCCTTCACAAATCCTGTCTTAATCTGTGTTTGAATAAGGGTGTGAGTCTTATCATTACAAAAGACTGCCCAGGCTCCCCAAGAAATCCAATCAAGTAACCTGCCAGACAGGAAATAAACAAAGCGACACGAGAAAACAACATGCAAATGTTCTGTTTTAGATCCGCCTTATCTGAGGGGTGGTCTTAGGTTACACCCCTTCTGTGATGAATGCATAATGTTTCTGGGGGTGGTCTTGATCTACAGGATGGGAATTTCAAAAGTCTTTATAAGCCCTTGCACAGCAATTTTGGGGGTCCTCCTCTCCTGCGTGTGAGGGGAGTACCCTGTTGCAACAGATAAATAAAGATAAAGCTTACTAGCTGCTTTGCTTCTCAATATTCTCTGGTTGGCCTCTGTTATTTTTTCCTACCAATAGGGAACCTATGTAAGGACTCTATATGGGCTCTTGGATACCCCATAAGGGAAAAGGGCATATTTTTATTTACAACAGGGGGAAACTAGGAAGGACTGTCCTACAGTTTATTTAAAAGGTCAATCAACTTCCAAATGCAGCCCAACAGAACCCCCTTTCACAGTGAATATTCTGCAGAAAGAATTTAAAACACAAGCATACAGTGGCGCCTCGCAAGACGAAATTAATTCGTTCCGCAAGTTTTTTCTTCTTGCGAGTTTTTCGTCTTGCGAAGCACGGTTTCCCATAGGAATGCATTGAAAATCAATTAATGCGTTCCTAGGGAGACCGCCTTCAGACCAGGTCCGGGGACAGTCTTTCCCCGGACCTCTTCTGAAGGCTGGTGGGGGGGGGGAGGACTTTTCTCCCCACCGCCAGGCTTCAGAACAGCCTTCTGAAGGCTGGCGGTGAGAAGAAAAGCCCTTCTCCCGCCGCCAGCCTTCAGAAGAGTTCCTGCAGGGCTGCCTAGGCTGCGAATAGCAGCCTGCTGCCCGGTGCGAGGGACGCTCTGAAGCAGAGCGCCCCTCGCGCGGGGCAGACATCTGCAGCTTGGGGAGCCCTGCCGGACTTCCCCACAGGGCTCTCCAAGCTGCAGATAGCAGCCTGCTGCCCCGCTCGAGGGGCGCTCTTAAGCAGAGCGCCCCTCGGGTGGGGCAGACATCTGCAGCTTGGGGAGCCCTGCCGGACTTCCCCACAGGGCTCTCCAAGCTGCGGATAGCAGCCTGCTGCCCCGCACGAGGGGCGCTCTTAAGCAGAGCGCCCCTCGGGCGGGGCAGACATCTGCAGCTTGGGGAGCCCTGACTTCCCCACAGGGCTCTCCAAGCTGCGGATAGCAGCCTGCTGCCCCGCACGAGGGGCGCTCTTAAGCAGAGCGCCCCTCGGGTGGGGCAGACATCTGCAGCTTGGGGAGCCCTGCCGGACTTCCCCACAGGGCTCTCCAAGCTGCGGATAGCAGCCTGCTGCCCCGCACGAGGGGCGCTCTTAAGCAGAGCGCCCCTCGGGCGGGGCAGACATCTGCAGCTTGGGGAGCCCTGACTTCCCCACAGGGCTCTCCAAGCTGCGGATAGCAGCCTGCTGCCCCGCACGAGGGGCGCTCTTAAGCAGAGCGCCCCTTGCGCGCGGCAGACATTCACAGCTTGGGGAGCCCTGCGGGGAACTCTTCTGAAGGCTGGAGGCGGGAGAAGGGCTTTTCTTCCCACCGCCAGCCTTCAGAACAGCCTTCTGAATGTTGGCGGTGGGGAGGAAAAACCCTCCTCCCACCGCAAGCCCCGGGAAGAGAGGAGAAGCTGCGCGCCTTCTCCTCTGTTCCCGGACCTCCCACCGCAAGCCTTCAGGACAGGTCCGGGAACAGAGGGGAAGGCGCGCAGCTTCTCCTCTCTTCCCGGGGCTTGCGGTGGGAGGAGGGTTCCCCGCTGTCCCCGGAGATTTCCCTATGGGCTTTCGTTTTGCGAAGCAAGCCCATAGGGAAATTCGTCTTGCGAAGCCGCTAAAAAATCGGAAAACCCTTTCGTCTTGCGGGTTTTTCGTTTAGCGAGGCACCACTGTATCTTAAGAGGCAAAGGTAGGATAATCACGGTAATATGCTACCTTCCAAGAGGATCTCATTCTTTTGTTATTTAATCTCTGCTAGCAATTTGTGTGTATATGCCACAATCACATTTAGCCCTGGAGGAGAGCCAGCATCTGGTACATGGTTTTTTTATGTGTTTTTAAGCTTTCTGTTTGTGTGAATGATTTCAGATAAGGAGAGGCAGACTCTCAGTCTGGAGATCCAACGCCCTTTGTTCTCTCAGCTGTTTTGGATAATCAGAACTATCTGATCCATCTGCAAACACCTCTTAGTATGGGGGGGGGACCCTTGGGCTCCTTCCTGGGATTATATATGGACTGTGCAGCTTGGGGGCTCTCCCTGGAAGGATTAAGGGTCTCCAGCCTGCCTGGCGGTACCCACTCAGCATTCCTCTCCCGGGGCCCAGGGGACCGCACTGGGCTCTCCGCCCCCCGACCACCAACCGCAAGGTTCTCAATGCTCTCCAACTTTCAAAGAATCAGTACCAATGACCTTCTGGTAAGTAAGCTCTGTTCTCCTAACAAACTTAGCAATTTCCCAGCTGTAATCTCCTTGTTAGCTCCGTACGGTGAAGGTAGCTTTTGAGGAGTTGTCTGGGCAGCGGCGTGGGATGATTGGGTTGCTTTAATCTCTGAACTCTTTCCTGTGGTCCTGTTGTTCTTTGAGCTTTTCAGCCTTCGGCCTTTTGGCTGCTTGGCGGGGGGGTCTGCGAAAAAGCCATTTAGCTGCTGTTTAGAACTGTGGGGAGACTGAGTCGGCGTCATGCCCATTGCCCCCCTCCTCCACCCGCTCCCCTGTCCTTGTTTCTAGCCCATCAGGCACCTCTTGTTCAATTTCGGCAATTGCCCAGTCCGAGAGGTCTGTCAGGCTTAGTTGTTTAGATTTTGTTTTTGATCTGGTTAAGCGACTCAGAGGGCTCTCGCTGCCGCTGCAGCTTTTTTTTCTTAGCCATCAATCCAAAGCAATCCTCCTTTGTCAAACTTAATTAAAATCTGGCATCACACCAGTAGGGAGTCCAGCAATTACTTGTCTAGCAGAATGCAAAACTAAAATAAATAACTTACTCCAGCAGTTGTAAAATCCAATTCAGGAGAAGAGATCGGAGAGCACTGGAATGAGAAACCTTACACGGCGGCCATCTTAACTCCGCCCTCATACATACACTTACTTGCTCAGGCTTTCCCTCCATCTACACTATTACCTTTATCAGAAGATGGCTCTCCACACCATGACTGTACCCAGATAGTCCGACAAGCCAAGAAACCTTGAGAAGATTTAGACCACCTCACCTTAGACAACCCTGAATTAATATTATACACGGACGGAAAGTCCAAAGTAATGAATGGAGAAAGAAAATCCGGATATGCCCTAAGGTGAAGGTCTTCTGGGAAATGATATATAATGAGCTGAAAAAGGTATTTAAGTATACCTTCACAAAGAAACCAGAGGCCTTCCTTCTGGGCATTGTCGGCCAGAAGGTGTTAAAGAAGGATCGAACATTTTTCATGTATGCAACAACGGCAGCAAGGATTCTCATCGCAAAAAACTGGAAAACTCAAGATCTACCCACACTGGAAGAGTGGCAGATGCAGCTGATGGACTATATGCAACTGGCCGAGATGACCGGCAGAATCCGTGATCTGGGAGAAGAGAAGTTGGAGGAAGACTGGGAGAAATTCAAGATGTATCTACAAAAACATTGTAATTTGGTTGAATGTTAAGAAGGATGCTAGATTATAAAAAACTGGTCACCACTAAACTAGATTTAAATTTGATGATAAGTGAGACTAAAGAAAATATAAAATTTTTTGGAAGAAGCGCTAGATTATATGTGAATGAGTGGACATGAGATTGTAAACAAGTTGATAATTTGTTTGGAAAAATTTTTTTTAACGATGTAAATGGGAGCGGGAGACGTGAGGGAGCCCAAAGAAGTGATGAAATTGTTGTGAAAGACATAAGATTGTTTATTATGTGTGCATTTATATTTAAAAACCTTAATAAATATTTATATAAAAAAAAAAAAATCCGGATATGCAGTAGTTTCTGATTTTGAGATACTCAAGGCCAAACCCATAAACCCTCAATACAGACCCCAAGCAGCTGAATTAATAGCTCTCATTAGAGCAGGGGTGCCCAAACGTTTTTCAAAGAGGGCCAGATTTGATGAAGTGAACATGTGTGAGGGCCGACCAAAGTTATTGACCTTTTTTTAGGATTGAAGTTGTTGAGCTTTTAAAAAAGGAAATGGCTGCCTCCCATGAGATCGGACCCCCAGTCGTGCCGGAAATTCAGGACTGATATGAGAGTACCGTATTTTTCACTCTATAAGACGCACCTTTTCCCTCCTAAAAAGTAAGGGGAAATGTGTGTGCGTCTTATGGAGCGAATGCAGGCTGCGAAGCTGTCCCAGAAGCCAGAACAACGAGAGGGATCGCTGCACAGTTTAGCAAAGCTCTGTCTTTAGCGGAGCCCTTAAGCATGGCTCCGTCAATCGCTGGCAGAATCCGACAGTGGGCGTTTACGGAATTTACTCCAGCATAAAAGCTCCTTGACGGAAACGCGTCGTCTGGATTCACGGCGCGACAGTTTCCGGCGAGGAGTGGGTGTACCTATGGGAGGTCCTGAGACTTCTCCGCTGTTATCGCTAGAAGACTCCCTGAGCCATTCCTTCGCCTCCCTCTCTCTCTGATCTCCCATTCTCCCCCTGCTGGTGCCTTCCTCCGCTGCTGAGTCTCTCCTGACTTCTGAGAGCCCCTCCACCTCCTGCCTTTCCGATGGCAGTTCCCTGACACCCACCTACAAGGACTTTGCCTACGGCAATTTTGTTGCCTCTGGGACACTAGAGTAACCAACGACTGGGAAGTGCCAGAATACCTGGAAGGCTGGCTTCACTCTGCAGGGGCTGCACAAAACCCCGAGTGGGACCACACTGGGCCTCAGAGGTGTGGGGCGGGGGGGTCACCAAGGACATGAGACTTCTGAAAATCAATGACCCTCTGCATCCCCTAGGCACTGCACCGAGGCATGTTGGCCCAACCCATTTGTACCCAGAGCAAGATCTTTGCTCCTGGGGCAAGGAGGAAATATCCGACTGTTGAGCAAGGTGGCCAGAGAAGCTCCTTACCCCAACTGCTGGATCTGTGCTTACACACCAAATCACCAGAAGCAAGGCCTGCCCTTGGTAGCAGTGGCTGTGACCTTGGACCAATACTCCACTGGGGACATCACTTCCTGGAACCTGACAGCCCTGAACCTTACCCATCAATACCTGTACTTGACGGAACCCACAAAAGGACCCCTCTGCCACCTCTTCACGGGGGAGGGAACCCCTGTTGGGAAAAGCACCTGTGACATCAACCTTGACATCTTGATCACAGGGCAAGTGACTGCCTCTAACAGCACTCAGTCTAGGACTTACCCAGACCTCACCAGCACATTGAAGGAGGCCGTGGGCCACCCTGCCAAGTGGCAGCCAGATTACCTCAACGCCATGCTTCTCCAAGCCTTTGCTTCCAGAAGGATGGAATCCTTCCTCAATGGTTTGTTCTGGATCTGTGGGCATCAAGTGTATACCTGGATTAGCCCTCACATGTCTGGATCTTTCTTTGTGGGATATATCATCCCAGGACTAAGGATTACCCCACATCTCCCTGCAGGGACATTCTCAAACTCACGGACATCCTGCTGAAATTTATGCAGGAATGTGTGCCAAACCCGCAGGGGTTTGGGAAGGAGGCAGGATTGCAGACGTGAACGCTAGGATCCATTCTAGACCCCCAAAGCAATGCCACAAGCTCCGAATGAGAAGCGGTGAAGCATTCCGAGGCATAAAATTTAACTCCGGACTCTAAAGAAACAAAAGAAAAAATCAGAACAGAAGCAGAAGTATTAAGGAGGTCCGGAAAGTTGCTCCAAACATATGGAAACTAAGGAAATCCTACCTGATGCTGGTGGAGAAAATGGCGCATGAAAAGATCGTTATGAGTGAGCCAGCATACTACAAGATCTACTGAGTGAGTAATAAGGGGGAAAGAGTCTCAGTACCCTAAGGTGGAAAAGGAGGCATAGACAAAAGGTGGATAAAATAAATTTGACTGTGGGACTTAAGACAATGTTTCAAATGCCCAAGAATCTCAGCGTACCCGAGAGAGGTTTGGAACTTTGTATCCGCTGCTCAGTTTTCGGAATATCACTTTGGGCAAGGGTTTACCCTCTCCCTATAATAATAATAATAATAATAATAATAATAATAATAATAATAATAATAATAATAATAATAATAAAATTATTTATACCCCGCCCATCTGGCTGAGTTTCCCCAGCCACTCTGGGCGGCTCCCAATCAAGTGTTAAAAACAGTACAGCGTTAAATATTAAAAACTTCCCTGAACAGGGCTGCCTTAAGATGTCTTTTAAAGATAGGATAGCTGCTTATTTCCTTCACATCTGAAGAGAGGGCGTTCTACAGGGTGGGCACCACTACCGAGAAGGCCCTCTGTCTGGTTCCCTGTAACCTCACTTCTCGCAATGAGGGAACCGCCAGAAGGCCCTTGGCGCTAGATCTCAGTGTCTGGGCTGAACGATGGGGGTGGAGATGCTGCTTCAGGTATACAGGACCGAGGCCGTTTAGGGCTTTAAAGGTCAGCACCAACACTTTGAATCGTGCTCGAAAACGTACCTAGATTTTTTTTGGGGGGGAATAAAGAAAAAAATTTATTTCCCCCCCCCCCCAGGCACGGGGCTGGGGCGGGGGAAGCCCAAGCTTACCCTGACCCCAGCCCCCAGAACAGGTTGCTATCCGCAAGCCTGGGGAGTCCGGCGGGAAGTCGCCGCTGCGCTCTCCGGGTTTCGGGCTGCAGGCTGCTCTCCTCAAGCCTTGGGAGCCCTCCCAAGACTTGTGGAGAGCTGCCCGAAGCCCGGGGTGCGCTCCGCTGCGCTCCCCGGGTTTCGGGCTGCAGGCTGCTGTCTGCAAGCCTTGGGAGCCCGGCTGGAAGTGCGCACCGACCCCTCTGGCTCTCCAGGCTTCAGTGAAAGCCTGCATTCGCCCCATAGGACGCACACACATTTCCCCTTCATTTTTGGAGGGGAAAAAGTGCATCCTATAGGGCGAAAAATACGGTAACTAGAGCATGCACCACTCTGCCGAGACAGTCCGCGGGCAGGTAGGGTCTTAGCCTGCGTACCAGGTGGAGCTGGTATATAATAATAATAATAATAATAATAATAATAATAATAATAATAATTTATTATTTGTACCTCGCCCATCTGGCTGGGTTTCCCCAGCCACTCTGGGCGGCTTCCAACAGAGATGAGAAATACACTAAAATGTCACATATTAAAAACTTCCCTGAACAGGGCTGCCTTCAGATGTCTTCTGAATGTCAGGTAGTTGTTTATCGCTTTGACATCTGATGGGAGGGCATTCTACAGGGCGGGCGCCACTACCGAGAAGGCCCTCTGCCTGGTTCCCTGTAACTTGGCCTCTCGCAGTGAGGGAACCGCCAGAAGGCCCTCGGAGCTGGACCTCAGTGTCCGGGCAGAACGATGGGGGAGGAGACGCTCCTTCAGATATACTGGACCGAGGCCATTTAGGGCTTTAAAGGTCAGCACCAACACTTTGAATTGTGCTCGGAAACGTACTGGGAGCCAATGTAGGTCTTTCAAGACCGGTGTTATATGGTCTCGGCGGCCGCTCCCAGTCACCAGTCTAGCTGCCGCATTCTGGATTAGTTGTAGTTTCCGGGTCACCTTCAAAGGTAGCCCCACGTAGAGCGCATTGCAGTAGTCCAAGCGGGAGATAACCAGAGCATGTACCACTCTGGCGAGACAGTCTGCAGGCAGATAGGGTCTTAGCCTACGTACCAGATGGAGCTGGTAAACAGCTGCCCTGGATACAGATTTGACCTGTGCCTCCATGGACAGCTGTGAGTCCAAAATGACTCCCAGGCTGCGCACCTGGTCCTTCAGGGGCACAGTTACCCCATTCAGGACCAGGGAATCCTCCACACCTGCCCACCTCCTGTCCCCCAAAAACAGTACTTCTGTCTTGTCAGGATTCAACCGCAATTTGTTAGCCGCCATCCATCCTCCAACCGCTTCCAGACACTCACACAGGACCTTCACCGCCTTCACTGGTTCTGATTTAAAAGAGAGGTAGAGCTGGGTATCATCTGCATACTGATGAACACCCAGCCCAAACCCCCTGATGATCTCTCCCAACGGCTTCATATAGATATTAAAAAGCATAATAAACAATTATGTCAAATTAAACTACTTCCCACCTGATTAAATAGTTATCCCACCCCAAGCAGAAATAAAATAATAAAATAATATTATTTAAAAAAACACCATTTAAGGTGCAGCAAATTAAAAGCACTTAAAACATTTAAAACCATTTTTGTCCCTTGCTGCAGGGAGCTGCTCAGGCCTCTAAACTGTAGTGGTGAGTGCAGGCCCCACCCCCTAGGCCCGTTGGAGTTTGCAAGAGAGGGAGCGGTCTTCCCAGCACTCACGAGAGCAGCAGCAGCAGCAATGTCAACCATTGTTGAAAACATTGTAAAGACCGTACTGAAGGTACTGAACCAGTGAATGTGCGACGTCCATCGCCCCCCCCCCCCCGCCACTGCCTCAGTCGGAGGTTGTAAATGGAAACTGAATAAGAGGCTGAAGATTGAGGGAAGAGAGAAGATCTTAGAGGGTGAGGTGCTCAATGTCTTTTTATTTTATTTTTTTAAAAAAGAGGATCTCTTCGGGACTTGGAGGAGACGAACTACCGGGGGGATATATGGGGTTAGATACAGTCAGATTGTAACCTGACAAATTGGTGATTATTATGTATGTTCTTGGGTATTTAATTATGTGTAGCGTTTTCTAAGCGGGGAGATTCAATATAAGGAAACAATCTAGACGATAAGGAGGAAGGAATGTTTAAAAAAGGTACTTAAGAGGAAGTTAAGGAAAGGAGATCAGAGACACCCGCTGGTGGAAGGGGGAATAGCAGCTAAGAGAACAAGTTTATTGAGTTTATTGGCTAACAAGGTAACATACAACCCCTAGTGGGGATATATGAAGCAATATTTTTTTAAAAAACACTAACCTAAAGGAAACATGGAGCGTAAAGGATTAAAAGTAACAACACCAGGAGAGAGAAGGTCATCAAAAGTTGAAATGGAAGGGGAGGGAGATTTTGCAAAAATACTGGCTGAGATAAAAGAGAGTAGGAGAGAAGTAAAGGAAAGTGAAAAGAATATTGGAAATAAGCTAGTGGAAGTAGCAACAGATTTAGGAATTGAAAGTAAAGATCCAAACAGTTGAGGAACAATCGAAGCGAGTATAAAAGAAGTGAGAGAAAATAAAAAAGGAGAGAAATTGAAAGGGCAAATAGAAGTACTCTCCAAAATACAGGAGACTACATTGGACAATTTAGCTTTCCTTGAAATGAACCAAAAAGCACAGAATTTGAAGTTTTGAGGTCTTCCAGAGATGGACGGAGAGAATGTGTGAGAGAGGTTAATTATAGAAATTGCTAAACTGTTAGAAATGAAGGAGGAGGAGATAGATTACATGATAATTAATGCCTTTAGAATAAAAGTCACCTCACCCCAAGCGAGAGCTAAAAAATATCCAGGAGACTGTTTAGCAATACCATTTTGAGAAAAAGCCGAGAAAAACAATTGGTCATAGATGGTAAAACAATTGTGGTGTTTAAGGACATCCCAAATCGTTTTTTTCGCAAGATAAATGTATTTAAGGAATTGACTAAAAACCTAAATACTAACAAAATAAGGTTCTGATGGGAATATCCAGAAGGAGTGTCATTTTATTATAAAGATAAGAAATTTAAAATTAAGACAATACAAGAAATGCAGAAATTTGGGAGGAGATATAAAGAGCTGGGGAAGATAGAGGGAGTGGAACAGGAAAGTGAAGAAGACAAACAAGAACAAGAGGGAAGAGAGGGAGAAAAATAATTTTAAACAGCAAAATAAAAATATATTCAATTAAATAAATTTAAAATGACAATAAAAGCAATATCATGGAATGTAAATGGCACGAACAATAAAGCTAAAAGAAATAAAATTGGACATGTGTTATTAAAAAAAAGTACCATATTTTTCGCTCTATAACACGCACCTGACCATAACACGCACATCGTTTTTAGAGGAGGAAAACAAGGGGAAAAAATTCTGAATGAAACAGTGGATGTATCATTTTTGTGCCTCATGCTGTGGCCACAGACATGTGATCTGATGGTGAGTTTGGGGTAGCCCAATGCAAAGATCCTGAGGATCCATGTGGATCCATGCTTTGTAACCACGTTTTTGCACCATTGCAGCCCCAGGCAACAGTGGGTGTGTGCTTTTTTTTGGTGCAGGCTGTAGCCATGGACATGCTATGTGATCTGATGGTGAATTTGGGGTGACCCAATGCAAAGATCCTGAGGATCCATGTGGATCCATGCTTTGTAACTACGTTTTTGCACCATTGAAGCCCCAGGCAACAGTGGGTGCGTGATTTTTTTGGTGCAGGCTGTAGCCATGGACATGTAATGTGATCTGATGGTGAATTTGGGGTGACCCAATGCAAAGATCCTGAGGATCCATGTGGATCCAAGCTTTGTAACCACGTTTTGAGTGGGGAGGGAAGGAAAAACACAGAAGGGACAAGGAGCAGGAGAGGGGTGTGCAGAGAAGCAGCTGGCTAAAAATGCAGGAGAGGGGTTTAACGGGAGGGAGGAAAGGAAGGCAAAAGTTCCCCCCCCACACACACCCAAGCCATCCCCCCCTCTCTCTCTCTCTCCCACCTGCATGTTTTCCGGCTGCCTGTGAGTCCCTAAAATGCTTCCCTGGATGCAGCAGCACCGGAGCACGAATAGGAATTAGGACGCAATGCTTTCCTTTCCCCTCTGCTTGCCTGGAGGGGAGGGGATTTGCCTGCTCTTTGTTCCGTTTGAGCAAACAGCAACCGAAACAGAAGAGGGTGGGCAGTAAGACCCTGAGGCAGAATGGAGGAAAACAACAGCTTCCTCTCTCACGGAGCTCCCTCCTCCCTGACGCGCGCGATTGGATTTTTGCCTGATTTTTGCCCCTGTGCTCGGGAGGGTTGGCTCCAGGGACCACACATTCGCTCAATAACACGCACAGACATTTCCCCTTACTTTTTAGGAGAAAAAAATCTGTGTGTTATAGAGAGAAAAGTACGGTAGATATAATTTGTTTGCAAGAAACTCACGTAACACAGAGACACAATAGTCTTAAAGAATAAAAGATTGGGAAATGAATTCATCTCCTCAGATGTGCAAAAGAAGAGGAGAATGGTTATATATGTAAAAAATAAGTATAATGCTCAACAAATATTCAAAGACAATGAAGGTAGAATAATAGGAGTACAGATACAAATAGAAGGGGGAAAATAATTATAGTCGGGATATATGCACCAAACGAAAGGAAATCAAATTTCTATAAAAAATTAGAGGAAATATTGATGGAATATATGGATCACAAGATTATATTGATGGGGGATTTCAATGGGGTAAGTTCTACAGAAAAGGATAGACCAACAAGGAAAATGAGTACAAGCCAGGGCAAATTACCAAATTCCTTTTCATCTCTAACAGAGAACAATGAACAAGTAGACATATGGAGGTTGAAAAACCCATTAACAAAACAATTTACATTTTATCCAGAACCAAATCAAAGTTGGAGTCGGATAGACCAAATCTGGATATCGAAAGAATTAACTACAGGAGTGGTGAAAGCAGAAACTTTACCTAAGACGATGTCAGATCACAATGCTACTGCAATAGAATGGAAAGTTAAAGATTTAACACTGCGCAGGTGGAGAATGAATGACAACTTGTTAGATAATATAGAGATTTTAGAAAGAACTAAACAGTTAAACACATGTTGTTGTTTAGTCATGTCCGACTCTTCGTGACCCCATGAACCAGAGCACGCCAGGCACTCCTGTCTTCCACTGCCTCCCACAGTTTGGTCAGACTCATGTTTGTAGCTTTGAGGACACTGTCCAACCATCTCATCCTCTGTCGTCCCCTTCCCCTTGTGCCCTCCATCTTTCCCAGCATCAGGGTCTTTTCCAGGGAGTCTTCTCTTCTCATGAGGTGGCCAAAGTATTGGATCCTCAGCTTCACGATCTGTCCTTCCAGTGAGCACTCAGGGCTGATTTCCTTCAGAATGGATGCGTTTGATCTTCTTGCAGTCCCCTTCATGGATCACTGCCTTGCCGTGGCGAAGGGGCTTGAATAACTCAGAGAAGCTATGAGCTATGCTGTGCAGGGCCACCCAAGATGGACAGGTCATAGTGGAGAGTTTTGACCAAATGTGATCCACCTGGAGCAGGAACCGGCAAGCCACTCCAGTATCCCTGCCAAGAAAACTCCATGAACAAAGGCAACAGGCATATAAAAGTTAAACACATATTTTGAACTAAATTTAAATAAAGGTACTGATATCAATGTAGTGGGGGTTTTTCTTGCAACAGAATTGTATTCTCAAGAGGGAAAAGGAAAGGAACAAAGAGCAAATATTAAACAAAATAAAGGATATAGAAAAACAGATGGTTAAGAAACCAGACGATCCAAAATTAAAACAAGCGTTTAAACTGTTCCAAATGCAATTTTCTATGATCATAAATCAAGAAGTGGAGTGGAAAATTAAACTATTAAAACAACAAAATTTTGAATCAGCAAACAAAACTGGGAAACTGCTGGCTTGGCAATTAAGGAAAAAACAAAGCCAAAATATTATAAATAAAATAAAAGGCAATAACGAAATAATAGATAATTCTAAGGAAATAAGGAAAGTTTTCTACAAATTTTATAAAGAATTACAGTGGTACCTCAGGTTAAGTACTTAATTCGTTCCGGAGGTCCGTACTTAACCTGAAACTGTTCTTAACCTGAAGCACCACTTTAGCTAATGGGGCCTCCTGCTGCCGCCGCGCCGCCGGAGCACAATTTCTGTTCTCATCCTGAAGCAAAGTTCTTAACCCAAGGTAATATTTCTTGGTTAGCGGAGTCTGTAACCTGAAGTGTATATAACCCAAGGTACCACTGTCTATAAAGCACCCAAAGAAAATAAGGACAAGATAATGAGTTAGTTAGGGAAACATAACTTAAAGGCAATACCGCAAGAAAGAACAGTACAACTAGAAAGGCCGATTACAGAGGAAGAGATTATAGAAGCAACTGCACAAGGGAAAAATGGAAAGGCCCCAGGGCCAGATGGTATACCAATAAAATACTATAAGAAACTAAGTCAACAACTAGTTCTCCCACTGAGGGATGTAATGAATAACATAATGAAGAAAGGTCAGATTCCTAAGAAATGGGAAGAGGTGTTTATCACGCTAATACCTAAACAAGGAACAGATCTTACAAATGTAAAATTTTTTAGACGGATCTCATTGTTGAACAACAACTAGGTATAAACTGTTTGCTAATGT
The DNA here is from genome assembly GCF_964252035.2 of Podarcis erhardii. Lineage (NCBI taxonomy): Eukaryota > Metazoa > Chordata > Lepidosauria > Squamata > Lacertidae > Podarcis > Podarcis erhardii. The sequence goes on along the minus strand of NC_138506.1, from coordinate 6,401,159 downwards.
ATTGGCGCAGAGGTTAAAAAAGATTATGGCTTTACAAATTCATTCAGATCAGGCAGGTTTTTTGCCAGGATGCCATCTAAAAGACAATATGCGCAACATTCTGGACATAATTGAATACTTAGAAACCAAGATAAATAAACAATCTGCATTAATTTTCATAGATGCGGAGAAGGCGTTCGATAATGTGTCTTGGTTTTTTATGAAAAAGAATTTAGAAACGATGGGTCTAGGCACAATTTTTTAAAGTAGTATAGAGGCAATTTATAAAGATCAAAATGTGAAACTTATAGTATACAACGGATTGACAGAGAGCTTTCAAATTACAAAGGGCACAAGACAGGGGTGCCCACTGTCACCTCTATTGTTCATATCAGCACTTGAAGTGTTATTACAAAATATAAGAGAGACAGAAGAAATTACAGCAATAAAACAGGGAGTAAAAGAATACAAATTGAAAGCTTTCGCCAATGATATAGTCTTGATACTACAAGAACCACAATCCTCAGCAGTGGAAGTGTTAAAAGTTATTGAAGAATTTGGATGAATGGCAGGACTAAAAATTATAAAAATAAAACAAAAATGATGGTAAAAAATATGAATGAGGAACAATCAGATAAGTTACAAAGTAAAACGGAAATAACGGTGGTAAATAAAATAAAATACTTGGGTGTTTGGCTGTCCCGGAAAATTCAAATCTATTCAAGGATAACTACATAACAAAATGTAAGGAAGTAAAAACAAATTTGGATATATGGAATAGACTGAAATTGTCTTTCTGGGGAGGATAGCTGCTATCAAGATGAGTGTCCTACCCAAGATGCTCTTTTTATTCCAAACTATTCCAAGTATTACCGGATTAGGTCAATTTGGAGAATGGCAAAAAAAATCTCAAGGTTTGTGTGGCAGGGGAAGAAGCCCAGAATAAAATTAAAACTTTTAACGGATAAAAGAGAAAGAGGTAGCTTCTCACTGCCGGACCTCAAAATATATTATGAAGCTGCATGTATAACATGGTTGAAAGAATGGTTTAGACTGGATAATACAGATATATTAGATCTGGAAGGGTTTGGAAACAGATATGGGTGGCATGCATACCTTTGGTATGACAAGGTCAGAGTACATAGTGACTTTTTAAACCATATTATAAAAAGACCATTATATGAAGTATGGATGAGATACAAGGATTGGTTTGAAAGAAAAACACCATGGTGGCTGTCACCCCAGGAAGCCTTCTCAGTGAAAAAATTAAATATGAAGGGAGACTGGTTAATGTAGAGAGATATGCTGTCGGAAGAAAATTATATAATCAAGATTAGGCCATACGAGGAATTAAATTATCAGGTTGGATGGAATACCACCAAATGAATGTTATTTTTTTAAAAGACAAAAAAACCAAGAGGTTTTGAATGTGCAAGAGCAATATTAGAAACTGCAGTACTACAAAATAATATAAAAACATTGTCTAAAACTTATGAGTTTCTACTAGAATGGCACACAAAAGACGAAGAAATTAAGGATGTTATGACCAAATGGGCAATGGATATAGGACATAATATCGAATATGAAAAATGGTCAAAATTATGGAATACAGGGTTAAAATTCACAGCATGTACATCATTAAAAGAAAATCTGTTTAAAATGATGTATAGGTGGTACCTTACTCAAACCAAACTGTCAGGGAACTGCCATCAGCTCAGAGGCAAGAGGTGGAAGGGCAGTTGTGTTATAGGGAACCTCCAAAAATCTTGCGAAGCAGTTCCTCCTCTGGAGAGGCGAAAAGCCCCGCCTCCAGTGGAGAGGAGGTGCAGGGACCAGGGGATGCTAGGGAGAGCCTCAACACCGAGCCTGAGCAAACCGGAGAGGAAAGAAGTACCCCTTTGCCAGCGCCCATTCTGTGCAGTAGGTTTCAACACAGGGAGGGGTGGAGAAGGCTGGGGTCACATGACTGTTATGCTGGGGGAGGTACAAAGACCGACCACTCCCAGATTCTGCTAGCGATTGAGCCAGACATGAACTTACGACGCTCTGCAGTGTAAATAGTTTGCACTAATAATAAAGCCTGTAAAAGACAGGTCGGAGTCTTGCCTGTTTACTCTCAGCCACACCAGCACCTGACACAAACTAACATAAATAATAAAATAAAAAAGGAAGTAAAAATTGTTGGAAATGTGGGATGAAAAAGGCAGTTTTTCCCACATGTGGTTGTGTGCTGGTCCTGGGGGCTACCGAGAGGCGAGGTCCGAGTCCAGTTCGAGGTCGATGGTGCGGGATGGAGGCTGTCCGTCAAAGCTGTAGCTGGGTCCAAGGTAGGGAGTCGGGTGGTACCAGGAACTCTGGCAGAAGAGCAGGACAGGGTGCAGGCAGGAACAGGCTAGCAACAACGTTGCTCCCACAACCTGGGACTGGGGCTGACTGGCTTTTATCTGCCCCGAGGAATAGGGCGGCCCTGGTCCACAGGTGACTCGCCTCTCCTGGCCTGGAGGCGAGCACTCCTTCTGCAGGAACTTAGTTATCTCCGCCTCTCCGCCCTGAGCCTCTGCAACTCAGGAGAGGCTGGAGGGTTACCAGACCCAGAGGCAACCTCCTCTTCCCTTGACGGGGCTGAGAGTGGAGCACCTGCAGGAAATGGACCCTCCATCACCTCAGGGGCCAGAGCAGACTCAGCTGGTGCCTGCACCTGAGGATCCAGCACAGGTGAGGACCCTTCAGGCTCAGGTCCCAGCCCCGGCTCAGCTGGTTCTGGAGGCGGGGACTGCTGTGCAGGCTGGGATTCCTCAGGTTCAGCCTCTGAGTCCGAATCCCAGGCCATCACACCATCCCCCCTCCCAGACCCCCCTCAACCGAGGGACCGGACCAGGCTTGCTGGGGTACTCCGCATGGAAATCACAGAGGCAGGCAGGAGCGTGGACGTTGTCCGTGGGATCCCAGGAACAAACCTCGGGCCCATACCCCTTCCAGTCAATGAGATATTGGAGCTTCCCCCTGCAGTATCTTGATACAACAATGCGCTCCAACTCGTACTCGGGCTCCCCCTGAACCAAAACTGGCTGCGGTCGTGGTTGGTTCGGGTGGAACTCGTCGGGCAGGGCCACCAGTCTCAGTAGGGACCAGTGGAATACCGGGTGAACCTTCAGGGTTGAGGGTAACCGGAGACGGAATGCCACAGGCGAGACCTGATCCACAATAGGAAACGGGCCGGTGAAGCGGGCATCCAGCTTCCGCGAAGGCCGAGAGGGGTGAAGGTGGCAAATGGAGAGCCATACCAGGTCGCCGACGTGGAGTTCCGGCCCCACCTGGCGGTGGTGGTCAGCCTGGGCCTTGTATGCATCCTTGGCCTGGCGCAGTTGCTCCATCAATAGTTGTTGCTGAGACTGGAGCTCCTGGAGCCAATCTGCCACTGAAGGGACCGCGGATGCCGGCAACACATCCGAGAACAACCGTGGATGGTAACCGTAAGTGGCCTGGAACGGGGTCCACTGGGTGGAGGCGTTCACCGCGTTGTTGTAAGCGAACTCTGCCAATGCTAGGTGGTCGACCCAGTCGTCCTGCTGGAAGCTGCAGTAACACTGGAGGTACAGCTCCAGCACCGCATTCGCTCGTTCCGTCTGGCCATCGGTCTGCGGGTGGTAGGCTGAAGATAGACAGACCTCTGTCCCGAGGGCCTGGTGCAACGCTCGCCAGAAGCAGGATGTGAACTGGACGCCCCGGTCGGAAACCACACACTCGGGAAGGCCATGCAGGTGGAAGATGTGCTGAAGATAGAGCTGAGCAGTTTCCTTAGCCATGGGTACAGATGGGCAGGGAGCACAGTGCACCATCTTAGTGAAATGGTCTGTGAAAACCAGGAGGCAGGTACAGTGACAAGACGGGGGTAAGTCCACCACAAAGTCCAGCGAGACCATGTGCCAAGGACGTGGTGGGACTGGCAATGGCTGGAGTAGGCCGGGGGGTCGCCCGGTAGGGCCCTTGGCCTGCCGGCAGACGTAGCAACCAGCAACATAGCAAGCCACGTCAGACTTCAGGCGGGGCCACCAAAACCCCCGGCTTACCAGATGGGTGGTACGATACCGCCCGAAGTGTCCTGCTGCTGGGGCATCGTGGGACATCCGGAGAACCTCAGCCCTCAGTGGTCCTGGCGAGATGTATAGACAACCGTGGTGCAGCAGTAGGCCCTGGTGCAAGACCAGCCCCGGATACTGAGGGCATGACCCTTCGGCCAGTTCCCGGAGTTGTTCTCGAGCCCAAGCGTTGACCCGTTGCTGTTCCTGCACCCGAGCCCGCACGCGGCCGGTGGTAAGATAGTTATTGGTACTGCTTGCTGCGACGTCTTCAGGTTTCCGGGACAGGGCATCCGCCTTCTGGTTTTGGGAGCTAGGGATGTAGCGGATCCGGAACTGGAACCGGGAGAAGAACAGCGCCCACTGGATCTGCCTTTGGTTCAACTTGTGGGTGGTCTGAAGGTACTCCAGGTTCCGGTGGTCGGTTCTCACTTCCACCGGGTGTTGGGCCCTCTCAAGATGATGGCGCCAGACCTCAAAGGCCACCTTGATGGCCAGTAGTTCCCGCCCCCACACGGTATAGTTACACTCCGCTGGAAGGAGCTGGCGGGAATAGTAGGTGCAGGGTAACAGTGGCGCATCAGGTCCGTGCTGCTGGGACAAGACAGCACCGAGAGTCGACCCATGAAGGGTCGAAAGGGATCAGGATGCTGTAAAATCGGTGCCCTCTGGAAACAGGCTTTCAACCCCTGAAATGCCTCCTCTGCCTCCTTGTCCCAGGAAAATGGCGTCTTGGGGCGCAGCAGTTGGGTCAACAGGGTGGTGCGATGAGCATAGTCTGCAATGAAGGTCCGGTAATAGTTGGCGAACCCCAGGAACCGCTGTAGGTCCTTGCAGTTCCGGGGTGCCGCCCACTCCTGAACCGCAGCCACTTTCCCAGGATCCATCTGCAGCACATCTGGAGAGAGTCGGTGACTGAGGAAGTCTACTGACCGTTGATGGAACTCGCACTTGCTGAGCTTCGCATACAGGTGGTGCTCCCGCAAGCGCTGCAGCACGGTCCGGACATGACCCTCGTGGCGAGCTGGCTCGCGGGAGAAAATCAGAATGTCATCTAGGTACACCACCACGTACTTGTCTAGCAAGTCCTGGAACACGTGGTTGATGTACCGTTGGAACACAGCGGGCGCGTTGCACAATCCGAAGGGCATAACCAGGTATTCGAACTGCCCATACCGGGTCCCGAATGCTGTCTTCCACTCATCCCCGGCTCAGATCTGAATCAAATTTTAGGCCCCCTGGAGGTCTAGCTTGGTGAACACCTGCGCCCCTTGCACCCGCTCCAGCAACTCCGAGATAAGGGGCAAGGGGTACTGGTCTGGGATGGTAATCATATTCAGGGCCCGGTAATCATGGCAAGGGCGAAGCTCCCCACACTTCTTCTTAACAAAGAGCACTGGCGCAGCGGTGGGCGAGGTAGAGGGCCGAATGAAACCACACTCCAGGTTCTTGCAAAGGAAGTCCTGCAAAGCTTCGCGTTCTGGCTCTGTAAGAGAGTATAAGCGACTCACCGGCAGGGGCGCTCCGGGCTGGAGGTCTATGCCGCAGTCAAAAGACCGATGCGGTGGCAGCTGGTCTGCCCCCCGTTCCTCGAACATGTCGTGGTAGTCCCGGTACTCAGCGGGGAGCGTTGATGCAGCCTCCTCAGTGGGCGCGGCTGCTAGCATCTCGGACCGAGCATGGGAACATGGGTCTGGGAAGCGCACAGTCTGATTGACCCAGTCAATCTGAACATTGTGAGTCTCCAGCCAGTCCATCCTGAGCACCAGGGAAAACCGGGGCATGGTAGCAATGTCCAAAGTTTGCACCTCCCGGTGCTGCTGGTTACACAGAACCAAGGGCTGGGTCTCCTGAGTAACGGCGCCCGAGCGCAATTGCCTCCACCTGTACCAGTTCTGGTTTATCCTGGAGTGGCACCTGATGATGGGTGGCAAAGGCAGAGTCCATATAGGAGCAGGTTGCCCCTGAATCCACCAGAGCATGGGTGAGGATCCAGGGCCCGCCAGGGGGGTATAGACGCACTGGGACCATGAGGTGTTGCATTTCCACCGGTGAGGGCCCATCATACATTGCTTGGGACCCCAGGTAGCCTGGGCCATCGGCTAATGGGGTTGGCGGTTTTCCCTGCAGCTGGCGGTTTTCAGGACACGATCGGGCGTAGTGTCCACTCCCTTCGCAGTAGAGACATAGGTTCCCCTCCCGGCGCCACGTCTTCTACAAGGGGGAGAGACGAGGCCGTGCTGCCCCGAGCTGCGTTGGCTCCTCCTGCGACTCGACTGTGGCCGTGGACCTGCTGGAAGAGACTGGAGCTGAGAGCTGGGAGTGCTGGCGGTCCGGGGCCTGGCGACGGTCCTCCAATCGATCGTCGATCTGCAGGCTCCGTTGAATGAAGGCGTCCAGCGTGGCGGGGCGATCCATCGAGGCCAGCTGGTCCAGTATCTTGTCCGAAAGCCCCTCGAGATACTGATCCCGAAGTGCAGAGTCATTCCAGGACAAGTCCTGTGCCAACAGCCGAAATTCCGTGGCGTAGGAGGCCACTGTGGACTTGTCCTGTTTCAACCACCGAATCACCTGATTGGCTTGACTCCCCTTCTGAGGGTTGCCGAACGCGGTCTCCAGATGGTTGCAAAACCCCATATAGTCTGTCAGCAAGGGAGAGTCTTGCCGGAGCAGCAGCAATGCCCACTTGGCTGCCTGGTCCTTCAGCAAGCTGATCAAGAAGTGCACGTTGGTGCGATCGTCAGGAAAATTCTGGGCTCGCCCCTGAATATACAGCTTGGCCTGGGCGAGAAACATGGGAAAGCTGGCCAGGGTCCCATTGAATTTCTCTGGCAGGGCCACTGGGTACTTGCCATAAACTGGGGCGTCTGCACCAGGAGCCGGTAAGGCATCCAAACGCTGCTGAAGCGCCATAACTGCATCGCTTAGCTGCTGAATGGTGTGGGTCAAGGCCTGGTTTTCCTGGGCCAATGCCACTAGCAGAGCCGCCTGGTCGGCCATGGCTTCTGGTTCTTCCCGAATGCATCCCAACGAAGGGGGAGTGTGGGTGTGGCGGGAGCAAACTGTGCTGGTCCTGGGGGCTACTGAGAGGCAAGGTCCGAGTCCAGTCCGAGGTCAATGGTGCGGTATAGAGGTTGTCCGTCAAAGCTGTAGCTGGGTCCAAGGCAGGGAGTCGGGTGGGGTCAGGAACTCTGGCAGAAGAACAGGACAGGGTGCAGGCAGAAACAGGCTAGCAACAACGTTGCTCCCGCAACCTGGGACTGGGGCTGACTGGCTTTTATCTGCCCCGAGGCATAGGGCGGCCCCGGTCCACAGGTGACTCGCCTCTCCTGGCCTGGAGGCGAGCAGTCCTCCTGCAGGAACTTAGTTCTCTCTGCCTCTCTGCCCTGAGTCTCTGCAGCTCAGAAGAAGCTGGAGGGTTACCGGACCCAGAAACAACCTCCTCTTCCCCTGACGGGGCTGAGAGTGGAGCCCCTGCAGGCAATGGGCTCCGAGCTTTTGCATTGGGGCACCCCTAACTCACGTTCAAATCACACATCATGTCCATGGGCACAGCCTGAACACACAAAAAACACGGACCCACGGCTTCCTGGCAACAACGTATGCCAAAATCATGGTTCCAAAACATGGATCCTCAGGGTTTTTGAATTGGACCACCCCTAACTGTTGGGATACTGCCAGGGAGACAAAGTCCATCATGCCCCCACGCCGATGCCGGACGATCCATTGATCTCCCGTAGATACAGTATGTGGAGTTTGGAACAGAGAGGGTTAAAACTCCGTGGTGTCCTGCATCTGGGAGGAGCCCGAAGCAGGGCCGGACGTCACAGGCTTTGTCTGTGAGAGTTACTTTCAGTTCTCACTGAGAGACACAGCTCCGAGGCTGCAAGCTGTGTCTGTGTGCTTTTGGAAGCACAGAGAGATGCCGGAATGGCGGAGGCTTCCGACGGGAAAAAGACTGATTTATGGCTTGTAAATAAACGCTTTTAGAGATAAGAACCAATCTGTCTTTGGACTTAATTTATCCCTTTCTCACATGGACTCAGGACCGCTGCATTTACTCTGCTATCCTGCTAGGTCAGCGCTTCCAAGCAGAGCTGCCCAGAGGAAGCGTGGCTGGATGGAGGATTTATATTCAATATACGCATAGGTTATGGACGTTACGTGTTTCCTGACAAGTGTGAGAAGGGAGGAAGGCTGCCAGCGTTGCTGTAATCTCCTGCCAGGAAGGGCAGTGGGAGATGCTGGAGAGCGGAGCCAAGAGCCAAGAGAGACGGCTGCTTCGGACGTCCAGCTTGCTGGCAGACGTGTGAGTACACTTTAAGCCCCGGGGGGAGGAGATGGCTGCTGCTCAGGCACAGCAGAGTCAAGAGAGCTACCCCGGTGAAAGACTGAATGGGGCCAACTGGGAGGCCTGGTCAAGAGGAGCCAGGGGCTGGTTTGTGGCCACAGGGCTTTGGAGTCCAGTCCAGAAGGAGCCGGCCCCACCCACACAAGCTACTGCTCTGCTGAGGGAGAGAGAGCAGAGGCAGCTTTGCATGCTGCAAGCAGCTGTGGACGCTATGCTGTTGCCTCATCTGGAGGGCGTTAAATCGGCTCAAGCCGCCTGGCAGGCGCTGAGGAGTGTGTGTGAAAGCTCAGCAGGAGCCAGGCCAGAGGGGGCTGGAGGAAGCCCAGGAGAGGCTGAAGGATGCCCAGAAAGTCCAGAAAAGGCTGGGACTGTGTTGGGAAGCTGTTGCGATGCTTCAACACGTCTTTGTGATGGATTGTGTGCTGGAGAAATGCTGAGAGCTGGAAAGAGGAAGGCAGTGGCAAGCTGGGCACCCAAGAGTGGGGGTGCGGGCCATGCCAAGAGCTCTGAGAAAGCGAAAGTCTCCGAAAGTTGTTTGTGCTTTGCTGCGACGTCCAACAGCGCTGGGAAGCATCCGCTTGAGGCCCAGGCTGCCAAGGACACCAGCTGGAGTGGAATGTCAACAAAGCAGTTTCCCAAGGCCGGTTCTCAGCAGCGACGTGAGAAAGCGGCAGGCCAGGAGAAAAACAAAGACAAGGCGTCTTATCACCTCACAGCTGCGACGGTGTCTCTGGGGAAAGGCAAAAGCCTTGGTCGGGGGGGAGGCTGTGTCCATGGCAACCAGGACGGACATTGACACTTGCAGAGGCCCCGGTGGGGGTGCGAGCGTTGCCATGGCAGCTTTGGAAAACAGCCAGAGACACTCTGTATCTCTAATAATAGACACTGGAGCCACCCACACTCTTGTAAATTCTCGAGAGTTCCTGAGGGACTGCAAGACAGTAAAAACTAAACGTCATATCGCGTTAGCGGGTGGGTCGCAGAGACCACTGACTGAATCTGGGTTTTTATTCTGTTCCTTTTTGGATTGTTGGGTGCAAGCTTATGTTGTCCCAGAGCTTGCGCACTCTCTTTTAAGTGTAACAGCCTTAAATGATGCTGGGTTCGATGTTCGTTTCTCTAACACTTGTTGTTCCTTTTACAGGGATGGAAAGAAGGTCTACAGCGTTGAGAGAACAGACAGGCTCTTTCTGGTGCAGATGCCTGTTGAAAATGGGGCTGGTGGAAAAATGGGACTAGTGGAAAGTGGGACTGGTGGAAAAATGGGGCTGGTGGAAAATGGGGCTAGTGGAGAGTCCATTGAAGATGCCCATGTGCAGTGTGCAAATGTCCCACCACACAATGATTGTATTCACTTGTGGCACCGAAAATTTGGGCACGCTGGGTGGTCACTTGTGTGGAAAGCTTCAGAAAACACCATTGGTTGTAGGTTCAAGGCTTGTGGCAAATACCTAGATTATAATAATAATAATATTTATTTACGGCTATTAGCCCATAAAATATGTACAAACATAAAATCACAGAAGCATAAAAACCAATACATCTAACAACAGAAGGGGAACACCACGATGCAAGGGTGGGTCATTGAGCAGTGACAGTAACAGCTTGGGGCCCGGAAAGATCCAAGGGACGGTTCACAGAAAAAGGAGAACTGGAGACGAGATCCGTCATGCACTCTCATCATGACTGTCCGATTAGTTTTTGTTGTTGTTGTTGTTGTTTTTTGGTGGTTTTTGTGTGTGAGATAACCGCATTCAGGAATCTCGCCACCTGCAGAGTTACAGAAGGATCTGTATCCTGCAAGAGCAGTGCGGCATGTGACTCAACAGGCCTGCCAACCAAGCGCAGTAAAGCAGGACCCAGGAATTTAGTCCTAGCTATGCTATGTAAGGGACAGTTGAACATTATATGAGGAAGAGATTCAACTGTTTTCCCGTCACACTCGCATAGCGGAGACACCAAACCCTTGGAAAATCTGTAGCTCAACAGGTTCGATGGAAAAACATTGAACCTTGCACGAATAAATGCAAGTCGGTGTGGTGCAGATGAAAGAGATGACATGTATGATGGAAGGCCAAGTGGTGGGGTTATTCCGTGATACCTGGGGGAGCAGACACCCCCACCCCTGGAGAGGTTGTGTTGATTTTCAATGTCTGCTAATCTTTGCTCGATAAGGCTTTTGGCTGAGCGTAGGTTCATCTTTAAGGAGTCCGCTGGGGAAATTCCGATGCTCAAAAGTTTGGCATGGATTTTTCCTACCCACGGGTTAACAAAGTCGTCCCGCCAGAGGCACTGAAAGAGGTAATGGTCGGGAAGCCTATGCCAGCTGGACAGCCAATAGCCAAAGACTCGCTTCCAGATGACCGTCTCCAATGATGCAATCCTTAACTCCAGATGTATGGCTGCATTGCTCACACACATGGGGAGTTTCAGGAGGCGACGGAGAAACTGATTCTGCAATGTCCCCAGCGATGTTAAATTGGACCCTGGGGCCCAGAGCGGGGCAGCATAACAGAGGGTGGAAACCACTTTTGCGTGGTACACCTTCAATGCAGAAGGGATGTGGGAGGCTCCGTCGGCCGCAAAAAATTGGAGTAGAGTGTAAAGTATTGTTTTCCCTTTGTTCAGTAAATACTGTATCTGTGGCTTCCAGCTTAGGTTATAGTGAAAAAAGACTCCCCGGTATTTAAATTTGAAAACCTGTTCTAATTGGACTCCATCTAACTTCCAGCTGTAAGTTTTCCGAGACCTGGTAAAGACCAGTACTTTTGATTTTCCATGATTAATTGTCAGGTGGTTGAGTTTGCAGTAAGCCGCAAAAATCTTTAGAGCTCTGCATAAACCGACTCTAGAGTAGGAAAGGATCGCTGCATCGTCAGCATATAAGAGCAGAGGGCAGCGAAAATCAGCTAGGCGGGGGGCATGAATGTTGGCTTGAGACTCACTCAGAAAGAGCTTCATGTCGCTAATAAACAAGTTGAAGAGGAGTGGGGCCAAAATGCAGCCTTGGCGCACTCCTCTATTTATTGGGACCTCATTGGATAGGTTTCCCGCCGGTGTAAGTCTCACTCTAGCCGACGACCCGTGGTGTAATTGGGTTATAAGCCATAACAGCCTTCTATCTATGCCCCATCTCTCTAATTTCTTCCATAGACAGTTTCTTGGGATACTGTCGAAGGCGGCCTTTAAGTCTATGAAAGCAACACATAGGCGCCCCCAACTCGGGGCAGAATATTTTCTGGCAAGATTATACATAATTACCATATGGTCAGTGGTCGAATAATTGTTCCTAAAGCCCGCTTGCTCATGGCCAATCAAGTTTGAGTCGTATGCCCAATGGGACAGCTTAGACAGCAAAAATTTTGCATAGATTTTCCCGATGATAGACAAAAGGCTGATGTTCCGATAATTCTCTGGGTCAGCAGGGGGACCCTTTTTATGGACTGGTACGATCACGGCCTCCTTCCATGACCTAGGGATAAGCCCCGTAGAATTAATTGCATCAAAGACTTTGGCCAGAATTTCAGCCCACCACCTCGGTTGCGCAACAATAGCCTCAGCAGGGACTAGATCCGGCCCAGGGGCTTTGCCCGTTTTCAGATCTAGTATCAAGTCCATTATCAGTTCTGGGTCGGTAGAGGGCCACAAAGGTAGATGGTCGGCTCGGAATTCCGTGAGTGAGTTGGATTCCTCCGCCAAAGAGAAATATTTACTCAAGAATTGTTCCCATGTGGGCGCAGGGATAATCGCCAGTGGGTACTTCCTTCCTCTTTTGTTTATCAGAGCCCAAAATTCCTGTGGTCTGCGGGATCTAGAGGCCGCAATCAAGGCTCGCCAACGCTTTTGGTACCACTCGCGTTTGGCCAGCTTTAAAATCTGTTTGTATGCTCTTTTGGCTTGTAAATAGGAGGGTGGTAGAGCCTGGGCATTAGAGTTTTTGTATTCATTATAGATAGAATGAAGAAGGGATCTTGCTTGTTTGCAAGAGGTGTTAAACCAAGGGGCCCCAGTATTGCAATGCGCCACTTTTGCCTTTTGAGGAGGTGATGTAAAAAAAGTGGTAAGGTTTGTTATAAGAAGGTTAAAAAGTTTCAAAACCAAATTGAAATCCTGTAAATCAGTAGTTATTTGAGGTAGATAGGCAATGATTTCCCTATGAAAAAATTCCTGGTATTTTTGGGCCACAGCCTCCGACCATTTGATCCCTCTTATTTTGGTCGATGATGAGGTTTCCAGAAGGACTGAGTGTTTATAGTCCTTCTGGCACCGGAACAATGACAAAGTGGTCACTATTGGAAGGTGATCACTGAAATGTTGGTTTTCAACTTGGAAGGAAAGTACATTAACGGCCAAATTTGCAGAGATCAAGAAGTAATCGATAACACTGTTAGATGCTAGTCCCAGGTGAGTAAACTCCCCCGGTATGTCGGGGGGGAAGGTGCCGTTCAAGAAGACTAGATTCAGGCGAATGGCCATTTGGTAAAGAGTCACTCCTGCTTTGTTTACTCTGTTGTCCTTTGAAGTTCTAATTCTGGCATGTTCCAAGTCAAAGTTGTCCAAGCATGGGGGAGTCCACCATTTGGACTTGGTTAGTAGGTCCCAATTTGTGGCAATACGAGCATTAAAGTCTCCCCCAATTAAGGAGTACGAGTTAGGGCATTTGGTATGACATGACAATAGGTGATTTTCAAATGATTCCCATCTCCAATCATGATCAGGTGCAGAGCCTTCAGGGGGGAGATAGACATTAGTAATTAATAATGAGGACTTCCCTTCTGCGATCAGTCCAGAGAGAGCAAAAGGCGGGGAAGCCCGTACCAGAGTGAATTTGGTGTGAAGTTGGAGTGAGATCCCAATCAAAAGACCCCCTTTGGGGCGACCACCTTTCAAGGAAGGGGAGGCCGGAAGTGTTAGAAGATCGAAGCCGTCTATGGTAATCTCTTCCTCATCCCATGTTTCTTGGAATAGGATGATATTAAATGAATTTATGTATTTCCTGAATTCGGGATCTGATTTTTTGGTTCTCCAACCAGCAATGTTCCAGCTAAGTATTGATAATGTCAGATCCTTGTGCTGTCCCGGTAATTGTCACTTTGAGTTGTTTAATAGGTTCTTGGAGGTAGAAGGAGGACCCATAAAGAAATCAGTAATTTTAGTTTGTGCGGATAAGGTCTTCTTCTGTGTTGATCGAATCCATGATTTGGTAACATTAACAGGCAGGGAGGGCTTTGCCGGGGAGGAAGAATTAGGCAAAGTTAGTGAGGTCGGATGCTGTTCATTGAGGTGAGTAGTAGTAGGTCGTTGATGGGCTATACTAGTAGATCCGTCAGAGTTGTCAGTCTTAACCAGGGTAGCGCTAAGAGGTGTTCCAGCCATCACTTGTAGTTGCTGCGCAGATGGAGGAGAATTATCACGCAGATGTATAGAAGGACGTGAACGTGGGGATGGTGCATGCATAATCATTTCCTGGTGATCTTCAGACAGGGTAGATTCTAGCTCTGGCATTGAAGCAAAGGATTCATCAACTTCCATATTTTGATTGGACATAAGGTCTGAGACGGGAGTGCTGAGTTTATCGACTTCCTCCACGGTAGAATGGTGCTGTTGGTCAACAGGTGACTGCTGATTCAGATCAGTAGGGGGTAACAAAGTAGCAGGTTGAAAGCTTGTCAAGGCATTTGATGGAGACGCCTTGTGGGACGTGGAGCGCCTGCTCTCCTCTCTCGTCGGCATAGAGGGGTCCCCTTGCGATAGGAGTCTTTGTTTGAGTAGATCCAATCTGTCGAGAATAGCCTGCTGTTCTTCTGAAGGGAGTTTTCCATAAGAGGAGATAAGATTTCTCTCTTCAGGGATATTCCAATCTCCGCTTGCAATTGGATCATTCCTCAGCGTAACTAGATGGACACTTGGGATCGCAGGTGGAACAGGGGGTAGCCGGCTAGGTGTTTTTTCCTTTATAATAGGGACAGAAGGAGGTAACGAGCATTCATTGCCGGTTAAGATGTTGGCAAAAAGAGGTTTGACACTCGTGTCCTTAAAGACTCTTGTTGTTACAATCTCCCAGGCTGCCAGCCGGTCTTTTTGTCTTGCAAGAAGATGTGGGATCCTTGCAGACTGGAAGGAGAGCATAAATTTCCTTGGCCAGGGCGTGGCATTTAGGGGTACTACAGATATAAGATCTATCTGGAAAAAAGGGATATTTAGCAAATCACGTAGGTACCCTTTAGCCATCCTCAGGTTATTCCACCTAAGTCTGGGGGCGTCACGGGAAAAAATGGATAGACATATTTTATTAGGTTGAAAGATCAAGGATTGCTTGTTCCTTTGGGGCAGTGGCAGCCTGCTTCTAGAACCCTTAAGGTGAGATTTCTGGTCATGTTGTCTCTTTAAGGCACTTACAAGCTGCACAGGAGATTGATGCAAATTAGATAGCTCAGTTGAGGAAGATGGATGAGTCAGAAGGGCTTGTGAAAGTTTATTCAAAGATAAGGAAATCCCTTCCAATTTCTTGAAAATGAAGCTTAAAGTCCTGATTACTAGTTGTATTTGATCAGGTACTGATTCATGGGCAGTTTGCCCTGATGCGTCCTGTTTTAGTGACGGCGAAGGTGTAATTAAGGTGTCAGGGAGGAGGGCTTCCCTATGGCTTCCATCCCCCCCCTGGATCAACTGGCTTTTCCAGCTCCCCTTGATCATACAGAGGCCAAAAGCGGTTGTATGTTTCGACAGCAGAAACAATTACTTGCTCTGTTTGGCTGTTATTGTTAGTAGGTGGTGAGGGAGATTCAAGCTTTGACTGCTTTACTCTTGGAGGTGAACAACCATTCTCAGCAGATCTTGGTCGCTTGCCATGACCCATTTGTCACTGTCTCACTGACTATGGAGGTTAAAAGTAGAGATAAACGGAGATAAAAAGAGAACTTATCTTTTGTGGACACAACTCCTCTGCTACTCCTCCTCCACTGCTCAGCATAACCCAGTCTTCAAGGCGGCGTTTCTAATCAGCAGCAGGCTTTCTCAGCAGAAGGTTTGAGTATCCTTGTTAATACGTATATTGGCCACGACTGGCCAACAGTAGAGATAAAACGGTTAAAACTTCTAACGGAGGTAAAATAATTAAAAGTCTAATAAAAACAGCTATAAAAACGGCTATAAAAGGCTGTAAAAGGCTATAAAAGGTTTGTAATCCAGGAGGGTTCACGGAGGAGAAGTTGTTACAGCCACCATCTTGGTAGGTGCAAATGTTCTGTCAAATACCTAGATTGTCAAACCTGTAAGCAGTCGAAAGTCACAACTTGCCCATATCCCAGATCAGAGAGGAGAACCAGCAAGCCCTTTGAACTTGTCCATGCAGATTTGTCAGGACCCATGCCAAAACCTTCTTTAGCTGGGTCTAAGTGGGTTCTGGTTCTGACTGACGATTTTTCGAGGTTTTGTTGGGCTTTTACGCTTAAATGCAAGTCAGAAGCGGCTACACTGATCAGGGATTGGATCACAGCGATAGAGCTGCAGTTCTCTACCAGGGTGATTTCCTTTCAATCTGATCGCGGGGGGGGGGGGGTTCACAGGTTCTGCGCTGCAATCGTTTTTCAGGCAGAAGGGTATCAATCATCGATTGACTGCCCCCTACAGTCCGCAACAGAATGGAGTTGCAGAGAGAAAGTTTCGCACACTACAGGAATCTGCGAATGCTATGCTGGCAGACTCAGGTTTAACACAGCGCTTTTGGGCTGAGAGTTATAAGACAGCATGTTTTGTGCAAAATCGAGTGTACAATTCCAGTGTAGGCAACGCACCTTTTTTCTTGTTGCATCAGAGAAAACCGAAGGTGGGGTTTCTCCATGTTTTTGGTTCTGAGGCTTGGGTTCTCATTCCAAAGGCCATGCGCAGAAAGGGTGAGCCGAGGTCTAGGAAGATGATCTTTGTAGGCTATGAGCCGGGTTCAAAGGCGTGGCGTTTCGCATACCCTACTGGCAACCAGTCTAAGCTGCTTATTAGCGGCAGTGCTGAGTTTTGCGAGCAGAGTGGGTGGAAACGTCTTCACGGGAACCCAGATGTTCTATCAGACTCAGATGAGGAAGAGGAAGGTGAGGCTGAACCTGTTGCTGATGTGCACGGTCCACAGCCACAGGGTCCAGCGCCAGTTTCTCCAAAAGGGAGTCCCAGGACCCCTCCACAGGTCACTGTCAAGTCTGAGCTAAGGAGTGCACCATCCTCACCAGCAGAACCAGCTGTACGCCCGAAACGGCGCAGCAGGTCAGAGGGGGATGTGTCTGACACAGAAGATAGTAGGGTTGATCCAGGTGAATCTGGCGCAGTTCCAGAATTCACGCTGAGGAGGTCAGCAAGATCAACCAAGGGAAAGCCACGTGAAAGGTATGAAGCCACTAGTGTCTGGGTTGGTGTGGCTAGATGTGAGCCTGAATCCTTTGAGGATGTTCAGAAGTTGCCTCAGGAAGAAGCTAGCAAATGGCGTGAGGCGATGCAGAAGGAGATGAACTCAATGGAGTCTCTAGGTGTGTTCTCTCTCATGAAGTTGCCGATGGGCGAAAAAGCTGTGAGCTGCAGATGGATTTACCGCTTGAAACCCACAGAAGCAGGAGAACCACAGTATAAAGCGAGATTAGTGGCCCGAGGATTCACACAGAAAAAGGGTGTCCACTTCACAGAGGTATATTCGCCAACCTCGAGAGCGGAGACTCTGAGAACGCTTTTGGCGATAGCAGCACAGAGAGGTTGGAAGGTGAACCATTTTGATGTAGATGTCGCCTACCTGAACTCAGATCTCAAGGAGGAGTTGTACATGCTTCCTCCTCCAGGGTTTGAAGTCAGTGAGCCAGGCGTCGTGTGGCGGTTGCACAAATCCATCTATGGATTACGTCAATCTGCCAGGAATTGGAATATGTGCCTACATGAAGCCTTAGAAGAGCTAGGTTTTAAGAGATTCCTTGCAGACAGTTGCCTTTACATTAGAGGTTCAGGCATAAAACAGCAAGTGGCACAGGTGTTTGTTGATGATATCTTAGTGATGGCACAGACAGGTAAACAGGTGGAAGAGTTTGCTGAAGAGCTTGGAAAGCGGTTCAAGCTGAAGCAGCTTGGAGATGTCAAATCCTATTTAGGCGTGCAGATCACAAAAGCAAGTGATGGAAGCTTCTTGCTTTGCCAGAAAGGTAAGATTGAACAGTTGCTTGAGAAGTTCAGGATGTCTGAGTGTGCAGGTGCCAGATCACCCATGGAGGCTGGTTTTGTAAAGGAGTGTCAGCAAGTAGAACGTATGGTGTTCGAAAATACTGAACTCTTTCAGTCAGCTCTGGGTAGTCTGTTATATCTGTCACAGTGGAGCAGACCAGATATAGCGTTTGCTGTCAATCTGCTCAGTAGAGAGGCCTCAAGTCCTAGTGTGCAGGCCTGGAATGGTATAAAGCGGGTGCTGCGTTACCTGCAAGATACCAAAGACTTTTGTCTTAGGTTGTCAGCTCAAGGAGAAGTCAAACTGACTTGCTTTGTGGACGCAGATTGGGCTAACCTTGAGGACCGCAAATCAGTGTCAGGTCTAGTGGTGAAGTTTGGGGACTCAGTAGTTGGGTGGAGATCCCGGAAGCAAAGTCTCATAGCGCTTTCATCTACTGAAGCTGAGTTCAGTGCGCTATCGGATGCTTGCAGAGAGTTGGAGTTCTATGTGTGTTTGGTCGAGGAAATCTGTGGAGAGAATTGTCTGCCCGTTGTAGTGCATGAAGACAATCAACCGTGCCTTAAATTGGCTGAGACGGGGCAGTTCAAGGCGAGGACCAAACATTTGGACATACGTTTTCAAAATGTGTGTCAGAGCGTTCGTGAGGGGCTAGTTGCTCTGAAATACTGTCCCTCAACCAAGAACCTCGCTGATGGTTTCACAAAACCATTAACCTTCCAGAAGCACGAGGAGTTCTGTGAGGGTTTGTGTATGGGGAAAGCATTGTTGGCTATTGTCCCCAGATGCAGGACAAGAGGGTGTGTGGAGTTTGGAACAGAGAGGGTTAAAACTCCGTGGTGTCCTGCATCTGGGAGGAGCCCGAAGCAGGGCCGGACGTCACAGGCTTTGTCTGTGAGAGTTACTTTCAGTTCTCACTGAGAGACACAGCTCCGAGGCTGCAAGCTGTGTCTGTGTGCTTTTGGAAGCACAGAGAGATGCCGGAATGGCGGAGGCTTCCGACGGGAAAAAGACTGATTTATGGCTTGTAAATAAACGCTTTTAGAGATAAGAACCAATCTGTCTTTGGACTTAATTTATCCCTTTCTCACATGGACTCAGGACCGCTGCATTTACTCTGCTATCCTGCTAGGTCAGCGCTTCCAAGCAGAGCTGCCCAGAGGAAGCGTGGCTGGACGGAGGATTTATATTCAATATACGCATACAGTATCAGTCAATTAGCGACACGAAGCCTCAGAAATAGCTGGCCACATTCCAGAGCTCGTGCACGCTCTATCAGCAGAGTTCGCACAACAAAAGGCGCACTCAGGAGAGCATATTTACAACTTTATTCAGCGTTGGTCAGAACAAAGGAAAAAACATGACTGCCTGCTTCGATGTCTCAGGCACAGAGCGAAACGAAAGCAATAACAAAAAGAGAAACTTCCTGTGAACAGGAAATATGCAGACTCTGTGACTCACAAAGCCTGCTCCCTTTTAAGGTGGAATGGAAATATCCTAACATCCTCCCCCTTTCCGTGTAACCTGTAGTACCTGTGGTTCAACCCAATTGCAACCTCTGTACATAAACCTTAAGTTGTTCTCTGTTAACAACCTTAGACAACAGATCAGCAGGAATTTCATTTCCTGCCATGTAGGACACCTGAATGAGTCCTTTCTGAATACACTCTCTTGCACGATGTAGCTTAATCTGCAAGTACTTGGTTTTTTGCTTGCAACTCTCTGAGTTCAGCAAAGCCAAACAGGATCTATTGTCTTGATACACTTGTATAGGACATTTCACAGAAACTCTGATGTCCTTAAACAGTTGCATCAACCATTCACAGTCCATGAGTGAAAATGACAGAGCATTGAGTTCTGCTTCACAGGAACTTAGGCTTACTGTCGTCTGCTTCTTGCACAGCCAGTCAAACAGACAGTGGTTGTACATGTAGCATACTCCAGAAGTGCTTGTACCATCTGTGGTGTCACTTCCAAAACTAGCATCTGCAAAGATTTCAAGAACTCCAGTCTTCTGACTGGTGAACCTCAGCCTGTAGTGCAAAGTCCCTTTCAAATAGCGGGCTATGCGCTTCAGAGCTTTCCAATCCTGAACAGTAGGATTGTTAGCATGTCTGCTAAGCAGGTTAGTGCTTACAGCTATGTCAGGTCTTGAGCATCTAGCAATGAAATTCAACTTGCCTAGAATGCATCTGTACAGCGTAGTGTCAGAAAACGCTTCAGCAGTACTATCTACCTGGTAACCTGTCACCATCGGTGTGTCTGCTGGGTTTGCATCAACCAAATTCAACCTGATTAATACATCAGCAATTTTCTGTGTTTGGTGTACCAGAAAATTACCTGCTTGGTCCCTCTCCACCTGCAGAGAAAGATAGTTGGATACCTCACCAAGATCCTTCATGTCAAAGTGCTCCTTCAGCTGAGCTAGGGTGCTTTGGTAAAAAGCCTGATTCTTCCAAAACATCAGAAGATCATCAACAAAACATAAACAATACAGTTTGTTTTGCCACTCCTCCTTGACAAACACACATGGATCAGCTTTGCCCTGGTGAAAACCTAGAGAAAGCAACGTCTCAGTGAGTTTTGTGTTCCAACACCTGGCACTCTGCTTGAGACCATATAAGGATTTCCTCAGTTTACAGACCATTCCCTTCTGTATCTGCATTCCATCAGGTGGAAGCATAAACAGCTCCTCCCCCAAAACCCCGCACAAAAAAAGCTGTATTAATGTCGTGATGGGAAACATGCTTTTTCTCCTCTGCAGCAATCTTGAGCATTAGCCGAATGCTCTCATACTTGACGGTGGGTGAGTAGGTCTCGTGGTAATCCTGTCCTGGTACCTGTGAAAAACCTCTGGCAACCAATCTGGCTTTGTGTCTGACAACCTTGCCATTCTGGTCTGTCTTGGCTTTGAAGACCCATTTGCTGCCAACCAGTCTCATTCCTGGGACTACCGGTACCAGCTCCCAAGTTTGGTTCCTATTCAAGGAATCAACTTCAGCCTTCATGGCATTAAGCCAAGGCTCAGCATCTTTAGAGGTTAACTCCTGAACCTCTTTGAAGCTTGAAGGTTCCCACACCTTCTCTGAGCTACTAAGAACAGCAGTCGCTGTCTTAGCAAACTCATCAGCAAATCTCTTTGGAGGTCTGCCTTTGGTCGCCCTTTCAGATCTGCGTACTAGACGCAAGTCTTCTGGACTCATCTCCTCCTCCTTAGGAGAAAAGTGACCAATGGTGAACAGTGGTTCTTCCAGTTCATTGTCAGACGCATCAGATGGTCTGACTGAGGCCTTTGCGCTCTTGTAGTCTGCTGTGTCATCACTGTCGCTGACACCAGCAGCAGCGCCGCCCACTGAGCTGGAATCCAAACTCTGATCATCATCATCATCCTCAGCTTCCTCAACATTATCTGCTTTTTTCACATCATCTTCATCTTCCTCTGGGTAACTCTGGAAAATTCCCACATTTTCCCCCCATTTAGGATTGTACTCAACACTCTTTGTGAACTTAATGGACTTAGAGTCAGTCATCCATACCCTGTATGAACCTTTTTCGTACCCCATGAACAAACCATGTGCCCCACGCTTCCCAAGCTTGTTGCTCTGTGGGGTGTGTACCCACATGTCAGAACCAAAGATTCTCATGTCCTTAACGTAAGGTTTCTTACCAAACATCTTCTCATAGGGAGTACAACCAATAGGTGATGACAGTCTCCTGTTATAGGAATAAACAAACGTTGACAAAGACTCCCCCCAAAACTTCTCAGGGAGATTGGCATCATGCAACAAGGTTTTTAGGCCTTGAAGCAATGTCTGGCTTGCTCGCTCAGCAAGTCCATTCTGCCATGGTGATCTAGGCGTTTAGAGGTCATGCTGGATTTCCTTCTCAGTCAGGAAAGCTTCAAACTGCTGAGAAGTGAACTCCCCACCTCGATCAGTAAACAAACAGCCGATACGTTTACTGTGAGCATTCTCCAACCAAGCACAGAATGCCTTGAACCTAGGAAACGCTTGCAATTTCTGCTCGAGCATAAACACATGAATGTACCTGGAAAAAGAATCAATTAGAACCATGAAGTACCTTGCTCCACCCAAAGAGGGCGCAAGTGGACCAACCAGGTCTGCGTGGACTAGCTGGTAGGGTTTGGAAGCCTGCCTGCTAGACTCCTTGCCTTTTGGAGCAACCTTCACCTTGTTCTCTGCAGATACACATTTCATGTGAAACTTACAGGGCTTGATGTTCAAACCCTGAACCAACTCAGGCATCTTGGCCAGTGCCTGCCAAGACATGTGAGCAAACCTTCTGTGTGCCTCGTGAATGCATCCTGCATGAAGAACTTTGTTAGTTTGTGCAACACAACAAGAATCAACATTTGACACAGCAGCACCAATGTCATCATAAGTTTTATACAGAACAAACCATCTATAAATTTTGCATGCAAAATGTCCTCTTTGCCTTTCCTGATGACACAGACGCTCCTCTTGAAGGAAATCTCAAAGCCACGCCCAGTCAGCTGTGGGACACTGAGCAAATTGTCTGCAGAACCTGGAACATAAATTACATCTCTGATGGTAGTGTGCAGACTTGCCAGTTTCACAGTCCCGACTCCTGCAATTCGCAACGTCTTTCCATGAGCCTGGTGGATCTCTCCGTCTTGAGGTGTGAAGGGGATAAAAAGGTGCCGATCCTTTGTTAGATGGCGGGTGACTCCAGAGTCAATAACAAACCTGGCCTTGGCCTTTGGAGCAGCTTTTCCAGCAAGCAAAACCTTGTTTTCCACCGGCGTGGGCTTTTGCTGTTTGCCCCCCTGCTCCTGGCCATCAAACTTGCCTTCGGCTTTTTAACTTCTGGGTTAGCACCATCGGTAATGGCAGACTCCCTCTGATTCGGAGGGACTAGCTCTGCAGAAATCGGGTCTGTACCGCTACGGCGAAGCGGAGACCCTCCAAAAATCACAGGCGGGTGAAGCCTGTGAGCGTGGGACTCGGCGGGACCCTTTGTGCCCCCCCAATTTGTAAAGGAACCCGACTACGGGCTCCGGAGCGAAGCGAGGAGAGCGGCGCGGTGCTGTGAGTCAACTGCTTCTTCTGCGGAGCGAAGCTGCACAACCGTTACCAGAGAGCGCTGACTTTTTCCTGTGACAATTTGACTACAAAAACCAACTACCCGTGAGTAGGATAAACTGGAAAATTGAAAAAAAAGGAAGAAAAAAAGGCTTAATTCGGTACCGAAGCGGGAAGGCATAAACAGGAAGTCCGCCTTCCGCTTTTTGTAAATAGACTAAAGCAAAGAAGCTGCAAGCTAAAGCCTTGGAAAGGTGATCGGAAAGGACTAAAATTCCATCATTAAAATAAGTGAATTCTCCCCTTGGTTGCAGTAGAGAGGGGGGAGAGGTTTGGACTATATTTGCCTGCAAGAGAGAGGGAAGGAAATAAAAATCTACTGCTCAAACCTGGGAACGGACTGCCAATGGACAATAAGATTGCCGCATTGTGAAACGCACTGTTTGAGAATAGAGTACTTTTTGACAGTTAGCTCTGCAAGGGAGATACATTGTTTTTCGCTGTTTCCTCCTGATCTTGAAAGAAGGGGAAGTAACTGAAAAGTAACTGAAATTGAAACTGTTTTTTATTTTGTGAAATGGGGGTTTAAAAGTGCTATTTTTTAATGCAACAAGTACAGACTGCTATTGTGTCCCCCTAGAGGAAGTTTCTGAAATTGTTACAATAATTGGGCCAGGGGAATTTTCCACTTTAAGAAACAAATCGTGGCTGTGGGATTGACCTTGGGCACTCAGCTAAAGTGATATGGCAGATGAAAAAGAAAAAGTAGACTCGCTTCAAGACAAAACAACGAGGTCTGGGAAATCTTTTCAGCGAAGAGCATCAACATCTGGCCCTTCTGCCTCATCTGTGGCTGCATTTACACAATCTAAGTCAAAAGGTATGTCATCTGAAGAAGTTTTAGCACTTGCATTAGGTAAAATAAATGAATCATTGGAAAAATTAAGTAAACAAGTGATTGAAGCATCAACTAAAATTGATCAAAACACTATAAGCATTAACAATTTGGGACAAAAGGTGAATACTAATACTGAAACTATTGAGAAATTGCTGTTTGTTCGTGTTTTTTTTTTTTTTTTGGTCTTTTTTCTATCCGGAAAATTATGCAAATAGGGCTATATTTCGAATAGTCAAAATTGTTTGATTTCCGTTAGGGGAACAAATTAAGTCTTATTAGAGGATAACGTTTGGGGTTTTTTTGGGGGGGGGGTCTTTTGTGTTTGTGTGTGGGAAAGATTTTTAATTTAAATTCTAAAGTCTCTAATACTGTGTGTCCGGGCTAAAATATAATCTATATAAGGTGACCTAAGGTAATAGACATCTCAGCGTTAGTAGATACATTGTGGACTCAGAGAAGAAATTATGGAATACTCCGTGTTTATATGATGTTTATTATTTAGATTCGATCGGGCTTGGTCTGCATCTTTGGCAACAAAGACTCTACTCAGGTCTGGAATTCTGGGAGGAATACTTTGGAAAGTACAGGATTCAGACAGAGCAAGTGAGAGAGATTGTGCGCCCTCTAAGGGAAAGATTAGGTAATAAAATTGACAATTTTGGGAAATAACGAAAAATGTCGGGGGGAAATGGGAAAAAGGTAGGAGGGACCCCTGGGGAAAGGAAAGCATCTCGACAAGAGGAAATCAAAGATTTAGATATCTTGTGGCTAAAGATCAAAGAGGAATTTAAACAAAGCGAGGTGCACATGGAAAACAAATTAGGAGAGGTGCAGGAAAGGCTAGACAAGAAAATAGAAGGAGCCGTAGGAGAACTCTCTAGTAAAATTCAAGATCTGACAGTTAGGTCAAAATCAATTGAAGAAGCAAATAGGAAAATTCAAAAGGAGATGAGAGAACAAAAGAAAGAGACAGAAAAAATAAAGGAGGAAATAAAAGAATGGAACAATAGACAAGACCAACTGTCTGACAGCTTAGCCATGGTAGAAATGCGGCACAAACAGTTTAATTTAAAATTTAGAGGAGTTGGCGAAGAAGCAAATGAGAATGTGAAAGGAAAAATGATTAGAGAGCTTTCTAAATGGTTAGAAGTAAAAGAGGAAGAGGTGGCCTACACGATAGATAAGGCATTCAGAATTAGAGGAAAAACGCAGCAAGTGAAATCAAAAAAACTTGCTGGCGATTGCTTAGTGGTCTTCAATTCAATTGAGATGAAAAATACGATTCTAAGATTGAGCTATAAAAAAACCCTAATAATTGAAGGAAGACCTATTGTCATATATAAAGAAATTCCAATTAGGCTCTTACGCAAAAGGGACGGATACAGACAAATAGCAAGTGTCCTAAGAAGGAATGTCATACCTTATAGATGGGAATTTCCAGAAGGGATCACCTTCTATTACAAGGATAAGAGATTTAGATTTATGAATACCCAAGAAGCTGATAAATTCCTTAGAAGATACGAGAAGGAACTTGGGAAAGTGGATGAAAGGTTGGAAGAGGGAGAGAGATTTACAGAGGAGAGAGAGAAGAAGAGAAGGAAGGAGAAGGGAAAAGAGAAAGGAGAGAGAGGAAAGGAAGAGGAGGAAGAAGAGGAAGAAAAAGAGGAAGAGGGGGCGGTGGGAGGAGAAGAAGAGGAAGAAAACGAGGAAGAAACTTCAAGGAACAGGAAAATTAGATTATAAGCTTGTGCACGTGTGCAATAAGAATTAAAAAATAAACGCATACGATAATGACTCTTAAAATCCTATCTTGGAATGTGAACGGACTAAATGACAAATCTAAAAGGAATAAAATCCTGAAGGTCTTGGTGAAAAAGAAGGCTGATGTGATATGCTGTCAGGAAATACACGTGGCCAAAAAACACAAACATATTTTGATAAATAAAAGGTTGGGGGTTGAATTCATTAATTCAGATATAAACAAAAAAAGAGGAGTGGTGATATACGCAAAAGAAAAAGGGGACCCCAAATTAATATGCAAAGATGAGGAAGGGAGAATCCTGGGGATACAGATTAACCACCAGGGAGAAAAATTAAATGTGGTAAATGTTTATGCCCCAAACACGAATAAAGCAGAATTTTTCAAAAAACTGGAACAAATATTACTGGATTTAGAGCCTCATAAATTGATCCTACTAGGCGATTTAAATGGAGTTCCAATACCAGAGTTAGATAGAAGTGCAAAAAAGAAAAAATTGAGTCAAGGGAAACTACCAAGATCATTTAAAAACCTTGAAGAAAACTTAGACTTGACGGACATTTGGAGACACAAAAACCCACTGACAAAACAATTTACATACTTCTCAGAGCCGCATCAGAGCTGGGGTAGAATAGACCAGATTTGGGTATCAAGAGAATTAGTAACAAGAGTTGAAAAATGTGAAATACAACCCAGAACCCTTTCTGTTTTTTTTTTATTATTTATTAATTTTTTAGAAAAGTTTTTCTTTTACAAAATTAAATAACACATACTTTCCAATATAATACATAAATTCTTTTAGACTTCCCCCAGCTCCCTCCACAATCCTCATAATTTTAAAATTAAATTCACATTTCCTTTATAATTGTATTGCTAGTTAGTAAATCTTTACAGCTCTTTCCCCTCTTACAACACCCTTTCTCCTCACAAAGCCTCTTTAAAACCGACTAGCGTTGTCTGTTCATCACATATATTTTCCAGATAAATCGTAAACTTTCTCCAGTCCTGTATGAACTTGTGATCCTTTTGGTATCTGATTTTTCCTGTCAGTTTGTCTAATTCAACAAAGTCCATCAATTTCCGTCTCCATTCTTCCAATGTTGGTAAATCTTCTTGTTTCCATTTTTGAGCCATTAAAATTCTTGCCGCAGTCACTGCATATTGAAAAAGTTTATAATCACTTCTATTGATCTCGCTTCCTGTAATTCCTAACAAAAAGGCTTCTGGTTTCTTCACAAACGTATATTTAAACATCTTTTTCAACTCATTATATATCATTTCCCAGAAGCCTTTTACTTTCTTACACTCCCACCACATATGATAAAACGACCCTTCCTTCTCCTTACATTTCCAACATTTATTACATGTCTTATACATTTTTGCAAGTTTAACGGGAGTGATATACCATCTATATACCATTTTCATGATATTTTCCTTTATCGTCATACATGCAGTGAATTTCATATTTTCCTTCCATACCTTCTCCCAATCTGTCAGCTGTATATTATAACCAAAATCCTTGGCCCAATGTATCATAACCGATTTAACTTCTTCGTCTTTTGTTTGCCATTCCAATAGCATTTTATACATTTTTGACAAAACCTTATAATCATTATTTATTATCTCTTTCTGAAATCTAGACTCTCCTTCAATATATTTCCTCTCTTTACAATCCTTTTTAAACATTTCATTTGTTTGGAAGTAGTGCAACCAATCATATACATATTTTTTAACTTGTTCATATGGCTTCAATTTCCATTTCCCCCCCTCTTTAATTACAATATCTCCATAAGTCATCCAATCCTCTCTCATGTTTGTCTTTTTAACACTCATGACCTCCAGTGGGGATAACCAATGAGGTACATTTGGTTCCAAAATATTTTGGTACCTGTCCCATATTTCTATTAGAGCACCTCTAAAAATATGATTGGCAAAACTTTTGTGAGCTTTCTTCTTTCCCAACCATAAGTAGGCGTGCCAACCGAACCTGTTGTCAAACCCTTCCAAGTCCAATAACTTATTATTTTTTAGTATTATCCAGTCCTTTAACCAACAGAGACAAGATGCTTCATAATAAAGTTTCAAATCTGGCAGGGCGAAGCCACCTCTTTCTTTCGCATCAGTTAGTAACTTAAATTGTATTCGTGGCTTTTTGCCCTGCCAGATATATTTGGAAATCATTCTTTGCCACTCTCTGAAGATCTTTGTCCCCTTGATTATTGGAATCATTTGAAATAAAAACAACATCTTTGGAAGCACGCTCATCTTAATTGAAGAGATTCTGCCCCAAAAAGATAATTTCATCCTACTCCACACTTCGAGGTCTCTCTTAATAATGTTCCAAGTTGTCACATAATTGTTTTGATATAAATCAATATTTTTTTGAGTTAACCATATTCCTAAATATTTTACTTTTTTCGCCACTTCCATCTCTGTTTCTCTTTGCACTTCTTCCATCAGACTTTGGTCCAAATTCTTCACCATAAGTTTAGTTTTCCTCTTATTTAGTACAAATCCGGCTACTCTTCCAAATTGGTCAATTTCTTTTTTCCTTCTTCATCTTTAAAGATCTGTTGAGCTTCTATATTTTTTCTTACGTAAAGGACTATGCCTCTCTTCTTTTCTTTATCCGAGGATATAAATTCATTTCCCAATCTGTTGTTAATCAAAATTTTTTTATGTTTCCTTGCCACGTGTGTTTCTTGAAGACAGATGATGTCCAAATTTTTCCTTTTTAAATATTGTTCAATGGTATTTCTTTTCTTCTTATCATTCATCCCATTAATGTTCCAATTCCATAATTTCAATGCCATATTTTCTGATAATTAATTAAAAAATATAAAATTTTGTTCTAAATTTCTCTCTCTATAATTCCTCCTCCTTTTCTTCTTCCTCCTCCTCTTCTTCTTCTTCTTCTTCTTTCTCCTCCTCCTTTTCATCCGTCTCTCTATTCTTTTTATACTTTTCTTTTAGAAATTTTCCTCCCGCCGGGTCAATTCCTCCTACCGCACCTTCTTCCTCTTCCTCTTCTACCAAACCCAGAACCCTTTCTGATCATAATTTGATATCCTTGGAAATTAAGTGTGGAGTACAGGGTGTGTACAGATGGAGAATGAACGAATATCTATTTGAAAATGAGGAGGTAACTGAGAAGGCCAAAAAAACTTTAAAAGATTTCTTTGACTTAAACCTTAACAAAGAGGTAAATGTCGGCACTGTCTGGGACGCCAGCAAGGCGGTGTGTCAGGGAACTGCCATCGGAGGAACAGGTGGTGGAAAGGCTCCAGGAGAATAGGAAAGATTCTGCAGCAGAAGAAGGAACCAGTAGGGGGAGAGCAGGAGCTCCGGCGGAAGTGGAGTCGGAGGTGAGGCTCTGGGATACTTCCAGTGAGAATAGTGAAGAGGTAACAAGACCCCTCTTAGGAACTCCCACCCTTCGCAGGAAACTGTCACGCAGAGAGTCCAGGAGGCGCATGTCCGTCAAACAGCTTTTATGCTGGAGTAAGTTCCGTAGACGCCCACTGTCAGATTTTACCAGCGACTGACGGAGTCATGCTTTGGGGGCTCCGTTAGTGACTCGGTTTGGTTGACCAGCCAAACCCCAGAGGGATCAAGCTTTTACGCACAAGCAGCTCATCATCCCATCACAGCAATCTGACAGTCTTTGAAAGCAGCTTGTGCAAGCAGAGGGCATCATGAGCGAACCAGCCGGAACCGGAGGAGCAGGAGCTGGAGCTGGAGCAGGTCCAAGCCTGGAAGAAAGGTACAGGGTGTTGGAGGTCCAGCTTGCGCTGCAAACGGCGAGGCTCGAGGAGAGGAGGGCTCAAGATGCGGATAAGGGGAAAACCACCCCACTTGCCAGAAAGGTGCCTGGATTGGTGCAGAAATTTGGGGGGGATCCCAGGAACTATCAAGCCTTTAGGACAGAGATGCAATACGCTCTCAATCTACTGTTTGATGACTTCCCCGATGAGAACTCTAGAGTGGCGTACGTGATTGGCCATCTAGAGGGAGGGGCGAAGGACTGGGTTAGACCCCTGATGGCAGCCAATAATGAAATCTTAAAGGACACAATGAAGTTTTTTCGCGCCATGGACTTGATGTTTTCCAGCGAGATTGAGCAGGGGGTGGTGCGCAGGCAGTTAATGGCGTGTAAACAGGGGAGCCGATCTGTACATGAGTACTGGACTGAGTTCACCATGCTGATTCATAGACTGGGGTGGGACCTTGCGAGTGAACCTATTCAAATGCTGTTTGAAGAAGGGCTCTCTCCGGCAGTGAAAGATGAACTTTCCCGGGCGCCTAGGGCGGAGTCTATGGATCAGCTGACTAAATCTGCGCTGTCCATAGGAGCGCGCCAGGAGGCAAGAGCTTTGGAAAAGCGGGAAGGAAAGGGGGAACGTTGGAAGGACTTCCGCATTCCACAGATTCCGGAGCAGCCTTTCCCGCCAGCAGATCCGATGGAACTTGGAACAGCGCGCGCGCGCGCAGTTTCAAACACCAGTGAAGGGCGGAAGAAGGAGGGAAAGAGCGCCAAGAGATGTTATCTCTGCCAACAGCCAGGTCACTTTGCCAGAGTCTGTCCGCAAAGGAAGGAATGGCAAGGGATGGCGGGAACTGTTGGGGGGAAGGAGGAAGGAGAAATCAAGGAGCAAGTAAAAGCCAACGCCTGGCTGCCAACATCAGGGCACAGCAGCCAGGCCAAGGAGTAGTGAATGTGCCCACGCCGGAACCTCCAAGACCAGCGCTTGTGATAGAGGTGTTGCTGGAACTGTCAAACGGACACCCACTAAAGATAAAAGCGCTATTGGATTCAGGCAGCTCCTGTAATTTCATGAGTAAGGAGTTTGCAGCTGAACACCAGATACAGACTATCCCATTAAGTAAGCCTTTGCAGGTTACCACGATTGATGGGAGGGAACTGTTGGGAGGAGAAGTGAGCCAACAGACTGTACCAATGATAATGAGGGTGGCAAGACACACAGAACTGATAGCGTTTAACGTAGCCACCTTGGGAGGAGCTCCTATTATTTTGGGAATGAGCTGGCTGGCACTACACGATCCGCTAGTAGGCTGGCATCAGAGAGTGGTTTCCTTTGGATCAGCACATTGCCTAGAACACTGCAAGGAGGGAGAGGCTCAGGCAGGGGCCAGGGCCACTCTAGCAGGGATGGAAGTGATGGACAAGGGGAAGGTGCCACCACAATACGCTGACTTGATTGACGTCTTTAGCGAAAAGGAAGCAGATAAACTGCCCCCGCACAGACCCTTTGACTGTCAAATTACCTTACTCCCAGGAGCACAATTGCCAGTGGGCAAGCTGTATGCAATGTCAGACAGTGAGATGCAGGAGTTAAAGGAGTTTATTGACAAGAACCTCAAGCGAGGTTTCATCAGAGAGTCACGAGCGGTGGGGGGCAGCCCAGTGTTCTTTGTGGACAAAAAAAACACGGGTAAACCCAGGCTTGTATGTGATTTCAGGGCCCTAAATGCAGTGTCAGAACCAGTGACTTTCCCTATGCCTAGAATTGATGACATTCTGACACGGGTGAGAAAAGGGAAAATTTTTACCAAGCTGGACCTTAGAGGGGCATATAACTTGATACGTGTGAGAAAGGGGGATGAGTGGAAGACCACTATGTTCACCCCCTTGGGGGCCTTTGAGTACCTCGTTATGCCCTTCGGACTACAGGCGGGCTCAGCCTGTTTTCAATCATTCATGAATCACGTCCTGGGGCCATTGCTCTACAAGAACTGCGTAGCGTTCTTAGATGACGTCCTGGTGTACTCAGAGAATGAGGAGCAGCATGTGCGAGATGTAAGAGAAGTACTGAGCAAACTGCGAGAAAATCGGCTGTGGGTGAAACTGGAGAAGTGTCAGTTTCATACCAGGGAGGTGGAATTCCTGGGGTACCGGTTGTCTGACAAGGGATTGGCCATGGATCCCAGCAAGGTTCAAGCGGTACTGGAATGGAAAACACCAAAGACCAAGAAGGACGTGCAAAGATTCTTGGGCTTCGGAAACTTCTATAGGAAGTTCATCAAAAACTTTGCCCATTTAACAGCGCCCATCACGGATTGTCTTAGCAGCAAGAAAAAATTTGTTTGGACGGAAGAAGCGCAGCGGGCGTTCGAACACTTAAAGCAGGCGTTTGCGTCGGAAGAGCAACTTTTGCACGTAGATCTACAACAACCAATGAGAGTGGAGACTGACGCGTCAGACAGAGCGGTGGGGGCCGTGCTTCTCCAGCCGGGAAAAGATACGTCTGAATGGAGGCCGTGTGCATTCTTCTCGCGGAAGTTGAACAAATCCGAGAGGAACTACACAGTATACGACCGAGAACTGCTCGCCATTCATGAAGCATTCCGGAGATGGCGGCACTTGCTGATTGGGGCGCAGCACAAGGTTCAAGTCCGAACTGACCACAAAAATCTGGAATACTGGAGAACAGCCCGAGTGCTGAACCAGAGACAAGTGAGATGGGCCCAGGAGTTCTCCAAATTCCACTTTGAGATTAGTTACGTGCCAGGCTCCGAGAACGTGAGGGCGGACGCTCTTTCCAGGAAACCTGAGTACTTAGAGGGGGAGGGAGCGCCTGAGGCAAGGCATGTAATCCCTGAAGACCGCTGGGTGTGTGGGGCGCCATTGGTGGGGCAGAGGGAACTGATAGAGGGTACTGAGAACGATGAATACGCCCAAGAGAAACTCAGAGAACTCAGGAGGACAGAGGAGAACACAGGGGGGTTTGAAGAAAAGAACGGGGCGTTGTATTACAAAGGGGTACTGTACATACCCGATGGGGAACTGAGGGGCAGAGTACTCAAGCAGTTGCATGACAGCCCCACAGCGGGGCATTTTGGACAGCACAAAACCATGTGGTTGGTTACCAGGGAGTTTTGGTGGCCCAAGGTGAGGGAGGACGTACGGGAATATGTCAGGGGTTGCGACAGGTGCCAGCGAGCGAAAGGGGAGAGGGTGGCGCCAGCGGGGCTATTACAACCCTTACCCACACCAGAAAGGCCATGGGAGGTGGTATCCATAGATTTTATGACGGACCTGCCAAAATCCAAGGGCAAAACAGCTGTCATGGTGGTGGTAGATAAGATGTGTCATTTTATAGCCTGTTCACATGCGGTCACAGCGGAGGAAACCGCCAAGTTGTTTGTAGAGCATATTTTCAGGTTGCATGGCACCCCCTTGAGGGTGGTCAGCGACAGAGGGAAACAGTTTACTTCCAGGTTCTGGAGGAAACTTATGAGCTTACTGCACGTGGAACTCAATTTTTCAACTGCCCGGCACCCAGAAACAAATGGGCAAGCGGAAAGGGCAAACGGGATTTTACAACAATACCTGAGGTGTTATGTAGAAGACAGAGAAAATGATTGGGTAGATAAGTTACCTCTGGCAGAATTTGCCTACAACAATGAGGAGAACGTGTCCACAGGGATGAGTCCCTTTCTGGCAAATTATGGGTGTCATCCCCGGGCATTTCCAGGAGAGGGAGGGGAGAGGTGGAGCGTGCCGGCGGCGGAACATTTTGTTGAAGAGATGGAAGCGATCCACCGTCAGCTTCAACTTAACTTAGAGAAAGCCAAGGAAGAATATAAGAAGCAAGCAGACAGAAATAGGAGGGAAGGTGAAACTATAAGGGTGGGAAACCGGGTGTGGCTATCCACCCAAGGACTACCGTTCAAGGGAGGGAGTAAAAAATTGAGACCCAAAAGATTGGGACCCTTTGAGGTCATACAGCAGGTCAACCCAGTAGCATTCAAACTCAGACTGCCCAGTCACATGAAATTGCACCCAGTATTTCACAGGTCATTACTGTCGCCGTACCGAGAGGGACGTGAGTGGGGGGAGCGTGAGAGAGAGGTCACCCAAACGCCCGTGATAGCAGAGAGAGAAAGCGACATGAACGTGGCAGGAATCATTGATTCCAGGTGGAAGGGGAATCAGGTGGAATATCTGGTAGAATGGGAGGGGGAAGTAGAGTCGGAAAACACTTGGGTACCAGCAGAGGTAGTCAATGACGAGGTTTTAATAGAAACATTTCATCAGCGTTTCCCAAAAAACCCGCAACCCGTGGCACGATTTAGAAGGGAACACTTTGGGACCACCGATGAGGAAGGGGAGTTTGAAGGGTTCCCAGAGTCAGGGGTGGGTGAGGAAGCTGACTCCGACGAAGAAGAGGAAGACGGGGAGAGAGACGGTACGCCGTGGCTAGAAGTGTTTGAATCCTCGGACGACGAGGAGAGTTCCTTCAGGGGCTTTCCGCCCTCACCGCCAGTGGGAGAGGAGGCGGGGGGGTGAAGGGGGCCCTGGGGGGGAGGTGGATGTCAGGGAACTGCCATCGGAGGAACAGGTGGTGGAAAGGCTTCAGGAGAATAGGAAAGATTCTGCAGCAGAAGAAGGAACCAGTAGGGGGAGAGCAGGAGCTCCGGCGGAAGGGGAGTCGGAGGGGAGGCTCTGGGATACTTCCAGTGAGAATAGTGAAGAGGTAACAAGACCCCTCTTAGGAACTCCCACCCTTCGCAGGAAACTGTCACGCAGAGAGTCCAGGAGGCGCATGTCCGTCAAACAGCTTTTATGCTGGAGTAAGTTCCGTAGACGCCCACTGTCAGATTCTACCAGCGACTGACGGAGTCATGCTTTGGGGGCTCCGTTAGTGACTCGGTTTGGTTGACCAGCCAAACCCCAGAGGGATCAAGCTTTTACGCACAAGCAGCTCATTATCCCATCACACGGTGCTAAGAGGCTTTTTAATCCAACAAAACAGTTATAGGAAAAAAATAAGAGAACAAAAGAAAGATGAAATCCTGATCCAATTAAGAGAATGCGAGAAAAAACTAATAATAAATCCTAGTAATGAACAGACCAAACAAACATCCAAATTGTTACAAACACAATATTCAATGCTAATCAATCAAGAAATTGAATGGAGAATCAAATCAATGAGGCAAAAATTCTTCGAATCAGCAAACAAAACAGGAAAATTCTTGGCCTGGCAATTGCGAAAAAGGAAAAAGCAAAACGTGATTAATAAGATAAAAATAGAAGAAAGGCTTGTGGAAGATCCTAATGAAATAAAGACAAATTTCCTGAAATTCTTTGAAAAACTTTACCAGAAAGAAGAAGAAGACATAGTAGAAATAGGAAAATACTTGGAAAACAACAGAATAACATCCATAACGGAGGACGAGAAAACTCAACTGAATAAGTGCATAACAGTAGAGGAAGTCCGGGAAGCAATAAAGAGAATGAAACTAGGGAAAGTACCGGGCCCAGATGGGCTATCGGCTAAATATTATAAAACTCTTGAAGAATACTTAGCCCCGGTGTTAGGTGAGGTAATGAATAATATTTTACTAGGAGGGAAGATACCGGAATCCTGGAAAGACGCTCACATAACACTGATACCTAAAGTGGACTCAGATAAATTAAACATAAAAAATTATAGACCGATATCACTTCTCAACAACAATTATAAAATATTTGCTGAGATAATGGCAAATAGACTCAAGAGCTATTTAAAAAAATGTAATACATATAGATCAAGCTGGTTTCCTCCCTAATAGACAGCTAAAAGACAATGTCAGGCATGTAATAAATATTATTGAATACTTGGAAATGAAGAATGAAATTCCTGCAGCACTAATTTTCATTGATGCAGAAAAAGCATTCGATAATGTATCATGGCGATTCCTATTAGAATGCATGAAGACAGCAGGGATAGAAGGTGCTTTTATGGAGGGAATCAAAGCAATTTATTCAAATCAAAGAGCTAAACTGATCATTAATAACAACCTATCAGACACATTTGAAATTGCAAAGGGCACAAGACAAGGTTGCCCCCTGTCTCCGCTCCTTTTCATAAAGGTGTTGGAAGTGATCGTGAATAAGATAAGGAAAACATCTGAGATACGAGGAATCAGAATTGGGGTGAAAGAATTTAAACTGAAGGCTTACGCCAATGACCTGGTGATATCAGTTGAGGACCTGTTACAGAGTATTGACAAAGTTCTGGAACTTTTAGAAGAATTTGGGAAAGTATCGGGCTTTAAGCTAAACAAAACCAAAACCAAAATGATGGTTAAAAACTTGGAAGATGGTCTAAGGGGGCAACTAGAACTCCAATCGGGAATCAAAGAAGTAAAAAAGATAAAATATCTAGGAGTGTGGTTAACGATGAAGAATATAAATTTAATGGCTGATAACTATACAAACACCTGGAAGGAAATCCAAAAAGAATTAGACATTTGGAATAGGATAAAACTCTCCTGGTCAGGCAGAATGGCTGCAATCAAGATGTGTATACTACCAAAACTCTTATTTTTATTCCAAAATGTCCCAGTGATTAGAGGAAGTTCAATATTTAAAAACTGGCAAAAAGTTCTTTCCAAATTTATATGGCAAGGTAAAAGACCGAGAATCAGATTTAAATTGCTAACGGACAGAAAAGATAGAGGAGGATTCTCAGTACCAAATTTGAGCTTGTATTATGAAGCCTCGTGCCTTTGTTGGCTTAGAGAATGGGTCACTTTAAAGAACACAGATCTGTTAGATTTAGAAGGCTTTGACCTACGATTTGGCTGGCATTCTTATCTTTGGCAGAATAAGGGAAAGGTGCATAAAGGCTTCTCACACCATATCATTAGAGGAACACTATTAGAAGTGTGGGAAAAGAATAAAAAACTACTGGAAAAAAATACCCCCTGGTGGCTATCACCTATAGATATATTAACGATTAAAAAAACAAATATGGAAGGTGAGAGACTGACCTATGAAGACCTCCTGATAAGATCGGAAAAAGGATGGGAAATTAGACCCTATGAAGAGCTAAAAGGTAAATTATCTAGTTGGCTGCAGTATTACCAAATTAATGCCTTATGGAAGGATGACAAAAAGATTGGAATGAATGAGAAAAAATCTAAGTTCCAGGTAGAGATAATAGAAAGTAAAACCAAATTATTATCAAAAATGCATAATCAACTTCTAGACTGGGACACCAAGGATGAAGAGGTTAAAGAGGTCATGGTAAAGTGGGCTATAGATATTGGACATAATTTGGAGTTTGAAAAATGGACGAAGTTGTGGACTAAAGGAATGAAATTTACAGCCTGTACTGCCCTCAGAGAAAATATGGAAAAGATGATGTATCGTTGGTACATCACTCCTGTGAAACTGCAAAAAATGTATAAGACTGGCGACAAAAGGTGTTGGAAGTGCAAAACCAAAGAGGGGAGCTTCTACCACATGTGGTGGAAGTGTGAAGAAGTTAAAAAAATTTGGGATTCCATCTACAATGAATTAAAGAAAATACTTAAATACACCTTTGTTAAAAAGCTCGAAGCCTTCCTTCTGGGAATGATTGGAGAGGAGATCAGGAAAGAGGACCACATAATGTTTCAATATGCAATTGTAGCTGCCAGGATTCTGTTAGCACAAAATTGGAAAACCCCAAATATCCCGACCGTTAAAGACTGGCAAAGTAAATTGTTTGAGTACATGGATTTGGCAAAAATGACGCAGAACATCAGACAGAAAAAAGGCATAAAGTTTATTGATGATTGGTCTAAATTCATAACATATATGGAAGCAAACTGTAGAAATATAAAAATCACAGTAGGCTTAGTATAACTCTTACGATGTGTGGAGGCTATAAAATGAAAAACTGCAGAATGGTCTTAATATTCACAGAACCCAAAACCAAGATGGAGGGAAGTCAATTGTTTTCCACTGTCATTAAATATCTGTTTTTTGGTTGGTGTAGGTGTATTGCTTTGGGTGATGTCTGTCTTTTTTTTCCCTTTTCTTTTTTTTTGGTATGTGTGGGTTATCTTTTATGTTTATTCTTCTTTTTTGTTGTTTGATTATAGAAAATGAATAAAAATTAATAATGAGAAATTGCTACAGGAATCTACTCTGACTCGACAGACCGCTGAAGAAGCTAAGGAAAAAGCAGCCGCCGTAGAGGAGAAGATACCAGACATACAGAGGCAACTGGAGGATCACAGGTCGACGCTTTCTATGATTGAACTTAAGGAGAAACAAACGAACTTGAGGATCAGAGCTGTACCTGAATTAGAGAAGGACAGTCTGACAGACTTTCTTATGCAGGAATTTGCAGACTTTTGGAATCTGGACTTGGAGAAAGAAGAATTTAAGATAGTGAGTGCTTTTAGACTTGGAAGAGGGGGGAAGAAGAACAGGGTGAGAGACTGTTTGATTACCCTTCGATCAAAAGAGGAGAGAGACAAAATTTTGAGCCTGCACTTTCAGAAGACTTTGGAAATACATCAGTCAAGAGTGGAAATATTTAAAGATATTCCGAAACATCTTTTGGACCTTAGGTCCAACTACGGAGATTTGGTTGCCTTGCTGAGAAGGAATAGAATTGTTTTTAGGTGGGAATTTTCCCAAGGCCTATCTTTTAGCTTTAAAGGAAGAAAGATAAAAATAAGATCAGTGGATGACAAAGGAAAATTCTTGAAAGATCACGGAGAAGACTTGCAGAAAGAATCTGGAGAAGAGCCAAGAGCATTGGACAGAGAACCAACAGACAGAGGACCAGAACAAAAAGCATTGGACAGAGGATTACAGAAAAGAAGAATATTAGACATAGTAAGATTACCCTTTGGATTGGACTGTCCAGAGAAAGTAACAGTAATACCACCGACAGAACAAGAGCAAGCACTTGGTGCAGTTGGAGGAAAATCAGAATAATTACATCATGGCCCTGCAACTATTGAGCTGGAATACTAATGGTTTGAACTCGCCTCAAAAAAGGAAAAGAGTCTTTCATCTATTAAAAAAGGAACAATTGGACTTGATTTGCCTACAGGAAACACATGTGATAAGGCTCCATAGGAAAGTATTGACTAATAAAAGATTGGGCCAAGAGTTTATCTCATCAGACAAAGTTAAAAAAAGAGGAGTAGTAATTTATGCAAAGGAGAGCCTATCACCGAAATTTATATTTAAAGATGACCAAGGAAGATTTGTGGCAATTGAAATTCAATTACAAGGAGAGAAATTTTTGATATTAGGAGTTTATGCACCGAATGAGGGAAAATCAGAATTCTTTAAAAAGTTGCATGAGACTTTGTTGGACTATTTGGATTATAATATCATCATGATGGGGGATATGAATGGAGTGGTATCTACAAATATGGACAAGGCACAGAGACAGGTAGTTACTAAGGACGGCAGACTACCAAAAACCTTTTTTGAGATGACTGACAACTTGGACTTAGTTGATATCTGGAGGACAAAGAACCCCTTGGGCAGAGAGGGAACTTTCTTCTCTGAAGCCAAAATGACGTGGACAAGAATTGACCAAATCTGGATAACTAGAGGACTGGCTCCAAAGACTAGAAAAGTGGAAATCTGTCCTAAAACCTGCTCCGACCATAATGCTGTGAAAATGGAGATGAGACTAACACCAATTGGCTCCTTCAGATGGAGGATGAATGACACCTTGTTTAGGGATGAAGAAGTGACCAAGAAGGCCCCAAAAACCTTGAGAGATTATTTTGAGATAAACATGAATACTACTGTCGAAAAAAGAATTATCTGGGACGCAAGCAAAGCGGTTATGAGAGGGTTTCTGATACAACAGAATGCAATAAAGAAGAGAACCCAAAATGAGAAAAAAGATAAAATTTTGGAGAAAATAAAAGAAGGTGAGAAGAGATTGAGAGCGAAACCAAAGTCACAAGAGATTTTGAGAGAAATAAAGCTACATCAAGTACAGTATATGAAAATAATGAACCAGGAAATAGAGTGGAAAATTAAACAGATGAGACAAAAGACATTTGAATCGGCCAACAAATGTGGGAAATTGTTAGCCTGGCAAATGAAAAAAAGACAAAAACTTAATACTATTACAAATTTGGAAGTGGAAGGAAAGAATATACAGAATCCAGTGGAGATTAGAGAATGTTTCCAGAGATATTTTAAACAACTATATACACAAGGGCCACAGAAAGAAATTGACATAGACCAATTTTTGAAATTAAATGGACTACAAAAAATCTCTCAAGAAAATAAGCTAATGCTGAATTATAAAATAACTGAACAGGAGGTAGAAGGTGCCATCCAAAATATGCAACTAGGTAAATCTCCAGGGCCGGACGGTTTAACTTCAAGATATTATAGATCCTTGAAAGATTGGATAATACAACCATTAAAGGAAGTTTGTAATGGAATTTTGGAAGGGAAAAAGGCACCAGAGTCGTGGAAGGAAGCTTACATTACACTTATAGCGAAAACTGAGTCTGAGAAGACACAACTTAAGAATTACCGCCCCATATCCCTGCTTAATGTGGATTACAATTTTTTTGCAGATATTTTGGCTAAAAGACTAAAAAAAGTATTAGCGGAAGTGATACATAAAGACCAAGCAGGCTTTCTCCCGGGCAGACACTTGTCTGACAATACGAGAAATATAATTAACATTCTAGAAAAATTACAAGTGAACATTAATATTAAAGCAGTTTTGATATTTGTAGACGCAGAGAAAGCTTTTGACAACATTTCTTGGAGTTTTATGAAGAAGAATTTACAGGGGATGGGGGTTGGTCAAGGTTTTGGAAATGGTATAGGTGCAATATATTCAGAACAAAAGGCTAAACTAATTGTCAATAATGTGGTGACGGAGGAGTTTAAGATAGAGAAAGGGACACGACAAGGATGCCCAATTTCCCCATTGCTTTTTATTTCGGTCCTGGAGGTTCTCTTAAATATGATTAGAAGGGACCAATTGGTTAAAGGTATACAAGTCGGAGCTAAACAGTACAAATTGAAAGCATTTGCAGATGACCTAGTATTGACATTACAGGAGCCAGAATCTAGTACTAAAAGAGTATTGGAACTGATTCAAGAATTTGGTCAGGTTGCAGGATTCAAGTTGAATAAGTTAAAAACTAAGGTTTTAGAGAAAAACCTAACACCGATCGAGAGAGAGAGGTTTCAGAGGAAGACAGGTTTAACATTGGTTAAGAAAGTAAAATACCTGGGGGTTAATATGACTGCTAAGAATGTGAATTTATTTAAAGATAATTATGAAAAATGCTGGACAGAAGTGAAAAAGGATTTAGAAATATGGTCAAACTTGAAGCTTTCCTTGCTAGGCCGAATCGCCGCTATAAAAATGAATGTATTGCCAAGAATGTTGTTTTTGTTTCAATCATTGCAAATTTTGGATAAAATGGACTCTTTCAAGAAGTGGCAGAGAGATATTTTTAGATTTGTCTGGCAGGGCAGGAAGCCCAGAATAAAATTTAAAATACTAACTGATGCAAAAGAAAGAGGTGGATTTGCCCTGCCAGACCTTAAACTTTACTATGAACTGGCTGCATTTTGTTGGCTGAAAGAATGGTTGCTTCTTGAAAACACGGATATTTTGGATTTAGAAGGTTTCAATAATGTATTTGGGTGGCATGCATATTTGTGGTATGATAAGGTCAAAGCACATAAAGCGTTTAAAACAGTGTTTCCCAACCGGTGTTCCGCGGCACACTAGTGTGCCGCAAGACGTTGCCTGGTGTGCCGTGGGAGGGAGGCGGGCGAGTCCGGCGGCGAGAGGCGGGGCGGCGGCGGCGGCGAGCACACGCGGGGTGGCGAGCGAGCTCCCTCCCAAATCCCATCGCCGCTCGCTTCGGCCGGCCGCCCCGTGCCGCCGCCCCAAGCCTCGCGCGCACAGCGGGAGCTCCTGCCGGGCGCGCAAGGCTTGCAGACACTCGCCCGAAGCACGGGGAGCCCTCTGGAGGGCTCCCTGTGCTTCGGGCAACAGGCTGCCGCCCCAAGCCTTGCGCGCCCAGCGGGAGCTCCTGCCGGGCGCGCAAGGCTTGCAGACACTCGCCCGAAGCACGCGGAGCCCTCCGGAGGGCTCCGCGTGCTTCGGGCAACAAGCTGCCGCCCCAAGCCTTGCGCGCCTGGCGGGAGCTCCTGCCGGGCGCGCAAGGCTTGCAGACACTCGCCCGAAGCACGGGGAGCCCTCCGGAGGGCTCCGCGTGCTTCGGGCAACAAGCTGCCGCCCCAAGCCTTGCGCGCCTGGCGGGAGCTCCTGCCGGGCGCGCAAGGCTTGCAGACACTCGCCCGAAGCACGGGGAGCCTTCCGGAGGGCTCCGCGTGCTTCGGGCAACAGGCTGCCGCCCCAAGCCTTGCGCGCCTGGCGGGAGCTCCTGCCGGGCGCGCAAGGCTTGCAGACACTCGCCCGAAGCACGGGGAGCCCTCCGGAGGGCTCCCTGTGCTTCGGGCAACAGGCTGCCGCCCCAAGCCTTGCGCGCCTGGCGGGAGCTCCTGCCGGGCGCGCAAGGCTTGCAGACACTCGCCGAAGCACGGGGCACCCTCCGGAGGGCTCCGCGTGCTTCGGGCAACAGGCTGCCGCCCCAAGCCTTGCGCGCCTGGCGGGAGCTCCTGCCGGGCGCGCAAGGCTTGCAGACACTCGCCGAAGCACGGGGCACCCTCCGGAGGGCTCCGCGTGCTTCGGGCAACAGGCTGCCGCCCCAAGCCTTGCGCGCCTGGCGGGAGCTCCTGCCGGGCGCGCAAGGCTTGCAGACACTCGCCCGAAGCACGGGGAGCCCTCCGGAGGGCTCCCTGTGCTTCGGGCAACAGGCTGCCGCCTCAAGCCTTGCGCGCCCAGCGGGAGCTCCTGCCGGGCGCGCAAGGCTTGCAAACACTCGCCCGAAGCACGGGGAGCCCTCCGGAGGGCTCCGCGTGCTTCGGGCAACAGGCTGCCGCCCCAAGCCTCGCGCGCCCAGCGGGAGCTCCTGCCGGGCGCGCAAGCCTTGCAGACACTCGCCCGAAGCACGGGGAGCCCTCCGGAGGGCTCCCCGTGCTTCGGGCAACAGGCTGCCGCCCCAAGCCTTGCGCGCCTGGCGGGAGCTCCCGCCGGGCGCGCAAGCCTTGCAGACACTCGCCCGAAGCACGGGGAGCCCTCCGGAGGGCTCCCTGTGCTTCGGGCAACAGGCTGCCGCCCCAAGCCTTGCGCGCCCAGCGGGAGCTCCTGCCGGGCGCGCAAGGCTTGCAGACACTCGCCCGAAGCACGGGGAGCCCTCCGGAGGGCTCCCTGTGCTTCGGGCAACAGGCTGCCGCCCCAAGCCTTGCGCGCCTGGCGGGAGCTCCTGCCGGGCGCGCAAGGCTTGCAGACACTCGCCGAAGCACGGGGCACCCTCCGGAGGGCTCCGCGTGCTTCGGGCAACAGGCTGCCGCCCCAAGCCTTGCGCGCCCAGCGGGAGCTCCTGCCGGGCGCGCAAGGCTTGCAGACACTCGCCGAAGCACGGGGCACCCTCCGGAGGGCTCCGCGTGCTTCGGGCAACAGGCTGCCGCCCCAAGCCTTGCGCGCCCGGCGGGAGCTCCTGCCGGGCGCGCAAGGCTTGCAGACACTCGCCCGAAGCACGGGGAGCCCTCCGGAGGGCTCCCTGTGCTTCGGGCAACAGGCTGCCGCCTCAAGCCTTGCGCGCCCAGCGGGAGCTCCTGCCGGGCGCGCAAGGCTTGCAAACACTCGCCCGAAGCACGGGGAGCCCTCCGGAGGGCTCCGCGTGCTTCGGGCAACAGGCTGCCGCCCCAAGCCTCGCGCGCCCAGCGGGAGCTCCTGCCGGGCGCGCAAGCCTTGCAGACACTCGCCCGAAGCACGGGGAGCCCTCCGGAGGGCTCCCCGTGCTTCGGGCAACAGGCTGCCGCCCCAAGCCTTGCGCGCCTGGCGGGAGCTCCCGCCGGGCGCGCAAGCCTTGCAGACACTCGCCCGAAGCACGGGGAGCCCTCCGGAGGGCTCCCTGTGCTTCGGGCAACAGGCTGCCGCACCAAGCCTTGCGCGCTGGGCGGGAGCTCCTGCCGGGCGCGCAAGGCTTGCGGACAGCTTCCTGAAGCCTGGAGAGCAAGAGGGGTCAGTGCGCACCGATGCCTCTTGCTCTCCAGGCTTCAGCGAAAGCCTGCATTCGCCCCATAGGACGCACACACATTTCCCCTTTATTTTTGGAGGGGAAAAAGTGCGTCCTATGGGGCGAAAAATACGGTACTTTCTTTGTGTTTATTTGATGCCTATTAAAGAGAGTTACTTTATATATAGTCAATATAGGCACAGAGTTAATTTTTTAAACATTTTCTAATGGTGGTGTGCCTCGAGATTTTTTTCATGAAACAAGTGTGCCTTTGCCCAAAAAAGGTTGGGAAACACTGGTTTAAAAATCATATTGTTAGGAAAGCATTGTTTAATGTTTGGACAAGATATAAGGACTTACTTGAAAATAAAACCCCAAGGTGGTTGTCACTGATGGAAGCGAAGGCTCAGAAAAAGCTCAATATGGAGGCCAAATGGCCGAAATATTGGGAAATTTTGGAACAAGAGGGAGATAAATTAAAATTGCAGAGCTTTGAAAAACTAAAAGACAAAGTGCGAGATTGGCTTCACTATTACCAAATAATGGAGGCATACAAATTGGATAAGAAAATTGGATTCCAGGTGGGAAAATCAAAATTGGAAACAGAACTGTTAGATCCCAAAACTAAGACTCTGTTGAGAATGTATAACTTGCTGTTGAAATGGAACACTCAGGACGAAATGGTGAAATCTGCTATGATAAAATGGGCACAAGATGTGGGACACAACATTATGCTGGGTGACTGGGAACAGTTATGGACCACAGGTATGAAGTTTACGGCATGTAATGCCTTAAGAGAGAATATTATGAAAATGATATACAGGTGGTACATAACACCAGTCAAGCT
Source organism: Podarcis erhardii (assembly GCF_964252035.2). Classification (NCBI taxonomy): domain Eukaryota; kingdom Metazoa; phylum Chordata; class Lepidosauria; order Squamata; family Lacertidae; genus Podarcis; species Podarcis erhardii. Next base: position 6,357,107 of record NC_138506.1, on the reverse strand, counting down.
CGCAAAAATATATCATTTGCCCGATAATAAATGTTGGAAATGTAAAGAGACTGAAGGCACATTCTTTCACCTTTGGTGGACGTGCCCAAGGATTAAGGCTTTCTGGGAGATGATCTATAATGAAATTAAAAAGGTATTTAAACATACCTTCCTGAAAAAACCAGAGGCCTTTCTCCTGGGCGTGGTCGGCCAATTGGTGTTAAAGAAGGATAGAACTTTTTTTATGTATGCCACAACAGCAGCAAGAATACTCATCGCAAAGTATTGGAAGACACAAGAGCTACCCACCCGGGAAGAATGGCAGATGAAGGTGATGGAGTATATGGAGCTGGCGGAAATGACCGGCAGAATCCGAGACCAGGGAGAAGAGTCGGTAGAAGAAGACTGGAAGAAATTTAAAGACTATCTACAGAAATATTGTAAAATTAAGGAATGTTAGAAGGATGTTGGAATGAAGTTATGTGGTTTTAGCAGTAATGTTATAAAGGAGTATTTAAAGATGGATTATTAACAGGTGAGAATGTAAAGTTATAATATATTAAGAAAAATTAGTAAGATAAAAGTAAAAATGGAAAGGATTTGCTGAAATAACTAATTGAACTAGAATACAAAAAAGGGAGGTGTGAGGAGGTCAGGGAAACAAGAAAACGAAAGACAAGATATGGAAAGGTTGGTTTGTTTTTAATTGTTTTTACTTTATTGTATTCTGTATTTTTGGTTTTTTTTTTCTGTTTTTTCTTTCTTCTTATTCTTGTAATTTTTTTGAAAATTTAATAAATATTATTTTAAAAAAACAACAACAAACTTGCCTTCGGCTTTTGGAGAAGCAGTGCCAGCAAACAAAGCCTTGTTTTTCCCTGGCTTGGGCTTTCCCCCCCTCCCCCTCTGCTTCGGGCCATCTGCAGGCATCTGTCTGTTTACTTCTGGCCTTCCGGCCTCTGCAAAGACGATGACCTTGGTTCTCATGAGAAACAGAGCTCTCAGCTGCCGACTCCTTGGCTCCCCCTGGAGGCTGGAATGCTGCCTGGGATGACATCACAGTCAGCTCCCCCTGCACCTTGCAACCGGTGCCCTCGGCATCCCTGCATTCACTCGCATTCTGGGAAACAGCTAGGACCTCCGACGCAGTCAAACTCTGGGCTGGGATGATTGGCAGATGGGCTACTTTCAAAGCATTCCACATCTGATGTGCTGTCGCATTGCCAGCTAGCGTAGCAATTTCCTCCAGAGAAACGGACAAGACAATTACGTCTATGGCCCGTGAATCTTGGGCCCTCCATCTATCTGTCAGAGGAACTGGAGGGGCTTCACACACAGTATGCCACACTCCAAACTGTCGTAGTAAACTCTCACACCACACAGCCGAGGTCTCATAATTGTGCCGATTTAACTTTGGGCACTCAGAGGCTTGGAAAAACTCCATTCCAGGCTTTTACTTGAGTCGTGAGCCTTTATGCCTTCAAAAACTTCTTATCTCGGCAGCTCATAAATCACGAAGCCTCTGGCGCGGCGCCCAGGCCAATTAAGCCAGTCGGACATCAAAGAGGCTGCCGCGGCAACATAAAAGGCTTACTTTTCCACACATACCTCAGCAGTCTGTTGCAGTCTTACTCTCCTGTAAGTGCCGTGAATCTGGGCCCGAAACCTGTTGTTGGGATACTGCCAGGGAGACAAAGTCCATCATGCCCCACGCCGATGCCGGACGATCCATTGATCTCCTGTAGATACAGTATCAGTCAATTAGCGACACGAAGCCTCAGAAATAGCTTGCCACATTCCAGAGCTCGTGCACGCTCTATCAGCAGAGTTCGCACAACAAAAGGCGCACTCAGGAAAGCATATTTACAACTTTATTCAGCGTTGGTCAGAACAAAGAAAAAAACATGACTGCCTGCTTCGATGTCTCAGGCACAGAGCGAAATGAAAGCAATAACAAAAAGAGAAACTTCCTGTGAACAGGAAATACGCAGACTCTGTGACTCACAAAGCCTGCTCCCTTTTAAGGTGGAACGGAAATATCCTAACACTAACTGCTGTCAAATCACATGTCATGTCCATGCGCACAGCCTGCACCACAAAAAACATGGACCCACGGCTTCCTGGCAACACCGGGACCCATAAAAGTGGTTTTGAAGCACGGATCCTCATGGGTCCTCAGAGTTTTTGCATTGGGCCACCCCAAACGCACCATCAAATCACACATCATGTCCATGGGCACATCGTGCACCACAAAAAAACACGGATCCACAGCTTCCTGGCAACACCTATAAACGTGGTTTAGAACCATGGATACTCATGGGTCCTCAGGGTTCTGGCATTGGGCCACCCCAAACTCATGATCAAATCACACGTCATGTCCATGGGCACAGCCTGCACCACAAAAAACATGGATCCACGGCTTCCTGGCAGCACCATGGCCTAAAAACATGGTTCCAACCATGGATCCTCAGGGTTTTTAAACTGAGCCAACTGCAACACAATAAACATGGATCCACGGTATCCTTGCAACAACGTATGCCAAAATCATGGTTCCAAAACATGGATCCTCAGGGTTTTTGAATTGGACCACCCCTAACTGCTGTCAAACCACATGTCATGTCCATGCGCACAGCCTGCACCACAAAAAACACGGACCCACAGCTTCCTGGCAACACCGGGACCCATAAAAGTGGTTTCGAAGCATGGATACTCATGGGTCCTCAGGGTTTTTGCATTGGGGCACCCCTAACTCACCGTCAAATCACACGTCATGTCCATGGGCACAGCCTGCGCACACACAAAAAATGGATTCACGGCTTCCTGGCAACACCGGGACCCATAAAAGTGGTTTAGAACCATGGATCCTTATGAGTCCTCTGGGTTCTTGCATTGGGCCACCCCTAATTTTCCATCAAATCGCACATCATGTCCATGGGCACAACCTCAACCACAAAAATCGTGGGTCCACAGCTCCTGGCAACACCGTGAGCCAAAAACATGGTTCCAAACCACGGATCCTCAGGGTTTTTGCATTGGACCACCCCTAATTCACCGTCAAATCACACGTCATGTCCATGAGCACAGCCTGCACCACAAAAAACTAGAATCCACTGCTTCCTGGCCATACCATGGCCGATAAACGTGGTTCTGAAGCACGGATCCTCATGGATCTTCACGCCTTTTGCATTGGGCCACCCCAAACTCACTGTCAAATCACATATCATGCCCATGGGCACAGCCTGCACCACAAAAAAGTCGAATCCATGGCTTCCTGGTCATACCATGGCCCAAAAACGTGGTTCTGAAGCACAGATCCTTTTGCATTGGGGAACCCCAAATTTACCCTTTATTAAAATATCTTGTACATAACCACAGATCTAAAAATGTCGGAATCTCCACTCAGCCAAGCTGATAAAGCTCCATTTTTCTCCAGCCGAGCCTTCGAATCGCCTCCGACGAATAATTAACGACCTCGAGCCTTTGATGAGGCTCCAAGGCACATTCTTATCCATTAAGCAGAGTTTCCAGCAACATGCGGAAGTGTTGAGATTGATGGCTACATTGCAAAGAGTTTTATTTCTAAGCTATGCCGTCAGAAAATACATCCTCTCTCTTTGAAAGCAGAGAGCAACTGAACAAAGGAACAAAGGAACAAAGGAACAAAGGAACAAAGGAACAAAGGAACAAAGGAACAAAGGAACAAAGGAACAAAGGAACAAAGGAACAAAGGAACAAAGGAACAAAGGAACAAAGGAACAAAGGAACAAAGGAACAAAGGAACAAAGGAACAAAGGAACAAAGGAAACGGGAAACAACTAACATCACATCCCGTCTCGCTTTCCCGCGAGACTGCAAGGTCTCTGGAATGTAAACAGAGTCCTGTGACCCCAAGCAGCTGCTCAGTGATAAGAACAGAAACTAACATCCTCCCCCTTTCTGTGAACATCAATGGGCAGCGTGTCAGTACAATCTCAGTACAAACCCAATTTCTGTACATAGGTACAGTGTTGATCCCTTGGAACAACCTTGGACAATAAATCAGCAGGAATTTCATTACCTAGCATATAGGAAACCGTTACGAGTCCCTTCTGAACACATTCTCTAGCATGTTGCAGCTACAATTGCAAGTGCTTCGTGCTTTTGCTTACAACCTTCAGAAGTCAGCAAAGCCAAACATGCTTTGTTGTCCTGATAAACCTGGATTGGACATTTGACAGGAATTCTCATGTCTTTACACAATTGTAAAAACCATTCACAATCCACAAGTGAATAAGACAGTGCATTCAGTCCAGCTTCACAAGAACGCAAGCTTACTGTTGTTTGCTTCTTGCACGACCAATCAAATAGACCCTGGTTGTACATGTAGCAAACTCCAGACGTGCTTTTCCTGTCTGTAGCGTCACTTCCAAAACTTGCATCAGCAAATATCTCAAGACCACCAGACTTCTGATTGTTTAATCTCAGTTTGTAGTGCATAGTGCCTTGTTTCATCAACCTCCTCACACCTCCCTTTTTTGTATTCTAGTTATTAATTATTTCAGCAAATCCATTCTTATCTTAATTTATTTTAACCTTATCTTACCATTAATACCATAAAACTTATTTGTACTTAACTCCTTATATCATTTCTACTAAAGCCATGTAATTTCATTCCAACATTTTTCTAACACTCATTAATTTTACAATATTTCTATAAATAACTTTTAAACTTTTTTTTCCAATCTTCTTCCACCGTCTCTTCTCCCTGATCTCAGATTCTGCCAGTCCTTTCTGTCAATTCCATATGGTCCATCAACCTGGTGATCTTCTGTCTGAGGCTCTTAACTCTTTTCCATGTCCCTTCTGTGGATCTTCTTCATATTTATACATACGCTTTACTTTATCTTCTGCTGATCTTGTTCTTAATTTCCTTCCTTTGGCGCTGAGGAGTAGATCTCGGGGAAGCTCCAACCTAACAATGTCTTTATTCCTTCTCGACAGGTCAGCCAATTCTCCATAGTCAAAATTAAAGTCCAAAGGATATTTCAGGACATGTTTCAAAATCCCTCCAAAGCTGGAGGCCCCCACAACTCCGATCTCCTCCTGACCCAAATCCAAATCCCAAAAGCCAGAACATCCCTGTATAAGGGGATCTGCCCATCTTTCCTTCTCCAGTCCAAGCGAGGCTCCGATCCTCAAAATCTGACTTTCTCTAAATTCAGTCATAGAAGGCAACAACTTATATTCATCAAATTGCCTCTGTAAGGCTGGGGCTCTCTCCACTTGTATTACTTGAGGTTCAACAACCACTTCCTCCCTCGCCTTCTCCACAACTTGCCATGTCGTAGTTTCTGTATAGATGTTCACCTTTTGTTCCAAGTCAGTCACATTTTGTCCCAGATTATCAATTTTAATAATCATAACATCTGTCTTCTTATGAAGCTGATCCAATAAAGCACTTATTTTACAAAATGCAGTCACTAAAGCTTCTTCTGTCGACATTCTTACCCGTTCAAGGTCAATCCCTGATTCTCACGGTCTTTTATCTCTGCAGCTGGGAAATTCCCTAGATCCACTCCTGTAACAGTTTCATAGACTCCCTCTAGAGGAAACAATTTCTATTTGTATCAATGCTTTTAAACGCAGATCCAGCAACAAAATTAGTTTCAATTTTCAGTTACTTTTCCTCCTTTTTGAGCGCAGAAGGAAACAATGGAAACAATATATTTCTCTTGTTTAGCTATCTGTCCACATAGGTTTTATTCACAGTCAATGAACTTTCCCAAAACGTCACTTTTATTGGCAGCCCTTTTCCAGGTTCAAAACGGTGATAATTTATCTTTCTTCACTCTCTCTCCTGCAGGCTTAGATGATCTAAAATTTTCCCCCTCTTCTCCTGCTTCCAAGGGGGGTTTAACAATTTTAGCCGATGGAAATTTAATTCTTTACATAAGACTTTCCAAGACTTTAGCTTGCAACCTCTTTGCTTTAGTCTATTTACAAAAAGGGGAGGCGGACTTCCTGTTTAAAACCTCCCCCGTTCGATGCCAAATTAAGACATTTAAAAATCCAATTTTCCGTTCTACTCACGGGTAGTTGTTTCAAGATCAAATTGTCCACAGGAAAAAGTCAGCGCTCTCCGGCAACAGCAATGCGGCTTCACTAAATGAAAAAAGCAGTCGATTCAAAGCACCGCGCCACTCACCCCACGTCGCTCCGGATCCCCGAAACCGGGTTTCCCCGCGAGTAGGGAAGGCGCAAAAGGTGCCAGCCGAATCCCACGTCCACAGGCTTCTCCCGCCTGTGGTTTTTAGTGGGTCTCCGCCTTCGCCGTGGCGGTCAGACCCTAAAATCCACGGAGCAAGTTCCTCCCGATCAGAGGAATTCAGCCATTGCCGGAGGCGCTAACCCGGAAGTCTCCTAGCATCCATCAGGTTTAGTTTGGTTAACACATCAGCAATTTTCTGTGACTGGTGTACTAAAATATTACCATCTCGGTCTCTCTCTATTTCCAGAGATAGGTAGTTGTTTACCTCACCAAGATCTTTCATGTCAAGGTGCTCCTTCAGTTGAGCTAGGGCACTATTGTACATCTTGACATCCTTCCAAAAAAAAAAAAGTATATCATCAACATAAAACAAGCAATACAGTCTCTTTTTCCCTTCCTCTTTGACAAATACACATGGATCAGCTTTACCTTGCTGAAAACCTATAGAAAACAACACTTCAGTGAGTTTAGAGTGCCAGCATCGTGCACTTTGCTTGAGACCATATAGGGACTTCTTCAGAAAACAAACAAATCCCTGTTTTACCTGTACGCCATCAGGTGGAAGCATATAAAGTGATTCACCTAAGGTTCCGTACAAAAATGCTGTATTCACATCGTGATGAGAAACGTGTAGATTCTCCTCTGCAGCAAGTTTGAGCATAAGCCTAATGCTCTCATATCTCACAGTGGGTGCGTAGGTCTCGTGATAGTCTTCTCCTGGTACCTGTGAGAAACCTCTGGCTACCAATCTGGCTTTGTGTCTGACTATCTTGCCATTCTGATCTGCTGCTGCTGCTCTCGTGAGTGCTGGGAAGACCGCTCCCTCTCCTGCCAACTCCATCTGGCCTAGGGGGCGGGGCCTGCACTCACCACCACAGCTTGAGGGCCTCCATCAAGGCCTCTGGGACATTGCTGCTGCTGCTCGCGTAAGTGCTGGGAGGACCACTCCCTCTCCTGCCAACTCCATCTGGCCTAGGGGGCGGGGCCTGCACTCACCTGCCAGAGCTTGAGGGCCTCCATCAGGGCCTCCGGGACATTGCTGCTGCTGCTCTCATGACTACTGGGAAGACTGCTCCCTCTCCTGCCAACTCCATCGGGCCTAGGGGGCGGGGCCTGCACTCACCACCACAGCTTGAGAGGCCTCCGGGACATTGCTGCTGCTCCTCTCGTGACTGCTGGGAAGACCGCTCCCTCTCCTGCCAATTCCATCCGGCCTAGGGGGCGGGGCCTGCACTCACCACTACAGTTTAGAGGCCTGAGCAGCTACCTGCAGCAAGGGACAAAAATGGTTTTAAATGTTTTAAGTGCTTTTAATTTGCTGCACCTTAAATGGTGGTTGTTGTTTTTTATAATATTATATTATTTTAGTATTTTATTTTTGCTTGGGGTGGGAACAATATTTAGTCAGGGTGGCGAGTAGTTTAATTTGACATAATTGTTTATTGCTTTGTTTTTGTTTTTATTATTCTGTTAAGTTATTACATAGTTTGTATTTTGCTTTTTAAGGGGAAGGGTCAGGGCTGCCTGGGAGTGGGCCTCAGCCTATAGAATGGCTGGGGCAGGTTCCACAGGGGGGGATGTATTGGGACACCCGATCTCAGTGATCACGGGCAGGAGGAGGAGTTATGCTAAGACCAGACCATGTCATTACCGAGGAGGCAGGTTTAGTCGTTGTTTGAGGACTATCCCTGCCTCCAGGTCTGGTCCTGACCGGAAGGATACAGGAATCAGCAAGGGAAACCCACATGACCTGAAAGTGTTGCTGTGCAATGCCAGGTCAATGATGAATAAAACTACTGCCATCCATGACCTGATTGTGGATGGAGGATTTGACCTGGCATGTGTGACAGAGACCTGGTTGGATGAAGCAGATGGGCCTGTCCTTGCCGCTGCTTGCCCACCAGGTTTCTCTTACGCACAGCAACCCAGGTCATGTGGGCGGGGAGGGGGGTTGCAGTGATTTTTAGGAAGTCATTAGTCTGCACTAGGCATCCTATTGGGAAGACCCAGTTTTCTGAGTGCATGTTCTGGAAGTTGGGCAATAGGGGCAGTACAGGATTCCTATTGGTGTACCGACCTCCCCGCTGCACCAAGGATTCCCTGCCCAAGCTGCTTCAGCTCGTGGTGGATATGTTCCTGGAGACACCTAGCTTGGTTGTCCTGGGGGATTTTAACATCCATGCCGACACGACCTTACAAGGGGCTGCTCGGGACTTCGAGGAAAGCATGGCCTCCATGGGGCTGTCCCTGAATAAGTTTGGCTCAACTCATAGCCGCGGACATGCCTTAGACTTGGTGTTTACCTCTACGGATGTTGGTGATCTGACACTAACTAAAAGCGAAACAAAAGAAGTGCCATGGTCAGATCACTTCCTGGTGCAACTGGACTTCTCCACGACCCTTCCCCTCTGCAGGGAGGTGGGACCGATTCGGATGGTCCGCCCCTGCCACTTAATGGATCCAATTGGCTTCCAGAGAGTGGTAGGGGATGTTTTATCCCAAGTTGATGGCCTTTCAGCTGATTCCCTGGTGGCCCGCTGGAATGCGGAGTTAACCACGGCTATTGACTGTCTGGCTCCAAAGCACCCTCTCCGATTGCATGGAGCCTGGATAGCCCCGTGGTTTTCCCCAGAGCTGAGGGTGATGAAACGATTGTTGAGACGGCTAGAGCGCTGGTGGCGGAAAACTCATTCTGAATCAGACCGGACACGGGCTAGAGCTCAACGTCGAACCTACCAAGTGGCAATGGCGACGGCGAAGAGGGCCTTCTTCGCCGCCTCCATTGTATCTGCAGAAAACAGCAGCAGGAGACTTTTTCAGGTGGTTCGCAATCTATCGGAACCACCTGCACCACTGGGGCCTGGTAGGGACCCCAATATCTCCCGCAATGCTTTTGCAAAGTTTTTTGCAGATAAAGTCGCTCAGATTCAGAGGGAGGTAGACTCCACCATGGGAGCAGGGCCAGGGTGGGAGAGTGCTAGAGTTCTGTCTAGTCCTGTTACATGGGATCAATTCCAATCTGTTACCTCCGAGGATGTGGACAGGCTGCTTCGACAAGTGAAACCGAGCACCTGACTCCTTGATCCTTGTCCATCCTGGCTGATAAAAACGAGCTGGGAAGGGCTGGGTGATGGGCTCTACGGGGTGGTGAATGCTTCCCTCTGTGAGGGAGCCTTCCCAGACCCGCTGAAAGAGGAGGTCATTAAAACGCTTCTTAAAAAAACATCTTTAGACCCAGCCAATTTGGCCAACTATCGCCCAGTCTCAAATCTACCATTCTTGGGCAAGGTGATTGAGCGGGTGGTTGCCAAACAACTCCAAGCATGCCTGGAGGATGTGGACCATTTGGATCCCTTCCAATTGGGATTCAGGCCTCACCATGGGACTGAAACTGCCTTGGTCGCGCTGGTTGATGATCTCCGGCGGGCTAGGGACAAAGGTGAAAGCTGTTTCCTAGTTCTGCTGGATCTCTCAGCGGCCTTTGACACCATCGACCATAACATCCTTCTGGACCGTCTAGAGGGGCTGGGAGCTGGGGGCACTGTTATACGGTGATTCAACTCCTTTCTCCTGGGCCGTGTCCAGAAAGTGGTGGTGGGGGATGAGTGTTCCGACCCCTGGGCTCTCACTTGTGGGGTGCCTCAGCGTTCCGTCCTCTCCCCCATGCTTTTTAATATCTATATGAAGCCGTTGGGAGAGATCATCAGGGGGTTTGGGCTGGGTGTTCATCAGCATGCAGATGACACCCAGCTCTACCTCTTCTTTAAATCGGAACCAGTGAAGGCGGTGGAGGTCCTGTGTGAGTGCCTGGAGGCGGTTGGAGGATGGATGGCGGCTAACAGATTGAGGTTGAATCCTGACAAGACAGAAGTACTGTTTTTGGGGGACAGGAGGCGGGTGGGTGTGGGGGATTCCCTGATCCTGAATGGGGTAACTGTGCCCCTGAAGGACCAGGTGCGCAGCCTGGGAGTCATTTTGGACTCACAGCTGTCCATGGAGTTACAGGTTAACTCTGTGTCCAGGGCAGCTGTCCACGAGCTCCACCTGGTACGCAGGCTAAGACCCTACCTGCCCGCGGATTGTCTCGCCAGAGTGGTGCATGCTCTAGTTATTTCCCGCTTGGACTACTGCAACGTGCTCTACATGGGGCTACCTTTGAAGGTGACCCGGAAACTGCAATTAATCCAGAATGCGACAGCTAGACTGGTGACTGGGAGTGGCCGCCGGGACCACATAACACCGGTTCTGAGAGATCTGCATTGGCTCCCAGTACAATTCTGAGCACGATTCAAAGTGTTGGTGCTGATCTTTAAAGCCCTAAACGGCCTTGGTCCTGTATACCTGAAGGAGCGTCTCCACCCCCATCGTTCAGCCCGGACACTGGGATCCAGCACCAAGGGCCTTCTGGCGGTTCCCTCATTGCGAGAAGTGAGGCTACAGGGAACCAGACAGAGGGCCTTCTCGGTAGTGGCACCCGCCCTGTGGAATGCCCTCCCATCAGATGTCAAAGAGATAAACAACTACCTGCCATTCAGAAGACATCTTAAGGCAGCCCTGTTCAGGGAATATTTAACGCTGTACTGTTTTTAACGCTTGATTGGGAGCCACCCAGAGTGGCTGGGGAAACTCAGCCAGATGGGCGGGGTATAAATAAATAAATAATAATAATAATAATAATCTGTCTTTGCTTTGAAGACCCATTTGCTGTCACGCAGTTTCATCCCTGGAACTGTTGGAACTAGCTCCCATGTTTTGTTCCTCTCTAAGGAATCAAGCTCAGCCTTCATGACAGTTAACCATGGCTCAGCATCTTTCGAGTCCAAAGCCTGGATCTCTTGGAAGCTTGAAGGTTCAAATACCTTCTTGGAGCTATTAACAGCAGTTACAGCTTTAGCTGCTTTAGCAAATTCATCAGCAAATCTCTTTGGAGGTCTACCTTTTGTGGCTCTTTCAGACCTGAGAATTAGACGTAAATCTTCAATGCTCTCCTCTTCTTTCTTAGGAGAAAAGTGGCCTATAGTGAACAGTGGTTCCTCCAAGTCTCTGTCAGAGCCTTCAGAGGGTCGCAGAGAGGCCTTAGCACTCTTGAAAACCTCTGAATCATCTGATTCAGTTTCAGATTCAGAATCAGAGCCTTCATCAGTGGGTGTGGGGTGTTGCTGCTGCTTATCCTCAGACTCTTCACTGTCATCAGGATAACACTGGAAAATTCCCACATTCTCCCCCCACTTGGCATTGTACTCAACACTTCTAGTGAGTCTAACTGTGTTAGTGTCAGTCATCATTACTCTGTAAGAACCTTTCTGATATCCTAGAAAGACACCATGCAAACCACGTTTGCCTAACTTGGAGCTTTGTGGTGTGTGAACCCACATGTCAGAACCAAAAATTCTCATGTGCTTGATGTATGGTTTCTTGCCAAACATCTTTTCATAGGGGGTACAACCAATCGGTGATGATAATCTACGATTATAAGTGTAAACAAAACAGCTGAGCGCTTCTGCCGAATAACTCTGGAAGATTGGCATCATGCAGCAAGGTTTTCAAGCCTTGAAGCAATGTTTGGCTTGCCCTTTCACAAAGGCCATTCATCCAAGGAGACCGTGGACTTGAAAGGTCATGTTGAATTCCTTTCTCAGTCAGAAACACTTCAAACTGCTGAGAAGTGAATTCTCCCCCTTGATCTGTAAACAAACATTTCACCTGTTTATCATGCACATTTTTTTCTACCAAGCACAGAATTCCTTGAACCTAGGAAACGCTTCTGACTTCTGCTTGAGATTGAACACATAAATATACCTGGAATATGAATCAATGAGGACCATAAAGTACCTGGCTCCACCCAAAGAGGGTGTTAGTGAACCAACGAGATCAGCATGCACTACCTGGTATGGTTCTGCAGCTTGTCCCAGGGGAACTGAAGGAGGCAGTGGTGCGCTCGCTCTTAAAGAAAACATCATTAGACCCTTTAAAAGGGAAAAGTACCCCTGCCCGTACGGGCCAGTCTTGACAGACTCTAGGGTTGTGCGCTCATCTCACTCTAGAGGCCGGAAGCCAGCGCTGTCCGCAGACACTTCCGGGTCACGTGGCCAGCGTGATGAAGCTGCTCTGGCGAACCGGCACCAGAGCAGCACACGGAACGCCGTTTACCTTCCCGCTATAAAGCGGTACCTATTTATCTACTTGCACTTAAGGGTGCTTTCGAACTGCTAGGTGGGCAGGAGCTGGGACCGAACGACGGGAGCTCACCCCGCCGCGGGGATTCGAACCGCCGACCATGCGATCGGCAAGTCCTAGGCGCTGAGGTTTTACTCACAGCGCCACCCGCGTCCCACCTGGTATGGTTCTGAAGCTTGTCCCAGGGGAACTGAAGGAGGCAGTGGTGCGCCCGCTGTTAAAGAAAACATCATTAGATCCTTTAGATCTATCCAATTACCGCCCGGTTTCGAATCTTCCGTTCCTGGGTAAGGTGATTGAGAGAGCGGTTGCTGAACAGCATGGTGGGTTTCTGGATGAAACATCGGCTCTGGATGCATTCCAGTCTGGCTTCCGCGCTGGTCATGGGACCGAGACGGCTCTGGTTGCCCTAACAGATGATCTTCGTAGACAGCTGGATCGAGGCGGGTCAGGGCTGCTGATTCTTCTAGATCTGTCAGCAGCTTTCGACATGGTAGATCACGAACTCCTGGACCACCGCCTTGCCGATGTGGGGATCCAGGGCACAGTCCTTCAAAGGCTGCGCTCGTTTCTCTCTGGTCGGGTACAGAGGGTGGAGCTTTGGGGTTAATTGTCATCGCGCCACTCCTTGGTGTGTGGAGTACCTCAGGGTGCGATACTCTCCCCGATGCTTTTCAACATCTTTATGCGCCCCCTCGCCCAGCTTGTCCAGAGTTTGGGGCTGGGTTGCCATCAGTATGCTGATGATGTTGGCTATTTGCAGTATGGTAGCGCTGCAGAGAGCTTGCTGGGGAGATCATGCATTAAAAAGAAAGGGACTCAAAAATAACTTAAACAAGGTTTTAATTACAAAAACAAAAACTCCTTATACACTAAATACATTAACAACAAACCAGACCCAACCACCAACCCAACCCCCAGGGTAATGGGAGAGCTAGGTGCTGCTCCTTACATTTAAAGAAACCATTCAACATTTCCCCTGCGGTTCATCATTGTGGAACAAAAACATAAAGCATACTTTGTGCATGTTTTTCATGTGTAACCTTTGGAAGTGCTTTTGTAAAAATGTCCGCAATTTGATTATCACCTAGTACATATTCAAATTCAATCATTTCGTCAGCAATTAGTTTCTTTACAAACTCCAAACATAATCTTAAGACTCTGGTGCGCTGCGTATTGGTTTCTGAACATAGGATAGCAAGTCCACTCTGGGAATCAAGGTAAACTTTTACTGGTAGTGTTACTTGCATCTGTAGGTCTGCGAATACTTGCAGATACCATTCTACATCACGAGTGGCCTGAACGCATGCACATAATTCACTCTCTGTTGTGGAGAGACACATAATGGTTTGTGTCTGGGACTTCCATTCAAATGGACAACCATTATAACAAAACACCATACCAGACACACCCCTGCAATTGTTTTGTTCCACTGCATGAGATGCATCGCAGAAAATTTCAAAACCTTTGTCAATACTTGATGTAAACTACATCCTATAATGTTTGGTATGTTTAAGGTACATTACCACTCTCTTAAGAGCAGAGAAACATTGTGTAGTAGGTTTTTCCACAAATTTTGCCAGAAAGTGAAAAGCATAAGTTATATCTGGTCTTGAGATTCTTTGAATGAAATTTAGCTTGCCTATAGCAGAACGATACAAAGTTTTGTTAGGAAATGGCTTATCTTCACCTGTAAAGGTGAAACCACACACCATAGGCGTTTCCTTCCCATTTGCATTTTCTAAATGTAGCATTTCAACAAGATCATCAATTTTTGCAGTTTGATGAACCAGAAAAGATCCATTTTTGCCTTTCTCAATTTGCATGGATAAGTAATTTTTAGCTATGCCTAATTCCACCACATCAAATTTCTTCTGTAACTGTGATACTACCTGTTCATATTCCTGTTTAGTTTTTGTAGAAATTAACACGTCATCTACATACACACATATTTTTGTCACAGAGTTTGCCCTTTCCTTTATAAACACACAATTGTCTGCCTTTCCTTGTGAAAAACCAATATCCAGCAATTCTTTTGCTAAAGTTTGGTGCCAATTCCTTCCACTTTGGTGCAGGCCATAAAGGGATTTATTTAATTTGCATACCAAACCTTCAGCAGCGTCTATGCCTTCAGGAACACGCATAAAAATTTGTTCTTTTAAATCTGCAAACAAATATGCAGTTTTTATATCTAGGTGATAAACAGAATGTCCACGTTGTGATGCATCTTTTAACAAAAGTTTAACTGTTTCATATTTTACACTTGGTGAATAACACAAATCATAATCTTCGCCTGGGATTTGTTGAAAACCCTTAGCAACTAATCTTGCTTTGTACCTTACAACTTCATTTTTGTCATTCATTTTAACTCTATAAACCCATTTTGAATCAATAAGTCTCATATCTGGGGTTTGTGGTACAAGAGACCAAGTGTTATGCTCTTTTAAAGAAGCTATCTCAGAGTTCATAGCTTTATACCAATTTGCAGCTTGGTGCTTAGGTAAATTCTGAATGTCACTGTAGCTTTTTGGCTCAAAAACCACCTTATTGGCATACACAGTATTAAAATGTTCATCTGCAAATCGTTGTGGCTTCTGCCTCTTTCTATCTGAAGGTCTTAGTCCAGAAGGAGAGTCAGACTCCTCAGACTTAATGGGACTAAGTGAACTACTAGTTTCAGGTTGTAAATCATCATTGTCAGATTGAAGAGATGCCTGTAGGCTAAGCTCACGGTCAGAAAACTCAAGAGAATCTAACCTCCCCTCGGGTGCCTGTGACTTTAAATCATCAAACAAATTATCAGATTCAGCAGGCTTTTTGTCTTTTTCCATTAATTCAGAAGCACCATTTCCTGCTGCTGCTGCTGCTGCTTCTTCTTCCTCAGTATTATCTATACCATCAGTATCTTGGAAAACAGCAACTCCATTCCAATTTACAGTTTGTATCATGCTTCTGGTAATATGAAATTTGCCAGTTGCTGGTATGTAAATTCTGTACGCCCCCTGCTGGTAGCCCATTAATTTTCCCTGAACACTACGCTCACCCAATTTCTGCTTAGCGGGATAATGCATAATTACATCTGAACCCCAAATGCGTAGGTATTTCAGATTAGGGCGTTTTTTAAACAGCTTCTCATAGGGGGTGACATCTAAACCAGAATGATAACTGCGATTTCTGACATAACAAAACGCATTAAGCGCTTCAGCCCAAAAGTCTTTGGGCAGATTAGCATCGTGCAGATACGTTTTAACCCCTGCCTGCAGGTCACGCTGCACAACTTCAACAAGCCCATTTTGCCAGGGACTTCGGGGGCAAGATAACTCATGAGTAGTCCCCTGCGCGTCCAGGAATTTCTCAAAATCCTCAGAAACAAATTCTCCGCCCCGGTCAGAAAACAGGTTCTTAATTGGTTTGTTAAAGTGCGTTTTTACCCAGTTGCAAAAAACTTTGTACTTCTCAAATGCTTGTGACTTTTCAGCTATTGCATAAGTCCAACAGTATCTACTATACTGGTCTATCAGGGTAAGCCAGTACTTAGAACCTCCTAATGATGGTGGGAGTGGCCCAACTAAATCACAATGTACACGTTCAAATGGCTCAGTTACTTTCCTATCTGAGCACCTACCCTTGCGTGCAACCTTAATCTTATTCTTGCAACAAGATAGACATTGCATAAAGAATTTACATGGTTTTAAGTTGAGGCCATTAACAATATTCTTCGTCCTAATTACATCAGCAAAATTCAAGTGTCCCAGAATTCTGTGCGCCTCGTGGAGACACCCGGAATGAGGCCTTGCATTCCTCAACCCCTGGCTTGACTGTGCTGCTCTGCAATTTATAGGCAATTGGGAGTAGGTGCGAAAATACAGTCTATATAAACCATCAGAGTCCCGGGCATACAATAGACGTTTGTTTCCCTCAAAAAACTCACACATTGAATTTAAGAAATGCACACTTATGCCTTGACGAGCAAAACACCTTACTGATAATAAGTTGTCCACTGATGGGCAGTAAATGCAGTTCGCTATTGTAATGTTTAAAGAGTCAAGTTTAACAGTACCCCTGCCAAGCGACTGCAAGACTTGTGAATTGGCTATATGTACATTACCAATTTCCTCTTCGAAAGAAATAAACAAGCTTCGATTGTTGCAAACGTGGTGAGAAGCTCCTGAGTCCACAATAAAAGAATTCCACTTGGCACCTTTAATTCTTTTATGATCTGCAGTCCGAGCGTGAAAAGCTCGCGGCTCGTTTCTGTCTTTACGGTGCGATGTTGGCTGCTGAGATGGCACCCGTGACTGACGAGCAGAAACAGGCTTGGGAGTACTTTGCTTTCTTTTGGCTCTGCAGTCCTTTGCAAAATGTCCTTGCTTATTGCAGAACCAACAACGCTTTGCAGCTTTAAATGCAGTCGCATCACCACAAGTTTGCATATGGCGTTCCTCATTACTTCTGGAAATAGGAGTGCTTATGGCACAAGCCTCCCTTCTATCCAACTCGCCCATTAATCTTGCCATCACCCCTTCCACAGTTAATTGTGCTGGTGGGACGGCAGATATCTGGCTAGCTATACCATCAAAGTCCTCATTAAGGGAACAAAGAATGATAAAAACATACTGAATATCAGGTATGTCCATGTCCCTTCGAATTAATTCGCCGCGTATTGCCTCCAGACGTCTCAAGTGTGC
Organism: Podarcis erhardii; assembly: GCF_964252035.2. Taxonomy (NCBI): domain Eukaryota; kingdom Metazoa; phylum Chordata; class Lepidosauria; order Squamata; family Lacertidae; genus Podarcis; species Podarcis erhardii. Next base: position 6,340,016 of record NC_138506.1, on the reverse strand, counting down.
TGCCAAATCACCACCAGGCTGCAACTTTGTCTGGTACAGCTGCTTGAAAAACGTCAATGCAGACGCTGACTCTTTTCTAACATGCACTGCTGCAAGACTGTCCCACATTTCTTTGGCAGTTTTCTTATTCCTTATATAGACTACTTGCTGGTCGCTGACTGCCAAATTAATTATCGCCCTGGCTTTCGCATCTCCTTTCGACCAAGCATTAGTTACAGGGTCAGGAGGGTCATTAGTTACATAGGTCCATACTTCCCTAGAGGTCAAAAGCGCCTCCACCCGAAAAGACCATAAACTATAGTTCTCATCTGTTAGCTGTGGGAAGACCAGAGCCTTCTCAGCTTCAGGAACCCGGTCAACCATTCTGGAAATCTTCCAGACCCACAAAAACTACACTAACAGGAGAAGGAGTTTTCAAACCTTTCTCAGAGTCCAAAAATATGCAGTCATCCACTCAGCAGCTGGGCCCATAACCAAAGATGTTGGCTATTTGCAGTATGGTAGCGCTGCAGAGAGCTTGCTGGGGAGACCATGCATTAAAAAGAAAGGGACTCAAAAATAACTTAAACAAGGTTTTAATTACAAAAACAAAAACTCCTTATACACTAAATACATTAACAACAAACCAGACCCAACCACCAACCCAACCCCCAGGGTAATGGGAGAGCTAGGTGCTGCTCCTTATATACTACATGCAAATGCTGACACACCTTAATCAATGCAACTCAGCAGCACCTGCTATGCTCCACAGCTGCAAAGCTGGGTCTCGTCATCTTGCTCTGGCCCTTGCTCTGGCCCCCCAAAGACACACACATTAGGTGGAACAATGATGAACCTTTACATTTAAAGAAACCATTCAACAGATGACACCCAACTCTATCTGTTGATGGATGGCCATCCTGACTCGGCCCCAGACACACTGACCAGATGTTTGGAAGCTGTGGCTGGATGGTTACGTGGGAGCCGGTTGAAGCTAAATCCTTCGAATACAGAGGTCCTGTGGCTGGGACGGGACGATATGGGATGGGGGGGGGCAATTCCCATCTCTTGCGAGGGCGCAATTAGTGCCAGCACCGTCCGTTTGGGTGTAATCTTCAACACCTCCCTTTCCATGGAGGCGCAGATTGCAGCTATAACAAAGGCGGCATTTTTCCATCTCCGCCAAGCTAAGCAGTTGGCTCCTTACCTCTCTCGCCCTGACGGTCACCTCCAGACTGGATTATTGTAACTCGCTCTACGTGGGGCTGCCCTTGAGACTGACCCAGAAACTCCAGCGGGTGCAGAATGCCGCAGCGAGACTCCTTACGGGGTCTTCGCTGCGAGATCACATTCACCCGGTGCTATACCAGCTGCACTGGCTCCCGGTGGAGTACAGGATCAGGTTTAAGGTGCTGGTTTTAACCTTTAAAGCCCTATACGGCCTAGGACCCTCGTACCTACGGAACCGCCTCTCCTGGTATGTCCCACAGAGAAACTTACGGTCTTCAAATAAAAACATCTTGAAGGTCCCAGGCCACAGAGAGGTTAGGCTGGCCTCAACTAGAGCCAGGGCTTTTTCGGCTGTGGCTCCGATCTGGTGGAACACTCTGTCACAAGAGACTAGGGCCCTGCGGGACTTGACATCTTTCCGCAGGGCCTGCAAGACAGAGCTGTTCCACCAGGCCTTTGGCCAGGGCACAGCCTGACTCCCTCCCTCGGCAATCTTCGCGGAGCTCTGGCCCAATGGTTGCCAGTGGCTTGATTTGAATTAATTTTATAATGAATGATTTTAGAGTGTTGTGTTGTGTTGTGTTGTACTTTTGTATTGTTTTATTGTTGTTAGCCGCCCTGAGCCCGGCTTTGGCTGGGGAGGGCGGGATATAAATAAAAAAAATTATTTATTTATTTATTTATTTGTTGTTGTTGTTGTTGTTGTTGTTGTCTACTAGACACCTTACCTTTTGCAGCCATTTTGACCTTGTTTGCTGCGCATGCCTTACACTTCATGTGGTATCTGCAGAGTTTAATAGTCATAGCTTCAACCAAGGCAGGCATTTTGGAAACTGCCTCAAAGTTTAAATGACCAAGTTGCCTGTGATAATCATGAATACATCCTGCATGCAAAACCTCGTTAGTATCTGCAATACAACCAGTTTCATCCTGCACAACATCAACAGAATCATCATAATGCAATACAAACAAAGGATCAATATAATCAGCATGCAATACAAAGTCACCTTTCTTGGTGATGGTTGTGAATGTTTTCAGAACTCACAGGGTTAAAGAGTTCTGTGTGACGTCCCTCAATTCCTGTCGCGTGACTCTGAAAGAGGGAGGAGTTGTTCCTCACTGTTCCGTCTCTGCTTCCAAGGGAGACGGTAGCCATGGCTGCTAGCAGCCCAGGAGAATCTGAGAAATGCAGATTTGTTATTTTTACTGCTGTAATAAAGACTGATAAATAAACACACTAGAGATTGGGTGTGTTTGCATCTTTTACACCGGGACGCAATAGCTCCGCTGTGTTTTACTCTGCATGTCGTGGCTGAGCGAAGAATCGGTGCAGCTTGAGGGAAACGTGCCGGACCCGGAGATCGCTGTGAGCTGCGCCTAATTGGGGTCGTAAACCAATTAGCCACGTTTTTTCACAGGTTATGGACGCTGATTACTGCTATAAAGCTGTTGCGAAGTGTGCCGGTGTGCTTTGAAGTCAGCTGGGAAGACGCTGGAGCCAGCTGGGAAGACGCTGAGTCCTGCCTGATGCTGAGAGGCAGAGGAGCTCGCTGAGGGAATCGCTTCTCCAGAGACAGGTGCCGGAGAGCTGTTGCTACGTGAGTACAGCTGGGGCCCCGGAGAGAAAAATGACGCAGTCCCAAAAGCATGGCTTTGAGCTTAAGCTGCCATGTGCGAAGTTGACGTGCCAGAGCTGGTGGGAGTGGAGCTTTCACGTAGAACTTTTCCTGGTCGGAGAAAACCTTTGGGAGGCAGTCCAGCCGCCACACACAGCGGCTGGGGCAGCTATAAAGGCTGCAGAGCTGAGTGAAGCTGAGAAGTGTGTGCTTGCTTTCCTGGCAGAGAATGTGAGTGCTGATCTTAAGCATGTTGTCCTGGATGCTGAGAGGCCTGAGGCTGCTTGGCTGGCACTCCGTGAGGCTTGTGAAGCAGGAGTGGAACGCAAGAGCCAAGACGTGGCCGCATCCGAAGGGGAGAGGCAAGATGGCGCTGGGCACATTCTTGAGAGCCGACACACAGCTGAGGGAAGCTGTGAGCCCCCACGGGGTGACGAAGGGACTATTGCTGGCAGCTGTATGAATGCTGCACCGTGCCTGTGTGAGGAGCCAGGCCAGAGGCCAAGCGTTGGGAGCCCTTTACCCACCAGAGGGGGTGCAGGAAAACGTCCTGGGAGCCCTAAGAGCAGTGGGGGGGCAGTGAGCGGTGGAAGCTCAGAAACGGCTTGTTTTCCAAAGGCAGCCAAGAGTTGTTTTCGTCGTCAGCTGGGTTCTTTGAAGCTGCGGAGAGCTAGACGCTTCAAGGCTAGCCACCTGCACAATGTGCAGATAAGCCCTGCAAAGTTGCGTGGGAACGCAGAGGCCAGTCCGGTCTCCAAGGCAACGGAGGAAGTTGCTTCAACGGAAGCTGCCAAGGTCCTGAGCAAATCTCCCAACAAGGGGGAGTTGGTTGTCGTGACAACCAGAGAGAACAGCTGCAGAAGCCCAAAGGGAGGGGGCAGCGAGACGTTTGTTGCTATGGCGGTGTTGAAGGACAGCTCTAAGAGAGACAATGAACTATGCTTTGTCATCGACTCAGGAGCGAACCGCAACCTGATTCCAGAGACCCCTGCTGTCGAGTTGTGGAATTGCAAGGCAATTCCAGCTGGAAAAACTGTTCAGTTTGCAAATGGGGAAAAGAAAAATGTAACTAACATTGCAAATGTCTATTTTTCTGTTTTGCAGGAGCAGGTGGAGGTTTGCACTGTACCTGGGATGCATCACTGTATTTTATCTGTCCCTTATTTGTTGCAGAAGGGGTTTAAGGTTTGCTTTGAACATGATGTCTGCACAATCTCCAAGGGAGGGAAGCAGCTGGTCAGAGTTAAAAAGGGGCAGAATGATCTCTTTGTTCTTAAAACGCCTCTGGAGGCTGAGAGGGCACAAGCTATGCGTGCTACAGTTCCCACTCATGTTTTATGTGCATGTGCTTGGCACAAGAAGACAGCCCATAGTTCTCTTGAAGAACTCCAGGTGCTACCTGAGTGCACTAAAGGCTGTAAAATTCAGGAATGTGGAAGAGCCATAAATTGTAAGGCTTGCAGAAAGGCAAAGGTAAAAGGGTGCAGTTACCCCAGGGTGGACAGGGTAACCACAAAACCTTTTGAGCTTGTTCACATAGATCTGTTGGGTCCCATGGAAGAACCAAGTCTGGGAGGAGCCAGGTATCTGCTAACGATGCAGGATGATTTTAGCCAGAATTCCTGGACTCATGCTCTGAAATCCAAGGGAGATGCAGCGCAACTGATTAAAAGTTGGATTGAGGAGGTGGAACTAAGGTTCTCCACCAAGGTACAGGGAGTTCGAAGTGACCGTTGTGCAGAGTTTACTGGGTCTGCTCTGCAGAAGTTCTTTCACCAGAAAGGGATACGTCACAAAGTGACTTCTCCTCAAGAGAGGGGGGTGGCAGAGCTCAGAAGTGAAGCTCTGGTTAAGGCTACACAGGTGTGATGGCCTGGGATTCCGATTCAGAGGATGAACCAGAGGAATCCCAGCCTGCACAGGAGTCCCCGCCTCCAGGGCCGGCTGAACTGGGGCAAGGCCTAGATGCTGAAGAGCCTGCACCTGTGACAGAGCATCAGGAGCTGGCCCCAGGTGAAGCCCTTCTGGCCCCAGAGGGGCTTGACGACTCAGTGGCCACAGGTGAGCCTCCTCCAGGGCCCAGTAACCCTTCGGCCTCTCCTGATCTGCAGAGGCTTAGGGCAGAGAGGCGAAGGGAACTGGTTGCCCCCAGGAGGAGTGCTCGCCTTAAGGCCAGAGGAGGCGGGGCTCCTGGGGGTCGGGACCGCCCCCGGCCTTAGAAGAGGATAAAAGCCCAGTCAGCCTGGCCCCAGGTTGCGGGAGCAACGTCGTTGTTGGCTTTGGACCTTCCTGTGTTCCTGATCCCTGCTTGGCCTCCTGTTCCTGACTATCCGGTGTTCCAGTTCCCAGCTCGGCCTCCTGTTCCAGCGTACCTGTTCCCCGCCCGGCTCCCCGTCTTGGACCTCGCCCCTCTTCGTGTGGACTCTGCTTACACCCACGGTACCTTCCCCCGGGACCAGCACAGTTTGCTCCCGCCACACCCGCACTCCCCCTTCATTGGGGTGCGTTCGGGAAAAGCCAGAGGCCATGGCTGACCAGGCGGCTGCGCTGGTGGCATTGGCCCAGGAAAACCAGGCCTTGACCCACACCGTTCAGCAGCTAAGCGATGTGGTTGCGGCGCTTCAGCAGCGGTTGGAAGCCTTTCCAGATCCTGGGGCCGACGCCCTAGCTCCAGGCAAGTACCCAGTGGCCTTGCCAGAGAAATTTGATGGGACCCAGGCCAGTTTTCCCATGTTCCTCGCCCAGGCCAAGTTGTACATTCAGGGGCGAGCCCGGAACTTCCCTGACGACCGCACCAAGGTGCATTTTTTAATCAGTTTGTTAAAGGACCAGGCGGCCAAGTGGGCCTTGCCACTGCTCCGGCAAGACTCTCCTTTGCTAACGGACTATGTGGGGTTTTGTAACCACTTAGAGACTGCGTTTGGTAACCCACTGAAGGAGAGCCAAGCCAATCGGGCGATTCGTCGGTTGAGACAGGACAAGTCCACAGCCGCCGCCTACGCCACAGAATTTCGGCTGTTGGCACAAGACTTGTCTTGGAATGACTCTGCACTACGGGACCAGTATCTTGAGGGACTGTCGGACGAGATACTGGACCAGTTGGCCATGATGGATCGTCCCACCACACTGGATACCCTCATTCAGCGGAGCCTGCAGATAGACGATCGGTTGGAGGACCGTCGCCAGACCCGGGACCGCCAGCACTCCCGACTCCTGGCGCCAGTCCTTCCCAGCAGGTCCACGCCCACAGCCGAGTTGCCAGTCGAGCCAACGCCGCTCGGGGCTGCGCGACCTCGGCTCTCCCCCTCGGAGAAGTCGCGGCGTCGGGAGGGGAACCTGTGCCTTTACTGCGGTGGGGGTGGACATTACGCCCGTTCCTGTCCCGAGAAGCTACCAGTCGCAGGGAAACCGCCAACCTCGGTAGCCGAAGGCCCTAGCAACGTGGGGTCCCAAACCATGCAAGAAGGGCCCTCACCAGTAGAATTGCGACATCTCATGGTACCGGTGCGTCTCTACCCTCCAGGTGGGCCCTGGATTCTTACCCACGCTTTGGTAGATTCGGGGGCAACCCGCTCCTATATGGACGCTGCCTTTGCCGCGCATCATCAGGTGCCACTTCAGAACAAACCAGAACCGGTACAGGTGGAGGCAATTGACGGACGGCTCCTGCGTTCGGGTGCCGTCACTCGGGAGACCCAGCCCTTGGTCCTGTGTCTCCAGCAGCACCGGGAGGTGCGAACCTTGGACATTGCCTCCATGCCCCGGTTCCCCCTGGTGCTCGGAATGGACTGGCTAGAGGCTCACAACGTTCAGATTGACTGGGTCAAACGGACCGTACACTTCCCAGATCCATGTTCCCATGCTCAGTCGCAGATGCTAGCGGCCGCACCCACGGAGGAGGCAGCACCCACGCTCCCAGCCGTGTACCGGGACTACCAAGACGTGTTCGAGGAACGGGGGGCAGACCAGCTGCCGCCGCATCGGTCTTTTGACTGCGGCATAGACCTCCAGCCCGGAGCGCCCCTACCGGTGAGTCGCTTATACTCTCTAACAGAGCCAGAGCGCGAGGCTTTGCAGGACTTCTTGCGCAAGAACCTGGAGCGTGGGTTCATTAGGCCTTCCACCTCGCCTACTGCGGCACCAGTGCTCTTTGTTAAGAAGAAATGTGGGGAACTCCGTCCTTGCCATGATTACCGAGCCCTGAACAAAATCACCATCCCAGACCGGTACCCCTTGCCCCTTATTTCGGAGTTGCTGGAGCGGGTGCAAGGGGCACAGGTGTTCACCAAGCTGGACCTCCGGGGGGCCTACAACTTGATTCGGATCCGAGCCGGGGATGAGTGGAAGACAGCGTTTGGGACCCGGTACGGGCAGTTCGAATACTTGGTTATGCCTTTTGGTTTATGCAACGCGCCTGCTGTGTTTCAACGCTACATCAACCACGTGTTCCAGGATTTGTTAGATAAGTACGTGGTGGTGTACTTGGATGACATACTGGTTTACTCCCGTGACCCGGCTCGCCATGAGGGACATGTCCGGACCGTGCTGCAGCGCTTGCGTGAGCACCGTTTGTACGCAAAGCTCAGCAAGTGCGAGTTCCATCAGCGGACTGTGGACTTCCTTGGTCACCGGCTCTCTCCAGATGGGGTGCAGATGGACCCTGGGAAGGTGGCAGCGGTTCGAGAATGGGCGGCACCCCGGAACCGCAAGGACCTACAGCGTTTCCTGGGGTTCGCCAACTACTACCGGACCTTCATCGCAGATTATGCTCATCGCACCACCCCGTTGACCCGGCTACTGCGCCCAAAGACGCCGTTTTCCTGGGACGAGGAGGCAGAGGAGGCGTTCCAGGGGTTGAAGGCCTGTTTCCAGAGGGCGCCGATCTTACAACATCCTGACCCCTCTCGACCCTTTGTGGTGGAGACCGACGCCTCCAGTACGGCTCTCGGTGCCGTCTTGTCTCAACAGAATGGACCTGAAGCGCCACTCTTGCCCTGTGCCTTCTATTCCCGCCAGCTCCTACCAGCGGAGCGTAACTATACTGTGTGGGAGCGGGAACTACTGGCCATCAAGGTGGCCTTTGAGGTCTGGCGCCACCATCTTGAGGGGGCACGACATCCGGTGGAGGTGAGAACCGACCACCGGAATCTGGAGTACCTCCAGACCACCCGCAAGCTGAACCAAAGACAGATCCGGTGGGCGTTGTTCTTTTCCCGGTTCCAGTTCCGGATCCGCTATATCCCTAGCTCTCAGAACCAGAAGGCAGATGCCCTGTCCCGGAAACCTGAAGACAACGCAGACACGGTACAGCAAGCAGAACCCACCACGATCCTACCTCCAGCTGCGTTCCTGGCCACCCAGGAGGCGGAACCACTGCAGGCTCGGGTGCGGGAACAGCAGCGGGTCGACGCTTGGGCCCAGGAACGACTCCGGGAGCTGGCTGAAGGGTCCAGCCCACAGTATCCGGGGCTGGTCCTGCATCAGGGCCTTCTGCTGCACCACGGCCGTCTGTACATCCCGCCAGGGCCACTGCGGCTGGAGGTTCTTCGGATGGCCCATGATGCCCCAGCAGCGGGGCACTTTGGACGGTATCGGACCACCCATCTGGTCAGTCGTGAGTTTTGGTGGCCTCGCCTGAAGGCCGACGTGGCTCGCTACGTTGCTGGTTGTGATGTCTGCCGGCGCGCCAAGGGTCCTACCGGGCGACCCCCCGGCCTACTTCAGCCATTGCCAGTTCCACCGCGCCCTTGGCACACGGTTTCGTTGGACTTTGTAGTGGACTTACCCCCGTCTCGTGGCTGTACCTGCCTTCTAGTGTTCTCCGACCATTTCACCAAGATGGTGCACTGCACCCCCTGCCCATCTGTACCCACAGCCAAGGAAACCGCTCAGCTGTACCTTCAGCATGTCTTCCGCCTGCATGGCCTACCAGAGCGCGTGGTGTCCGACCGGGGCGTTCAGTTCACATCCCGGTTCTGGCGAGCATTACACCAGACCCTCGGGACAGAGGTCTGCCTCTCGTCAGCCTACCACCCACAGACCGATGGCCAGACGGAACGGGCGAACGCGGTGCTGGAGCAGTACCTCCGGTGTTACTGCAGCTACCAGCAGGATGACTGGGTCGACCACCTGGCATTGGCGGAGTTCGCCTACAACAACGCGGTGAATGCATCCACCCAGCAGACCCCGTTCCAGGCCAGTTACGGTTATCATCCACGGCTGTTTCCAGATGTGCTGCCGGCATCCGCGGTCCCGGCGGTGACGGAGTGGCTTCAAGAGCTCCAGTCCCAGCAACAGCTTTTGGTGGAGCAACTGCACCAGGCCAAGGAAGCGTACAAAGCCCAGGCCGACCGCCACCGCCAGGTGGGGCCGGAACTTCGTGTCGGTGACCTGGTTTGGCTCTCCACTCGCCACCTCCACCCCTCTCGACCTTCGCGGAAGTTGGACGCCCGCTTCACCGGCCCGTTCCCTATCGTGGACCAAGTCTCTCCTGTAGCATTCCGTCTCCGGTTACCCGCAACCCTGAAGGTTCACCCGGTCTTCCACAGGTCCCTGCTGAGTCCGGTGGCCCCACCCGACGAGTTCCACCCGAACCGTCCCCGTCCGCAGCCAGTGTTGGTTCAGGGAGAGCCTGAGTATGAGGTGGAACGCATCCTGGACTCCCGATACCGCAGGGGAAAGCTGCAGTATCTCATTGACTGGAAGGGGTATGGACCGGAGGACCGTTCCTGGGAACCAGCGGCCAACGTCCACGCACCTGCCTGCCTCCGAGAGTTCCATGCGACGTACCCCGGCAAGCCGGGTCCGGACCCTCGGTTGAGGGGGGGGCCTGGGAGGGGGGATGGTGTGATGGCCTGGGATTCCGATTCAGAGGATGAACCAGAGGAATCCCAGCCTGCACAGGAGTCCCCGCCTCCAGGGCCGGCTGAACTGGGGCAAGGCCTAGATGCTGAAGAGCCTGCACCTGTGACAGAGCATCAGGAGCTGGCCCCAGGTGAAGCCCTTCTGGCCCCAGAGGGGCTTGACGACTCAGTGGCCACAGGTGAGCCTCCTCCAGGGCCCAGTAACCCTTCGGCCTCTCCTGATCTGCAGAGGCTTAGGGCAGAGAGGCGAAGGGAACTGGTTGCCCCCAGGAGGAGTGCTCGCCTTAAGGCCAGAGGAGGCGGGGCTCCTGGGGGTCGGGACCGCCCCCGGCCTTAGAAGAGGATAAAAGCCCAGTCAGCCTGGCCCCAGGTTGCGGGAGCAACGTCGTTGTTGGCTTTGGACCTTCCTGTGTTCCTGATCCCTGCTTGGCCTCCTGTTCCTGACTATCCGGTGTTCCAGTTCCCAGCTCGGCCTCCTGTTCCAGCGTACCTGTTCCCCGCCCGGCTCCCCGTCTTGGACCTCGCCCCTCTTCGTGTGGACTCTGCTTACACCCACGGTACCTTCCCCCGGGACCAGCACAACAGGTGTTGCTGTCAGACTCTGGGTTACCTCCAAGCTTTTGGATGGAGGCAATTAAGAATGTGAATTTCACCTGGAATCGGTCCTACAATTCAGTGGTAGGCGACACCCCGTTTTTCATGCTTCACGGAAGGAAACCTCAGATTCACTTCCTTCGTTCGTTTGGGTCGCTGGCATCAGTGCCAGTGCCAAAGGCTTTGCAAAAGCCAGGTGGACCCAAGTTCCAGAAAATGATCTTCTGTGGGTATGAACCAGCTTCTAAAGCATGGCGGTTTGCATATCCAGGAGGTGATCAGAGTAAGCTTCTGATCAGTAAACACGCTGAGTTCTATGAGCAGGGAGGTTGGTCAAAGACTCCTGCAAGGCGTGACGTTCTCTCAGAATGCCTGTCTGATTCTGATGAGGATGAGGGAGAGCCAGGCGCTGAACCTGTTGATGAAGACCAGGTCGATGACCAGGGTCAAGAACAGGATGGGGCATCTCCACAAGTTGTTAAAAGAGAGCCCAAGAGTGAGCCTGCGTCTCCTGTTAGCGTAATGCAGAGAATTCGTAGACGCTTTAAGTCAGAGGGGGAATCCCGTGATGCAGAGGACACACCTGCTGACAACAGTGAGTCAGAGGAAATGCCTGAGTTTGTGCCCAGGCGGTCCAGTCGCCCAACGAAGGGCATTCCACCTGAGTGTTATTCTAAAGCAGCAATGCTGCAGCAAGCAAAGGCTCTAGCAGCTCAGTCAGCTGCTTGTGGCTGCAAAGCCAGACAGGATGTATGTGACTGTTGCCATGGAAACAAAGGGGCAGTCCATTCTCCTTATTGAGCACAGGATGTGAGCTCAGTGTGTGTCATATGACCTGTACAGGATGTACATGGGTGGAGTTTGGAGTTTCTCTCTGTTATGTTGAAGAGAGCAGACATCTTTTACTGTATGACTGCTAAAGACAGAAACAAAGAAATGTAGATACATTTCTGTCTGTGTCTGTTTCCCCTCCCTGGGGATATGCAGGGAGGAGGAGAAGCAGTTGGTGTGTTTTTCTCACAGCCTGAGGAAAATCGCCGGAACGGACCTCGTGTGTTTTTCCTGCCGGGAGTCGCCGGAGGGAGGTCGAAAGAATTCAGCCGGTGCCTGGAGAGGTAGGCACATACCTCTGACCGAGCCTAAATTCTAACACTGAGAGGTATCAGGCCACAGGTGTGTGGGTTGGTTTCGCACAGTGCGAACCTGAGAGTTGTGAGGATGTTCCACAGGTGCCTGACAGGAACGCCAAGAGAAGGCGCAAGGCATTGGGGAAGGGATTGATCTCACAGAGGTCTGTAAAGGTAAACACCCATGTCACCTCAGGAATGGAGGGAAGAGGGGGTGTGAATGTTTTCAGAACTCACAGGGTTAAAGAGTTCTGTGTGACGTCCCTCAATTCCTGTCACGTGACTCTGAAAGAGGGAGGAGTTGTTCCTCACTGTTCTGTCTCTGCTTCCAAGGGAGACGGTAGCCATGGCTGCTAGCAGCCCAGGAGAATCTGAGAAATGCAGATTTGTTATTTTTACTGCTGTAATAAAGACTGATAAATAAACACACTAGAGATTGGGTGTGTTTGCATCTTTTACACCGGGACGCAATAGATCCGCTGTGTTTTACTCTGCATGTCGTGGCTGAGCGAAGAATCGGTGCAGCTTGAGGGAAACGTGCCGGACCTGGAGATCGCTGTGAGCTGCGCCTAATTGGGGTCGTAAACCAATTAGCCACGTTTTTTCACAATGGTGCACTTCCTCTTCTTGAAGGAAACATCTATGTCCTGTTCAGTCAGCTGCGAGACGCTCAGTAGGTTGTGTGCAGCATCTGGAAGAAAAAGAACGTTGCGTATCGATGCATCCAAGCTGTGAAGAACAACCGTTCCATAGCCTTGACTGGAGATTGTGTGGTCATCTGCTTGGTGAATCGCACCTTCCTGCGGAGTAAAGGACACAAACAGGTGTTTGTCTTTGCAGATGTGCCCGGTAGCGCCCGAGTCAATGATGAAGAAAGATCTAGACGTCTTCTGGACCTTTGGAGTGAAGCGTGAGACCATTGCCTTGTGTTGCGTCATCTTGGACTTCTGACCTTTGCCTTTTCCTTTTCCACGCGTTGAGCTTTCCCTGCGCTGCTCTGTTGCCTTGGCCTTGGGATGTTTGCACTCCCTTTTCACGTGGCCTAGACGTCCACACGAGTAGCATTTCACTGCCTTCAGAGCTTTGGCGCCATCTAGTGGTTCCACTGCATTCTAGGATGACGTCTGTGAGGACTCCCCCTTGGTGATGCAGCTAGCACTATGCCGTTCCACTTCATTCAACACTACAGCAGTAACATGCGCTACCATTAGATGAGCAGTAGGCAAAACAGCAAGCTAACTGGCAATCACTTCCCAACTTGAACCCAAAGAATGTAGAATCATGAAGGAATACACAGCCTCTGGAAAGGTGATTCCACGCTGCTGCAACTCATGCCTGAGAGTCTGCATTTCCATGAGGTGAGCACGTACATCTACTCCATCAACAAATGCCATATCATGCAACTTGGCATAAAAGAACAAAGAAGCACCCGCTTCTGTTCTCAAATGTGACTGTTGCAGACTGTCCCACATCTGCCAGGCTGAGGCCTTGTCACGCAAAAGACATAACTCTTCCGGAGACACAATAAGCGTCAGAGTTCCCCTTGCTTTGGAATCCTTAGCCTTCCATTCTTCGGCTACTGGAGCTGGGGGGGGGGGCGTCTGATATCACATTAAACAGACCCTCTTTTCATAGCAGAGCTTCTGCATACCCAGTTTTGAAAATTATTTTTCTGGAGCTTTGGAAATCCAAACGCATTTTCAAGAGCCTCTGTTACTCTTGGACTGGCCATGTCTGTGTCTTTTAAAGCAAGCTGCGTCTTTTTACCAGCTGCATTCCAAAAGCACAATTCTTGAGGCCTTTGCTGAACTTCTGTCGCTGCCGTTAAGTGCTTTGGCTATTAATTAGGGACTGACAGGCTTCCCGGGGCAAGAGCACATACCTCTCATCAATCTTCTTGACACGCAGAGAAGATAAGCTGCATTCCATTTTTCTGCCGTTCGTCTGGGTTCTGTTCTTCTGGGCCCAGGACCAAAAAAGTTGGAATCTCCACTCGGCCAAGCTGATAAAGCTCCATTTTTCTCCAGCCGAGCCTTCGAATCGCCTCCGACAAATGATTAACGACCTCGAGCCTTTGATGAGGCTCCAAGGCACATTCTTATCCATTAAACAGAGTTTCCAGCAGCATGCGGAAGTGATGAGATTGATGGCTACATTGCAAAGAGTTTTATTTCTAAGCTATGCAGTCAGAAAAGACATCCTCTCTCTATTTGAAAGCAGAGAGCAACTGAACAAAGGAACAAAGGAACCAGGAAACCACTAACGTCACATCCCGTCTCCCTTTCCCGTGAGACTGCAAGGTCTCTGGAATGTAAACAGAGTCCTGTGACTTCAAGCAGCTGCTCAGTGATAAGAACAGAAACTAGCACAAACATCATGGATCTACTGCTTCGTGGCCCTGGCCAGATGCTACCCTGGATAAATTGGCGAAACTTTTAGGTGGATGTGCTGGGATGGAGGAAACGTAGTCGGCTGAATCTCAATCCGTTAAGGATGGGGGTCCAATGGCTGGGCCAGAATGATTTTGGTTCGGTTTGCCAGCTCCCAGCTCCTCATGGGGCGCAATAGTGACCTGTAGCTGCCATCAGGAGTCCTGGTGTGATCCTGGACACTTCTGTCTCTATGTGTAGCTTTCTTAGACTTTACTGACTGGTGGGGTGTCTGCGTTGCTCCCGGGAGGGCGAAAGGAAGTCAAATGACACCGAGGTTGATTCAGAGAAAGAGTTTATTCTGCTCTCCAGATAGCAGAAGGCACTTGCGTGGTTAGTTCACAGCAAGAACACTTAAAGAGTGGTTACACACAGCTTATATATGAAGAAGATTTATTGCTCAGATAAATCCTGGCGTCCAGCCCACTTCGGCTGCGCAGCTACCAGCCAGGCCTCCGGACTTCAAAGGCCACATTCCAAAGGCTCTGAGCAACACGCAGAGATCAGCAGCGGTCAGAGAAAGCTGCAAACTCAATTGCTTTCCTTCAGTGTGCTTAAATAAAGTCCACTCAGGATCTTAGCAGCTAAAAGCAGTTTTATTTAAGCAGAAACTATCCATTGTCGAACAGCATCGTGAAAACACGTCCACTCTCCTCAAAAGCGAAAGTAGAGAGAAAGAACAAAGGCTGGAGACTCTCGGATATGACGCAGAATCTCCCCCCTCCCAAATGTAGGCAGGGCGTACACTCTGAGCTGTTTAACCCTGTAAGCTCAGGTTCTCCTCACAATATACCCTTTCTGGTCCCCTTGCCTCCTCCCCAGGAATCCAGCCACGTCAGCTTATACACGTAAGCTGACATCCATGACCATAAGCAGATGTTCCTGTTCCTGTACTCTTGACCATAAAAGGATGTTCCTGTTCCTGTATTCCTTATCTTGGGGTAAGAAGGTCACCAACTCTAAGAGCACTCCTGGCGCCATCCCCGAGCGTGGGGGTGTCTTGCAAGGTCTGTGCGTCAGTGTGTCAGGATATTTACAACCCACAAGATAAGCCCCAGCTCTGCCATCCTGTCTCCACTTCGGAACTGACAAGGCCATCCACTAAGCATCAGGACTGATAAAGGAGAGGGCTTTGTTTATACAGCTGGGTTCCTGTTATACATTTGCTCAAGTGCTCAAGTTAATGGTTTTTAGCTAATGCACCCTTGGAGATGGAAAAATGGGGATTTTGGGGCCCGTTTCAGACTGACTGCACAGTCAGATTTTAGATTTGGGAAACCCATACCTTCATATGGAGGCACTGGTCACAAATATAGCCAAACTGGCATTTTGTAATCTATGTCAGGTTAGGCGATTGATACTGTACCTGTCCCTTTCCAACCTAGCCATGGTGATCCATGCAGCAGTTTCCTGCAGACAAGACTACTTTAACTCTATGCCTGAGCCGGGGACGGCAGGGTATAAATGCGATAGATAGATAGATAGATAGATAGATAGATAGATAGATAGATAGATACGCAGGGCTACCCTTGAGACTGCTCCAGAAACTTCAAATGGTCTAAAATGCAGATGCATGAGTTCTTACTTGGACTTTGTGGAGAGCCCACATTCAGCTGGTTGTTCATCAGCTGGATTGGCTCCAGGTGAAGTATTGAATCAAGTTCAAGGTTTTGGTGCTAACCTTTAAAGCCCTAAACAGTCTGTGACCTTTCTTATCTTCCAATACCTCCCCCCCCCCCAAGAGTGTGACGTGCATCTAACAGCAACCTACTGGTGGTCCCTGGCCCAAAACATATCCAGCTGTCCTCAGCCAGAGCCTTTTTGGTGGAACGTTTTGTCTAATGAGACCAGGGCTCAGTGCAATCTATCTCAGTTCTCTCACTCGCTGGATCATCACATTGTCATGGTGAGTGGGCTTGCACATTCCTATGACCCTTGTGAGCGAAGCTGTCAGGAATCTCATACTCCCAGCAGGGTCACCCAAGGCAGTAATGTCAAAGAAAATGAAATATACTCGGAGTCCTGTAGTGATTTCATGCTCTTTATTGCAGCTTGTAAAACTGATTTAATTTCCCCCAAAACCTCAGGCTTTTATATACATTATTTACACAATGAGTCCCGTGTGATTGGCTGATCCTGCTTCCCTCCTGGAGCCTGATTGGTCTTTTCCTGCAAGCCAATCAGTTGTTGCATTCTAGGATCCTACTTGCCTATTGTTCTAGGATCCAAGCTTAGTACATAACAGGGAAGGAACTAGACAAAGAATGATCCAAGAAGTCCTCAACGGCAGAACAGGAGGATGATAACAAGCGGTGTGTTACAACGGCTGTGAAGGCGGATGAAGGCTGCAGCAGATAGGATCCACCAGTTTGTCGTGACTACTCATGCCATCAGAACAGAGCCCTACTGCGAAGACTGTGCGTTGCTCAGCGTGCACTGATCTACACACATAAAACAAATTCATGCACAGGCGTCTTCAAAAACCCAACCCAAACCCCCAAAGTGCCATGGTGATCAGCAAATGGTTACGGGGGCAGGATTGTGAAATCTGTAAGCCCCTAGTCATGAACTGGCACATGGGTGGTGGATACAGATTCAGTCGTTCTGACTCAAGGAACGAGGCAGTTGAGCAGCTCAGCAGCTGTATCCATGACTGAGCAGCCCTTTTTAGGATCCACTCTGTTCACCCTGAAAAGGGGGAGGGGCTGGAAAAGGTGCCCTAAACATAGTCTGCCTCCCTTTTTCCCTGACTGGATTACTGCACCTAGTGGGGTCACCACCCAGCGGTCATAAAAGACAATGGAATATATGGACTTTGTTGAATAACACAGACAGCGAATGTCCTAAACGCAGAACTGCCATCATTGCAAGAGACCTGTGGCGTTTTAACATCGATATTGCAGTGCTTCAAGACTCTCAAAGAGCAGGTGAGGGACAACTGAAGGAAGAAAAAGGAGGCTACACTTTCTTCTGGAAAGGTCTATCTGAACAAGAACATTGAATACATGGGGTAGGCTTCGCTATGAAAAATGACCTTGTGAAGCTCCTGTCAGAAGTCCCTACTGGCATTAATGAGCGACTCTCAACCCTTCGAATAAAGCTCACCAAAAACCAACAGGCTACTATTATAAGCGCTTATGCACCAACACTGGATGCCGATGAAGACATTAAAGAAAATTTTTACTGTCAGCTGGATACCATCCTATCAGAGACGCCTAAGGAAGATAAAATTATCCTCCTGGGTGATTTTAATGCAAGAGTTGGGGGAGATTTTGATCTGTGGCCTGGGACTATTGGGAAAGAAGGAGTTGGCAACAGCAACCAGAACGGAATCTTACTTTTGACGATATGTGCAGCACACAACCTTGTTATTACCAAAACACTCTTTTGACAGAAAAATAAATTTAAAACTTCATGGAGGCATCCTCGGTCAAACCACTGGCACCTCTTAGACTATGTTATTGTCCGTGCTAAAGATCAACGTGATGTGCTCCTTACCAGAGCTATGACGAGCGCCAACGACTGCTGGACAGATCACAGACTAATACGCTCCTCGATGGCTATCAAGATTATACCTCAATGCAGGCTTCAGGGAAGGAAACCAAGGCGCAAAATGAACACTCAAGCCCTTCAAGATCCCATTAAGCGGGATTGCTTACAAACAACTCTTAAGGACCATCTGCTTTCAGAATTCCCTGATAACATCGAGGAACACTGGACCAAGCTAAAAACATCCATTATTGCAGTCTGTGAACAAACTATTAGATACCAAACCAAGAAACACCAGGACTGGTTTGATGAGAATAACAGTGAGATTGAACGCACGATTGACAAGAAAAGGAAGGCATTTCAGATCTGGCAATGAGATAGAAACTGTGCCACTAAGAAAAAAACACCTATGCCAATGGTAAGAACAAGAGAACTAAAAAACAACTGGTGGATAAGAAAAAGCTCAAGAGATCCAGCACTTAGCCGACACTCATGATGCACAGAGTTTCTTTAAAGCCACAAAGACCATCTATGGACCAATAAATCATGGCATATGCCCCCTACGCTCAGCAGATGGTACCAACCACACTTCTAAAAGATAAAGAAGCTATTGCACTGTGCTGGAAAGGGCACTACCAACAGCTCCTTAACTGCAACTCCCCCATAGCTGCTGAGGTCCTCTCACAAATCCCGCTAAAACAAATTAGAGATGAGCTTCCAGTATCTCCATATCTGGGAGAGTTGTATACAGCTATTAACCAAGTGAAAAACAACAAAGCCAGTGGACCTGATGGGATACCTGCTGAAATCTTCAAAGTGGGTGGAATTGAATCATAGAATCATAGAATCATAGAATCATAGAATCATAGAATCATAGAATCATAGAATCATAGAATCATAGAATCATAGAATCATAGAATCATAGAATCATAGAGTTGGAAGAGACCACAAGGGCCATCGAGTCCAACCCCCTGCCAAGCAGGAAACACCATCAGAGCACTCCTGACATATGGTTGTCAAGCCTCTGCTTAAAGACCTCCAAAGAAGGAGACTCCACCACACTCCTTGGCAGCAAATTCCACTGTCGAACAGCTCTTACTGTCAGGAAGTTCTTCCTAATGTTTAGGTGGAATCTTTTTTCTTGCAGTTTGGAACCATTGCTCCGTGTCCGCTTCTCTGGAGCAGCAGAAAACAACCTTTCTCCCTCCTCTATGTGACATCCTTTTATATATTTGAACATGGCTATCATATCACCCCTTAACCTCCTCTTCTCCAGGCTAAACATGCCCAGCTCCCTTAGCCGTTCCTCATAAGGCATCGTTTCCAGGCCTTTGACCATTTTGGTTGCCCTCCTCTGGACACGTTCCAGTTTGTCAGTGTCCTTCTTGAACTGTGGTGCCCAGAACTGGACACAGTACTCCAGGTGAGGTCTGACCAGAGCAGAATACAGTGGCACTATTACTTCCCTTGATCTAGATGCAATACTCCTATTGATGCAGCCCAGAATTGCATTGGCTTTTTTAGCTGCCGCGTCACACTGTTGGCTCATGTCAAGTTTGTGGTCAACCAAGACTCCTAGATCCTTTTCACATGTACTGCTCTCAAGCCAGGTGTCACCCATCTTGTATTTGTGCCTCTCATTTTTTTTGCCCAAGTGCAATACTTTACATTTCTCCCTATTAAAATTCATCTTGTTTGTTTTGGCCCAGTTCTCTAATCTGTCAAGGTCGTTTTGAAGTGTGATCCTGTCCTCTGGGGTGTTAGCCACCCCTCCCAGTTTGGTGTCATCTGCAAATTTGATCAGGATGCCCTTGAGTCCATCATCCAAGTCGTTGATAAAGATGTTGAATAAGACCGGGCCCAAGACAGAACCCTGTGGCACCCCACTAGTCACTCTTCTCCAGGATGAAGAGGAACCATTGATGAGCACCCTTTGGGTTCGGTCAGTCAGCCAGTTACAAATCCACTGAGTGGTAGCATAGTCAAGTCTGCATTTTACCAGCTTCTTTACAAGAATATCATGGGGCACCTTGTCAAATGCCTTGCTGAAATCAAGGAAGGCTACATCCACTGCGTTCCCTTCATCTACCAGGCTTGTAATTCTGTCAAAAAACGAGATCAGGTTAGTCTGACACGACTTATTTTTCAGAAATCCATGCTGTCTATTGGTGATCACAGTATTCCTTTCTAGGTGCTCACAAAATGCTTGCTTAATGATCTGCTCCAGAATCTTCCCTGGTATTGATGTCAGACTGACTGGGCGGTAATTATCTGGGTCCTCTCTTTTCCCCTTTTTGAAAATAGGGACAACATTTGCCCTTCTCCAGTCTGCCGGGACTTCGCCTGTTCTCCAGGAATTCTCAAAGATGACTGCCAGTGGTTCTGAGATCACATCTGCCAGTTCTTTTAATACTCTTGGATGCAGTTCATCTGGCCCTGGAGACTTGAATACATCTAAACTAGCCAAGTATTCTTGTACTATCTCCTTAGTTATTCTGGGCTGTGTTTCCTCTGCTGAACCATTTGCTCCAAATTCTTCAGGTCGGGCATTGTTTTCTTTATCGGAGAAGACTGAGGCAAAGAAGGCATTGAGGAGTTCAGCCCTTTCTGTGTCCCCTGTTTGCATTTCACCATCTTCTCCTCTGAGTGACCCCACTGTTTCTTTGTTCTTCCTTTTGCTACGAACATACCCATAAAAGCCTTTTTTGTTGCTTTTAACCTCTCTAGCAAGCCTGAGTTCATTCTGTGCTTTAGCTTTTCTGACTTTGTGTCTACACGTGCTGGCTATTTGTTTGAATTCCTCTTTGGTGGTTTCCCCCCTTTTCCATTTTTTGTACACATCCTTTTTTAATCTTAACTCAGTTAAAAGTTCTTTAGATAGCCACCCCGGCTTCTTTAGGCACCTTCCATGTTTCCGTCTCATTGGTATTGCCTGAAGTTGTGCTTTTACTATCTCCCTCTTAACAAACTCCCAGCCATCATGAACTCCCTTTCCTTTTAGTATTACTGTCCATGGGATCTCACCCAGCACTTCCCTAAGTTTTATGAAGTCGGCTTTCTTAAAGTCAAGAAATTGAGTCCTAGTATGCTTGGCTGCTCCTTTCCGCTGTATAGTAAACTTCAGAAGAGCATGATCACTCACGCCTAATGATCCTTCCATTTCTACCCCACTAACCAGGTCATCAACATTGGTTAGGACCAGATCTAAAATGGCTGTTCCTCTTGTTGCTTCTCCCACTTTCTGGACAATGAAGTTGTCTGCAAGGCCAGTGAGGAATCTGTTTGACCTTATGCTCTTGGCTGAGTTTGACATCCAGCAAATATCCGGGTAATTGAAGTCCCCCATTACTACTATCTCCCTTCCTTTTGCATGCTTGGCCATCTGTTCCAGGAAGGCATCATCTATGTCCTCCGTTTGGCTTGGGGATCTATAGTAAACTCCCACAATGAGGTCTCTGTTATTCATCTCTCCCTTAATTTTGACCCAAATGCTCTCACTTTGGCTTTGAGGTTCTAAATCTTGGATCTCTTCACAGGTATACACATCCCTGACATATAACGCCACTCCTCCTCCTTTCTTGTCTGGTCTGTTTCTCTGAAATAGATTGTAACCCTCCATTATTACATTCCAGTTGTGGGACTTATCCCACCAGGTTTCAGTAATGCCTATTATATCATATTTAGTTTGCTGTACCAAGAGCTCAAGCTCATCTTGTTTATTACCCATGCTTTGCGCATTAGTGTACAGACATTGAAGTCCATTAATCATTCCCCCGTGTCTCTTATTTAAGGATTTTTTCCTCCCACCACTAGGTCTGCGTGCTGTTTGCTCCATTTGGTCTATGACTTTTGGATGATCATGTCCATCAATTGATAGACTCCTACCTTCAGGAGCACTGTCTTCCTCCCCCACATTAGTCAGTTTAAAGCCCTCCTGATGAGGTTTCTGAGATTTTTGGCAAAAACATTCCTCCCAACCGTTGTGAGGTGCAGCCCATCGCTTGCCAGAAGTCCATCTTCAAGAAACTGCAGTCCGTGATCTAAGAATCCAAACCGTTCCTGTTTACACCATTTGCGAAGCCAACTGTTCACTTCCACTATTTTTCTCTCTCTCCCTGGGCCACGTCGTTCAACTGGGAGGACAGATGAGATGACAATTTGTGCATTTAATTGCTTCAATTTCCTGCCCAGAGCCTCATAGTCTCTTTTGATCTTCTGGAGGCTATTGCTTGCAGTGTCATTGGTTCCCACATGAACCAAGAGGAAGGGGTATTTGTCAGTGGGTTTTATGATTCCTTGTAGTCGTTCAGTTACATCTTGGATCTTAGCCCCGGGGAGACAGCACACTTCCCGAGACATCTTCTCAGGCCCACAGATCACTGCTTCTGTTCCCCTCAGTAGGGAATCCCCTATCACCACTACACGCCTCCTCTTAGGTTTGGTCGGGGTTCTTCCGTGATCTGTCCGTTCCAAGGTCGCCTGCACATTCCCTGAGGACTGACTTTGCTGCTCGTCTTCATATACCTGATCGACTGTAACGAGGGAGAGATCCTCAAATGGAGTCTGCTCTTCGTCTTCCATTCTAGGGGAGAGGACCTCAAAGCGATTGTGTATTTCTAAACAATCAGAGCGAACCCTGGGCCTCCTACTTCTTTGAGTCACGTTTCTCCATATATCTGGCTCCTGTGTTGGTGAACTAGCCTCCTTCTCAGGGGAGTCCCCTGTCTCCTCCTTGGTGGAGACGGTGTGCTCTGTTGCTTCCAAGAAGAGCTCCAGCTCTCTAATTCTTTGGAGCGTAGCCACACTGTCAGAGCTGCCCCTTGGTCCCAGCTCACAGAGGACCAACGCCAGGCTGTCGTTATGTACAAAAGTCTTTATTGAAGTTTGGTTTCCATCTCAAAGCCGCAGCGTGCAACTCTACGTCTTAACCCCTAGACCGGCGAAGCTCCATCTGAGTCTCCTCCCCTTCCACACCAGTTTAAGACTCTAGCCGTGCTCCACCTCTTCCTAAGTTCCTTCCTCCTCTGGGCCCTCCTGCCCGCTGGGGTTTCATCCTTTCTGGACTCTTCTGACGCTGACCCCCCTGATTCTTCCCCCTCCTTCCGGCGGGCTTTAGGACCTGGTTCCCTATCCGGGCTACCTGCTGTGCTGCTCGCCTGTACATTTGAACTTGGGCGCGCGCCCAGCCGGCAACCTTCCTCTTGACCGTTCCCCCGCTCTCCGATGGAGGCGTGGTCAATCCTGACTCATCTCCTCTCGCTGGTGGTGAATACGCTGGTCCCGATACCTGGGACTCCCCCCCCCCACTGCGCTCTGGTGGGGAAGCTGGTCCTGATTTCCAACTGCTGCTCTGGGAGTCCCCGCTGGCCCCTTGCTTCTGGGGTGTCCCCCTTGGGGCCCCCCTTGCCCTGGCCACCGGCGCCCCCTTCTGTGAATCTTCCGATTCGCTGGAGAGGCTCATGGAATCTCTCGGGCTACTGTCTTCTTCTCCTACGCTGCCCTCGGATTGCTCCCCCTCGCTCTCCATCTCCTCCCCTCCCTGCGCTCCCGCTGCGTCCCTGACACACACGTTCCTCCAGTTGCTGGACTTTGTCTTTTAAGAGGGCAATCAACATGCAATTGCTGCAGGTAAAGCTGCCTGCAACCTTTGGCAAGATGGCAAACATTGTGCAGGAACCGCAGGCGACTCCAGCTGTTCCCTCACTCTCCATCTTGAGAACGTGTCGTTGGGGCTGGCTACAGTGGTCCTCCATCATACGAAGCGTGCAGACAGGACAAGTAACTCCCCCCCAAAAAACCCTAGGTCTCCCCCAACAAACGTTTGAGACTAGCTCCCCTAAATCTAAAGATAGATCAAATTGCGCGCGCTGCCAGGCACGCGCCGCTGCCCTGCAAGCTCTGATAAGCTCCTCCCACAGCTAATCACCTACCTCAACAGAAACCCTGCCCCCTCTGACCTTTGCACAGGGAGAACAGCTAATCAGCCACAAGAAACACACACAGGAGAAAACCCTTTTTGCTCCTTCTTCAGCCGCTGCCCTACAAGCTCTGATAAGCTCCTCCCACAGCTAATCACCTACCTCAACAGAAACCCTGCCCCCTCTGACCTTTGCACAGGAAGAACAGCTAATCAGCCACAAGAAACACACACAGGAGAAAACCCTTTTTGCTCCTTCTTCAGCTGCTGCTTACACAACACAACACAACACAACTTACACAACAACTTCACAAGCTCATCGAAAAATTCTGAGAGAGAGAAGCGATCCCAGTAGACTTCAGGGATGCCAAAATTATCAATCTCTTTAAAAAAGGTGACAGAACTGATTGCAGAAACTATCGAGGCATCTCTCTATTAGCTGTGGTCGGTAAAATTCTTGCAAGGATCTTTGCAAACCGTCTCTTAACAATATCCGAGGTGATTCTAGGGGGACAGTGGACATGATTTTCACTGCTCAACAACTTCAGGAAAAATGCAGAGAGCAAAGCAAAACCAACCCCTGTATATGGCGTTTATCGACCTGACTAAGGCTTTAGACACTGTAAATTGTAATGCCCTGTGGACTGTCCTTCTGAAAATTGGCTGCCCAGATGAATTTGTAAATATATTTCGGCTCCTCCATGATAATATGACAGCAACAATCACAGATAACAATGGCTCTCAAAG
Source organism: Podarcis erhardii (assembly GCF_964252035.2). Lineage (NCBI taxonomy): Eukaryota > Metazoa > Chordata > Lepidosauria > Squamata > Lacertidae > Podarcis > Podarcis erhardii. The sequence goes on along the minus strand of NC_138506.1, from coordinate 6,316,025 downwards.
TGAACCATTCACAGTGGGATCAGGTGTTAAACAGGGTTGTGTTATTGCCCCAACTCTATTCATTATTTTCATTGCCATGATCCTACACTTTGTTGAAAGGCATCTCCCCACCGGAGTAGAAATCATATATTGAACAGATGGAAAGCTCTTCAATCTGAGCAGGCTGAAAGCAAAGAGTAAGGTTACCGTAACTTCCGTCATAGAGCTTCAGTATGCTGATGACAACGTAGTGTGTGCACGCTCAGAGGATGACCTCCAAACCATCCTAAATATCTTCACAGAAGTTTACAAAAAGCTTGGCCTGTCGCTCAACATCCAAAAAACCAAAGTGCTGCACCAACAAGTACAAAATAACTCCTCTGCAGCACCACAAATTCAGATCAGTGGTGTAACGTTGGGAAATGTCCATCACTTCTCCTACCTAGGCAGTTATCTTTCCACAAGGGTCAACAATGACGCCGAAATCCAGCATCACCTGAGCTCTGCAAGTGCGGCTGTCAGGGAACTGCCATTGGAGCCAGAGGGAGAGGGAGGGCTCCAGAGGGATTACGGAGAGCGTCCCAGGAGGGAGAGAAGCAGCCCATCTTTTGGGGAAGGAAATCAGCGTAGCACCAGTGGAGAAGGGGGGCAGATGGGGGAATCGGCGAGGTGGCTCCATGACTCCTCGACGGAGACCAGTGGGGAGAGCACGGGTCCTCCGCTGCCCACACCCTCCCTGCGCAGAAGGCTTCCGCGCAGGGAGAGTAGGCGGAGACTAGGCGTCAAAGAGCTTCTGTGCTGGTCCCGGGGGGAAGGTTACCGTTGGCATAGTCAAAGTCCGGTCCTGGGTCAATAGCCTGGAAACAGTTCCGAAGGAGCGGGGCGAGGTCCGAAGCAGGAAGCCGGGCGGGGACAGGAACACTGGAGGAACAGGACTGGATGCTGGCCGAAACAGTTCTTCATCGACGTTGCTCCCGCAACCGGGGACCGGGCTGACTGGCCTTTATCTTCTCTGAGGCCAGGGGCGGTCCCGGCCCCCAGGAGACCTGCCTCTCCTTGCCTTAAGGTGAGCACTCCTCCTGGGAGAAACCAGTTCCCTTTGCCTCTCTGCCCTGAGCCTCTGCAGTTCAGGAGAGGCTGAAGGGTTACTGGGCCCAGGGGGAGACTCACCTGCAGGCACTGAGTCCTCAACCACCTCTGCAGCCAGAGTGGAATCACCTGGTGCCTGCTCCTGAGGATCCGGCACAGGTGCAGGCGCTTCAGAATCAAGGCCCTGCCCCAGTTCAGCCGGCCCTGGAGGCGGGGACTCCTGTGCAGGCTGGGATTCCTCTGGTTCAGCCTCTGAATCGGAATCCCAGGCCATCACAGCTTCTTTGCTGGAAGAAGTTCAAGAAACGCCCACTGACGGATTCTGCCAGTGACTGAGACAGCCACGGGTGAGTGGCTCTCCGGACAGAATAGGGTTCACCCAGGTAACTCGGCCAGGTGTGGCGACGACTTACGCACGAGCAACCCCTAGAACCATTACAGCAATCCGTCAGTCACCGACGTTGCTTGTGCGCAGCCCCAGAGAGGCAGCACGATGAGCCGAACAGGGACAGCCGGAGAGACGGAGCAACCAGCTACAACGCAGAGTCTGGTAGAGAGGAACCGAGACTTGGAACAGCATGTAGCTGTCTTGACGGCACGGCTGGATGAAAGACGGGCTCAGGATGCACAGGTCAGACCCACCCCCATCGCAAGGATGGTACCGGGGCTGGTACACAAGTTTGGTGGGAAGCCCCAGGACTACAATGCTTTCTGAACGGAAGTACAGTACGCTTTGGAACTGCAGAATGATGACTTTGCTGATGACGGGGAGAGGGTGGCTTACATTGTGGGGCATCTGCAGGATGGGGCGCACGAATGGATCAGGCCCCTAATGGCGACGCAAAATGATGCCTTGAAGGACCTTAAGAAATTCTTCCAGGCAATGGATTCGATGTACTCCAGCAAAGTGGAGCAAAGTGTGACTCGGCGGGAACTGATGGGGTGCAGGCAGGGGAGCCAGTCCGTCAGAGACTACTGGTCGTGTTTTGCGATGCTGATCCAGTGGCTCGGGTGGGATCTGGACTCTGAACCGATACAAATGTTGTTTGAGGAGGGTCTGTCCCCAGCAGTGAAAGACGAGTTGTCCCGCGTGCCCCGCCCACGGTCGATGGATGAGCTCACCAAGGCTGCGCTTGCTATTGGCGTACGCCAGGAAGCGCGGGCTCCGTTTCCGTCGCTGATAGAAAGGGAGCGCGGGAGACCTTGTCAGGGTTTTCTGAACAACACAGGGGCTTGGGGGAGTTGCAAAGGCACTGCACCCCCCAAAAATCTCAAGGGGGATACCCTTGAGGGATGGCTATCTGGCAGCGTGGAAGCGGTCCGGCCGTTTTTTCGGGGGGGGGGGGTTTGAAGAGCTCGAAGACGACGGGACTGCAAGCGCAAGAGGAAGATACCGACCCTGTGTTGTGATGCCTCTGGCTCTCTCTAGAGAAAGCGGCGAATCTCCAAAGATGTAAGAACGGACCCTTAGTGTGAGAGAAGTAATTTAAAATTAAAATCTTGAAGAACACACTAAGTGAACGCTGGATGTTGAAGGATTAAATTAAGGAATTCATCCCGGTGGAGGAGTTAATATGGCGCAGGATACAAAGTTGCAGGAGTATAGAAAGAAAGGAAGCAGCTTCTAGCCTGACTGTGTGAGTACATAACAAAAGCAGCCTCCGTGGAGGCAAACAGACTTTTTCCAAATTGTTACAATCACAATATTCAATGCTAATTAACCAAGAAGTGGAATGGAGAATCAAATCAATGAGGCAAAAATTATTCGAATCAGCAAACAAAACAGGGAAATTCCTGGCCTGGCAACTACGAAAAAGCAAAAAGCAAAATGTGATTAATAAGATAAAAATAGAAGAAAGGCTTGTGGAAGAACCAAATGAAATAAAGAAAAATTTCCTAAAATTCTTTGAAAAACTTTACCAGAAAGAAGAAGAAGACATAATAGAAATAGGAAAATATCTAGAAAATAACAGAATAACATCTATAACGGAGGAAGAGAAAATCCAACAGTAGATGAAGTTCAGGAAGCAATAAAGAGAACGAAATTGGGGAAAGCACCAGGTCCAGATGGATTATCGGCCAAATACTATAAAGTCCTCGAAGAATACTTAGCCCCGGTGTTATGTGAGGTAATGAATAATATTCTACAAGGAGGGAAGATATCGGACTCCTGGAAAGATGCTCACATAACGCTGATACCTAAAGCGGACTCAGACAAATTAAACATAAAAAATTACAGACCAATATCACTTCTTAACAACGATTACAAAATATTCGCTGAGATAATGGCAAACAGACTTAAGAATTATCTAAAAAATGCAATACATACGGATCAAGCTGGATTCCTTCCTAATAGACAATTAAAAGACAATGTTAGGCATATAATAAATATCATCGAATACTTGGAAAAGAAGAACGAAATTCCTGCAGCATTGATTTTTATCGATGCAGAAAAAGCATTCGATAACGTATCATGGCAATTCCTATTAAAGTGTTTGGAGAGAGCAGGGATAGAAGGTGCTTTCATGGAGGGAATCAAAGCAATTTATTCAAATCAAAGAGCCAAACTGATTATTAATAACAACTTATCTGACACATTCGAAATTTCAAAGGGCACGAGACAAGGCTGCCCCTTATCTTTTTTTTTTATGTAAATATTTATTAAAATTTTTGAATACAAATGCACAAATAATAAACAACCTTACTTATATCATAACGTGGTTTCATCGCTTCTTTGGACTCCCTCACGTCTCCCGCTCCCATTTACATCGTAAAAAGGTTTTTCCAAGCAAATTATCAACTTGTTTACGATCTTATATCCACTCATTTAAATATAATCTAGCAATTCTCCAAAAAAATTATGTTTTCTTTAATCTCACTTATCATCAAATTCAAATCTAATTTAGTGGTGGCCAATTTTTTATAATCTAGCATCCTTCTTAACATTCAACCAAATTGCAATGTTTTTGTAAATACGTCTTAAATTTCTTCCAGTCTTCCTCAATCATCTCTTCTCCCAGGTCTCGGATTCTGCCAGTCATCTCGGCCAGTTGCATATAGTCCATCAGCTGCATCTGCCACTCTTCCAGTGTGGGTAGATCTTGAGTTTTCCAGTTTTTAGCGATGAGTATCCTTGCTGCCGTTGTTGCATACATAAAAAATGTTCGGTCCTTCTTTAGCACCTTCTGGCCGACAATACCCAGAAGGAAGGCCTCTGGTTTCTTAGTGAAGGTATACTTAAATACCTTTTTCAGCTCATTATATATCATTTCCCAGAAGGCCTTCACCTTAGGGCATGTCCACCAGAGGTGAAAGAATGTTCCTTCATTTTCTTTACATTTCCAACATTTATTATCAGACGAATGGTATATTTTGGCAAGTTTAACTGGGGTCATGTACCATCTACATATCATTTTCATTACATTTTCCTTCAGAGCATTACATGCGGTGAAGTTCAGCCCAGTGGTCCACAACCTTTCCCAGTCCTCAAACATAATGTTATGCCCAATGTCCTGTGCCCACTTTATCATAGCCGATTTAACCATTTCGTCTTGTGTATTCCATTTTAACAGCAAGTTATACATTCTAGATAGTACCTTAGTCTTTGGTTCTAACAATTCTGTTTCTAACTTCGATTTCTCCACCTGGAACCCTAACTTTTTGTCATTTTTAAAGACTTCTTTAATCTGAGCGTAATGTAACCAGTCTCGCACTTTATCCTTCATTTTCTCCAAACTCTGCAATTTCCAATTGTCTCCATCTTTTTCTAATATTTCCCAATATTTTGGCCATTTGGCCTCCATATTGGGTCTTTTTCGGGCCTTAGCTTCCAGAGGCGAAAGCCACCTCGGAGTCTTATTTTCCAGTAAGTCTTTGTATTTTGTCCAGACATTAAATACTGCTTTCCTAACAATATGGTTCTTAAAGGCCTTATTGATCTTAACCTTGTCGTACCATAAGTATGCATGCCAACCAAAAGCATTGTTAAAACCTTCCAAATCCAGTACGTCAGTGTCTTCGAGAAGTAGCCAGTCTTTTAGCCAGCAGAAAGCTGCGGCTTCATAGTACAACTTTAAGTCTGGCAGGGCAAAGCCCCCTCTTTCTTTCGTGTCAGTTAATATCTTAAACTTAATTCTGGGCTTTTTGCCCTGCCAGACAAATTTAGAAATATCTCTCTGCCACTTCCGGAAGCACTCTGTCTTGTCCACAATCTGTAATGTTTGCCCCTTATCACCGCTTCTTTTCATAATGGTGTTGGAAGTAATTGCAAATAAGATAAGGAAAACATCTGAGATACGAGGAATTAGAATTGGGGTGAAAGAATTCAAACTGAAAGCATACGCGGATGACCTGGTAATATCAGTTGAGGACCCGATACAGAGTACTGACAAAGTTCTGGCACTTCTAGAGGAATTTGGGAAAGTAGCGGGCTTCAAGTTAAATAAAACTAAAACTAAAATGATGGTTAAGAATATGGGAGAAGATTTAAGGAGGCAGCTAGAACTCCAATCGGGAATCAAAGAAGCAAAAAAGATAAAATATCTAGGAGTGTGGCTAACGATGAAAAATATAAACTTAATGGCTGATAACTATACAAACACCTGGAAGGAAATCCAAAAGGAACTAGATACTTGGAATAGGATAAAACTCTCCTGGTCAGGCAGAATGGCTGCAACCAAGATGTGTATATTACCAAAACTTCTATTTTTATTCCAAAATGTCCCAGTGATTAGAGGAAGTGCAATATTTAAAAATTGGCAAAAAATTCTCTCTAAATTTATATGGCAAGGTAAAAGACCGAGAATTAGATTTAAACTGCTAACGGACAGAAAAGACAGAGGAGGATTCTCGGTCCCAAATCTGAGACTGTATTATGAAGCCTCGTGCCTTTGTTGGCTTAGAGAATGGGTTATCTTAAAAAACACAGATCTGCTAGATTTAGAAGGCTTCGATTTAAGATTTGGTTGGCATGATTATCTCTGGCAGAATAAGGAAAAGGTGCATAAAGGCTTCTCAAACCACATTATCAGAGGAACATTGCTAGAAGCGTGGGAAAAGAATAAAAAACTACTGGAAAAAAATACCCCCTGGTGGCTATCCCCTATCGACATATTAACTATCAAAAAAACAAACATGGAAGGTGAGAGATTGACCTATGAAGACCTCCTGGAAAGATCAGAAAGAGGATGGGAAATTAGATCTTATGAAGAGTTAAAAAGCAAATTAACAGGTTGGCTGCAGTATCATCAAATTAATGCCTTATGGAAGGAAGATAAAAAGATTGGAATGAATGAGAAAAAATCAAAGTTCCAGGTAGAGATAATAGAAAGTAAAACTAAACTGCTATCTAAAATGTATAATCAGCTATTAGAGTAGGACACCAAGGACGAAGAGGTTAAGGAGGTTATGGTAAAATGGGCAATAGACATTGGATATAATTTGGATTTTGAAAAATGGACGAAGTTGTGGACTAAAGGAATGAAATTTACAGCCTGCACTGCCCTCAGAGAAAATATGGAAAAGATGACGTATCATTGGTACATCACCCCTGTGAAATTGCAAAAAATGTATAAGACTGGCGACAAAAGGTGTTGGAAGTGTAAATCTAAAGAGGGAAGCTTCTACCACATGTGGTGGAAATGTGCAGAAGTTAAAAAAATTTGGGATTCCATCTACAACGAACTAAAGAAAATACTTAAATACACCTTTGTCAAAAAGCCCGAAGCCTTCCTTCTGGGAATGATCGGAGAGGAGATTAAGAAAGAAGATTATATAATGTTTCAATATGCAACTGTAGCTGCCAGGATTCTGTTAGCACAAAATTGGAAAACCCCACATACCACAAACGGTAAAGATTGGCAAATTAAATTATTTGAGTATATGGATCTGGTAAAAATGACGCAGAACATTAGACAGCAAAAAGGTATAAGGTTTATCGACAATTGGTCTAAATTCATAACATATATGGAAACAAATTCTAGAGATATAAAAATCACAGTAGGTTTAATATAACCCATGTGATGTGTTTACGTTAAAAAATGAAAAACTGCAGAATGGATTTAATATTCACATAACCCAAAACCGAGATGGAGGGAAGTCAAACGTTATTTATTGTTAATTAATGTTTGTTTTTTGGTTGGTTTAGGTGTTTTGATTTGGTTGATGTCTTCCTTTCTTTCTTTTTTTCTTTCTTTTTTTCTTTTTTTGGTATGTGTTGGCTATTTTTTTTCTTTCTTTGCTGTTGTTTGGTTATAGAAAATGAATAAAAAGAAGTAAAAAAAAAATAAAAAAGTGCCAGGGCGAAGGCTGAAGCCCATTCTTCCCTTTCACTGTGGTACCAATCCAAATTTGGCCCCTGTGGTGCTTTTCCCACCAGGAGGTCACAACTGCTGCCCTGCTGCAAGTCCCTGTGGCAATCTAGTGTTTCGCAGTCTCATTTTGCCCTTAGAACTGATGGCATACTTGTATTCTTTTGCAATGCTAGAATATTGCTTTTCCTCAATTGCCTTATAACAGGATTAAGTGGTGGTTGCACCTGATTTTTAATGTGATGTCATATGCCTCAGAAACATCCGATAATTCCCATTCCCACAGGCCACGAGATATACTTAATCGGAAGAGATCACCTTCCATCAACAATCCTTGCACTTGCTCTTGTCCCTTTTTGATTGTTTGCACTGGGAGGGTGCAGAGGACGCGCACTCATGCACCGCAAGGATGAGTGCGTAATGAGCCACTGTTTGAAATATCATGTGCATTCCATAGCTTTCCTGCAAAAGGAAGTCCTGCTCGCCAACATTTTGGAGTTCCTTGAGAAGGGTTACACGCTGGAGGAATGGCAGATGCAACTGATGGACTATATGGAACTGGCCGAAATGACTGGCAGAATCCGAGACTTGGGAGAAGAAACAATCGAGGAAGACTGGGAAAAATTTAAAGACTATTTGAAAAAACATTATAAGTTGTATGAATGTTAAAAAATGCACTTTCTTGGAAACTCTAGCTTCAGCAATTGTAAATTAATGAAATGAAAATTAAGGTACAAGAAATCAGAGGTGGAATAATGAAATAACTTTATTATGTTTAAGCTAAAACGTATAAGATTTGGGTTACAACATTTTGGAAACTAGGTAACATGATAAAATGAAAGATACAATAAGTTTTGAAATAAGTTAACAAATTGCTGATGTTTTGTATCACAGAGAACGCAGGGTTAGGAAGATGCAGGGAAGTCCATTAGATTTGCTGAAAAATGAGACTTCCGGGTTGATGCGATCGGTGTAATGGCGGATTCCCTCCGAGCTCCGGAGGGAATCGGCTCCTCTGAGGACGGGTCTTGCCGCGCCGGCGACGCGGGGACCCTTAGAAACCACAGGTGCGGATACCTGTGGACCTGGTGACTCGGTGGGCACCTTAAGCGCCCCCCCTGACAGTCGAAGAGCCTTTTTAAAGGCTGCGGAGAAGGTACGGGGGGTGGCGTGGTGCTGAGAGTAAACCGCTACCTCAGTGGAGTGAAGCCGCAAGCCATTCACCGGAGAGCGTCAACTTTCTACCTGAAAATTCGATTGGATACAAACACCCCGTGAGTAGAAGAAAATTTGGACTTTAAAAAAAAATCGTTATTTTTAAATCGGGCAAACGGGGGGATGTGCTAAAGGGAAGTCCGCACCCCCCCTTCATACAGGCAATTGGAAGCAAGGAGCGAAAATCTAAGATCGGAAAAAAGATTTTATGTTTACGGAAACTGGTAAGAGACTTTAATAACTTTTAAGAACAAGTTTTATCTTGTCAAGTTGTGCTGGAGGGAAGAGACGAACTTTGGAAACTTTTGTGACCCCCCCCCTTGGACCTGGGAGCGTCCTGCACCAATCTAGCCTTAAGGAATCGGAGTTTGACAGCTGTCAACTGAGCTGTCAAACAGCTGAACAAAGGACAAAACTGTATTACTATATATCTCTTTGGTTTAAAGGTGTTACATATAAACAGACGTGATTTGAAACAAAGTAAATAAACAGTAGGGTAAAGGATTGCTGGCGTAGAACTTTGAACAATGGCAATCCCCCTAGGGGAAACCAGTGACACTACAATGGCTGCAGAAGGAAAATTACTAGCACAAATAGAGAGAGCCTCTTTTCTCGTGGGAATCCTACAAGAACAATACATGACCTTGATTTTTAAAACAAACAACCTTGCTGAGGGAACTAGAGACTTGTTCTTGAGAGAATCTGTAGCTCAACCAAATATGACATCTTTGGAGGGGGTGAAGGAGGAAGTCGGAGAAGAGAAAGTGTGGAAACCTATGCTGCCAGAGAACAAAGAAACCTTTTGGATTACAAAGTATGAAGACATGAGACTGAGGAGAAAAGTGAAGGAGGAAGCCCTTGGAAACTGTGGAATTATGGAAATTAAAGGAGTAAAGAAATATAACTGGGACTTCCTCCTCTTTTCTGGCCTTTATTATCTGCAACCTGGAGGACTTTTGGTAGAACCCTGGCAACAAGTTTTCTCAATTAGGTTTGAACTGGGAGAAGAGGAAGTAACTGTAACAGACACCCTTCGAGACCTGGAAACCAGCAAAAAGGAATATCAACAGAAAAACCGGAGAGAGATTGAAATAGACTTGAGGGCTGGAGATGTGAGGAATCCTGGCTAGGAATTTTATGGGAGGATAACTACCTGGGAAGGGACAGATACCCGGGCAGGGAGGGAGGGGGGAAAACAGATTTTTGAAAAACTTTATGATTTTTGGTTATTGTAAATTCGATTTATACTTTAATACAAAAAAAGGGGAGATTGGTATATAAATTTAGATTGATCTTAGAAAAAAGGATTTATTGCATATAAGAAGATAGGGTAATAATATGGGGTTTAATAAGATGAACTAAGTTGGAGAATAATGAGATTAAGTTTAGAGAGAGGAATAAGAACTTGCTGAATTAAATGGGGGAAGTGGGATGTATGTGGGGGGGTGGGGGGAAGTCATATGTGTTGTTTGTTGTTAAAAAATTTGAAAACCCAATAAAAATTTAATAAAAAAAAAAACAACAAAAAAAAACATTAGATTTGCTGAAAAAAAGAATATGGAAATTTGCAACTTCTCTATTTTATTTCTTATATCTGTCTTTTATTCTTTTTTTTTCTGTATTTCATAAACTCAATAAAAATATTATAAAAAAAAAAGAGAGAAGGGTTACAAGCACCTGCATGAGGGTGAGCTATTAGACATGATATGCTTGGACTTCCAAAGGGGTTTTTGATTAGAAACCTCACCAGACTACTGAGAGTAATCTTACCAGCCATGGGACCAAAGATTGGGCCCAATGGGGGATTACAAATTGGTCAAGCGACAGGAAGTTGGAACAAATGGACAGTTCTCCCAGTGAAAGAAAGTGAGCAGTTGGGTCCCACAAGGATCAGAACCGCTATTATTTCATTTATTCATGTATGATTTGGAATCATTGCTGAGCAGTATAGTGGCTATGTTGGCAAACCAAATTCCATGCTGGAGACTATTGAAAAAGGAACTGAAAATGAAATGGTCAGTATTGTAATGTCCCTGTACAGTTCTAAAGTGTGGTCCCATTTGAAATACCATGTACAGTTTTGGCATAGCTGGGAAAAGTGCAGAAGAGGGTGTTCTCACTCTGTATGGGATGGTCGTTCTCTTCCATGGAGTGTGTGGCATAGGGAGGGATGCACAGTGATGGAGATGGCAGACACATTTCTTGCCAGTCTGATCAGCCAAATCAACCCTGGTGATCAACAGGGTGATAGATTGGGCAACCAGATTGCTCTTACATCTAGAATTGGGCAACCAAATGATTACGGGGTAACAGTGCTTTTCCTTTGAGAAAAGGCTGAAGTGTTTGGAAATGTTCCGTCTATAAAAGGTGACTAAGTGGGGAGCAGACATGATAGAGGTTTAAAAATTTAAGAAGATAAAGTGGATAGAGAGAACTTTTCGTCCCTCTCCCATAATACTGACCTCAGGGGCACCCAGTAAAAGGAAGTGCCACTTTACTCCTTGAGAGATTAAACTGTGGAGTTAACTGCATGAAGATTTAGTGATGGCCACAGGAAAAAAATAAAAATATTATTGGGACAAAAATTCTGGCCCACTGGTCATTATGCACCCCTTTAGAATTTACTTTGGGAAATTGTTCCAATAAAAGAGACCACTCCAATATATAAAGCTTTCTTAGTGACATTATTGAGCAATTGCACAGAAAGGTAGAGACAGAGACACTGCATTAAAGCTGATCATTTAACATTTTCCTGTATGATTTTATATACATTTGTGTCAAGAGAAAGGCAAAATGGATAGAACTAGCAGGATACACACAGGTGAAGGGAGAACTGAGAAAGTCAGAGCTTGGGTTGGATATTAAAAAACTATAATTTAAACATTTACTTAACAGTCACAAAGATCAAATATGCACAACTTTCTTTTGCAGAGGTCATCCTGCAATTAACTATCAACCTCATGCAGCCTTCTCCTCTGTCTGTCCACATGCTCATCATATGGAGACCTGAAATGCAGAGAACTTACATTCTTCATTCCTCCTTTCATAACAACTTTCCCTAAACATTTGTCTTATCTTTTAGGAAGATATTTCAGGCTTTAGGTGCCATAATAATACTAATATTTTAAAAATGATAACAACAGGGCATTATTGACAACTGGGAAAGGCACTTCAGGTGTGGTGTGGTGGTTATGGGTGGTGGACTCATAATCTGGTGAGCTGGGTTTGCTTCGCCGCTCCTCCTCATGCAGCTGCTGGGTGACCTTGGGCTAGTCACAGTTCTCTCTGAAGTCTCTCAGCCCCACCCACCTCAAAGGGTGTCTGTGCTGGTCCCGGGGGGGGGGGGGGGTTGCCATGCGGCGTGGTCTGAGTCTGGTCCTGGGTCAAGGATCTGGAGTCAGTCCTTCGAGGGCAAAGCGGGGTCCAAGGCAAGGGGCTGGGCATGGTCAGGAACTCTGGGAGAGCAGGTCAGGGTGCTGGCAGGAACAGGCTTCCAACGATGTTGCTTCCGCAACCTGGGACTGGGCTGTCTGGTCTTTATCTCCTCTGAGGCCTAGGGCGGTCCCGGCCCACGGGTGACTCGCCTCTCCCTGCCTTAAGGCGAGTACTCCTCCTGTGAGAACTTAGTTCCCTCCGCCTCTCTACCCTGAGCCTCTGCAGCTCTGGAGAGGCCCAGGGTACTGGACCCAGGCTGGAGGGTTACTGGACCCAGAGGCAACCTCACCTTCCCCTTGTTAGTTTCTGTTTCCTCACTGAGCAGCTGCCTGCAGTCACAAGACTGCTGTTTGCTACAGGGACTGAAGATCCCTTCCCCAAGAACCAGTTAAGCCCCATTCATTTAAACTGCAGAATAAACTTGGCCCTTCCATGAATCCCATTGAAATCTATAACATTATTCGGTTGTGTCTCAGCATATTTACGGGAAATGTCACTATTACAAAGAGTTTGGAAGAAGAGTTTGGACTTGATATTCCACCTTTCACTCCCCTTAAGGAGTCTCAAAACACCTAACAATCTCCTCCCCCCCCCCACAACAGACACCCTGTGAGGAGCTGCATGTGGAGGAGCGGGGAAGCAAACCCAGCTCACCAGATTACAAGTCCACCGCTCTTAACCACTACACCACACTTGCTCAAAGACTAATAGATGGCAGCTATACATAACCTTTAGCTTAAAAAATAGCAACAATATCTATCAAATGGAGCAGTGCAGTGTACTTGCTAGTGTCATAGAATCATAAAATAATAGAGCTGGAAGAGATCGCAAGGGCCATCTAGTCCAACCCCCTGTCTGTTGGGATACTGCCAGGGAGTCAGAGTGTGATGGCCTGGGAGTCTGATTCAGAAGCTGAACCTGAGGAGTCCCAGCCTGCACAGGAGTCCCCGCCTCCAGGGCTGGCTGAGCTGGGGCAGGGGCTTGAATCTGAAGGCCCTGCACCTGTGCCGGATCCTCAGGAGCAGACACCAGATGCATCCACTCTGGCTCCGGAGGTGATTGAGGGCCCATTGCTACGCCTCATGGTAACCTCCCCCCGGGACCAGCACACAGAGGCATCAGGCAGCCTCATCAGGTAGGCCTCCATCGTCGTCTCTGGACAATTTCCAGACTCCCATCGGAACAGCAACAGTCAATTAGCGACACGAGCCTCAGACACATTCCAGGACTCGTGCACACCCTTTTCGCAGAGTTTCTACAACAGAAGATTCACCCAGGAGAGTGTATGTACAGCTTTATTCAACGCTGGTTAGAACAAAGGAAAAACATGACTGCTTGCTTCAATGTCGAGGAAGCAGCCAGAACAAAAGCTATATACAAATCGGAAACTCCCTGTGAGCAGGAAGTATGCAGGCTTGTGACACACAACCGCCTGCTCCCTTTTTAAGGTGGAACGGAAATATCCTAACATCCTCCCCTTTCCGTGTAACCTGTAGTACCTGTGGTTCAACCCAATTGCAACCTCTGTACATAAGCCTTAAGTTGTTCTCTGTTAACAACCTTAGACAACAGATCAGCAGGAATTTCATTTCCTGGCATGTAGGACACCTGAATGAATCCTTTCTGAATACACTCTCTTGCACGATGTAGCTTAATCTGCAAGTACTTGGTTCTTTGCTTGCAACTCTATGAGTTTAGCAAAGCCAAACAGGATCTATTGTCTTGATACACTTGTATAGGACATTTCACAGAAACTCTGATGTCCTGAAACAGTTGCATCAACCATTCACAATCCATGAGTGAAAATGACAGAGCATTGAGTTCTGCTTCACAGGAACTTAGGCTTACTGTCATCTGCTTTTTGCACAACCAGTCAAACAGACAGTGGTTGTACATGTAGCATACTCCAGAAGTGCTTGTACCATCCGTGGTGTCACTTCCAAAACTAGCATCTGCAAAGATTTCTTTAAAAAAAAAAAAATAATAATTTTTATTAACCGACCAATCAAATCAAATCAAATCAAATCACATCACATAAAATCCGAATTACAAAGCCGAATTTTAAATTTTGTTGAGGGGACCCATATTTCAAGTTCTGAGCGGGGATTCTGATCATCTTCTTACTACTGCGTTAATATCCACTAATCTGTCCAAATAATGTTCATAATTCTATCCAGTCTTATCTTGCTGTTTCCACATCTCATCTTGTTCGTATATTTTTCTTTTTTCCCTTTATGATCTCTTCTGATAATCTCCTTAAGCAGGTAAGCACCAATTATATTCCTGTGTGACTTTTCCGTTCGTCCAATCCTCATATCAAGATGGTTTCCATATATCATCGCTTTCATAAATAACATCACTCTTTCCATCATTAATCTTGCAAATCGGTCGCTCTTAAGCCCCCCTGAGGAGGCTGACCCACAATATAAAAACAACTCTGTTCCTCCTCCCAGGCTTAAGTCTTCCGACAGAACTTGCCAAAATGGCGACGGTATTTTTTACTGCGTCATTCCAAAGCACTTATACTTTCCACGATCTTCTTAAAACATGCTTTGGTTAGAAAATTATCTCCACACAGTCTTAAATCCACAGCTTAAGTCATTTAAACGGCATTTCTGACTTGTGACTTGGGGGGGGGGGCCTTCTTGGTTAATCACATAGAGAAAAGAAAGGAAAGTTTTTCCTCCTCCCCCATCCAGTCCCTGCCGAACATACCGAGCCTTGGTGTGTCTTGTCATGATTTATTCTTGTTCCTCCGACCCGTCTTGTTTATCAGAGATCTCTTCAGTTAGCAGTCTTTACTCCCCCTTCTTCCTTGAAATATGTGCATTTTCTTCCTCCTAATTGTTTCTTTTGAAGTTACTGCAGCTAGGGGCGCGGACCAGAGACAGCGTCCAGGAGCGCCGAGATCCACAGGAGGGCTTTCTGCCTAGTGCCCCCACCCCCACAAATTCGGGGGTGGTATAGGGCACAGCAGGCAAGGGCAGTCCCCCCCACAGGCTTGGGGGGGCAGGGAGGCTGTTTACTCCCATCACAGCCTCTTAATTACCTCGTGTGGGTCGGAGAGAAGTTATTGTCAGCCATTGTCTGATGCGCCCCTAGTGGCCCCTTCCGCATCTGCAAAGATTTCATGACGTCCAGTCTTCTGACTGGTGAACCTCAGCCTGTAGTGCAAAGTCCCTTTCAAATAGCGGGCTATGTGCTTCAGAGCTTTCCAATCCTGAACAGTAGGATTGTTGGCATGTCTGCTAAGCAGGTTAGCGCTTACAGCTATGTCAGGTCTTGAACATCTAGCAATGAAATTCAGCTTGCCTAGAATGCATCTGTACAGTGTAGTGTCAGAAAACGCTTCAGCAGTACAGTGGTGCCCCGCAAGACGAATGCCTCGCAAGACGAAAAACCCGCTAGACGAAAGGGTTTTCCATTTTGGAGGTGCTTCGCAAGACAAATTTCTCTATGGGCTTGCTTCGCAAGACGAAAATGTCTTGCGAGTTTTTTCGACTTTCCCCCCCTTTCTCCCCCTTTTTCTAAGCCGCTAAGCCGCTTATCCGCTAAGCCGCTAATAGCGCTAATCCGCTAAGCCGCTAATGGGCTTGCTTCGCAAGACGAAAAAAACGCTAGACGAAGAGACTCGCGGAACGGATTCTTTTCGTCTTGCGAGGCACCACTGTACTATCTACCTGGTAACCTGTCACCATCGGTGTGTCTGCTGGGTTTGCATCAACCAAATTCAACCTGGTTAATACATCAGCAATTTTCGGTGTTTGGTGTACCAGAAAATTACCTGCTTGGTCCCTCTCCACCTGCAGAGAAAGATAGTTGGATACCTCACCAAGATCCTTCATGTCAAAGTGCTCCTTCAGCTGAGCGAGGGTGCTTTGGTACAAAGCCTGATTCTTCCAAAACATCAGAAGATCATCAACAAAACATAAACAATACAGTTTGTTTTGCCCCTCCTCCTTGACAAACACACATGGATCAGCTTTGCCTTGGTGAAAACCAAGAGAAAGCAATGTCTCAGTGAGTTTTGTGTTCCAACACCTGGCACTCTGTTTGAGACCATATAAGGATTTCTGAAGTTTACAGACCATTCCCTTCTGTATCTGCATTCCATCATGTGGAAGCATATACAGCTCCTCCCCCAAAACCCCGTACAAAAAAAGCTGTGTTCACGTCGTGATGAGAAACGTGCAGTTTCTTCTGGCAAAGTATTGGAAGATGCAAGAACTACCTACTCTGGAAGAATGGCAGACAAAGGTCATGGACTTTATGGGACTGGCAGAGATGACCGGCAGAATCCGCGACCAGGGGAAAGAGACAGTGGAAGAGGACTGGAAGAAATTTAAAATATATCTTAAAAATTGTTGCAAAATTGAGGAATGTTAAGATGTCAAGGGGTAAGAAGTAGAGAATTACAGCTGTAACTAACAAGCTTATGGAAACGTAATGAAAGGGAACTAATAGGCAAACTGACTAAAGGGTTGCTAAAGAACTCCAAAATAAGGATGCAGCGAAAGGGAGGTATGGGGAAGTCGGAGGAAAGAAGGTGTATGAAAATAAGATTATGAAATTATACATGTTTAAATGTTTTGTATGTTTTTGTCTTGTGTTTTGTTTGTTTTTATTATGTGTTTGAAAAATGAATAAAAATTATTATTTTTTTAAAAAAAGAGAAACGTGCAGTTTCTGCTGAGATAAGATGGCGCCCGGCACACTTCCCCTGCGCCGATGGACGCCTGTGCCGATAGAAAAAACTTGAGCTCTCTTAGCAGAGTCCTTAGCAGAGTTCTGCAGCGGTAGAAAGTGTTGCCTTGTGTGTGGATAATAAATCAGACTGAATGCAGTTTTCTTGCTAATCTCCAACAGCCTTTAATGAGAAGAAAAACATCATAAATCAGCCCGGCGAGAGAGCGGACATCCTTTCGTCTCTCAGCCAAAAGCGAAAGGAAACTCACACACAAAGAAAGATTCCCGTATGTGAACATAACCACGCCTCAGAATGTGAGACGTCACACAGAACTGTTTAACCCTGTAAGTTCTGATTCTCCTCACACCCCCTCTCGTCTCGCATCCTGAGGGAAACTGTGAGTATAACTCACCCCAAACACAACCCTTCACAGAACTCCCCATGTCGCTGGAAGGTCAAGGGTTTGGTAAACCCATCAGCTAGGTTCTCCTGGCTCGAACAATACTTGAGCCGTATCCAACCTGCTTGGACACTCTGACATACATTCTGGAAACGTATGTCCAAATGCTTGGTTCTGGACTTGAACTGTCCAGATTCTGCCAACCTAAGACAAGGTTGATTGTCTCCCCAAAAAGTTATGGGCAAGCAACAATCCCCACAGATCTCTTGGATCAAGCACCGGTAGAAGTCCAACTCCCTGCACAAATCCGACAACGCACTGAACTCAGCCTCAGTGGAAGAAAGTGCAATAAGACTTTGCTTCCGGGACTTCCACCCAACCAGGGATTCCCCAAACTTTACCACCAGCCCAGACACAGACTTCCTGTCCCCAAGAGATGCCCAATCGCTGTCACTCCAGCACGTAAGCCGCGCGTCACCTTCAGCTGACAACGTGAGGCAAAACTCTTTGGTATCCTGCAAATACCTCAACACTCTCTTGGTGCCTTGCCAGGCATTCACACTGGGCTTTGTAGCCTCCTTGCTGAGCAGATTCACAGCAAACGCTATGTCTGGTCTGCTCCACTGAGAGAGATACAACAGACTCCCTAGCGCTGACTGAAACACCTCAGGGTTTTGGAACTTAGAACGCTCCTCAAGCTGACTGTCCTTCACGAAGTTGGTCTCCATGGGCATTCTGACCCCTGCACAGTCAGACATCCGGAACTTCTCAAGCAACTGTTCAATCTTGCCTTTCTGACTGAGCAAGAAACTCCCGTTCTCAGACCTGTCTATCCTAATGCCTAGATAAACCTGAACGGGACCAAGGTTTCTGAGCTCAAACTTCTTACCAAGCTCTTTGGCAAAACCTTGCACCTGTCTACCTGTCTGTGCCACATACAGAATATCATCTACGAACACCAGAATCGCTTCCTGTGTCTCTCCTGACCCCTTCAGGTACAGGCAACTGTCTGCAAGACTCTTCCGGAAACCCAAACTTTCCAGAGCTTCATTCAGGCACATGTTCCAATTTCTGGCTGACTGTTTCAAACCATAAATTGACTTGTGCAGCTTCCACACAACACCTGGCTCATTGCCCTCAAACCCTGGAGGAGGTAGCATGTACAGATCCTCCTTCAGATCCGAGTTCAAATAAGCCATATCCACATCAAAGTGGTGCACTTGGTGTCCTCTTTGAGCAGCTACTGCTAAAAGCATGCGCAGAGTCTCACTCCGGGAAGTAGGAGCATACACTTTGGTGTAATGCAGCCCCCTTCTCTGCGTGAACCCTCTGGCTACAAGCCTCGCCTTGTACTGTGGTTCTCCTGACGCTGTGGGCTTAATCCTGTAAACCCAACGACAGCTCACGGCCTGCTTGCCCTCTGGCAGCTTCGTGGTGGAGAACACACCTAAGGACCTCATTGAGTTCAACTCCTTTCCCATTGCCTCTTGCCACTTCCTGGCTTCTGCTTCAGGCAACTGTTGAACCTCCTCAAAACTCTCAGGTTCGCACTGCGCTAAACCAACCCACACGCTGGTGACCTCAAACCTCTCAGGTGGTACCCCCTTTGTAGTGCGTGTGGAACGTCTGAGCACTGTCTCAGGTGCTCCCTCTAACCCACTGGGGCCAGCTAGTATGCCCTTGTTATCAGAAGACCCCCCCTCTGACTTACTGCGTCTTCTGGCCTTCTGCACTTGACTAACGGGAGACGAAGGCTCACTCTTGGGCTCTCTTTTAACAACCTGTGGAGATGCCCCTCCCTGTTCTTGATCCTGGTCAGAGACCTGGTCCTCATCAACAGGTTCAGTTTCTAACTCTCTCTCCTTAGCAGAATCAGACAGACTTTCTGAGAGAACGTCAGGATTCGCATGGATCCTTGACCAACCACTCTGCTCACAGAACTCAGCACTTCTGCTGACTAGAATCCTGGACTGATTGCCTTCTGGATAGGCAAACCTCCAGACTTTTGTCCCAGGCTCGTACCCACAAAAGATCATTTTCCGGGACCTCGGGTCACCTTTCTTGCATTGAGCCTTTGGCACAAGCACCCAAGCTTCGCAACCAAACACACGGAAGAAATGCACCTTGGGCTTCTTCTGGTGCAGCAGAAAATAGGGTGTGTCTCCTACAACAGAGCTATAGGACCTGTTCAAAGTGAAGCTGGCAGCTTTCCAAGCTTCGGCCCAAAAGCTCTGAGGCAAACCAGAGTCAAACAGTAGAGCGTCAGCTGCCTCAGCTAGCGTTCTGTTCCTGCGCTCCACTACGCCATTCTCCTGAGGAGAAAAAGCAACCGTCAACCTGTGACTTATCCCCTTCTGGCAGAAGAAACTCTGCAGAGCAGACCCGGTGAACTCTCCGCCTTGGTCACTCTGAAAGCTCTGCACCTTGGTGGAAAACTGTAGTTCCACCGCCGCAACCCAGTCTTTGATCAGTTGCGCCGCCTCGCTTTTCCGTTTCAGCGAGAAAACCCAGCCGTTCCTCGAAAAATCATCTGTCAGCGTGAGCGCATACCTGGCCCCGCCCAGACTCGGCACTGGCATGGGTCCACAAAGGTCTGTATGCACAAGCTCAAAGGGCCTTGTGGTTACCCTCTCCGATCTGGGATAACTGCACCTTTTTTTTTTAAAAAAAAAATAATATTTATTACTTTTAAAACTTACAAAAAAGAAAGAGAAGAAAAAAGACAAAAAGGAAAAAAAAACAAGAAAGGGAAAAAACAATACAATACAATATATAAACAATACAGAACACAACATTAACACATTGACCTAAACAAAACAAAACAAAAACAATTTAAAAACATACATCATACCATTTCAGTACTCTATCTTTCATACCCTTGTTTCATCGACCTCCTCTCACCTCCCTTTTTGTATTCCACTTCTATTAATTGTTTCAGCAATTCCTTTCCATCTTTCTCTATTTTCTGTCATATAAATCTCTTAACATATTTTTAATCTTATTTCCATTAAAACTAATATACATATTTAAGCTTAACTCCTTATAACATTTCTACTAAGGCCATAAAATTTCATTCCAACATTTTTCTATCACTCATTAATTTTACAGTATTTCTATATACAGACTTTAAATTTTCCAATTCTCTTCCACCACCTCCTCTCCCCGATCTCGGACTCTGCCAGTCACTTCCGTCAACTCCATACAGTCCATCAACCTGGAGATCTTATGTCCGAGGCTCTTAACTCTTTTCCAAGTCCCTTCTGCAGGTCTTCTTCATATTCTTTGATGCTATAGAGCAGATCTCGGGAAAACTCCAACCCAACAATATTTTTATTCGTCCTCGACAGGTCAGCCAGATTTCCATAGTTAAAGCTAAGATCCATAAAGTATTTCAGGACATGTTTCAAGATTCCTCCAAATCCAAAGGCCCCCAGAACTCCAGTCTCCTCCTGACCCAAGTCCATGTCCCAAAATTCAGTTAATCCCTGAGTGGAGGGATCTTTCCAGCTTTCCTTCTCCAGTCCAGGCCGGGCTCCGATCCTCAAAATCTGACTTTTTCTAGAATCAATCATAAAAGGCCTCAACTTATAGTCCTCAATTTGCCTCTGTAAGGCGGAGGCTCCCACTTGTATTACTTTAGGTTTGACAACAACAACTTTCTCCTTCTCCTTCTCCACAATTTGTTCTGCTGAAATAGATTCCTGTACCAAATCCTGAATAATTTCTGTATTGGTGCTCACTTTTTGTCCCAAATTAATCGCTTTTTGTCCCAAGTTATCAATTTTAGTAGTCATAACATCGGTCTTCTTGTGAAGCTGTTCCAACAAATAGCTTATCTTACATAATGCAGTCACTAAGGCTTCTCCTGTCGACATTCTTAAATGGTCCAAGGTCAATCCCTGATTCTCACAGTTCTTATCCTGCAGCTGGAGATTCCCCAGCTCCACTCTTGTAACAGTTTCCAAAGCTCCCTCTAGAGGGAAACAGTCTCCACTTGTATCAATCCTTTCAAGCACAGTTCAAAAAGTAAAGTTAGTTTCAATTTTCAGTTACTTTTCCTCCTTTTTAAACGCAGAAGAGGACAATGGAAAAAATATATTTCTCTTATTTAACTAACTGTCAACATGTTTTATTCACAGTCAATGAACTCTCCCAAAACGTCAATCTACTGGCAGCCCGTTTCCAGGTTCAGAGCAGTGGTAATTTAATTTTTATCACTCTCTCCTGCAGGCTTACACGATCCAAAACTTCCCCCCTCTTCTCCTGCTTCCAAGGGGGGTTTAATGATTTTAATCTATGGAAGTTTAATCCTTTACATAAGGCTTTCCAAGACCTTAGCTTGCAGCTTCTTTGCTTCAATCTATTTACAAAAGGGGAAGGCGGACTTCCTGTTTGAAACCTTCCCGTTACGGTACCAAATTAAGACTTTTGTAAATCCAATTTTCCGTTCTACTCACGGGTAGTTGTTTAAAGTCAAATTGTCCACAGGAAAAAGTCAGCGCTCTCCGGCAACAGCAATGCGGTTTCACTCCGTGAAAAAAGCAGTCAATTCGAAGCACCGCGCCACTCACCCCACGTCGCTCTGGATCCCCGAAACCGGGTCTCCCCGTGAGTAGGGGAGGCGCAAAAGGTGCCAGCCGAATCCCACGTTCACAGGCTTCTCCCGCCTGTGATTTTAGTGGGTCTCCGCCTTCGCCGTGGCGGTCAGACCCTGATTTCCACGGAGCAAATTCCTCCCGATCGGAGGAACTCCGCCATTGCCGGAGGCGCCAACCCGGAAGTCAATGGAGTTAGGGCTTTGAAGTCCAAGCCAACTAATTAGGCCAACTAATGGAGTCTTTGAAGTCCGAGCCAACTAATTAGGCTGGCAGAGAGAGCAAGCAGGCCTCGTAATTTACGACCTGCCAAAGATAAGGAGCTTTTGAAGAGAATAAGGCTCACGGCTGAAGTAAAGAGCTGAAATGGAGCTTTTACAAGCCTCAGATGGGGTTCCGTGCCCAAAGCTTAATGGCCAGAATTATCAGACCTGGGCAAGGTACTGTGAGGGCCAGATGAGACAGTTTGGAGTGTGGCACACTGTTTCTGAAGCCCCACCCCAGTTCCTCTGACAGATAGCTGGAGGGCCGATGATTCAAGGGCCATAGATGTGATCGTCTTGTCCATCTCTCTGGAGGAAATTGTAACACTGGCTGGAAACACAACAGCAAGTCAGATGTGGAATGCTTTGAAAGTAGCCCATCTGGCAGCGTTTCCAGCACAGAGTTTGACTGCATCGGAGGTCCTGGCTGTTTCCCAGATTGCATGTGATCGCAGGGATGCCAAGGGCACCAGTTGCAAGCTGCAGGGGGAGCTGACTGTGACGTTATCCCAGACAACATTCCAACCTCCAGGGGGAGCCAAGGAGTTGGCAGCTGAGAGCTCTGTTTCCTGTGGAAATCAAGGTCATCTTCGCAGAAATGTAAAGGTGAAAGGTAAACAGAGATGAAAGCCTGCAGATGGCCAGGAGCAGGGGGGCAAGCAGCAGCCCAAGCAGGTGGAAAGCAAGGCTTTGTTTGCTGGCACTGCTGCTCCAAAGGCCAAAGGCAGATTTATTGTGGATTCTGGAGCGACAAGGCATGTAACGAAGGATCGGCACTTGTTTATTTCCTTCACGCCTCAAGATGGAGAAATCCAACAGGCGGATGGTAAGACGTTGAGAGTTGCAGGAGTCGGGACAGTGAAACTGGCAAGTCTGCATACAACCATCAGCGAAGTACTTTTTGTTCCAGATTCTGCAGACAATTTGCTCAGCGTCCCACAGCTGACTGGGCGAGGCTTTGAGATTTCCTTCAAGAAGTGCGTGTCCCAAAACCATTTGTAGCTAAATTGACGCAAGACAGATGATTGCTTTTCATGGTTACTTTGGTGGTCTCCATCTAGTTGGTTTGATAATTTACATTCATCACAATCTCTGCCTTGGATATTCTTGAAGTTTGGCAGCATCAAAAATTTCCAGGTGCAGTTCTTCACAGTGGAAGCTATGGATATGAATGTCATTTTAATACAATGTTCTTGCTAACGCAGAACCATTTCAGATAGAGTTTTTATTTCAGTCATTCTATGGACGTTGGTGTGATCTTACAATGTAATTTGGTGGAGTCCATTTAACAATCATGAGGATCCATGAGGATCAAAGTATTTAATATAGTGTTTGTTCCTTGGCTGTGCTCTGTGGTTTTTGTGGTTCATTCTGTGGTCATATACATCATGTGTGATTTGATAGTGATTTCAGAGTAACCAAACATAAAAAACCTAAGGATCCATGACGATCCGTGCTTCAAAACCATGTTTTTGGGCCACAGTATGACCAGAAAGCTGTGGACCCGAGTTTTTGTGGTGCAGGCTGTTCCTCTGGCTACAATGTGTGATTTGATGGTGAGTTTAGGGTGGCCCAATGCAAAAAGCGTGAGGATTCATGAGGATCCGTGCTTCAAAACCATGTTTTTGGGCCATGGTGTTGCCAGTTAGCCGTGGATCCGTGATTTTTGTGGTGCATGCTGTGATCATGGCCATGATATTTGCTCTGGTGGTGACTTCGGGCTGATCTAGTGCAAAAATCATGAGGATCCATGAGGATCTGTGCTTCAAAACTATCTATTAGGAGGCATCTTGCTTTTGTTGGCTGCGTAAATGGATAGCATTGGATAATGAGGAGGTATTAGACTTAGAGGGAGTCAATAACAGGTTCGGGTGGCATGCTTATTTGTGGTACTGTCAGAGCTGCCCCAAGGTCCCAGCTCACAGAGGACCAACGCCAGGTCGTCGTTATGTACAAAAGTCTTTATTGAAGTTCAGTTTCCATTTCAAAGCCGCAGCGCGCAGCTCTACGTCTTAAACCCTAGACCGTCGAAGTCCCGTCTGAATCTCCTCCCCCCTGACACCAGTTTAAGATCCTAGCCCTGCTCCACCTCTTCCGCTGCTCTCTCCTCCTCT
The DNA here is from genome assembly GCF_964252035.2 of Podarcis erhardii. NCBI lineage: Eukaryota > Metazoa > Chordata > Lepidosauria > Squamata > Lacertidae > Podarcis > Podarcis erhardii. The sequence continues at coordinate 6,291,940 of NC_138506.1, read as the reverse complement.
GGGTCCTCCTGCCCGCTGGGGCATTCCCCTTTCTGGATTCTTCTGACACTGAGTCGCCTGACTCCTCCCCCTGCCTCCGGCGGGCTTTAGGACCTGGTTCCCAATCCTCATTCTCTGCTGTCCCGCGCTCCTGTACATTTGAACTTGCCTCTCGCGCCAACCCAGTGACCTTCCTCCTGACCGTTACACTGCTTCTGTCACTGCTTCCCTCTTCCGGGAGGCTTGCTGGACTTGACCGCCCCTCCTTTGCCTGACTCTCCGATGGAGGCGTGGTCATCCCTGACTCATCTTCTCTCCCTGGTGGGGGATACGCTGGCCCCGATACCTGGGACTCTTCCCCCCCACTATGCTCTGGTGGGGAAGCTGGTCCTGATTTCCAACTGCTGCTCTGGGAGTCCCCGCTGGCCCCTGGCTCCTGGAGTGTCCCCCTTGGGAACCCCCTTGCCCTGGCCACCGGCGCCCCCTTCTGTGAATCTTCCGATTCGCTGGAGAGGCTCATGGAATCTCTCGGGCCACTGTCATCTTCTCCTACGCTCCCCTCGGATTCTTCCCCTTCGCTCTCCATCTCCTCCCTTCCCTGTGCTTCTGCTCTTGAGCCCCTGACAGGTACAAAAAGGTAAAAGTACATAGAGGGTTTCTGCACCATATTATTAGAAAATCCCTGTATGAGGTATGGACTAGACACAAAAATATGTTAGAACGCAAAACACCGTGGTGGATTTCACCATTGGAGGCATTTGCAGTAAAAAAGGAAAATATGGGAAAGGAATGGGCGACATATAGAGATTTATTGGTGGAAATGGATGGCAAATTAAAGCTAAAATCATTTGAAGAGTTGAGAGGAAAATTATCTGATTTGTTACAGTATCACCAATTGCAAGATATTTTCAGGAAAGACTACAAAAGTAATGGATTTCATAGAATCATAGAATCATAGAATCATAGAGTTGGAAGAGACCACAAGGGCCATCGAGTCCAACCCCCTGCCAAGCAGGAAACACCATCAGAGCACTCCTGACATATGGTTGTCACTCATTTGGTAACACTCAGTCAAAAATCCAGACAGAACTGCTGAGTAGTAAAAAGAAAATGGTATCAAAAATGTATAAGGTATTATTAGAGTGGAATACAAAGGACGAGGAGGTAAAGCATGTGATGATAAGATGGGCACAGGATTTGGGGCACAATATTGACTTTGAGAGGTGGGAAGTAATGTGGAATAAAACAATTAAATTTACTGCATGTGTGGCACTTAAAGAGAATTTAATGAAGATGATGTATCGTTGGTACATTACACCAAGTAAACTTGCCAAAATGTATAGGTGTCAGGATAAACTATGTTGGAAATGCAGGAAGAAGGAAGGGAACTTCCTACATATGTGGTGGACCTGCACTAAGGTTAATGTCCCTTCTGGGACATTATTTATAAATGTCCCCTTCTGGGACATTATTTATAATCAATTAAAAAAGGTATTGAAATATAATTTCAACAAAAAACCAGAGGCATTTTTATTGGGGTTAATTGGCGAGGAAATCCACAAAAAAGATGTAAATTTGTTCATGTACGCCACAACGGCAGCAAGAATTCTCCTGGCCCAAAGATGGAAACAGCAATAACTTCCCACCCTGGATAACTGGCAGATAAAGTTGGTAGAATTTGTGGAGTTGGCGAAGTTGACAGGGAAAATTAGGAATCAACCCAATGAAAGGTTTCAAAAGGACTGGAGCAAATTTATTCATTATTTGAAAGAAAATTGTAAATAGTTGAGAATGTTTGTAGCTTTAACATGAAATGTTTGGTAATGTGGAATGAAGGAGCTAATTTACAAATGAGAGGGTGATTCTTAAAAGTTGATATAAGGTAAAGAAGTGATTATAGAAATGCTATAGATACGTTAAAGTTATAGGGAAGTCAGAAAAGAGGGAGGGAAGGAGGTCGATGCTCTTTTTGAGTAATAATGTAAGCTGTGGATTTGTGTAATGAAATGAAATATTTAAAACTCAATAAAAATCATGCTTTCAAAAAAAGACAAGAAAGTGACTTATGTGAAGGTTGGAAATACCCTGCTGTAGTGCAAGTTTGGTAGAGGAGCTCACTAGTAACAGGTAACACATTCTACATCTTCCTCTTCTTGCCATCACCTGCTCATTTGTCACCCAAGGCAAGGGTGCAGGATTCTCACTGTCTTACAGTGGCCTTCTTGAAAGTAGGGGGACTGCCAGGTAAATTCAAAGTATCCTGCATGGCAGCTTCAGCCCCACCACCCCTGCTGATCTGTCCGGCACTTTAAACCAGTAGAGCAGTCTAAATGGTCTAAGCAATGTTGTGAGGGACAACCAGCCCTTGAATGTGTACAGAAATCAGTACAGCCCAGAAATCCAATGAAACAATTTATTTAAGTGGAGTATAGAAAGAGAGGGAAGAAAGAGCAGGTTGTATTCAGTGTTAGTCCTACACAGAGCAGACCAATGGAAATTGATGGATAAGCTAACTTAAGTAACTTAATTTCTTTTATTATTAATAATAATAATTTTTATTAAGTTTTCCATTTAACAATCCAATCATATCACATTAATTATTCCAAATTATACCAATACATATTATAAAGTCCAAATATTTTGCCGAATTTTAAATTTTGTTGGGGGTTCCCATGTTTCGAGTTCAGTGAGGGTCCAATCATCTTATATTTCTGCTGCTTTTGATGTTCTAAGTAACTTAATTTCAATGAATCTACTCTGAGTAGCATGGTATAATAATTTTTATTAATTTTAATACAAATCAAATAAAAGCTGCATTATCACAATACCAAATTACAATCCAATTAAAAACAGAGCCAATTATTCAAAAACTGAATTAAACAATTTGAGGTGACTTCCTGTGCACAGGGTTTCAGGATGTGATGTTCTTATTCCTTCCTGCTTTCAAAATCTTGATTGATCCATTTACAGCAATTCTGATCGCCATCCTTTATTTAACAGCCACTGAGTTCTTGAGTTTCATTCGTAGTTGCAAATTTATTAACTCTTGTTTCTGCAAAAGGAGTTTGTTTCCAGTACATTTCCTGTGTGAGATAATACTCTGAGTAGCATGTACCCAGCAAGTACACGCAAAATCAAGAGGAAAATCAAGCACTACACCAGAACATTGGTCAATTTAATCCTATACTTGGCCAAACATACTCTTTTGGTAGCCTCTGGAGTTTGTTGCAGGATGAGGGACAAAGGAGTACTGGCAACATTCCACTGTTAAGAGCTCTAGACCCACGTGGCCTCTGATTGTTTCTGAGCAGTTAGTTGGAGTGACTACACAGTAGCTGGGAGGGTGCTGTTAATGCTGCCTTGGAAGTTGGGAGATGGGGCTGCCACATGGTTAATTGCTGTTTAAAATGGTTCAGCTTCCCTGCTAGACTGTAAGGTTTTTTGCAACATGCACATTGGAAGAGAGACATGATCTCTCCACTTGGACACACTGGAGGACTAGAGAGCTTAGGCACCTTAAAGGGACAGGTTAGGGCAGGGCAATTAACACCTTTCATCAGTCTACCTCAGTATGGTCTTTTCCATCACTTACTGATCCTCTGTTCATGGCGATACCAGAGATTGAACATGTGGGGCCTCTCCCCTCAGTAACTACTTCTTTCAATTAACTGTTCCTGAGCCGTGCTATCTCCTTTGCCTTTGCCTTCCCTTCAGCCAGTACGCACTTCTCTGTCCCACCTCAGTGATAACTTAAATTGTATATTTCGGTATGTTTAACATCTGACTTGTAAACTTTTGGGAAGGTGTTTTTGTTTTGTTTTTTAATGGCACACAAATTGCATAAATAAGTAAACCAGGCCTATATGTTTACAATAAGGGTGCAGCTTTCTCTTCCTTGGCATGCCAATTTTCTATATGCCAGGAAAAGCTTCTGGCAGAAGTGGCTAAGCAGTGATGGAATGCGGGAAGCTGCCTTAAAATGGTTCATTTTGCTCAGTATTATCTACATTGTCATGCAGCAGCTCTTGGGTCTCATGCAGGGGACATTGCCAGCCCTACCTAGAGATGCCAGGGCTTGAACCTGAGACCTTCTGCATGCCAAACAGATGCTCTACCACCAAACCATGTCTCTTCCCAAACACAGGTTTTCCATCTCACTGAGAAGTTGGCCATTGTGTTTCCCAAAGCCATTTACTGCCAATTGCTACTATCACTTGTAGTGGTACTTTCCATTAACTTGAAATGTTTCATTCTTCCCCAGGTTCAGCCAGCTGAAAACAAGACACCAGCCTCCAGCCTCAGCAGGAAAAGTGTTTTGTGAAGGTTCTGCTTCCCCTAATAAAGACCATTTCCCCCTTACTGAGCCTATTCTTTTGACCTTTTCTTTGCTCTCAAGGCCTTAATGCTTAGTTTAGTTTCTAGCACCCTTGCTAGAAAAACAAGCCTCAGAAAAACCACTTGCTTTAACATATATAACCAAGTTGGGATTCAAATGTTGATGGTGACCACAGCAAGATGATTAAGGACATGATGGTCGAGGACTTCTCTTTTCTTCCTTTCTGGGTCCCTACCCGCCTTCCAGCTGCTGGAAAGCTTCTCTTCTGTATGTTTTTTGAATCATGGTACGAAATGACAGGGCAAAAGGAAAGCTCACTGCCACAGCTTCAAGATGGGAGCAAAAGACTGGGTAGCAGCAATTTAATTGTGCCTTGGTGGTTTGCTTGATGTTTCTCTTTGTTTGGGGTGTTTTGTTTGTTTGTTTGTTTGTTTGTTTCTTTGAGTTGGTTGTTTTTTGGGAATGTGAGATGCCATGAATAATAATCATATTTTTAAGTGCATTGTGATTATTTGCTTGGAGGATTTAACTGAAAACAACCTGGTGCACCACACTAAGCTTCTAATCTAGATCATCACTTCAGTCTGATAAAAGGTTGAAATAAAATGTTTTGTTTTGCAAGACTGACTCCTAGCTGTTCTTTCCCCCCCTTTTGTCACAGAATGTTACATCTTCGAAGCAAAGATCACATTTTAGCCTATGGGCATTGGCCAGCTAAAAGTACCTTTGACTAAACATATCTAGCGCAAAACCAAAAAATGTGTATGTTTCCCCTTTCTTTTTGTGCATCCATTTTTAAGGCCCTGTTTATTCACATGTGGAATAGGTTCCCCCCTTTGCTTCACACAGAGTGTGAAAAACACCAAAGCTACCTCTCCACTTAAGTGAATGGGATAATCTCCCCACTCCCTTTGTGGATGGAATAGTTTTGCATCAGAGCTGCTACTGCTGGAAGATCAAGGAGAAAATTGGGTTGCATACCCTTGCAGTTTGCAGGAGTTGCTTTGCTTAGTTTACCCTTGACTGGAAAAAGTATATGCAGCTGTGAGGACCTAGGAGGATCTTCATAGCAGTATCTCCCCCTGCCCCAAGGACATTTTCCCCAGGGAACCTATTCCCCTGTGGGCTTTAGATATCAGCAGGGATGGTTAACTTGTTGCCCTGCAGGTGTGGTTGGACTCCAGCTCCCATCAGCCCCAGCCAGCAAGGTACACAGTGATGGATGTTGCTCACAATCTGTGTGTCTCAAAAGACAATGGAGTGTGCTATCCTCCCCAGGGTGCAAGCCTGGGCAGTGTGTATGGAGGTCTTGGGCTGATCAAAGGAGAAGACCCCCCCCCCTTTTTTTTAGCCTCACTGATGTGGTCCAAAAGAAAGCAGAGCAATACGTTTAGCACCAGCTTAGCTATAGGAGTTGCCAGAAGGAGGCGTACAAGGTGCCATCCAATCACCTTAGGGACTCCACTCTGGATTTGTGTAGGGTTTATTACTTAGCTTTTTCTTCTCCTGAAGATATCCATTCCCAGGCTTCCCTCTCCAGCATTTGCAGAAACTGCCTTCTTGACCGTTTGACCCACTCTTGGTCTCATCTGCTCAGTCCGCCAGAGCCTGTCTTCATATGCAAGGGAAGTCCATAACTCCCCTAGGTTTGGAGACCCATAGGCTACCCTCAGCTGGTTTAACCGGGCAGTCAAAGCTGTTTCCCAGGGTGTGGCTACTGCGGCATGCTGACAGCTTCTAGGAGCCACAGGTGAGAGCTGAGTGCAGGGCAGGGGGTCACATGAGGACAAAGTATCTTGGAAGGAGCATATTGAATGGTGAAGTTTAACACACACACAAAATGCCAGTGAAGCAAAAGGGATGTGTTTAACTGAAGTTATTTTTCTTTTCATTACAATTATAGAAACTAGTTTAGTTAATGTTCCAGGTAGGTAGATAAATGTCATAGGGCCTACCAGCAAGTAAGCAGACCATAAGGTAGAGAGAAGACATGTATCGAGTGCCTACAATGAAAGGCCTGTATGGCTTTTCCATGTTTCTGAATCTTGATGGCAGACTCCATATGTTTAATTTTTCTCCTTACTCCCTGTATCCTCAAGGGCATGTTAAAATTAAACATGACTCTTGAATGGTTTGTTAGCAGCAGCAATTAACTCCCACCCCCTGCTGCAGTTGAACTCGTGTTTGCTCAGTTTAGATGTCAGATTATACCCACAGGATACCTGACCTGCAAATTATTTGATAAACCAATGAATTACCTTCTTGGCATATGTGGATCAGGCCAGATCAAAGACATAATGCACTTACCATAATCCTGAATTGCTCACCTAGGGATAGATTCCTCTATTAATTTCTGAATTATCTTCAAGGTCAATCAGAGGCTCTCAAAATTAGATGGCTGCTGGCTGATGCAGACACATTTGTTAGCTAAATGGTAGTTTTATATGCCTTTGCAGTGAGAAAGTGACAAGCTACTTCTTTGAGTTAAAATGATGTCAACTGCCAAGAGGATTTATTTTTTAAAAAAAATTGATTTGGGAAAATTAACATTTTGATGTTTTGTCAGCTTGCATTTCTACACACTTACGTCTTTAACTTAGTCTTGTTTGTTTTTGAGGGTTACAATGAAATTGTCATTGACTAAAGACAACCTGAGGTTAGCTTACTATGACCACAGTATCTTATCACCACTCCCAGTCATAAATGGGGGGGGGGGGTTGGCATGGCTTAGAACTGTAGAGTTGGAAGGATCCCAAGGGTCATCTAGTTCAAACCCTTGTAAGGAATCTCAAGTAGATCATATATGTCTGATGGCCATCCAACCTCTGCTTAAAAACCCCCAAGGAAGGAGAGTTCATCACCTCTTGTGGGAGTATGTTCCACTGCCGAACAGCTCTTACTGTCAGAAAGTTACTCCTGATGTTTAGTCAGAATCCTATCTCCTCTCAGTCTGCTCCCCCCACCCCATGATGAACATGTCATGTGACAAAGGTTCTTAAGATAAGGTTACCAGAGGGCCGAGAGAGGCAGCGGCGGTGAGGCTCTGGCAGTGCCCTTCCCATCGGAGCAGCCCCAATCCCATTCCTACTTGCATGCAAGCAGGAGGGGGCGGGGATCCCTCAGCTGGGAAGGGAGGCTTCCCATTGCCTAACTGAGAGATCCCTGCCCCTTCCTGCTTGCACGCAAGTAGGAGTTGGGAGGCTGCATGAAGCCTCCCTTCACAGCTTAGTTGCTGAGGTCAGGGAAGGTGGAGGCAACCCGGAAGCTGCATCTTAGAGTCCCTGCACCACCATCATATGGGGACTTCCGAGCAGCTCCTGAAGCCAGCCAGAGCCAACTGCTCTGGGCTGCTGAGACTGCCACCGGCCATTTTAGAAAGATGTTGGAAAAAGAAAATTAGGTGGTTTTGGTAGAAATGATATAAAGGATTAAGTAAAAATGAGTTGATGAAATTGATGAAAGAAAGGACGTTAATTATAAATATATTAAATTAAATTATTTAAATGAAAATAAGGTTGGAAGGATTTGCTGAAAAAACGATTTGAACTAGAATACAAAATTGGGAGGTGTGAGGAGGTCAAGGAAATAAGTAAAGGAAAAAAGTCATGTAAAGGTTTAATTTTTTCTTTTTCTTTTTTAGGTGAATGTATTTTTATTTTTTATTTTATTTTTCCTCTGTTGTTGTTGTATTCTCTTTTTTTGTATTTTGGATTATTTTCTTTTTTCTTTTTGTAACTTTTAAACTGTGAATAAATATTATATATATAAAAAAGAGACTGCCGCCGCTGCGTTTCCCGGGGACATTATATGAAATCCGGGGACATTCCAGGGATGGAATTTGTCTGGGGACTTATTCTCGAATCCGGGGACTGTCCCCGCGAAACGGGGAAGTCTGGCAACCCTATCCTACGAGCAGAAGCAGAAGAAGCAGTAAGGCCCACAAGGCCTACACAATCATTCAAGCCTAGGCCTGCTAACTGCTAACTGTTAACAGCAAACTGCTAAGTCACTGTGACTCATGACTCATCTTGGGTGATGACTCATTATCCCTATAAAAGTAGCCAGCCTCTCTATGGGCCTCAGTCAGAGAGCTGTATGGTTTGTGTATGGAGTAGTCTGTGGAATAGTGCTGTTGTTGTTGCTATGTCAGACAGAGTGGCTCCAGGACTCTAGTAAATCACTAACTAAGACTATGCCTCTGTGAAGAGTCAGATAGGTGCTATGAGCACTCTGTGTATGCTCTTTAACTATGCTGTTTCTGAACAACTTTATTTTCTTCAGTAAAGTTTCATTCTGTTTATAAAGAAGACTCTGCATTGATTAATTTACCACTGCGCAACAGAACATACCCAAGTCCCTTAACTGTTCCTCATAAGGCTTGGTTTCCAGACTCTTGATCATCTTGGTCACCCACCTCTGCACAGGTTCCAACTTGTCAATATACTTCTTAAATTGTGGTGCCCAGAACAGGACACAGGATTCCAGGTGTAGTATGACTTCACACTTCAAGGTAGGACTATGGACATTTCTGTGGCTGTGGAGAGGGAGCACCTAGCATCTGAGAGGAAGAACCGAAGTTTCCTATGCCACTGCTACACTAGAAACTGGAATTTATTTGCAGTTTTCCAAGGCAGCTTAGTCTACAATATTGTGCAATCATCTAAGGGGTGATGGGGAGAACCACAACCCTGGCTTTTTTCTGCTCCCCTACCACTGCCAATTGGCAGGAAATAAACAAATAAGAAGGGGGGGGGGCACATGGCAGATGACCAGATGACACACCAGTTCAAGATAAGGAACCAAACGAAGCATCTGCTTAGAAACTGGCCTCTCACTTCCTCTATGGCCTGAGATATCATCTCTACCTCTGAAGCAAAATCAAACAAACAAACAGCTTGTTTTTTAGACTCAAGCTATAGGCAAGCAAAAGACTAGCTGAGGGCTGTGTTGACAATGCCTTCTCCTGCAGGCCATGTTTTTGCATGGGATAGCAAAGGGGTGCAAACGCTCTCAGGGAGGGTGTGTTTTTTTTTTTTTAATGATATTTATTAAATTTTTGTTTAAACAATAAAAAACATACATAATAACATAGTATTTTCCAATATCCACATTTCATTCTCATCTTTGGACTTCCTCACATCTCTTGTTCCTGCATTCTAACCTCATAGATTTTGCTAGCAAATTATTAACCTATTTCAATTCATATAATGTAGTTTTCCAATATTAAATCTCAAATTTTAAAATTTAAATCACTCTTTTGGAGACTTAATTATAGCATACTATTGAAGCCTTATTTACCTAGGGATCCATTAGCCTCGCCATCCCCTGGACCATGGAGGGAACAAAAGTACCAGGAAAGCAACTTCTTCTTTGGAGAAAAGAGTTTATTGCAATCTGCGCAGAGTGACAACCAGCAGGATCCCTCCTGAAAGACTGGCTGTAAAGCAAAACACTTCAGCAGACGTTCTTATACTTTTCTGAACACTCTTCCCCCTCCCATACCCTTTCCAGATTTGCCCAATCAGCTGGCAAATGTTCAACTTATTCCCTTATATGGCACATCTATATTGCTTGCTAAACACATTTTTAATGCTTGCTAAACATTCCTCATACGTGCCTTTCTGCTAGCTAAGCACTCCCCCCTCCCCTTCTGCTTACACGTGTCTTTTCTTATTTTTGCATTAGTAAGCACAAGGCAGGAAGAAGGGGCCTGGTTAAATCTGCAAACAGCAGCTAAAATATTTTTGCAAGCTAAGAAATGGACTTTTGACCTGCCAGACAAATTTAGCTGGCGATGTGCTAACTGTCTGGTCAAATTTGCAGAAGTAAGATTAGCACAGGATTAGCACAGGATTTTTACTGCAGATAGTATTTGAGAGCAACCTTTCTTAGGTACAAAGTACAGAGCTTAGGTGCAGATTTCTTAGGTACGAGGTACAGAGAATATTGAGAGAAACCTTTTTCATCCCCTGCATATATATATTGCATTTCTAAAACATTTCTAAAGCATTTCTAAAACCGATAGCTCAAACAGGAAACAGCTCCCAGTCTGCAGAGCTGAAAACAGGAAGCAGCTTCAGAGCTGACACATTTGCGGTTTCTGCTAGCTGCCTGACCACAACTGCAGCCCGTTTGCTTCTTTTATAATATTCTGTTAACCTTTCCTTCTCCCTTCACTATTTATCCAAAATTTGTCTTTTCTTTCAATTGCATTTAGATTTGTATTCCTTATAACTAATTTGTTGGAGCCGAACTATTACTAATCTTACATCTTTCTTAACATTCATACAATTTACAATATTTTTGTAGATAGTCCTTGAATTTCTTCCAATCCTCCTCCACCAATTCTTCTCCCAGGTCTCGGATTCTGCCAGTCATCTCCGCCAGTTCCATATAGTCCATCAGTTGCATCTGCCATTCTTCCAGTGTGGGCAAATCTTGAGTTTTCCAGCATTTGGCAATGAGTATCCTTGCTGCTGTTGTGGCATACATAAAAAAAGTTCGATCCTTCTTTTGCACACTCTGGCCGACAATGCCTAAAAGAAAGGCCTCTGGTTTCTTAGGGAAGGTATACTTAAATACCTTTTTCAGCTCATTGTATATCATTTCCCAGAAAGCCTTCACTCTAGGGCAAGTCCACCAGAGGTGAAAGAATGTTCCTTCAGCTTCTTTACACTTCCAACATTTATTGTCAGACAAATTGTATATCTTTGCAAGCTTGACTGGAGTCATGTACCACCTATATATCATTTTCATAATGTTTTCTTTCAAGGCATTACATGCCGTAAATCTCAAACCTGTGGTCCATAACTTTTCCCAGTCAGCAAACATGATGTTGTACCCTATGTCCTGTGCCCATTTTATCATAGCTGATTTGACCGTTTCATCCTGTGTATTCCATTTTAGCAGCAAGTTATACATTCTTGAAAGTATCTTAGAGCTGGGTTCTAACAGTTCTGTTTCTAACTTTGATTTTTCCACCTGGAATCCTAACTTTTTATCTGACTTAAAAGCTTCTTTGATCTGAGCATAATGTAACCAATCTCGCACTTTCCCCTTTAGTTTCTCCAAACTCTGCAACCTCCAGTTGTCTCCATCTTTTTCTATTATTTCCCAATATTTCGGCCATTTGGCCTCCATATTGAGTCTTTTCTGGGCCTTAGCCTCCATTGGTGATAGCCACCTTGGGGTCTTATTTTCCAATAAGTCTTTATATTTTGACCAGACAATGAACACTGCTTTTCTGACAACATGGTTCTTGAAAGCCTTATGTATTTTAACCTTGTCATACCACAGATATGCATGCCAACCAAAAGCATTATTAAATCCTTCCAAATCTAAAACATCAGTGTTTTCAAGAAGTAGCCAATCTTTCAACCAGCAGAAAGCTGCTGATTCATAATACAACTTTAAGTCTGGCAGGGCAAAGCCCCCTCTTTATTTAGCATCAGTTAATATCTTAAACTTAATTCTGGGCTTTTTTGCCCTGCCAGACAAATTTAGAAATATCTCTCTGCCACCTCCCAAAACACTCCATTTTATCCACTATCTGTAAAGTTTGAAACAGAAACAACATTTTGGCAATACATTCATCTTGATAACAGCAATACGTCCTGACAAGGAAAGTTTCAATCTTGACCATACATCTAGATCCCTTTTAATTTCAGACCAACATTTTTCATAATTGTCTTTAAATAAATTCCTGTTCTTCGCTGTTATAATTTACCCCTAGGTATCTTACTTTTTTGACCACATTTAATTCTGTCTCTTTCTGAAACCTTTCTGACTCTAAAGGAGTCAATTTTTTCCCCCAAACCTTAGTTTTTTGCTTGTTAAGTTTAAATCCCGCCACTCGACCAAACTCATGAATCAGTTGCAATACCCTTTTAGTACTAGACTCTGGCTCCTGTAAGGTCAAAACTAGGTCATCTGCAAATGCTTTCAATTTATATTGTTTCGCTCCGACCTGAATACCTTCCACCAACCGGTCTCCCCTAATCATATTCAAGAGCACTTCCAAGACCGATATAAACAGCAAAGGGGATATAGGGCAGCCTTGTCGTGTTCCTTTCTCAATTCTAAACTCTTCTGTCACCACATTGTTAACTATCAATTTTGCTTTTTGCTCTGAATAGATTGCCTCTATCCCATTATGAAACCCCCGCCCCACTCCCATTCCTTCCAAATTTTTCTTCATGAACTTCCAAGAGATATTGTCAAAGGCCTTCTCCGCATCTATAAAAATTAACACAGCTTTTGTATTAATGTTTGTTTGCAAAAGTTCCAAAATGTCAATAATATTCCTTGTGTTAGCAAACAAGTGTCTACCTGGGAGAAAGCCTGCTTGGTCCTTATGAATTACTTCATTAAGGACTTTTTTGAATCTTCTTGCTAAAATGTCTGCAAATATTTTGTAATCCACGTTTAAAAGGGAGATGGGGCGGTAGTTCCTAAGTTGCGTCTTTTCAGATTCTAATTTGGGTATCAATGTGATGAAAGCTTCTTTCCACGACTCTGGTGCCTTCTTCCCCTCCATAATTTCATTGCAAACCTCCATTAATGGATGCATCAAATAGTCTTTCAATGTCTTATAATATTTGGAGGTAAGCCCATCTGGCCCTGGAGACTTGCCCAATTGCATGTTCTGAATGGCCTCCTCAATTTCTGATTGTGTTATTTTATAATTCAGGATTGTTCTGTTCTTAAGAGACAACTTTGGTAAACCGTTCTTCCTTAAAAATTGTTCTATCTCTGATTCATTTTGCGGCCCCTGTGTATATAGTTGTTTAAAGTATTTCTGGAAGCACCTTCTGATTTCCACCGGGTTCTGAATATTTCTTCCCTCAATTTCCAAGTTTGTTACTGTGTTCAACTTTTGCCTCTTTTTCAGCTGCCATGCTAGCAGCTTTCCACATTTATTTGCCGATTCAAAGGATCTTTGTTTCATTAACTTAATTTTCCATTCCACTTCTTGTGCTTGATGATGTTTAATTTCTCTTAAAATCTCCTTTGATTTCGGTCTCGATCTTAGCTTCTTCTCACCTTCTTTAATTTTCTCCAAAATCTTATCTTTCTTGTCATTCTGTACTTTTTTCTTAATTGTATTTTGTTGTATCAGAAACCCTCTCATCACCGCCTTACTTGCATCCCAGACAGTTCTTTTTTCCACCGTAGTGTTCAGGTTTATCTCAAAATAGTCCTTCAAAGCTTTTTGGGCCTTTTTGATAATATCCTGGTCTCTAAACAAATTGTCATTCATCCTCCATCTGAAGGAGCCGGTTGGAGTTAATCTCATATCCATCTTAACAGCGTTATGGTCGGAGCAGGTCTTTGGGCAGATTTCCACTTTTTTTATCTTGGGCGCCAGGCCTCTAGTTGTCCAGATTTGGTCGATTCTTGTCCATGTCAGTTGGGCTTCAGAAAAGAATGTTCCTTCTCTTCCTAGGGGGTTCTTTGTTCTCCAGATGTCAATCAAGTCCATGTTGTCAGTCATTTCAAAGAATGTTTTTGGTAGTCTGCCGTCTTTTGTCACATTTTGACTGTGTGACTTGTCCATGTTGGTTGATACCACTCCATTCATATCTCCCATCATGATGATGTTATCATAGTTCAGATAGTCCAGCATAATCTCATGCAGCTTCTTATAAAATTCCGATTTTCCCTCATTTGGCGCATAAATTCCTAATAATATAAACTTCTCACCTTGGGTCTGAATTTCAATTGCCAGAATTCGTCCATGTTCATCCTTGAATAAAAATTTTGGTGACAGGCTCTCTTTTGCATATATCACCATGCCTCTTTTCTTTACTCGATCCGAAGAGATAAATTCTTGGCCTAATCTTTTATTTATTAACACTTTTCTGTGTAGCCTAGTCACGTGTGTTTCTTTGCAAACAAATAACATCCAATTGTTCTTTTTTCAAAATATGAAATATCCTTCTCCTTTTCTCCGGGATGTTGGCGCCATTTATGTTCCAACTTAGAAGTTGCAGAGACATCCTGGTCAAATCTGTTATTGTTCTGGTGGTGGTGTCTTTTTATCCTGGTCTACAGACCCCGCCGGTGTAGGTTTAGGTGCAGACTGTGGTCCAGCCCCTGAGGGTCTTTCAATCCCTTTCTGAAGGTCCTCTCCGTAGGTGTTCAGAAATTTATCTTTGTCCTCAGCCGTTTTAATTTTCACCTTCTTCCCCCTAAACGTAAAAGATAATCCTTGTGGGAATTCCCACCTGAAGATGATTAAATTGCTCCTCAACAACTTCACTAGTTCAAGATAAGTGGACCTAAGGTCCAAAAGTTGTTTAGGAATGTCCTTGTACACCTCTGCTCTTTTGTCCAAAATTTCAAGTGACTTTCCGTAGTGTAATCCTAGTATTTTGTCCCTTTCCTCCTTGGATCTTAAAGTGATCAAACAATCTCTGGGCCTGTCTTTCCTTGTAAATTTTCCAAGCCTAAAAGCAGTCACAATTCTAAAGTCCTTTTCCTCCTCCAAATTCCACCACTTGGAAAATTCTTTTGTTAAATACTCAGTTAGATTCCCTTGTTCATGTTCAAGTTCTGGTATGAACCTCAGTTTCAGGTTATTTTCCCGTGCCCGAAGTTCAATCATAGACAGATAGGCTTGTTGATCCCCGACCTGCTTATGCAGTGGTCTCACCTCCTGCTCCAGTGCTTCAGTTTTCTGAATGGCTTCCTCTGCCAGCTTCCGATTTTCTGCAGTGGATTCAGATAAGTTACTGATTGCTTGAGCGTTTGAAGTAACTTGTTCTGTTAACTTGGTGACACAATCTCTAGTCTGGTCAATCTTTAACGTTTGTTCATCCACCTTTTTATCTAGGCCTTCCAATTTTTCAAGTATCTTGTCTAATACTGAAGCAGTTCCACCTGCTGCCATATCTTCTCCCAGAAACTGCACACTTTCCTTTAGTTCCAAAACATCAGGGACAGATGATCTACGCGGCTGGGAAAGTAAAGTCAAAGTTGTTTGCTTTTTCCCTCCTCTAGCCGATCTTGTTTGTCTCCCAGTACCGCTCATTCCACTTCTATCTGCTAGTCAAGGTCAAACTGGATATGTTCTCATGAGAATCCACAAGCCCAGAAGATAAACAAACCAAATCGGAGGAAAGGAAACCAAAAGGAAAAGTCACATTTAACTGTAATCCAAAAATCCTCTAGGGGGAGCCCAGTTCTATTATAGGGAAGAAGTCTATTTATTTAATATTAGTTATTAAAATTTTCCCAAACTTCAGTATTTAACAGCAATGTCCAGACAGCCTTTAATTTCTTGAAACCTTCAGCAGTTGTGTTTAGCAGAGTTGGTCTCAGACTATAACAGTGTCTCAATAAGTGCAAAATGTAACAATTCAAAGCAACAGTTCCAGTAAAGCTCAGCTAATGCTGGTTCCAGCAACAAAATATCCAAATCTCGCAAACTGACAGATCTCTTGTCTAGGCAGCCCGACTGCCTGGGATTCTTTATCAATTTGTAAGTCCAACAGTGCAGGTATCACACAATTCTTGTATTAAATAAATCTTTTAAAAAGTTAAGTCCTGAAATAGCTTAAACAGATGTGAGAGTTGATTGCCTTTTGACACCTCTTCAGAGGCTCCAAACATCAAAGTCTTTGCTTTAGATCTTAAGCAGTGGCAAGAGACGGACTTCCTGGTTACATCTCTCGCTTTTAGCCAAATTTGCAGCAAATTTATACTCCAAACCTTATCTTTTCTGCTCTTACTCACGAGTTGTTGGTTTCACGCCAAATTTTCCCAAGAATAGAGGACAGCGCTCACCAGCAGCAGCTTCGCGGCTTCACTCCGCAGAAAGAGCGATTGACTCACAGCACCGCGCCAACCCTTCCACGTTCCGGGACCTCTTACGAGGTCCCTTCTGCGTTTCGGGGGGCGCTCCAGGTGCCCGCCGAGTCCCACGGCCATGGGCACTGAGTTTGCTGCCCCTCTTACGGTTCCTCATCCAGGAGCCTCCCCGGCTTGCCACAGCCCTCCTTTCCTCTCCATTTGTCCTTCCCTTCTTTTACCCCACTTCCCAAGGGCAGGAAGGAACTTGGTTCCTGTCACCTCAGACTCTCCCTTTTCACTGTGTGAATGGAAACCAGTTCTCCATAAACAAGCAGTGGTCCCCAGTTAATTCACTGCTTGTACCCCTACTAGGTCATATGGAAAACAATAGGGAGAAAATACTGTAGAGCAGGAGATGGGTACCTGCAGTCCTGCAGTATTACTAACCATGGGTAGGCAAACTAAGACCCGGAGGCCGGATGCAGCCCAAACAGGGTTGCCCTTGAGACGGACCCAGAAACTCCAGCGGGTGCAGAATGCCGCGGCAAGACTCCTTACGGGGTCCTCGCTGCGGGATCACATTCACCCAGTGCTATACCAGCTGCACTGGCTCCCGGTGGAGTACAGGATCAGGTTTAAGGTGCTAGTTTTAACCTTTAAAGCGCTTGTTACGGAAAATTCCGGGTGCGGAGCTACCCTGCCACCCAGCTCGTCGGACTAAGTCCGCGGGTCCTAGCGGGAGAAAATGAGCTCAGCCGGAGACAGGAGCAAGATGCGGAGATCCAAGGTTTATTGCGCAACAGGTTCAAGACGAGATTGAACCCAGAGAATGGGGCGACATAAACTTTTAAAGGTTCCCTCCAAGTCCCAGAATACAGTGCAAGAAACGTCACGAATACATTATGGGAAGGTTGGGTTTCACGGATTACATCACGAATATATTACAGAAAGGTGGGGTTATGCGGATTAACATTCTAAGGAAGGGAGGGGGAAATATGCAGAGTGAGAGATATGCATAGATAAACACTTCCCAAGTACCGGTGATGGCAAAACAATAGTTCAGATATGCATCGACTGCCACCTGGCATTGCCCGGAGGAAGGGCTAGGCAGAACGATCTGACAGGATTAGGGTCTTCCTGAGTACGTGACTTGCTGCTTTGGGGATTATGGAGGTGGGGGTGGCATCATGGAGTCCAGAGGGAGCTGAGTTGAACGACGCCAAGATGGAGGAAATCGGAGCTATGGTTGATTTTATATTAATTTCTAAAGTTTCAGTACTTTGCCGGTCAAGTGTGTATTGAAGATCAGGAAAGGAAATGAAATGGATACATTGTAGCAAGAGTTTGACAGTTTTACAAGGTCACTGGTTTCGGTTCCATTGTTCTCGCAGCGGGGAGCCGTCAGCAACTTGTCAAGAGGTTAAATGAGGCGTGCAGGAGCTCACTGAGCTAGCTTCTGCAGGGCGAATGCATGGTTCTGATTGGATAGAGCGCGGCCATTACAGTGAATGGGGACACAATTCGACACGGCCTACCCATGTTAGAAATGGAACGAGAGGAAGGCTTAAGGAAAGATGATGGGCTTATTTCGCCCGTATGGAGGGAGGGAAAACCCTTTTATTTATAAGGCCAGGGGTATAGTGTGGTGCTTGTGTAACGGTGTGGGGTTCGAGGGGTCCGGGCAGAGCTGGGCGCCGTCGAGATCATCGCCACGGACCCTTTGGTGGGCGGTGGAGGGGTGAGGAGAGGTACCCCCCCCTCTCCTTCCGTATCAGTCCCCCATTCGGAGATAGATTTGCATTAAAGTTCTGTAAGAACTTGCAAATCCTTTCTCCGCACCCTATACCCCTGTGATTTCGTATTCTCCTTCTCCCAAGTGTCTCATCTGCACGTATTCAGGGAAGACAGGGGTGCCGTGGGAGCGGGAATAAGCTCGGAGGGAAAGAGGGGCGGGTTGAGTAGGGCAGCGGAGAAGAGAGCAGCAAGGAGTGTATAGTACAGCAGAGTATTGAGACGCAAAGGAGAACAATAAGAATAGTAAGAAATATAACCTTGGCCAATTGTCGTAGCCATCCCAGCTTGGGCAACCATCCCCACAAGTCCACGTCAGACAGCCCCTCGTGTTGTATCTCATTTAGCCTCCCTGCTAGCTCGTGGATATTATTCAAATGTCCAGTGATATTTAAAGTTTGATCAGTCACATATGTACAACACTCGGTACCTATTAAGGCACATGTCCCTCCTTGACTGGACAGCAGAAAGTCCGTCGCAATTCTGGTCTGTAAACTCAGCTGTCTTACCTCAGACAGTTCCGACATCAGGGAGTCTGTGATCTGGGTTGTCTCTTGCATGAATTTGAGAAGGATGTCGGTAAGTCGTAGGATGTCCACGTGATTAGATCCTGCCCCGTAGGCGGGGAAGAGCGCTCGACCTACAGTCTCCCCGTTTGCAGCGACGTCGGATAGATCTGACAGTCCCTTTTGGTCCCTTTTATTTCTCTGCCTTCCAGGGGGTAGATGTGGGACTACTCTTATGCCGGGGACGATGTACCCTACGAAGCAGGATCCTGACATATGTGGGCTCACCCAGGTATATGTGCGGTGGCCACATACCCAAAACAAGCCGCTGAGATAGGACTCCATCCTTCCTGAGGCGAAAGCTTGTAGTAACAGAGAGTCAGTGTGTTGGGGTTGCCAGGTTGGGGGGTGTCCAATGACAGCGGCCCAAGCGAGGGTGAGATTACGGAAAGCCCGGGACCCTGTCATATCAGTGACAGTGACATGGCCGGTGGGTAAAAGTTCCAAGTTGGAGGTGCAGGTACTGGACCCGATGAAAGTCCCTTCTCCGGCAAAGAGGTCCTTTTGTAGGGCCAGTAAGGTAAAGGTATTGGTGGGTCAAGTTCAATGCAGTTAGATTCCAGGAGGCGACGTCCCCAGAACGGAACTGTTCTATAGTTACTGGGACCGGAACGAGGGGAAGACTTTGTTGGAGGTGGCTGGGTGCTGTTAGGATATTTCCGTTCCACCTTAAAAGAGAGCAGGCTTTTGTGCGTCACAGAGTCTGCGTATTTCCTGTTCACAGGATGTTTATGTTTTTGCTATTGCTTTCGTTTCTCTCTCTCGGTGCCTGAACACGCTGGCAGACGGTCATGTTTTTCTTTGTTCTGACCAACGCTGAATAAACTTGTAAACATGCTCTCCTGCTGTGCAACTTTCGCTGTGTGAATTCTGCTGATAGAGTGTGCACCAGCCTAAGAATGTGGAAGGTATTTTTCTGAGGCTTCGTGTCGCTAATTGCTGGTACTGAGAAGACGGGAGATCGATGGACGTCCGGAGTTCGGCGTGGAGGCAGTGATGGCCTATGTCTCCCTGGCAGTATCCCAACAGGTGCATGGGCGCAGATCCAGCATTCCGGGTAGGGCGCCTCCTGAGCTCCTGAGGCTAAGGAGTTTGATATAGGAGTTCTGTTCCCAGGAGGAGAGAAGATCTTCTCCCGGGAGGGAAGGGTCAGTGCCGAGCTGACGAGGTGCCGTGGCGAGCGGATGAAGTGGGTCGGTGGTATTGAGGAGTCGCCTGTCCTTGGCTATGCCCCCACACCTCAAAGGTCCAACGTTGTCCCATGTGGGGGGGCGTGAGGGATGTGCCGGATGGTACCAACCTTCTAGGTATTCCGCCCCCTTCCAGTCATGGGTGGCTCCGAGGTTCCAGAGGCAGCAGAACCCCCTCAGGCAAAGTCCTTGAAGTTGGGGTTTTCGAGGTTCCTGGTGTTGGAATTCTGCCTCGGTCAGAGGAATGTGCCACTCTTCAGGCACCGGCTGAATTCCTTACTGACCTCCCTCCTGCGACTCCCGGCAGGAAAAACAGACGAGGTCTGTAGTCGGCGATTTTCCCCGGACGTGAGAAAAACACACCCCTGCTTCTCCCTCTCCCTGCTATCCCCAGGGAGGGGAAATAGACATAGACAGAAATGTATCTACATGCTTTTATTCCTGTATTTTGCAGCCATACAGATAAAGATGTCTGCACTCTTTACAACAACAGCAGAGAGAATATAACTCCACCCATGTACATCCTGTACAGGTCATATGACATACACTGAGCTAACATCCGGTGCTCAGTACGGAGAATGGACTGCCCCTTTCTTGCCATGGTAACAGTCACAAACATCCTGTCTGGCTTTCCAGCCACCTGCAGCTGACGTAGCTGCTGCTTGCTTCTGCATTGCTTCTTTATGGTAACACCTGGGTCATGAGAAGGCATTGGAACCCGAAAATCAAGTTGTCGGAGGGGTTGGTTAAGTCGGTATAGGATTGTGTGGCCCCCCCTCTCTTGACCTCGGTCCAATCGGGTTTCCTCAAGAGTTCTCCATTGCCATAAAGGAAATGAGTCCCGTTCTTACAGTTGAGGCGGTAACAAGAACGGTCAAGGGTGACGGTGGCCGATCCAATTCGGTGTAGGTTTTTGTCTCGAATGAAGAGTTTCCAATATTCGTTATCAGTTAGCCGGGGTACGAGGGAATGACGTAGCAGTGTTCGAGATTCGGGGAGGCAAAAGTCGAAGTCCCCCATTCGGTCAGGGGGGGTAGTCTAAGAAATGGTAATCCGTGAGTAGTCCAGTGCAGTGGTCTGTTGGTATAACTGAAGATTGGGTCAGGGTTCCGAAGAAGAGGAAGACGAAAAGGAAGTTCATGATCCGAGTCCTGGGTTGGCAGGACATAGAGGCTTCGAGGGAGTCGTCTGAGGGAGAAAGAGATGTCAAACGCAGTGTCAGGGGAGCCGTCAAAGGAGCTGTCAAGACGCGCTGTCAGGGGAGCTGTCAAAACGCGCTGTCAGGGGAGCTGTCAAAGGAGCTGTCAAACTCGTTTCAAGCGTAATTTGATAGCGTTGGAATCCGGGAGGATCTCGGACGTCCAATTGGGTGGAGCTGTGTCTGGTCCGGTCTGTTGAGCCCGAATTTGGCCCCGATCTGGTCCGGTCTGTTGGGCCCGATTCTGACCCCGATCTGGTCTGGTCTGTTGGGCCCAATTCTGACCCCGATCTGGTCCGGTCTGTTGGGCCCGATTCTGACCCCGATCTGGTCCGGTCTGTTGGTCGTCGTCGTCGTCGATGTACGAAGTTGGTGGGGTGGGCGGAGTCAAAAAGGTGAAGTCCTCACCGAGGCTTCCTTCCGTTTCTTGAAGGGGGGTGCTGACTTACACCTTGTGTGGTGTAACCATGAGTTTTTCTCACCTACTTTCACGGCGGTTGGCGATGTCAGGAGGATTTGGTAGGGACCTTCCCACGCAGGTTGAAGGGGTCTCTCTAGTAAACTTTGACAAGGATCCAATCGCCTGGTTGGAAACAGTGGGCTTGGACGTCGATGGGCAGGTTTTGTCCTTCGATGGCTGCGTAGTGGTGAAGGCGCTGTAGTTGTGTCTGGAGCTGAATAATATAGTTAGTAAGTTCTGTTTCCCCCACCTCGAGTTCTGAGAGGGGAAATAAGGTGTTGTATACGGGAGGAGGTCTCCCAAAGAGAAGTTCAAACGGGGAGAGTTTCAAACGTCCGGTTGGGGCACTCCGTATATTATGGAGGACCAGTGGGAGCGCATTTACCCATTTCAGCCCTGAGAGCTTACAAAGTTTTCCCAGTTGTATTTTTATCTCTTGGTTCATACGCTCTACTTGGCCAGAGGATTGTGGATGGTATGGTGTGTGGAGGTCCCATTTTATTTGGAGAGCCTTGGCTACTAGTTGTACTATTTCAGCAGTAAAATGGGTTCCCCTGTCACTGTCTAGCCGGCGGGGCATTCCATATCGGGGAATGATGTCTTGTAGGAGAGCCCTAGCAACTACTGATGCGGTGGCTTTCCGACAAGGAAATCCCTCCACCCAGGAGGAAAATTGGTCTACTATGATCAGAGCGTGTTTGAAGCCCTGACATTGGGGTAAATCGATAAAGTCCAGTTGTAAGCTCTCGAAGGGGACAAAAGCCCATGGTCTGGCTCCTGGTGGTTTTCTGGGCTCACGTTTGGGGTTGAAGTTGTGACAGGTAATACAGTTCTTTGATGCTGCTGTGGCGGCGGCAGCTATCCCTGGAGCGTACCAAGACCTTATAACATGCTCCATTAACCTCCCTTTTCCCCAATGTGTTCGTTGGTGAAGGATTCTCACCAATTTTGGAATCCAGGCTTTTGGAAGGACGGGTCTACCATCGGGGAGGATCCAAATACTATTTTGTTCAGTAGCGCCTATAGATTCCCACATAGTTTTCTCCTCTTCTGGGGCAGATTTATATATTTGGGTAGGGTCTAGATCGGTAGGTATTTGTAAAGCCTGGAACTCAGATTCATTGCTTGGGGAACGAAGGGCAGCCGCCTGGGCAGCTTTATCAGCCCATCCATTACCCTTTGAGACTGGATCTCTTCCTTTGGTGTGCGCCTTACAGTGGACGACCACTATTGCGCTAGGTAAATGAATTGCTGTGAGGAGTCGTTCCACTAAGGCGGCATGTGAAATTTGGGAGCCGGCTGCAGTTAGGAAGCCTCTTTGGAGCCAAATTTGACCAAAGCAGTATTTGCTGTCAGTGTAAATGGTGACCCTTTTCCCTTCGCTAATTTCACAAGCACGTATGAGCGCAATTAGCTCTGCGGCTTGGGCACTATATTGTGGATTAATTGGGTTTGACTCTAAAACTTCAAAGTCGGAGACAACTGCGTACCCGGTCTTCCTTTCCCCTTCTATGACTTTTGAACTGCCATCTGTGTAAAGTATTAGGTCAGGATTTTCTAGAGGAAGGTGGTCTAGGTCTTCTCGGGGGTTTTCTGCTTGATGGACTATGGTAGCACAGTCATGGTGTGGGGTTCCATCATCGGGGAGAGGCAGAAGGGTGGCTGGGTTGAGGGAGTTGACTCGCTTTATTGTGACGTTTGATGGGGTTAATAGGAGGGCCTCGTACTTGTTCAGTTGGGAGTTTGAAAAGTGATGACAGCCTCTCAGAGTTAGGAGGGTGGAGACGGAATGGGGAACATGGATGGTGATTTCGTGTCCTAAGACTGTCTCTTGAGCCTTCTCAAGGAGGATCGCTGCGGCGGCTATAGCCCTTAGGCAGCTTACTGCCCCTTTTGCGGTCGTGTCCAATTGCAAACTGTAGTATGCTACAGGTCTCTCTTGGTCTCGGAAAGGCTGAGTTAGTACCCCCGAGGCTACCCCCATTTGCTCATGGATAAACAAGTTAAAAGGGATTCTGTAGTCGGGTAAGCCTAGGGCAGGGGCGGATCTTAGTTCCCGTTTTAATCGCTCAAAAGATTTGAATGCCTCTTCTTCCCAAACTAGGGTGTCTGGATGGTCTTGGCGGGTCATAGCGGACAGTGGCTTTGTTATTTCACTGTAACCCACGATCCAGGCTCTGCAGAAGCCAGCCATTCCTAGAAATCCTCGTAGTTGTCGCTTTGTTTTGGGGAGGGGAATTTTAGTAACTGCTTCTTTTTTTTAAAAAAAAAATAATTTTTATTAATTTTACAACATAAACAAAAAACAAACAAACATAACACGACTTCCCCATACCTCCCCTTCACTGCATCCTTGTTTTAAATTTTTTTAGCAATCCTTCATCCATTTTTATATTTAATTCTCTTTAAAATTTTCTTAAGCTTAAATTTTTTCAGCTGTAATTCTTTATATCAAATCCCTTGACATCTTAACATTCCGAAATTTTACAACAATTTTTGAGATAGACTTTAAATTTTTTCCAGTCCTCTTCCACTGTCTCTCTCCTCTGGTCACGAATTCTGCCGGTCATCTCTGCCAGTCCCATAAATTCAGTCACCTTGGTCTGCCATTCTTCCAGAGTAGGTAGTTCTTTAGTCTTCCAATACTTTGCCAAAAGAATTCTTGCTGCTGTTGTTGCGTACATAAAAAATGTTCTATCTTTCTTTGGAACCATTTGGCCTACCATGCCCAAGAGAAAAGCCTCCGGTTTCTTTGCAAATGTCCACTTAAGGATTTTCTTAATTTCATTATAGATCATTTCCTAGTAGGCCTTAATCTTCGGGCAGGTCCACCAAAGATGATAAAAAGTTCATTCGCATTCATTACACTTCCAGCAGTTGTTATTGGGCAAATGATATATCTTTGCAAGCTTGACTGGGGTCATGTACCACCTATAGATCATTTTCATTATATTCTCTTTTAAGGCACTACATGCCGTAAATTTAATACCTGTGGTCCATAACTGCTCCCAGTCAGCAAACATAATATCATGACCAATATCTTGTGCCCACTTAATCATGGCTGATTTAACCGTTTCATCCTGTGTGTTCCATTTTAGCAGCAAATTATACATTCTAGACAAATTCTTAGTATTGGGTTCTAACAATTCTGTTTCTAACTTTGACCTCTCCTTCTGGAATCCTAGTTTCCTGTCCTGCTTAAAGGTCTCATTAATCTGGTAATAATGTAACCAGTCTCGGACTTTAGGTTTTAATTTCTCAAAACTCTGTAGTTTCAACTTTTCACCATCATATTCTATAATTTCACAATATTTTGGCCAGTCTGAATCCATGTTCAGTCTTTTTACCGCCTTAGCTTCCATTGGTGACAACCACCTGGGGGTTTTACTCTCTAACAAATCTTTATATCGATTCCATACATTATACAGTGCTTTCCTGACAATATGGTTTTTAAAGTTTCTATGAACCTTTACCTTGTCATACCATAAGTATGCATGCCAACCAAAGTTGTTATCGTAGCCCTCCAGATCCAAGATATCTGTATTCTCAAGAAGTAGCCATAGTTTCAGCCAGCAAAAAGCTGCTGCTTCATAGTAAAGTCTTAAGTCCGGCAGGGCGAAGCCCCCTCTATCCTTTGCATCAGTCAAAATCTTAAATTTTATTCTGGGTTTTTTGCCCTGCCAGACAAATTTAGATATATCTTTCTGCCACTTCTTGAAACAGTCCATCTTGTCTAAAATTTGCAATGTCTGGAACAAAAATAACAATCTCGGCAATACATTCATTTTGATAACAGCAATTCGGCCTAACAAGGAAAGTCTCAGCCTAGACCATATATCAAAATCTTTCTTCACTTCCAACCAACATTTCTCATAATTATCTTTGAATAGGTTCACGTTCTTAGATGTTAAATTCACCCCCAGATATTTTACTCTTTTTGCAATTTCCAAACCGGTTTCTCTTTGGAAACTATCTTTTTCCCCCATCGTTAGATTTTTTTCCAACACCTTTGTCTTATGTTTATTTAATTTAAAACCTGCTACTTGACCAAATATTTCAATTAATTCCAGAACTCTTTTTGTACTGGCTTCTGGCTGTTGCAATGTCAAAACTAGGTCATCTGCAAATGCTCTTAACTTATAATGTTTAGTTCCGACCTTTAGTAACTGCTTCTATCCTATCTGTTGCTAAGCTTCGGGTGCCTACTCCTAGGATATGCCCGAGGTACTTTACTTCTTGCTTGCAGTATTGCAGCTTTTTTGGTGACACTTTATGTCCTTTTCTGGCTAGTTCTGCAAGGAGATGCTTAGTGTCCCTTTTACATGCTTCTTCACTGGGGGAACAGAGGAGAAGATCATCTACATAAAGCAAGAGGGCGGAGCTAGCAGGGAGGTGTATGTCCTGTAAATCTTGGTGTAAGATGGCCGAAAAGATTGCGGGTGATTCCACGTTTCCCTGGGGTAACCTTGTCCAGGTTAATTGGCTGGGTCCCCAGGTGAAGGCGAAGAGGAATTGGCTGGTTGGGTCCAGGGGAATACTAAAGAAGGCGGAACATAGGTCCGCAGCAGTGTACCATTTAGTTTCTGCCGGTATAGCGTTCAAGAGGGAATTTGGGTTGCCCACTACTGGGTGGCGGGGTATTACAAATTGGTTCACCAGTCTCAAATCCTGGACAAAACGGTATCGGACTGGGGCTTCTTCTGCCGATGGTTTCTTTACTGGGAGCACTGGAGTATTACATGGGGATGCGCAGGGAACTAGGATCCCCTTCTCGAGGAAGTCCTCTATCATGGGAGTTAGTCCTTCGATGGCTTCCTTGGGTAAGGGATATTGTTTCGTACATGGAAAGGGTAAGTCAGTTCTGTAGGTAATTTTTACTGGGACTGCTGATATTAAGAGACCCACTGAGGTCGACTCGGTGCCCCATAGAGAAGGGGGTAAATCATTTTCTAGCTCAGGGGGGAGTTCCGGAAATTGCCTGTCTGTTTTTGCTTCCTCAATTATTCCCTGAAAAGCGGGGATGGATCCTTCAGGCATGTGTAAGTAGATGCCTTCCTTAGAACATTTAATTGTCGCATTTAACTTACAAAGTAAGTCCCTTCCTAGGAGGTTTACAGGACTGCTGGTTAAGAGGAAGGTATGCTCGGCCAGTAGGGGTCCGAGGGTAACTTTAGTTGGACGTGATAGTGGACAAGTGCGGGGTATCCCATCCAGACCCATAACTTTTCTGGTCTCTGAACCTGGTTCCAGGTGGCTGTCGGTTAGAGTGGAATATGTGGCTCCGGTGTCCAATAGGCATTGATAGGGATGGCCATCTATCTCTATGGTGCAAAATGGGTCTTGGGAGGATAACGTTAGGACTGGGCAGATGGTTTGGGTTTGGTTGGGATCCCCTTCTAATTGTCAATAGGTCTCTTGATCGTCCGGAGGGGGTTGGTTAGGGGGGTGTAGGGGTGGTGCGGTGGCATTAGTCCAAGGGTGGGTGGATGGAGTTATTGCGGGCATTTGGGTCCTCGGTCCTGGTAGGGGTCTTTGGGTTTGAGTGGATGCATTCGGAGGCGGTTGTGGCTTGTATGGGGCAGGGGCTGCTTGAGGGGTATAAATGATGGATGGTTGGTTTCCATACCCGTGGGTCACGTTGGGATGCGGTGCTCCGTAAGCCATGTTATTGAGGTAGGGGCAAAACCTTTTTATGTGTCCCTCTTCCTGACAGTAGAAACATCCTCCAGCGGTAGGTCCCCACGGCCTATGGGGATAGGGAGGTCCTCCTCCCCGGACCCCCCTTCCTCGACTGAAACCCCTGCCCCTGTTGGAGTTTGGTTCTATGCTCAGGGCGAGAATCTGTTCGACTTCAGGCTTGGGGTCCTTTCTCTTCCTCTCGTCTCGTGAATTATAGACGGATTTAGCGATGGAGAGGATTTCACTAATGCTTTTTCCATCATACCCTATTTGTAAGTTTAGAGCTTTTCTAATATCAGGGCAGGCTTGATCCTTAAAGAAGCCTTTCACTATGACTTCGTGCTGGGAGTTTTCTGGATCGATCCCTCCCCAGGTCTTGATGGCTGATACCAATCTGGTATAATAGTCGGATGGATGTTCATTTGCCCCTTGTAATACGGTCTGGACTTTTGTCCAGTTGACGGTGCGTTGTCCAGCGGCCTTAATGCCGTCTAAGATTGCCTTCTTAAACAAATTTAAACACCAGATCCCATTGGTGGTATTATAATCCCAGGTCGGTTCGATGCGCAGGCATTGAGCCGTGAGTGCCTCCAACCTTTCTGGGCGCCCCGCCTGGTAGTCTGGGAGTTCAATCGCTTCTCCAGCCTTGGCTAAAATATCTGCTTTTTCAGCCTCGTTGAAAAGGGCGTTCAGGAGAACGTGAACATCTGGCCAGGTCGGATTGTGAGTTGAGAAAATAGCGCTGACCTGGCGGTGGCACTTATCCGGGTCATCTCTTAAAGATGGCATTTGATTCGACCAGGTTACCAGGTCTGCCGTATAGAATGGTTGGTGGGTGTATACCATTCTAGGGGGTCCGTCTGGCTGCAGGGGTGGGATTGGTAGGGCCCTTAAGGGCATCTGAATTGCGGTAGGATCTCTTTGGTTGGATGTCCCTGGGGTCTCTTTGGGTTTTTCTAAGACGCTAGAGCCTTCTGAGGTAGCATTCTGTATTCCTCTGGCTCGCTGTTTTTCTGAGACGCTAGAGCCTTCTGAGGTAACATTCTGTATTTCTCTGGCTCGCTGCCTGGTAATTCTCTGGTTCGTGCCCCCCTGTGCCCCTGGTTCCCCTGCCTCTTCATCGCTATTTGAGTCTTCGTTTAAGGCTGGTAGAGTAGTTTGCCTATAGTAGAAGGGGAGGAGCGTTTGTTCTAGAGAGTCATCTGCAGGGTGCCCTTCGTAAGGGGGGGGGGCAGAGGCTGCCTTCCATGATTTAAGATAGGCAGTTGGTAGGTCGTAGCTCCCTTTGTAACTTGGAGCAGTCCTCTGACCGCCTCAAAGGCGGCTAGGTTTTCTAATTGACGGGGCTTTTCTTCCATCAAGTATTTCCTTAGATGTTGCAGGCGGTCTTCATTAAAAGAGCCTCCCGTTGGCCAACGTAACTCCGGTTTCGCGGAGGCAGTTCCGGCGGGCCAGATTTCTCTACAGAGATCTTCTAACTTCTGCCTCAATAGCAATTTGTGCCCGGGAATAGACTTCCAATAAGAGATGACAAATTCAAGAGGGGAGTCGGGGTCTCTCTGGGATTCGGATGGCTTTCTAGAAGCCTTCCTCCCGGAGCGAGCCCGCTCATGCTTGGAAGCTTGGGTACCCATTTAGATTCACGCGTGTCTGGGTAAAGAGAAGAGAGAGGGAGGTCGTTAGGGGTATTGGGGTTTATTGGGGTGTGCTGCCTTCAGCTGCTTAGCAACTTCCTAATGGGGTTTTCTTTTAAAGAGCTCTTCCTACCTATTTTCCTTATTTCTTCCTTTCCTACTTTAATTAATTTCCTGGGGTTTCCTTTCCACTCTGCCAAGTCCCACCCAATTCTTCTTGAGCTATCCCTCCTGGCAACCTCCTACCTATCGTCACACTCTCAGGAAAAGGGGCCCTACTGAACGCCCGCGCCGTGCGGTGCCAGATCGGGTGGTCCCTGGATAGAGTTTTCGGGTTGAAAATCCCCCTTGCTTTCGGAAGCAGGCTTACGATACGTGTCGTACGTAGCTCCGACCGGTGCGGCTGGGATTAGGATAGAAAGCAAGACCACTTCCTGCCCCCTAGCAAGGACGCTCGGGAAGTTCGGAAAAAGAACTCCAACCCCTTGCTTTCAACTGGGATACCCGTTGCGGAGAGTCGGCTATCTTTCAAGTCGGGTATCTCCGTCTTACTTTCGGGCTCCCAATTGGTGCGGCTGGCTGGAGAATTATAGAGAAAGAGATAGAGCTCGGAACCCCCCTTTCGGGTCGAGCGGTGGTCCACGATCTTTCTCACTAACCAAACCAAGAGAAAGGCAAGAAGGAACGATAGAGAGGAGGGCAGAGAATTCAGTTGCCAGGAGATTTCCACCCCCTTCCCACCAGTGCGCTGGGTTTCTTTTCTATACTCACGCGTCTTCAATGTTGATCCCGGGATCGATGAATAAGCCGGCCGGATCCCTCTTTGCTCCCCAGCTGAACCCTGGGGACGTTCGATTACCGCCCGGAAGATGGCCGGAGGTCCAAAGGATCTTCCCAGGCAAAATGGCCTGGAGCCGGCTGAAGATTTCGGGGCCCCCGGTCAGCAACCTGGGAGAACCGCCCGCCCCACGTTGGGCGCCAACTGTTACGGAAAATTCCGGGTGCGGAGCTACCCTGCCACCCAGCTCGTCGGACTAAGTCCGCGGGTCCTAGCGGGAGAAAATGAGCTCAGCCGGAGACAGGAGCAAGATGCGGAGATCCAAGGTTTATTGCGCAACAGGTTCAAGACGAGATTGAACCCAGAGAATGGGGAGACATAAACTTTTAAAAGTTCCCTCCAAGTCCCAGAATACAGTGCAAGAAACGTCACGAATACATTATGGGAAGGTTGGGTTTCACGGATTACATCACGAATATATTACAGAAAGGTGGGGTTATGCGGATTAACATTCTAAGGAAGGGAGGGGGAAATATGCAGAGTGAGAGATATGCATAGATAAACACTTCCCAAGTACCGGTGATGGCAAAACTATAGTTCAGATATGCATCGACTGCCACCTGGCATTGCCCGGAGGAAGGGCTAGGCAGAACGATCTGACAGGATTAGGGTCTTCCTGAGTACGTGACTTGCCGCTTTGGGGATTATGGAGGTGGGGGTGGCATCATGGAGTCCAGAGG
The DNA here is from genome assembly GCF_964252035.2 of Podarcis erhardii. Taxonomy (NCBI): domain Eukaryota; kingdom Metazoa; phylum Chordata; class Lepidosauria; order Squamata; family Lacertidae; genus Podarcis; species Podarcis erhardii. Next base: position 6,261,796 of record NC_138506.1, on the reverse strand, counting down.
GAGCTGAGTTGAACGACGCCAAGATGGAGGAAATCGGATCCTCGTACCTACAGGACCGCCTCTCCTGGTATGTCCCATGGAGGACCTTACGGTCTTCAAACAAAAACCTCTTGGAGGTCCCGGGCCACAGAGAGGTTAGGCTGGCCTCAACCAGAGCCAGGGCTTTTTCAGCTGTGGCTCCGATCTGGTGGAACTCTCTGTCACAAGAGACTAGGGCGCTGCGGGACTTGACATCTTTCCGCAGGGCCTGTAAGACAGAGCTGTTCCACCAGGCCGTTTACCTTCCCGCTAGTAAGCGGTCCCTATTTATCTACTTGCACCCGGGGGTGCTTTCAAACTGCTAGGTTGGCAGGCGCTGGGACTGAGCAACGGGAGCGCACCCCGCCATGGGGATTCGAACCGCCGACCTGACAATCGGCAAGTCCTAGGCGCTGAGGTTTTACCCACAGCACCACCCGCGTCCCTGTCATCATCATCATCATCATCATCGCCTTCTAAATCCGGCCCGCTAAATCAGCGTGTTTTTACATGAGTAGAACGTGTGCTTTTATTTAAAATGCATCTCTGGGTTATTTGTGGGGCAAAGGAATTGGTCCATTTTCCCCCAACAAATATAGTCCGCCCCCCCCCCAAGATCTGAGGGACAGTGGACTGGCCCCCTGCTGAAAAAGGTTTGCTGACCCCTGTACTAGACTATGGTCACATCCACACCACACATTTAAAGCACATGACTTATTCTTAAACAACAACAACAACAACAACAACAGTGATTTGTTAATGGTGCTGGGAATTGTAGCTATGTGAGGGGTTAACTACAGTTTCCAGCAGTTAGGGCTGGGCCATTTGGGTGGATGGGGCGTGGCCAGTTTAAGATCTTTCTTCCTTCTTGTTCAGTTTCTTCTTTATCTCTCTTCAAAGCATTTTTACCCTGCTCTTTGGCTAAAAAAAAGAGGGGGAAAAAGTCTCCCAGAGCAACAGCTTCAGTTATCATTAATAAGAGGCTTCCTATGTTGTTGTTGTTGTTTAGTCGTTTAGTCGTGTCTGACTCTTCGTGACCCCATGGACCAGAGCACGCCAGGCACTTCTGTCTTCCACTGCCTCCCGCAGTTTGGTCAAACTCATGCTGGTAGCTTCGAGAACACTATCCAACCATCTCGTCCTCTGTCGTCCCCTTCTCCTTGTGCCCTCCATCTTTCCCAACATCAGGGTCTTTTCCAGGGAGTCGTCTCTTCTCATGAGGTGGCCAAAGTATTGGAGCCTCAGCTTCACAATCTGTCCTTCCAGTGAGCACTCAGGGCTGATTTCCTTAAGAATGGATAGGTTTGATCTTCTTGCAGTCCATGGGACTCTCAAGAGTCTCCTCCAGCACCATAATTCAAAAGCATCAATTCTTTGGCGATCAGCCTTCTTTATGGTGCAGCTTTCACTTCCATACATCACTACTGGGAAAACCATAGCTTTTACTATACGGACCTTTGTTGGCAAGGTGATGTCTCTGCTTTTTAAGATGCTGTCTAGGTTTGTCATTGCTTTTCTCCCAAGAAGCAGACGTCTTTTAATTTCGTGGCTGCTGTCACCATCTGAAGTGATCATGGAGCCCAAGAAAGTAAAATCTCTCACTGCCTCCATTTCTTCCCCTTCTATTTGCCAGGAGGTGATGGGACCAGTGGCCATGATCTTCGTTTTTTTGATGCTGAGCTTCAGACCATATTTTGCGCTCTCCTCTTTCACCCTCATTAAAAGGTTCTTTAATTCCTCCTCACTTTCTGCCATCAAGGTTGTGTCATCTGCATATCTGAGGTTGTTGATATTTCTTCCGGCAATCTTAATTCTGGCTAGGGATTCATCCAGCCCAGCCTTTCGCATGATGAATTCTGCATATAAGTTAAATAAGCAGGGAGACAATATACAGCCTTGTCGTACTCCTTTCCCAATTTTGAACCAATCAGTTGTTCCATATCCAGTTCTAACTGTAGCTTCTTGTCCCACATAGAGATTTCTCAGGAGACAGATGAGGTGATCAGGCACTCCCATTTCTTTAAGAACTTGCCATAGTTTGCTGTGGTCGACACAGTCAAAGGCTTTTGCATAGTCAATGAAGCAGAAGTAGATGTCTTTCTGGAACTCTCTAGCCTTCTCATTAATCCAGCGCATGTTTGCAATTTGGTCTCTGGTTCCTCTGCCTCTTCTAAATCCAGCTTGCACTTCTGGGAGTTCTCGGTCCACATACTGCTTGAGCCTTCCTTGTAGAATTTTAAGCATAACCTTGCTAGCGTGTGAAATGAGTGCAATTGTGAGGTAGTTGGAGCATTCTTTGGCACTGCCCTTCTTTGGGATTGGGATGTAGACTGATTTTCTCCAATCCTCTGGCCACTGCTGAGTTTTCCAAACTTGCTGGCATATTGAGTGTAGCACCTTAACAGCATCATCTTTTAAAATTTTAAATAGTTCAGCTGGAATATCATCACTTCCACTGGCCTTGTTATTTGCAGTGCTCTCTAAGGCCCATTTGACTTCACTCTCCAGGATGTCTGGCTCAAGGTCAGCAACCACACTACCTGGGGTGTACGAGCCATCCATATCTTTCTGGTATAATTCCTCTGTGTATTCTTGCCACCTCTTCTTGATGTGAGCACCTAGAAAGGAATACTGTGATCACCAATAGTCAGCATGGATTTCTGAAAAATAAGTCATGTCAGACTAACCTGATCTCGTTTTTTGACAGAATTACAAGCCTGGTAGATGAAGGGAACGCAGTGGATGTAGCCTACCTTGATTTCAGCAAGGCATTTGACAAGGTGCCCCATGATATTCTTGTAAAGAAGCTGGTAAAATGCGGACTTGACTATGCTACCACTCAGTGGATTTGTAACTGGCTGACTGACCGAACCCAAAGGGTGCTCATCAATGGTTCCTCTTCATCCTGGAGAAGAGTGACTAGTGGGGTGCCACAGGGTTCTGTCTTGGGCCCGGTCTTCTTCAACATCTTTATCAACGACTTGGATGATGGACTCAAGGGCATCCTGATCAAATTTGCAGATGACACCAAACTGGGAGGAGTGGCTAACACCCCAGAGGACAGGATCACACTTCAAAACAACCTTGACAGATTAGAGAACTGGGCCAAAACAAACAAGATGAATTTTAATAGGGAGAAATGTAAAGTATTGCACTTGGGCAAAAAAAATGAGAGGCACAAATACAAGATGGGTGACACCTGGCTTGAGAGCAGTACATGTGAAAAGGATCTAGGAGTCTTGGTTGACCACAAACTTGACATGAGCCAACAGTGTGACGTGGCAGCTAAAAAAGCCAATGCAATTCTGGGCTGCATCAATAGGAGTATTGCATCTAGATCAAGGGAAGTAATAGTGCCACTGTATTCTGCTCTGGTCAGACCTCACCTGGAGTACTGTGTCCAGTTCTGGGCACCACAGTTCAAGAAGGACATGGACAAACTGGAACGTGTCCAGAGGAGGGTAACCAAAATGGTCAAAGGCCTGGAAACGATGCCTTATGAAGAACGGCTAAGGGAGCTGGGCATGTTTAGCCTGGAGAAGAGGAGGTTAAGGGGTGATATGATAGCCATGTTCAAATATATAAAAGGATGTCACATAGAGGAGGGAGAAAGGTTGTTTTCTGCTGCTCCAGAGAAGCGGACACGGAGCAATGGTTCCAAACTACAAGAAAAAAGATTCCACCTAAACATTAGGAAGAACTTCCTGACAGTAAGAGCTGTTCGACAGTGGAATTTGCTGCCAAGGAGTGTGGTGGAGTCTCCTTCTTTGGAGGTCTTTAAGCAGAGGCTTGACAACCATATGTCAGGAGTGCTCTGATGGTGTTTCCTGCTTGGCAGGGGGTTGGACTCGATGGCCCTTGTGGTCTCTTCCAACTCTATGATTCTATGATTCTATGATTCTATGTCTTCTGCTTCTGTTAGGTCCTTACCACTTTTGTCCTTTATTATGGTAATCTTTGTACGAAATGTTCCTTTCATATCTCCAATTTTCTTGAACAGATCTCTGGTTCTTCCCATTCTGTTGTTTTCCTCTATTTCTTTGCATTGCTCGTTTAAGAAGGCCTCCTTTTCTCTCCTTGCTATTTTTTGGAAATCTGCATTCAATTTCCTGTATCTTTCACTATCTCCCTCGCATTTTGCTTGCCTTCTCTCCCCCACTATTTGTAAGGCCTCGTTGGACAGCCACTTTGCTTTCTTGCATTTCCTTTTCATTGGGATGGTTTTCGTTGCTGCCTCCTGTATAATGTTGCGAGCCTCCATCCATAGTTCTTCAGGCACTCTGTGCAGCAAATCTAAATCCTTAAACCTGTTCCTCACTTCCACTGTGTATTCATAAGGGATTTGATTTAGATTGTATCTTACCGGCCCAGTGGTTTTTCCTACTTTCTTCAGTTTAAGCTTGAATTTTGCTATAAGAAGCTGATGATCTGAGCCGCAGTCAGCTCCAGGTCTTGTTTTTGCTGACTGCATAGAACTTCTCCATCTTTGGCTGCAGAGTATATAATCAATCTGATTTCGATGTGAAGGAATGGGTTTCCCAAACCCAAAACTGACTGTGCAGGCAGTTTGAAACTGCACCAAAATCCCTATTTTTCTTTAGCTAAAATCCATTAACTTGAGCTCTTCCCTTCCCTTCCCTTCCCGGAGCAACGCAGACCCAATCGGTGAACTCAAATAAGGCTACATTCCAAGAGAGAGAGAGAGAAGGGAGGAAAGAAAGAAAGATATTTAGAGCATGTATCATTGAATTATAAAAAGATTTGGCAGCTTTATTGATGATGTTGAATCTGGCTGACAGATGCATTTACACCAGATAAACATTTGAGATGTTGGTGTACCGGTAATTGCTTATTAGTCTAGTCGTGAGGCAAAACAGCAGATTGGAATGAATAAGGGTGCTTGTGAACACAGGGATTTTTTTATATATTTTGCTGCCTTTAGTCCCCCGTCCCCCCCCCCCCCCCGGCCACCCAAGCTAACCATCTGCTAAGTATCTGGGATTTCCCAAAAATCAAAATCCACATCATGCACAGGTGGGAATTAGAGATGACAGGGAGACCAAAAATAAAAAGAGGCTTCAGCCACTATTCAACACAGACTTCAGAGTGATTAGCTCTGTATTGAATGGAGGTTGATAATACAATCATGTTTTCAATAGGCCAATCAGACAGTGAAAAGCTTCATCCTTTGGGCAAATGGGGCGCTGCCCCATCACTATCCATCTGCCCTCAGCCAGACCCCACTTGTCTGCCTTAAAGGTTGTGGTCTGGGGCCAGAGGGAAAGGCCTAGAAAACCACATCAGAAGCTGGAGCCTTAGGCTCCCCGTTCCTACTGAAAAAATTTGCAAAGGATTTTCCATACAAGGCTATGAACTAGCCCGATATATTTCTGCTACTTAAGGTGAAGGATGAGGAGCTGCACCTCACCATTCCAAGTGGCCAGCTGAAACTTACAGCCTCTGCTCCATCACCACCACCACACGTGAGGGCAGTAGGCTAGCTCAGTGGACATGCATCAGGCTCTGCCTTCCAAACCACTGTGTTTCATTCCAAGCTACCTCACACTGCCTAATATTAGGGCTGGCCCTGATCAAACGTTCTCATGGCATATCTATAGGCAACTAGTTTTCGATTTTTAATGTGGAGGGTGTGCAAATGCAGAAATAATTATGGTCTATTCCAGGAGGACCTCTTCAGAAATACATGTTAAATAAAATCTCAATGAGAGATAGTGTCAATTAGTCTTTCATTTATGGAAGGTGTCACATTTATTACCATAAGCTTCTCGTTATTTATTATATTAAAAGATCAAGAATAGGCTCATGGATGATGGATGAAACTAGTTAATAAAAGTATTAATGATACTAATTTTATTTTAATTTTATTTTTTTTATAAATATTTATAAATATTTATTAAGGTTTTTAAATATAAAACATAATAAACAATCTTACTTCTTTCACAACAATTTCATCACTTCTTTGGGCTCCCTCACGTCTCCCGATCCCATTAACATCGTTAAAAAAATTTTTCCAAACAAATTATCAACTTGTTTACAATCTCATGTCCACTCACACATATAATCTAGCGCTTCTTCCAAAAAGTTTTATATTTTCTTTAGTCTCACTTATCATCAAATTTAAATCTAGTTTAGTGGTGACCAGTTTTTTATAATCTAGCATCCTTCTTAACATTCAACCAAATTACAATGTTTTTGTAAATACATCTTGAATTTCTCCCAGTCTTCCTCCAACTTCTCTTCTCCCAGATCACGGATTCTGCCGGTCATCTCGGCCAGTTGCATATAGTCCATCAGCTGCATCTGCCACTCTTCCAGTGTGGGTAGATCTTTCATCCTTAAAAAAAAATATTAATGATACTAATTTTAAGCTCCCCTTCATGGATCACTGCCTTGCCGTGGCGAAGGGGCTTGAATAACTCAGAGAAGCTATGAACTATGCCGAGCAGGGCACCCAAGATGAACAGGTCATAGTGGAGAGTTTTGACCAAACGTGATCCACCTGGAGGAGGAACCGGCAAGCCACTCCAGTATCCCTGCCAAGAAAACTCCATGGACAAAGACAACAGGCATATAAAAGTTATGACGCTGGAAGATGAGCCCCTCAGGTCGGAAGACGTCCAACATGCTACTGAGGAAGAGCTGAGGACAAGTACAAGTAGATTCAGAGCTGATGAAGCGGCTGGGCCAAAGCCGAAAGGACGCTCAGTTGCGGATATGCCTGGAAGCGAAAGGAAAGTCCAATGCTGTAAAGAAAAATATTGCATAGGAACCTGGAATGTAAGAACCATGAACCTGGGTAAGTTGGATGTGGTCAAAAATGAGATGGCAAGAATAAATATTGACATCCTGGGCATCAGTGAACTAAAATGGACGGGAATGGGCTAATTCAGTTCGGATGACCCTCATATCTACTACTGTGGGCAAGAAACCCGTAAAAGAAATGGAGTGGCCCTCATAGTCAACAAAAGAGTGGCAAAAGCTGTACTGGGATGCAATCTCAAAAATGATAGAATGATCTCGATACGAATCCAAGGCAAACCTTTTAACATCACAGTAATCCAAGTTTATGCACCAACTACTGGTGCTGCAGAAACTGAAATTGACCAATTCTATGAAGACTTACAACACCTTATAGAAGTGACACCAAAGAAGGATGTTCTTCTCATTATAGGGGATTGTAATGCTAAAGTAGGGAGTCAAGAGATAAAAGGAACAACTGGCAAGTTTGGCCTTGGAGATCAAAATGAAGCAGGGCAAAGGCTAATAGAGTTCTGTCAAGAGAACAAGCTGGTCATCACAAACAGGCTTTTCCAACAACACAAGAGACGACTCTACACATGGACATCACCAGATGGGCAGCATCTGTAGCCTTATTTGAGTTCACCGATTGGGTCTGCGTTGCTCCGGGACAGGAGGAAGGAAGTCAAATGACACCGAGGTTGCTTCAAAGAAAGAGTTTATTCTGCTCTCCGGATAGCAGAAGGCACTTGAGTGGTCAAGTCCACAGCAAGTCCAAAGAAATGACAAGTTTCATGCAGTATATATATCCTCCAGGCACCCTCTCCCTCCTTCCCATATAAATCCAACCACGTCAGCCTATGTACGCAGGTTGACATCACATATGTTCTTGATCTGGTATTCTTAACCATAAAAGGGAATTCCTGTTAGAATTCAGGCTCGGTCAGAGGTATGTGCCTATCTGCAGGCACCGGCTGATTTCCTTTGACCTCCCTCCGGCGACTCCAACAGATGCCCAACAGTAAACAGCGGTTCTGTCAATTCTAGTTCAGCCTTAACTTGTGAAGGACTAAACATTGTGTGTGAACCCTTCTCAATGACTGTGTCATAAAGGAGGCTGCCTGGGAAGGGTAAAGACAGCAAACTTGCAGGGAGAGGAGACAGGAAGACTAAATTAATGAGGAAAGAAATTAGAAGAAAAGGAGGAGCAAAAAACTGCTCCAGCTAAGGAAAAGACACTAAGGCAAACAAGAGGGAAGGGAGTGTTGAAAGGAAGCAGCTGATTGGTGGGATCGGGAGAGAGATAAGGGACGCGATAAAGGAGGCTGCCTGGGAGGGGGGAGGTAAAAGCCCATGGATCCTCAGGATTTTTACATTGGGTCACCCCAAATTCACCCCAAATTCACCATCAGATCACATAGCATGTCCATGGCTACAGCCTGCACCAAAATAATCATGCATCCACTCTTTCCTGGGGCTTCAAAGGTGCAAAAACGTGGTTACAAAGCACAGATCCACATGGATCCTCAGGGTTTTTGCATTTGTTGTTGTTGTTTATTCGTTTAGTCAAGTCCAACTCTTTGTGACCCCATGGACCAGAGCACGCTAGGCATTCCTGTCTTCCACTGCCTCCCGCAGTTTGGTTAAACTCATGCTGGTAGCCTCGAGAACACCATCCAACCATCTCGTCCTCTGTCGTCCCCTTCTCCTTGTGCCCTCAATCTTTCCCAACATCAGGGTCTTTTCCAGGGAGTCTTCTCTTCTCATGATTTTTGCATTGGGTCACCCCAAATTCACCATCAGATCACATAGCATATCCATGGCTACAGCCTGCACCAAAAAAATCACACACCCACTGTTGTGTGGGGCCACAATGGCACAAAAACGTGGTTACAAAGCACGGATCCACATGGATCCTCAGGATTTTTACATTGGGTCACCCCAAATTCACCATCAGATCACATAGCATGTCTATGGCTACAGCCTGCACCAAAAAAATCACGCACGCACTGTTGCGTGGGGCCGCAATGGTGCAAAAACGTGGTTACAAAGCACGGCACCTGGATCCTCAGGATTTTTGCATTGGGCTACCCCAAACTCACCGTCAAATCACATGTCTGTGGCTACAGCATGAACCACAAAAATCATACATCCACTGTTTCGTTCCGAATTTTTTTTTCTTGTTTTCCTCCTCTAAAAACTAAGTGAGTCTTATGGCCAGGTGAGTCTTATGGAGCGAAAAATATGGTAAGTCCGTAACCAGAGGTACCACTGTAAACCATTTTTAACACAGTATGGTGTAGTGGTTAGAGGTTTGGGCTAGGACCTGGGAGACCAAGGTTCAAATCTCCACCCAGCCATGAAGCTCACTGGATGATCTTGGGCCTCAACTTTCAGCCTAAGCTACCTCACAGGGTTGTTGTGGAGATAAAATGGGAAGAGAACAATGTGTGCCATCCTGAGCTCCTGGAAGGAAAGGTGAGATACAGGCATAATAATAATAATAATAATATATAATAAAGGCTGCTTCCTTCCAAAAGAGATAAGCACATAATCCAATCCCATTTACACTTACTTGGGAGTTATTCCAAGTGACCTGGTGGGGCTTGCTTCTGAATAAATATAGAATCATAGAAATGTAGAGTTCGAAGGGACCATGAGGGTCATCAAGTCCAACCCCCTGCAATGCAAGAATCTTTCACCCAACATAGGGCTCAAACCCACAACCCTGAGATAAAGAGTCTCAGGCTCTACTGACTGAGCTATCCTTTAATGAAGAGGATCATACTGTAAATCCTATTGGGAAATCTGAACGGTTTAAGGTATCCATGATAAACAGCTTGAGCCTATGTTGGCTTCCTCAGAAGGAAATCTCTCAGTGTTCAGTGGGATTTAGTTGTTTACAGCTGGAGTGTGGAAGCAGATGCTGCTGCACTCAAATTCCCACCAGCCCTGGCCAACAACACCTGGAGAGTTCTCCATCTCTGCCCCACAGGATCACAGACTTCATCCTCTACCATTGCTTTCAACAGGACTTGCGGTGCATTCTTAGATACGTTTACACATAATTAAATGCCCTGGGGCTTATGCCCAGGTAAACTTGCCTAGGACTGCTGCCTAAGTCAGGACCATCCATTGCAGGAATGTGCTGTTGTGATCTATATTATGAAGTATGCAATGTCTGTGGTGCCACCGACAACTGGGAAACACTGGCCTGCTAGTGCTCCAGTTGGAGAACAGTCTTTACCAAAGGTGTCATGGACTTTGAAGACACTCGAACTCAGAACACAAGGGAGTAACGTGCTAAGTGGAAGGCACACTTGGCAAATCCACACTGTGATCAGCTCCCACCCCCAGGAAGGGTGCCACCTTCCCAAGACACGAGGCTTCTCTCCGGTGGTCACTCTCTGGCTGGAAATTGCCCTCAGTCCAGAGAGACCGGTAATAAGCGACCCCTCCATCCTGAGAGGAGCACACTCGTCTTCTGGTATCCCATCACAGAAGAAAGAGACAGTCAGTAGTCTACTCACTACTTTATTTACAGACTGTACACGCAAGGCCAAACTTGCCAGTTGTTCCTTTTATCTCTTGACTCCCTACTTTAGCATTACAATCCCCTATAATGAGAAGAACATCCTTCTTTGGTGTCACTTCTATAAGGTGTTGTAAGTCTTCATAGAATTGGTCAATTTCAGTTTCTGCAGCACCAGTAGTTGGTGCATAAACTTGGATTACTGTGATGTTAAAAGGTTTGCCTTGGATTCGTATCGAGATCATTCTATCATTTTTGAGATTGCATCCCAGTACAGCTTTTGCCACTCTTTTGTTGACTATGAGGGCCACTCCATTTCTTTTACGGGTTTCTTGCCCACAGTAGTAGATATGAGGGTCATCCGAACTGAATTAGCCCATTCCCGTCCATTTTAGTTCACTGATGCCCAGGATGTCAATATTTATTCTTGCCATCTCATTTTTGACCACATCCAACTTACCCAGGTTCATGGTTCTTACATTCCAGGTTCCTATGCAATATTTTTCTTTACAGCATTGGACTTTCCTTTCGCTTCCAGGCATATCCGCAACTGAGCGTCCTTTCGGCTTTGGCCCAGCCGCTTCATCAGCTCTGAATCTACTTGTACTTGTCCTCAGCTCTTCCTCAGTAGCATGTTGGACGTCTTCCGACCTGAGGGGCTCATCTTCCAGCGTCATAACTTTTATATGCCTGTTGTCTTTGTCCATGGAGTTTTCTTGGCAGGGATACTGGAGTGGCTTGCCGGTTCCTCCTCCAGGTGGATCACGTTTGGTCAAAACTCTCCACTATGACCTGTTCATCTTGGGTGCCCTGCTCGGCATAGTTCATAGCTTCTCTGAGTTATTCAAGCCCCTTCGCCACGGCAAGGCAGTGATCCATGAAGGGGAGCTTAAAATTAGTATCATTAATATTTTTTTTTAAGGATGAAAGATCTACCCACACTGGAAGAGTGGCAGATGCAGCTGATGGACTATATGCAACTGGCCGAGATGACCGGCAGAATCCGTGATCTGGGAGAAGAGAAGTTGGAGGAAGACTGGGAGAAATTCAAGATGTATTTACAAAAACATTGTAATTTGGTTGAATGTTAAGAAGGATGCTAGATTATAAAAAACTGGTCACCACTAAACTAGATTTAAATTTGATGATAAGTGAGACTAAAGAAAATATAAAACTTTTTGGAAGAAGCGCTAGATTATATGTGTGAGTGGACATGAGATTGTAAACAAGTTGATAATTTGTTTGGAAAAATTTTTTTAACGATGTTAATGGGATCGGGAGACGTGAGGGAGCCCAAAGAAGTGATGAAATTGTTGTGAAAGAAGTAAGATTGTTTATTATGTTTTATATTTAAAAACCTTAATAAATATTTATAAAAAAAATAAAATTAAAATAAAATTAGTATCATTAATACTTTTATTAACTAGTTTCATCCATCATCCATGAGCCTATTCTTGATCTTTTAATATAATAAATAACGAGAAGCTTATGGTAATAAATGTGACACCTTCCATAAATGAAAGACTAATTGACACTATCTCTCATTGAGATTTTATTTAACATGTATTTCTGAAGAGGTCCTCCTGGAATAGACCATAATTATTTCTGCATTTGCACACCCTCCACATTAAAAATCGAAAACTAGTTGCCTATAGATATGCCATGAGAACGTTTGATCAGGGCCAGCCCTAATATTAGGCAGTGTGAGGTAGCTTGGAATGAAACACAGTGGTTTGGAAGGCAGAGCCTGATGCATGTCCACTGAGCTAGCCTACTGCCCTCACGTGTGGTGGTGGTGATGGAGCAGAGGCTGTAAGTTTCAGCTGGCCACTTGGAATGGTGAGGTGCAGCTCCTCATCCTTCACCTTAAGTAGCAGAAATATATCGGGCTAGTTCATAGCCTTGTATGGAAAATCCTTTGCAAATTTTTTCAGTAGGAACGGGGAGCCTAAGGCTCCAGCTTCTGATGTGGTTTTCTAGGCCTTTCCCTCTGGCCCCAGACCACAACCTTTAAGGCAGACAAGTGGGGTCTGGCTGAGGGCAGATGGATAGTGATGGGGCAGCGCCCCATTTGCCCAAAGGATGAAGCTTTTCACTGTCTGATTGGCCTATTGAAAACATGATTGTATTATCAACCTCCATTCAATACAGAGCTAATCACTCTGAAGTCTGTGTTGAATAGTGGCTGAAGCCTCTTTTTATTTTTGGTCTCCCTGTCATCTCTAATTCCCACCTGTGCATGATGTGGATTTTGATTTTTGGGAAATCCCAGATACTTAGCAGATGGTTAGCTTGGGTGGCCGGGGGGGGGGGGGGGACGGGGGACTAAAGGCAGCAAAATATATAAAAAAATCCCTGTGTTCACAAGCACCCTTATTCATTCCAATCTGCTGTTTTGCCTCACGACTAGACTAATAAGCAATTACCGGTACACCAACATCTCAAATGTTTATCTGGTGTAAATGCATCTGTCAGCCAGATTCAACATCATCAATAAAGCTGCCAAATCTTTTTATAATTCAATGATACATGCTCTAAATATCTTTCTTTCTTTCCTCCCTTCTCTCTCTCTCTCTTGGAATGTAGCCTTATTTGAGTTCACCGATTGGGTCTGCGTTGCTCCGGGAAGGGAAGGGAAGGGAAGGGAAGAGCTCAAGTTAATGGATTTTAGCTAAAGAAAAATAGGGATTTTGGTGCAGTTTCAAACTGCCTGCACAGTCAGTTTTGGGTTTGGGAAACCCATTCCTTCACATCGAAATCAGATTGATTATATACTCTGCAGCCAAAGATGGAGAAGTTCTATGCAGTCAGCAAAAACAAGACCTGGAGCTGACTGCGGCTCAGATCATCAGCTTCTTATAGCAAAATTCAAGCTTAAACTGAAGAAAGTAGGAAAAACCACTGGGCCGGTAAGATACAATCTAAATCAAATCCCTTATGAATACACAGTGGAAGTGAGGAACAGGTTTAAGGATTTAGATTTGCTGCACAGAGTGCCTGAAGAACTATGGATGGAGGCTCGCAACATTATACAGGAGGCAGCAACGAAAACCATCCCAATGAAAAGGAAATGCAAGAAAGCAAAGTGGCTGTCCAACGAGGCCTTACAAATAGTGGGGGAGAGAAGGCAAGCAAAATGCGAGGGAGATAGTGAAAGATACAGGAAATTGAATGCAGATTTCCAAAAAATAGCAAGGAGAGAAAAGGAGGCCTTCTTAAACGAGCAATGCAAAGAAATAGAGGAAAACAACAGAATGGGAAGAACCAGAGATCTGTTCAAGAAAATTGGAGATATGAAAGGAACATTTCGTACAAAGATTACCATAATAAAGGACAAAAGTGGTAAGGACCTAACAGAAGCAGAAGACATAGAATCATAGAATCATAGAATCATAGAGTTGGAAGAGACCACAAGGGCCATCGAGTCCAACCCCCTGCCAAGCAGGAAACACCATCAGAGCACTCCTGACATATGGTTGTCAAGCCTCTGCTTAAAGACCTCCAAAGAAGGAGACTCCACCACACTCCTTGGCAGCAAATTCCACTGTCGAACAGCTCTTACTGTCAGGAAGTTCTTCCTAATGTTTAGGTGGAATCTTTTTTCTTGTAGTTTGGAACCATTGCTCCGTGTCCGCTTCTCTGGAGCAGCAGAAAACAACCTTTCTCCCTCCTCTATGTGACATCCTTTTATATATTTGAACATGGCTATCATATCACCCCTTAACCTCCTCTTCTCCAGGCTAAACATGCCCAGCTCCCTTAGCCGTTCTTCATAAGGCATCGTTTCCAGGCCTTTGACCATTTTGGTTACCCTCCTCTGGACACGTTCCAGTTTGTCCATGTCCTTCTTGAACTGTGGTGCCCAGAACTGGACACAGTACTCCAGGTGAGGTCTGACCAGAGCAGAATACAGTGGCACTATTACTTCCCTTGATCTAGATGCAATACTCCTATTGATGCAGCCCAGAATTGCATTGGCTTTTTTAGCTGCCACGTCACACTGTTGGCTCATGTCAAGTTTGTGGTCAACCAAGACTCCTAGATCCTTTTCACATGTACTGCTCTCAAGCCAGGTGTCACCCATCTTGTATTTGTGCCTCTCATTTTTTTTGCCCAAGTGCAATACTTTACATTTCTCCCTATTAAAATTCATCTTGTTTGTTTTGGCCCAGTTCTCTAATCTGTCAAGGTTGTTTTGAAGTGTGATCCTGTCCTCTGGGGTGTTAGCCACTCCTCCCAGTTTGGTGTCATCTGCAAATTTGATCAGGATGCCCTTGAGTCCATCATCCAAGTCGTTGATAAAGATGTTGAAGAAGACCGGGCCCAAGACAGAACCCTGTGGCACCCCACTAGTCACTCTTCTCCAGGATGAAGAGGAACCATTGATGAGCACCCTTTGGGTTCGGTCAGTCAGCCAGTTACAAATCCACTGAGTGGTAGCATAGTCAAGTCCGCATTTTACCAGCTTCTTTACAAGAATATCATGGGGCACCTTGTCAAATGCCTTGCTGAAATCAAGGTAGGCTACATCCACTGCGTTCCCTTCATCTACCAGGCTTGTAATTCTGTCAAAAAACGAGATCAGGTTAGTCTGACATGACTTATTTTTCAGAAATCCATGCTGACTATTGGTGATCACAGTATTCCTTTCTAGGTGCTCACATCAAGAAGAGGTGGCAAGAATACACAGAGGAATTATACCAGAAAGATATGGATGGCTCGTACACCCCAGGTAGTGTGGTTGCTGACCTTGAGCCAGACATCCTGGAGAGTGAAGTCAAATGGGCCTTAGAGAGCACTGCAAATAACAAGGCCAGTGGAAGTGATGATATTCCAGCTGAACTATTTAAAATTTTAAAAGATGATGCTGTTAAGGTGCTACACTCAATATGCCAGCAAGTTTGGAAAACTCAGCAGTGGCCAGAGGATTGGAGAAAATCAGTCTACATCCCAATCCCAAAGAAGGGCAGTGCCAAAGAATGCTCCAACTACCTCACAATTGCACTCATTTCACACGCTAGCAAGGTTATGCTTAAAATTCTACAAGGAAGGCTCAAGCAGTATGTGGACCGAGAACTCCCAGAAGTGCAAGCTGGATTTAGAAGAGGCAGAGGAACCAGAGACCAAATTGCAAACATGCGCTGGATTAATGAGAAGGCTAGAGAGTTCCAGAAAGACATCTACTTCTGCTTCATTGACTATGCAAAAGCCTTTGACTGTGTCGACCACAGCAAACTATGGCAAGTTCTTAAAGAAATGGGAGTGCCTGATCACCTCATCTGTCTCCTGAGAAATCTCTATGTGGGACAAGAAGCTACAGTTAGAACTGGATATGGAACAACTGATTGGTTCAAAATTGGGAAAGGAGTACGACAAGGCTGTATATTGTCTCCCTGCTTATTTAACTTATATGCAGAATTCATCATGCGAAAGGCTGGGCTGGATGAATCCCTAGCCAGAATTAAGATTGCCGGAAGAAATATCAACAACCTCAGATATGCAGATGACACAACCTTGATGGCAGAAAGTGAGGAGGAATTAAAGAACCTTTTAATGAGGGTGAAAGAGGAGAGCGCAAAATATGGTCTGAAGCTCAGCATCAAAAAAACGAAGATCATGGCCACTGGTCCCATCACCTCCTGGCAAATAGAAGGGGAAGAAATGGAGGCAGTGAGAGATTTTACTTTCTTGGGCTCCATGATCACTTCAGATGGTGACAGCAGCCACGAAATTAAAAGACGTCTGCTTCTTGGGAGAAAAGCAATGACAAACCTAGACAGCATCTTAAAAAGCAGAGACATCACCTTGCCAACAAAGGTCCGTATAGTAAAAGCTATGGTTTTCCCAGTAGTGATGTATGGAAGTGAAAGCTGCACCATAAAGAAGGCTGATCGCCAAAGAATTGATGCTTTTGAATTATGGTGCTGGAGGAGACTCTTGAGAGTCCCATGGACTGCAAGAAGATCAAACCTATCCATTCTTAAGGAAATCAGCCCTGAGTGCTCACTGGAAGGACAGATTGTGAAGCTGAGGCTCCAATACTTTGGCCACCTCATGAGAAGAGACGACTCCCTGGAAAAGACCCTGATGTTGGGAAAGATGGAGGGCACAAGGAGAAGGGGACGACAGAGGACGAGATGGTTGGATAGTGTTCTCGAAGCTACCAGCATGAGTTTGACCAAACTGCGGGAGGCAGTGGAAGACAGAAGTGCCTGGCGTGCTCTGGTCCATGGGGTCACGAAGAGTCAGACACGACTAAACGACTAAACAACAACAACAACATAGGAAGCCTCTTATTAATGATAACTGAAGCTGTTGCTCTGGGAGACTTTTTCCCCCTCTTTTTTTTAGCCAAAGAGCAGGGTAAAAATGCTTTGAAGAGAGATAAAGAAGAAACTGAACAAGAAGGAAGAAAGATCTTAAACTGGCCACGCCCCATCCACCCAAATGGCCCAGCCCTAACTGCTGGAAACTGTAGTTAACCCCTCACATAGCTACAATTCCCAGCACCATTAACAAATCACTGTTGTTGTTGTTGTTGTTGTTGTTTAAGAATAAGTCATGTGCTTTAAATGTGTGGTGTGGATGTGACCATAGTCTAGTACAGGGGTCAGCAAACCTTTTTCAGCAGGGGGCCAGTCCACTGTCCCTCAGATCTTGGGGGGGGGGGGGCAGACTATATTTGTTGGGGGAAAATGGACCAATTCCTTTGCCCCACAAATAACCCAGAGATGCATTTTAAATAAAAGCACACATTCTACTCATGTAAAAACACGCTGATTTAGCGGGCCGGATTTAGAAGGCGATGATGATGATGATGATGATGACAGGGACGCGGGTGGTGCTGTGGGTAAAACCTCAGCGCCTAGGACTTGCCGATTGTCAGGTCGGCGGTTCGAATCCCCATGGCGGGGTGCGCTCCCGTTGCTCAGTCCCAGCGCCTGCCAACCTAGCAGTTTGAAAGCACCCCCGGGTGCAAGTAGATAAATAGGGACCGCTTACTAGCGGGAAGGTAAACGGCGTTTCCGTGTGCTGCGCTGGTGCTGGCTCACCAGAGCAGCTTGTCACGCTGGCCACATGATCTGGAAGTGTCTGCGGACAGCGCTGGCCCCCGGCCTCTTATGTGAGATGGGCGCACAACCCTAGAGTCGGACACGACTGGCCCGTACGGGCAAGGGTATCGTTACCTTTACCTTGATGATGATGATGATGATGATGATGAAAATAATATTTATATCCCGCCTTCCCCAGCTGAAGCCGGCCTCAGAGCGGCTAACAACAGTAAAATAATACAGCATTCTAAAATCAATTCGTTATAAAATCAGTTCAAATCAAATTGATGGCAACCATTGGGCTAGAGTTCTGTGAAGAATTACCAAAGGCCTTGGCCAAAGGCCTGGTGGAACAGCTCTGTCTTACAGAGCTGGAAAAGACCCTGATGTTGGGAAAGATGGAGGGCACAAGGAGAAGGGGACGACAGAGGACGAGATGGTTGGACACTGTTCTCGAAGCTACCAGCATGAGTTTGACCAAACTGTGGGAGGCAGTGGAAGACAGAAGTGCCTGGCGTGCTCTGGTCCATGGGGTCACGAAGAGTCGGACACGACTAAACAACAACAATTTAAAGCTCTTTGGCCTTGTAGATAGACAAAAGGAGTTCAAAAAACTACCCCACTCCCCAGGACAGAATGCATTGAATTTACAGTTAGAGTGAATTCCTACTTATGCAATTTAGTTTTTGTTTAGTTTAACTTATGCATTGCTTTTCCATGGTGTATCATGGCCAAGGTGGTTCATGCTATGACAGGGCCAGCCCAAGACATTTTGCAGGTTGAGGAATAAGAACATAAGAAGAGTCCCAAAGGCCCACACAGTCCACCATCCTGTTCTTGCAGTGGCCAACTAGTCTCTCTCAGTACTACCTGGAGAAGCTGCATATTAAACCTGAGACCTTCTGCATACAAAGTAGGTGCTCTACCACTGAGCTACAGTCTTCACTCCTGTGCAAGCTAGAAAGCTGTATTATTCCAAGTCAGACCATTTGTCCATTTTTGACACCCATTCCATGTCTGCACTGACTGGCAGTTGCCCTCCAGGAGTCTTTCCCAGCATTACCTGGAGACACCAGGGATTGAATCTGGGACCTTTTGCATGTAAAGCATGTGCCCTGCTCTCAATATGTGAAATATCTTCCTCCTTTTTTCCGGGGAGTTGCATCCATTAATATTCCAGCTCAAAAGTTGCAGAGACATCCTGAATAAATCTGTTATTGCTCTGGTGGTGGTATCTTTTTCTCTGGATCTTCAGGTTCCGAAGGTGGGGGTGCAACTAATGGTCCAGGCCTCGGGGGTATTTCAATCCCTTTTTGAAGGTCCTCTCCGTAGGCAGTCAAGAATTTATCTCTATTTATCTCTATCTTCAGCTGTTTTAATTTTAACCTTCTTCCCTCTGAAGGTGAAGGATAGACCCTGAGGAAATTCCCACCTGAAGATGATTGAATTGCTCCTCAACAATTTGACCAACTCCAGATAGGTGGATCTAAGGTCCAGAAGTTGTTTTGGAATATCTTTGTAAATTTCAGCTCTTTTATCCAAAATGTCCAGTGACTTTTCGTAGTGTAGGCCTAGTATTTTATCTCTTTCCTCCTTCGATCTCAGGGTTATCAAGCAATCTCTGGGCTTGTCTTTCCTCGCAAACTTTCCAAGTCTGAAGGCCGACACAATTTTGAAATCCTTTTCCTCTTCTAGAGGCCAAAATTTGGAAAATTCTTTAGTCAGGAACTCGATTAAGTTTCCTTGTTCAAGTTCTGGTATCGACCTCAATCTTAGGTTATTTTCCCGGTTCCGCAGTTCTATCATAGACAAATACATCTGTTGCTCACCAACTTGTTTGTGCAGTGGCTTTACCTCTTGTTCTAAATTTTCAACTTTTTGGCTAGTTGCCTCAGCCAATTTACGGTTTTCTGCAGTGGCTTCAGATAACTGTCCGATTGCTTGTACATTCAGAGCCACTTGTTCAGTTATTTTGTTTAAACAGGCTGCATTTTGGTCAATCTTGGCCGTTTGTTCATCTACTTTCTTGTCCAAAGTTTCCAATTTTTCCAGGATTTTCTCTAGAGTTGGACCAAATGCTCCTGCAGCCATATCTTCCACCTGTAATTGCTCAGTTTCTTCTTCCCCTGCCAACGGCAGAGTAGGAACAGAAGATCTGCGTGCCTGTGAGGCTAAGGCTAAAGTTGTTTGTCTGGTTCTAACTCTGGCCTCTTTTTTTCTTGCGCCACTCATACCAATTTTGTCTAGCAGTCAAGGTCAAGCTAAGTTGTTCCCATGGGAATACAACAGCCCAGAGAGTAAACAGTCAAATAGGAGGAAAGGAAAGAGAAAGTAAAGTTAAGTCACATCTGTAAGTCCAAAGTCCTCTAGAGGGAGCTCATAATGTCTTAAGGGAAGAAGCCAAGTCAATAAAAGTCAGTAAAATCCGATTTAGTTTCCAGGAACCGTCAGTTAAATTGTACTTAGCAGAGTTGGTTTAGAAAGCATTACTTTGTCTCTGTCAAGTGCCAAAATGGTGTTTCAAAATATCAAGTCCGTAAACACTCAGATTATAGCAAGTCCCAGTTACAAAGTATCAAAGTCTGCAGTCTGACAGTTCTATTGTTCAGGCAGTCCCAATACCTGGGTTTCTCAGTAGGAAATGTAATTCCAAAAGAAGAAGTTTAGCACAGTCCATGTAAAAGATAGATCACAGAATTAAATTAGGTCTTCACTTTACACAGAAGCAATTTCAATGAATGCACAGATCAATCTTTCTTTTAACGCCTCTTCAAAGGCTCCAAACGTCCAAATCTTTTGCTTTGATGTTTAAGCAGCAGCGGAAGACGGACTTCCTGTTTGCATCTCTCCGCTTTCAGCCAAATTTGATAATAATTTAAGCTCAAATTTTTGTAGTCCCCTCTTACTCACGGGTTGTTGCTTTTGAATCAAATCTTTCCAGGAAAAAAGGTCAGCGCTCACCGACAGCGGCTGTGCGGCTTCACTCCACAGGAATAGCGATCGACTCACAGCGCCGCGATACCCCCTCCACGTTCCGGAGCCCCTTACGGGGTTCCTTCTGCGTTTCGGGAGCCGCTTCTGGCGCCCGCCGAGTCCCAGGACCACAGGCTCTTGCTGCCTGTGGGTTTCCGACGCGGGTCTCCGCTTCGCCGTAGCGGACGACCCGTTTTCCGCGGAGCTTCCCCTTCACAAGAGGAAGAGGACCGCCATTGCCGTTCGCGCCGCCTCCGGAAGTTCACATATTGAAAAAAGAACAATTGGACATTATTTGTTTGCAAGAAACACACGTGAGCAGGCTCCATAAAAAAGTGTTAATAAATAAAAGATTAGGCCAAGAATTTATTTCTTCGGACAGAGTGAAGAAAAGAGGAGTGGTGATTTATGCAAAGGAGAGCCTGTCACCAAAATTTATATTCAAAGATGAGCAAGGAAGAATTTTGGCAATTGAGATACAATATCAAGGAGAGAAACTTTTAATACTAGGAATTTATGCACCAAATGAGGGGAAATCGGAATTTTACAAGAAGTTGCATGAGAGCATGCTGGATTATCTGGACTATGACAACATCATCATGATGGGGGATATGAATGGGGTGGTATCAACCAACATGGACAAGTCACAAAGCCAAAATGTAACAAAAGATGGCAGACTACCTAAGACTTTTTTCGAACTGACTGACAATATGGACTTGATTGACATTTGGAGGACAAAGAACCCCTTGGGAAGAGAGGGAACATTCTTTTCTGAAGCCCAACTGACATGGACAAGAATTGACCAAATATGGATATCTAGAGGTCTGGCACCTAAGATCAGAAAGGTGGAAATCTGCCCAAAGACCTGCTCCGACCATAATGCAGTAAAGATGGATATGAGACTACTACCAACCGGCTCCTTCAGATGGAAGATGAATGACAATTTGTTTCGAGATCAGGAGATTACTAAGAAGGCCCCAAAAGCTTTGAAAGATTATTTCGAGATAAATTTGAACACTACGGTGGAAAAAAGAATTATCTGGGACGCAAGCAAGGCCATGATGAGGGGGTTCTTGATACAACAGAATGCTGTAAAGAAAAGGACACAAAATGAGAAAAAAGATATGATTTTGGAGAAAATTAAAGAATGTGAGAAGAAATTAAGATCAAAACCGAAGTCACAGCCGATTCTGAGAGAAATTAAACTTTATCAAGCACAATATTCCAAATTGATAAACCAGGAAATAGAGTGGAAAGTTAAACTAATGAAACAAAGAACATTTGAATCGGCGAATAAATGTGGGAAACTGCTAGCATGGCAGTTGAAGAAGAGACAAAAAATGAACACAGTTACAAATTTAGAGATAGAAGGAAGAAACATACAGAACCCTATGGAGATTAGAAGTGTTTCCAGAGATATTTCAAACAACTGTATACTCAAGGGCCGCAAGATGAGGTTGAGATAGAACAATTTTTGATAAAGAATGGATTACCAAAATTGTCACAAGAAAACAGATCAATCCTGAATTGTAAAATAACACGACAAGAGATTGAACAAGCCATTCAGAACATGCAATTGGGCAAATCTCCAGGGCCAGATGGGCTTACCTCCAAGTATTATAAGACATTGAAAGACTATTTGATACAACCACTGATGGAGGTAGGCAACAAAATTTTGGAAGGGAAGAAGGCGCCGGAATCGTGGAAAGAAGCCTTCATCACATTGATACCCAAACTGGAAACGGAAAAGACACAACTTAAGAATTACCGTCCCATCTCCCTCTTAAATGTGGATTACAAAATATTTGCAGATATTTTAGCAAGTAGATTCAAAAAAGTTCTAAATGAAGTAATTCATAAGGACCAGGCAGGCTTTCTCCCAGGCAGACGTTTGCTAATACAAGGAACATTATCGATATTTTGGAACTTCTGCAAACAAATATCAATACAAAAGCTGTGTTAATTTTTATAGATGCGGAGAAGGCCTTTGACAATATTTCCTGGAAATTCATGAAGAAAAACTTGGAAGGGATGGGAGTGGGACGGGGATTTGAAAATGGGATAGATGCAATCTATTCAGAACAAAAGGCCAAATTGATAGTCAACAATGTGGTTACAGAAGAGTTTAAAATTGAAAAAGGCAATTGATTCAAGACTTTGGTCGGGTGGCGGGATTTAAACTAAATAAACAGAAAACTAAGGTGCTGGGAAAAAATCTGACAGACACAGAGTCAGAACGGTTTCAGAGAGAAACAGAATTAGCTATGGTAAAAAAAGTAAAGTACCTAGGGCTAAACATGACAGCAAAAAATCTGAGTCTATTTAAGGATAATTATGAAAAATGTTGGTCTGAAATTAAGAGAGATTTGGACAGTTGGACCAGATTGAAGCTTTCTTTGTTAGGCCGAATTGCGGCTATTAAGATGAATGTATTGCCAAAGATGTTGTTTTTGTTTCAAACATTGCAAATTGTGGACAAGACGGAGTGCTTCCGGAAGTGGCAGAGAGATATTTCTAAATTTGTCTGGCAGGGCAAAAAGCCCAGAATTAAGTTTAAGATATTAACTGATGCGAAAGAAAGAGGGGGCTTTGCCCTGCCAGACTTAAAGTTGTACTATGAAGCCGCAGCTTTCTGCTGGCTAAAAGACTGGCTACTTCTCGAAGACACTGATGTATTGGATCTGGAAGGTTTTAACAATGCTTTCGGTTGGCACGCATACCTATGGTATGACAAAGTCAAGATCAACAAGGCCTTTAAAAACCATATTGTCAGGAAAGCAGTATTTAATGTCTGGACAAAATACAAAGACTTATTGGAAAACAAAACTCCGAGGTGGCTTTCCCCTCTGGAAGCTAAGGCCCGAAAAAGACCCAATATGGAGGCCAAATGGCCAAAATATTGGGAAATATTAGATAAAGATGGAGACAATTGGAAATTGCAGAGTTTGGAGAAAATGAAGGATAAAGTGCGAGACTGGTTACATTACGCTCAGATTAAAGAAGTTTTTAAAAATGATAAAAAGTTAGGGTTCCAGGTGGAGAAATCGAAGTTGGAAACAGAATTGTTAGAACCAAAGACTAAGGTATTATCTAGAATGTATAACTTGCTGTTAAAATGGAACACACAAGATGAAATGGTTAAATCGGCTATGATAAAGTGGGCACAGGACATTGGGCATAACATTATGTTTGAGGACTGGGAAAGGTTGTGGACCAATGGGCTGAACTTCACTGCATGTAATGCTTTGAAGGAAAATGTAATGAAAATGATATATAGATGGTACATGACCCCAGTTAAACTTGCCAAAATATACCATTTGCCTGATAATAAATGTTGGAAATGTAAAGAAAATGAAGGAACATTCTTTCACCTCTGGTGGACCTGCCCTAAAGTGAAGGCCTTCTGGGAAATGATATATAATGAGCTGAAAAAGGTATTTAAGTATACCTTCACTAAGAAACCAGAAGCCTTCCTTCTGGGTATTGTCGACCAGAAGGTGTTAAAGAAGGACCGAACATTTTTTATGTATGCAACAACGGCAGCAAGGATACTCATCGCTAAGAACTGGAAAACTCAAGATCTACCCACACTGGAAGAGTGGCAGATGCAGCTGATGGACTATATGCAACTGGCGGAGATGACTGGCAGAATCCGAGACCTGGGAGAAGAAAGGATTGAAGAGGATTGGAAGAAATTTAAGATTTATCTACAAAAATATTGTAATTTGGTTGAATGTTAAGAAGGATGCTTGATCATAAAATAATTGGCCACCACTAAATTAGACCGGAATTTGACGATAATTGAGATTAAGGAAAATATAAACCCTCTGGAGAATTGTTAGACTATTTTTAAATGAGTGGAAATAAGATGGTAAATAAGATGATAATTTGCTTGAAAAAATCATTCAACGATGTAAGTGGGAGCAGGAGACGTGAGGAAGTCCAAAGAAGTTATGAGATTTTGTTATGACATAACTAATGTTGTCTATTATCTGTGCATTTCTTTTATAAAAAAACCTTAATAAATATTTATATATATATAAAAAAAAAATTTAAAAAGTAACACGACAAGGCTGCCCTATTTCCCCATTGTTATTTATTTCGGTCCTGGAGGTGCTCTTGAATATGATTAGAGGAGACCGGTTGGTTGAAGGAATTCAGGTCGGAGCGAAACAGTACAAATTTAAAGCTTTTGCGGATGACCTAGTTTTGACTTTACAGGAGCCAGAATCTAGTACGAAAAGAGTATTACAATTGATTCAAGAGTTTGGTCGGGTGGCGGGATTTAAATTAAATAAGCAAAAAACTAAGGTATTGGAAAAAAACTTGACAGTTACAGAGTCAGAAAGGTTTCAGAAAGAGACAGAGTTAAACGTGGTTAAAAAAGTAAAATACCTAGGGGTAAATATAACAGCAAAAAATTTGAGTCTATTTAAGGACAACTAT
Organism: Podarcis erhardii; assembly: GCF_964252035.2. Taxonomy (NCBI): domain Eukaryota; kingdom Metazoa; phylum Chordata; class Lepidosauria; order Squamata; family Lacertidae; genus Podarcis; species Podarcis erhardii. Next base: position 6,237,016 of record NC_138506.1, on the reverse strand, counting down.
GAGAAATGTTGGTTAGAAATTAAGAGAGACTTAGAAAGTTGGACAAGATTGAAACTTTCCTTGTTAGGCCGAATCGCCGCTATAAAGATGAATGTATTGCCAAAAATGCTGTTTTTGTTTCAAACTTTGCAGATTGTGGACAAAACAGAGTGCTTTCGGAAGTGGCAGAGAGATATTTCCAAATTTGTCTGGCAGGGCAAAAAGCCCAGAATTAAGTTTAAGATACTAACTGATGCGAAAGAAAGAGGGGGCTTTGCCCTGCCAGACTTGAGGTTGTACTATGAATCAGCAGCTTTCTGCTGGCTAAAAGATTGGCTGCTTCTCGAAAACACTGATGTATTAGATTTGGAAGGTTTTAATAATGCTTTTGGTTGGCATGCATATTTATGGTATGACAAGGTCAAGATTAATAAGACTTTCAAGAACCATATTGTCAGAAAAGCAGTGTTTAATGTCTGGACAAAATACAAAGACTTACTGGAAAATAAAACTCCAAGGTGGCTTTCACCATTGGAAGCTAAGGCCCGGAAAAGACTCAATATGGAGGCCAAATGGCCGAAGTATTGGGAAATATTAGAAAAAGATGGAGATAACTGGAAATTGCAGAGTCAGGAGAAAATGAAAGACAAAGTGCGAGATTGGTTACACTACGCTCAGATTAAAGAAGTTTTTAAACTTGACAAAAAGTTAGGATTCCAGGTGGAAAAATCGAAGCTAGAAACGGAATTGTTAGAGCCTAAGACTAAGGTACTTTCAAAAATGTATAACTTGCTGTTAAAATGGAGTACACAAGATGAAATGGTCAAACCGGCTATGATAAAGTGGGCACAGGACATTGGATATAACATCATGTTTGAGGACTGGGAGAGGTTGTGGACTACTGGGCTGAATTTCACTGCATGTAATGCTTTGAAAGAAAATGTTATGAAAATGATATATAGATGGTATATGACCCCAGTCAAACTTGCAAAAATATACCACTTGTCTGATAACAAATGTTGGAAATGTAAAGAAAATGAAGGAACATTCTTTCACCTCTGGTGGACTTGCCCTAGAGTGAAGGCTTTCTGGGAAATGATATATAATGAGCTGAAAAAGGTATTTAAGTATACCTTTCCTAAGAAACCAGAGGCCTTCCTTCTGGGTATTGTCGGCCAGAAGGTGCTAAAGAAGGACCGAACATTTTTTATGTACGCAACAACAGCAGCAAGGATACTTGTCGCTAAGCATTGGAAAACCCAAGATTTACCCACACTGGAAGAATGGCAGATGCAACTGATAGACTATATGGAACTGGCTGAGATGACTGGCAGAATCCGAGACCTGGGAGAAGAGACGGTGGAAGAAGATTGGAAGAAATTCAAGATTTATCTACAAAAATATTGTAAATTGTATGAATGTTAAGAAGGATGCTAGAGTACAAACAACTTGGCACCATTAAGCTAGATGAAGTGAAATATGAAGATAAGCTAAATTTAAGAAAAGATAAACTTTTGGAAATTTTAGGTTATATTTAAATTTTTAAGATTTGAATAAAGGATATCAAAAATTAGAGACATAACATTGGAAAATTAGATAATAAGAATAGAAACAAGGGGATAAATTTGCTGGATAAAATTTTATAATCAGGAACGCAGGAGCGGGAGATGTGAGGGAGTCCAAAGAAGTTAAGAAAATCATGTTAAGAGATGTGTTATATTGTATTGTTTATTGGTATTGTAATTAAAAATAAAAACTGTTAATAAATATTTATATATATATATATAAAAATAAAGCATGTGCCCTGCTGCTGAGCTATGGCCTCTTCCCAGAGTCAATGGAGGCTACTCCTCCGTAGGCTTGTACTGGTAGTGTATACGATAGAATTGTACCTAAGCTTTTACAAAGTCTCTGACCAATGAACATTTCAGCTGGGACTGAGAACACCTGGAGGGCTACATGTTCCTTCACCCGTGGCTTCATGTAAATAGGCTGGACAAGATGACCCCTGTGGTCCCTTCCAAAATTATTATTATTACAACACCCTGCCCCCCCTCCAAACCCCCCCCCCACACATGCTTTTTCAATTGACTTGCCTAAGATCCAGGATTCTGACTGTGGTGACCTTGTTGCATGTTCTCAAGAGTGCCTCTGAGGCTTGGGCATCCTTTAGCAGTAGTTCAGTGGTGCAGGATCTGCTTTCAACACAAAAGGTCTCAGGTTCAAAATGTGGAATCATATATTAGGTCTGGCTAAGTCTCCATGCCTGAAACCACAGACTGCTGAGAACTGCTGCCAGACAGTGGAGAAAATGCTGAGCTAGATGGATCAATATTTGGTATAAGGGAGCTTCCTGTGCTCTTAAATCATTATTGTACACACTCCTCCAAAATTTAAAATGGTGGGTCTTTCAACTAATATCTGAATCTGAAGATATCTTAGCAATAGAAAATGCAATGTTTTCTGCACATTTCAATGACAAGGGTTCCTGCGCTTTTTGAATTGGCATGTCCCTATCAGTTGTGGGTTTTTGTCTCCAGCGACTGCCATCAACAGGGATCTCTCAAAAGAGGGCAGGGTAATTGCTACTAGGAAAGTTCAGTGTTTGAAGATGGTTTGATTAGGGAACTGTACAAATTCAATTTCTCCCAACCAGATTCAATTCTAATCTAATCTAAAGAGAGAAAACTCCAGTGTAATAATGACAAAAGCAAAAAAGGATGTTGGAGTGGACTGTTTTAACTGCCTTTTCACTTTTCTTTTCTTGTCCATGAAGCAGGGGGTGGGGGTGGACAGAAAATGTTGGGTTTGGATATGGAGACAACTATTGTGGCTTCGCAGAACTTGTGTTTAGTAGCTGGGGAGGGGGATAAAGGCCTGGTTGAAGAACCTCACATCTCACTTAGCAGCTGATTGACTGACTATAGGGTGTCCCTGGCTGCATTCACATCATGCAATTGAAACTCTATGGTGCCACTTTGAACAGTCTTGGGTTCCCCCTAAGAATTCTGGGAGCTGTAGTTAAGGGTGCTGAGAGTTGTTCCCTCCTGTTCCCTCCCAGAGCTACAATTTCTGGAGTGGTTTAACAATCCACCCCTCCTCCCAGAAAGCTCTGTGAGGGGGTTGGATGAGGGTGTCTCCTGATCACCCTCAGCCCCCATATTGAGCCATAACACCCAGAATTACTTGAGGGAAGCCATGGCTGTTTAAAGTGGTATCGTGGTGCTTTAAATGCTTGGTGGGAACATGGCTCCCATGTCCTATTTTACAGAGATCTTTCCTCACAGCTCTGCTGATTATACAGCAATAACAGAGAACCTATTTCAACGCAAGGGGCCACACATCCTTGAGGACAATCTTCATAGCTGTCAACTTTTCCCTTTTTTAAAGGGAAATTCCCTTATTCCAAATAGGATTCCTCACAAGAAAAGGGAAAAGTTGACAGCTATGCAATCTTTTGAGGGTCAGCTGTGGGAGACAAAAGTAGGCAGAGCAACTAATGTCCATTTCAGCTTAGGTTACTTTCCACATGCATACCCTCTCCATGTGGGCACGCAAGGGACATGATCAGAGTTCAAGGATACCTTCCAACCAGGCAAAGACACTCAAAGAGGGTATTGAGCAAGGCCATTGATGCTTGTGGCTGGGGAGAGGGTGTGGCTTGGGAGGAATATGGTTTGAGGAGAGCCCCAAGGACCTGAGTGACATAGCCTAGAGAAGAGTGATTTACAGTACACCTGCATAGCCTACTTCAGATGTGCTTTGCAGCTGAATCCCATCCAGTGCAAACCTCTAGTCCCTGTGGCAAACTGACTAGCTCTGCAAATCAATTCCATAAGAGAAAGAGAGAAAGGAAGAACATTTGACTCCAATCCATGGGTATGTGCAGCAAGCATCTCCACCACAGGGAAATTTAAAATGAATACATTTTAACATGGCCTCATGGCAGCAGAGAAGTCATTTAAAGAGGAGCATGAGAACCAACAGCAGCTTAAAACAATAACAACCTTAAAATATAATGGCAAGCAAATGAAGCAAGATAACTTATAACATCTGAAATGATGGGCATGATTTTCTGTGCCCTGGATGTATTCATGCAAGGCCAAGCATGGGGGGGTGTCTCTCTTTATTAATTAAACGTACATCCTTCTTCCTAAAGGAGCCTAAGTAGGGTGGTTACACATTGGTCTGATCTATTCAAATTACAGCTGCTGAATCAGATATGTGGTCAGGAGAAGAAGAAAGGAAGGCTGTAGCTCAGTGGCTGAACATCTGCTTTGCATGCAGAAGGTCCCAGGTTCAATCTCTAGCATCTCTAGGTAGGGCTGGGAATGTCCCCTGCCTGAACCCCTGGAAAGCTGCTGCCAGTCAGTCAGTGTAGACAAGACTGAGCTGGGTGGACCAGCTTCCTATATTCCTGAGGAGAAGTGTGGTAATTGACCCAGAGCTGCTCCTCTGGCCCATCTTATATGCAATACAAAATTCTCTGTGTGAAGGGGAATTGTTTGCTGAAGCAACATCCAGGAGAAATCCATCCTCTGCCCAACACTGATGTCCTCAATAGCAGTTGGTAGCTAATAAAGTTTCTTGACATGTTATCTGGCATAGACTCTGTATACAGGAATCCTGTTTGTAAGAAATGGGTTAATGCCATCCCCATTTGCATATTGATTTTTCCTTTAGTAATTATCTGTGAAAAGTCAAATATTTGCTTTATCTTATAATTCAATTTTAGAAATGCCCTTGGGATTCAAATTAACTCCCTTGTAATATCTTCATTGAGAAAGAAGATTAATTATGCTTACAAGGAACCTAATTTAACTTATCGGACCTTTAATGCTTCAGAGATAAGCAAAGCATTTAAATTTAGGATTAGAAGGGCAATCTGCTTCCATTAGCTTGGCTACTTTCAAATCTCCCATTATTTTTATGCATATAGGGATTTCCCCTCCCTGCCATATCCTTCTAACCAAAATTAAAATATCAATTATGAAGGAAATAAACATTATATATTGACATTAGTAATTACGCTTCTGGCGTTTAGTGTGGCATTCCCAAAGCAAGGAAGGATTGGACTCTGATTAATAAAATACACACGAGGCTTGACCAGCAAGACTCTGGGAGGAGTGCGTATAATAATTCTCTCCACCCCTCGGCCCAGGTCGTTTTATTCACAAAAGAACTTTTTACACAGTGTTCATAAGATTTCCTCTGAGCATTTCAGATTTCCTCTGAGCATTTCAAAACCCCCACATGGGACAAAGTCAGATCAGAAGAAATCCTGTTAACTACAAAGACTACTTTGAACATGCATACATATCTGAGAGTAAATAAAACAGGACTAGAGGAATGCATTCAGCAAAACCCCGGAGGTCATAAACAGGAATAAACAGGAGAGGCAGGATGGCAGTATTTACCAGCTCCTGGAAGGATGGCAGTATTTATTGTTAACCATCTTATTGTTAACCCTCTTCCTGGTCCTTAGATTAACAAAACTAACAATAGCTACATCAAAGCTAACTATCATCTTTATGACCCAGGATGCCTGATGAAGCAACTGGCCTGTGTTTTTAGAATGTTGATATGTGCCTGTCAGGCAGAGAAATAGGACATAGATGCAGAGGCATGGATTGATCAGAAATCGTATCAAAATGGCTCAAACCCAGTCAACGCAATGCTTTCATTGCTGACACAAATGGCTTGCTCCATATTTTTTATAATTCTTCATAGCAATCCCACCTGATCACTACAGTTTAGGAGTGTATAAAAATGGTATTTGTGAATGGTGTAAATATTCAGAATTATTAAGATGGGAAGTGCTTAAAACTAGACTCTACCACTTCCAGGTCAGCTGTGAACAAGTGAAGCAGCTTTTCCAGGAAAGTCCCAGGGGGAGATCTGGGGGTTGCGCAGGCAAACACCCCCCCCCATTAACACCCTGATAGAATGGGGGTTGACTGGAGATTATCCAAGAGCATTGGATCGCTGCTCCTTGCCTCAGATAGAGTTGGAGGACCCCATTTCAGGCAGGTTGAATGACGAGACGCAGGCAGACTCCATTGCTGACTTCCCTGCTGGAAAGCCTTGAAATGCAGCCCCATAAGCAGCTGACTTTCCATCAAGTTGGAATTAAATGAATACACCCTCACAGAAGCGGTGAGGTACCATATTTTTCGCTCTATAAGACGCACCAGACCACAAGACGCACCTAGTTTTTGGAGGAGGAAAACAAGGAAAAAAAAAAATCTGAATCTCAGAAGCCAGAACAGCAAGAGGGATTGCTGCGCAGTGAAAGCAGCAATCCCTCTTGCTGTTCTAGCTTCTGGGATAGCTGTGCAGCCTGCATTCGCTCCATAAGATGCACACACATTTCCCCTTACTTTTTAGGAGGGAAAAAGTGAGTCTTATAGAGCAAAAAATACGGTATATACTGCAGGAGAAAATTCCAGCTACTTTGTTCAAATATTGGGAAAGGTGAGAGCATTGTAACTGCAGAGATGTATAAAAGTGTGTAAAGTAAATGCTGGAAATGTAAGCAGATAGATGGGTCATTCTCCCATATGTGGTGGACATGTAAAAAAGCTAAAGGCTATGGGAAATGATATTGTGATGGCCTGGCATTCAGATTCAGATGCTGAACCTGAGGAATCCCAGCCTGCACAGGATCCCCCACCTCCAGAACCAGCTGAGCCGGGGTTGGGGCGTGAGCCTGAAGGGTCCTCACCTGTGCTGGATCCTCAGGTGCAGGCACCAGCTGAGTCTGCTCTGACTCCTGAGGCGATGGAGGACCCATTGCCTGTAGGTGCTCCACTCTAAGCCCTGTCAGAGGAAGCTGAGGTTGCCTCTGGGTCTGGTAACCCTCTAGCCTCTCCTGAGCTGCAGAGGCTGAGGGCAGAGAGATGGAGGGAACTAAGTTCCCGCAAGAGGAGTGCTCGCCTCCAGGCCAGGAGAGGCGAGTCACCTGAGGATCGGGGCCGCCCTATGCCTTGGGGCATATAAAAGCCAGCCAGCCCCAGTCCCAAGTTGCGGGAGCAACGTTGGTGGTTGTCAGTTCCTGTCTGAGCCCTGCCCTGCACCCAGCTTTGACTTTTACGGACTGCCTTCATATTGCTTCGTTGACCACGGACTGGACTTGGACCTTGCCTCTTGAATAACCCCTGGGACCAGCACAGATATATATGTTGGGATGCGTCCGGGGAGACGGGGGCATTTGGCAGGCCCCCAGCTGGCTCCAGCCACCGGCCGGCAGCCGGGCGAACTCTGGTTCTCGGAACAGCATCAATCAGCTACTTGAGCGCCAGAAGCTTTCAGAAGCTGAGCACGCTCTTATCAGCAGAGTGAATTACTTCTCACAACGGAAGTGGCGGACAGAGACATGTGTAAGCATTATTTACAGGTGTTTATTCAGCATAGTTCAGGAACAAAGGAAAATCATGTCTGCTTCCCTTTGTGTCCAAGCAAACAGCTGTATAGCAAAAGCAGTATACAAACGGAAGTTCCCAGCAAGCTGTACTGGAATGTAAACAGGCATGTGACACACAACAGTCATGCCTGTTCCTTTTAAGGTGGAATGGAACTATATCCTAACAATATAATGAAATGAAGGAAGTGTTTAAATGGGCAGTTCCCAAAAGACCAGAAGCTTTCCTTATAGGTATAATAGGGACAAGAGGTTCCAAAGGTGATGACTACATTATTTATGTGTGAGACAACAGCAGCTAGAATATTCCAACGAAGGAGGAGTGGCTTTTGAAAGTAATGGATTATGCAGGAATGGCAAAGCTTACAGTGAAATTCAGAGATCAAAATGATGAACTTTTTAATAGAAGAATGGAAGCCTTTCATGGACTATTTTTAAAATTTTTACTGTCAAATGAAATCGCGAGCAGGATTCTAGATAAAAGCAGAAGAAAAATGACAAAATAATTGTAATAAAGATATAATTCAGTAGAAAATGTTTGAGTTAAAACACTGTGGAGGTGAAGGTGGGAACTTAAGAAATAATGTAATTATTTGATTTGAAGGTTATTGTGAAAAAAATTGAAAAATTTCACACACACACACACACAACTCTACCAGAAGCTATGGTTTGCCAAAGCATTTCTCTTTCCCTCCCTCCCTCCCTCCCTCCCTCTGTCTTAGAGGTAACCATGTGTCCTATTTTACAGTGCTTTATTCAAAGAACAGGAGAGTCCTGCTAGATCAGGCCAAAGACCCATCAGTGGCCAACCAGATGCCCATTATGGGAAGCCTGAAAGCAGGGCTCAAGGCGGGTGACAGCACCCTTCTCACCTTTGACTCCCAGCAAGTAGCATTCAGAGACATATTGTCTCTGGAGGTAGGACATAGCCACTGATAAGGGCTCTCAGGTCCAAGTCCAGTTTGGTAAAAAGAATGAAAAGAAGAGAGAACAGGAGGGCTATCATATTGCATATCCATTTTCAGCAGCATGTATGTGAGGGATATTTTTTCAGGCATTGAATGGAACTGGGCACCAGAGATTGCAACCTTTGCATTTGGGATGCAACCACAAGAGTTGTTAATAAGCAATTGATATTTCAAGATGTTACATCTGTGACCACAGTATTGCACTTTTAACACGTTCTATAGATAGACCAAACAGTCATTTGTTTGTTTGTTTTTTGGCTGTGTGTTTGCTGACTCAGCAGCAAAGCAGATGACTTGCCATCTGCATTTGATTCATGAGCTGCTTTTCTTCTCCCTCTGCTCTGCCTCTGAAAAACTGTGTCCTAGCTGAAGCCAGAGAGGCCCTGAGGTAGCTTTGGCATGTGGGAGTTTCGGAAGCTTGTTGGAATTGATGAATCAAGGAAACAGCAGATTGGAAACGGAGGAGACTTCAGAACTTGCTTCATTTTTCAAAATGCTCATTAGTAAGACATACGTCGTGCCATGAAAGCTGAGACCTGAGAAATTAAAGAAGTGACAGAGTATTTTGTTTTAGGGACAGAGGAGATCCAGTGTGGCGTAGTGGTTAAGAGTGGTAGGCTTGTAGACTTCCGGTTGGTCACCCGGTAATGGCAGTCAGGAGCTCTTTCAGCTGAAAGAGCCCCTGCGCTTTGAAGTTGGGGAGACCGCGAGAGTGTCGTGGTTCTCCACAAAAAACCTCAGATTGGGTGTTCTGAGGACCTGGTGTTCCGGCGGGTTCCTTTGAGCGACTCCCCTGCTCCCCGGTAAGCTCACAAGAGCCCTGAGAGCGAGCGGGGTGGGAGATGCAGCACAGCAGAAACGACTGCTTCCTTCAAAGTGTGAAGCTCCGAGACTGGTGATCGTGAGCGGCCAATTCCTTCACGAAAAAAGATCTAAAATTCGGAACTGTAAGTAACCACAAAGCTAATTTGAAAAAGATTGGGAAGAAAAGGGGGATTTAAAAACGGAGGTTGGTCCCCTTTCATTGGAGAAAATTAAAAAAGGGTGTACAAAGACCGAAGCCTTAAAGGAGTGAAAAACATTTGAAACTTTGCAAGCAATTCTACCCCCCCCCCCTTTGAGGAAAGAGGGGGCATTTGCTTTAAAGACAGTAACTTTGGGAGATAGCGCTAACAATAGAGACTTCCCCATTCTACAGCGGACCACCCGGGAGGGAAGACTAGTCTCCATTGTGACATCACAATGGAAGAGGAAACATTCAATCTCCGTTTCCACTGACTTTGCTACAAATTTTCCTGCGCTGTCTGGCTACATTTTAAATTGGTTAAAATGTGTCCTCTTGCCTCAGGACCAAGGGGAGTTTTGGAGAATTCTTTCCTTGCCATTTTTGTGCCCCATCTAGCCTGTTTTTAAAGAACAGGGATGCTGCTTCTGGGCCGGCTTCAGTGGGATTGGTGGAGGGAACTTGTTTTCCTCCTTCACTGTGCCAGACTGTGGGACTGACCTTGAAATTCCTAAGCCATTATGAGTTCATAAAAAAAACAAGACGTGGCTCTAAAAGTCAATAATTTGAGGAGTCGGTGATGACAATATTGAATGATATTAGAGAAGGTTTAAATTGCAATACAGCAAGCATCGATAAATTGGATAAAAAGACTGAACTTTTAAGTACTGACTTAAAGGAAGTTAAAGATGAGATAACCACACATGATACAAGGTTGGCACAGCTGGAGACAGTCAGAGTGCCGGATTTGGAACGGTTGCAATATGAAAATGCCAATTCAATTGCCTTTCTTCAGATGAAGGAAAAAGAATCTCATTTGAGATTGAGCGGGGTCCCCTTTTTGGAAGAAGAAAAACTCAAGGAGTCCTTGACAGACTTTTTTTGTGGAATGTTGGGATCTGAAAAAAGAGGAAGTGGAGGCATGGATAGAGAAAGCTTACAGATTTGGGCCTAAAAGGGATACTAAAATAACATATGATTGTATTGTGGTCTTAAAGACCAAGGAACAAAGAGACATCATTTTGGGACATCACTATAAAAAAGGCCTTAAAAACCAGGACAAATCCATTGTGCTCTTTAAAGAGGTCCCACGTCAATTTTTGAATTTGAGATTGCACTACACAGACTTGACAAACATCCTGAGGAGGAAAAATATTTTTTTAGGTGGGAATTTCCAGAGGGCCTATATTTCAAATTTGAAGGAAGAAAGCAAAAGATCAAGACTGTTGGAGAGAAGGACAGATTCCTGCAAAAGCATGCAGTTGAACTTGAACTGCAAAGCCCACAGCTGTCGGGGGCGGAAGCAGCAATCCCTTAATCTGACATTATGGCTTTGAGAATTTATTCATGGAATGTTAACGGTTTGAATTCTCCTCAAAAAAAGGAGACAAGTTTACCATGTTTTGGAAAAACAGAATTTGGATGTAATTTTTTACAGGAAACCCATATTACAAGATTACATAGAAAATTTTTAATAAATAAAAGATTGGGACAAGAATTTATTTCCTCTGACAAAGTGAAAAAAAGAGGGGTGGTTTTCTATATTAAGGAAAAATGGAATACAAAATTGGTTTTCAAAGACGAGGAAGGAAAACACATAGCAGTGGAAATTACAGCACAAGGCGAAAAATATTTGTTATTGGGAATCTATGCACCTAACAATGGCAAAGCAGAATTCTTTAAGAACTTGGAAACAAGTCTTCTGGAATATTTGGATTACAAATTAATTTTGATGGGGGACTTGAATGGAATTGCATCTACTTTGATGGATAGGACTCAGAGACCAAAGATTCTGAATTCTGGCAGACTACCTAAGACTTTCTTTGATATAACAGACAAATGTGATCTGTCAGACATATGGAGAGTTAGAAATCCAACTGAAAAAGACTTCACTTTTTTTCAGAGGCAAACTAATCATTTTCGAGAATCGGCTATTTATGGAAATCCAGAGACTTGGTTCCTAAAGTATTAAAAACGGAAATTTGCCCTAAAACTTGCTCTGATCACAATGCAGTTTTTATGGACTTGAAAATGTTCATACAGGGATCCTTCAGATGGAGAATGAATGATGATTTGTTGAGAAGTACTTCAATTGTAAATAAAGCCCAAAAAACCCTAAAGGATTATTTTGAACTTAACATGAACCAAGGAATGGAAACAAGGGTTATTTGGGATGCCAGTAAAGCAGTAATGAGAGGTTTTCTTATTCAACAAAATTCAATTAGGAAAAAGTCACAGAATGAGAGAAAAGATAAAATTATGGAACAATTAAAAGACAAAGAGAAGAAGCTTAGAGGAAACCCAAAGAAACTGCAGATACAAAAAGAAATTAAGGCCCTACAGATCCAATATTCACAGTTAGTAAACCAAGAAATAGAATAGAAGTTAAGAAGGATGAGACAAAGAAACTTTGAATCTGCAAATAAATGTGGGAAACTGTTAGCCTGGCAATTAAAGAAGAGACAAAAGCAAAATACTATCACAAATATTGTAACAGAAGGAAAATCTGTAGAGAACCCTGCAGACATAAGAAAATGTTTTTACAAATATTACAAACAAATGTACAAAAAGGATAAAGAGGACTTGATAAAAATTGAGCAATTCATCAAGATTAATGGTTTGCAGAAGATTCCAGAAGATAAAAAGATCCTACTAAAGGGACTAATCACAAGACAGTAAGTGGAACATGCAATAAATTTAATGCAACTTGGCAAGGCATCGGGACCAGATGGTCTATCAGCGAAATATTATAAGATATTGAAAGACTGGCTTATTCAACCTCTGGTAGAAGTATGCAATTTGATTTTACGAGGGGGCATGTCAGGATGATTGGTGGGTGCTAGAAGAGATAACAGCCCAGGACTCCAGCCAGCTTTACAAGATTTATTAAGTCCATTATACTATTTACAATCCGGAGCTCTTAAAAGCATGTCCTTCTTAGTCGGTGTCAGTTGCTGAGACTGGCCCCTCCTTTCGTCCTCTCCAGCACAACAACTTCCTGAAGCCTCCCTTTTTCCTTCCTCCTTTACGTAAAGAGCGAAGCCCTGGAAGTTGCTCCTTCCTCCCTGATTCATTGCTTCCTGACAGCCCCCCGCCATCCTCCCTCTCTGATGAGGTGCAGCTGCTCATTATCGGAGGCTGCTCTCTATATTTCCCCAGTGTTTCCCCCTTCTCAGCCCCCAGTTCCCTGGCAGGGCAAGGCACCTGAAACCTGGAAGGAAGCTTATATTACTCTGATTCCCAAACAGGGTCAAGATAAATCCAATGTTAAGAACTACAGACCACTCTCCCTACTCAATGTGGATTACAAAATTTTTGCAAATATACTGGCTAGCAGGCTTAAGAAAGTATTATCTAAGCATATCCACAAGGACCGGGCAGGATTTCTGCCTGGAAGACATATGAAAGATAATATTAGAAATGTTGTGGATATTTTGGAAAAGTTGGAAGCAAGAAAGGGCTGTAAAGCAATGTTAATTATATTGACACAGAGAAGGCCTTTGACAATATTTCTTGGAGCTTCATGTTACATAACTTTGAGAGTATGGGGGTTGGTCAAGACTTCTTAAGTGGTATTAAAGTGATCTATCAAGAACAAAAAGCTAAAATCATTGTAAATATTGTGGTATCGGAGGAAATTAGAATTGAGAAGGGACCCAGGCAAGGGTGCCCACTTTCCCCTCTGCTGTTTATTTTAATCCTAGAGGTCTTGCTAAGTAGGATTAGAAAAGATGAACAAATTATAGGTATTAAAGTAGGATCCAAACAATATAAATTAAAAGCCTTTTCTGATGATTTAGTATTGACATTACAAGACCCAAACTCCAGAGCTGATACAGGAATTCGGACAGGTAGTGGGATTTAGGCTAAATAAGAGCAAAACCAAAGTATTAGAGAAAAATCTGAACAATGATGAAAGAAAACTATTACAAGAAAAGACAGGCCTAGATTTTGTGAAAAAAGTTAAATATTTGGGGGTGAATCTGTCTGGGAAAAATCTGAACTTGTACAAAGATAATTATGAGAAATTATGGAATGAAATTAAGAGAGATTTGGAGATACGGTCAAATTTAAAATTGTCATTAATGGGCCGGATTTCAGTGGTTAAGATGAATGTGTTGCCAAAGATGTTATTTCTGTTTCAAGCCTTCCCAATTATAGACAATGTGAAATGTTTTAAAGAATGGCAGAAAGCTTTATCTAGATTTATCTGGCAGGGAAAAAACCCCAGAATTAAATATAAATTACTTATGGATTCTAAAGAAAGATGGGGGTTTTCCCTGCCAGATTTGAAAATTTCTTTTGAAGCAGCAGCGCTTTGCTGGATTAAAGAGTGGATACAACTAGAAGATACCGATGTATTAGATCTAGAGGGATTTGACAATGTGTTTGGATGGCATGCATATTTATGGTATAAGGTAAAGGCCCATCAGGCATTGAAAAATCATGTAATTAGGAAATCGTTGTACAATGTTTGGATAAAATATAAAGATATTTTAGAAAGGAAGACGCCCAGATGGCTTTCATCAATGGAGACGAAGGCCCAGAAAAAGTTAAATATGGATACCAAATGGTTGAGATATTCAGATATATTATTGGAGGATAAAGAAGGATACAAGCTAAAACCATTTGATCAACTTAAAGATAAGTTAAATTGGTTACATTACCACCAGATTAATGAATTGTATAAACTAGATAAGAAAAATGGTTTTGCTTCTGAAAAATCTAAGTTGGAGACGGAGTTGCTAGATACTAAAGTTAAAAATCTGTCTAAAATGTATAAGTTACTGTTGGAGTGGCATACAAAGGATGAACAAGTTAAATCAGTGATGATAGATTGGGCAAGAGATGTAGGACACAACATAATGTTTGAGGATTGGGAAAGATTGTGGAAGAAAGGGGTCAAGTTCATTGCATGTACAATGTTAAAGGAAAATATAATGAAAATGATGTATAGATGGTACTTAACCCCAGTAAAACTAGCAAAGATTTATCATAACTGTGATAATCTATGTTGGAAATGTAAAGAAAAAGAAGGAACCTTTTATCACATGTGGTGGACCTGCCCCAAGGTGAAAGACTTCTGGGAAAAGATCTATAATGAATTGAAATTTTTTTTGAAATATACATTTATAAAGAAACCAGAGGCCTGCCTTCTTGGAATAACAGGTTTGGAATTGCCCAAGAAAGATGTTACATTATTTTTGTATGCTACTACTGCTGCTCAAATTCTACTAGCTAAGAAGTGGAAAATGCAAGAATTACCAACTGTGGAAGAATGGCAGATGAAGATGATGGACTTTTCGGACCTGACCGGAAGAATCTGCGACCAGAATGAGGAGGAGTTCCAGGAAGAATGGACGAAATTCAATGATTATTTAGTTAAATACGTTAAGTTAATCGGAAAAAGCTTGCAATTACCAGTTAGGCTTAGGATTTAAATAAGTAATTTGATGAATTAACATGTTTAATGCTGAATTGGGAAGAAAGAATGATGTTAAGTGATTAAGTTAAGTTTATAAGAAGTTTGATTTGGAAAACCGTTAAAATGATATGCATTGAAATTCAACCGGGGGATACGAGGAAGTCGCTTAACAATGTTAATAAGATTAGTTTTAATAAGGTTTGATTTTTGTTTGTTTAGTTGTTAGTGTGTTTATAATTTTGTGAAAATCTATAAATTATTTTTTTGGGGGGGAGAGCGGTAGTCTTGTAATCTGGTGAACTGGGTTCACGTCTCTGCTCCTCCACATGCAGCTGCTGGGTGACCTTGGGCTAGTCACACTTCTTTGAAGTCTCTCAGCCTCACTCACCTCACAGAGTGTTTGTTGTGGGGGAGGAAGGGTAAGGAGAATGTTAGCTGCTTTGAGACTCCTTAGGGTAGTGATAAAGCAGGATATCAAATCCAAACTCCTCTTCTTCTTGTGAGGAAAACTTGAGGGAACTGGGTATTTGTAGCCTGGAAAAGTGGAGAATGAAAGGAGATATGGTAGCCATCTTCAAAGGGCTGTCACACAGAGGATGGAGCAAGCTTTTTTTCTCCTGTTCAAGGCAATGGTTTCAAGTTACAAGAAAGGAGGTGCCGACTAAACATCAGGAAAAACTTTCTGACAGTAAGAGCTGTTCGGCAGTGGAACAGACTCCCACAAGAGGTGGTGAGCTCTCCTTCCTTGGAGGTTTTGAAGCAGAGGTTGGATGGCCATCTGTCGGGGATGCTTTAGTTGAGATATCTGCACTGCATCTGAATCAGGCCATTGGTCCATCTAGCTCTGTAGCAGCCCTCCTTGGAGATGCTGGTGGTTGAACCTGGGGCCTTTTGCATACAAATCATGTACTCTACTGCTGAGTTACCTAAAACTAAACAGTTACTTAATATTAATGAAAGCAAGTTATCTAAACCTAAATTAAGATTCCACTCTGCATGGTTCTGAATAAAGTAAGATTCCAGTCCTTATGGTCTGAATCTGAATTGGAATTCAGACTAGAAGTAGAAACTCCAGCCATCCCAGATCCTTCGCGGTGCTGGCTGGGGCAATGGGAACTAAACATTCGGAAGGTCATGGGTTAGCTACACATATGGGGTGTTGGGGGATGGATAGTACCTGTGGTGTGGGATATGTCATACTCCTTCTGGGGCAGTTTGTCCACCTTTGGTCCCCAACCTGCACTCAGTTCTCACCTGTGGCTCCTAGAAGCCATCAGCACGTGACAGCAGCCACACGCCAGGAAATGGCTTTGTCTGGCTAGCTAAACAAGGCGAGGGTAGCCGATGGGTCTCAAACCCTTGGGGAGTTTGGGACTTCCCCTGTCATATCCTGCCTTTCAAAAAAAGAAAATAAAGTAGTACAGGGCAGTTTACAAAACAGCAAATCAAGTTACAAAGACATAGTGTTACAGTAAGCAAAAAATATTCCAGAGATACAATGAATACTCTATACACACAAAAAACCCCACATTCCATATATTTTTCTAAAATATCTCTAAAAGGAACACCTAGAAAGGAATTGCTCACAATAAACCCAACTGTAAACAACAGACAGGGCTAATTTAAGCTCATAGATTTCAAAGGGTCTACTCTGAGTAGGACTAATATTGGATACAATAGGGGGAAGTGGGGCAGATTGATGCAGAAAAAAATCAATCTCATATTTTATGTAACAAAAATGAGTCAAATAATATATTTTTTGCTTTATGCATGGCATAACTAATCAATATTATACAGTGGTGCCTCGCAAGACGAAAAGAATCCGTTCCGTGAGTCTCTTCGTCTAGCGGTTTTTTTGTCTTGCGAAGCAAGCCCATTAGCGGCTTAGCGGCTTTTAGCGGCTTTTAGCGGCTTAGCGGATAAGCGGATAAGCGGCTTAGAAAAAGGGGGGAGGGGAAAAAAGTCGGAAAAACTCGCAAGACATTTTCGTCTTGCGAAGCAAGCCCATAGGGAAATTCGTCTTGCGAAGCACCTCCAAAACGGAAAACCCTTTCGTCTAGCGGGTTTTTCGTCTTGCGAGGCATTCGTCTTGCGGGGCACCACTGTAATAGCAATCAAAAGAACCATTAAAGTTAGAAGATAATGAGAATATAATGACTTGAGTAAAAATGGGCTTTGTATCATTCTGCCCTACCTATGGGGCACTTAGATACATTGGATGGGGCACTTTGATACAAAGCATAAATTGTATGAGAATGGTAATTATTTACAAAAAAATTAATGGGAAAAAACAATTTTTATTGTGAGAGATCATAATCAGCCTTACAATTTGTTACTTTAAATCTAAATTATGTATCAAAACTAACAGTGTTTCACACATATCATAGATTTTATGGCAGGTTTTCTTAACAAAACATCAAAACTTATATGAATCTTTCCTCAAACACCTATCCATTAAAAAAAAAACTTTGGAAAAACTTGAAAAACTATAAGAACTCACATTAGGTAGTTAAAAAATAGTTATTTAAACAAAATGCTTATAAAAAAAAGATAATTATTTAACATTTAGCTTCTATTGCACATTATATCCACTTAAGTTAATAGAAAAAGTATAAAGAGATGATGTTCGAGATGTGCCCTTTGAGAAATTTGGTTTGGGCAACTGCAAAACAACATCCTGGAAATCAACTCTTGCCTTATCTTCTACAGTGGTGAAGACAAACATACAAGATCCTGGTTTTTTCCTCAGACTTGGTAATCGGACATATATTTAAAAATGACTTTGGCCACGTAGTAAACAACAGTTTTTTTCTTTTCAAATTTAATGAGTAGGAAATCTCCAACATTTATATTTTCAGGATTGGGAACATAAAAATTTATATCTTCATCTTCTGGATCAGATGCAACTTTAAAATCTTTGTCGTCATCATCACTCAATTCCACATATTCATTCTGACTGGTATTGGAGTCAGATTGTGAATGACATCTTTTCTTAGTTTTTTTTTTAGTTTCCCTTAAACCCAATAAAACTTGTATATTGGGGCACTATTGTACACTAGCGGGGCACTTTGTGCGCTGTGTCTTAGTGTATCAAAGTACTCCAACGGACATTTTCAAAAAACTAACAATTATTAATAAAACCACTGTACTTACTTAAAAATCACATGTAATCCTGAATTCTGAGTGGAATAACTTACCTTTGGTATTTTAAAATCTTAACTAAATGGCATAGAACAACGTTGGAATTCTTGTCAAATGCCAACGGCTAACTGGTGGGCAGCACGGCCGCAACTTTTGTACTCATACATGTATAGACACATTGTAGCGATGTCGCAACACAAATAACGTTTCTCAATATTGAAATATTGTTGGTGTATCAATGTGCCCCTTGCATCAATGTGCCCCGCCTCCCCCTATGCAGTACGGCTTAACCATTGCTGCTGATGATGGCTGGTGTTGACCCGGGCCTGCTATTGGGGATTTTAAATTAAACCTCTGCAATAGGTCCATATTTTTAAAAAAATGGTTAGATGTTAATAAATGGAAAGCAATAACGGTGCTGAAAGCTGTACGATTTCCCTCTCATACTCATTTATTGCTGGGATACCTCTTTCAAGTTCCTTGCTTCTATGGGTTTTATTAGCACATTTTGGAGGAGTAGATTTGTTCTGAAGTCATAAAAAGCTGACTATAATCAGAAAGCTTTTGTTATCGGGCTACAACCAGTGGTAAATGCCACCTCAGAAGGAGCTCTGTTCAATGCCTTTATGGCAGTGATTAGTCTAAGATGCTGTTGCGTGGCAATTCCCGCCCCCTCCCACAGATGGAATAAATAAAGGCACATGGAAACCAGAATTTAGGTTAATGGGCAAAAAATGGCCACAACTTTATTGATTACAGGTAAGAGCGGTATTGGCTTTAGGCATTGGCCCTATCAGTCTAACCGGCATAGAACCGGGAAGGGTTAAGCACCAACAGGGGGAGCCCCCGAGATGCACATCCCTAGGCGCTCCCCGAGGGGTTACCGCTCGGGAGCGCGCTTTAGGCCCTAGCCTCCATAGGTTTCGGACGAGGCGACGCCACCCGGAGTCCTTTAACGAACTACCCTTCATCATTTGGGGGAGGTGATGGCATTCCTCCCCCCCAACTCATTTGCATAATAATACCCCTGCCAATGCCTAACCGCCACTCGAGCCAGGCTCGCCGCCAATACCCTCAGACCTGTAACCAATCCCCTGGAAAATGTCAGCAAGCCATATATCGTTACCAGCATCAGAGAGATGCACGCCATCCCCGCGGTAGAGGGCCTCCTTGCTAAACTGGATGCCTGGGTGCTTGATCACCCGCCCACCCAGCGCAGCCACTCTACGTGCCACCAAGTGTTCCAGGATCCTCCTGGCTCTATTCACAGCCACAGGAATTTTGGAATCCCTCCAAAAGCGCCTCTCAAGCAAAGATGACCAGATAATCGTTAGATTCGGATAGGAGGCCCGCAACTCCCCCAGGTCATTGAAAATATGCCACATTAAGTCCACCCCTTTTCTGTAAGCTAGGTCGTTCTTGCCCAGTTGGATAACCACCGCCTCCAGTGGGCCTTCAAGGGCAATTCTTTTTGTTACTGCTGGGAAGAATTCCTCCCAACGCATTCCACAACGTGCGATCCAGGAAACTTCAACAGTGTTTGGGAGCTGCAGATCGCCGCCCCAGCCCCTGGTGACTGCACGCAATCTTGCCCAGTGGACAATGCTGTGGCTGGTGATCCACAGACGCACCGCCCCGACACCTGAAAATAAAAGAGTAAGAGAGCCGGGTCAGGGGGCTGATGGGGAGGGGAACATTAGCATGGCTACCGGATGTATCCCCTATAAGCGTTAGACTTCCACTGTCCCATATCCATTATCCTCTCCGCCGGTAAACCCATGTGCACGGCGGTGGTCGCAGCCCCGATGCGGAAAGAATGTGCGGCATACTCCTCAGATGGGAGCCCAATGGCAGCGATTGCCTTGCGCATAACCCTCGTGAACTGGTGCTTTGTCAGGCGAGAGCCATCCATGTGTATGAAAAAAGGGCCACTGGCTTTTGGTCTTAAGCACAGGAACTTTCTTGCATCCTTTACTGGGCAAGGGCCGGCATTCTGGTCCTCACAGACCACTTCGCCTATGCGCAAGGCGCCAAAGAAAGCGAATGAAAAAGCTATGGAAAATAACCTGGCCTCATACCTAGACCAGCAGATGACCCTGAGCTTCTTACGTATTTGAACAAATATGTCATAAGTTATAGGTCTTCTGCTATCAGAGCTAGGGGGTTGTGATCTATGCCAACCCTCCAAAAGCTTCCGCACCATGAAGTGTGCGCAGGGGTCAACTGAGAACATAGCTTTGCAGAAGAACGATATTGCTGCGGAATGAATATTGAGGGTTTTGGGAGCCCGCCCTAAGTCGCGGAGGTGCACTAGGTATTTTAAAACCTCCAACTTGGCCGGGGGCCTGCCCAGCTTAAATAGCCCTTTTTTCTGGCGAAATGATGTGAAATCTGACCACGCCTTATTATAGGATCTTAGGGTTGAGGGAGCAACTGCTGACAATACTCCCTTTAGCACTTCTCATTCCCAATACTCCAGAGGTGCTCCGGAAACGGCTGAGGCAGCTGCTGCGCATCCGGCGCCAATGAGCGAAAGCGATCCATCTGGAAACGAGACAGAGCATCCGCAATGTTGTTATCAATACCCGGTACAAATTTGGCTGAGGCATATAAGTTTAGCCGTAGGCAGGAAAGGACAAAATACCGTAAAAGCGCCGCTACTCTAGGCGAACGAGAAGATTGCTTATTTAAAACTGACACCATTGCTTGGTTGTCTGTCCAAAAGCAGACCCTGTGGTCCTTAAATTGCTTGGCCCAAAGATGAATTGCGACTACAATAGAGAAAAATTCTAAGAATGTTAAATCGCGTAGTATGGGTTTACCCTGCCATGAAGAAGGCCACCGCTGTACGCACCACTGACCTCTGAAGTAGACGCCGAATCCCAGAGAACCTGCTGTGTCTGAATGCACCTGGAAATCGGCTTGCAAGGCCATGCTATCTTGCCAAAGTGAAATGCCGTTATATTCATCTAAGAATTGCAGCCACACCCCAAGATCTGATTTTACTGCCTTTGAGAGACGCACCCTATGATGTGGTGACCGTAAACCTGCTGACAATTTTGCCAGCCGTCCACAAAAAGGACGACTGGGAGAAACCACTCGGCACGCGAAGTTAAGGTGACCCAAGAGTGATTGAATTTGCCTCAGGGTAACCTTCCTTAAGGGCAATAGCTGTGAAATAAGTTCCTTCAGGGCAACCAACTTCTCGTCAGGAAGGCGAGATGTTTGGGCAATTGTGTCGAGCTCAATGCCCAGGTAAGTCATCGTAGTGACTGGGCCCTCAGTCTTTGTTGGTACTAAAGGGTTAAGAGGTAACAAGTCGCTCTAATCACTGAGCAGCTGGAAGTCATTAAGCATCCAGGAATTTGAGTTGGTTTGTATAAATAGTCAGTTCACCCGTGTTTCTCTCTCTTCCCCCCTTGACCTGACTCGCAGACTCAGTTTGTGGCCATGGGCGTGTTTGCTGATATGAGTTAAGTTTAGAGTAAAGTTTTTCTTTATGCCGGAGATAAAAGCATGTGTGCTTTATCGCCAGGGTTTTTTTTTGCTTTTGTGAATAAAGTTTTTCCCTGAGTTCCAGAGTGCTTGCTCCAGGATTCTTCATTTATAAAAGGTACTGACTCTCCTGCCTCCTTCAGCCGCTGCACGAAATTCTCTGCTGAGATAAGACTTATGGCGTTGGAAGCGCACTGGACGTTTACTTAACATTAAACTAATCAAAGTTTAATGGACAGTCTTTTCGTTTGCTAAAGGGACACCCAGCTCCTCAGCCATAGACTTGAAGGCCTGCAGCAAGGCCATACAGTCATTTGCATTACTTGCGATCAGGATAAAGTCATCCAAGTAATTCCCCACCCCTTCAGAACCAGTTTTAAATTTCAGAGCCCAGTCAAGGAAGGTGCTGAAAGTCTCGAAGGCCGTGCAGGCAATTGAACATCCCATGGGCATTGCTTTATCAATGAAATAAGCACCCTGGAATTTAAAGCCTAACCAACGATAGTCCTCAGGGTGAACTGGGAGAAGGCGAAATGCAGATTCGATGTCGCATTTGGCCAGGAAAGCGCCCCTGCCGAAACCTCGAACCAGCTTTACTGCTTGATCAAAAGATGCATATTTCACCGTGCACAGCTCCTGGGGGATAGCATCATTAACAGAAGCTCCCTTGGGGTAAGAAAGGTTATGTATCATCCGGAATTCCCCCGGGGCCTTCTTGGGCACAATGCCCAGCGGTGAAATATGCAGCTGATCAATGGGAGGTTCCGCAAATGGGCCCGCTACCCTACCGGCCAAGATTTCTTTCTGTATCTTTTTCATGGC
Source organism: Podarcis erhardii (assembly GCF_964252035.2). NCBI lineage: Eukaryota > Metazoa > Chordata > Lepidosauria > Squamata > Lacertidae > Podarcis > Podarcis erhardii. The sequence goes on along the minus strand of NC_138506.1, from coordinate 6,214,763 downwards.
AATGTCCGGTCTCTCCAAAACCGACTTTTGATTGGGGGGGGGGCTACCGGAATTGGGGGTGAAAGCAACTGGAATTCTGAACCCTTGGGAAAACCCCTCCCACAGGAGAAGGGCAGCTTGCCTATTAGGATATAGATTTAACAGTGTTCTTAAAGGTTGGAGCTTAATAGGAGAGTGGGCTAGGGCGAGAGACAAATTAGTAGCGATTTCCTGCTGCACCATGGGCGGGTCCGGACGCACCTGAGGGGGCACCCCTATTTCCCTGATGGAGGTGACCCCGCCACCCCGAAAGGGCTGCTGTTTGTTCTTGTAGCAGGCCGTCGCTGGATGGCTGCCTAGACACTTTTCGCATTCGTGTAGTTACTTACAAGAAGCGCACTGGCAGGCCCCCTTATTGAAATCCCAGCATAACTTGCGACGTTTTGTGTCCGCCTTACCAGATTTTGCCTGGTCGTGCGTTTTCTTTTCGATGTAGGGACCCACATGCTCCATCCAGTAGTTATTGTCCCTCAGATCCCAGCGAGTGGACGGCAACAGCGAGGCATTTCTATGAAAGTCCTCGTCGTACAGTAGGGCAGCCTCCTCCCCCGCTAATTCGCGGGCCCTTCTAACATGTGCCAAATAAGATGCGAGGTGCAACCCGCGTTTAGGATAACAACCTAAAATTACCCCCATGAATACCTGGTAGCCATTAAGCCAGTTCTCAAAGGTACGCTCCGCCCGAGGTGACCTATATCTTTTCTTCCCGTAATACCTCTTCTTCTCCCCTTTTCCTTTCATTTGGGCTGGTGGTAGCAATGTGAACATATCTATGAAATCCCTAGTCAGTATCTTATCCCTTTTTCTCTTTGAAAGATGATTACCCAAGATAAAGTCAGTAGACAAGTTAGTAGAAATTTTAACATCTTCCACTAATGCACCATCTTTCCATTCGAGAGTAGTGTTAAAAGTTTTCCGGTGTGAATTGGCCCTTCTCTCATGCATCCACAAGGGGGCCCCAGTCTCCTCGCCCTGTCCCCAGTAACTTTCCATGGGAGCATCACTATCACCCTCTGAAGAATAGGTACCTGTCTCATCCTCGGAGTCAGATGGGTCACTTCTCCTGCTCTTCTTGGAAACATGCTTCCTCTTCGCTTTCCTCTTCCCTCCACGGGTGCTGCTGTCCTGAGGGGCTGGGTGATTGGAAGTTGAAGTTGTCTGCCGGGGAGGTATCTCCTCATCAGAGGAAGACCCCGACGCACCCTCAGACGGACTGTGCTGAGCAGGAGGATCCTGAAAAAACACTAGGGATATCGGTTACTTGCTGGTTTGAATTAGAGCGGGAGGGCCACACAGGCTTAGACTTGGACTTCTGTGCACCGGACTTGGCCTTCTGCGCACATGCGGATTGTGAACGTGTCTGGGGCTGTTTGGGCTACCCACTGCCCTGCTGTGAGGTGCTAGTAGAAGCCGCCGAGGTACCCACACGGACCTGAACATCAAGGGGGGTGTCTGGGATGTAGTCCTGAGACGCCTCCACCATTGCAGAGCTCACTGCGGCTGGAGGCCTGCATTGCGCGTAAAAATTTTGAATAGCAGAGAAGAATTGAGCTAAAGCTTGAGGGTTACATGGCATGACCGGCACTAGTGCCCCGCTTGCAGCCCCTTGGGATGCCTGAGGATTGCCCCTGTTTGCCATGTTCAGCACAGTTATATGTATGTATGTATGTATGTATGTGAGTCTGTATTTAAAGTATGATTTTTTAAATTAAATATATTTATTTTTAATTATTTATTTTATTATTATTATTAATATTATTATTTATTTACTTATTTATTTATTTACTTATTTCAGAGATTATTATTTATTTATTTAATAAAATGAATTGTTATCGCTTACTTATTGTTATTAGTATTGTAATTATTATTATACAATTGTTCCAGTTAGGTATGTATACAATAAGAGGCCTGTGCAACCCAGCAATAAATTCCTCACTATCCGGGATACACCAAGAGCTTCCAATGAACTAATCAATTCTTAGCAAGCCTATGAATTATTTCAACCTCTTAGCCCAATTCCTGAAAGTAACCCCAAATGAAATATAAATATTTTAAACAGCGCTATGAATTATTAATGCGGCGTTATAGACTGGCCTGCACAAGGCCGACTGTTTCCCACAAGTAGGTATTAATTCAGCAAGCCCTTTAACTGCCTTTGTTATTGCTACAATGAAAGCCACAAAATGTTAAAGAGTGTTACTTAGGACTAGCTTGCAGACGATTGCCACTTCAAAATTTTAGCCCTGCAGAGCTAAGGTAGAAAGGTTAAAGATACAGCGTTGCCAGTGCCAGCACAATGAGGCTTATACAATGTAACGATTCAAGAATTTAATTCCACCCTGATGTAAGGAACGGCTATAATGTAACGCTCTGCGGCAGTAGGCAGCAGGCAGCTACTGGTTCTCAAGCAATGCAGACACCGGTCAGCCGTTGCCTCACCTAAAATGGTGACCGCCGCGTGAGTATTGTTTGATTTCCTCATAAGGTTTTAATTTTTGTTGTCCCTGTTCCTCTTTTAATAATTGTTGATAAATTGCCCAAATTCTTTCCATATTTTTCTTTTTAACTGATATTACTTCCCCTGGTGATGTACACCATGGCGTTTTGGGTTCCAGGAGCCATCAATATTTTATCCAGACTTTATACAATGGGTTCCTAATTAAATGGTTTAAGAATCCTTTATGCACTGCCACATTATTGTACATTAAGTACACGTGCCAGCCAAATCTAATATTCCAGCCCTCAAGGTCTAAGGTGTCCCTGTTGTCCAACATAATCCAGTCTTTAAGCCAGCAAAGACATGCTGCCTCATAATAAATTCTTAAGTCAGGGAGGCCAAAGCCTCCCCTTTCCTTACTATCTGTTAATAATTTATATTTAATACATGGTTTTTTACCTTCCCATAGAAATTTCGCCAGGTCTTTTTTCCATTGATTAAAACACTCCATTTCACCAATTATGGGGATCATTTGAGAGAGAAACAATAATTTTGGCAAGATATTCATTTTTATTGCAGATATTCTTCCCCATAATGTTAATTTTAATTTGGTCCCTATCTCCCTATCTTTCTTTATTTCTTTCCATATTTTGTTATAATTATCTTCAAAAAAATTTATATTTTCCATTGTCAATTGTATACCCAAATATTTTACTTTTTTCGCTATTTGTAATCCTGTTTTTTCTTCCAATTCCTTTTCCCCCCGCTTCCCCCATGTTTTTTACCATTAATTTCATTTTTTCTTTGTTTAGTGTAAACCCCGTGACTTTACCAAATTCTCCCAGTTTTTCAAGAATCTTTTAAATGCTTTATTCTGGGTTTTCTACCATCAATACTAAATAGTCTGCAAATGCCCTTAATTTATATGACTTATTACCTAGAGTTATCCCTTTTATCTCCTGGTCTAATCTAATTTCTTCATTTAATATTTCCAAAGTTAAAATAAAAAGTATCTGATCCCAAACCTCCACTTTCTTGTGCGACATCTTTGGGAGAAACAATGGCTAAGGACAGATAGTGTTGGTCTGCCATAGTCAAAACAAAATAAAAAAATTCCTTCCAGTAGCACCTTAAAGACCAACTAAGTTAGTTCTTGGTATGAGCTTTCGTGTGCATGCACACTTCTTCAGATACACTGAAACAGAAGTCACCAGACCCTTCTATATAGTGAGAAGGTGGGGAGGGGTATTACTCAGAAGGGTGGTGGGATTGGGTGATTGGCAGATAGCTGTGATGAGCCTGTTGACGACTCTTAACAACAGGCTCATCACAGCTATCTGCCAATCACCCAATCCCACCACCCTTCTGAGTAATACCCCTCCCCACCTTCTCACTATATAGAAGGGTCTGGTGACTTCTGTTTCAGTGTATCTGAAGAAGTATGCATGCACACGAAAGCTCATACCAAGAACTAACTTAGTTGGTCTTTAAGGTGCTACTGGAAGGAATTTTTTTATTTTGTTTTGACAATGGCTAAGGAGTAAGCCTCACACAAATCCGCAGTGGATTCTCTAAGCTGGGGGGTGGCACCTTGTACATCTTCCAGCAACTCCTGCAGCCCAGCTGGTGCCTATCAATTGCTCTGCTTTCCTTTGGAGCACATCAGCGAGGCCAAGAGGGGGTCTTGTCATCTGGGCAGCCCAGGACACACTGCCCATGCTTGCGCCCAAGAGAGGTCATTTTGGTGCTGCTAATGCAATTGTTTGACTTCACCCCTGGAGGCACACTTCACTGTCGCTCGAGACAAACAGTTGGAACAGAAGGAGGTTACTGAGCATGTTGTGCAGATGCCTGACTATTGTCTTTCAAAGCAACTACCCTATTCTGAACTTAAAAATGGAAAATGTAATGTTGGTGGTCAACAAAAGAGGTTTAAACACTCTCTCTCAAGGCAAATCTTAAAAAATGTAGTCTAGCACCAACAACTGGGAAACACTGGCCTGCAAGCACTTCCAGTTGGAGAACAGCCTTTATTAAAGGTGTCATGGGCTTTGAAGACACTCGAACTCAGGATGCAAGGGAGAAACGTGCTAAGAGGAAGGCATGCTTCAGAAATCCACACCATGATCAGCTCCCGCCTGGAAACCAATGTCCCCACTGTGGAAGGAGGTGTGGATCCAGAATTGGCCTCCACAGTCACTTACGGACTCATTGTTAAAACCGAGTTTATGGAAGACAATCTTACTTGGCTATGAGTGATCGAAGAAGAAGAAGAAGAAGAAGAAGAAGAAGAAGAAGGGGAGCCTAAAGGTAAAGGGACCCCTGACCATTAGGTCCAGTCGCGGACGACTCTGGGGTTGCAGCGCTCATCTCGCTCTATAGGCTGAAGGAGCCGGCATTTGTCTGCAGAAAGCTTCCGGGTCATGTGGCCAGCATGACTAAGCCGCTTCTGGCGAAACCAAAGCAGCAGCGCACAGAAACGCCGTTTACCTTCCCGCCAGAGCGGTACCTATTTACATACTTGCACTTCATGCTTTCGAACTGCTAGGTGAGCAGGAGCTGGGACCGAGCAACGGGAGCTCACCCCATCACACGGAATCGAACCGCCGACCTTCTGGTTGGAAAGCCCTAGGCTCAGTGGTTTAGACCACAGCGCCACCCACATCCCTAAATTACCTTATTGCAAATTCCCTTTAGGGGGGAATTTGGAGAGAATCTGACTTATACCACTTCCCATCCCCCAGCTAAGTTCCACAGGGTTGTTAGTTCATGTGAGTGAGCTGAAAAGGCTTCAGTTCAGGTGTGAGACTCTCCATGCCCCCGTAATGCCCCCTTTTCAGGACTTGTGACCCCAGCTTAAGTTCTGTTGGCTGAGCCCCAGCTGAGTTAGAGTGAAGTGGGGAGGGAAGGAGGGACTAATGCTGGCATAGCCCCAGCTCAGCTTGGAAAGTACAAGATCCTGACAGATCTTGGGTTTGAATTGCACTGTTAGACTGAAAGTGAGTGCCTGGCCCCAGGCCACCTTTTGAGTTTCATGGCTGAAGTCTCACTATCTTAGTCCAACATGTTAACTGCCACATTATTCCCTATTTTCCCCTGCTTTTGTAGCTGTTACTACTGCAATATTTACAAAGATGTAATGGCACATTTTAAAATGCCTTATCCTGATGGCCCTCATAGCCCTTCCCTGGTTATTGTTGCTGTTGCACCACGCTAAGCTAAGTCAAGGTCTGGCCAAGTGCGTCACTGAAACTGGGCCTTGTGGTTAAGCTCCCTCCTCACGCACCATAAGCTGCAACCATGAACAAATATTTTACTACCTAATGGATAGATGAGGCCAAAATAGCCAATTCTATTACTGAAGGGACCTTTTCCTCCCTTCTTTTACCTAAAAAGGTTTTCCCAACTCCCTCTTGATACTGAAAAAAACAAAAAGAACATAAGAACAACCGGCTAGATTAGGCCAAAGATCCGTCTATTTCAGTATCCTCACAGTGGCCAACCACATTCCTTTGCAAAGCTGCAAGCGGAATCTGAATGCAACAGTGTTCTCCCAACTTCTGATTCCCAGCAACTGGTATTCAGAGGCAAACCAAAAGCCAGTGGATGCTATAGCCCGGGAGCACCAGGACTGCCACGGTTCCCAACTATGTTTCCTGACTTGTGCAGGAGATCAAACCATCACTATCCTTGAAATGACATTGAAGAATACAGAACTGTGTGTATATGTGTTGGTGGGCTTGGGGGAGACATTTAGGAGAAGTCACTTTCTCTTTTCCTCTTTTCTCCTGAGCTGGTGTGGGCAGTGTCACCCCCAAACTGACAAATGTACCAGACAATTTACCCTCCCTTGCTGAGCCTGACTGAGCTACAAGGTTCTTGGTGCTTCTTCTCATTCTCCTCCTCCAGCTGACCTTGCAAGATCAGCCATCTGCAGCATGGAGGCGATTCGTAAGTAAGGCCTTTTCTGCTGTGATCTTTCTGATACACAAGGAAGATTGGAGTGAACTTATGAAACAATAAAACAATGCAGAGTTGCGGTGGCAGGCGGGAAGGACTTACAACAGTGTGCTAGAGAAATCCTGTCTTACAGATTTGTTTCTCTCATTTCCACTGGAGGTCAGTGCAACATTACAGAACATTACAGGATCGTGGGGTGGTTCCCCCCCCCCCTTATCCCTGAAATGATGCTCTCCTTCATTCTAAACTAGTACTCCAGCTAAATACACCCCCCTCCCAAGTTGTTGTTTAAAAACTAGATTTTGATGGTAATAAATATGGGCTTTGGAACAGTTCTCTGTGGTTATATTTGTAACTGCTCAAATAGGACATGTGAAAAGCTAGAAATACTCAGGTGTTACTCAGCTGAAGCCTGCTCTGCTCTGCTTGGGAATGAAAATGGCATTTAGTCTTTTCTACCCTCCCCTACGCTCCCTGCCATGAGACAAATGCTCCATCTGTCTAATAAATGGGTGAGGACTGGATGACTCAGCTATGTGGGACTGATGGGTGGGAGGATACACTGAGTAATAACAACCTTGATCCAGCACTTTTCATAAGAGCAGAGAAGTATTCTAGACAGGGTTGTGCTGGGTAGCAACATTGGAAGCTGCCTTCTACTCAGTCAGATCATTGGTTCACCCATCTCAGTATTGTCCAGACTGAATAGCAGTGACTCTCCAGAATTTCAGGCAGGGAGTCTCTCCCAGTCTGGAGATGCTGGGGACTGAACCTGGGGCCTTCAGTATGCAATATGTGTTACCAAAAAGGAGCAATGCAGCAGCGAGCAGCAGCTTCTTCAGCTGCAGGTGGCTGGAAAGCCAAACAAGATGTGGATGTTTATGACTGTTACCATGGGAAGAAAGGGGCAGTCCATTCACCGTACTGAGCACCGGATGTTAGCTCAGTGTGTCATCTGACCTGTACTGGAAGTACATGGGAGGATGTTGCTATCAAAGGGTTAAAAGGTAGCAGAAACGCTCTAATCACTGAGCAGCTGGAAGTCATTAGGCTTCCAGGAACATGAGTTTGTATAAATAGTCTCCCGTGTGTTTGTTTGCCCCTTCTCCCCTTTTGGGCGTGTTTGCTGATATGTGTGGCTCGTCGCCGGGTTGTTTTTTTTGGTAAATAAACCTTTCTTTGAGTTCCAAAACTGCTTGCTCCAAGACTCCTCTTTGAAGAAAAAATACTGCCTCTCCTGCCCTTCTTAAACTGCTGTGCGAAATGCTCTGCTGTAATGGGACTTGAGACGATGGAAGCGCACCGGACATTTACTTTGCATTAAACTAATTAAAGTTTAATGGGACAGGTTATGGATGTTTACGTCAAGAAGGAGCTAAGGAGTGCAGTTCAGAGTGATTTATGCAAGGACTGGAGCGAAGTCAGAAGCGGTTGCCGACAACGAAAGCCTTCAAAGCAGCTTGAGTCCTGCAACGTGCCTAGAAAAGTTTTAAACAGGCACTGAGCAGTTTGTACTCGCTGGAAGACGTCTTATTCCTCAAGGAGCCACCTCAGCAGCTGGGAGACGGTCTACAGGTGTGTGAGTATCGTTCCTAAGCCCCAGGGAGGATGGCAGAGTCCCAGGAAAGTTTTTCTGTCCCATTTACGCGACTCAATGGGAAAAATTGGCAAGATTGGAAGGCTAGAGTAAGGGTTTGGTTGCAAGCAAAAGAGTTGTGGAGTTGCACTGAAGCACCGCCTTTACAGGCAGCTGCAGACGTGTCTGCAGAAGACAAAGCAGCAGCAGCAGCTTCACAGAAACGCGACAGGAAAGCCCAAGGTCTACTAGTTTTGGCAGTGGGACCAGAGCAAATGCCTTACGTTTCTGAGTTAAAGAACACGCATGAGATCTGGACGGTTCTGCAGCGGTTAAATTCCAGAAACACTGCGGGGGCCAAGATCCATGCTACAAGATGTTTGTTTGATTTACGTCTCCAACCGGGAGCGTGCGTGAAAGAACATATTGCCAAAATGGTGTCTGCCTTTAATCAACTAAGACAACTGGGCATTCCTTTCTCTATGGAGCAGCAGTCATACATATTGTTGTCTTCTCTTGATAAAAGCTATGAGACTCTAGCTCTAACTTTGGAAGCTATGCCTTCAACTGAATTAACCCTTGAATACATTTCATCTCGGCTTGCAGATGAACAGGATAAAAGGCAAAGAGAAAGAGGTTTGTCTTCAAAGGGGAGTTATGCTGTGCCTAAGAGTGGGGATGCTGAGTTTGAGAACACAGTAAATGCTTTTGCAGCTAGACACTGTTTTTGCTGTGGTTCCCCTTCCCATCTAATCAGGAATTGCACACGTGAACCTGGTCAAGACAGCACCAAGGCCGTTACCCCTAGTTACCAGACAAGGAGTTCCAGGGGACGTCGAAGACACAGCACATGGCTTCAGCAATGGCGTTGATGCAAGGGCGTGGCCAAGGCAGCAATCTACGCTGGTTGATGGACAGTGGTGCATCTCACCACCTGGTGGCGCCATCTAGTGTCCGTTTGCAGAATTGCAGACATTTGCAAACCCTTAAAGTTGTGACAATGGCAGATTCAACTAAACGTTCCTTAGAGACCGTAGGCACAGTGTTCTTGAATTGTTTGCAAACAGAAATTGATGCCTACGTGCTAAAGGGAATGAAGGGGTGTATTTTGTCTGTGTCAGAACTTGATAGAGTTGGGTTTAAAACTGTGTTTGAAAATGGGGTTTGCACTATTTCAAAGAATAACGTATCTCTTTTGCAGGTGGAATGCAGAAATGGGTTATATTATTTTGAGACAAGTCCAGATGAAGTTGAACAGGTTCATGCTGGTTGTGTGAACCCGCCTACCCATAATTCTTGTGTTCATTTATGGCACCGCCGTCTGGGACATATTAATTTTCAGTATGTTAAAAGGCAACCTGAATTATCAGAAGGGTGCAAAATGAATAAATGTACTAAGTATTTGGATTGTACTGCATGCAAAAGGGCGAAGGTTCATAGATGCAGCTATCCCAGTTCAGACAGGAAATCTGACAAAGTATTCCAACTTGTGCATATGGACCTATGTGGCCCAATGCCTGTTGCTAGCATGGGAGGTTTGAGGTATGCACTGTGTCTCTCGGATGACAAAACGAAGGTTACATGGTTTTTTCCTCTCAAAACAAAAGCAGATACTGCAGAAACAGTTAAAAATTGGGTTCATGCAGTAGAACTTGAATTCGGTACTAAAGTACTTGCTTTTCAGACAGACAGAGGGTCAGAATTTACCGGGTCTGTGTTGCAGAATTTCTTTAAGAAAAAGGGAATTAAGCATCGTCTGTCTACACCTTATTCCCCCCAAGAAGGAGGCGTGGCCGAACGTAAAAACAGGGTTCTGCAAGAGTTGGCAAACTCTATGTTGTTTGATGCTAAACTCCCTCAAAGTTACTGGGCGGAAGCCTGGCAGGCGGCTACTCATATTCTGAACCGAGTATATAATTCGGTAATTGCCACTACCCCATATTTTGCTTTATATGGGAAGAAGCCCAAAATTAATTACTTTCGGGTGTTTGGATGTCAAGCCTATGTACTTATCCCAAAAGTGTTAAGGAAAAAGGGAAGTCCAAGGGCTAGGAAACTCATCTTTTGTGGGTACGAACCACACGCCAAATCTTGGAGATTCGTGAACCCAAATGGGGATACTACAAGAGTGGTCCTCAGTAGGAGTGCTGAATTTTGTGAGCAGTCCGGATGGACTCACTTACATGCTAACCCTGACATTTTGAGAGATGATTTAGGCATTTATGCTGAGAATGAAAGTCCAGAGAGTAGTGAGCCAGAAGGGGATGGTGCATATGGTTCAGATGCAGATTCTGACCAGGCACAAGGTTCTTCTCCTAAGGTAGAAAAGCCAAAATCTAGGAGTGTTCCAACATCGCCAGTCAGTAAGCCTAGCAGACAGCAAAAGCGAAGCAGGTCACCTGCAACACCAAGCCCAAGGGAGGTATCTAAACGGAGGTCTTTATCCCTAGAGGCACACCCAGATATAAAGTCTGAGACAGATTCTGACAGCCAACGGTCAGAGGGGGCACAAGAGGAACAATTGCGCAGGTCAAACCGTGCCACAAAGGGCAAGCCACCAGAGCGGTTTAAGGTGACAAGTGTATACGTAAATATGGCACAGTGTGAGCCAGATAGCTATATGGAAGTACAACAGCTTCCAAGCTCAGAAGCTGTAAAGTGGCAGGAAGCAATGGAAAAGGAGATGGCTTCAATGAAGTCTCTCGGTGTGTTTACAAGCACAGAGCTTCCGAAAGGGCAACAAGCTGTAGGTTGTCGATGGGTATATCGTTTAAAGCCCACAACTACTGAAGAGTTGCAATATAAAGCCCGACTAGTTGCAAAAGGGTTTTCACAGCGCAAAGGTGTTCACTATTCTCAAATCTATGCCCCTACTTCAAGATCGGAGTCACTATGAATGCTTTTAGCCTCTTCAGCTAAGAAGGGAAATAAGCTGTTTCATTTTGATGTCAATGTGGCTTATTTAAATGCAGATTTACAGGAGGAAGTCTATATGACACCACCACCGGGTTTTGAAGGAGACAAGCCAAACCAGGTCTGGCGCCTACACAAATCCATTTATGGGTTGAAACAGTCTGCCCGTAATTGGAATTCCTGCTTAAACGATGCTCTAGAGAGCATGGGGTTCAGAAAGAGCGCAGCAGATGCGTGTCTTTATCTAAAAGGCTCGGGATGTGAACAAGAAGCAGTCTTGATATTTGTTGACGATTTATTATACAGTGGAAAGGATGATAAACTTGCACAACAATTTGCCACAAAGCTTGGAGAAAGGTTTCAGATAAAATCACTAGGCAATGTATCTGTTTTTCTAGGAATTAAAATTCAGCAAGATGAAAATGGGAACTATTGGCTCAGCCAAGAAGCTAAGATCCAGCAGTTGCTGGGAAGGTTTAAAATGGACAACTGTGCTGGTGTTAAAACCCCAATGGAGTTAAGTTACATAAAGGATGCTCAAGCCGAGCAACAGGCAGAGTTCTCTAATCCCGGGGTTTACCAGTCAGCAATAGGCAGTCTACTCCACATTGCACAGTGGACTTGGCCCGATATAACATATGCTGTCAACATGCTGTGTAGACAAGCTGAAAAACCATCAATGCATGCTTGGCAAGGAGTAAAAAGAGTTTTAAGGTATCTCCAAACTACCAAAAGGTTTCGCTTAAAACTATCAGCAGAGGGCAGCACACAACTTGAATGTTGGGCCGACAGTAGTTGGGCAGATGCTGGACCAGATAGAAAATCAGTGTCAGGAATGGCGATAAAATTTGGAAATGCACTAATTGGTTGGAGATCAAGAAAGCAGTCACTTATAGCTTTAAGTTCAACTGAATCTGAGTTCAATTCATTATCAGATGTATGTAGAGAACTGGAATTTTATAAGCAACTGGTACAAGAATTGTTTGGAGAATGTTCCCTACCTATCAGAGTGTGGGAAGACAATCAACCTTGTATTAAACTAGCTAAGTCAGGTCAATTCAAGGCACACACAAAACACTTGGATATCCGTTATCAAAATGTATGCCAAAGTGTAAAACAAGGTTTAATTGAACTAAAGTATTGTCCAAGCCAAGAAAATCTCGCAGACGGTTTTACGAAAGCTTTGAGTCCACAATCTCATAAATGTTTCTGTTCAGGTTTAAATTTGAATTAAGGTTGGTACAGCTCAGTGTTACGAGCGAGAGGGGGTGTTGCTATCAAAGGGTTAAAAGGTAGCAGAAACGCTCTAATCACTGAGCAGCTGGAAGTCATTAGGCTTCCAGGAACATGAGTTTGTATAAATAGTCTCCCGTGTGTTTGTTTGCCCCTTCTCCCCTTTTGGGCGTGTTTGCTGATATGTGTGGTTCGTTGCCGGGTTTTTTTTTTTTTTTGTAAATAAACCTTTCTTTGAGTTCCAAAACCGCTTGCTCCAAGACTCCTCTTTGAAGAAAAAATACTGCCTCTCCTGCCCTTCTTAAACTGCTGCGCGAAATGCTCTGCTGTAATGGGATTTGAGACGATGGAAGCGCACCGGACATTTACTTTGCATTAAACTAATTAAAGTTTAATGGGACAGAGGAGTTATTATACTCTCTGCTGTTGATGTAAAGAGAGTGCAGACATGTTTCTCTGTACTGCTGCAAAAGACAGAAATAAAAGCATGTAAATACATTTCTGTCTGTCTCTTTCCCCTCCCTGGGGATAGCAGGGAGGAGAGTGAAGGAGTGGTGTGTTCTTCTCACGTCTGGGAAGGATTGCCGATTACAGACCTCGCCTGTTTTCCTGCCGGGAGTCGCAGGGGGAGGTCAGCGAGGAATTCAGCCGGTGCCTGGAGAGTGGCCCATTCCTCTGACTAGGCTCGGATTCCAACAATATGTGCTCCACCACTGAGCTACATTCTTTTCCTGGGTACATTTTTTCCTCAGGTGAAAACACATGTGAACCTCACTGAACTGTTCCCTGAGCATTCTCCCCCCTGCTGACTCAATGTTTGTCACTGGCTAGGGTTAGCTTTCCTATTCGCAGCTCTATAACACAATTACCCCCATTAAACCAGTCTTCCTCTTCCAGGGTACATCATGTAGCCATAGTTTTGGTTATGTCACTGTGTCACTGTGGGCAAACAAAGCCAATTTAGAGGGAGGGCAACACACCCTGAACCCTGTTTCCCCAATGTTGAGCCAATCAGGGATCACAAAACAGGCACCACAATTTTGCAAATCCCAACACAATTGACTATTCAGAGAAAGGGCAATATTTCATTCATTACCTTGGCCTTTGTGCAAACATTTTTGCATCCTTTAAATGCAGCAATTGAAAAGGGGTGGGTCCCTCTTTTGGCTCAGCCTTAGTCCTGTGAGCTGAATGGATGGGTCCCAATACAATGCAACTACCTTAAACAAATGGCTTAAAAAGACGTATAAACACCTAAAAAGAGACTACTCTAAAAAGGTGCAAGTTCCCAAATGAATTGAGAAATGGGCAAATCCTCCTCCAAATATCCTCTTTAGGGGGAGATACTGTCAAAAGCCAGAGAATCACTTAGAGTTTTGTGGAGAGATTAGTTGAGATTGGTTGAGTCAATGTTCCATTTTGGGCTTGTTCCTTCCTTGTAAGGCAGCAGTGGGTTATATTTCAGACCAAGGGCTTCATTCTGTTCTGGGGGCTGCATGTCCATGATACTGTAGTTAGGGCCAGAGGCAGAAGAGGGTGGAAGAATTAACACAATTTTTGTCTTTATACACTAGGCTGGTTTCTACACACATTCCACTTCTGACTAGAATCCTTATCAGAGTCCAAGGACACATTTTAGCCAGGTGAACATATAAGGCAGATGTGAATAAAGGCTTTTGAGGGGTGTGGCCTGTGAAAATGTGGCGTAGCTAATTGGATTGGGCCCCAATTAGCCGTAGCTAAGTGAACTGCAGCCCGGCACACTTTCGTTGCGCGCCTCCCTGCTGCTTCGTCCCTCCGTCCTCCGTCAGCCACAATTGCAGAGCTTTTATGCAGCGTGCTGTTGCTCTCCGATGTTTAGCAGATCAAACACACTTAGGCATCAGTGTGTATATAGTATCAGTCTTTATTCATGCAGTTAAACAATAAAAACAGCTTTCCTGGGCTCAGAGCGCTCATATTGCTTCTGTCTCCTTCAGAAGCCGGAACAAACAGGCAGTAAGAAAAAACCACTCCCTCCTTCTAGTCACGCCTCAGGAATGGAGAGACGTCACTCAGAACTCCTTAACCCTGTGAGTTCTGAAACTAGCCACACCCCCTCTTCTATCCAGTCCTGAGGTGACCTGGGTGTTTACCTTTACAGACCTCTGTGAGATCAGTCCCTTTTCCAATGCCTTGCGCCCCTTCCTGGCGTTCTTGTCAGGCAACTGTGGAACCTCCTCACAACTCCCAGGTTCGCACTGTGCGAAACCAACCCACGCATTAGTGACCTGAAACCTCTCAGGTGGAATTCCCTTCGTGGCACGAGTGGACCGTCTGGGCACAAACTCAGGCACTTCCTCTGACTCACTGTGGTCAGCAGGTGTGTCCTCACCATCATAATCCTCCCCCTCTGACTTAACGCGTCTTCGGGCCTTTTGTACTTTGCTAACAGGAGACGAAGGCTCACTCTTGGGTTCTCTTTTAACAACTTGTGGAGATGCCCAATCCTGTTCTTGACCCTGTTCAGAAACTTGGTCATCAGCAACAGGATCAACCTCTGCCTCTCCTTCCTCCTCAGAATCCTCAGAGTCAGATAGACATTCTGAGAGAACGTCATGCCTTGCAGGAGTCTTTGACCAACCATCCTGCTCACAGAACTCAGCATGTTTACTGACCAGAAGCTTGGTCTGATCACCTTCTGGATATGCAAACCTCCATCCCTTTGTCGCAGGTTCATATCCACAGAAGATCATTTTCTGGAACCTAGGGCCACCTTGCTTTTGTAGTGCTTTTGGTACCGGCACCAAGGCCTGTGACCCGAACGCACGGAAGAAATGTATCTGCGGTTTCTTTCCGTGAAGCATAAAGAACGGGGTGTCACCTACCACTGAATTGTAGGACCGGTTCATAGTGAAATTCACTGTCCGAACCCCCTCCCCCCAAAAGCTTGGAGGTAAACCAGAGTCTGACAGCAAAACCTCTGTAGCCTTAATCAGAGCTTCACTTCTGAGCTCTGCCACGCCCTTCTCCTGAGGAGAAGTCACCTTGTGATGTATTCCTTTCTGGCGAAAGAACTTCTGCAGAGCAGACCCAGTAAACTGTGCACATCGGTCACTCTTGACCCCCTGCACTTTGGTGGAGAACCTTAGTTCCACCTCCGCAACCCAATTTTTAATCAGTTGCGCTGCATCCTCCTTGCATTTCAATGCATAGGCCCAGGAGTTCTGCGTATGGTCATCTGTAAGTGTCAGCAGAAACCTGGCCCCTCCCAGACTTAGCTTTGGCATGGGTCCAAAAAGGTCTGTGTGCACAAGCTCAAAAGGTTTTGTGGTTACCCTCTCCACCCTGGGATAACTGCACCCTTTTACCTTTGCCCTTTTGCATGCCCTACAATTTAGGGATCTGCCACACTCCTGTATTTTGCAACCCTTAGTGCACTCCTGTAACATCTGGATTTCTTCAAGAGTACCATGTGCCATCTTTTCGTGCCAAGCACAGGCACATGAAACATGAGTGGGAACTGTAGCACGCATAGCTTGAGCCCTCTCAGCATTCCCCTCACCCTTCAGAGGCGTTTTAAGAACAAAGAGATTATTCTGCCCCTTTGCAACACTGACTAGTTGCTTTCCTTCCCTGGAGATTGTACAAACATTGTTTTCAAAGCACACCTTATACCCCTCCTGTAACAGACAAGGAACAGATAAAAGACAATGTTTCATCCCAGGTACCACGTAAACTTCCAACTGCGCCTGCAAAACAGAAAAATAAACATTTGCTACGTTAGACAAAGATTTTTTTGTCCCATCAGCAAATTCCACAGTTTTCCCAGCAGAAACAGATCTGCAATTCCACATCTCGACAGTAGATGTCTCTCTTATCAAGTGCCTGTTCGCTCCAGAGTCAATTATAAAGCACATGTCATTGTCCCTCTTGGAGCTATCTTCAAACTTTGCAAGAGAGGCCGTCAGCTGATAAGAGCCGTCATTGTCTAAGTCACGTTCTCCTTGCGGCTTCCCACGCCTGGCTGTCTTCCTGGACGACTGGCTGCCATGGAAACCGGGCTGATTCCCATGGGAAGCGACCTTCAAAACATCCTGTCCAGCCTCCCTATTCCGGTGGGGGCAGGAGCGACGCAGATGGTCAGGAGAATTGCAAACAAAACAGCGCCGAGTGGAAAAAGCCTGAACCGTGCATTCTGCTGGCTTGGCTCCGCCCCTGCAACCGGAGGAGCTCCCGGTGCCAGCTCTGCCCTCTCTGATACGGCGTTCCTCCTCGTCGCTCAAGCGTCCTGTCACGTAAGCAAGCGTCAACGCTTGGGGATCCATAGATTCCAAAGTTAGACACAAATTGTCATAACTTTTGTCCAGAGAGCTGAGCAAAATATACACTTTCAGCTCCTCAGTAAAGTTAACTTGCAACAGCCTCAGCTGGTTGAACACAGACAGCATCTCAGTTACATGCTTCCTGATGCTATCCCCAGGACGTAACTTCATCTCAAACAAGCGTCTGGTGGTGTGGATCTTTGCCCCAGCTGTGGTTCTGTGGTGCACCCTTTCCAACGCTTGGTATGCTTCAAAAGCAGTGTCCAGCCCCTCCACTAAAGGCAGCTGTGAGCCATCCAAACTAAGCACAATAGCTCCTAGAGCTTTGTGATTTCTTCTCTGTGAAGCGTGGGCGTTAGCAACGTCTGCCGCTGAAGCACCTGCCGCTGCTGGGGGTAGTGGAGGCCCTTGGACTGCAAGCCATGCCTTCAGCTTTCTGCTCCACTCTTCCCAATTTTTTTCCATTTAATTTTTCGAACGGAACCGCCCATGATTCATGGCTGTCCGCCATCTTTTCCCCGGGGCCCCAGCTGCACTCACGGAACTCACGGAACCAGTAGCGTCCGGCACCTGGGTTTCAGCTGCTTCCAGCTCCTGTTCAGCTCCTTCCAGCAAGCTGTTCTGCCTCAGAACGCAGGACCTCAGCTCTGCTGCAGCGTTTCTTCAGCTGGCTTCAAACATACACCGGCACCTTTGGCAACAGCTTCAAAGCATTGATCAGCGACCCATAACCTGTGAAAATGTGGCGTAGCTAATTGGATTGGGCCCCAATTAGCCGTAGCTAATTGAACTGCAGCCCGGCACACTTTCGTTGCGCGCCTCCCTGCTGCTTCGTCCCTCCGTCCTCCGTCAGCCACAATTGCAGAGCTTTTACGCAGCGTGCTGTTGCTCTCCGATGTTTAGCAGATCAAACACACTTAGGCATCAGTGTGTATATAGTATCAGTCTTTATTCATGCAGTTAAACAATAAAAACAGCTTTCCTGGGCTCAGAGCGCTCATATTGCTTCTGTCTCCTTCAGAAGCCGGAACAAACAGGCAGTAAGAAAAAACCACTCCCTCCTTCTAGTCACGCCTCAGGAATGGAGAGACGTCACTCAGAACTCCTTAACCCTGTGAGTTCTGAAACTAGCCACATGGCCTGGGGAGAGAGGGTGTGACCACAAAGGTTGTTTGGTCTGGGGAGATTCCTAAGGGCCAAAAGAATAGCCCTCGTATGGCCCCCAGGTCTGAGATTTCCCACCACTGTTCCAGGTTCTTTCTAGGACTTTCTGGTCCTGAGAGTAACAACTGTGACTGGAATGTCTATTATTTATAGTGGCAGTCTCTTCTCTACCTGTATCTTCAGAAATTTGCGGGCTACTCATCTCAAGCTGCCAGGCCAACAGGTTTTGTAGTGGTGGTGATGGTAAGCTGATTCAGGTTATAGGACAATATTAAAGGTAAAGGGACCCCTGACAGTTAAGTCCAGTCGCAGACGACTCTGGGGTTGTGGCGCTCATCTTGCTTTACTGGCCCAGGAAGCTGGTGTACAGCTTCCGGGTCATGTGGCCAGCATGACTAAGCCGCTTCTTGTGAACCAGAGCAGCACACGGAAACACCGTTTACCTTCCCGCTGGAGTGGCACCTATTTATCTACTTGCACTGGTGTGCTTTCGAACTGCTAGGTGAGCAGGAGCAGGGACCGAGCAATGGGAGCTCATCCCATCACACGGATTCGAACCGCTGACCTTCTGATTGGCAGGCCCTAGGCTCTGTGGTTTAACCCACAGCGCCACCCAACAATGTTACGGGGAAAGAATTCAGAGTGTGGGCAACATGTCTCACATCACACAATGCTGTGGTTGAAATTCATCAGACCTGGCTTGTTGGCAGTATCAGGTCATTTCCATTCTCTAAGGTGGCACTGGCGGGGGGATGGGGACAAGCTCTTTCTTACCCCCCCCCCAGCATAAATTGATTGAATCAGGAACTACAAATCCACTCCTAGCTGCATGAGAATGTTTTGACCACTCTTCCTTGCTTATTAACTTCCTCTTCGCTCATGGATTTGTGGGTGGATTGTGGGGAAGTGTTTCTGCAAAACCATCAGGAATGCCTGGTGGGTGTAGAACAGGGGTAGGCAACCTAAGGCCCGTGGGCCGGATCCGGCCCAATCACCTTCTAAATCTGGCCCACAGACGGTCTGGGAATCAGCGTGTTTTATATGAGTAGAATGTGTCCTTTTATTTAAAATGCATCTCTGGGTTATTTGTGGGGCATAGGAATGCATTGATCCCCCCCCCATATAGTCTGGCCCACCACATGGTCTGAGGGATGGTGGACTGGCCCACGGCTGAAAAAGGTTGCTGACCCCTGGTGTAGAACCACTGCATTTAATGGTTGTGGGGACTGTCCAGCAGAGATCTGATTAATAGGGTTGATCCACAGGGGTGACCAAAGTAGCACTCCAATGGTGCTTGAGAAAGGCCTCTAAACACTGCTCCAGAAATCTACAATGCACAAGAGACTGTTTGCTATTCCTGCTCAGTTTGCACTGGCTCAGCTTATCCTAATAAGTCCCCCCTACAGCCCAACATGCCCACGTTTCACTGGACACACAACCTTCTTTCCATTCCAACAGAGGAGAGAAGGAAATAGCTTTTCCCTGTGACTGCTTGATATAGGTGGCTTTCCCTCAGTGATGCAGGTCTTTACAAACAATGCTAGATTCTATCTGATGTGATTCTGGCTTATCCAGGAAGTTTTGTGGGGAAGCAATTCTCTGTGCTAATTACATACAGAACAGATTGTTTCATTCTACCATAAACAATACCCCTCATTTTTTGCTTTATGGGAAAAAAACCTTTTTGGACCATGTTAAACCTTTTGCTTGTTGGGCTTGGGTTCACATCCCAAAAGGACAGAGAAGGAAAGGAGATCCCAAAGCAAAGAAACTTAGGTTTGTTGGTTATCAAAGTTGGTCAAAAGGGTATCGTTTTGCACTAGGGCATGGCAGAGTTGTGATATCAAGACATGCAGAGTTTTGTGAGCAAGATGGTTGGGCTCGTTTACATGGAAATTCAGAAGTTGTTTTATCTTCAGATGATACAGATAAATTTGTGAAATCTGAGGAAGAAAAGACACAAATTAAAGAAAGTTCTGAAAGTGATAGTGATGAGGGACTTCCGGAGGCGGCGCGAAACAGCGATGGCGGTCCTCTTCACTCTCTGAAGAGGGGCTCCGCAGAAAAGGGTCGCTCGCTGCGGCATAGCGGCGACCCGTTAGGAAAAACCACGGGCAGAGGGAGCCCGTGGCCGTGGGACTCGGCGGGCGCCAGGAACCCCCCCAGAAGTGTCGAAGGGACCCCGTAAGGGGCTCCGGAGCGCGAAAGGGGGAGCGGCGCTGTGAGTTCATCGCTCTTTCTGCGGGAGGCGAAGCCGCGCGGCTGCTGCTGATGAGCGCCGACCTTTCTTCCTTTGAACATCAATTTGGCAAGTAACATACCCGTGAGTAAAGTGAACTACAATTTGGACTCAAAATATTTTTTTTCCGGGTTTGAAAACGGGAGACGAGTAAAAGGAAGTCCGTCTCCCGATACTGCTTACAAGATCAAAGCATAGACATAGAGGAGCGCTGAGGCGTTTAAGGGAACTTTGTAAAGTGGAACTATTGTGCATTTACAGAATTTGCAGTCTTCTTATTTAAAAGACTAAGAGAGATCTTATCTTTGCCTACGGGACTTGTATTTGGAATTTTGTTTTAAGAACGCAAATCGTCGGGCTGTCAGTGCGTAACTGAGCTGTCAAACTGCGGATTACAGTAACAAGATTTTAAGTTGCTACATATATTGAGACTTTAAATGTTTAAAACACTGTTGCAATTACCACTCTGGCTTCTTGCGGCTTTAGTCTAAAAAGTAGAGGACTCTGCGAACCTTCCTTTTGTCTTGGAATTACAAATTAAAAAAGAGATCATAGAAACTTTAAATGGCGGAAAAATCCTCTCCTTCCCTGAAACTTTAAGATACTCCCCCTAGAGGATTGTGGAGTTACAGAGGCCTGGGAAACATACTTTGTTTGGAATCTCTGTGGTTTAATTGTTTGTACTCTGGACTTGCTTTCTCATGGAATAAAGGATAACTTGACCTTGAACAAGAGGCAGGTGTGGAATGAGTGGCACAGGGAAAACAAGAGCAGCAAAAGCTAGAGAAAGAGAAAAAGAAAAAGAAAGGAAGCCTGTGCAACTTGTCCAAACAACCTTAGCTCATCACCGCAGATCATCTGTTCCAACCGTCCTGATAGCACAGGAGGTGGAGGCCGAACAGCCTGCTGAAGAGGACATGGCAACAGGAGGATCTGACACAGTTTTGAAACAAATTTTAGAACAATTAGCAATTTTAAATCAAAAAGTGGACAATCAATCACTAAAAATAGACCAAGCAACATCCACTATTAGTGCATTATCTGAAAAGGTCTCTCAGAATACTCAGGCAATTGAGAATTTACAAGGAGCTACAGCTGAAAATCATAAATTAGCTGTGGAAGCTTATCAAAAAGCGGAGCAAGCAAGTAAAAAGGTTGATGAGATTAAAGGTGAAATCAAGCCTCTGCAAAGACAGGTAGGGGAACAACAGGCCTACCTGTCGATGGTTGAATTGAGAAACAAGGAAAATAACCTTAGGTTGAGAGCTGTCCCAGAATTGGAGGAAGGCAACTTGGAGGGATTTTTGACACTTTTATTCTCCAAATTTTGGGGAATAGAAGAGGATAAAGACTTTAAAATTGTGACTGCATTTAGACTGGGCAGATCGGTGAAGAAAGACAAGTCCAGAGACTGTTTGGTTATTTTGAGATCAAGAGAAGAGACAAGATACTAGGCCTACATTTCAAAAAATCTTTAGAGATAGAAGGTAAAAAGGCTGAAATTTATAGAGATATACCCAAATTGTTATTGGATCTTAGAGCCTCATACATAGAACTGGCAAAGCTGTTGAGAAACAACACAATCCCTTACAGGTGGGAGTTCCCGCAAGGACTATCATTTAGCTATAAAGGAAGGAAAGTAAGAATTAGAACACCAGAGGACCAGCAGAAGTTTCTTCACGACAACGGGGAAGACCTCCAGAAAGGAGCAGTTGCGTCTTGGCCACCTCCACTACCAGAAACCAAACAGCCTGGAGCTGGACCATCATTGCCACCGCTGGGAACGGGGGACCTAGACACCCCATTGTAAGGCCCATAAACTGATTCAGGATGTCTCTGCAACTTCTTAGTTGGAATATAAATGGCGGAAATTCTCCAGAAAAAAGAAGGAAAGTATTTCACATTTTGAAGAAAGAACAATTGGACATTATTTGCCTGCAAGAAACACATGTGACAAGGCTCCATCGGAAAGTGCTAATTAACAAAAGGCTAGGCCAAGAATTTATTTCTTCGGACAGAGTTAAGAAAAGAGGAGTAGTGATATATGCAAAGGAGAGCCTGTCACCGAAATTTCTATTTAAAGATGAACAAGGCAGAATCTTGGCTATTGAAATCCATACACATGGAGAAAAATTTTTGATATTAGGAATTTATGCACCAAATGATGGAAAATCGGAATTTTTTAAGAAGCTGCATGAGACTTTACTGGACTATCTAGACTATAACAACATTATTATGTTGGGAGACATGAACGGGGTTGTCTCTGTAAATATGGATAAGTCGCAGAGTGCAAATATAACAAAAGAAGGCAGACTACCTAAAACTTTTTTTGAAATGACGGACAATATGGATTTGATTGATATATGGAGAGTCAAGAACCCCTTAGGAAAAGAAGGAACTTTCTTTTCTGAAGCTCATCTGTCATGGACACGAATCGACCAAATATGGACAACTAAAGGACTGGCACCTAAAACTAGAAAAGTGGAAATTTGCCCAAAAACTTGCTCCGACCATAATGCTTTGAAAATGGAATTGAGACTAAACATAACCGGATCCTTCCGATGGAAAATGAATGACACCTTATTCAGAGATCAGGAGATTGTGAAGAAGGCCCAAAAAACTTTGAAAGATTACTTTGAGATAAATCTAAACACTACGGTGGAAAAAAGAACAATCTGGGACGCAAGTAAAGCGGTTATGAGAGGGTTTCTAATACAACAAAACACTGTAAAGAAAAGACTCTGGAATGAAAAGAAGCAGAAGATACTGGAGAGAATAAGTGAAGGAGAAAGGAAATTAAGATCCAGGCCCAAGTCTAAGGAAGTGCTGAGAGAAGTGAAATTTTTCCAGGCCCAATATATGAAATTGATAAATCAAGAAGTGGAGTGGAAAATTAAACAAATGAGACAAAGATCTTTCGAATCAGCTAACAAGTGTGGGAAACTGCTAGCATGGCAGTTGAAAAAAAGACAAAAACTAAATACAGTTACAAATCTAGAGATTGAAGGGAGAATGGTTCAGAAGCCTGAAGAAATCAGGAAATGTTTCCAGAGATATTTCAAAGATCTTTATGCACAAGGGCCGCAGAAAGAATCTGAGATGGATCAATTTATTAAAACTAACGGATTACAAAAAATTTCCCAGGAAATGAGAACAATCCTGAATGTTAAAGTTTCACAGCAGGAAATCGAGAGTGCCATACAGAACCTCCAACTAGGCAAATCTCCAGGCCCTGATGGACTTACCTCCAAATATTATAAGACTTTGAAGGACTATTTGATACAACCCTTGATGGAGGTATGTAACCAGATCATGGAGGGTAAGAAGGCACCAGAAACGTGGAAAGAAGCTTTCATCACATTGATTCCTAAAACAGAAACTGAAAAGACTCAACTTAAGAACTACCGTCCCATCTCACTCCTAAATGTGGATTACAAAATTTTTGCAGATATTTTGGCTAATAGATTTAAAAAAGTATTGAATGAAGTGATTCATAAAGACCAAGCAGGCTTTCTCCCGGGTAGGCATTTGTTTGACAACACGAGAAACATTATTGACATCTTGGAACTCTTACAAACAAATATTAACACTAGAGCGGTGTTAATTTTTATTGATGCGGAGAAAGCCTTTGACAACATTTCTTGGATGTTCATGAAGAAAAATTTGGAAAGGATGGGAGTGGGACGGGGGTTTGAAAATGGTATAGAAGCAATATATTCAGATCAAAAAGCTAAATTGATAGTAAACAATGTGGTGACGGAGGAATTTAATATTGAAAAAGGGACACGACAAGGGTGCCCTCTATCCCCATTATTGTTTATTTCGGTCCTGGAGGTGCTTTTGAACATGATTAGAAAGGACCGGTCAGTTCGGGGCATTGAGGTTGGAGTGAAACAATACAAATTGAAAGCATTTGCAGATGACTTGGTATTAACATTACAGGAGCCAGTTCCTAGTACAAAAAGAGTTTTAGATTTAATTTCTGATTATGGTCGGGTGGCGGGTTTTAAGTTGAATAAGCAAAAAACTAAGGTTTTAGCAAAGAATTTAACGTCTACAGAAGCAGATGAGTTTTTGAAAGAGACAGGATTAAATGTGGTTAAAAAGGTGAAATACCTAGGGGTGTATCTGACTTCTAAAAACTTGAATTTGTTTAAGGATAACTATGAGAAATGTTGGTCAGAAATTAAAAGGGATTTGGAAATTTGGACAAGACTAAAACTTTCCTTGTTAGGCCGAATAGCAGCTATAAAGATGAATGTTTTGCCGAAAATGTTATTCTTGTTTCAGACCCTGCAGATTGTGGACAAAGTGGTATGTTTTGGAAAGTGGCAGAAGGATATTTCTAAGTTCGTTTGGCAGGGCAAAAAGCCCCGAATTAAGTTTAAAATATTAACAGATGCGAAAGAAAGGGGGGGATTTGCCCTGCCAGACCTGAGGTTATATTATGAATCTACAGCCTTCTGCTGGATGAAAGATTGGTTTTTGTTAGAGAACACCGATGTCCTAGATCTGGAAGGGTTTGATAACGCTTTTGGGTGGCATGCGTATTTGTGGTATGACAAGGTTAAAGTTCATAAAATGTTCAAAAACCATATTGTTAGAAGAGCAATTTTTATGGTCTGGACAAAATATAAAGACTTATTGGAGAGCAAAACACCAAGGTGGCTTTCACCGGCGGAGGCCAAGGCACGTAAGAGACTTAACATGGAGGCCTACTGGCCAAAATATTGGGAACTAATCGAAAAAGTTGGTGACAATTGGAAGCTGCAGAGTTTTGAAAGTGTAAAAAGCAAGGTGCGAGACTGGTTGCATTATGCTCAAATTCGGGAAATTTTTAAAACAGATAAAAAGATTGGGTTTCAGGTGGAAAAATCGAAATTAGAGACAGAATTGTTAGAACCTAAAGACAAATTACTTTCAAGAATGTATAACTTGCTGCTTAAATGGAATACACAGGATGAGACAGTCAAATCCGCCATGATAAAGTGGGCACAGGATATTGGACATAACATTATGTTTGATGACTGGGAAAGGTTATGGACCACCGGACTGAAATTCACGGCATGTAGTGCCCTGAAAGAAAATATTATGAAAATGATATACCGGTGGTACATGACCCCAGTCAAGCTTGCTAAGATATATCACCTGTCTGATAATAAATGTTGGAAGTGTAAAGAGGCGGAAGGGACATTCTTTCACCTCTGGTGGACATGTCCGAAAGTGAAGGCCTTTTGGGAAATGATCTATAATGAGTTAAAAAAGGTATTTAGATATACCTTACCCAAGAAACTGGAGGCCTTCCTTCTGGGCATTGTAGACCAGAATGTGTTAAAGAAGGATAGAACTTTTTTTATGTATGCTACAACAGCAGCAAGAATTCTCATCGCAAAGTGTTGGAAGACACAAGATTTACCCACACTGGAGGAATGGCAGACGCAGTTGATGGACTATATGGAACTGGCTGAAATGACTGGCAGAATCCGAGACTTGGGAGAAGAAACAATGGAAGAGGACTGGAAAAAATTTAAGGACTATTTGCAAAAATATTACAAGTTGTATGAATGTTAAGAAAATGCACTTTTTAGGAAATATTAGCCCCAGCAATGGTAATTAGGTGAAATGAAAACTAAGGCACAAGAAGATAGAGGTGAAATCAAGAAAAAATTTTATTGCATTATGTTTTAATCAAAATACATAAGATCACGGTTATAACAATTTGGGCTTTGGTAATATGATGAATTGAAAGATACAATAAGTAATGAAATAAGATAATAAATAGCTGAAGATTTTGTATTATGAACATTGGGTTACAAATATATTGAAATGGGTAATATGACAAAATGAAAGATACAATAAGTGATGAAATAAGATAACAAAATGCTGAAGTTGGTATTATAAATAATGCAGATTCGGGAAGATGTGGGGAAGTCCAAAAGATTCTGTAAAAGAAATATGAATTATGAAACTTTTGTACTTTATCTTTTTTCTTTTTCTTATTCTGTAAAACTAATAAAAATATTTAAAAAAAAAAATGAAAGTGATAGTGATGAGGAATCAGGGGATGAGGGTCCCAGTACACAATCTCCTAAAGCTGAACCAATTTCTCCTGAGCAAGATGAATCAGAAGGGGAAGATAGTTCAGAGGGGGAGAGTGTTCAAGTTAGAAGATCACAAAGAAGCAGTAAGGGGGTACCTCCAGAAAGGTTTATTATACAAGAAGTTAAAACTGCTGATGTGAAGAAAGAGCCTCGTGATTATGAGGAGGTTTTAAAGTTACCACACCAGGAAATAGTAATGTGGAAAAATGCAATGAGAACAGAAATGAAATCTTTAGCAGAGCATAATGTGTTTACTATTGAGCCATTGCCAGAAGGAAAAAAGACAGTGGACTGTAGATGGGTGTATAAAATAAAACACTTGGTAGATGGTAGTGTTAAGTACAAAGCTAGGCTGGTAGCACGAGGCTTTACTCAAAGAAAAGGTGAAAGTTTTGATGAAACCTTTTTTCCTACTGCAAGGAGCGAAAGTGTACGTTTATTGTTAGCTATTGCAGCACAATGTGGGTTTAAGGTAAACCATTTTGATATTGAAACAGCTTATCTTAACGCAAATTTGTGCGAAGAAATTTTTATGAATCAAGCACCAGGATTTGAGGCAGGCGAACAGAATTCTGTATATAGGTTACACAAAGCAATTTATGGGCTCAAACAATCAGCTAGAAATTGGAATGAGTGTCTTGATAATGCTTTAAAAAATCTTGGCTTTAAAAGAAGCTTAGCTGATAACTGCTTGCACACTAAAGGGAAGGGTGATAAACAAGAATTATGTTTGTCCTATGTTGATGATTGCTTTATTCTACAAAAAATGACAAGTGGAAAAATTTGCAGAACAACTAAGAAAGGAATTTAAAGTAAGAGATTGGGGTCCAGTAAAAAATTATCTCGGTCTAGAAATTCAAAGGACAACCGATGGAAGTTTTTTGTTGAGTTAAAAAGATAAAATAATGGAATTACTTTACTTGAAAGAAACAATATGCAAAAGAGCAAGGGAGTAAAAACCCCAATGGAAATAGGTTTTTTCAAGAATGAAGGAGAATGCACAGAACCAGTAAATCCTGAAATGTACCATTCAATAGTTGGAAGTTTATTATACATTTCATTGTGGAGCAGACCAGATTTGAGTTATGCAGTTGGAATACTGAGCAGACTAGTAAGCTATCCCACAGAAAATGCCTGGAAGGGTTTAAAACGTATTTTCCGGTATTTAAACCATACACTTGATTATTGTTTAAGATTACCATCTTCAGGGTCTACAAAATTGCAGTGTTGTGTTGACAGCGATTAGGCCAACCTGCCTGATAGAAAATCCATTTCTGGCATGGTGTTTCAATTTGGGGATTCCTTGATAGGTTGGAAGTCCAAAAAGCAAGGAATTGTGGCCACATCTTCAACAGAGGCTGAATACTGTGCTTTATCAGAGTTGTGTAATGAAATAAAATTTTACGTTCAAATCCTCAGTGATTTAGACATACAATGTGATTATCCAGTTCAAATATGGGAAGACAATCAAGCTGTAATAACTTTGGCTGGGTCTGAGCAGTTTAAAAATAAACATTTAGAAATTAAGTATCAAAATGTGACTGAAAATGTGAAGCAAAACCTGATAATACTAAAATATTGTGAGAGTATGCAAAATGTGGCTGATATATTTACGAAAGCACTAACTTTTGAGAAACATGCACAACTAGTGATAAAATTAGGAATTGTTGTGCGTGATGTATAATTATGTTTTGTATATTTTTAAAGTACTGTACTGTACTTACTGTACTGTTTTGTTTCTGTTTCTGTTTGAATGAGAGGGGGTGTTGGGAAAGAAACATTCTGCACAGAAATAGTAAAGATGTTTGTGTTGGTTTTGCAAGCCCCCCTCCATAGAGGCTGGCCCCTCTCACTGTCCTCGGAGCTTGCTTACCGGTAACCTCCTCTGGCTGATATCCAGACAGACCAGGGAGATTTTGATAGGCGACATTTTCCCAAGCATGGGCAAAATGCACAACCCCTCCTGCTTCCGCAGGGGAAAGAAAATAAGTCAGAAATCTATTTACATGATGTTTATTTCTGACATTAGAGCACTAGAGAAAAACACGTCCTTTCAGTTCAGTTCTTCCAGCAAGTCAGACAAACTTCCTGCACATGCGCACTCGGAAGGTTTTAAGTTACACTCTTCACAAAGACTTATCCAGCCTGTGAACGTCCTGGGAAATTCTTTCCCACGATTAAGGGTATCATGTGGTGTCAACAAACTGGCTGTCTGCAGCGGTGATGTTTCCATATACTGACATCCTCCCCCATATGAATCATCGCTAGCTGCGGACAAAGCTTGATCCAGAGAAGAAAACAAACAGTTGTTATACATATAACAATCCCCTGTTGTTTCAGTTCCACCCTTGGAACTACCCGCCACTGGTTTCACCAATGTAACTCTCTGGTTGTCTGACTTCCAAGGAATGAGTGCATCTGCATTACCTTGGCTAGGGAATGTTGTGTTACGCTTAGCAACTCCCTGTTGTGTCTTTGTCTCCGACTCAGACATACCCTTAACCTGGCTTGAGTTGTCAACAATAGTAACACATGCAACAGCTGAACTAGCAAACTCTTGAGAATACCTCTTGGGTGGTACGCCCTTTGTGATTCTCTCAGACCTGCGTATGAGGTGCTGATCCTCCTTGCTGACTGGTTCAGTCTCAGGACTTTTCGGAGAACCAGTTCCAATAGTAAACAGTGGTTCATCCTCCACCTGTGAAGGTCTAGCCATTGTGTGAGGTTTCCTCTCAATGACTGTGTCAACAGAACTCTCTGAGCTTTCTGTGTCACTTTCAGTATCACTATAATCAGAATAATCAAATTCATCATCTGAATCATCTGCAGTGGGATATGTGTGAACAATTACTCTCTCCTGTCCAGGAGCACTTTCTAGAAATTTTGTGAGAATCACCTGACCAGATTCAGACAAAATTACTCTGTAGAGACCCTTTTCATAACCCACAAAAATGCCTCTGGCATTCTTTATCCCATCTAGATTTTCAGTCCTGACCTGAGATCCAAAAACCTTAAAATGCGAGACAGAAGGTTTCCTGTGGAACAGCCTCTCAAAAGGAGAACATTCCATGCCCTTGTGAAGAGAATCAGAACTTACAGGGTTAAACAGTTCTGAGTGACGTCTCACATTCTGAGGCGTGGTCATGTTCCCAGAGGGGAGTGTTTCTCTGTGTCTTTTTTCCTTTCGCTTTTGCAGCGAGGCAGCAAGATGTGTGCTCTCTCGCCGGGCTGGTTTATAATGTTTTTCTACATGATTAAAGACTGTTAGAGATAAGCAAGAACGCTTGCGTGCAGTCTGATTTATTACACACACTGCAACAGTTTTCTACCGCTGCAAAGACTCTGGTACAGGAAGCTGACGGAGAGCTTTCCACGGGAGTCCAGTGGGGCGCAGGGAAGTGTGCTGGGCTCCATCCAAAAGCCAACAGGTTATGGGAAGTCAGCCAAGCCTTTGAAACTGTTGCCAAGTTGTGCTGGTGTGTGTGGAAGCCAGCTGAGGGGAAGCTGAAGCCAGCTGGAGTCCTGCCTAACGTTTGAGGCAGCGGAGCTCGCTGGGAGGAATCGTCTCTTCAGGACCGGGTGCCAGAAAGGAGCTGCTGTTTACGTGAGTACGCTCAGCCCCGGGGGAGAAGATGGCAGACAGCCATGAATCATACGCCATCCCGTTCGAAAAATTGAACGGAAGGAATTGGCAGGAGTGGAGTAGGAAGCTGAAGGCCTGGCTGGTAGCCAAGGGTCTGTGGGAGGCGGTACTAGGGCCTCCACAACAAGCGGCAGCCGATGCTTCGGCAGCAGAAATTGCAACTGCTCATGCTTCACAGAGAAAAAATCAGAAAGCCCTGGGAGCTATTGTGCTCAGTTTGGAGGGTTCGCAGCTACCTTTGGTAGAGGGGCTGGAGACTGCTCATGAGGCCTACCAGGCACTGGAAAGAGTGCACCATAGGACCACGGCTGGGGCAAAGATCCACACTACCAGACGCTTGTTTGAGATGAGGCTGCGTCCTGGTGACAGCATCAGACAGCATGTAACTGAGATGCTCTCTGTTTTTCAACCAGCTGAGACTGTTGCAAGTCAACTTTTCTGAGGAACTGAAAGTTTATATTTTGCTCAGCTCTTTGGACAAAAGTTATGACAATTTGTGTCTAACTTTGGAATCGATGGATCCTGCAGCTCTTACGCTCCAGTATGTGACTGGACGCTTGAGTGACGAACAGGAATGCCGTGTCAGAGAGGGCCGAGCTGGCACAGGGAGCCCATCCAGTTGCAGAGGGGGGGGCCAGGCCAGCGGAAGGCACAGTTCAGGCTTTTTCCACTCGTCGCTGCTTTGTTTGCAATTCTCCTGACCATCTGCGTCGTTTCTGCCCCCAGAAAGCCAGAGAGGCTGGGCAGGATGTCTCCAAGGTCGCTTCCCATGGCAGTCAGCCAGGTTTCCATGGCAGCCAGTCCAGGAAAGGAGGCCAGCGTGGGAAAGCGCAAGGAGGACGTGACTCAGGGAGTGAAGATGGTCCTTATCACCTAGCTGCTGCTATGGCAACATTAAAGACCAACTCCAGTGAGGACAGAGTGTTGCACTGGGTAATCGACTCTGGAGCCAGCCATCACCTGATAAGAGCGACACCTGGTGTCGAAAAGTGGAACTGCAGAGCTGTTTCAGCTGGGAAAACAGTTGTTTTTGCTGATGGGTCACAGAGGCCTTTGTCTAACGTGGCAAATGTTTATGTTTCCTTCTTGCAGGCGGAGCTGGAAGTTTACGTTGTGCCTGAGATGAAACACTGTCTTTTATCTGTATCTTGTCTCTTGAAGCAGGGGTACACGGTTTGCTTTGAAAATAATGTCTGTTCTATTTCCAGGGGTGGGAGACAACTCGTCAGTGTTGCATGTCAGAACAATCTCTTCGTTTTGGAGACACCTCTGGAGGGTGAGGGGAATGCTGAGAGAGCACAAGCAAAGTGTGCAGACATTCCCACTCATGATTCATGTGCTTGCTTGTGGCACAAAAGAATGTCACATGGCTCTTGGAAAGGTATCCAAAGGTTGCCCCAGTACACAGTAGGGTGCAGGATAAAACCATGTGACCAACCCCTAGATTGTAGGGCATGCAGAAAGGCAAAGGTAAAAGGGTGCAGTTATCCCAGGGTGGAGAGGGTAACCACAAAACCTTTTGAGCTTGTGCACACAGACCTTTTTGGGCCCATGCCAAAGCCAAGTCTAGGCGGGGCCAGGTATGTGCTGACGCTGACAGATGATTTTAGCCAAAATGGCTGGTGCTTCTCGCTGAGAACGAAAGGCGAAGCAGCGCAACTGATCAAAGATTGGGTTGTGGAAGTGGAACTACGGTTCTCCACCAAAGTGCAGGGGTTCAAGAGTGACCGAGGTGCAGAGTTTACTGGGTCTGCTCTGCAGAGTTTTTTCCGTCAGAAGGGGATACGTCACAAGGTGACGGGTGCTACTTCTCCTCAGGAGAGGGGCATGGCAGAGCTCAGAAGTGAAGCTCTGGCTCAAACAACAGAGGTTTTGCTGTGTGACTCCGGTTTGCCTCAGAGTTTTTGGAGCGAGGCATTTCTTCCGTGTGTTTGGTTCACAGGCCTGGGTGCCTGTGCCAAAGGCTCAACAAAAGAAAGGTGCCCCGAGGTTCCAGAAAATGATCTTCTGTGGGTATGAACCTGCGACAAAGGGGTGGAGGTTTGCATATCCAGAAGGTGATCAGACCAAGCTTCTGATCAGTAAACATGCTGAGTTCTGTGAGCAGAATGGTTGGTCAAAGATCCATGCAAGTCATGACGTTCTCTCAGAATGTCTGTCTGATTCTGAGGAGGAAGGAGAGCTAGAGACTGAACCTGTTGCTGAGGACCTAGTCTCTGAACAGGGTCAAGAACAGGGTTGGGCATCTCCACAGGTTGTTAAAAGAGAGCCCAAGAGTGAGCCTTCGTCTCCTGTTAGCAAAGTACAGAAGGCCCGAAGACGCACTAAGTCAGAGGGGGAGTCTTCTGATGTAGAGGACACACTTGCTGACCACAGTGGGTCTGAAGGAGTACCTGAGTTTGTGCTCAGACGGTCCACTCGCGCCACGAAGGGAATTCCTTATTATTCTTATTATCAAACCTTTATTAGGCATTATGCAAATAAAACCATAAAAGAGAAAATAACATATAAAAACCTTGAAATGTATATAAAAAGGCAGCAGATGGTTACCTTTTATATAGAAAATTTGACCGATAAATACCCAAATGCCTCACTGATAATAGCAGGTGATTTTAATGCCAGAGTGGGAACCAATAACGAACAACTATGTAGCAAACTAAATTGGAATACTGATAATGATATTGCACATGCCCTGAAAATAGGACGACTCTCCAGAGACAGGGTTGTAAACAACGAAGGTTTACGCCTACTTGAATTATGTAACTACTTCAATCTGCAGATTGTGAACGGTTCAACAAAAGGCGATAGAAGCGGGGAGTTCACATACTTCTCCCCCCGAGGATGCAGTGTCATCGACTATATTCTTGTCCCTTATAATATTATAAATTTGATCATGGACCTCAAAATTGGAACGCGCACTGAAAGCGACCATCAGCCATTATCGCTGTCTATTAACTTAAAGGACGAATCCAAAATAACTAGGTACAATATCATAGAACCCTCTCAATACAAACAAATGACCCAATTAAAATGGTCCCAGGAAATGAGTGCAGCAGTGGGGCAAAAACTTACAGCCAACCTGAGAAAACAAGTATTATCCAACTTAAAGACCACTAATCTCTACAGTGATATTCCGAAAATTTATAATGAAATCTTCCAAATGTTTGTAGAGCTTAGTACCCCACCTAAAGTTTGGGAACTTAAACATAGCGCTAGCCCTTGGTTTGATGATGAATGTTTCCAGCTAAAAAAAACTGCGCCAAACATTTAGAAATAATCGCACTAAACTAGAGCCCTCTTATCTTGATGGAAAAAGAAAATATCACAGCATTCTGGCCAAAAAGAAACAAAAATACGCAACCCAAAAATGGCTACAATTACTCGACTCAATTCAGAGTAAAAACAACAAAGCGTTCTGGAACCTAGTGTATGGAGGATTGAAAGCTGAAAATCAACTAACTCTACCACCAATTACAGAATCCAAATGGTCCCAATATTTTACATCTGTATTTAACAATCTACACAGTGAACTTAAAGGAAATGAAACCACTAAAAATAAAATAAATAAACTCCAGGAGTGGCCAAGGGTAGAGGAAGAGGAAATTAGAGAGATAGTTAAAAATTTCAAATCGGGGAAATCTCCAGGGCCAGACGGTCTACCAATAGAATTATTTAAGACCTATATAGATTGGTGGGCAGAACCCTTAGCTCAACTGTTTACTCTTATAGATAAATACGGGATCATACCTGAGATATGGTTAAGATCAATAATTATTCCAATCTTTAAAAATGGCGACCCAAAAGAACCAAGGAATTATAGACCGATAAGCCTACTATCAGTGATAGGGAAAATCTACGCTAAGCACCTCTTATCTAAACTTCTTACCTGGATGAAAAATCTAAACCTACCAGGGAAAGAACAAATAGGTTTCTCCAAAGGTTGCTCTACACTAGACCACTGTCTTATACTCATGCATCTGGTTGAAAAATACAGATCCCAAAGGCAATCTAAGATATACGCTGCTTTTGTAGATTTTCGTGGTGCATTCGACTCAATTGACCGCCCAAAGTTGTGGAGGAAACTCGCAGAATTAAAAATTGATCAGCGCTTATTGATTCTAATGCAAAATCTACACTCTTCTAATACCTGTCAAGTCAAACTTAACACCAAAGGTCACCTTTCATCAGATATCCCAAACTCGAAAGGGGTAAAACAAGGGTGTATTCTTGCCCCCTTTCTATTTAATTTATTCCTATCAGACTTGCCAGATTACCTTCAAAAAATAGAATCACATGCCCCTAAACTTAATCAGAAGCCAGTTCCTCTCTTATTATACGCAGACGATGCTGTCCTACTATCATTAACGAGCCTGGGTCTGAAACGTCTTATATCCTCACTGATCCCTTACTGCGAATGTAACAAACTCTCTATAAATTATGAGAAGACAAAAATTTTGGTCTTCTCGAATGGTTGGAAATTAGAGAAATGGAAAATAAGAGGGCAAGAAATCCAACAAGTGAAAATCCATAGGTATCTGGGAATCTTATTCCAGAGCAATTTAGGGTGGGTAACTCATCGTACAAATGCCATAAAACAGGCAAAGTGCACTTCATCAGCAGTTGCCCGTTTTTATTATCAGATAGGTAATCAATTTATTCCTGCGGCCATTCAGATATTTCAAACAAAAGTGCAATCCCAGTTACTTTATGGAATCCCGCTATGGGTCCAAGCATATAACAGTGATTTAAAAAAAATTCATTCCAGCTTTTTGAGACGTATTCTTGGACTCCCAGCTGTGATCAAATATGAAACAATGTGTGCAGAAATAGGCATACACACACTGGAATATTGGGCATGGTCCACCTCAATAAAGTACTGGTTACGCTGCCACTTTCGCTGCCCTCCATCAAGTCTGCTCGCTGATTTGCTCAAAGACTCCTATAAATCAAGATGGTATCAGCACCTCGAAAAAAAGATTGAATCTTTAGGCATCGAGCTGGAGCCCCTGTACAACTCTAATGAGCAGTACATTTTTCATAATATCCTAACTAGACTAAAGGATGTCGAGAGACAAAATATTATGGCAGCTGTAAACAAAATTTGCTCCCCCACATTCTACGATTTAAATATCTTAGATAGTAGAGCCAATTACGTCACTAAATTAATAATCCCAGCCCAACGTAGGGCTTTTATGCTGGCCCGTTTAAATGTTTTTCCCTCAGCATTTGTCAGGGGAAGATATCAAAACGTTCCTAGAAACAAGAGATTCTGCAGATGCTCTATGAATGTCCCGGACACTGTAGAGCATATTCTCTTTCATTGCCCATTGCACAGTACGATCCGTCAACGCGTGCTGTCCCCTCTTTCGGGTGGTCTGGAACCCCAGCAAGGTAAATGTGTGGGACTTTACCTATCCGACGCTGACCAAAGGGTAACGGCGGGGGTAGCTGAGTTTTTGGCAGCAGTCCTCCAAGGAGCAGGTTAACAAGGAAAACCACTGATTTTATATGAAGGGAATTCCACCTGAGAGGTTTCAGGTCACCAGTGTGTGGGTTGGTTTCGCACAGTGCGAACCTGGGAGTTTTGAGGAGGTTCAACAGTTGCCTAAGAAAGATGCCAGGAAGGGACGAGAGGCCATGGTAAGGGGGTTGAACTCTCAGAGATCCGTAGATGTGTGTTCACAGTTTCCCTCAGGATGCGAGCCGAGAGGGGGTGTGAAGAGAATCAGAACTTACAGGGTTAAACAGTTCTGAGTGACGTCTCACATTCTGAGGCGTGGTCATGTTCCCAGAGGGGAGTGTTTCTCTGTGTCTTTTTTCCTTTCGCTTTTGCAGCGAGGCAGCAAGATGTGCGCTCTCTCGCCGGGCTGATTTATAATGTTTTTCTACACGATTAAAGACTGTTAGAGATAAGCAAGAACGCTTGCGTGCAGTCTGATTTATTACACACACTGCAACAGTTTTCTACCGCTGCGAAGACTCTGCTACAGGAAGCTGACGGAGAGCTTTCCACGGGAGTCCAGTGGGGCGCAGGGAAGTGTGCTGGGCTCCATCCAAAAGCCAACAGCCCTTTGAAACCTTTCTCACCCACGAGTAACAAAAACAAGATAAAGATTCAGCCCAATACTCATGTGGCAAGTGTGAACTCAGCAATTGTGCCTTCATGCCATTTTGCAACTCCTTGTTCACTTTTACACAAACAGTTTTGTTCCATGCAGCCTCTGAAGCAGCAACCTTGTGCTCTATCCCTTGCTTCTCAAGGAAATCCTGAAAATCCTGTAAAAGAAAAATTGGCTTCTCGTCTGTGAAAAGAAAATCAATTTTAGCATCATGAATATTCTTAATCTTATCACAAAACTCCTTAAACCTTTCTAAGGTTTCTCTGGGATTCTGCAACATGTAAATCCATACATATTGAGAAAAATGATCAACAAATACAAGATAGTATTTAGCATTGCCTCTAGAAGGTGCTAAAGGACCAATCACATCAGCATACACTCGCTGAAAAACTTTGTTAATCTTTGTTGCCTTTCCTCCCATGTCTTCTTTCGAGATACCTGCAAGAGAAAGCATTTTAGATTCGCATGCTCTACACATTTTATAATCACTTTCATCAAAAGTTAACAAATACAGTCTATCTTTCTCTCTGGCAGAAAGATACAGCTCTCCATCTTTGTAGATTTTGCAGCTTTCCTCATCATAGGATAACACCAGTTTCTTCTTAGTGATTTGAGATACACTCAGCAAATTGTACTTTAAACCTGGAACAAAATAAACATTGTTAATAGTCAAGTTCAGGCTTTCTAGATACACAGTTCCGATCCCGGTTGCTTCCATTTCTTGACCATTGGCCAGTTTCACAGTGAAGCGTTGCTTCTCAAACGTAGAAAACAGTTCCCGACGTGATGTCATGTGTTGCGTGCATCCAGTGTCTATTATAAATGAGTTCTCCACGGATGATGTGGCTTTTAGCGACATCAAAGCCATATCAGGTTTTGCCTGGGACTGGGTACGACCTTTGCTTGAAGCTTGAGGCTTTACAAAGCTCCCTCTAGCTCCTTTCTCCTGATGTGGTGTCTCTTGACGAATAGTATTCTGAGCTACAGCTTTCTTCTCTGTAGCAATAGTAGTGGGGGTGCTTGATTTCTGAACTTCACTCCCCCCATCAGCAACAGCCATTGCAGCAGTGCTAGGATCATCATCAGCAATAGCAGCAACAGTCCCTTCACTTCCCTGTTGTGGCTCAAAGCTCCTCCCAGCTTTCAATGAGCTCTCAAGAATTTGGCTAGCTTCATCTTGGCTCTCCCCCTTTGGTGCAACCAATTCTCGGTCCTTGCTTCCCACCCCAGCTTCACAAGCTTTGCGGAGCGATTGCCAAGCGACCCTTGGTTCTTCTGCACCCTTTAGGACTGGCTCAAAATAAGCGTCCACATTTTCCGCCAAAATTCTCAGGACACGCTGCTTCAATTCACTTTGAACTTCAGCCTTCTTCCCCTGTGCTTGTACAGCAACAGGTTGTGAAGTTTGTACTAAGTCCCACAATTGCTCTCCCACTAGCAAAAATTCCATTGCAAATGACCATTCTAGCCAGTTTTGGCCATTCAGTTTCTGAGAGAACAGAGCCATCTTTAATCCCAAGCTGCAGCTTCAGCTACAAACTGGGAAATCCAAAAGTCTATTGGGCTGTTTACAAGCTGCTTGCACTTGGCAGTCAGCCCAGCTGCTTGGAATTTTCCCGTCCACAATGAATCTGTAAACAATGAGCCTTTGCTGCAATCCAACAGTTATGAGCTTGGAAAATCCCTTTTTCCAACAGTTTGTTTACAACAAGCGTCGCTGAAAAATACCCAGCCTTGCTTTCGTTTTTGAAGCTTCTTTTCTCTCTATGCTTTTAAAGCTAACCAGCTCATAATTAAGCTTAAAAGGTACTCACGACTTGTCGCTTAGCAACTGAACTTCATATCAGCTCTGGAATGCGAAGTATGTGGCATCTGCGCTCTGTTTAATCCAAAACAAGAGCCTTTCTTCTCAGGGAACCGAAGACTTTTCAATTCGCGTTCACCATCCAGCCATAAATCAGCATTGCAGAGGTCCGTGGATCGCTGCTCATCAGCAAAAATCGTCTCCCACCTGGAGCTCACCGTCTTGTTGTTGCAACCATCCTCTGATACCATTTGTTGGTTTTGCAAGCCCCCCTCCATAGAGGCTGGCCCCTCTCACTGTCCTCGGAGCTTGCTTACCGGTAACCTCCTCTGGCTGATATCCAGACAGACCAGGGAGATTTTGATAGGCGACATTTTCCCAAGCATGGGCAAAATGCACAACCCCTCCTGCTTCCGCAGGGGAAAGAAAATAAGTCAGAAATCTATTTACATGATGTTTATTTCTGACATTAGAGCACTAGAGAAAAACACGTCCTTTCAGTTCAGTTCTTCCAGCAAGTCAGACAAACTTCCTGCACATGCGCACTCGGAAGGTTTTAAGTTACACTCTTCACAAAGACTTATCCAGCCTGTGAACGTCCTGGGAAATTCTTTCCCACGATTAAGGGTATCATGTGGTGTCAACAAACTGGCTGTCTGCAGCGGTGATGTTTCCATATACTGACAGTTTGTACCTTTAAGAATAGTTTTTGTGAGCTCTGGCCTAATTGGGTACAGCTGGCCATGACTACAAAAGGAGAAAAGCTGCAGTTTGAACTCTGACTGCAGGAAAAACACCCACAAGCTTTGTTGTTTTGAAATAAAACCTTTATTTGATTTGGTTTTACACCGGTCTCATGGTGTCACAGTCTCTGTCATCTGCCACAAGTGGAAAATCCCCCTCTAACATGCCCCACCTTCCTTTACCCATCCCCTGATGTCGCCTGGTTGTTCAGGTTGGCAGCTTCAGAGATCATTCAAGTAGACTTGAGCTGGCACGTGATGCTGCAAGAACTTCGTCTGCTACAAGAACCTTTTTTCTTTCTTTTTCCCCTTCCCCCCTTCCTTTGCCATTTGTTTTAGTTCTTTATAGTCCATTGTTTCATGATATTATTCAAGTTTTGCTTGCTTACTGTTAGATGTTTGATTGTTGTTCTCCTGCTATTTAGGTGTTTTTTCTTCCCTTGATGTATGTTATATGGTAGTTCTGTTTAGCTGTGGAATGTTTTGGGGTTTATTTTTTAATTTAATTAATTGCTTTGTCTAATATTATAATAGTAGGCTGACAAAGAATATAATAGTTTCATATAATCAGAGAGGTAGCTGATGTTTAGCTGGTTTGTTCTACTCGACTAATTAGAGTTATCGAGTTGTTGATACTATAAGCAGAATAACTAAGCTGGGAAAGAATAACATCAATTGCCATCAATGGAGGCTAGTATGAGGCTTGGGATTCCTACCGTGGAGGGGCGAGGGAGGTATGGCGGTGGGGGCAGATGTCATAGGCGAAGGGGATCGAGATATGGATATGCTCGTACCCCTTCCAATCTGCGCCCCAGCCCGAGGGACGAGGTGCTGTGCAATGCCAGGTCTATAGGCAACAAAACCGCCACCCTGCAAGATTTCTTTACCTCGCAAGGGGTCGACCTGGCTTGTGTGATGGAGACCTGGGTGTGCGAAGGGGAAACAGTTACCTTACGAGAGATGGCGCCCCCGGGTTTCTCCGTCCTCCTCCAGTCGCGGACTGTGGGCCGGGGGGGGGGAGGGGTGGCATTATTAATCCGGGAAGAATGTTCTTTCAGGGCTCTACCATCGCCATCGATCCCCGGCATTGAATGTGTTGGCCTAGTGTGGGGCTCCGAGGTGAGCTTGGCTGTCTGACTGGTGTACTGGCCACCTAGCGCACCAGCAGCCACCCTGTCAGGCCTACTGGAGGCGGTGGCCGGCTGGGCCTTGGAGTTCCCTAACCTATTGGTATTGGGGGACTTCAGCATCCATGCTGATGCCACTCCCTCCTCACAGGCTCTGGACCCTGGTATCTTCCATGGCGACACTAGGGCTCTCCCAGTTTGTTTCGGACCCCACACATCAAGCAGGCCACACGCTGGATTTGATC
Organism: Podarcis erhardii; assembly: GCF_964252035.2. NCBI lineage: Eukaryota > Metazoa > Chordata > Lepidosauria > Squamata > Lacertidae > Podarcis > Podarcis erhardii. Next base: position 6,175,116 of record NC_138506.1, on the reverse strand, counting down.
TTTGGTGCTGGATTTGATCTTTGATCTTTGAAGGTGCCATGGTCTGATCACTACACTCTGAAAGCCAGGATTGACTTTCCACCCCCACCCTGCTTAGGTGGCGAGCCGATTTGGGCTCGCCCGCAGAGGCTGATGGACCCTGATTGATTCCGTCAAGCCTTGCGGGACCTTGCTCCCCCTGGCGACTCATTGACTGAGCTTGTTGAGGGCTGGAATATCCAGCTCCTGGCAGCCATCGATGAGATCGCAGCTAAGCGCCCTCTGCGACTCTGCAGAAACTGGGCTCCCTGGTTTACCGAGGAGCTCCGGAAAATGAAGCAGGACCTCAGACAGCTAGAGCGAGTATGGCAGGGTGCCTGTGACGGAGCCTCAAGAACATCTTATAGGGTTTTCATGAAAACCTACGAGATAGCAGTGAAGGCCACTAAGAAGTCTTACTTCTCGTTCTCCATTGCATCCGCTAGCTCTCGCCCGGTGCAATTATTTAGTATACTTAGGTCTTTAACAGAGGGACAGCCAAATTTAACTAACAATTTGACACACAGCTGTGAGACATTTGCAAGCTTTTTTGCAGAGAAGGTCCTGTTGCTCCACCATGACCTCCCTGCCAATTTGGATACAATAACGGAACTGGAGGCCCCTCAACTGTCCTCGGGTCCAGTATTGGACCACTTTGACCAGATATCCCCAGCTGATGTGGACAGACCCCTCCGAGCTGGAAAGCCCACCACCTGTCCTCTCGACCCGTGCCTGTCCTGGCTGATTAGAGTGTGTCCAGATGAGGTGCGGGCCCCCCTGGGGGATATCATCAGTTTGTCCCTTGGCACCAGGACATTCCCAGGGGAATTGAACGAGGCAGTGGTGCGCCTGCTCTTAAAGAAAACATCATTAGATTCTTTAGATCTATCCAATTACCGCCCGGTTTCGAATCTTCCGTTCCTGGGTAAGGTGATTGAGAGAGCGGTTGCTGATCTGCTTGGTGGGTTTCTGGATGAAACATCGGCTCTGGATCCATTCCAATCCGGCTTCCGCGCTGGTCATGGGACTGAGATGGCTCTGGTCGCCTTAACATATGATCTCCGTAGGCAGCTGGATCGAGGCGGGTCAGGGCTGCTGATTCTTTTAGACCTGTCAGCAGCCTTTGACATGGTTGATCACGAACTCCTGGACCACAGCCTTGCCGACGTGGGGATCCAGGGCACAGTCCTTCAATGGCTACGCTCGTTTCTCTCTGGTCGGGGACAGAGGGTGGCACTTGGGGGGGGGGAACTGTCATCACGCCACTCCTTGGTGTGTGGAGTGCCTCAGGGTGCGATACTCTCCCTGATGCTTTTCAACATTTTCATGCACCCCCTCGCCCAGCTTGTCTGGAGTTTTGGGCTGGGCTGCCATCAGTATGCTGATGACACCCAACTCTATCTGTTGATGGATGGCCATCCTGACTCGGCCCCGGACACACTGATCAGATGTTTGAAAGCTGTGGCTGGATGGTTACGTGGGAGCCGGTTGAAGTTAAATCCTTCGAAGACAGAGGACCTTTGGCTGGATCGGGACAATATGGGATTGGGGGGCCAACTCCCATCTCCTGCGGGGGTGCAATTAGTGCCAGCACCGTCCGTTAAGAGTTTGGGTGTAATCTTCGACACCTCCCTTTCTATGGAGGTGCAGATTGCAGCTACAGTGGTGCCCCGCAAGACGAACGCCTCGCAAGACGGAAAACCCGCTAGACGAAAGGGTTTTCCGTTTTGGAGGCGCTTCGCAAAACGAATTTACCTATGGGCTTGCTTCGCAAGACAAAAATGTCTTGCGAGTTCCCTGTGGGGTTTTTTTCCTCCCCCCCCTTTTTCTAAGTCACTAAGCCGCTTATCAGCTGATTCGCTAAGCCGCTAATAGCGCTAATCTGCTAAGCCGTCAATGGGCTTGCTTTGCAAGACGAAAAAACCGCTAGACGAAGAGACTCGCGGAACAGATTAATTTCGTCTTGCGAGGCACCACTGTATAACAAAGGCGGCATTTTTTCATCTCCGCCAAGCTAAGCAGTTGGCTCTTTACCTCTCTCGTCCTGACCTAGCCACCGTGATCCACTCAACGGTCACCTCCAGACTGGATTATAGTAACTCACTCTACGTGGGGCTGCCCTTGAGACTGACCCAGAAACTCCAGCGGGTGCAGAATGCCGCAGCGAGACGCCTTACAGGGTCCTCGCTGCAAGATCACATTCACCCGGTGCTATACCAGCTGCACTGGCTCCCGGTGGAGTACAGGATCAGGTTTAAGGTGCTGGTTTTAACCTTTAAAGCCCTATACGGCCTAGGACCCTCATACCTACAGGACCGCCTCTCCTGGTATGTCCCATGGAGGACCTTACGGTCTTCAAACAAAAACATCTTGAAGGTCCCGGGCCACAGAGAAGTTATGCTGGCCTCAACCAGAGCCAGGGCTTTTTTGGCTGTGGCTCCGATCTGGTGGAACACTCTGTGACAAGAGACTAGGGCCCTGTGGAACTTGACATCTTTCCACAGGGCCTGCAAGACAGAGCTGTTCCGCCAGGCCTTTGGCCAGGGCACAGCCTGACCCCTTTGGCAATCCTCACAGAACTCTAGCCCAATGGTTACCATCAATTTGATTCGAATTAATTTTATAATGAAATGATTTTAGAATGTTGTATTTATTTTCCTGTTGTTAGCCGCCCTGAGCCCGGCTTTGGCTGGGGAGGGCGGGATATAAATAAAAGTTTATTATTATGGTCTGAGGGACGGTGGACCGACCCATGGCTGAAAAAGGTTGCTGTCCCCCGATTTGGAGACTATGCTCCGTGACCAGTTTATGTCCGTGTGCGATGAGAAACTGCAGCAGTGTCTTTTTGCAATGAAGGACCTGACTTTCCAAGCCACGTCCGATGAAGCGTTGGCATATGACTCAGCTGATATAAGCACCCGGGAAGTTTGACAATCCCGCAGCCCACCACTAACCTGCAACATGGAGGCCGTCCACTCAGAGGAAGTCAAGGATGAAGATGTAGTATTGCAGTGAATGCACATTGGCTCTCAAGGAAGACCAGGGCAGCAAAAGAACTATGCCAGTTGTCCACTGGTGAAGGTGGACCTTGATCCAGCAGTCATCCTGATCCATATGAAGCTGTGATAGGTGCCATTCACACTGAAACCCAAGATCGATGCAGAGATTGATCTCCTGATAGAGCAAGGGATTCTCGAGCCAGACCCCCATGCTCTCTAGGAGACACCAATCTTCACCCCCCTCAAAGCTAATGGAGATGTGTGAATCTCCGCAGGCTGTAAGTGCACCCTAAGAAGGTGCTGTAACAACACGCATGAGCCATATCCTCACATCTCTGGCCAGAGGAAGGGTCTTCATCAAATTCAACAACACAAGCATATCAGCAGTTACCAGTAGATGAGGCCACAGCCGAGGCTCAGACGATTGTCACACACCAAGGGGCTTTCTGAGTCAAGCATCTACAGTTCAGAATCAACGTGGCCTTGGGGACCTCCCAAAACCTTATGGAGGACACACTGAAGGGCCTGCCAGGTGTCATCCCATATTTTGATCTGTCCTTATTGTAGGGGAGTCTGATGCAAAATTAACTGACTACATTTGAGAAGGCTTCTGTCATTTCCAGGACGAGGGCCTGAAAGTAAAACAGGAGAAATGTCAGCTGGGCGCACCCAAGGTCAAATTCCTGGGCTTCATGATCGATACTGAGGGAATCCACCCTATGCCATCCAAGGTCAAAGCCATCCTGAATGCACTATGGCAGCAGTCAAAGCAAGAACTATAGCCATTCTTAGGGTTGCTGAACTTTTACCATTCTTTCCTACCACATAAGGTGTCGGTAGAGAGCCCTTGCATTGGTTGTTGGACAAGAAGGCTGGGTCCAAGACATGGCATTCAATAAGGTGAAATACCTGCTTTCTTTGGACAATGTCCTTGTTCATTTTGATGAGGCCAAGCCGATTGTGTTGGTGTGCAATGCATCCCCATATGGAATCGGCACTGTCCTCAGCCACTATCTGCCAGATTTTTTTGGGGGGGGGGGAGAGACACCCACTGTGTTCTCTTCAAGGACTTTATCGGCAGCAGAGAGGAACTATGCCCAAATAGACAAGGAGGCTTCGTAATTGTGGCAGGGGTTAAAAAATTCCACAACTATGTCTATGCCCATCATTTTACTATACAGTACTGACGGATCATAAGCCGTTGTTAGGTTTTTTCGATCTGGACAGACAGATCCTGTCTCCATGCATGTTGCGCTGGTCAATTTTCTTAAATGCCTGTGATTTTGTACTCCTGCACCATCCTGGCAAGGGTCTCACAGTTCTATATCAGGTTGGCCTCCAGGTCGGGAGGTACCCATACTGCCCAGATCATTCACACCCAATGACAATGTTTACATCAGGAACTACAGGGACGGGTCCTGATGAGGTCTCTATACTTGATGGTAAGGTACCTCACCAGCATGTGGACCAGATGCGGGGTCAAGCGGCAAGCCCTCCACCGCAGGTCACTTCCACTGCAGCAGCTGAGGCCATACTTGAGCACGAAGAGGGATCAGGTGAATCATCAGGCATCCTGACTGTAGTACCGGGAGGTCACTCTGCAGTTTCCAGCGACCCTGTAGAAGACCCCACACTGAGGTAGCAACATCAGTGCCAAGGTCAGCGGAGCTTTTGGTGACCCAGTTTGGGGAGCTGCCCTGCTCACAGCGAGTGTGGTTGCGGTTGTGTCCCCGCTACCTTCAGAACTATGTTTGTGCTTAGGGGTGAGGAGTGTTATGTATGCAGTGGTCTATGTTCACCTGAGTCTGGACTAGGATCCTGAACCCTGTGTTTTAATTAGGTACATGATAGTCAGGCTATGTTTGTGCTTGGGGGGGGAGGAGTGTTATTCTAAAGCAGCAATGGTCTTTGTTCAGACCAGGTTTCATTGTGTATGCCACAAAATGCCAACAGTGTCCTTCAGCTCTCTATATTGGACAAACAGGCCAGACCTTACGCCAAAGAATAAACGGACATAAATCGGACATCAGGAATCACAAGACAGAGAAACCAGTAGGAGAACACTTCAATCTCCCAGGACATTCTATATAAGATCTCAAAGTAGCTGTTTTACTACAAAGGAATTTCAGAAATAGACTGGAAAGAGAAGCTGCTGAATTACAACTTATCACCAAACTTAAAACCATGGAGAAACCTGGTCTGAACAAAGACCTTGGATTCTTATCTCATTATACATGACAAAGCCATTTTTCACCTTTTCACCCCTTGCTTTTTCCTGTAAGACCTATTGCAGTCGTTAAGAGTCGTCAACAGGCTCATCACAGCTATCTGCCAATCACCCATTCCCACCACCCTTCTGAGTAATACCCCTCCCCACCTTCTCACTATATAGAAGGGTCTGGAAACTTCTGTTTCAGTGTATCTGAAGAAGTGTGCATGCACACGAAAGCTCATACCAAGAACTGACTTAGTTGGTCTTTAAGGTGCTACTGGAAGGAATTTGTTTTGTTTTGACTATGGCAGACCAACACGGCTACCTATCTGTAATCAGTTTCTCATGTGTGTGTGGAAAGGAGCGTACGCTACAAAAGTAAAATATACATACTTTCCTCCACCCACTTTTGTCCTTGGCTTGCCCACCACTGGCATGTGACCCTTGGAAGATTGACCAGAAGAAAATGTAGCCCTCGGGACAAAAAGGTCCCCCACCCCTGATCTAAGCTCTGGAACAAGTGCAAGTAGGAACGTGTAAATGTGCTCTGAAGATGCTGTTTCTAGGTCTACACAGTATTTTCAAGGGCCAGGGTTATGTCATCTGGAATTGTTCAAGGCATTCTTAACAATATTATATGCCAGCACAACAGTTTTGCAATCACATAACTAAAGCCACCAGCTCCTGAGATAGGGATTTATTCAAAGCTTTCTCATTGCTCCAAAGTCCCTAGTGGTTGGGGATTGTTCCACAAGCCCAAATTCTACTGTAACTCATACATGTCTGTCAGGGGCTCAGGAGCAGAGGCACAGGAGAGGGAGGAAATGGAGAGCGAGGGGGAGGAATCCGAGGGGAGCGTAGGCGGTGACAGTGGTCAGAGTGATTCCATGAGCCTCTCCAGCGAATCGGAAGATTCACAGAAGGGAGCGCCGATGGCCAGGGCAAGGGGGGTGCCAAGGGGGAAACACCAGAAGGAAGGGGCCAGCGGGGACTCCCAGAGCAGCAGTTGGAAATCAGGACCAGCTTCCCCACCAGAGCGCAGTGGGGGGGAGGAGTCCCAGGCATCGGGACCAGTGTTCTCACCACCAGCGAGAGGAGATGAGTCAGGATTGACCACGCCTCCATCGGAGAGCGGGGAAACGGTCAAGAGGAAAGTTACCGGCTGGGCGCGCGCGCCAAGTTCAAATGTACAGGCGAGCGGCACAGCAGGTAGCCCGGATAGGGAGCCAGGTCCTAAAGCCCGCCGGAAGGAGGGGCAAGACTCAGGGGGGTCAGCGTCAGAAGAGTCCAGAAAGGAGGAAACCCCAGGGGGCAGAAGGACCCAGAGGAGGAAAGAACAACGGAAGAGGTGGAGTAAGGCTACAGTCTTAAACTGGTGTCTAGGAGGCGGAGACTCAGATGGAGCTTCGCCGGTCTAGGTTCTAAGACGTGGAGTTGCACGCTGCGGTTTGGAAATGGAAACTAATCTTCAATAAAGACTTTTATAAGTTATTACTGACTAGCGTTGGTCCTCTGTGAGCTGGGACCTAGAGGCAACTCTGACAGTAAGCTCCATCTCCGAAAATGAAAACCTCGCAACGTGAGTGGACGCAGCGAGGGGCGAAGATTGGTGCTTCGCGAGCTCACGAAGGCAGGACAAGATGACTACCGAACAACAAATAACAGCCCTGCAAAACGCAGTGGCACAACTTAACTCGGAAATACTGGCATCCAGGAAGAGGGAAGAAGAATCCGCTGCTGCCTGCAAGGATCTGCAAATCAGGTTGGAAATATTGGCTAAACAGGGGGCGCCGGGAACCAGACCAGAGGGGATTGGGCTGGGAAAGAGAGGAGGCAGCCTTGTGTCGCATTTCGATGGGAATCTGCAGCAGTATCCTAACTTCAGAGCAGACGTGGTTTTTGCCCTAGAATTGCTGGAGAAGGACTTTAGAGATGAGCAGGAGAAAGTAGGCTTCATACTGACGCATCTCCACAGAGACGCCAAAGCGTGGCTGCGGAATCTGTACCGAGATAAAGACCCAGCCCTCCAAAATGCGAAAGCCTTCCTTAAGGCGATGGATGCGTGCTTTTTATCAGAGATTGATGTAGATATTGCCAGAAAAGAGGTACATGGATTGAAAAAAGGCAGAGCCACTGTCAGGCAATATCACTCCCGCTTTTTTGCATTGGTCAACGCGCTGGGATGGGAAAAAGATTCAGCTGCCGTCAGGGACCTGTTCTGGGAGGGGTTGAACGGGGCTGTGAAAGACGAAATTGCGAGGGGGGAGCGACCCCAGACCACTAAAGACGTGATCCAGAGAGCACTGACGATTGGGGTGAGGCTGGAGGAACGTTCCTGGAGCAAGGACGAAGGGCGTTGGGGACGCACACCAGCAAGAGCACCTCCTTTCTTTCCCAGGGAAACAGCGCGCGCTCAATCCACGCCCCCAATGGGAGGGGGAGAGGAGCCGATGGAGTTAGGTGGTGCCAAGGCTCAGTCAGCAGCCAGAGCCCTAACGCCGGGAGCAGTCAAACCGAAGCCTCCTAGAGGGAATAGGAAGTGTTACATCTGCGACAGTGCTCAGCATATGGCGAAAGAGTGTCCCCAGAGGATTTGCAAGCACACTGCAGCCTCAGCGACAGTTACGGAAATAGTTCAGCAGAGTGAGCCACAGCAGGGAAACGACGGAGTCTGGCTGGAATCAGAGGCACTGGGGCCCAGCCAGACAAGTCAGTGAAGCAGTCCCCAGGGATCTTACAGCCCACAGACCCCCTCCCACCCAAACCAGTGGTGCAGCTCACCGCATCCCTCCAGCTTCCCAATGGGCTCACCATGGAAATCCCTATCACCATTGACTCTGGTAGCAATGCGGACTTTATAGGAGTGGATTTCATCAAGCAACAAGGCATAGCGCTCCTGCCTGCCACGATGCCCCTGAAAGTAGTGACAGTCGACGGCAGAGACTTGCTGGGGGGACAGGTGGTACAGCAAACGCCGCCAATGGTTATGCAAATTGGAAATCACCGCGAAGTCATCAGCTTCAACGTCACCCAACTGTCGGACACGCCCATAGTACTGGGTATGAGTTGGCTGGACAGGCACAGCCCGGCATTAGCATGGTACCAGCGTCAATTGACTTTCTGCTCCTCCTACTGCGCAGAACACTGCATCCTCGCTAACCAGGAAGATGAGGGGCACGAAGATGGACCACAGCTACACTTAGGCATGTTGCAAGCGGTACCCAACAGATACAAAGACTTTTTGGAGGTCTTCTGCGAGAAGGAAGCGGACAAGCTGCCTCCCCACAGGCCCTACGACTGCAAGATTGACCTCCTGCCGGGGGCGACGCTGCCGACGGGGAAACTGTATTCCATGTCTGAGGATGAACTGCAGGAACTCAGGGAGTTCATAGATCACAACTTGAAGCGAGGATTCAGCCGAGAATCCAAGGCAGTGGGGGGCAGTCCCATGTTTTTTGTGAAGAAGCGGGACACGCCCCAAAAGAGGCTTGTAGTTGATTACAGAATTTTGAATTCGAAAACCAAGCCCACAGCCTTCCCCATGCCCAAGATCGATGACCTGCTGGCGACGGTGAGGAAGGGTCACATCTTTACCAAGTTGGATCTACGCGGAGCATACAATCTCATACGCGTGCGGGAGGGAGACGAGTGGAAGACGGCCATGTTTACGCCGCTAGGCACCTATGAATATAGAGTTATGCCGTTTGGATTACAAAATGGTTCCCACTGTTTTCAAGCCTTCATGCACCACTTCTTAGCGGGACTCCTCTACAAGAAGTGCGTCTGCTTCCTGGACGACATCCTGATCTTCTCGGAGTCGCAGGAGGCCCACGAGAGAGATGTCAAGGAAGTCCTGCAGAGGCTGAGGGAGCACAGGCTTTATGCCAAGCTGGAGAAGTGCCAGTTCGACATGACGGAGGTGGATTTCCTGGGCTACAAGCTGTCCGACAAGGGGCTCGCCATGGACAGCGCCAAGGTCCACTCGGTGCTGGACTGGAAAAGCCCGCGCAATCGGAAGGAGGTCCAGAAGTTTGTCGGATTTGCCAACTTTTATCGCAAGTTTATCAAGGGTTTCGCTATGCAGACGGCGGCCATCACGGACACCCTCAGCTCCAAGAAGAAGAAGTTCATCTGGACGGAGCAGGCGGAGCAGTCCTTTCAGAAGCTCAAGCGTCTCTTCGCGTCCGAAGAGCAGCTGCTACACGTCAACCCCAGCAAACCCATGAGGGTTGAGACGGATGCCTCCGACCGAGCCGTGGGGGCGGTCCTGTTGCAGCAAGATCCGCAAGGGGACTGGAGGCCGTGCGCTTTCTACTCCAGGAAACTCAGCAAGTCGGAGCAGAACTACACCATCTGGGACAGAGAGTTGCTGGCCATTCATGCCGCATTCAAGGCGTGGCGGCACTTCCTCATCGGAGCCAAACACACAGTGCAGGTCCGCACGGACCATAAGAACTTGGAGTACTGGCGCACGGCGAGGTTCCTGAACCAGAGACACATCCGCTGGGCGGAGTTCTTTGCAGATTTCGACTTCAGGATAGAATACATCCCGGGAGACAACAACATCATGGCGGATGCGCTATCCAGGAAACCGCAGTATCTCGAGGAAGAGGCACCAGCGGCGGCCAAGCACATTTTCGCACCGAAGGCGTGGGCATGCGCCTCAGCCACGGTGGACCTGGACGCAGTTCGTCGCGCGCTGCAGACGGACTCCTTCACACGAGCCAAGATGGAGGAGGTGCGCAGCGGCACAGCGAAGGGCAACGAGTTCCAGATACGCGACGGACTGCTCATCCGCAGAGGGGCCCTCTACGTGCCGGGAGACGACCTCCGCGCGAGAGTACTGCAACAGTTACACGACGCGCCCAGCGCTGGGCACTTCGGCAAAGAGAAGACTGTGGAATTAGTAGCCAGAGACTTTTGGTGGCCCAAGATGCGGGGAGAAGTCGCGGATTACGTCAATAGGTGTGACACCTGCCAAAGGGCCAAGCCAGTACACAGGCCGCCGGCGGGACTGTTGGAACCGCTACAGACCCCGCTCGAACCGTGGGAGAGGGTGGCCCTGGACTTTGTCACTGATCTGCCCAGCTCGAGGGGCAAAACAGCAGTACTCGTGGTAGTAGACTTGTTCACCAAGATGGTCCACTTCATTCCTTGCGCGAAGGTGGCCACAGCGGAGCAGACCGCCAAGCTTTTCATAGACCACGTGTTCAAGGTGCACGGCCTACCACGGTCTATCCTGTCCAACCGGGGGCGCCAGTTCATCTCCAGCTTCTGGCAGAAGCTGATGGGCATCCTGAACGTCAAGGTCAGCCTAGCGTCGGCAAGACACCCGCAGACCAACGGACAAGCGGAGAGGGTCAACGCCATCATGCAGCAGTACCTGAGATGCTACGCGAACCAACAGCCCTCGACCTGGGTGGACTACCTACCGCTGGCCGAGTTTGCCTACAACAACACGAAACACGTGTCCACGGGGGTGACACCGTTTTTCGCCAACAATGGGCGGCATCCCAGAACCTTCCCGGGTTTAGAGAAAGTGGGGGAGGGGGAGCCGCAGGGAGCAGAGGCCTTGGCAGCAGAGTTACAGGAGGTCCACGAGCAACTCCGAAGGCAGTTAGAGCTAGCAAAACACGCGTACAAAATGCAGGCAGACAGACACAGGAGAGTTGGGGAGGACATCCAGGTGGGGGACTGGGTCTGGTTGGCAGCCCAGGCAGTGCCGGCCAGATCGTTAGCTAAGAAGAAGCTCGGACACAAGCAGATAGGCCCTTACCAAGTCGAGGCACAGATCAACCCAGTGGCCTTCCGGTTGACACTCCCGGAGGGATCCAGAATGCACCCGGTCTTTCATAGATCGGTGCTCACGCCCTACAAGGCACCTCACAGGTTTCAGGCGCCAGGGACAGCACCAGACCCGCTCAGGGAAGCGCCCACGAAGGGGGGGTCACCGAGAGGGGAGCCACTCAACGAGGCCACAGCGATTTTAGACTCCAGATGGGGGGAGGAAGGGATTGAATATCTCCTTGCCAGGGAAGACACCCCGGTCAGGGCCAACGGGTGGGTACCGGACTGTGCCGTGGAGGAGCAATGGCTCAAAGACAAATTCCATGCACTTTTCCCACACAGGCCCATGCCGGCAGATTATTTCGACGAATATCTTTTCACACCCACACTCTCAGCCAGCACGTTTCAGGGTTTCTCTTCAGCTGAGGACACGATGCTAGAGACTAGCTCTCCAGAGGGATCGCTCTCGGGGTTTGGCACAGGGGGCTCCTATTGGTGGGAGGGTCAACCTGACGTGGGGTGGCGCAGAGAACTGCCGAGAGGGCCATTGCACGCAGCATCACCCCAGGCGACAGGGGAAGAGGGGGCCATAGGCGAGTTGGGGGTAGATCCAGGTTTCGAACACACCTCCCAAGAGATGGAAGCAGAGGAGATCGCGGTCGACGAGACCATGGAGGACTTCCTGGACTTATCCGGCTGGCTGCACGCCACGGGGGACGAACTGTATCCTGCACTCACCCCCACATCACTGGAGCACCCAGAACCCGCACCTGAAGAGGGGGAGGGGGGAAGGGGGGGCTTCGAGGTGGGGATGGATGTCAGGGGCTCAGGAGCAGAGGCACAGGAGAGGGAGGAAATGGAGAGCGAGGGGGAGGAATCCGAGGGGAGCGTAGGCGGTGACAGTGGTCAGAGTGATTCCATGAGCCTCTCCAGCGAATCGGAAGATTCACAGAAGGGAGCGCCGATGGCCAGGGCAAGGGGGGTGCCAAGGGGGAAACACCAGAAGGAAGGGGCCAGCGGGGACTCCCAGAGCAGCAGTTGGAAATCAGGACCAGCTTCCCCACCAGAGCGCAGTGGGGGGGAGGAGTCCCAGGCATCGGGACCAGTGTTCTCACCACCAGCGAGAGGAGATGAGTCAGGATTGACCACGCCTCCATCGGAGAGCGGGGAAACGGTCAAGAGGAAAGTTACCGGCTGGGCGCGCGCGCCAAGTTCAAATGTACAGGCGAGCGGCACAGCAGGTAGCCCGGATAGGGAGCCAGGTCCTAAAGCCCGCCGGAAGGAGGGGCAAGACTCAGGGGGGTCAGCGTCAGAAGAGTCCAGAAAGGAGGAAACCCCAGGGGGCAGAAGGACCCAGAGGAGGAAAGAACAACGGAAGAGGTGGAGTAAGGCTACAGTCTTAAACTGGTGTCTAGGAGGCGGAGACTCAGATGGAGCTTCGCCGGTCTAGGTTCTAAGACGTGGAGTTGCACGCTGCGGTTTGGAAATGGAAACTAATCTTCAATAAAGACTTTTATAAGTTATTACTGACTAGTGTTGGTCCTCTGTGAGCTGGGACCTAGAGGCAACTCTGACAATGTCAATTATTGCAAAAGGTGCCAGCAATCCACGTTTAGGTTTGATGGGCAGAATACCCCAAACTAAGCTTTTCACCATCTGTTCATCCGTGCATTTTTGTAAGCAAAGGAGAACATATTTCACAACAACGTCAATGAAAAGTAAGATAAATGCTATTTTAATGCACTGATAGCATATGCCACATTTAGTGATGGTTTAATCTCCTCCTTCTTCCAGAAATGTTATTGAGTGGGATCCCTCCCAAATAGAACCCTTCCCCACCATCTAGTTGCCATGGAAATGGATGGGATTTTTTTTTTAAGTGCACTCCACATCTATACATTTTTTTAAAATCTTACTGTGTGCGATATTTAGGGGTGGTGAAAGAAATTTGCTTTGGTTCACATTGAACTGCAGAACTACCTTATTTACAAGTGCCAAATAATGTATCTTAAGTGAAACACAAATCTCTTTGGAGTTTTCTGAATTTTGTGGTGCAGTCCTCTAACCAAGGGCTCATCCACACTTAACTTTGCGCCATGCTTTCTAGGCACAGGTCCAAGCATTCCCCCCCCCCCCACCTTGTCCTGGCACTTTCCCCAGGAAAACCCATGTTTTACTGCTGAATCGGAGCAAATGGCAGACCATGGAAAACTCGATTGCTGTTTGCTTAGATTCAGCAGTAAAATGCAGGTTTTCCTGGGGAAAGTGCTAGGACAAAAAAGAAGAAGAAATACCCACTTCAACACAGACCTGTGCCTAGAAATGCAGCACAAAAGAATGGATTTAGCTCAAGTCATGGGCTGGATCTACACGGACCTGATTAACATTATTATTAGAACAATATTAGATATATCATTCTAAAACATCATAGGGCATAATTGTAAAATAAAGCATTTCTTACCCTTTTTTTTTTTTTGTCAAAACGCTGTCTCCCTACTGCTAGTTGCTGGTTGCTCTGCAGCACACTCTGGTGTCACAGTTTAATAACACATTATGAACTTTAAAAGTAGGGTGCAATGTGTCCATATACATTATTGAAACCATTCCTTAGCCCTTCCTTAACATTAAAAACCATGAGTGTAGGTCCGTCCATATTTATAAAAATGCATATGTTAGGGGAAAGTGTGCATAAAAATGGAGATATTTCTAAAAATTACCGTATTTTTCGCTCTATAGGGCACACTTTTTCCCCTCCAAAAATTAAGGGGAAATGTGTGTGCGTCCTATAGAGTGAATGCAGGCTGCGCAGCTAAGCCCAAAGCCAGAACAGGGAGAAGGAGCGCTGCGCAAAGCCTCTGCAGGGCAGCGGGGTGAAGGCACCCTGCTGCCCTGCGGAGGCTTCAAAGGCTGTTCCCGAAGCCAGAACAGCGAGGCAGAGTGCTGCGCAGCGCTCCGTCTCACTGTTCTAGCTTGGGGATGGCTGCGCAAAGCCTCCGCAGGGCTTCAAAGGCTGCACTCCGTTGGCTTCAGGCAGGGCTTCAAAGGCTGCACTCCGTTGGCTTCAGGCAGCTATCCACAAGCTTTCGGAGCACAGCAGGAGTTCCCGCTGTGCTCCGAAGGCTTGCGGATAGCCACCTGAAGCCTGGAGAGTGAGAGGGGTCAGTGCACACCGATCCCTCTTGCTCTCCAGACTACGCTTCGCTGAAGAGGTGCTGCACAGTTTTCCCTCTCTGCGCAGCGCCCCTTCAGCAAAGCGGGAGGAGAAATGGAAGGGGCTCCGTTTCTCCTGCCGCTTCGCTGAAGGGACGCTGAGCAGAGAGAAGGGAGAATTTTTTTCTCCCTGTTCTCCCCCTCCTATGGTCCGGTGCGTCCTATGGTCCGGTGCGTCCTATAGAGCAAAAAATACAGTACATAAAACCTCAATTAGAGGAAATTGTTTGCAAGAAATGTTTATTTTAGGGGAAATGTATACTAAAATGCTGACATGAGATTTCATGAGGACTTCTTTTTAAAAAAATTAAAAATGCATAAGAAAATAAAAGTAGCCTGCTGGATCAGACCAGTGGCCCATATTGTTCAGCATCCTGTTCTCACAGTGGACAACCAGGTGCCTGTGAGAAACCTTGAAAGCGGGACCCAAGCACAATAGCATTCTCTCCTCCTGCAGTTTCCATCAGCTGGGGTTCAAATTGATTACTGCCTTTGTCAGTGGAGGCAGAGCACAGCCAACATTGCTAGTAGCCTTTGATAGGCCCCTCCTCTATGGATTCCTCCATTTCTTTCCTCAAGCTTGGTGGCCGTCATTGCCTCTTGTGCGAGAGAGTTCCATAGGTTAACTATGTGCAGTATGAAAGAATACTTTATTTCATCTTCTCCAAAATTTTCTGGAATTCATTGGAAGCACGCAAGTTCCAGTGTTGTGAATGAGGGAGAAAAACATTTCACTGTCCACTTCCCCTACGCCACACATAATTTTACAAACTTATATCATGTTATCTCTTACTCACTTTTTATTTAAACTAAAAAATGCAGCAGCGAGCAGCAGCTTCTTCAGCTGCAGGTGGCTGGAAAGCCAAACAGGATGTTTGTGACTGTTACCATGGGAGAAAGGGGCAGTCCATTCACTGTACTGAGCGCCGGATGTTAGCTCAGTGTGTCATCTGACCTGTACTGGAAGTACATGGGAGGAGTTATGTTCTCTCTGCTGTTGATGTAAATTGAGTGCAGACATGTTTCTCTGTACTGCTGCAAAAGACAGAAATAAAAGCATGTAAATACATTTCTGTCTGTCTCTTTCCCCCCCCTGGGATAGCAGGGAGGAGAGTGAAGGAGTGGTGTGTTCTTCTCACGTCTGGGAAGGATCGCCGATTACAGACCTCGCCTGTTTTCCTGCTGGGAGTCGCAGGGGGAGGTCAGCGAGGAATTCAGCCGGTGCCTGGAGAGTGGCACATTCCTCTGACTAGGCTCGGATTCAAACACTAAGCACTGCAACCTTTCCTCATAGGGGAGTCACTCCATCCCCTTGATTGTTTTGGCTGTCCTTTTCTGAACCTTTTCCAACTACACAATATCCTTTCTGAGGTGAGGCGACCAGAACTGTGCACAGTGATTCAAACTGATGCAGAAATGTGGAGGGCAGAACTGAATATTGGAAAAAGACGCTGAAACAGACAGATTCAGCCATACCCAGGAGCAGCCTGGTGCTTCTGTCAGAGTACCTTCCCCCTGGTTAGAAGGAGAGCCTCATGGTAGCTGGTGGGCCTCACATGCCAGCCTGTGGTTTCATATACCCTGTCTTTCAGGCTGCAGTTTGGGACTAGCTAGCCTCTTGGATCCCTTGAAGGAAAGCAGGAGAGAAGCCTTTGTCTTAAGAGTGTGGGATGTGAAACACAATAGCGGTCAAGTACAACATTCCTAGAGTGAACATGTTTACACATGGGGAGGGATGTTTGTCTAGCCAGCAGGTAAACTTCCTGTTTCCTTCTGGGCTGGGACAGACTTCCTCTGCATATGACTGGAGGTGGGTGTGGCCTCACCTGTGCAGGTACTGACAAAAGCACAGGGCAGGGCAGCCATCTCTCTCTCTTCCACCACATGCATCGAAGACACAACATCTACTGAGCCAAAGATGCCCTCTTGGCTTCCAGCCAAGAGAGGACAAAGGGACTGTCTTCTTAAGAGATAGATTCCAAGTGTATGTTACTTCATTAAGCTAAGTCTGCCTTCTGGGATCTGATTGTGAACAGAATGTGAGTAAACTCTTTTTATACTTTTGTAAAAGACTGTCGTCTCTTCCATTTTATGAGGGAATAAGGGGAAAATACCAGAACAATTATTATAGAGGCTTTAGCGAGCCTGAGCAAACGCAGACGCTGCAAACTTAAAATAAAGGGGAATGATACTTTGCTGAAATTGGGGAACTTGTTAACACAAGTTGGATAAGGATATAATCAGACAATATATCCTCTCCTGCATCCCTGAACATTCCCACAAAGAGTAGTGGAATGTAACAGTGTGTTTCCAGTTCTGCATCCTATCTGTTCACCTTCCAAAGTGACATTTAGAGGAGCTGAGTTCTTCTCCGCCAGAGGCAGCCTTGTCACTGAATTCAGTAGATCAAGTTCCAGACTGACACTCAAGCTACCAAAAGCTTCCACCCAGCTCTTCTCTTTCTTTATCTGTTTGCTTTGCTGCATCAGAGGTTCCCCAATCACAGACATGCCATTCAGCATCTGTTCCTTTCTTTGCTGGCAGTCTCCTTTCACCCTTTTTGTCTCATCACCTTTCACTTTAGCTTGAGAGGCACAGGTGCAAGTGCAAAGGAAGCTTGGTGCAAGGCTGCCTGTTCCTGGAACCCATTTTAAAATTGCCAGATGAAAAGCACAGACACAGGGAGTAGAATGGCCCCCTGCTTGTAGCTGGAAACCACCACTAACAAGCACATGATTTTTTTTTTTAGAGGGGGGGATTAGATGAGGAACTTAAGTTCAGTGGTAGAGAAGGTCCCAGGTTCAACCTCTGGCGTCTCCAGGTAGGGCTGAGAATGTCTTCTGCCTCAAACCCTAGAAAGCCTCTGTGTAGGTATTGTGTAGTACCTTTGTAGGCACTACTGAACTAGGTGTACGAGGAAGCTGGCTTAATATAAGCCAGTTATGTTCTTTTGGGGAAAAGCTGCAGCTCAGTGAAAGAACATCTGCCTTGCATGCAGAAGCTTCTTCTCTCGATCTTGACATCTTCAGGTAGGGCTAGGAAAAAATCCCTGCGTGAAATGATGCAGAGATGGTATCAGCCAGTATAGACCAACATCATTTTAAAGTGGAGAATGGATGGCCATCTGTCATGAATGCTTTAGTTGAGATTCATGCATTGCAGGGGGTGGGACTAGATCAGGCATAGGCAAACTGGGCCCTCCAGATGTTTTGGGACTACAATTCCCATCATCCCTGACCACTGGTCCTGTTAGCTAGGGATGATGGGAGTTGTAGTCCCAAAACATCTGGCGGGCCGAGTTTGCCTATGCCTGGACTAGATGATCCTTGGGTGTCCCTTCCAACTCTGTGATTCTATGATTCTATGACCCTGTGTAAGGCAACTTCCGACGTTCCTATCTTCCTGCCATGCCAAACAAACTTATTTATGTGACTGTACAGATGAGACCAAGATTCATGATGGAGACACACAAGGTTTTATTTGTAGTTGGTCTGCCGTGATATAAGGTGGCTTACTATATCCCTGTAGCTTCTTTGAGCCATAGCTCAGTGACAGAGCACATGTGTTAGAATCATAGAATCATAGATTTCTCATGTTGAAAGGGATCCCCAAGGGTCATCTAGTCCAATCCTCTGCAATGCAAGAATCTCAACTAAAGCATCCATGACAGATGCCCCCCCAACCTCTGCTTAAAAACCTTCAAGGAAGGAGAAGGGATGTTGCATGCAGAAGGTCCCAGGTTCAATCCCCAGCATTTCCAGGTAGAAAAATCCCCGGTCAGTAGCCATGTGATGCTGCCCAAATGCTGCTAGACTATTTGCCATCCTTGACCATTGGCCGTGCAGACTGGGGCTGATGGGAGCTGGAGTCCAACAGCAAATTGGCGGCGCCATGTTGCCCTTGATTATTTTGGCTGTCCCTTTTGGTACCTTTTTCAGCTCAATAGAATTCTGCTGACCAGAACTGGACACAGTAATATGTTGCATATTCTGTGGAATAAAGAGCCTCCCTCTGCCCACCAGCCACAG
The DNA here is from genome assembly GCF_964252035.2 of Podarcis erhardii. NCBI lineage: Eukaryota > Metazoa > Chordata > Lepidosauria > Squamata > Lacertidae > Podarcis > Podarcis erhardii. Next base: position 6,156,862 of record NC_138506.1, on the reverse strand, counting down.
TCCAGGTACTAAATTAAAGAGGAAAGAAGAGACTCTGGCTTTCTAATAGCTATACACACCCTTTTTGCAGGATGGGTTTTTGTGTGTGGGTTTTTTTTGGGGGGGGATGTTCCCCTTAATCATATTGATACAACAAGGGGGAAAAAAACCACAAATACCAAATTACACACGAGAATAACCATAGACACATAATTTTCTTAGCAAACAATAAAACATATATTGGTCTTAAGACTAAAGACCCAACCTCCCGTCTATTCCATATTTCAATTTCATATTACTTATTGCCAATACACACTTTTATCATAATTAAACTTATTCTTAATAAATCTAATTTCTTATATCTACCTTGCAACTATTACTGAAGTTCCTCGAATGCTGCAACAGAATTTAAACTGCTATATTTATTTTTCAGATATTCTTTGAAAACCTCCCATTTAGAAACAAATTCCTGTTTTGATTTATTCTTTATTTTTTCTGATAGACCATCTCATTCGGCATATTCTGCCAGCTTTTGGATCCAATCTTGTATAGAGGGGATTTCATTACTCTTCCATTTTGCTGCGATCAAAACTCTTGCTGCTGCCGTCGCATATAATAAAATACCCTTCCTCTTTTGTGGAATATCCAAATCTGTTATTCCCAGGAGGTAGGCCTCTGGTTTTTTATTGAAAGAGATCTTTAGCATTTTTTGCAGTTCTGCATGGATACTCTCCCAGAATACCTGTATTTTCCTACATATCCACCACATATGGTAGAAAATTCCTGAGTCTCCGCATCTCCAACAATTACTTGACACATTTTTATACGTTTTTGAAAGTTTCCATGGTGTTAGATACCACCAATGTTGCATTTTTTGGAAGTTCTCTCTAATCATGTAACAATTTGTGAATTTCCAATTGATCTTCCGTAAGTTTTCCCATTGGGCCATGGTTATTGAATGGCCAAAATCCTGGGACCACCTCACCATTGCCACTGTTACCTCCTCCTCCTTGACTGTCCAGTCAAGGAGGAGTCGATAAGTTTTGGAAAGAGTTTTTCTTTTAGAATTTACAATATCAGATTTGAATCGGGAAATTTCTGTTGAGAACTCCTTTTGTTTGTCAGATTTAAAATTTTCAAATAACTGATGGTATTGGAGCCAGTCTGAGATGTGTTCTCTTATTTCCTCAAAGTTTTTTAATTTTATTTGGTTATCTTCATTTTTTAGAAGTGTTTTATATGTTAGCCAGCTTTCCTGAGTATTTTTCCGTTTTACTGCTATGGCTTCTATTGGAGAAGTCCACCACGGGACTTTAGGCTCCATCAGGTCTTTATATTTTTCCCATACAGCAAAGAGTGACTTTCTTATTATATGGTTGATAATTTTTTTATGGATTTTCGCTTTTCCATATATCAGGTAGGTGTGCCATCCCCAACGGTTGTCAAAACCTTCCAGGTCCAGGAGGTCCGGATCCTGCAATGTGCACCAATCTTTTAGCCAGGTGAAACAGGCTGCCTCGTAGTAAAGTTTTAGGTCGGGTAGAGAAAAGCCTTCTCTCTCTTTTATGTCTATTAAGATCAGGTGTTTAATCCTAGGTTAATCCTAGGTTTCTTCCCTTCCCACAGGAATTTGGAAATTTCTCTTTGCCATATCTTGAGACAACCTGCTTCGCCCAGTATTGGAATCATTTGAAATAAAAAGATTAATTTTGGAAGCACATTCATCTTTATAATGGAAATCCTACCCAGAAATGTTAATTTTAATTTACTCCAGGTTTCAAAGTTTTTTCTAATCGCTAACCAAGTTTTGGTGTAATTATCCTGAAATAAGTTTATGTTCTTGATCCAAATACCCAAGTATTTCGCTTTTGAGGAGATTTTCAGGCCCAATATTTTTTCTAAGTCGTCCTTTTCTTCCGTGGTTACATTTTTAACAAGCATTTTTGTTTTTGTTATGTTCAGCTTAAAGCCTGCCACGTCTCCAAATTCTTTAATCAATTCCAGCACTCTTTTCAGACTTTCTTTAGGGTTTTCAGTCATAACAAGTAAATCGTCCGCAAAAGCTTTAATTTTATATGTTTTGTTTCCCAGAGTGATGCCTTTAACAAGCTGATCCTTTCTTATCTGATTGTTCAAGATTTCCATCACCAAGATAAATATCAGTGGTGACAGTGGGCAGCCCTGTCTGGTTCCCTTGTTTATTTTGCACTCCTCAGTAATTGTTCCGTTGATGATCAATTTTGCATATTATTCCGAATAGATGGCATTTATTCTTTTACAAATATTTTCTCCCAGTCTGATTTCTTCCATTAATTTTTTCATAAACTTCCAGGACACGTTATCAAAAGCTTTTTCAGCATCCACCAACATAATAGCTGCTGGTTTATAAATTTTAATATCTAGATATTCTAACACATTAATCACACATCTAATATCGGATTGCATAAATCGTCCAGAAAGAAATCCGGTTTGATCTTTATGAATTATCTCTTTCAGCACCATTTTTAATCTATTCACAAGAATGTCTGCAAATATCTTGTAATCGTTATTTAGCAGTGCAATGGGTCTGTAATTGGCCATGTTTGAGGCATCTGTTTCCTGTTTGTGGATAAGAGCAAAAAAGCTGTCCTTCCAGGTTTTCGGTAGCTTTCCATTTGTCAGAATATTATTCATTAGGTCTTGCATGGGAAGAAATAATGCTCGTTCAAACTTTTTATAGTAATTAGCTGGAAGACCATCTGGGCCCGGTGTCTTTCCTAATTTTGATCTCTGTTGCACCTCCATAGCTGTTATTGGTGAGTTCAAAATTTCAGTTTTTTCCTTAGGTATTATTGGTAGTTTATTTTTGCCCAAATAATCAATTATTTTTTCTAGATTATTTGGACCTTCTTTATATAGATTTCCGAAAAAACTAGCAAAGTTTTTACTAATTTCCTTCGGTTCTTGAATCCATTTGTCTTCAATTTTAATTTTATTGATAATTCTATCTTCCTTTTTCTTCTTTAATTGCCAGGCCAGATGTTTGCCAGGTTTATTTGCAAACTCGAAATTTCTATGTCTCAGCCATTTTATCTTCCATTCTATCTCTTCGTTTATTATCATGAAGAATTGCGTCTGTAAAATTTTTATACTTTGCTTAATTAGTTCATCATCTGGTTTTTGGAAAAGGAGCCTTTCCTTTTTTCTAATTTCCTCCCAGATCTCCATTTTCTTCTTCTCCTTTATTTTCCTTTGGAATGCGTTTTGTTGGATAAAGAAGCCTCTTATGACGGCTTTACTCGCGTCCCAAACCGTCTCTAGATCTACTCCTTGATTTAAATTAAACTTAAAATATTCTTCTAAGATTTGCTTGGCCTTCTGTACAGTTTTTTCATCATTTAACATACTCTCATTAAGTTGCCACCATTTAACCTTTTCTTCTTTTCCTTTCAAGTTAACCCAGACTGCGCTGTGATCTGAAATTGTCCTTGGATGGATTTCTGCTTTTGTAATATTATTTAATAAATCCTTTGTTGTCCAGATTGCATCGATTCGTCCCGCTGATTTATGTGGCTCTGAATAATGTGTAAATTCTTTCTCTGTTGGATTCTTAAACCTCCAAGCGTCAAACAAATTCAGGAGTTCTATTAATTGGAAAAATGTAGTTGGGAGTTTGTTCTGCCTCTTTTCTTTCTTCTTTATTCTGTCCATGTTTGGATTGACTACTCCATTAAAATCTCCTAATAATATAATCCCCCCCTAAATATTCTATGACTTTTTCTTCCAATAATTGATAGAATTCGGATTTTCTTTCATTTGGTGCATAAATTCCAATAACTATCACTTTTTCATTATTGATCTTGACTTCTATAATCACTGTTCGACCTTTTTCGTCATTGTAAAGCAGTTTTGGCTCTAGCTGAGATTTTACATAGATTACCACCCCTCTCTTTTTTTCTTTATTTGATGTAATAAACTCAAGCCCCAATCTTTTATTTATTAATACTCTTTTATGTTTTTCCGCTACATGGGTTTCTTGCAGACAGATTAGATCATATTTTTGCTTAACCAGAATATGTTCCACCTTGTCCCTTTTTGATTTTTCATTTAAACCATTTACGTTCCAAGTAATAAATTTATAATCCATACTTTATTTCTTATGATAAGTCAATGGGTTAAAAAAATAAATAATAAATTTACACATTCAAGGTCTCAGTAGACGTTTAATAAATTCCCTTCTTAGATCTGTCTCCTAACTCTCAACTGTTTGTTCAATTTCCTCTGATTCTCCCAACAATTGTCTTTTTCCTCCAAGCTCTTTCCGGTACTTTCTCCAGAACTTGTCTGCATCTAATGCCGACAAGCACTTTCTACATTTCCCTTTAAAGAAAAAGGGGATGCCTTCAGGGTACTCCCACCTATAGTCCACTGCCTTTGCCTTTAGTGCCTTGGCCAGAGGTTTGTAAGCTTCTCTCTTTTTTATCAATCGATTTGGGATAATCTTGTGGACAATAATATTGTTTCCTTCCGATTGGAATTTCTTCTTGTTACTAGCTTGTAAAATTCTATTTCTGAAATCCATAGAGTTAAAAGAGACTAAACAGTCAGCCGGCCAGTTATTTGCTTTTGCTACATTAAATTTGACTCTGAATGCTTTTTCTATTTTTTGTGCTACTTCTGCTTCTTCAAGGTCTAACCAAGCTGCTAGCTCTTTTGAGATTTTTTCCCCAGTTATTTCCTCTGCGTCCTTTGTTAGTCCTCTGAATCTTAGGGTATTCTCCCTTCTCTGCATTTGCAACATTGCAATAGAGTCCAAAGTTGAATCCTGCTGCGCTTTCAGATCTGCTGTTTCTTTCCTTATCTTATCGCATTCCCTTTTCAACTCTCTATTTTCATTTTGTATTTTTTTCTGAGCTTCCTCTAGGTTCTGTGTTTTACCTTTAAGGTCTAGCACTATTTTCGTCAGTTCTGAATTTTTTTTAACTAAATTGTTGACCTGAGTTGATAACTCAGCTGTTATTTTCACATTTTCATCTATTTTAACTCCCATTGAAATAAGTTTTTCTTCTGTTGCTTTTGTCTTTTCATTTACATTATTTTTTAAATCTTGGATATCTTTCTTCAAACTTAAAATTAATCCTCTCATATCTAGTGGTTGATCCATGTCAATTACAGAAGTTCTCCTGATTTGTGAGGCTGAAACTGCCACAGAACCTGACACAGTTGTTTTTTTTACCAGACATCACTAAGAAATTCAATTAGCTCACAAGGTAATTTGTTCTCTTTCTTTCTGTCTTACAGACTGGATATCAATTAAATTCAATCTTTCTTAATACAATCGTGACAATATTTCCAATGTGATAATTAATGAATGTCAATTAAAATCAATCTTAAAATCACGACAATTTTACCAGTCTGATAATAATCTCCAGCCTATGTATCCACTGCGGGTGGCGCTGTGGGTTAAACCACAGACTTGCCGATCAAAAGGCCTAGGACTTGCCGATCAAAAGGTTGGCGGTTCGAATCCCCACGACGGGGTGAGCTCCCGTTGCTCGGTCCCTGCTCCTGCCAACCTAGCAGTTCGAAAGCACGTCAAAGTGAAAGTAGATAAATAGGTACCGCTCCGGCGGGAAGGTAAACGGCGTTTCTGTGCGCTGCTCTGGTTCGCCAGAAGTGGCTTAGTCATGCCGGCCACATGACCCGGAAGCTGTACGCCGGCTCCCTCGGCCAATAAAGTGAGATGAGCGCCGCAACCCCAGAGTCGGTCACAACTGGACCTAATGGTCAGGGGTCCCTTTACCCTTTACCTTTATGTATCCACTAATTCTTTATATTTACCAGTTTCACTAAACATATTTAAAATTGATTATGAACAATTATCTAATGCGTTCACTTGCTCATTCAGGGTGATAGATCATATATATAAATCTTTAAACAGGTTAGAGGCTCAATTAATCAGCACCTTGCAACAAAACTAATGACATCTGATGCTAATATCAGCTGCATTAGCTACCAATAGATAGCGAAAGGAAAAGCAAACAAAAACAGAAAAACAGCAACAACAACAACAAAAAAGACAAAACCACACAAGTCAAAACCACACAAAAACACAACCAGAAAAACAACAAAAATGAAACAAACAGAGAAACAAAACAAACAAAACAAACAAACAAAAATACCCAAAAAGAAAATTACAAAAGAAAGAAACAAAGAAATGATGGGAGGGTAAAAGAAAAATAAAGCAAGAGAAAGTAATAATAATAATGCTATTTATAATTTATAATCATATATTGAATTTATGTGGGGCTTGTTCATTCTGAGCTCTATTTACCCTCTTAATTAGCTGTGCACAGATGGAAAAAGTTGGAATTGCTTCACTCGAGTTGTTCTGCTAGTTTTAAAATGAGATGGCAGATGGAGGACAAGGCAAGATCGGGCTCAGCTCAGAGGCAGGATACAAGTTTTCAAGCTGTCACTGAAACGTCAACAAACGCTCCATCTGTTTAGGAGAAGCACCAGGCAGGGGTGGGTTTCAAAATCCAACTGATGAATGTGAGTTCAAAAGAATTCCAAACAATGGGGGGGGAGGCAAATTTCCCTTCCCCCTCTTCTTTAAATAAAACAAAAATACCACCAGCAGATATTGCAAGAATCAGGTAATGTAACTCAAGCCCTGCTGGATCATGTCAACGGCCATAGAAGAGGCCTGGTTCCTGTTGGTTTCTATTTCCCTCACTGAGCAGCAAATGCAGTCACAAGGCTTTGTTTTGCATTCCACAGTCAGAGTTACTGTTGGGTTCCCACGGGAATGGGAGACTGGATGTGACGTTCACTGGTTTCCTGTTTTTCACTGTTCTCTCGGTGTTCTTTGTTTCCGAGAGGAGTTGCTTCTCTGCTCTCACAGAGGCAAGATGCATGTTTGTATTCTCTCAGCATAGAAGTGTAAATAAAGTTAAGAATGTGGCACATACTGCTTATCCTTCCGCTGTGTGGACTACTCTGTTTGGGCTCAAGATAAGATGGGCCTGTATCAGCTTCAGATGGGCAGAAGCTGGTCAAAATCTCACATTTTTGGTTCCAGGCCCAGAAAAACGCAATCAAACTGAAGAATGGCCGCTGGCAAAGGAACAAAGAAACAAAGGATCGGAATGCCAGCAGCGGCAGAGGGACGGATCGGACGTTATCTGCGCGTCAAGATGATTGATGAGAGGTATGTGCTCATGCTCCGGGCAGCCTGCCAGCTCCTAATTGATGGCTTTATGGCTGGACTTTGAACTTTTAAGGCCGTTTGCGATGGCACAGGCTCACAGGCAGAGGCTTGGAAAAAAGTGCTTTAAAAAGTGCTTTTGGAATGAAGCTGCAGTAAACACAGACGCAGCTTGTTTAATGACGCAGAAGGCTAATGCCAGAGTCATGGCGGCCCTTCGGGATGCTTGTGGGATTCCTAAGCTCAATAAAAAGAATTACGCGAACTGGGTACTCTACGCAGAGGCCCTTCTGCGAAAAGAGGGTCTGTTTACAGTTATTACAGACGCCCCCCCAGCTCCAATATCAGATGAATGGGCAGCTAAGGATTCCAAAGCAAGGGGAACTCTTACATTGATAGTCTCCCCAGAAGAGCTCTGTCTGTTGCGCAATAAGACCTCAGCCAGAGAAATTTGGGACACTTTGAGAGAGGCTCATTTGAGGACAGAAGCTGGTGCTTCTTTGTTCTACTATGCCAAGCTGCATGATATGGCACTTGCTGAAGGTGCAGATGTGCGTACACATCTGATGGAGATGCAGAATCTGAGACATGAGCTGCAACAGAGAGGACTCACCTTTCCAGAGGCTGTGTATTCCTTCATGATACTACATTCTTTGGGTTCAAGTTGGGAGTCCGTTGCCACTCAGATTGCTGTTCAGCCAACTGCTCAGATCACAGTAGCCCATGTTACTGCCGTGATTCTGAATGAAGCAGACCGCCGGGGTGCTAGCTGCATGGGTAAGGGGGAGTCTTCACAGACGTCATCCCAGAATGCAGTGGAACCACCAGATGGCACCAAAGCTTTGAAGGCAGTGAAATGCTACTCGTGTGGACGTCTAGGCCATATGAAGAGGGAATGCAGATATCCCAGGGCCAAGAGAGAGCAGCGCAGCGAAAGCTCATCGCGTGGAAAAGGCAAAGGCAAAGGCAAAGGTCCGGTGTCCAGGACAACGCGGCACAAGGCAATAGTCTCACGCTTCACCCCAAAGGTTACAAAGGTCCAGAAGACGTCTAGATCTTTCTTCGTGATTGATTCAGGAGCCACGAGACATTTATGCAACGATAAGCGACTGTTCGTGTCTTTTACACCACAGGAAGGTGCAATTCACCAGGCGGATGACCACACGATCTCCAGTCAAGGCTACGGAACTGTTGTTCTTCACAGTTTGGACTTATCGATACAAGATGTGCTCTACGTTCCAGGTGCCACACACAATCTACTCAGTGTTGCGCAGCTGAATGAACGGAACATTGACGTTTCCTTCAAGAACAAGAAATGCACCATCACAAAGAAAAACGATTATGTATTGCATACTGAATATGTTGATCGTTTGTTTGTTTTGTATTTTGATGATGATGTGCAGGATGAAACTTGTTGCATTGCAGGTTCTAACAAAAGTTTGCATGCAGGATGTATTCATGATTTTCACAGGAAATTTGGTCATTTGCATTTTGAGGCAGTATCTAAAATGCCTGCCTTGGTTGAAGGTATGACTATTAAACCCTGCAGGTACCACATGAAGTGTAAGGCATGCGCAGCAAACAAAGTGAAAATGGCTGTGAAAGGTAAGGTGTCTAGTAGGCAAGCTACAGAACCATACCAGGTTGTTCATGCTGATTTGGTTGGTCCACTATCGCCCTCTTTGGGTGGAAACAGGTACTTCATGGTTCTCATTGATGCATTTTCCAGGTATATTTATGTGTACAATCTCAAGCAGAAATCAGAGACTTTTCCAAGGTTCAAGGAATTCTGTGCTTGGTTGGAAAATGTGCATGGTAAGAAGAGAAAGACTCTTTGCTCTGATCGTGGGGGGGAATTCACTTCTCAGCAGTTTGAAGCTTTTCTGACTGAGAAAGGAATTCAACACAATTTGTCTAGTCCTCGCTCGCCATGGCAGAATGGACTTTGCGAGAGGGCAAATCAAACATTGCTTCAAGGGTTAAAAACCTTGCTGCATGATGCCAATCTTCCAGAGAGTTATTGGGCCGAATCTCTCTCTTGTTTTGTTTACAGTTATAATCACAGGTTATCTTCAGCGATTGGTTGTACCCCCTATGAGAAGATGTTTGGCAAGAAACCATACATCAAACACATGAGAATTTTTGGTTCTGACATGTGGGTTCACACACCACAAAGCTCCAAGCAAGGCAAGCGTGGATTGCATGGTATCTTTCTAGGTTATCAGAAAGGTTCTTACAGAATAATGATGACTGACTCTAAGACAATCAGGCTCACAAGAAGTGTTGAGTACAATGCCAAGTGGGGGGAGAATGTGGGAATTTTCCAATGTTATCCTGATGACAGTGATGAGACTGAGGATAGGCAACAGCAGCAGCAGCAGCAACAGCCACAGCTGCCACAACAACCCACACCCACTGATGAAGGTCCTGATTCTGAGTCTGAAACTGAATCGGGTGATTCAGAGGATTTCAAGAGTGCGAAAGCCTCTATGCGACCCTCTGAAAGCTCTGATGAAGAATTGGAGGAACCATTGTTCACTATAGGTCACTTTTCTCCTAAGAAGGAAGAGGAGAGTGTTGAAGACCTACGGCTAATTCGCAGGTCACAAAGAGCGACAAAAGGCAGACCTCCAAAGAGATTTGCTGATGAGTTTGCTAAGACAGCAGTAGCAGCTGTTAAAAGCTCCAAGAAGGTATTTGAACCTTCAAGTTTCCAAGAAATCCAGGATTTGGATTCAAAGGATGCTGAGCCATGGTTAAATGCCATGAAGGCTGAGCTTGATTCCTTAGAGAGGAACAAAACATGGGAGCTTGTTCCAGTAGTTCCAGGAATGAAACTGCTTGGAAGCAAATGGGTCTTCAAAGCGAAGACAGATCAAAATGGCAAGATAGTCAGACACAAAGCCAGATTGGTAGCCAGAGGTTTTTCACAGGTACCAGGTGAAGACTATCACGAGACCTACTCACCCACCGTGAGGTATGAGAGCATTAGGCTTATGCTCAAGCTGGCTGCAGAAGAGAATCTTCACGTTAGTCACCACGATGTGAATACAGCATTTTTGTACGGATCTCTAGGTGAATCTCTTTATATGCTTCCACCTGATGGCGTACAGGTAAAACAGGGATTTGTTTGTGCTCTGAAGAAACCCCTTTATGGTCTCAAACAAAGTGCATGGTGTTGGCACACAAAACTCACTGAAGTATTGTTTTCTCTAGGTTTTAAGCAAGGGAAAGCTGAGCCATGTGTATTTGTCAAAGAGGAGGGGCAAAAGAAGCTGTATTGCTTGTTTTATATTGATGATATTTTGTTCTTTTGGAGAGATGTCACAATGTACAATAACGCCCTAGCTCAACTGAAAGAGCACTTTGACATGAAAGATCTTGGTGAGGTAAACAACTACCTATCTCTGGAAATAGAGAGAGATCAAGACGGTAACATTCTAGTACACCAGTCACGGAAAATTGCTGATGTGTTAAGCAAACTAAACCTGATGGATGCTAACCCTGTAGACACACCGATGACAACAGGTTATCAGGTAGATGACACTGAAGAAGCATTTTCTGACACTACACTGTACAGAAGTGTGCTAGGCAAACTAAACTTCATTGCCAGATGTTCAAGACCTGACATTGCTGTTAGCTGTAATTTGCTAAGCAGACAAGTCAACAATCCTACTGTTAAGGATTGGAAAGCTCTGAAACACATAGCACGCTATTTGAAAGGCACTATGCATTACAGACTGAGATTTAACAATCAGAAGTCTGGTGGTCTTGAGATATTTGCAGATGCAAGTTTTGGAAGTGACACTACAGACAGGAAAAGCACGTCTGGAGGTTGCTACATGTACAATCAGGGTCTATTTGATTGGTCATGCAAGAAGCAAACAACAGTGCCACTTCCGACATCAGGAGGACGGGGTTTTGCGGTCTCACGACCCATTCACACTCTCGCGGGGCTGACTACAGCCCCGCGAGAACAGGGGAATCCCGGGATCATTAGTATGCATTATTCATCGCGCCAGCCAATCGGCTGGCGGCGGGGGCGGGGCGAGTAAGGGGCATTTAAGGTCAGGATAGCCCATACTCGCCCCTTTCTTTCCTTCCAGCAGCTGCGGTTTGAGAAAGTTTCCCCTGATCGTCCTGCGGCTGGCCAAGTACTTGGTTGGGGGGGTGGTCTTTTGTAACTGATCAACCAATCATCCCTTTCTTCGCAGACGGGTATCTGCGGGGCTGTGGATCTTCCTAGACTAATTTTCCAGGCAGGGAGGTTTAAAATCCGTCCCTGCTTTAAGCCGTGCACGCAGCTTCCCTGCTCACTACACATCTGCTAGGACCTTGTCCGGGTGTGGGGAAGGTCCTCAAGAGGGGTGAGTTCGTCAGTGGGGAGGCTGCCTTTGTGCTCAAGTAGCTCGGAGTATTCCCCCCCCCAGCCCCTTTATTTCTCCAGCCTCTTTATTTCTCCTCTTTCGTGGAGAGGCTGCATTTGTTGTTGCATAGCTTTTAACATTCCTTCCCCTCTTGCCTCTTTATTTTCACCTCATTTGTGGCGTCGCTGCAGCTAGGCAACCAGCAGCATTTACAGGCGCACGTGGTGAAGCTTGGGCACCCATCTTTTGTAAGGGCGAGGTACTGGCAAACAGCCGTCGCCATTTTGGAGAGCTCACGTGGCGAAGCGCAGGCGGCCATTTTAAGTAAGGGAAGGATACTGGCAAGCATATTCTTTATGGTTCAGGCTTGGCTGTGATACAGGGCTGTTCCGATCTTCGGGGGAGGAATTAATAAGCGATATTAACCTCATTCCTGAGGACTTTGCAACCCCTGCTGCCAGGTGTTTTGAATAATCGCCCCCTTACACACTAGGGAGGCTTGTATTTACAGCTTTGTTTTACCCTTCCCTCTCAGCAGCAGCTCTGACGCTTATTATAAATTGCCAGCATAGGCTAAGCTGCCCTGTGCAGGAGGCAGCTACATTGTTGCGATCCCTCCCGCTGCGGGCTCCCAGGTCTGCAGCATTACAGGGGAGAATCTATTGCTGTAGCAGGTTTCTGAATGACAGGCTTTTAAGTGTGGTTATTGGGGAAATACTTTAAAAAATAATAATATAATAAAGGAGTCTTTGGAAATGCTGAGTACTGGTTTCAAAGTCCTGACTGCTGACTGCCTTGGAAATTAATTGGTGCAATTAGCAAACACTGTGGCTTATATTGTTATTTCAGCTTCCCATTTTAAAGCCTCAACCCATAGAGGCAATTAAAGGTCTTTGAGGGCTGAGTGCTGGTTGTAAAGTGCTGTCCGCGGGCTGCTTGTAGGATTGATTTTTGCGATTGATTGGTGCAATTGATTGATTGGTGCAATTGATTGGTGCAATTGGCAAGCACTGTGGCTTATATCTTATTTCAGCTCTGCTTTTAAAAGCCTTAACTCATAAAGGCAGCAGAAGGACAAAAGAGTGCAAGGGGCTTCTGGCAGCATCATTTACTTGGCCCCTCATTGGCGATAGCAATTCATTTGCTTTACTTCTTTAGACACCATCTGCCTGATTAATCCATCGGTTGCTTTTAATTAGGGCAGTTTAATAAAATAATAATATATTTTAAAAAAAATTTAAAAAGTAAAATAATAATACTAATAATAAATAAATAAATAAATAAATAAATAAATAAATAAAATTAAATAGACAAATAATTTTTAAATAAATAAATAAATAAATAAATAAATAATAATAATAATAATAATAATAATAACAATAACAATAATATATAAATAAATAAGGAATAGTCAATAATAGCTTCCTTCTTGACTGGCAATCTGGGCTCTACCCAATAGGCTAAATAATCGCCTTATTAGTAGTCACTGTATAGGCAGTTATATATACATATAGACATACGTAAGTGCATAGTGAGGGGTCGCCCAACAAACGCCGACTCAATGGCAAACAGGGGCAATCTTCAGCCATCCCAGTCGGGGGGTGCGTTAATACCGGTTGCGCACGGTAACCCTCAAGCCTTAGCTCAATTGTTTTCGGCGATTCAAGCATTTTACGCACAATGCGGGCCTCCGGCAGCCCCGGCACTGGCCATAGTTGAGATCTCACAAGATTGCATCCCGGACACCCCCCCCAGCCTACAAGGCCAGGCTGGTCCCTCTGCAGCAGTGGCTAGTACGTCACAGCAGGACTTGGGGATTCCCAGTCGCCCCCAAACACGCCTGCAAACGGCACGGGCGCACAAGGCCAGGTCTAGTGCGCAGAGGGCCAAGGCCAGCGCGCCTAAATCCAAGGCCTCCTCAAGGAAATCCAAACAACCTAACGCCGCCCCTTCGGGCGCAGCCTATGGGGCAATTGGTATCCCTAGTGTTTTCCAGGATCCTTCAGCTCTCCACAGCCCATCGGAGGGGTCATCTTCAGATGAAGAGTTACCCCCACAGCAGGCGGAGCCAACTCCCTGTGAACCAGCCCCGCAAGGCAGCACCACCCGTGGCGGGAAGTGAAAAGCCAAGAAGAAGCACGTCTCGAAGAAGAGCAGGAAGGACAACTCCGATTCCGAGGATGACACAAGTACCTCTTCTTCTGAGGGTGATAGTGATGCCCCCATGGAAACATACTGGGGGGAGGGTGAAGAAACTGGTGTCCCCTTATGGATTCACGAGAGGAGGGCCAATTCTCACCGGAAAACTTTCAATGGTACTCTCGAATGGAAAGATGTTAAAGTCTCAACGCACTCGTCTACCGATTTCATTTTGGGTAATCACCTTTCTAAGAGAAAGAGGGATAAGATACTGAACGGGGACTTCATAGATATGTTCACGTTGCTACCGCCGGTGCAAGTAAAGGGTAAAGGGGAGAAAAAGCGGCATTACGGTAAGAAAAGATATAGATCCCCTAGGGTCGAGCGCACATTCGAGAACTGGCTCAATGGCTACCAGGTGTTCATGGGTATAGTGGTGGGGGCCTATCCAAAACGTGGGTTCCACCTCGCATCCTATCTGGCGCACGTGAGAAGAGCTCGGGAACTAGCGGGAGATGAGGCGGCCATTTCGTACGACGAGGATTTCCGTAGGAATGCTTCACTTTTGTCCTCCACGCGATGGGATCAGAGGGACAATAACTACTGGATGGATCACGTAGGACCTTACATTGAAAAGAAACCACACGACCAAGCAAAAGCGGGTAAGGTGGACACAAAGAGGCGCAAGCACTGCTGGGATTTCAACAAAGGGGCCTGCCAGCACACCTCTTGTAAGTACTTGCACGAATGTGACAAGTGTTGGGGTAGCCACCCAGCTGTCAACTGCTATAAGGGCAAGCAGCAGCCCTTTCGGGGCGGCAGGGGTCACCTCCACCAAGGTAATCGGGGTGCCCCCTCAGGTGCACCAGGACCTGCCCACGGGGCAGCAGGAAATCGCTACTAATTTATCTTTAGACCTAGCCCACTCCCCGATTAAGCTCCAACCCCTAAGAACGCTGTTAAACCTATACCCTAATAGACAAGCTGCCCGTCTACTATGGGACGGGTTTTCCCAAGGGTTCAGAATTCCGGTGGCTTTCACCCCCAATTCCAGTTGCCCCCTAACCAGAAGTCAGTTTTGGAGAGACCAGACATAGTGACAAAAAAGATTCAGAAGGAAATTTTGGCTGGTAGGGTTGCTGGGCCGTTTGCACAACCTCCGATTGATCAGCTGCATATTTCACTGCTGGGCATTATTCCCAAAAAGGCCCCGGGGGAATTCAGGATGATTCACAACCTTTCCTTCCCAAAGGGGGGGTCAGTCAATGATGCCATTCCCCAGGAGCTGTGTACGGTGAAATATACATCTTTTGATCAGGCAGTAAAATTGGTGCGGGGTTTCGGAAGAGGTGCCTTTTTGGCAAAATGCGACATTGAATCTGCATTTCGCCTCCTCCCAGTCCACCCCGATGACTTTCGTTGGCTAGGCTTTAAATACCAGGGAGCTTATTTTATCG
Organism: Podarcis erhardii; assembly: GCF_964252035.2. NCBI lineage: Eukaryota > Metazoa > Chordata > Lepidosauria > Squamata > Lacertidae > Podarcis > Podarcis erhardii. The sequence goes on along the minus strand of NC_138506.1, from coordinate 6,141,731 downwards.
ATAAAGCAATGCCAATGGGGTGTTCAATAGCTTGCGCAGCTTTTGAAACCTTCAGCACCTTCCTCGAGTGGGCGCTAAAATTCAAAACTGGTTCTGCAGGGGTGGGGCATTACCTGGATGATTTTATTTTGGTAGCAAGCAGCGCTAATGACTGTACGGCCTTACTGCAGGCCTTCACGTCCATGGCGGAAGAGCTGGGGGTCCCTCTAGCGAATGAAAAGACAGAGGGTCCGGTCACTATAATGACGTACCTGGGCATCGAGCTCAATACTATTGCCCAAACATCGCGCCTTCCTGCCGAAAAATTGATGGCCCTTAGGGAGCTCATTTCACAGCTTTTGCCCATGAAAAAGGTAACCCTCAGGCAAATTCAATCTCTCTTGGGTCACCTTAACTTCGCCTGCCGAGTGGTCTCGCCCGGTCGGCCCTTCTGTGGTCGGCTGGCAAAGTTGTCAGCAGGTTTGCGGTCACCACATCATCGGGTGCGCCTCTCGAAGGCGGTAAAATCAGACCTCCAGGTCTGGTTGCAATTTCTAGAGGACTATAATGGAATTTCTCTCTGGCAAGACAGCTTGGCCCTTCATTCCGACTTCCAGGTCCATTCAGATGCGGCGGGTTCTCTGGGGTTTGGGGTTTACTTCCGGGGTCAGTGGTGCGCTCAGCGATGGCCCTCTTCATGGCAGGGAAAACCCATTTTGCGCGACCTTACATTCTTGGAATTCTTCCCCATCGTCGTAGCAATTCATTTATGGGCAGATCAATTTAAAGATCGCAGGGTCTGCTTTTGGACAGACAATCAGGCAGTTGTGTCGGTTCTAAATAAGCAATCTTCCCGCTCGCCTAGAGTAGCGCCCCTTTTAAGGTATTTTGTCCTATCCTGCCTGCAGTTGAACTTATACGCCTCAGCTAAATTCATACCAGGTGTTGATAACAGTATCGCGGATGCTCTGTCTCGTTTCCAGATGGATCGCTTCCGCTTACTGGCGCCGGATGCGCAGCAGCTGCCGCAGCCGTTTCCGGAGCACCTCTGGAGTATTGGCAACGAGAAGCCATAAAGGGAGTATTGTTATCAGTAGCACCATCAACTCTGCGATCCTATAACAAGGCGTGGTTAGATTTCACATCATTTCGTCAAAAGAAAGGGTCTTTTAAACCAGGCAAGCCTCCGTCCATGGCGGAGGTTATAGAATACTTTGTGCGCCTCCGGGACCTAGGGCGGGCCCCCAAAACCTTGAATATTCACTCCGCTGCAATATCTTTCTTCTCCAAAGCTCTGTTCTCAGTCGACCCCTGTGCAAAGTTCATGGTACGGAGGATGCTGGAGGGATGGCGTAGGTCCCAGCCTCCAAGCTCTGACTGCAGAAGACCCATAACTTATGACATCCTTAGTCAAATACGTAAGAAGCTCAGGGTAATCTGTTGGTCCAGGTATGAGGCCAGGTTATTTTCCATGGCCTTTTCATTTGCTTTCTTTGGCGCTTTGCGCATAAGCGAGGTAGTCTGTGAGGACCAACCGGTCAAAAATAACAGGGGCCTCCTGTTGGAGGACGTCACTTTGTCCAGCTCCGAGGTAGTCTTAAACATTCGCAGCTCTAAGACGGATCAGCTGGGGAGAGGGGCCCTAATCCGCCTACAGGCTACTCAGAAGGCCGGGCCTTGCCCATTGAAGGACGCTAGGAAGTTCCTGTGCGTAAGACCGAAAACTTGCGGTCCTTTCTTCATACACGCAGATGGCTCCCGCCTGTCAAAACATCAGTTCACGAGGGTTATGCGCAAAGCTGTCGCCGCCATTGGGCTCCCCCCTGAGGAGTACGCCGCGCACTCCTTTCGCATTGGGGCCGCAACCACTGCTGTGCACATGGGTTTACCGGCAGAGAGGATTATGGATATGGGGCGGTGGAAATCGAACACCTACAAGGGGTATATCCGCAAGACATACTAGCATTCCGTCCTCCATCGGCCTCCACTGATCCGGTTCTCTTGCTCTCTTTAATTTTCAGGTGTCGCGACGGTGCGTTTGTGGATTATCGGCCACAGCATTGTCCACTGGGCAAGAGCACGTGCGGTTTCCAAGGGCTGGTGCGGTTTGCAACTGCCAAACAATGTTGAAGTTTCTTGGATGGTACGTCGCGGAATGCGATGGGAAGAATTCTTCCCTGCTATTACAAAAAGAATCGCCGCGGAAGGCCCACCGGAGGCGGTGGTCATCCAACTGGGCGAGAACGACCTAGCTTATAGGAAAGGGGTTGATTTAATGTGGCATATAGTTAAGGACTTGGGGGAATTGCGGGCCTCCCATCCGAACCTGACTATAATCTGGTCATCCCTGCTCGAGAGGCGTGTGTGGAGGGATTCCAAAAACCCGAAGGCGGTGGTTAGAGCCAGGAGGCTCCTGGAGCGCTCGGTGGTGCGTAGAGTGGCAGCGATGGGTGGCCGGGTCATTGAGCACCCAGCCTTCCGTTTCAGCGAGGAGGCCCTCTACCGTGGGGATGGCGTACACCTTTCTGATGCTGGTAACGACATTTGGCTTGCCGACATTTTCAAGGGGATCAGGGATTGGTTACAGGTTTGAGGGTATTGGCGGCGAGCTCGGCTCGTGTGGCGGTTAGGCATTGGCAGGGGTATTGTTGTGCAAATGAGATGGGGGGGAGGAACGCCATCACCTCCCCCAAAATGCTGAAGGGTAGTTCGTTAAAGGACTCCAGGGGGCGTCGCCTCATCCGAAACCTACGGAGGCTAGGGCCTAAAGCGCGCTCCCGAGCGGTAACCCCTCGGGGAGCGCCCAGGGATGTGCATCTCGGGGGCTCCCCCTGTTGGTGCTTAACCCTTCCCGGTTATACCGGTTAGTCTGATAGGGCCAATGCCTAAAGCCAATACCGCTCTTACCTGTAATCAATAAAGTTGTGGCCATTTTTCGCCTATTAACCTAAATTCCGTGTCCTGTGTCTTTATTTATTCCATTCAGTGGGAGGGGGAGGGAATAGACATGCAATTAGCTTAAGTACTTGTGAAGCTGAACTGAATGCACTGTCTTATTCACTTAAAGATTGTGAATGGTTGTTACAATTGTGCAAAGACATGAAAATTCCTGTCAAATGTCCAATCCAGGTTTACCAGGACAACAAAGCATGTTTGGCTTTGCTGAATTCTGAAGGTTGTAAGCAAAGCACGAAGCATTTGCAATTGAAACTGCAACATGCTAGGGAACGTATTCAGAAGGGACTCGTAACGATGTCCTATATGCCAGGTAATTAAATTCCTGCTGATGTATTGTCCAAGATTGTATCAAGGGATCAACACTGTACCTATGTGCAGAAGTTGGGTTTGTACTGATATTGTGCGAACACGCTGCCCAGTGATGTTCACAGAAAGGGGGAGGATGTTGGTTTCTATTTCCCTCACTGAGCAGCAAATGCAGTCACAAGGCTTTGTTTTGCATTCCACAGTCAGAGTTACTGTTGGGTTCCCACGGGAATGGGAGACTGGATGTGACGTTCACTGGTTTCCTGTTTTTCACTGTTCTCTCGGTGTTCTTTGTTTCCGAGAGGAGTTGTTTCTCTGCTCTCGCAGAGGCAAGACGCATGTTTGTATTCTCTCAGCATAGAAGTGTAAATAAAGTTAAGAATGTGGCACATACTGCTTATCCTTCCGCTGTGTGGACTACTCTGTTTGGGCTCAAGATAAGACAGGCCTGTATCAGCTTCAGATGGGCAGAAGCTGGTCAAAATCTCACAGTTCCCTCTCAATATAATTATAGAACTGTACAGTTGGAAGGAACCCCAAGGGTCATCCAGGAATCCTTTACAGGTGGGCCACCCAAGCTCTGCTTAAAAATCTCCATTGAAGGAGAGTTCACCACCTTTTGAGGTACTCGATTCCACTCTTGTTACAAGCTTCCAGAACAAATGGCCAGTGAAGGAGTGAGTGACGATTGGCTAGCTTTCATAGATCACCTTTGCATTGAGTCTGCTCACCACCCTTTGTTCCTCAAAACCCAATAGTTCCAAAAACTGAATAAGCATCATTTTGGGATAGCACTGCTTTGGTTGGATACCTCAACAAGATCCTTCATGTCAAAGTGCTCCTTCAGCTGACCTACGGAGCTTTGGTACAAAGCCTGATTCTTCAAGAAAAGAAGCAAGTCATCAACAAAGCATAAACAATACAGTTTGCTTTGCCCCCTCCCCCCCTTTGACAAGCACACATGGATCAGCTTTGCCTTGGTGGAAACCTAGAGAAAGCAATGTCTCAGTGAGTTTTGTGTTCCAACATCTGGCACTCTGCTTGAGACCGTATAGGGATTTCTGTAGTTTACAGACCATTCTCTTCTGTACCTGCACTCCATCAGGTGGAAGCATGTACAGCTCCTCCCCAAAAAACCCGTACAAAAAAAGCTGTGTTCACATTGTGATGAGAAACGTGAAGCTTCTCCTCTGCTTTCATACTTGATGGTGGGTGAGTAGGTCTTGTGGTAATTTTGTCCTGGTACCTGTGAAAAACCTCTGGCGACCAAGCTGGCTTTGTGCCTGACAACCTTGCCAGTCTGGTCTGTCTTGGCCTTAAAGACCCATTTGCTACCAACCACCCTCATTCTTCGGACTACAGGCACCAGCTCCCAGGTTTGGTTCCTATTCAAGGAATCAACTTCAGCCTGCATGGCATTAAGCCATGGTTCAGCATCTTTAGAGGTTAATTCCTGCACGTCTTTGAAGCTTGATGGTTCCCACACCTTCTCTGAGCTACCAAGAACAGCATTTGCTGTCTTAGCAAACTCATCAGCAAATCTCTTTGGAGGTTTGCCCTTTGTGGCCCTTTCAGATCTGCGTACTAGATGCAAGTCTTCTGCACTCATCTCCTTCTTAGGAGAATGGTGGCCAATGGTGAACAGTGGTTCTTCCAGTTCAGTGTCAGACGCATCAGATGGTCTGAGTGAGGCCTTTGCACTCTTGTAGTCTGCTGTGTCATCACTGTCGCTGACAACAACAGCAGCAGCACCGCCCACTGAGCCGCAATCCGAACTCTGATCATCATCTTCAGCTTCCTCTTCTTCCTCATCATGCTCATCCTCTGAGTGACTCTGGAAAATTCCCACATCCCCCCCTCCCCACTTAGGATTGTACTCAACACTCTTTGTGACCCTAACGGTCTTAGAGTCAGTCATGAATACCCTGTATGCACCTTTTCCATAGCCCATGAACAAACTATGTTCCCCACGCTTCCCAAGCTTGCTGCTCTGTGGTGTGTGGACCCACATGTCAGAACCAAAGATTCTCATGTGCTTGACATAAGGCTTCTTACCAAACATCTTCTCATAGGGAGTACAACCAATAGGTGAAGACAGTCTCCTATTATACGTGTAAACAAAATTATTCAACAACTCCGCCCAATATTGTTCAGGGAGATTGGCATAATGCAACAGGGTTTTTAGGCCTTGCAGCAAAGTTTGGCTTGCTCGCTCGCAAAGTCCATTCTCCCATGGAGATCTGGGGCTTGAGAGGTCATACTGGATTCCCTTCTCAGGCAGGAAAACTTCAAACTGCTGAGAAGTGAATTTGCCGCCTCGGTCAGAAAATAAACAACCAATGCGTTTATTGTGGGCATTTTCCAACCAAGCACAGAATGCCTTGAACCTAGGAAACGCTTCTGACTTCTGCTTGAGCAGAAACACATGAATGTATCTGGAAAAAGAATCAATTAAAACCTTGAAGTACCTTGCTCCACCCAAAGAGAGTGCAAGTGGACCAACCAGGTCTGTGTGGACTAGCTGATAGGGTTTGGAAGCCTGTCTGCTAGACACTTTGCCTTTGGGCACAACCTTCACTTTGTTTTCTGCACAAGAGATGCATTTCATGTGAAACTTACAGGGCTTTATGGTCAAACCCTGAACCATCCCTGGCATCCTGGCCAGCGCCTGCCATGCCAGGTGACCAAATTTTCTGGGCTGTTCATGAATACAACCTGAATGAAGAACGTGCCTGTTGGCTCCAGAATCGACGAGAAATCGGCATTTGGCCTTTGGAGAAGCAGTGCCAGCAAACAACGCCTTGTTCTGCACTGTCCTGGGCTTTTGACTCCGCCCCCTCTTCCGGCCATCTGCAGGCTTCTTCTTCTGTTTACTTTTTGCCTTTGGACAATCACGCTGTATGTGGCCTTGATTTCCACAGACCCAGCACTTCACAGCTGCCAATGCCTTGGCTCCCCCTGGTGGCTGGAATGCTGTCCCAGACTGCCCCCCCTGAAGCACACAACCTGGTTCCGCTGCGTTCCTCCTATCATATTCATTTTGGAGGGTTGCCAGAACTTTTGTGGCTGTGAGGTCCTGTGCAGGTAGAGTTGTCAGCTGGCTTGCAACAGCATGGTACCTCTCATCCAAAGAATCCAAGATTAGGATTGCAAGCAGAGACTCAGGCATGGTGAAACCTCTTTGAATCAATTCCTGAGTTTATGCAAATGCAAGACGTGGGCTCTGAGGTCTTCCCCGGCTCCAACCACTCTCTGTGCAGCTTTCTGAAGTAAAGCAACACAGACCCAGCTTCTTGTCAGAGATGTGAGGCCTGAAGCCCTTCCCACATCTCACGCACGGTGGTTTTCCCAGCAAGGGTAATTAACTCTTCTGGAGCTACCGATAAAAGAATTATTCCATTGCTTTTGAATCTGCTGCAGTCCACTCATCCATTAGAGGGGCGGGGGGATCCTCAGAAACAGTGTTCCACACCCCAAGCCTTCTCATTTGACCCTCGCAGTACCTTGCCCAGGTTTGATAATTGTGGCCATTAAGCCATAGACACGGAGCCCCATCTGAGGCTTGTAAGAGATCCATTCCTGCTTTTTATTGCAGCCGGGAGCTGGGTGCTCTTCACAATCGTCTTATCTCTAAGCAAGTCATAAATCAGACGCAGCTTGCTTCTCTCCTGCCTCATTGCTTGGCTCGGACTTCAAAGACTCTCTGCTGCGGCACAGAAAAGTCTTGCTTCACATACCTCTGTCTCTGCCGGGTCGGACAGCAGTCATCAGCAGCCTTACCACTTTGTAAGCGCCGTGGATCTGGGTCCATAACCCTATTGTTGGGATGTGTCCAAGGGAACGAGGGCAATTTGCAGGCCCCCAGCTGGCTCCAGCCCACTGGCCGGCAGCTGGGCGAAATCTGGTACTTGGAACAGCATCAAGACAGTGGCACACAGCTTCAGAAGCCTTCAGAAGTTTGAGCACGCCTTAATCAACAAAGTGAATATCACACAACAGAAGTGGCGGACAGAGGCATATGTAAAGCATATTTACAAGCAGTTTATTCAGCATAGTTTAGGACAAAGAAAACATGTCTGCTGTCTCTCATGTCCAAGAGCAGGAAGGCATAAGCAAAATCTATACACAGCAGACGTTCCCAGCAGGCTGTGCTGGAAGTAAAGAGACATGTGACATATAACAACTCCACATGCCTGTGCTTAAGGTGGAACGGAGCATCAATATCCTAACAGAAACCAGGTTACTAAGGTATCCTTCAGGGAAAAAGTTTCCCAGGAAATGTAAATTTCATCTTAGTCTACGCAGTAATGGTGGAAGATGTTTGCTGTAGGATGCATTTATTGCCAGAGGCAAGATCCAAATACTTGCATTAGATATGATAAGGGTACTGGGGCTTTAAGGCGACTTGTACTTAAAGTTGTGCTCAGTGAGAAGGTTCACTTCACTATGTGGATGGTGCTACAGATGTTGCTGAACTACAATTCCCATCAGCCCCAGAAAGCATGGCCAATGGCCAGAGGAATACCTAGGGGTTGGTAAGGTTGGCCCCTGCCAAGGGCGCAAGCTCTGTGTGTGTGTGTGTGCGTGCGTGCGTGCGTGCGTGCACACACACAAAAAATCGTGCCTCTCTCAGCATCTCAGTGGAGGAATCCAGACACTGGCATGAGCCATCGTAGCAGCCCTCTAGAGCCCCCTCTCCAGTCAGCTGGCAGCTCTGGCAGTTATTTTGTGCAGTGAAGTTCCCCATGAAGATACTGCCGCTTGGTCCTCCATCCTAGTCATCTGTGATGACTGAATTGCACCATTTTGTCCCCTGAAGATAGTGAGGGGCACAGATACATCTCCTTGCCAAGGGCGCAATGGACAGTGGGTGGACACCAATAAAACATCTTGCCAAGGGTGCAAGGGAGCCAAGGTATGCCTATGCCAATGGCCATAGATGGGAGTTATGCTTCATCAGCATCCAGAGGGCCAAAGATTTTCCCTCACTTGCACTAGAGCTTCCCCAATGATATTTATCTCAACCCTTTCTTTCTTTTCTTTGCAATGACACCTTACCAAATGCTCAAAGCAAAACCACAATAGACATTTAGTTCTGGGGCACAGCCTGAAATATACTCGGAGTCAAGTGTGGATTTCATGCTCTTTATTTAGCTAATAGTAGCGAGGAAATGGAAGTTTCCCCAAACTGTCTGCTTTATATACATCATTTACACAATGGGCCCCATGTGATTGGCTAATTCTGGGATTCTCCTGTAGGCCAATCAGGTTGCAGATTCACTTCCACCTGGAGCTGGACTGGGTGGCTCCTCCGGACCAATCAGACTGTTGCATTCTGGTTCCTATTGTTCTAGGACCAATCAGACTGCTGCATTTTGGATCCTATTCAACTCAGTACATAACATGTTGAGAGAGGAGTAAAGAGACAAAGCTGAAGAATGATGGACAGACGCGTAAATTATTTAAAGTATTCGCTGACTCCTTCTTTTAAGGGATTGGCCAAACAAGAGGCAGAAGGAAACAATTTTTATCTATATTTTAATCTTCAATCTTCAGAGTTGCGCAGCGGAAGCGTGCTGGGCCCATAACTCTGTTGGAATTCAGCCTCGGTCAGAGGAATGTGCCTACCTCTCCAGGCACCGGCTGAATTCCTTTTGACCTCCCCCTGCGACTCCCGGCAGGTAAACAGGCGAGGTCTGTATCGGCGATTTTTCCCAGACTGTGAGAAAAACACACCATTGCTTCTCTTTCCTCCCTGCTACCCCAGGGAGGGGAATCAGACTCAGACAGAAATGTAACTACATGCTTTTATTCCTGTCTTTAGCAGCCATACAGATAAAGATGTCTGCACTCTTTACAAACAAACAGCAGAGAGAATAACTCCACCCTTGTACATCCTGTACAGGTCATATTACACACATTGAGCTAACATCCGGTGCTCAATACGGAGAATGGACTGCCCCTTTCTTGCCATGGTAACAGTCACAAACATCCTGTCTGGCTTTCCAGCCACCTGCAGCTGGCTTAGCTGCTGATTGCTTCTGCATTGCTTTTTTATGGTAACATCCTCCCCCTAAAGAATCAATGCGTGCTTCGTGCAATGCATGATCCAGAGAAGAAAACAAACAGATGTTATATGTATAACATTCCCCTGTTGTTTCAGTTCCACCCTTGGAACTACCCGCCACTGGTTTTACCAATGTACCTCTCTGGTTGTGTGACTTCCAAGGAATGAGTGCATCTGCATTACCTTGGTTAGCAACTCTCTGTTGTGCCTTTGTCTCTGACTCAGATACAGCTTCAATTTGACCTTGGTTGTTTACAACAGCAACACATGCAATAGCTAGGTTTGCAAACTCTTTTGAATACCTCTTGGGTGGTACACCCTTCGTTGTTCTCTCAGACCTACGTAAGAGGTGCTGCTCTTCTCTGCTTTCTGGTTCAGCCTCTGAACTCTCTGGAGAACCAGTACTATGCGTGATCAGTGGTTCATCCTCCTCTTCTGAGGGTCTAGACATTATGTGAGATTTCCTCTCAACGACTGTGACAACTGAGCTGTCTGAGCTATCGCTGTCATCATCAGTACTACTGAAATCAATAAAATCAACATCATCATCTGAATCATCATCTCCTGTGGGAAATGTGTGAACAATCACTCTCTCCTGTTCAGGAGCACTCTCTAGAAATTTTGTGAGAATCACCTGACCAGATTCAGACAAAATTACTCTGTAGAGACCCTTTTCATAACCTACAAAAATGCCTATGGCATTCTTTACTCCACCCGGAGCTTCTGTCCTCACATGAGACCCAAAAACCTTGAAATGGGCAACAGAAGGTTTTCTATGGAACAGTTTCTCAAAAGGAGAACTTCCCAACTCTTTTGAAAACTTTCTTAACTACGTATAACAAAACGACATTAGCGACTCAGCCCAGTACTCATGTGGCAGATGTGAACTTAGCAATTGCGCCTCCATTCCCTTTTGCAATTCTTTGTTCACCCTAACACAGACACATCTCTTCCATGCTTCTTCGGAAGCAGCAATTTTGTGTCTTATCCCTTTCTTCTGCAGGAACCTCTGGAAATCCTGTAAGAGAAAAATTGGCTTCTCATCTGTGCAAAGACAATCTATGTCAGCATCATGCATATTTTTAACCTTGTCACAAAAATCTTACAACCTTTCTAAGGTTGTCTTTTGGTCTCTCCAAAAGATAAATCCAGACAAAACCTGTGAAAGAATCAACACACATTAGGTAATATTTTGCATTGCCTCTAGATGGTGCTAGAGGACCAATCACATCAGCATACACCCGCTGAAATGCCCTGTCGACCCTCGAGGTGACCTGGTTGGTGTTCTTCTTGGTTACACCTGCAAAAGAGATCATGTTAGAATTACATTTCATGTAATCACTTTGATCAAAAGTCAACAAATACAGTCCATCTTTCTCTTTGGCAGAAAGATACAACTCTCCATCTTTGTAGATCTTGCAGCTCTCATCATCATAGGACAGTTTTAGCCCCTTCCTAGCAATCTGCGAAATGCTGAGCAGATTGTACTTCAACCCTGGAACCAAATAAACATTGTTTATAGTCAAGTTCAGCCTTTCAAGATACACAGTCCCAATTCTGGTGGCTTCCAGCTCTTGACCGTTGGCCTGTTGTACAGCGAAGCTTTGCTTTTTAAACGTCGAAAACAAATCCCTGCGTGCTGTCATGTGACAGGTACAACCCGTGTCTAGAACAAAAGAATTCCCCACTTCTGGTGTGGCTTTTAGCGACATCAAAGCCTTTGCAGGCTTCGCCTGTGACTTGGTATGACTTTTGCCTGATGCCTCAGACTTCGTAGAGCTTCCCTTGGCTCCTTTCTGCTGACGTGGCTTCTTACAGGTCTGCTGAAGATGCCCAGTTTGTCCACAATTGTAACATCGGACAACGTTCAAAGCTACGGCATTTTCTCCAGTAGCAACAGCAGTGGGGGTGTTAGAACTCCGTTCTTGTCTCCCCTTGTCCTTCACCTCCAGTGCAGCAAGTCTGTCATGTTCATTAAGAACCACGGCAAAGACCCTCTCCGAGGTCAAATCATTCGCCGGAAGAGACCCAAGCTGACTGGCAACGGTTTTGTAAGTCCGATTCAGGCTGTTTATCACCATGAAGCAAAACACTTTCTCCTGCAGACGGAAATTGCGTTCCACCATCTGTTGGCGCAGATATTTCATTTCCGTCAGGTGCGCTTGAACATCTCCATCAGGCGCAAGCCTCAGATTGGTCAGCTTTTCAAAATACAGCAACGCTGAAGAACCTGCATCTCTCTGATGTGTCCTTCTCAGCGTGTCCCAAACCTCTTGCGCGTACTGTAAATCCTGTATATGCACAAGCTGAGAGTCTGACACACACAGAATTATAGCCGTTCTGGCCTTCACATCCTGTGACTCCCAAGCACGCGTTGGTGCTGCAGGGATGGGGTTCTCAATCACCACAAATAGTCTCTGATTCTGCAGCAGGGCCTTCATCTTAATAGACCAAGATGAATAATTGTCATTAGTCAGGAGGGGTGGAGAAGGCAGGGCTCCCCCCTTCTTGGCATTCATTTTGAGTGCTTGCATTAACTCTCAACCACAAGCCGCTAAAATCCAATAGCTGGTTTGTTTACGCTCTTGGGCACCTGGCAGCTCTGACACAGGCTGCATTGGAAAGTCCCTTCCAAGAGTTCGTGAGATACTAGTCAAAACCAAACATTGTTTTTTTGCCTCTCTTAGGCATAGCCTGACAGTCCAGCCCACTTCTGTAGCTTTCCACCACACTGACGGGCGTTGCTTAGCAACTGTGCATTCCTTCTTGTACAGGAAACCACAAGAATTTCTGGAATGCATGCCTCTTCTCACTCGGAGCTGTTTTTCCCAAACGCTGCTCCCGTGAAGCAGAGAATGAATCAATCTGCATTCACACTTTTAAGCCTGAAAATCTCATACCTTGGGCTCCGTGGCTTGGCTGTCAGCTTCGTCTGTTCAGCTTCTGGCTGCAGAGGATCAGCCCCTCACTTCAGGCTTCCATGGAGCGATGAAAACAGCAGCTCTGCTACTATTTTTGCAGACTTCCATGGATCGAAGAAACCAGCAGCTCTGCTACCACTGTTGGAATTCTGCCTCGGTCAGAGGAATGTGCCTACCTCTCCAGGCACCGGCTGAATTCCTTTTGACCTCCCCCTGCGACTCCCGGCAGGTAAACAGGCGAGGTCTGTATCGGCGATTTTTCCCAGACTGTGAGAAAAACACACCATTGCTTCTCTTTCCTCCCTGCTACCCCAGGGAGGGGAATCAGACTCAGACAGAAATGTAACTACATGCTTTTATTCCTGTCTTTAGCAGCCATACAGATAAAGATGTCTGCACTCTTTAACAACAACAGCAGAGAGAAAAAAACTCCACCCTTGTACATCCTGTACAGGTCATATGACACACACTGAGCTAACATCCGGTGCTCAATACGGAGAATGGACTGCCCCTTTCTTGCCATGGTAACAGTCACAAACATCAACATCCTGTCTGGCTTTGCAGCCACCAGCAGCTGACGTAGCTGCTGTTTGCTTCTGCATTGCTTCTTTATGGTAACATCCTCCCCCTAAAGAATCAATGTGTGCTTTGTGCAATGCATGATCCAGAGAAGAAAACAAACAGTTGTTATATGTATAACATTCCCCTGTTGTTTCAGTTCCACCCTTGGAACTACCCGCCACTGGTTTTACCAATGTACCTCTCTGGTTGTGTGACTTCCAAGGAATGAGTGCATCTGCATTACCTTGGTTAGCAACTCTCTGTTGTGCCTTTGTCTCTGACTCAGACACAGCTTCAATTTGACCTTTGTCGTTTACAACAGCAACACATGCAATAGCTAGGTTGGCAAACTCTTTTGAATACCTCTTGGGTGGTACACCCTTCGTTGCTCTCTCAGACCTACGTAAGAGGTGCTGCTCTTCTCTGCTTTCTGGTTCAGCCTCTGAACTCTCTGGAGAACCAGTACTAAGCGTAATCAGTGGTTCATCCTCCTCTTCTGAGGGTCTAGTCATTATGTGAGATTTCCTCTCAATGACTGTGACTGTGATAAGTTTTGGGGCTCACTGATTGAAATTGTGGATTAGCCATTTAAGAGGCAAGAAAACTGTTGCGGTGATATCTAGCGGTGAAAGGGGAAATTACAATTAAGTAATTTTCATTACAAATTTACAATTAATTATAAAATTACAATTAAGTAAAGGCAGAAAAAAAGAAGGTAGGTGATGGAGGGACACCACTAGAGAGGAGAGCGTCAAAACAAGAAAGTGAGAATAAAAGTGAAATTTTGAAAATGTTTGCAGAAATTAAAAAGGACATAAAACAGAGTGAAAAAAATATTGAGACAAGACTGCAGCAAATGGACCAAAAATATGATTTGACAGTTGAATTGAAAGGCCAGTTGAAGGAAATAACAAAAAGAACACAAAGTTTGGAGGAAGGAATGAAGTGGACAAAGCAAGAAGTAAGAGATATTGAAAAAGAAGAGGAAAAAGGTAAGACAGAAATTCCAGAAATCAACAAAACACAAGAGGAGTTATGGGATGCGATTGCTATGAATGAACTGAGGCAGAGAGAAATGAATTTGAGATTTAGATCTGTACCAGAAACACTAGGAGAAAATATTTTGTAAAAATTAATAACAGAAATTGCACAATGGCTAAATATGGAAGCACAAGATGTGGCAAAAACAATTCAAAACGCATTTAGGATTAAAACAAGAACAACAAAGGCAAAAAAATTCCCAGGAGAATGTTTGATTTATTCGTGTTTCTTGACGTGTTGAGGATCGCAGAGCCAGAGGCAAAGAAGTTTGGAGACATAAAATCAGATATGGAAATATGGAAATATCATGAGAGGCAGGACTGAGATTTCGGAGTTGCTTTGAAGTTCAGGCCGTGGGAAGCCATAAAATCAGAATTAAATTTGGAAAACAATTGGATTTTTTTATTTTAGTTTTTCATTTTTATTGGATTATGATTATGATTTGAATGTTAATTGGATGTTTTTATTGGAAAATTAATAAATGCTCTAACAAAAAAGAAGAAGAAAAAAGACATATTGGAAAAACCTGAACTGACATATTTACCCATCCCTGCTTTTAACTCTCATGTTCCACTTTAACTCTCATGTTCCACTTTGTCCATTATTTCTAACGACCCCGAATAGCTCAGTTGGTTAGAGTGTGGTGCTGATAATGCCAAGCTTACAGGCTTGATCCCCATATGGGATACCTGCACATTACTCCATTGCAGTGGGTTGGACTAGATGATCTTCAGGCTCCCTTCCAACTCTATGACTTTATGATTTCTCCACCAGCAAGGATTAAGGCTCAAGATGGCCTGGATACATAGCAGCTGACTGCTCAGCTGTTTGGGCCAGGAGCAGTATTGTGTACCAAACATCCAGGAGTCAAGATCCAAGTACTGTCAGATGGATTTGCAACATAGGAAAATAGGGGTGGTGAATCTGAGGTCTGGGGGCTAAAGGCAGGTCTATGTGATGCTTAGGAATCTCTCCTAGGCTGCACCTCTCACCAGTCCTACTTCACACCTTCCTTAAGTGCTTTTGCTGGGCTAGAATTTCTCCCTAAACTCTGATAATGTGCTGGACCCGGGGGAAAGGTACCGTGAGCGTAGTCTGAGTCCACACGAAGAGGGGCGAGGTCCTAGGCGGAGAGCCGGGCGGGGAACAGGAACGCTGGAACAGGAGGCCGAGCAGGGTACAGGAACACCGGATGGTCAGGAACAGGAGGCCGAGCAGGGAACAGGAGCACCGGATGGTCAGGAACAGGAGGCCGAACAGGGATCAGGAACACAGGAAGGTCCAAAGCCAACAACGACGTTGCTCCCGCAACCTGGGGCCAGGCTGACTGGGCTTTTATCCTCTTCTAAGGCCGGGGGCGGTCCCGACCCCCAGGAGCCCCGCCTCCTCTGGCCTTAAGGCGAGCACTCCTCCTGGGGGCAACCAGTTCCCTTCGCCTCTCTGCCCTAAGCCTCTGCAGATCAGGAGAGGCCGAAGGGTTACTGGGCCCTGGAGGAGGCTCACCTGTGGCCACTGAGTCGTCAAGCCCCTCTGGGGCCAGAAGGGCTTCACCTGGGGCCAGCTCCTGATGCTCTGTCACAGGTGCAGGCTCTTCAGCATCTAGGCCTTGCCCCAGTTCAGCCGGCCCTGGAGGCGGGGACTCCTGTGCAGGCTGGGATTCCTCTGGTTCATCCTCTGAATCGGAATCCCAGGCCATCACACCATCCCCCCTCCCAGGCCCCCCCCTCAACCGAGGGTCCGGACCCGGCTTGCCGGGGTACGTCGCATGGAACTCTCGGAGGCAGGCAGGTGCGTGGACGTTGGCCGCTGGTTCCCAGGAACGGTCCTCCGGTCCATACCCCTTCCAGTCAATGAGATACTGCAGCTTTCCCCTGCGGTATCGGGAGTCCAGGATGCGTTCCACCTCATACTCAGGCTCTCCCTGAACCAACACTGGCTGCGGACGGGGACGGTTCGGGTGGAACTCGTCGGGTGGGGCCACCGGACTCAGCAGGGACCTGTGGAAGACCGGGTGAACCTTCAGGGTTGCGGGTAACCGGAGACGGAATGCTACAGGAGAGACTTGGTCCACGATAGGGAACGGGCCGGTGAAGCGGGCGTCCAACTTCCGCGAAGGTCGAGAGGGGTGGAGGTGGCGAGTGGAGAGCCAAACCAGGTCACCGACGCGAAGTTCCGGCCCCACCTGGCGGTGGCGGTCGGCCTGGGCTTTGTACGCTTCCTTGGCCTGGTGCAGTTGCTCCACCAAAAGCTGTTGCTGGGACTGGAGCTCTTGAAGCCACTCCGTCACCGCCGGGACCGCGGATGCCGGCAGCACATCTGGAAACAGCCGTGGATGATAACCGTAACTGGCCTGGAACGGGGTCTGCTGGGTGGATGCATTCACCGCGTTGTTGTAGGCGAACTCCGCCAATGCCAGGTGGTCGACCCAGTCATCCTGCTGGTAGCTGCAGTAACACCGGAGGTACTGCTCCAGCACCGCGTTCGCCCGTTCCGTCTGGCCATCGGTCTGTGGGTGGTAGGCTGACGAGAGGCAGACCTCTGTCCCGAGGGTCTGGTGTAATGCTCGCCAGAACCGGGATGTGAACTGAACGCCCCGGTCGGACACCACGCGCTCTGGTAGGCCATGCAGGCGGAAGACATGCTGAAGGTACAGCTGAGCGGTTTCCTTGGCTGTGGGTACAGATGGGCAGGGGGTGCAGTGCACCATCTTGGTGAAATGGTCGGAGAACACTAGAAGGCAGGTACAGCCACGAGACGGGGGTAAGTCCACTACAAAGTCCAACGAAACCGTGTGCCAAGGGCGCGGTGGAACTGGCAATGGCTGAAGTAGGCCGGGGGGTCGCCCGGTAGGACCCTTGGCGCGCCGGCAGACATCACAACCAGCAACGTAGCGAGCCACGTCGGCCTTCAGGCGGGGCCACCAAAACTCACGACTGACCAGATGGGTGGTCCGATACCGTCCAAAGTGCCCCGCTGCTGGGGCATCATGGGCCATCCGGAGAACCTCCAGCCGCAGTGGCCCTGGCGGGATGTACAGACGGCCGTGGTGCAGCAGAAGGCCCTGATGCAGGACCAGCCCCGGATACTGTGGGCTGGACCCTTCAGCCAGCTCCCGGAGTCGTTCCTGGGCCCAAGCGTCGACCCGCTGCTGTTCCCGCACCCGAGCCTGCAGTGGTTCCGCCTCCTGGGTGGCCAGGAACGCAGCTGGAGGTAGGATCGTGGTGGGTTCTGCTTGCTGTACCGTGTCTGCGTTGTCTTCAGGTTTCCGGGACAGGGCATCTGCCTTCTGGTTCTGAGAGCTAGGGATATAGCGGATCCGGAACTGGAACCGGGAAAAGAACAACGCCCACCGGATCTGTCTTTGGTTCAGCTTGCGGGTGGTCTGGAGGTACTCCAGATTCCGGTGGTCGGTTCTCACCTCCACCGGATGTCGTGCCCCCTCAAGATGGTGGCGCCAGACCTCAAAGGCCACCTTGATGGCCAGTAGTTCCCGCTCCCACACAGTATAGTTACGC
The DNA here is from genome assembly GCF_964252035.2 of Podarcis erhardii. NCBI lineage: Eukaryota > Metazoa > Chordata > Lepidosauria > Squamata > Lacertidae > Podarcis > Podarcis erhardii. The sequence goes on along the minus strand of NC_138506.1, from coordinate 6,124,383 downwards.
TCCGCTGGTAGGAGCTGGCGGGAATAGAAGGCACAGGGCAAGAGTGGCGCTTCAGGTCCATTCTGTTGAGACAAGACGGCACCGAGAGCCGTACTGGAGGCGTCGGTCTCCACCACAAAGGGTCGAGAGGGGTCAGGATGTTGTAAGATCGGTGCCCTCTGGAAACAGGCCTTCAACCCCTGGAACGCCTCCTCTGCCTCCTCGTCCCAGGAAAACGGCGTCTTTGGGCGCAGTAGCCGGGTCAACGGGGTGGTGCGATGAGCATAATCTGCGATGAAGGTCCGGTAGTAGTTGGCGAACCCCAGGAAACGCTGTAGGTCCTTGCGGTTCCGGGGTGCCGCCCATTCTCGAACCGCTGCCACCTTCCCAGGGTCCATCTGCACCCCATCTGGAGAGAGCCGGTGACCAAGGAAGTCCACAGTCCGCTGATGGAACTCGCACTTGCTGAGCTTTGCGTACAAACGGTGCTCACGCAAGCGCTGCAGCACGGTCCGGACATGTCCCTCATGGCGAGCCGGGTCACGGGAGTAAACCAGTATGTCATCCAAGTACACCACCACGTACTTATCTAACAAATCCTGGAACACGTGGTTGATGTAGCGTTGGAACACAGCAGGCGCGTTGCATAAACCAAAAGGCATAACCAAGTATTCGAACTGCCCGTACCGGGTCCCAAACGCTGTCTTCCACTCATCCCCGGCTCGGATCCGAATCAAGTTGTAGGCCCCCCGGAGGTCCAGCTTGGTGAACACCTGTGCCCCTTGCACACGCTCCAGCAACTCCGAAATAAGGGGCAAGGGGTACCGGTCTGGGATGGTGATTTTGTTCAGGGCTCGGTAATCATGGCAAGGACGGAGTTCCCCACATTTCTTCTTAACAAAGAGCACTGGTGCCGCAGTAGGCGAGGTGGAAGGCCTAATGAACCCACGCTCCAGGTTCTTGCGCAAGAAGTCCTGCAAAGCCTCGCGCTCTGGCTCTGTTAGAGAGTATAAGCGACTCACCGGTAGGGGCTGGAGGTCTATGCCGCAGTCAAAAGACCGATGCGGCGGCAGCTGGTCTGCCCCCCGTTCCTCGAACACGTCTTGGTAGTCCCGGTACACGGCTGGGAGCGTGGGTGCTGCCTCCTCCGTGGGTGCGGCCGCTAGCATCTGCGACTGAGCATGGGAACATGGATCTGGGAAGTGTACGGTCCGTTTGACCCAGTCAATCTGAACGTTGTGAGCCTCTAGCCAGTCCATTCCGAGCACCAGGGGGAACCGGGGCATGGAGGCAATGTCCAAGGTTCGCACCTCCCGGTGCTGCTGGAGACACAGGACCAAGGGCTGGGTCTCCCGAGTGACGGCACCCGAACGCAGGAGCCGTCCGTCAATTGCCTCCACCTGTACCGGTTCTGGTTTGTTCTGAAGTGGCACCTGATGATGCGCGGCAAAGGCAGCGTCCATATAGGAGCGGGTTGCCCCCGAATCTACCAAAGCGTGGGTAAGAATCCAGGGCCCACCTGGAGGGTAGAGACGCACCGGTACCATGAGATGTCGCAATTCTACTGGTGAGGGCCCTTCTTGCATGGTTTGGGACCCCACGTTGCTAGGGCCTTCGGCTACCGAGGTTGGCGGTTTCCCTGCGACTGGTAGCTTCTCGGGACAGGAACGGGCGTAATGTCCACCCCCACCGCAGTAAAGGCACAGGTTCCCCTCCCGACGCCGCGACTTCTCCGAGGGGGAGAGCCGAGGTCGCGCAGCCCCGAGCGGCGTTGGCTCGACTGGCAACTCGGCTGTGGGCGTGGACCTGCTGGGAAGGACTGGCGCCAGGAGTCGGGAGTGCTGGCGGTCCCGGGTCTGGCGACGGTCCTCCAACCGATCGTCTATCTGCAGGCTCCGCTGAATGAGGGTATCCAGTGTGGTGGGACGATCCATCATGGCCAACTGGTCCAGTATCTCGTCCGACAGTCCCTCAAGATACTGGTCCCGTAGTGCAGAGTCATTCCAAGACAAGTCTTGTGCCAACAGCCGAAATTCTGTGGCGTAGGCGGCGGCTGTGGACTTGTCCTGTCTCAACCGACGAATCGCCCGATTGGCTTGGCTCTCCTTCAGTGGGTTACCAAACGCAGTCTCTAAGTGGTTACAAAACCCCACATAGTCCGTTAGCAAAGGAGAGTCTTGCCGGAGCAGTGGCAAAGCCCACTTGGCCGCCTGGTCCTTTAACAAACTGATTAAAAAATGCACCTTGGTGCGGTCGTCAGGGAAGTTCCGGGCTCGCCCCTGAATGTACAACTTGGCCTGGGCGAGGAACATGGGAAAACTGGCCTGGGTCCCATCAAATTTCTCTGGCAAGGCCACTGGGTACTTGCCTGGAGCTAGGGCGTCGGCCCCAGGATCTGGAAAGGCTTCCAACCGCTGCTGAAGCGCCGCAACCACATCGCTTAGCTGCTGAACGGTGTGGGTCAAGGCCTGGTTTTCCTGGGCCAATGCCACCAGCGCAGCCGCCTGGTCAGCCATGGCCTCTGGCTCTTCCCGAACGCACCCCAACGAAGGGGGAGTGCGGGTGTGGCGGGAGCAAACTGTGCTGGACCCGGGGGAAAGGTACCGTGAGCGTAGTCTGAGTCCACACGAAGAGGGGCGAGGTCCTAGGCGGAGAGCCGGGCGGGGAACAGGAACGCTGGAACAGGAGGCCGAGCAGGGTACAGGAACACCGGATGGTCAGGAACAGGAGGCCGAGCAGGGAACAGGAGCACCGGATGGTCAGGAACAGGAGGCCGAACAGGGATCAGGAACACAGGAAGGTCCAAAGCCAACAACGACGTTGCTCCCGCAACCTGGGGCCAGGCTGACTGGGCTTTTATCCTCTTCTAAGGCCAGGGGCGGTCCCGACCCCCAGGAGCCCCGCCTCCTCTGGCCTTAAGGCGAGCACTCCTCCTGGGGGCAACCAGTTCCCTTCGCCTCTCTGCCCTAAGCCTCTGCAGATCAGGAGAGGCCGAAGGGTTACTGGGCCCTGGAGGAGGCTCACCTGTGGCCACTGAGTCGTCAAGCCCCTCTGGGGCCAGAAGGGCTTCACCTGGGGCCAGCTCCTGATGCTCTGTCACAGGTGCAGGTTCTTCAGCATCTAGGCCTTGCCCCAGTTCAGCCGGCCCTGGAGGCGGGGACTCCTGTGCAGGCTGGGATTCCTCTGGTTCATCCTCAGAATCGGAATCCCAGGCCATCACAGATAATGCTTCTCACTTGCCTGGGTGGAGGATAGATAAGTGGGTGGGTGTGAGTGTTGAAACTAGCCTACTGTGCAATGGCAAAATTCACATTTGTTGCTCTACCCACTTTTGTTTCTGGTTGTGCCCAGCACTCACACATGGCCTCTGGAAATTGTCCATATGGGATGCAGCCCTTGTGTGCAAAGGGTTTCCTCATATTTGTGTTAAAACTTATATCCGCTCTGTAAGGTGGGAGTGTGGTTGCTCATGAAGATAACAGCCAGGACTCCAGCCTGTCTTTTCAGGTTTTATTGGGTGCAAAACTTGTTGGACTTCTGCCTGTCCAGTGCGCTTCCCTGCACCAAAAACATTGCTTTCTCTCAGTGCAATCTTCTGGGCAAAACTTCAGCTGAGGCAGAAGTAGTAGCAGAAATGCAGCGGTGTTGCTGTCGCGGGAGAATAGAGAGTGAAACAGTCCAGAGACAGATTCTTCTTATCTAGAGGCTTTATTATCTACAAGCTGTAAATTATACTGTCAGAGCTTGCACACATCTTTTCTCAAAGCTCAAACACACTCTGACTCAACTCTGACTGAAAACGAAACTAGATTTTTATACAGATCAAAGAAAACAGGGACGTGACAAACTGGCTGTCTTCCCTTAGAAACCCTCCCTCAGACACGAAGTACCAAGTTCTATAAGTTAACCCTATAATCACCAAACTCTATAATCACCAAACTCTACTCAAAGTTCCTCTTCCTCCTCCTCACCATCTGAGTCAAAGAACTGCTGTGAAAGCACGTCTGGATTGCCATGAAGACGTACCCACCCAGACTGTTCACAGAACTCGGCACTGTTGCTGATCACCAGTCTGGACTGGTTCCCACTCGGGTATGCAAACCTCCAAGCCTTTGAGCCAGGCTCATACCCCACAAAGATCATTTTCTTGGATCTTGGCTCACCCTTCCTGCGTAGAGCCTTTGGAATGAGGACCCAGGCCTCACAACCAAACATACGTAGGTAATGCACCTTGGGCTTCCTACCGTGCAGCAGGAAATAGGGTGTATTCCCTACACTTGAATTGTACACCCTGTTCTGTGTAAAGACAGAAAATCTCCAGGCTTCGGCCCAAAAGCGTTGGGGTAGCCCTGCATCAAAAAGAATGGCGGACACTGCTTCCTGCAAAAAATGATTTTTTCTTTCCGCAACACCATTCTGTTGTGGGCTGTAGGGTGCGGTCAGCCGATGGCTGATTCCCTTCTATTGAAAGAAATTCTGCAACACAAATCCACTGAACTCCGCCCCCCCGTCACTCGGCAAACTTTTCACCTTGGTGGAGAAGGTTACCTCTACTGCTGTGATCCAATCTTTGATCAACCCAGCAGCCTCCCCCTTGTTTTTTAAACAAAAAACCCAAGCTGATCTAGAAAAATCATCGACAAGAAGAAGAACAAACTTTGAACCACCCAGTGACTCTACAGACATGGGACCACACAAATCTGCATGCACAAATTCAAAAGGACTAGTGGTCTTCCTTTCTGACTTGGGATAAGAGCAAGTGACCACTTTCGATTGCTTGCAAGCTCTACAATCCAGGAATTTGTCACAAGCCTTAAATTTACATCCTTCTGTTAATTCAGGGGCCTTTTTAACATAACTCCAACCCAGATGCCCAAATCTTCTGTGCCAGAGATGAGCACAACCACTATGTGGCACTACATTCACATATTGCACCCTTACATCTTCAGTGGCATCATCAGTAACAACTGCCATCTGTACAGTAAATAATCTGTCCCTGCATTCCACAGTATACAGCTCCTTGCCATCCCTGAAAAAAGAACACATGTCATTTGCAAAAGACACACAAAAACCGTCAGCAATTAAATCAGATACACTTAGCAGACAGTTTGCCATCTCTGGGACAACATAGGCCTGAACCTCATGATCAAGAAAAGAACAATATATTTTTTTTAATAATATTTATTAAATTTTTACAAAAAGAAAATTACAAAACAAAAACACACAAACAAACAAAAAGACAAAAACCAAAATTTAAAAGGAAAAAATAAAAATCTCTCTTTCAAATGTCGTACCACTCATTTACTTATTTTCATGACTTCCTCGCACCTCCCTTTTTTGTATTCCATTTAAAAAAAATTTCAGCAAATTCATACCCTCTTAATTTACCCTTAATTATTTATCCTCACATATTATGACTTCTAACCATATTGCTAGAACCACTTCATTTCATTCCAACGTCATTAACATTCAAAAATTTTGCAATGTTTCTGTAAATAAATTTTAAATTTCTTCCAGTCTTCTTCCACCAACTCTTCTCCCTGGTTTCGGATTCTGCCAGTCATTTCCGCCATCTCCATATACTCCATTACTTGCATCTGCCAGTCTTCCAGAGTGGGTACATCTTGTGTCTTCCAATGCTTTGCTATGAGAATTCTTGCTGCTGCTGTTGCATACATAAAGAAAGTTCTATCCTTCTTTAACACCAATTGGCCGACTATGCCCAGGAGAAAGGCCTCTGGTTTCTTAGGGAAGGTGTACTTAAGTACCTTTTTTAGTTCATTATACATCATCTTCCAGAAAGCCTTAATCCTTGGGCACGTCCACCAAAGGTGAAAGAATGTACCTTCTGTTTCTTTACATTTCCAACATTTATTGTCGGGCAAATGATAGATTTTTGCAAGCTTGACTGGGGTCATGTACCACCTATACATCATTTTCATAATATTCTCTCTTAAGGCATTACATGCCGTAAATTTAATCCCGGTGGTCCACAACTTCTCCCAGTCAGCAAACATAATGTTATATCCTATATCTTGTGCCCATTTTATCATAGCAGATTTTACCGTTTCTTCCTCAGTATTCCATTTCAACAGCAAATTGTACATTCTTGACAATATCTTAGCATTGGGTTCTAACAATTCTGTCTCTAGCTTTGATTTTTCCACCTGGAAGCCCACTTTTTTATCCTGGTTATAAACCTCTCTTATTTGGAAATAATGTAGCCAGTCTCGCACCTTATCTTTAAGCTTCTCGTAACTCTGCAATTTCAATTTGTCACCTTCCTCTTCCAAAATTTCCCAATACTTTGGCCATTTAGTCTCCATATTAAGTTTTTTCAAAGCTTTCACTTCCATAGGTGAGAGCCACCTTGGGGTTTTACTTTCCAAAAAATCTTTATATCTCGACCATACATTAAACAATGCTTTCCTGACAATATGGTTTTTAAAAGCCTTATGTACTTTAACCTTGCCGTACCACAAATATGCATGCCATCCAAATGCATTATCATAACCTTCAAGATCTAAGATGTCTATGTTCTCAAGAAGTAGCCATTCCTTCAACCAGCAAAAGGCTGCTGATTCATAATAAAGTTTCAAATCTGGCAGGGCAAATCCCCCTCTATCTTTAGTATCCGTAAGTATCTTAAATTTTATTCTGGGCTTTTTGCCCTGCCAGACAAATCTAGAAATATCTCTTTGCCACCTCTTGAAACAATCCATCTTATCAATAATTTGCAAAGATTGAAACAAAAACAACATTCTCGGCAATACATTCATCTTAATAACAGCAATTCGGCCTAGCAAGGAAAGCTTCAAGTTTGTCCAAATTTCCAAATCTTTTTTCACTTCTGACCAGCATTTTTCATAATTGTCTTTAAATAAATTAACATTCTTAGAAGTCATATTCACCCCCAGGTATTTTACCTTCTTTACCAATGTTAAATCTGTCTCCTTCTGAAACCTTTCTCTTTCGATCGGGGTCAGATTTTTTTCCAAAACCTTAGTTTTTGTCTTGTTTAACTTAAATCCTGCCACTTGACCAAAGTCCTGGATTAGTTCTAGTGCCCTCTTAGTGCTAGCTATTGGCTCCTGTAATGTCAAAACAAGGTCGTCTGCAAAAGCTTTAAGTTTGTAATGTTTAACTCCGACCTGAATACCCTGTATCAGGTGGTCCCTTCTTATCATGTTTAGCAAAACTTCCAGGACTGAGATAAAAAGTAATGGGGAAATTGGGCAGCCTTGTCGTGTCCCTTTCTCAATCCTAAACTCTTCTGTCACCACATTATTAACTATCAGTTTAGCCTTTTGCTCAGAGTAAATCGCACCTATACCGTTTTCAAAGTTTTGTCCTACCCCCATCCCCTGAAGATTTTTCTTCATAAAACTCCAAGAGATGTTGTCAAAGGCTTTCTCCGCGTCTACAAATATCAGAACTGCTTCTGTATTGATATTCACTTGTAACTTTTCTAAAATATTAATTATATTCCTCATATTATCAGATAAGTGTCTACCAGGGAGAAAGCCAGCCTGATCTTTATGTATCATTTCAGCTAGTACCTTTTTCAATCTTTTAGCCAAAATATCTGCAAAAATTTTGTAATCCACATTTAAAAGGGATATGGGACGGTAGTTCTTAAGTTGTGTCTTCTCAGTCTCATTTTTTGGTATAAGTGTGATGTATGCTTCTTGCCACGACTCTGGCGCTTTTTCCCCCTCCATAATTTCGTTACAAACCTCCCTTATTGGTTGAATTAGATAGTCTTTCAAAGTTCTATAATATTTGGAGGTTAGTCCATCAGGCCCTGGAGACTTGCCCAGTTGCATGTTCTGAATGGCACCTTCAACCTCTTGTTCTGTTATTTTGTAATTCAAAAGCAGTTTATTTTCTTGAGAAATTTTTTGCAGTCCATTAACTTTCAAAAATTGGTCAATTTCAGTCTCATTCTGTGGCCCTTGTGTATAGAGTTGTTTAAAGTATATCTGAAAACAATTTCTTATCTCCTGTGGATTCTGTATGTTCTTTCCATCAACTTCAAGATTAGTAACAGTGTTTAATTTTTGTCTCTTCTTCAACTGCCACGCTAGCAACTTCCCACATTTATTCGCTGAATCAAAGGTCTTTTGTCTCATCTGTTTAATTTTTGTAATGGGGTTTGGGGTTGCTTGTGCGTAAGGGACAAACTGCTCCAAGCTGAGTAGTTTGGTTAAAACTTTCCCCTGGCTGGACAGTCAGTACTCCGTGACTGTCTCAATCACTGGCAGAATCCGTCAGTGGGCATTTCCTGAATTTCCTCCAACATAAGAGTTCTTTGACACCAACTCGCCGCCTAGCTTCCCTGCACGGAAGCTTTCTGCGCAGAGTGGGCGTCCCAAGGGGAGGTCCTGTGCTCTCCCCGTTGGTCTCGCTGGAACCGTCCCTGAGCCTTCCCTCCGAAGTTCCCTCCGCCTCCCTTCCCTCTCTGGTGTCATGTCTATTTCCTTCCCCATCAGAAGCTCTCCCTCTCTCCTTGCTGGTTCCCTCTCCAGCGTCATCGGGGAGCCTTACCACCCCCCTTGGCTCCAATGGCAGTTCCCTGACAATTTTCCATTCTATCTCTTGGTTTATCATTTTCATATATTGTACTTGATGTAACTTAATTTCTCTTAGGATCTCTTGTGACTTCGGTTTAGATCTAAGTTTTCTCTCTCCTTCTCTTATTTTCCCCAGGATCTTTTCTTTTTTCTCCTCTTGAGTTCTCTTTTTTATTGCATTTTGCTGAATCAGGAATCCTCTCATTACGGCTTTGCTAGCATCCCAAATTACTCTTTTTTCCACAGAAGTCTTCAAATTTATCTCAAAATAGTCTCTCATAATTTTTTGGGCCTTCTTAATAATTTCCTGATCTCTAAACAAGGTGTCATTCATCCTCCATCTGAAGGAGCCGGTCGATGTTACTTTCATTTCCATTTTCACACGGTTATGGTCGGAGCAAGTTTTTGGGCAGATTTCCACCCTTCGAATCTTGGGAGCCAGTCCTCTGGTGATCCAGATTTGGTCAATTCTTGTCCAGGTCTTTTGGGCTTCAGAAAAGAAAGTTCCCTCTCTGCCTAGGGGGTTCTTAGTTCTCCAAATATCAATCAAATCCATATTGTCTGTCAATTCGAAAAAAGTTTTCGGTAGTCTTCCATCTTTAGTTACCACTTGTCTTTCTGATTTGTCCATATTTGTCGAAACCACTCCATTCATATCTCCAAGCATAATGATGTTGTAATCCATAAAGTCCAACAGTGTCTCATGCAATTTCTTAAAAAATTCTGATTTCCCCTCATTTGGTGCATATATCCCTACAATCAAAAAAATCTCTCCTTGAAATTGTATCTCAATTGCCACAAATCTTCCTTGATCATCTTTAAAAACAAATTTAGGTAACAGGCTTTCTTTTGCATAGATCACGACTCCTCTCTTTTTAACTTTGTCTGATGAAATAAATTCTTGACCTAGTCTTTTGTTAATTAAAACTTTTCTATGTGTTCTGGTCACGTGAGTTTCTTGCAAACAAATCAAGTCCAATTTCTCCTTTTTTAACAAATGAAAAATTTTCTTCCTCTTATCAGGGGAGTTCAGCCCTCTAATGTTCCAACTTAGTACCTGCAGAGACATTGTGTAATTATTCTGTTCCTCCAACTGCTCCCAGTAGCTGTTCTTGGTCTGTTGGTGGTCTCACTTTCTCTAGGTTATCCGAACCCGGTGGTAACTTTGCTGTGTCCAAAGCCCCTGGCTTTGGTATCTTCGGTTCTCCTTCCTCTGACTCTTTTCGTAGATGTTCCTCGTGGTCTTTCAAAAATCTCTCTTTATCTTCCTCTGATCTAATTCTCACCTTTCTCCCTTTGTAGGTAAAAGACAAACCCTGGGGGAACTCCCACCTAAAAATAATGCTATTTCTTCTTAGCAGATACACCAAATCTGCGTATTTGGCCCTAAGGTCCAAAAGATGTTTGGGGATATCTTTAAAAATCTTAATCCTGGAGTCCTCTATCTCCAGTGATTTCTTGTAGTGCAGGCTCAATATTTTGTCTCTCTCTTCCTTAGATCTGAGTGTAATCAAATAATCTCTTACTCTATTCTTTTTTCCTTTACCGCCTTTGCCAAATCTAAAGGCCGTCACTATCTTAAAATCTTTGTCTTGCTCCAGGCCCCAGAATTCTTCAAATTCCTGTATCAAAAATTCACTCAAATTATCTTCTTCCAATTCTGGGACCGCTCTAATCCTTAGGTTGGCCTGTTTATCTCTAAGTTCAAATAAGGACAATTGTGTCTTGTGGTCTTCTAGTTGTCTATTGATTGGCTGAATCTTTCCCTCTACTTCCAATACCTTTTCTTTAGCGTCCTCTGCAATCCTTCTTGTCAATTTAGATTCCTGCAGCAACCTGTCAATGGCCTGTGTGTTAGAACTGATAGTTGTGGTATTTAAGTCAATTTTAGCTGACAATTTTTCCAATGCTCCAAAGATTTTATCTAATGATGCATTAAGTGTCTCATCGGAGCCCCCACCTTTTGCCCCAAATTGGCCAGTTTCTTCCTTTTCTATAGCTGGAGGGGCTACAATTGATTGTCTTCGCTGCTGCAGTCTAGTTTTTACTCTTGGAGGTTTTTCCTGGGGTTTTTCCTGAGGTTGAAGTTGATCCATTACTTTATCTCCCTGAAGGTCACTCTCACAGTCAGATTCTTTGTTATGGGAAAAGTTTCTTAACCAGCTGCAATGGAAAAACCCCAGTTATAACACAGTCCTCCTCTAGGGGAGCTTGGCAACAATGTTCACTTTAAAATGGATTGCTTTTATATACAATAATATCCTTCAGTCAAAGGCAACAGTTACAAAGAGAGTCTCTCAAAGTTTCCAGTTCAAAAACAGAGTAGCCATATAATGTAGCAATAAACGGTGCAGGGCTTTCCTTACTGTTTCTGGCAGTCCGATAGCAGGGGTTGAGCAGTGGTCTTAATTTCCTCCCTCTTTTTCTTTTAAATAACAAATTTCTTCTCTCCCCCCAACTTTAAGGGGGGTTCTTTCAGCAGACGTTGAAATTAAACTCCTTATATCTCCACTTTTCCCAGATCTTAGCTTCCAAAGTCTTTGCTTTGATCTTATTTACAAAATCGGAAGACGGACTTCCCTTTTGCGCCTTCCCACTTCAGAGCCAAATTCAAATTCTTGTGCCGATCAAAGGAGACAAATCCTTTGATCCCCCGTTTTTATCAAGTTCTTACTCACGGGTTGTAGTTTAAAGCCGAATTTTCAAAGGAAGAAAGGTCAGCGCTCTCCGGCATCAGCTGTGCAGCTTCACTCCACAGAAGTAGCGATTGCCTCTCAGCACCGCGTCACACACCCCGTCCTGTTCCGGGGCTTTTTTCCGAGCCCCTTCTCAAAACGGGGGGAGCGCAAAGGTGCCCGCCAAGTCCCACGGTCACAGGCTTCACCCGCCTGCGGTTTTTGGAAGGGTCCCCGCTTCGCTGTAGCGAGCAGACCCGATTTCTGCGGAGCTTCCCCTTCTTACTCAGAAGGAGTCCGCCATTGCCGATGGTGCCGCCTCCGGAAGTCAAGAAAAGAACAATAAAGCATTCCAGTCTCTGTAAGCTTTTTCTTGCTTCCATCAGCCAGAGACATAACAATCAGTTTTAACTTTCCTGCAATTTTGAAGAAAGCCAGAAGAGGGAACCAAAGTGTTCGTGGCTCCACTATCGATCACAATGGAGAGAGTGTCTTGTTGCTGAGCTTCCTCAAGAATTGCCATAGCAATGCTCTCCCCCCGACTGCCCCCCTGGCTTGGGCCTTTGCAGGTGTCCTGCGCGGTTGCCACAGCAACACTCTCCCCCCAACTGGGGGCTCTGCCAATGTCCTTCGCAGCTACCGTAGCTGCAGCAATATGAAAGAACGATGACTTGTATTTGTTATCTGCACGTCCTGTGCCTTTTGAAGCTTTCCCACGTCTCTGTTGCTGAGAAGTGTCTCTTATCAGCTCTTTCTGCAGCTGTGCGACCTTGGAGCTCTTTGCAGAACAAGGCTTCCCACGGTCTGCCTTTTCCTTCCTGGCAGGAGATCCAGCTGGCAGACGTCTCTCTGCACTCCCTTCTCATCGCTTAGCAACCAAAACGTTGACTTTCCATAACCTGTTGGACTTCTGCCTGTCCAGTGCGCTTCCCTGCGCCAAAAACACTGCTTTCTCTCAGTGCAATCTTCTGGGCAAAACTTCAGCTGAGGCAGAAGTAGTAGCAGAAATGCAGCGGTGTTGCTGTCGCGGGAGAATAGAGAGTGAAACAGTCCAGAGACAGATTCTTCTTATCTAGAGGCTTTATTATCTACAAGCTGTAAATTATACCATCAGAGCTATCACACATCTTTTCTCAAAGCTCAAACACACTCTGACTGAAAACAAAACTAGATTTTTATACAGATCAAAGAAAACAGGGATGTGACAAACTGGCTGTCTTCCCTTAGAAACCCTCCCTCAGACACGAAGCACCAAGCTCTATAAGTTAACCCTATAATCAGCAAACTCTACAAAACTTATGCACAGTGCAGAAGTTTCAAAACCATGTCTGCCTTAATCGCTAGCAGATTCCGGAAGTGCCTTCTTCCTATTTCCCCTCCAGCATAGAAACCCGGGAAAACCCTCTCTCTGCCTCTTTTCCTTACGTGGAAAGCTATGCAACGGAAGCTGCACGTTCCCTTCCCTGGTAGCAGTGTTTTGGTGCCCCTTTCTCTCGTCTTCCATGTCTACTGAAAGCTCCCCCTCCCCAGACTCTGACGAAGTGCAGCTGCTCAACAGAGGAGGCTCTCTGTACGTTCCTGTCTCTCCCCCCTCCCCTGCAAGCAGATCCCTGACACACTCCAATTGCCTCCCCTATCCTCCTGCGAATGCAAGGAAAGTAGAAATCAAATAGGCAGCTTTTGTGGCACAAGCGTCGCCTTTAGTAATGAATAAAATGTGCAGCAAGAGGAGTGATGGGAACTAATTACTGCCAGCTTCTTGGCGCGCATTCAGCTGAGGCAGGGAATTCAGCCAAAGCAGGATTTATCAACTACAAACATTATGTGTTTCATTATAAAACCAAGTCATTTGTACTCAGATTTAGAGGGAAACTAAGGGGACGCGGGTGGCGCTGTGGGTAAAAGCCTCAGCTCCTAGGGCTTGCCGATCGAAAGGTCGGCGGTTCGAATCCCCGCGGCGGGGTGCGCTCCCGCTGCTCGGTCCCAGCGCCTGCCAACCTAGCAGTTCGAAAGCACCCTCGGGTGCAAGTAGATAAATAGGGACCGCTTACTGGCGGGAAGGTAAACAGCGTTTCCGTGTGCTGCGCTGGCTCGCCAGATGCAGCTTTGTCACGCTGGCCACGTGACCCGGAACGTGACAGCACTGGCCCCCGGCCTCTTGAGTGAGATGGGCGCACCAACCCCAGAGTCTTTCAAGACTGGCCCGTACGGGCAGGGGTACCTTTACCTTTACCTTTAAGACCCCTCTATAATAATCCTTGTTGGTAGAGCATTTTTTTTAAAAAAAATAATCCTTGTTGGTAGCAAATGCACTTTGCAAGACAGAGCAGGTATCACTGTCTCACTGCATTCCTGAACATTGTGTTGGGATACTGCCAGGGAGACAAAAGCCATGAAGCCCCCAAGCCGTCTCTGGACAATCCATCGATCTCTGGTAGAAACGCAGTATCAGTCAATTAGCGACACAAAGCCTCAGAAATAGCTTTCCACATTCCAAGGACTAGTGCATGCTCTATCAGCAGAGTTCGTACAACAAAAGATGCACTCAGGAGAGCATTATTTACAACTTTATTCAGCGTTGGTCAGAACAAAGAAAAAACATGACTGCCTGCTTCAATGTTCAGGCACAGAGAGAAAACAAAAGCACATACAAAACAGAAACATCCTGTGAACAGGAAATACGCAGGCTGTGACACAACAACCGGCTCCCTTTTTAAGGTGGAACGGAAATATCCTAACATCCTCCGCCTTTCCGTGTAACCTGTAGTACCTGTGCTTCAACCCTATTGCAACCTCTGTACATAAACCTTAAGTTGTTCTCTGTTAACAACTTTAGACAACAGATCAGCAGGAATTTCATTTCCTGGCATGTAGGACACCTGAATGAGTCCTTTCTGAATACACTCTCGTGCACGATGTAGCTTAATCTGCAAGTACTTGGTTCTTTGCTTGCAACTCTCTGAGTTTAGCAAAGCCAAACAGGATCTATTGTCTTGATACACTTGTATAGGACATTTCACAGAAACTCTGATGTCCTTAAACAGTTGCATCAACCATTCACAATCCATGAGTGAAAATGACAGAGCATTGAGTTCTGCTTCACAGGAACTTAGGCTTACTGTCGTCTGCTTTTTGCACAACCAGTCAAACAGACAGTGGTTGTACATGTAGCATACTCCAGAAGTACTTGTACCATCTGTGGTGTCACTTCCAAAACTAGCATCTGCAAAAATTTCAAGACCTCCAGTCTTCTGACTGGTGAACCTTAGCCTGTAGTGCAAAGTCCCTTTCAAATAGCGGGCTATGCACTTCAGAGCTTTCCAATCCTGAACAGTAGGATTGTTGGCATGTCTGCTAAGCAGGTTAGTGCTTACAGCTATGTCAGGTCTTGAGCATCTAGCAATGAAATTCAACTTGCCTAGAATGCATCTGTACAGCGTAGTGTCAGAAAACGCTTCAGCAGTACTATCTACCTGGTAACCTTTCACCATCTGTGTGTCTGCTGGGTTTGCATCAACCAAATTCAACCTGGTTAATACATCAGCAATTTTCTGTGTTTGGTGTACCAGAAAATTACCTGCTTGGTCCCTCTCCACCTGCAAAGAAAGATAGTTGGATACCTCACCAAGATCCTTCATGTCAAAGTGCTCCTTCAATTGAGCGAGGGTGCTTTGGTACAAAGCCTGATTCTTCCAAAACATCAGAAGATCATCAACAAAACATAAACAATACAGTTTGTTTTGCCCCTCCTCCTTGACAAACACACATGGATCAGCTTTGCCCTGGTGAAAACCTAGAGAAAGCAATGTCTCAGTGAGTTTTGTGTTCCAACACCTGGCACTCTGTTTGAGACCATATAAGGATTTCCTCAGTTTACAGACCATTCCCTTCTGTATCTGCATTCCATCAGGTGGAAGCATAAACAGCTCCTCCCCCAAAACCCCGTACAAAAAAGCTGTATTAATGTCATGATGGGAAACATGCAGTTTCTCCTCTGCAGCTATCTTGAGCATTAGCCGAATGCTCTCATACTTGACAGTGGGTGAGTAGGTCTCGTGGTAATCCTGTCCTGGTACCTGTGAAAAACCTCTGGAAACCAATCTGGCTTTGTGTCTGACAACCTTGCCATTCTGGTGTGTCTTTGCCTTGAAGACCCATTTGCTGCCAACCAGTCTCATTCCTGGGACTACCGGTACCAGCTCCCAAGTTTGGTTCCTATTCAAGGAATCAACTTCAGCCTTCATGGCATTAAGCCAAGGCTCAGCATCTTTAGAGGTTAACTCCTGAACCTCTTTGAAGCTTGAAGCTACTGAGCTACTAAGAACAACAGTTGCTGTCTTAGCAAACTCATCAGCAAATCTCTTTGGAGGTTTGCCTTTCGTGGCCCTTTCAGATCTGCGAACTAGACGCAAGTCTTCTGCACTCATCTCCTCCTTCTTAGGAGAAAAATGACCAATGGTGAGCAGTGGTTCTTCCAGTACATTGTCAGATGCATCAGATGGTCTGACTGAGGCCTTTGCGCTCTTGTAGTCTGCTGTGTCATCACCGTCGCTGACATCAGCAGCAGCGCCGCCCACTGAGCTGGAATCTGAACTCTGATCATCATCATCATCATCATCCTCAGCTTCCTCTTCTACCTCAACACCATCTGTTTTTTTCACATCACCTTCATCTTCCTCTGGGTAACTCTGGAAAATTCCCACATTTCCCCCCCACTTAGGATTGTACTCAACACTCTTTGTGAACTTAATGGACTTAGAATCAGTCATCCATACCCTGTATGAACCGTTTTCGTACCCCATGAACAAACCATGTGCCCCACGCTTCCCACGCTTGTTGCTCTGTGGGGTGTGGACCCACATGTCAGAACCAAAGATTCTCATGTGCTGGACAAGAAAATTGGATTCCAGGTGGAAAAATCGAAATTAGAAACAGAATTGTTAGAACCTAAAACTAAGATTTTGTCAAAGATGTATAACTTGCTGCTGAAATGGAACACCCAGGATGAAACGGTTAAGTCTGCTATGATTAAATGGGCACAGGATGTTGGACATAATATTATGTTTGCTGACTGGGAACAGTTATGGACCACCGGTGTAATGGTTGTGAAGGGATTACTTGTGCGTAAATTGCCTTCGGTTTAGTTAGATTGCTTGCTCAACCATGCTTAGGGTTAGAGCTCGCCCTCCGTGACCTGTTAGTCACTTGCAGAATCCGTCAGTGGGCGTTTCTTGAACCTCTTCCAGCATAAAAGCTGTTTGACGCCAAGTCTCCTCCTATGTTCCCTGCGCGGAACGCGTCTGCGCAAGTAAGGGGAAGGCAGGGGCGTGCCAGCGCTCTCTCCACTAGTTTCGGGTAAAGAGTCTTGGAGCCCTGTCACCAATTCCTCCATCTCCCTCTCTTCTCTATTGGTGTTACGCTGAATTCCTTCCCCCCTGCTGGTCCCCTCTCCGGCATCGCTCTGGAGCCCTGCCTCCGCCTCTCGCTCTGATGTCAGTTCCCTGACATCCACCTCCCTCCCAGGACCCCCTCCACCCCCGACCTGACCCGGTGACGTGACCTTGTCCCCTTCTTCAGCCAACGATGCAGGGAACCCCCGAAAGGAGCTGCTGTCCTCGTCCGAGGACTCAAACCCCGCTTCCCACCCGCTCCGATCTCTCACGGGAGGGGCTTCCCAATCTGATTCCTCCTCTCCTGACGATTCTCCTCCTTCCTCTTGGGAAGCTGGAAAACCCACAAAATCCTCCTCCTCCTCATCGGTGGTGGCAAATTGCTCCTCCCAGAATCTCTCCAGGGGTTTGGGCTTCCTCGGATACCTGTTGTGGAACTCTTCCACCAGATATCCATCATCTATTTCCCCCACGGGAACCCACGTGTTTTCTGACTCGGGTTCCCCCTCCCAAGCTACTAGGTACTCCACCTGCCGCCCCCGCCAGCGC
The DNA here is from genome assembly GCF_964252035.2 of Podarcis erhardii. Classification (NCBI taxonomy): domain Eukaryota; kingdom Metazoa; phylum Chordata; class Lepidosauria; order Squamata; family Lacertidae; genus Podarcis; species Podarcis erhardii. The sequence goes on along the minus strand of NC_138506.1, from coordinate 6,107,217 downwards.
GAATACAGGATCTCCATTACCTGGTGGTGGTGTTCCCTCTTTTCCAGTTGTGGATGTGTGTGCCCTTCCCCTCCTACGCCCCGGATCCTCCGCTCCCCTCTGTACAGTGAGAGCAGTGACCTATGAAATACCGGGTGGATTTTCATGCTGTCTGGCAACTTGAGCCGGAATGCCACCAGGTTCACTTGGTGTGTCACCTCAAATGGTCCCAGCCGTTTTGGCCTCAGTTTCTTACACCCGCCCTTGAAGGGTAAGCCTTGTGTGGATAACCACACCCGGTCCTCCACCCTAATGGTCTCCCCTTCCCGGCGACGTTTGTCTGCTTGTCTCTTGTACGCCTCCTTGGCCCTTTCCAGATTCATCTTAAGCTGCTGGTGCAGGGCTTCCATTTCTTCCACGAACTGCTCTGCGGCGGGCATGCTCCCCCCTTCCTCCCCCCTCCCGGGAAAGGCCCTGGGGTGACACCCATAATTAGCCGAGAACGGGCTCATCCCCGTGGACACATGCTCCGCATTGTTATACGCAAACTCTGCCAGTGCTAGCTTTTCTACCCAATCGTTCTGTCTCTCGTTGACGTAACAGCGTAGATATTGCTGTAAAATGCTGTTCGCCCTCTCTGCTTGCCCGTTAGTCTCCGGGTGCCTCGCCGTCGAGAATCCCACCTCCACCTGCAATAAGTTCATAAGCCTCCTCCAGAACCTCGAGGTAAATTGTTTCCCTCGATCAGAGATAACCCTCGAAGGAGCCCCATGCAACCTGAAGATGTGATTCACGAACAACTGGGTGGTTTCCTCTGCTGTCACTGCATGAGAGCACGCTATAAAATGGCACATTTTGGTTATCAGATCTACTACTACCATGACTGCTGTCTTCCCTCTGGATTTGGGTAAATCTGTCATGAAATCGATAAACACCACCTCCCAGGGTCTTCCCGGCGTGGGTAAGGGTTCCAGTAGCCCTGCCGGGGCTGCCCGCTCTCCCTTGGCCCTTTGGCAGCGGTCACACCCCTGTACATACTCTCGTACATCTTCCCTCACCCTTGGCCACCAAAACTCCCTAGTGACCAGTAACATAGTTTTGTGTTGCCCAAAGTGCCCCACTGTTGGGTTGTCGTGAAGCTGTTTCAGCACCCTTTCCCGCAAGGCCTCCCCGGGCACATACATTGCTCCCTTGTAATACAGCAGTCCTTCCCTTTCCTCAAAGCCTCCCCCAGTTCCCCTGAGTTCCCTGATTCTGGTTTGGGCGAATTCGTCCTGGCGAATCAGCTCGGTTAGTTCTCGTTTCCCAACCAACGCTCCCCCACAAACCCATCGTTCCTCAGGGAACATGTGTCGAGCTTCCAGCGGTCCTTCCCCTTCCGTGTACTCCGGCTTCCGGGAAAGCGCGTCTGCCCTCACGTTCTCTTCTCCCGACACGTACTTGATCTCAAAGAAGAACTTGGAGAACTCCTGTGCCCATCGAATCTGTCTCTGGTTGAGGACTCAAGCTGTTCTCCAATATTCCAAGTTCTTGTGATCAGTGCAAACCTGAATCTTGTGCTGAGCCCCTATTAGGAGATGTCTCCACTGCTGAAATGCTGCATAAATAGCTAACAGTTCGCGATCATACACCGTGTAGTTCTGTTCCGATTTGTTCAGTTTCCGTGAGAAGAAGGCGCACGGCCTCCAGGTGTGTTGGCTCCGTCCTGGCTGGAGTAACACCGCTCCTATCGCTCTGTCTAATGTGTCGGTCTCCAGCCTCATCGGCTTCTGCAGATCCACGTGCAGGAGCTGTTCCTCCGAGGCGAACGCCTTCTTTAGCCTTTCGAAGGATCGTTGGGCACTTTCCATCCAGACGAACTTCTTTTTGCTACTGAGACAATCCGTGATGGGTGCGGTCAAGTGGGCGAAGTTCTTGATGAACTTCCGGTAGAAGTTGCTGAACCCGAGGAACCTCTGCACATCCTTCTGGGTTTTGGGGGCCTTCCATTTCAGCACCGCCTGCACCTTGCCGGGGTCCATGGCTAGGCCTCTGTCCGACAACCTGTATCCCAGAAATTCCACTTCTCTGGCGTGAAATTGGCACTTTTCCAGCTTGACCCACAACTGGTGCTCTTGTAGCCTCTTCAGCACTTCCCTGACGTCCTGGACATGCTGTTTTTCATTGTCCGAATAGATCAGGACGTCGTCCAGAAATGCTATGCAGTTTTTGTACAGCAGGGGGCCCAGCACATGGTGCATGAAGCTTTGAAAACAGGCTGAGCCCGACTGTAATCCAAATGGCATGACTAGGTACTCAAAGGCCCCTAGGGGGGTGAACATGGTGGTTTTCCATTCGTCCCCCTCCCTCATTCTAATCAGATTGTATGCTCCCCGGAGGTCCAGCTTGGTAAAGATCTTACCCTTCCTTACCCTAGTTAGAATATCATCAATTCTGGGAATAGGGAAGGTCACGGGTTCCAATACGAGGTTCAATTTTCTATAGTCTACAACCAGCCTTAGCTGATCCGTGTTTTTCTTATCCACAAAAAACACAGGGCTGCCCCCCACTGCCTTAGATTCCCTTATAAATCCCCTTTTTAGGTTCTTGTCAATAAAGTCTCGCAACTCCTGCATCTCTCGGTCCGACATGGCATACAGCTTACCCACCGGCAGCTGCACCCCAGGGAGTAGGTTGATTTGGCAGTCGAAGGGCCTATGTGGCGGCAGCCTGTCCGCTTCCCTCTCGCTGAAGACCTCCTGTAAGTCCGCGTACTGTGGCGGCACCTCTGCTCTCTGCTTCAGTGTAGTTGCTGCCACTCTGGCCAACCTCACCCTGGGCTTCTCCCCCCCTTAGACAGTGTTCCAAACAGTGCGCTGACCTGAGGGTGACTGTCCATTGATGCCAAGCCACCACTGGATCATGTAGCACTAGCCAGCTCATGCCCAGTATTATCGGGGTCCCGCCAGTGTGGCCACATGAAAGGCAATGGTTTCTGTGTGCCTGGACACCCTCATTCTCATTGGTGGGGTTTGATGTATCACCTCCCCTCCCAGCAGCTCCCTGCCATCTATCGTGGTCACTTGGAGTGGGAAATCAAGTGGCAGCAGGTGGAGTTGGTGCTCCAGTGCAAACTCCTTACTAAAAAAATTACAGGAGCTGCCTGAGTCCAGCATTGCCTTCACCTTGACTGGGTGTCCATTTGGGAGTTCTAGCACCACCTCTATCGCTATAGAAGCCTTGGGTGGGTCTGGTTGGGGCACTTCTGTTAGTTGTTCGCTTGGCTGCTGCGCCCCCCTGTGGGCAGTCAAGCGCTGACGTTTCCCTGCACCTTTTCCTCCGCCCCCTCCTCCTCGCTTCCAGCGGCTCCCACCATGCCTTGCCAAGCCTTTCTTTGTGGACAAACCCTGGCAAAGTGTCCTGGCCGTTGGCGGAGGAAACACTTCTTGGTGCTTTTCCCAGCCTTTCCCTCCCTTTTGACTCCTTGGTTGGCGCTCGAAACCTCGCGCGCGCACACTCCATCGATTTCCATTGGCACCACGTCATCGGAAGGCTGCTTTGGCATCTCAGGAATGCGGTAGTCAGGGCAACGCTCTCCTCTCCCTTCCCGCCTTTCCAAAGCGCGTGCTTCCTGCCGAGCGCCTATCGCAAGCGCAGCTTTGGTTAGTTGATCCATAGACTCCGGGCGGGGCGCGCGGGAGAGCTCGTCTTTAACGGTCGGGGACAACCCCTCCTCAAACAGCATCCGTATGGGCGGGCTATCTAGATCCCATTTGAGCCGGTGTATTAGCATCGCAAAGCAGGACCAGTAGTCTCTAACGGAAAGATCCCCCTGCTTGCATCTCATCAGCTCCCTCTGGGTTACACTCTCCCCCAATTGGCTTGAATACATAGCGTCCATCGCCTGAAAAAACTTCCGGACGTCCCTCATGGCGGGGTTCTGCGCAGCCATTAGGGGTCTAACCCATTCCCTCGCACCGCCCTCAAGGTGCCCCACGATATACGCCACCCTCGCTGCCTCGTCAGCAAAGTCATCATGCTGCAGCTCCAAAGCGTACTCTATTTCTGTTCAGAATCCATTATATTCCAGGGGCTTCCCCCCAAATTTGTGTACCAGTCCGGGCACCTTCTTTGCCACTGGGGTGGGTCTAACCTGCGCGTCCCAAGTGCGCCTCTCATCCAGCCGCGCCGTCAGCAGTGCTACATGCCGTTCCAGCTCCTGGTTCCTCTTCACCAGGTCCTGCACCCCCGCAGCTTGCTCCGCTGCCCCGGCGCCTCCAGTCTGGCTCATGTTTCCCCTGCTTGCGCACAAGTAACAGCAGAGACTGACGGATTGCTGTAATGGTTGTGAGGGGGTTACTTGTGCGTAAATTGCCTTTGGTTTAGTTAGATTGCTTGCTCAACCATGCTTAGGGTCAGAGCTCGCCCTCCGTGACCTGTTAGTCACTTGCAGAATCTGTCAGTGGGCGTTTCTTGAACCTCTTCCAGCATAAAAGCTGTTTGACGCCAAGTCTCCTCCTATGTTCCCTGCGCGGAACGCGTCTGCGCAAGTAAGGGGAAGGCAGGGCGTGCCAGCACTCTCTCCACTAGTTTCGGGTGAAGGGTCTTGGAGCCCTGTCACCAATTCCTCCATCTCCCTCTCTTCTCTATTGGTGTTATGCTGAATTCCTTCCCCCCTGCTGGTCCCCTCTCCAGCATCACTCTGGAGCCCTGCCTCCGCCTCTCGCTCTGATGTCAGTTCCCTGACAACCGGCATGAAATTTACGGCATGTAATGCCTTAAGAGAGAATATTATGAAAATGATTTATAGGTGGTACATGACCCCAGTCAAGCTTGCAAAAATTTACCATTTGCCCGATAATAAATGTTGGAAATGTAAAGAGACTGAAGGTACATTCTTTCACCTTTGGTGGACGTGCCCAAGGATTAAGGCTTTCTGGGAAATGATTTATAATGAAATGAAAAAGGTATTTAAATATACCTTCTTGAAGAAACCAGAGGCCTTTCTCCTAGGCATGGTTGGCCAATTGGTGCCAAAGAAGGATAGAACTTTTTTTATGTATGCGACAACAGCAGCAAGAATACTTATCGCAAAATATTGGAAGACACAAGATCTACCCACTCTGGAAGAATGGCAGATGAAGATGATCGACTATATGGGACTGGCAGAAATGACCGGCAGAATCCGAGACCAGGGAAAAGAGTCGGTGGAAGAAGATTGGAAGAAGTTTAAAGACTATTTGCAGAAATATTGTAAAATTAATGAATGTTAGAATGATGTTGGACAGAAATTAAGTGGTTTCCAGCTGTAATGCTAAGAGATATGGAAAATAAGGTTTTGAAATAAGTAAAAACTATTGGTGAGGATTTGCTGAATTAATAATTTGAATTGGAATATAAGAAAGGGAGGTATGAGGAGGTCCGGAAAATAAGTTAAAAGAAAAGAAGTAAAGGGAAATTCTATGTGTTTTTAGTTGTTTTTATTTTTCTGTTTTTGTATTTCTGTATTTTTGTTGTTTCTTTTCTTTTTGTTTTACAATGTATTATTCTGGAAAATTTCAATAAATATCTTATAAAAAAAAAAGATTCTCATGTGCTTGACGTAAGGTTTCTTACCAAACATCTTCTCATAGGGAGTACAACCAATAGGTGATGACAGTCTCCTGTTAAAAGTGTAAACATATGAGTTCAAAGACTCCCCCCAAAACTTCTCAGAGAGATTGGCATCATGCAACAAGGTTTTCATGCCTTGAAGCAATGTTTGCTTTGCTTGCTCACAAACCTCCCATGGGGATCCAGGACCTGAGAGGCTATGTTGGATTCCCTTCTCAGTCAGGAAAGCTTCAAACTGCCAAGAAGTGAATTCAGCCTCTCGATTAGTAAACAAACAGCCAATGCGTTTACTGTGAATATTCTCCAACCAAGCACAGAATGCCTTGAACCTAGGAAACGCTTGCGATTTCTGCTCAAGCATAAACACATGAATGTACCTGGAAAAAGAATAAACTAGAACCATGAAGTACCTTGCTTCACCCACAGAGGGCGCAAGTGGACCAACCAGGTCTGCGTGGACTAGCTGGTAGGGTTTGGAAGCCTGCCTGCTAGACTCCTTGCCTTTCTCTGCACAAGATACACATTTCATGTGAAACTTACAGGGCTTGATGTTCAAACCCTGAACCAACTCAGGCATCTTGGCCAGTGCCTGCCAAGACATGTGAGCAAACCTTCTGTGTGCCTCGTGAATGCATCCTGCATGAAGAACTTTGTTAGTTTGTGCAACACAACAAGAATCAACATTAGACACAGCAGCACCATTGTCATCATAAGTTATACAGAACAAACCATCTATAAACTTTGCATGCAATTCCAAGTTTGTTTGGCAGGGCAAAAAGCCCCGAATAAAGTTTAAAATACTAACTGATGCGAAAGAAAGAGGGGGATTTGCCCTGCCAGACTTGAGGTTATATTATGAATCTGCAGCCTTCTGCTGGTTGAAAGACTGGATCTTATTGGAAAACACTGATGTCCTAGATCTGGAAGGGTTTGATAATGCTTTTGGGTGGCATGCATATTTGTGGTATGACAAGGTTAAAGTTCACAAATTGTTTAAAAACCATATTGTCAGAAGAGCAATTTTGATGGTCTGGACAAAATATAAAGACTTATTGGAGAGTAAGACTCCGAGGTGGCTCTCACCGGTGGAGGCCAAGGCACGTAAGAGACTTAACATGGAAGCCTACTGGCCTAAATATTGGGAAATAATTGAAAAAATTGGAGACAATTGGAGGTTGCTGAGCTTGGAAAAATCAAAAAACAAGGTGCGAGATTGGTTGCACTATGCTCAAATCCAGGAGGTTTTTAAAATGGACAAAAAGGTTGGATTCCAGGTGGAAAAATCGAAATTAGAGACAGAACTGTTAGAGCCAAAAAATAAACTACTTTCGAGAATGTATAACTTGCTGCTTAAATGGAATACACAGGACGAGACAGTCAAATCCGCCATGATAAAATGGGCGCAGGACCTGGGGCACAACATTATGTTTGAAGACTGGGAAAGGTTATGGAACACCGGAATGAAATTTACGGCATGTAGTGCCTTGAAGGAAAATATTATGAAAATGATATACCGGTGGTACATGACCCCAGTCAAACTTGCTAAGATATATCACCTGTCTGACAATAAATGTTGGAAATGTAAAGAGGCGGAAGGGACATTCTTTCACCTCTGGTGGACTTGCCCGAAAGTGAAGGCCTTTTGGGAGATGATTCATAATGAACTAAAAAAGGTACTTAGATTTACCTTACCTAAGAAACCGGAGGCCTTTCTTCTGGGCATTGTGGACCAGAGAGTACTTAAGAAAGATAGAACTTTTTTTATGTATGCTACCACAGCAGCAAGGATCCTGATTGCTAAGCATTGGAAGACACAAGATTTACCCACGCTGGAGGAATGGCAGACGCAGTTGATGGACTACATGGAACTGGCCGAAATGACTGGCAGAATCCGAGACTTGGGAGAAGAAACAATCGAGGAAGACTGGGAAAAATTTAAAGACTATTTGAAAAAACATTATAAGTTGTATGAATGTTAAAAAATGCACTTTTTAGGAAACTCTAGCTTCAGCAATTGTAAATTAATGAAATGGAAATTAAGGTACAAGAAGTCAGAGGTGGAATAATGAAATAACTTTATTATGTTTAAGCTAAAACGTATAAGATGTGGGTTACAACACTTTGGAAACTAGATAACATGATAAAATGAAAGATACAATAAGTTTTGAAATAAGTTAACAAATTGCTGATGTTTTGTATCACAGAGAACGCAGGGTTAGGAAGATGCGGGGAAGTCCATTGGATTTGCTGAAAAAAAGGATCATGGAAATTTGTAACTTCTCTATTTTATTTTCTCTATTTGTCTTTTATTCTTTTTTTCTGTATTTCATAAACTTAATAAAAATATTATAAAAAAATAAAAATAAACTTTGCATGCAAAATGTCCTCTTTGCCTTTCCTGATGACACAGACGCTCCTCTTGAAGGAAATCTCAAAGCCACGCCCAGTCAGCTGTGGGACACTGAGCAAATTGTCTGCAGAATCTGGAACATAAAGTACATCTCTGATGGTAGTGTGCAGACTTGCCAGTTTCACAGTCCCAACTCCTGCAATTCGCAACGTCTTTCCATCAGCCTGGTGGATCTCACCATCTTGAGGCGTGAAGGAGATAAAAAGATGTTTATCTTTGGCCAAATGCCACATGGCTCCCGAATCTACAACAAATCTGGCCTTGGCCTTTGGAGCAGCTTTTCCAGCAAGCAAAACCTTGTTTTCCACCGGCGTGGGCTTTTGCTGCTTGCCCCCCTGCTCCTGGCCATCAAACTTGCCTTTAGCCTTTGGTGAAGCTGTGCCAGCTTGAGCCTTGAGTCTTTTATGCCTTCAAAAACTCCTTATCTTGGCAGCTCATTAATCACGAAGCCTCTGGCGCGGCTCCTAGGCCAATTAAGCCAGCCGGACATCAAAGTCACTCTGCCGCGACAACAAAAAAGCCTTTGCTCTTGCTTTTCCCCACATACCTCTCACAGTCTCTCGCAGTCTTACTCTCCTGTAAGTGCCATGAATCTGGGCCCATAACCTGTTGTTGGGATACTGCCAGGGAGACAAAAGCCATGAAGCCCCCAAGCCGTCTCTGGACAATCCATCGATCTCTGGTAGAAACGCAGTATCTGTCAATTAGCGACACAAAGCCTCAGAAATAGCTTTCCACATTCCAAGGACTAGTGCACGCTCTATCAACAGAGTTCGTACAACGAAAGATGCACTCAGGAGAGCATTATTTACAACTTTATTCAGCGTTGGTCAGAACAAAGAAAAAACATGACTGCCTGCTTCGATGTTCAGGCACAGAGAGAAAACGAAAGCACATACAAAACAGAAACATCCTGTGAACAGGAAATACGCAGGCTGTGACACAACAACCTGCTCCCTTTTTAAGGTGGAACGGAAATATCCTGACACATTGCTCTTTATTTTTCATCTTCCTCTTGCCAGGTTAACTCCCCCTGCCCCACAACACCACCTCCTTTTTATTTTCAAGCCAATATCAGCTCAAAGGTGATAATTTGTAATGAAGAAGCAGCAACATTCACGCTCCATCTATCTCTTTTATGGATTTGACTTTGAATATTGATATGCTGCTTACCCAGTTTTCCTTAGCAACTGCAGAGTCTATCCCACATACTAAACCAAAGTTCTCCATTAGCTTACTTGTTCAAAAACTAGTAAAATAGACAAGAGTTACTAAGACATGATAAAGGTTATATAAGTTTTGCCATTGTTTTCCAAATCTCAACTTCCACTGTGCTTCTAAATCTCTCGGAAATGGCCCTTAAGAGCATAAGAAGGTGCCTTATACCAAGTCAGACCACTGGGCCATCTAGGTCAGTATTATCTACACTGACTAACAGCAGCTCTCTGGGATTTCAGGCAAGTGTCATTTCCTGCCCTACCTGGAGTTGCTGGGGATTGAACCTGCAGTCTTCTGCATGCAAAGCAGATGCTCTACCACTGAGCTATGACCAAGCACTAGATAGCCAGATGCAAAGTCTTTGATAAGGAGGCAGTGCGGGAGGCAGTGGAAGACAGAAGTGCCTGGCGTGCTCTGGTCCATGGGGTCACGAAGAGTCGGACACGACTAAACGACTAAACAACAACAACAACAAAGCCCTGTTGGATCAGACCAAAGGCCCATCAAGTTCAGAATCCTGTTTTCACAGCAGCCAACCGGATGCTTCTGGAAAGCCTGCAAGCACGGCCTAAGTGCAACAGTGCTCTCCCCACTTGTGTTTCCTAACTATTGGTTTTCAGAAAAATGGAGGCAAAACAAAGCCATCATGGCTAGTAGCCACTGGTAGCCTTAATCTCCATGAATTTGCCTAATCCTCTTTTAAAGCCATGCAAATTGGTGGCCAACACTACCTCTTGTGGCAGGGAATTCCATAGTTCAGCTATATGCTGTGAAGAAGGCACTGTCTTTTGTCTTTCCTGAATTTTCTAACATTCAGCTTTGTTGGATGGCCTTGAGTTCTAATATTATGAGAGAGATGGAAAAGCTCCTATCAACTTTTTTCACGCAGGCCAAAGGCTGCTACTTTTGATAGCTTCTGGCTCTGGTGACAGATGCAGGAGGAGCTACTGGGGGATCAGAGGTGCTGGAAGCCTCCTCTCCAGTCAGAATCCCAGTGTTACGCCCCATCAGGAACCTAATCCCAGAAGATGTAGTAATGCATACAAGTTGCATGAATTTAAAAAAAGGATCAGACAAAGCAATGGAGGATATCTTTGCCAATAGCTACCAGTCACAATGGCTTTATTCTACCTCCACTGCTGGAGGAAGTATGCCTTTGAATACCATGTACTGGGAATTGCAAGTGGGGAGAGTTGCTGGATCTATGACCTGAGAGAACAGAGTTTGAATCCCTACTCAGCCATAAAGCTCACTGGGTGATCCTGGGCGAGTCACTACCTTTCAGCCTAATTTACCTCACAGGGTTGTTGTGAGAAAATGAGGGACAAGGTGAACCATGTACACCTTCTTGAGCTCCTTGGAGAATATAAAAGGTGGTATATAAATATAGTAAGCAAACAAAAAGCAAAATAATAATTTTTGAACCTGGCAAAAACCATAAATGTGATTTACCAAAGAAAGGGAACAAGAAATGAGGACACTCCCTGCTAAAAAAAAAGGGACCACTGGTGTATGTCCATTTTATTCTGCTTAATTCTTCTTTCATGCTGCATGAAATGCAGAAGGCTTGTTAGGTACAAGAAGTCAGAGGTGGAATAATGAAATAACTTTATTATGTTTAAGCTAAAACGTATAAGATGTGGGTTACAACACTTTGGAAACTAGATAACATGATAAAATGAAAGATATAATAAGTTTTGAAATAAGTTAACAAATTGCTGATGTTTTGTATCACAGAGAACGCAGGGTTAGGAAGATGCGGGGAAGTCCATTAGATTTGCTGAAAAAAAGGATCATGGAAATTCGCAACTTCTCTATTTTATTTTCTATATCTGTCTTTTATTCTTTTTTTCTGTATTTCATAAACTTAATAAAAATATTATATATATATAAAAAAGGATATTGTAGAAATGTGAAAGAGTCAGAAAAGAGCAACCAAAATGATAAAGGGGGTGGAGCAACTCTCCTATGAGGAAAGGTTTACAATGTTGTGAGATTTTTGGTTTAGAGAAAAGGCAAGTAAGAGGTGACAGGATAGAAGTTTATAATATTATGCATGGTGTGGAGAAAGTGGGTAGAGAAAAGTATTTATCTAGTCACCCATCCAGACGCTAACCAGGCCCAGAAGTGTTTAACTTCAGTAAGGTTGTGGTGCTGCTTGCCAGAAGACAAGGCCTGCATCCTACCCACCCACACATGGTTGAAGGCTCCAATGCCTCAAACCAAGGCAGAACTTTGGTAATGGTCAAAGATTTGGGTTTTTCTCCCAGGCTAGTGTGGGGCAGACACTTTTAAGGTGTCCCATCCTTCCTGCCTTTTCTTTCTGGGGGCGGGGGACTTCTCCAGTTACCGTATTTTTCGCTCTATAGGATGCACTTTTTCCTCTCCAAAAATGAAGGGGAAATGTGTGTGCATCCTATGGAGCGAATGCAGGCTTTCGCTGAAGCCTGGAGAGCGAGAGGGGTTGGTGCGCACCGACCCCTCTCGCTCTCCAGGCTTCAGGCAGTTATCCGCAAGCCTTTTGAGCATGGCGGGAGTTCCTGAGAGGAGCACGCTCATCTTCTGGCATCCTATTGCAGAAGAAAGAGACAATCGTAGCTCTAAAGCTACTTTATTTACAGCCTATATACAAAGAATCCATCAGCATGTCTGTGCTCTCTCAGCAGCAGTACAGAACAACATCTCACACAGAAGTGAAAGTAACTTCTCCAACAGTACTGAGACTTCCTGTCTCACGCTCTCAGACACTCACATGATATAAACAACCATAGTGCTACTTGCTGAGCAGCTTGGTGGATAAAAATCCTAACAGTTGCATCTGCTATTATGTCATTATTTTATTATTTTATGATGAAATTGTACTGGCAGTGGTTGATTCTGAGATATTTCCCTGTTTATTGTAAGTAGCTTTGAGCATGATTCATTTTGTGGAAAAGCCACATACAAATGAAATCATGAATGAATGAATCACAAAATACAGAAAAGTGTGAAATTTGAAGGATAGTGTCTTGGTTCATGTTTTGGTTTCGTATGTGTGAATTGGATAGGTTTAAATTAAAATGCAGACCAAATTTCTTCCCCATCCTTATGGGGTCTTCTTCCCATTAGAAAAAAAATGAAGGTGGGCATCATACTTTAATGAACATTAATGATTTCCTGGTGAGCTGAGTGAATTGATTAGGATTCAACTAGAAAACTGTACAATGTCAATAAGACCAGGCTGAGCTGGTAGTTTTCCACATTAGGCATCAAGATAACATGCAGACTTGGCATTCTGCATGAGATTCACTCTGATACATCAAATAAGGGTTCCTCTGGTTCTCCTTGGAGACCTTGATTCTGTGTTAAATGGCTAAATACAAGGTGGGCAGTCATTTGGCCCATCTGAGATCTTTCACAAGTGTTTCATGCAAGATAGCATTACATCAAGTACTCTGTTGTTGTTTTTAAAAAAATATTTATGATTTCAATAGTTTTACAGTCATTTTAACATTTCAAAACTCGACTTCTTTCTTCCTCTTTCTGCGGTTCCTTAAATTTATTTTTATCATTTCCTGTATATTCTAAATTACCTTAACTTATTCTTTTATTCATCTACTTTAATTATATATGCTTATGAAACTGCAGGTTATTGCAATAACCCTGCAAATGTTCTTATCTGTTTACAATTTGTTTGTAAATATTCAATAAATCAAAGGGCTCTGGGTTTTGTGTGTGTGTGTGTGTGTGTCCCATTATTATTGTGCCTTGCATTGAAGAGAAGAGGAGAAGGTACCAATGTCCTAATATCATTACAATCAATGTTCAGAAGCTCAGAATCCAAAACTGTACACATTTACTTGGGAGCATGTGCATTGAGTTCAATAGATCTTACTTTTCATTAGACATATACAGGTTTGCACTGCAGAACTTGATTCGTTTGATCGTTTGGGTCAAACTTCAAATTTCCAGACTACAGAGGTTCTTGAGCTCCTCCTCACTGCACCACACACCAGCAGGATCTTTGAACAATAGGAGATATTCACTGCTCAGCCTTCTCTGTGCCACAATACCTAGTCACAACGGAGCAATTAAAGGCAGTTATGGTGCATTTTATATAACAGGACAAGTGGATTGCAGCTTTAAAGTCTTTGAAAATCTCCTATGAAAGCAGTAATAATGTACTAATGTATTAATCCCCTTAATCCTGTCAGACCTCCAGAGAATTTCTACTGTTTTAAAGAAAGAACAAGAAGAAAACAGCGTGACAGGAAACCTCAGTGCTAACTGAAGCAATGAAAGCTACCCTTCTCTTTCTCTCTCTCTCTCTCTCTCTCTCTCTCTCTCTCTCTCTCTCACACACACACACACACACACACACTTAGATCTTGCTGCTTACCGGTTTCATGGGACATTCAGCAAAGACAAAGGGTTGTTTGGAAAGCATTGGATTGAAACATGGGGGATCCTGTAAGATAGGAAGTTGCTTTTTACCAACCTTCATTGTTCCATCTAGCTCACTATTACTAATACTGACAGGCAGCAATCCTCCAGGATTCCAGAGAAGGGCTTGTCTCTCAGCCTTACCAGGAGATGCTCAGGATTCATCCTGTGACCTTCTGCACATAAAAACTGATGCTCTCCCACCATGCTGTGGGCCAAACTGTTAGGATATAGTTCCATTCCACCTTAAAAGGGTACAGGCATGACGTTTGTGTATCACATGCCTGTTTACTCCCAGCACAGTCTGCTGGGAATTTCCGTTATATGTTGCTTTAGCTATGTGACTGTTTTGCTGAACTCGAAGGCAAGCAGTCATGTTTTCCTTTGTTCCTGAACTATGCTGAATAAATGCTGTAAATATGCTTGCACATCTCTCTCTGTCCACCTCTTCCGTTGTGGAGATTTACACACTCTGCTGACAGGGTGTGCACGGTTCTCTAAATGTATCTGAGGCTCGTGTCACTAACTGACTGGTGCTGTTCCATGGGAGACCGGTGATCGCCTGGAGCCAGCTGGGGGCCTGCCTGATGCCCCCGTCTCCCCGGCAGTATCCCAACACTAACAACACCTAATGTCAGTTGAAGGTTTGAACTAAATTTCCCCATTCCTGCTCATCTCATCTCTTCATCTGATGTTGTCTTCTTTTGTCTTGTTTCAGTTGACTCAGACTCACTTCCCCTCTGCTGACTAGTTAGAAAAATGTATGTGTACTCTATTTGTGGGTGGGTGCATGTGTACGAAGGTTACAGGAAATAGTCAATCACCAAACCAAGTCCCCTGTCTCAAACATAGGAACACAGGAAACTGTGGCACACTGAATCAGACAACTTGTCCATCTAGCCCAGTAATGAACATACTGACTGGCAGCAGCTCTCCATGATTTGAGACAGGGAAAATTCCCAGCCCTACCTGGATATGCCAGGGATTGAACTCAGGACCTTCTGCAGGCAAAGCAGGTGCTCTACTTCTGGGGTTTTGATTCGACAATTCGTACTTAGGTAGGAATTCCTGAGAACATAACATACACACCTGATGTCTATTTTGAATGGCTCATGAATAATTGGCCCTTTCATAGAACCATAAAATTGTAGAGTTGGAGGGGCCTCCAAGTTTCATCTAGTCCAACTTCCTGCAGTGAAGGAATCACAACTGAATTCTTTGCACTGTCTGGTGTCTAATTCTGCAGAATTTCTTAAGGAAAACCCAGGGACAAACAAGAGGTGAATGGGACAGGCTCATGTGGGCAAACCCAGATCTGTCCCAATTACATATCAAGTAGAGTGGGGTGGGAATAAGACTTTGAGAGAAAAGGAAGCAGGCAGATGAGAGGGACTGAACTCTCTCTACCCCCAG
Organism: Podarcis erhardii; assembly: GCF_964252035.2. Taxonomy (NCBI): domain Eukaryota; kingdom Metazoa; phylum Chordata; class Lepidosauria; order Squamata; family Lacertidae; genus Podarcis; species Podarcis erhardii. The sequence continues at coordinate 6,092,183 of NC_138506.1, read as the reverse complement.
TTTTCCTCTCAGTAGCTCAACAGCAGGGCACATGTCTGCAGGCAGTGTCCCATATTTACAGGCGTTTATTCAGCATAGTTCAGGAACAAAGGAAAAAAACATGTCTGCTTCCCTTCGTGTCCAAGCAAAATAGAAGTACAGCAAAAGCAATATACAACGGAAGTTCCCAGCAGACTGTGTTGGAAGTAAACAGACATGTGACATGCTACAACTCCACATATCTGTTCCTCTTAAGGTGGAATGGAACGTCAATATCCTAACATCCTCCCCCTTTCCGTGTAGCCTGTGGTACTGTGGCTAGGCCACCTGGAAGAGTTTTACCTTTATGTTTTCTGTATAACCACGTATCCTAATGATGCTTAAACTGTTAAGGCTAGAAGTGCCTAAAATCTCAGGAGTCCAAAGTTTCTCTGCCCTGTCTCTCTCTGCCCTGTTACTGTGCTTGCAGGAAGCAATAAATTTAGCTGTGTTGGCATTCTTTCTATAGGGAACATTCCCCCAGACTGTTTCTCATGCTCACGAGATGGCTAGGCCAACATGGGAAACAGGAAAGCAGATGTCTGCTATAAGAGGTGTGTGCTGCCAAGCTGGCATAGATAAAAACTCCGGGCTCGCTGCCAGTTACAATCTCTTTGATTTATTTACAAAGTTCAAAAGAACATCTCCAGTGCTTCAAATCATGTCTGACCCGGTCGGGAAAGATGCCGCGTCTGTTTTCTTTTTACTTTTTTTTGCCCAACATGCAAGTCTGCAGAAGCCACACCTCTGATTTCCTCTGTTTACAGAATGACTAGTTCCGGGCTCATCCTCCCCCCTCGCTGCCTCCTCTTCGCTGTCAGATGACAGACTACTAATTATCTCTTTCGGGTCTCTGTAAGTGCTGGTTTCTCCCCTCAGCTCTTTCCCCGTTTGCCTCTCCCTGACATCTGCCACATAACGTAATGTTTTAGCCTGATAACAGAAAGGGGGTGCTTGGGCTTCAACTGCCAAAGAGGTTTCTTTTCCTCTTTGTTGCTGAAAATTAGCGTAAAGGCCGTTGGTGATTTCTTATGCACATATATTGGAAAAGCAGAAGTATTCTTTACATGGGCATAGGAAGGGCTTTGTCCCTGTTCATTGGTTTAATTTTGCTGCAGTATATGAAGATGTAACAATTAATGCTGTTTGTAATAAGGTATATAAACCCAAAGCCCTCGGGGCTCTGGACCCAGGCTCTGGAAAACATTCCACTGGGTCTTTATTGCTTGGCAATAAATTTTTACTTCTTTTTCTCCACTGCTGCGTCTGTTGATTCTTGAGCACATTTTGAATGGTGTCAGGGGTTCAGGAGCAGAGGCACAGGGGAGAGAGGAAACGGAGAGCGAAGGGGAAGAATCTGAGGGCAGCGTAGCGGAGTATGACAGTGGCCCGAGAGATTCCATGAGTTTCTCCAGCGATTCAGAAGATTCCCAGAGGGGGGCGCCGATGGCCAGGGCAAGGGGGTCCCAGGGGGGACGCACCAGAAGCAAGGGGCCAGCGGGGACTCCCAAAACAGCAGCGGAAGATCAGGACCAGTTCCCCCACCAGGTTGCCGGCTGGGCGCGGGTGCCAAGTTCGAATGTACAGGCGCGCGGGACAGCAGAAAACCCGGATTGGGAGCCAGGTCCTAAAGCCCGCCGGAGGCAGGGGGAAGACTCAGGGGACTCAGCGTCAGAAGAGTCCAGAAAGGGCAAGACTCCAGCGGACAGGCGGACCCAGAGGAGGAAAGAGCAGAGGAAGAGGTGGAGCAGGGCTAGAGTCTTAAACTGGTGTCTGGGGGGAGGAGATTCAGACGGAGCTTCGGCGGTCTAGAGTTGGAGACGTAGAGCTGCACGCCACGGCTTTGAAATCGAAACTGAACTTCAATAAAGACTTTTGTATATAACAACGAACTGGCGTTGGTCCTTTGTGAGCTGGGACCTCAGGCAGCTCTGACAGTAAGCTCCGTCTCAATTTTAATTGAACCCTCGCAGCGTGAGTTGGCGTAGCGAGGGGCAAAACTTGGTGTTTTGCGAGCTCACGAAGATCGGCAAAGATGACTACAGAGGAGAAGGTGACAGCCCTGCAAGAAGCAGTCACGAGGCTTTCAGTGGAAATAGCAGCATCCAGAAAGAGAGAGGAAGAAGCAGTAGCGCTCTGCCAGGATCTGCAAACCAGGTGGGAACGTTTGGGCAAGGAGGGGCTGCCAGGACCCAAGCCGGAAGGAGTTGGCCTCGGGAAAAGGGGGGGCAGCATCGTAGCCCACTTCAATGGGAACCTGCAGCAGTATCCTAACTTCAGAGCAGACATAGTTTTTGCGCTCAATTGGCTTCGGAAAGACTTTAGAGATGAGGAGGAGAAAGTAGGCTTCATAATAACTCATCTGCATGGGGAAGCTAAATCGTGGCTGCGCAATTTATGGCGCAAAAATGATCCCGCCCTCCAAGATTCAAAAGCCTTTATCAAAGCTATGGACGATTGTTTTAAATCAACGGTAGATGTGGATGTGGCCAGGAGGGAAATGATAATAATAATAATAATAATAATAATAATAATAATAATAATAATAATAATAATATCTTTATTGTCATTGCCCCCTCTCAGGGACAACGAAATTACTTGGCTGCTCCATCCACCCATCCAAATCCATCCAAATGCATGGGCTGAAGCAGGGCAAAGCCACTGTGAGACAATATCACTCCCGCTTTTTTGCCTTAGTAAATGTGCTGGGCTGGGAGAAGGACTCCGCTGCCGTCAGAGATCTATTCTGCGAGGGGCTGAATGGGGCCGTGAAAGATGAACTGGCGAGGGGGGAGAGACCCAACAGCACCACAGAAGTCGTGCAAAGAGCGCTGGCGATAGGGGTGCGCCTGGAAGAACGCCCTTGGAGCAGGGATGAGGGACGTATGGCACGCACACCAGCCAGAACGACTCCCTTCCTACCCAGAGAGACAGCGCGTGCGCAGTCCACGCCTCCACTGGGAGGGGGAGAAGAGCCGATGGAGATAGGTGGTGCCAGGGCTCAGACAGCAACCAGAGCCCAAACACCAGGAGCAGTCAAGGCGAAGGCTCCTAGAGGGAGCAGGAACTGTTATATCTGCGACAGTGCACAGCACATGGCCAAAGAGTGTCCCCAGAGGCTCCAGAGGCACACTGCAGCCTCAGCAACAGTAAAAGGAGCAGTTCAGCAGGGGGAACAGCTGCAGGGAAACGACGAAGCCTGGTTGGAGGCAGAGGCACTGGGGCCCAGCCAGGCGAGTCAGTGAAGCAGTCCCCAGAGATTTTACAGCCCACAGACCCCCTCCCGCCCAAACCAGTGGTGCAACTCACTGCATCGCTCCAGCTGCCCAATGGACTCACCCTGGAAGTCCCTATTACCATTGACTGTGGTAGTAATGCAGACTTTGTAGGAGTGGATTTCATCAAGCAACATCGCATAGCGCTCCTACCAGCCACGATGCCCCTGAACGTCGTCACGGTCGATGGCAGAGAGCTACTGGGAGGACAGGTGGTATAGCAAACACCGCCAATGGTAATGCAAATTGGAAATCACCGCGAAGTCATCAGCTTCAACGTCACCCACCTGTCGGACACGCCCATAGTATTGGGCATGAGTTGGCTGGATAGGCACAGCCCGGCAGTAGCATGGTACCAGCGCCAATTGACCTTCTGCTCCTCCTACTGTGCAGAACACTGCATCCTGACCAGCCAGGAAGATGAGGGGCAAGAGGATGAAACACAGCTACACTTAGGCATGGTGCAAGCGGTACCCAACAAGTACAAGGCGTTTTTGGAGGTCTTCTGCGAGAAGGAAGCGGACAAGCTGCCTCCCCACAGGCCCTACGACTGCAAGATTGACCTCCTGCCGGGGGCGACGCTACCGACTGGGAAACTGTATTCCATGTCTGAAGACGAACTGCAAGAACTCAGGGAGTTCATAGATCACAACTTGAAGCGAGGATTCATCCAAGAATCCAAAGCAGTGGGGGGCAGTCCCGTGTTTTTCGTGAAGAAGAAAGACACGCCCCAACGGAGGCTGGTAGTTGATTACCGGATCATCAATTCCAGGACAAAGCCCACGGCATTCCCCATGCCCAAGATCGACGACCTGCTCGCGACGGTGAGGAAGAGCCGCATCTTCACCAAGCTGGATCTTCGAGGGGCGTACAACCTTATACGCATGCGGGAGGGCGATGAGTGGAAGACGGCCATGTTTACGCCTTTGGGCACCTATGAATACCGAGTTATGCCGTTTGGTTTGCAAAATGGCTCCCATTGTTTCCAGGCCTTCATGCACCACGTGTTAGTGGGACTCCTCTACAAGAAGTGCGTCTGCTTCCTAGACGACATCCTGATCTTCTCGGAATCGCAGGAGGCTCACGACAGAGACGTCAAGGAGGTCCTGCAGAGACTACGGGAGCACAGACTTTATGCCAAACTGGAGAAGTGCCAGTTCGACATGACGGAGGTGGATTTCCTAGGCTACAAGCTGTCCGACAAGGGACTCGCCATGGACAGCACCAAGGTCCGCTCGGTGTTGGACTGGAAGAGCCCGCGCAATCGGAAGGAGGTCCAGAAGTTCGTCGGCTTCGCCAACTTTTATCGCAAGTTCATCAAGGGGTTCGCGATGGAGACGGCGGCCATCACGGACACCCTCAGCTCCAAGAAGAAGAAGTTCACCTGGACGGACCAGGCGGAGCAGTCCTTTCGGAGACTCAAGCGTCTCTTCGCGTCCGAAGAACAGCTGCTACACGTCAACCCCAGCAAACCAATGAGGGTTGAAACGGACGCCTCGGACAGAGCGGTGGGGGCGGTCCTGTTGCAGCAAGACCCGCAAGGGGACTGGAGGCCGTGCGCCTTCTACTCCAGGAAACTCAGCAAGTCGGAACAGAACTACACCATCTGGGACAGGGAGTTGCTGGCCATTCATGCAGCCTTCAAGGCATGGCAGCACTTCCTCATCGGAGCCAAGCACACAGTGCAGGTCCGCACGGACCATAAGAACCTGGAGTACTGGCGCACGGCGCGGTTCCTGAACTAGAGACACATCCGCTGGGCGGAGTTCTTTGCGGATTTCGACTTCCGGATAGAATACATCCCGGGAGACAACAACGTCATGGCGGATGCGCTATCCAGGAAGCCGCAGTATCTCGAGGAAGCGGCACCGGTGGCGGCCAAACACATTTTCGCACCGAAAGCGTGGGCGTGCGCTTCAGCCACCGTGGACCTGGACGCGGTACGTCGCACGTTGCAGAAGGATTCGTTCGCACAATCCAAGATGGAGGAGGTGCGACGAGGCACAGCGAAAGACGACGAGTTCCAGATACGCGACGGACTGCTCATCCGCAAAGGGGCCCTCTACGTGCCGGGAGACGACCTCCGCACAAAAGTACTGCAGCAGTTACACGACGCACCCAGTGCCGGGCACTTCGGCAAGGACAAGACGGCGGAATTAGTAGCCAGAGACTTTTGGTGGCCCAAGATGAGGGGAGAAGTCGCGGATTACGTCACTAGGTGTGACATGTGCCAAAGGGCCAAACCAGTACACAGGCCGCCAGCGGGACTGCTGGAACCGCTACAGACGCCGCTCGAACCATGGGAGAAAGTGGCCCTGGACTTTGTCACAGATCTGCCCAGCTCGCGAGGCAAAACAGCGGTACTCGTGGTCGTAGACCTGTTCACCAAGATGGCGCACTTCATTCCTTGCGCGAAGGTGGCACAGCGGAACAGACCGCCAAGCTGTTCATAGACCACGTGTTCAAAGTTCACGGCTTACCACGGTCCATCCTGTCCGACCGGGGGCGCCAATTCATCTCGAGCTTCTGGCAGAAGCTGCTGGGCATCCTGAACGTCAAGATCAACTTAGCGTCGGCACGCCACCCGCAGACCAACGGACAAGCGGAGAGGGTCAACGCCATCATGCAGCAGTACCTACGATGCTACACAAATCAACAGCCCTCAACCTGGGTGGACTACCTACCGCTAGCCGAGTTTGCCTACAACAACACAAAGCACGTGTCTACGGGGGTGAGGCCGTTCTTCGCCAACAATGGGCGGCATCCCAGAACCTTCCCGGGGTTAGAGACGAAGGGGGAGGGGGAGCCACGGGGAGCAGAGGCCTTGGCAGCGGAGTTACAGGAGGTCCACGAGCAACTCCGAAGGCACTTGGAGCTAGCAAAACACGCCTACAAAATGCAGGCAGACAGGCACAGGAGAGTCGGGGAAGACATCCAGGTGGGGGACTGGGTCTGGTTAGCAGCCCAGGCAGTGCCGGCCAGAACGTTAGCTAAGAAGAAACTCAGGCACAAGCAGCTAGGGCCTTACCAAGTTGAGGTACAAATCAACCCAGTGGCCTTCCGGTTGACACTCCCGGAGGGCTCCAGAATGCACTCGGTCTTTCATAGATCAGTGCTCACACCCTACAAGGAACCCCACAGGTTTCAGGCGCCAGGGAACGCACCAGACCCACTCAGTGAATCGCCAACAAGGGGGGGGGTCACCGAGGGCGGCGCCACTCAACGAGGTCACAGAGATTTTAGACTCGAGATGGGGGAAGAGGGGGTTGAATATCTCCTCGCCAGGGAAGGTACCCCGGCCAGCGCCAACAGGTGGGTACCGTACTATGCTGTGGAGGAGCACTACCTCAAGGACGAGTTCCATGCACTCTTCCCACACAGACCTATGCCGGCAGATTATTTCGACGTATATCTTTTCACACCCACACTTTCAGCCAGCACGTTCCAGGGGTTCTCTTCAGCTGAGGGAACGGCGCCAGAAACGAGCTCCCCAGAGGGATCGCTCTCGGGGTCGGTCACAGACCGCTCTTATTGGTGGGACGATCAACCGGAGGTGGGGTGGAGCAGGGAACTGCTGAGGGGGCCCTTACAGGCAGCATCCCCCGAGGCAACAGGGGGAGAGACGGACATGGACGTGTTGGGGGAGGATCCTGGGTTCGAGCACAGCCGCAGAGAGATGGAAGCAGAGGAGATCGACGTCGACGAGCTCATTACGGACTGGCCGGATCCAGCCGGCCGGCTGGACACCAGGGGGGCAGAACTGTATCCCGCACTCACCCCCACAGCACTGGAGCACCCGGAACCCGGACCCGAAGAGGGGGAGGGGGAAGGGGGGGCTTCGAGGGGGGATGGATGTCAGGGGTTCAGGAGCAGAGGCACAGGGGAGAGAGGAAACGGAGAGCAAAGGGGAAGAATATGAGGGCAGCGTAGCGGAGTATGACAGTGGCCCGAGAGATTCCATGAGTTTCTCCAGCGATTCAGAAGATTCCCAGAGGGGGGCGCCGATGGCCAGGGCAAGGGGGGTCCCAGGGGGGACGCACCAGAAGCAAGGGGCCAGCGGGGACTACCAAAGCAGCAGCAGAAGATCAGGACCAGTTCCCCCACCAGAGCGTAGTGGGGGGGAAGAGTCCCATGCATCAGTGCCAGCGTCTCCTCCAGCAGGGAGAGAAGATGAGTCATGGCTGACCACGCCTCTGTTGGAGAGTGAGGGAACGGAGGGGAGGTCAGGTCCAGCTAGCCCCCCCGAAGGGGGAAGCAGTGACAGGAGCAGTGTAACGGTCAGGAGGAAGGTTGCCGGCTGGGCGCGGACGCCAAGTTCGAATGTACAGGCGCGCGGGACAGCAGAAAACCCGGATTGGGAACCAGGTCCTAAAGCCCGCCGGAGGCAGGGGGAAGACTCAGGGGACTCAGCGTCAGAAGAGTCCAGAAAGGGCAAGACTCCAGCGGACAGGCGGACCCAGAGGAGGAAAGAGCAGAGGAAGAGGTGGAGCAGGGCTAGAGTCTTAAACTGGTGTCTGGGGGGAGGAGATTCAGACGGAGCTTCGGCGGTCTAGAGTTGGAGACGTAGAGCTGCACGCCACGGCTTTGAAATCGAAACTGAACTTCAATAAAGACTTTTGTATATAACAACGAACTGGCGTTGGTCCTTTGTGAGCTGGGACCTCAGGCAGCTCTGACAGTAAGCTCCGTCTCAATTTTAATTGAACCCTCGCAGCGTGAGTTGGCGTAGCGAGGGGCAAAACTTGGTGTTTTGCGAGCTCACGAAGATCGGCAAAGATGACTACAGAGGAGAAGGTGACAGCCCTGCAAGAAGCAGTCACGAGGCTTTCAGTGGAAATAGCAGCATCCAGAAAGAGAGAGGAAGAAGCAGTAGCGCTCTGCCAGGATCTGCAAACCAGGTGGGAACGTTTGGGCAAGGAGGGGCTGCCAGGACCCAAGCCGGAGGGAGTTGGCCTCGGGAAAAGGGGGGGCAGCATCGTAGCCCACTTCGATGGGAACCTGCAGCAGTATCCTAACTTCAGAGCAGACATAGTTTTTGCGCTCAATTGGCTTCGGAAAGACTTTAGAGATGAGGAGGAGAAAGTAGGCTTCATAATAACTCATCTGCATGGGGAAGCTAAATCGTGGCTGCGCAATTTATGGCGCGAAAATGATCCCGCCCTCCAAGATTCAAAAGCCTTTATCAAAGCTATGGACGATTGTTTTAAATCAACGGTAGATGTGGATGTGGGCAGCTTTGACAAATGGGTTACAGGTATTCCTTATATGCTTGCAACATACCTGGTGCCGTGACTCGGATAGCAGGCCAGAGGGGTACCGTTTTAACCCTAGGCCCTTGCCCACTGGGCGGGGTGAGCCTCGCTGGACTGCCAGCTCCCCCAGGCACCATCGGACATCTTTTCCAAGGAGGGAAACAGCGCTCCACTGTACCCCACACCCCGCCTGCCGCAGCAACGAACCGTGAGGAGAAATAGAAAGTAACCAGGACCAAAGCGCACTGGAAAAGGGTGAGTAGGAAGGGAAAGGGGATTTTGTGGTTTTTAGTTACCCTCCTTAAGGAGGAAGAGAGGTCTGATCAACCTCTTGCCACCCACCAGTATCTCCAAGGAAAAGGGAGTAGTCCTTGTGGGAGAAACCTGGGTGAGCGTAGGAAAGGGTTTGGGAAATAGCTGTGTGGTGAAGTGCTGTGTGAATGAATGTGAGTGAGTGAAGACCCCAACAGAATTGACGGCAACAGGGTCCCCGGGGCACTGAGTGTGGACCTTTTATTACCGCATTTCCAAATCAGGAGACTGCATTTTGGTTGGGAACAAAGGGAAGCAAATCTCTGTGAATCTGGTGAGAAGCACTTCACAAGGGGCATAACGATGGGGGGGGGTGTTCAACAGCTAGTAATTCAAGCACTCTATTAGGCTGTATGATAGCAAATTTCAAAAAGGCTTTCGCAGGAGACTATGGTGTCAAACTGACCCCAGAGACTCTGAGAACGCATTGCAAGCTGAATTGGGCAAACCAAGTTCCAAAATGGCCCTCAGAAGGTAGTTTTGATGTGGAATTGTGCCGGCAAGTTTGGATCTCAGTAACTAGGGACCCAGGAGACCACCCAGATCAATTTCCCTATATTGATCAGTGGTATAATGCTTGCATGAAAAATCCTCCATGGATAAAGAAGTGTGAGGGTGACACCTGCCGGATATTAGCAGTGAAGCAGGAGGCCCGGAAAAACATAGATAAACCCAAGCCTCCAGCCCCTGCTAAGAAGATATACCAGGGCCATCCAGAAGAGGAGGATTTCCCCTTTCCGCCTCCATATGCCCCTTTGGCCAGGATTGTGCCATCACCTCCAGTCCAGCCACCCGCTGCAGTCCAATTATTACAAGCTCCATCTAGCATTCCAGATGCGCCCTCACTGCCAGGTCCGGCGGTGGTACGAAATCAAGCCCAAGCTACCCAAGTCCAAGCCCCCTAGGAAAGGAAGGTTACAGACACTTCAGCCTTGGAGGCCCTGGGAGCTGTGGGAGGAGCTGAACCTGGAGAGATGGTCGCAACTCCAACCCAGGGTGATACCAGCAACCCCATAGGCACTCCAGCCACCGAGAGAAAGTCCGACCTGTGAAAAGTTGTGGATGCAATAACTGATACTGGAAATAAGTTAGTAATACAGATAAAGGAAAGTGATGCAACAAGCCCCCCCCCCTCACCATCTCTATCTAAAGGAGGACATTACCTTTGTAATAGGAGGGGTGGTCAAGCCCCAATGTTCCCTTTGAGAGCAGTTTTGGGACCCGAAGAGCCCAGGACCACAGATGATCAGGGCCAACCCACCGGTGAATGGCTAACACGTTCTGTTACCATGCAATATGTGCCATTCACTACTACTGACCTGCTGAACTGGAAAACCCATACCCTGCCTTTTTCTGAAAAACCTCAAACTATGCAGGACCTAATGGTCTCAGTCATGGTAACCCATCTGCCCACGTGGCAAGATTGCAGGCATCTTTTAATGACCCTCTTCACCACTGAGGAAAGAAGGAGAATAGATGCCACCGCAGAGCAAAACCTAAGGGGGGAGGTGCCATCAGCAGAGCCAAATCCTGATGAATGGGTCCATACTCGGTACCCCCTTGCAGATCCAGGATGGGATCCCGATAGAGACAAGGATGCTTTAAGCACTTATCGGCAAGAAGTGTTTTTATTCTGCCTGTCCAGCATGTTTCCTCTGTGCAAAACTTCTTCAGGCAGTAGCAGAGTCCACAGCAGTTGCTTTCCGTGTGAGAAGGAAAAAGTCCACACACTGTTTTTTCTATCTAAATAGCGTTTTATTTACATCAGCAGGCAAAAGAACAAACGATTCCACCAGAACTTGGACACATGCTGTGTCTCTCGCTCCCGGCGAAAAGTGAAACTACTTTCACACAGACAAAGAAACTGCAGCTTCCGTTGGAAGCTCCTCCCCCGGGAGGTTTAACCCTATACACTCCACACTCCCTCTTGCCCTGCATCTGGGGGAATAAGTATCACTACTTACCCCAAACACAGACCTTCACAGAACTCTCCATGACGCTGGAAGCATGTATAAGTCCTCCTGGAGGTCTGAGTTCAAGTAGGCGACATCCACATCAAAGTGGTTCATCTTCCAACCTCTTTGCACAGCAACGGCTAAGAGCATGCGCAGTGTTCACTTCTGGACGTAGGAGCATACACCTCTGTGTAATGCAGCCCCTTCCGCTGTGTGAACCCTCTGGCAATTAACCTAGCCTTGTACTGTGGTTCTCCAGACTCTGTGGGTTTAAGGCGATAAACCCACCTGCTGCTCACAGCCTGTTTGCCAGCCGGCAACGTTGTGAGGGAGAACACACCTAGAGACTCCATTGAGCTCATCTCCTTCTGCATTGCCTCAAGCCATTTGCTGGCTTCTTCCTGAGGCAGCTTCTGAACATCCTCAAAGGTTTCAGGTTCAAACCAAGCCACACCAACCCACACACTTGTGGCTTCAAACCTGTCAGGCAGTTTACCTTTTGTGGTTTGAGCTGATCTCCTCAGCATAAACTCTGGTACCCCCTCTGACCCACTAGGGCCAGCGAGACCATCCCCAGTGTCAGAGAACTCCCCCTCTGACCTGCTGCATCTTTTGAACCTTACAGCTGGACCTTTGGGCAAGGATGGCTCACTCTTTGGCTCAGATTTGACAGTGGCCTGTGGAGGGGTTCTGGGCTGCCCCCTTGGAGGGGTTCTGAGCTGCTCCTGCTCTGGACTCTGTTGCTCTGGACTCTGTTCCTCAGCAACAGGTTCAGTTCCCTCCTCTTCCTCCTCATCTGAGTCAAGAAACTGTTCTGAAAGAACGTCTGGGTTACCATGTATGCGTGTCCACCCACTTTGCTCACAAAACTCAGCACTGCTGCTCACTAGCAGCTGGGACTGGTTGCCATCAGGATATGCGAACCGCCACCCTTTGGTCTCTGGTTCATATCCCACAAAGATCATCTTCCTGGACCTTGGGCCACCCTTTCTGCGTTTGGCCTTTGGAATGAGGACCCAAGCCTCACAGTCAAAAACACGCAAGAAATGCACTTTGGGCTTCTTACTGTGCAGCAGAAAATAGGGCGTGTCCCCTACAGCTGAATTAAACACGCGATTTTGCGTGAATGCAGCAGCCTTATAACATTCGGTCCAAAAGCGTTGTGGGAGTCCTGCGTCAAACAGCATGGCAGCCACAGCCTCTTGCAGTGTTCTGTTCTTACATTCAGCAACACCATTCTGTTGAGGACTGTGTGGTGCTGTCAACCTGTGACTGATTCCCTACTGGTGGAAGAAATTCTGCAGCGCAGACCCAGTAAACTTCGCCCCTCTATCGCTCTGAAAGCTAACCACCTTTGTAGAATATTTCAATTCTACCGCTGTGATCCAATCGTTAATCAGTGCAGCAGCTTCCCCTTTGCATTTGATCGAAAAAACCCAAGAGGTCCTCGAAAAATCATCCACCAAAAGCAAAATGTATTTACACCCACCCAGAGATGCCCCCGGCATGGGGCCACACAAATCTGCATGGACTAGCTCAAAGGGCTTGCTTATCTTTCTGCTCAACTTGGGATAGGAGCATGTTTTTACCTTGGATTGCTTACAGGCCTTGCAATCTAAAAACTTATCACATCCCTTCAATTTGCACCCCTCTGTACACTCTGGGGTCTTCTTGACATAGCTCCAATTCAAATGCACCAGTCTGCGGTGCCAAAGATGAGAACACCCATCGTGTGGTGGGACGTTTGCGCACTGCACCTGTGTTACCTCAGGGGGGTCATCATCTGCAATAGGCATCTCAGCCACAAACAGCCTATTCTTGCATTCAACACTGAACAGGTTTTCCCATCCCTAGAAAAAGAACACATTTTATTTGCAAACTTTACCCAGAAACCATCAGCTACCAAAGCAGACACAGATAAAAGGCAATTGGCAATTTCTGGAACCACAAAAGCCTGGACCTCATGGTCTAGGAATGAACAGTACAAAGTTCCAGACTGAGTCAGTGGTCTTTTGCTTCCATCTGCCAGCGACACAGTCTTGCAGTTCCGAAAAAGTCCAGCAGATGGCACTAAAGTGTGTGTGGCTCCAGTGTCCACAACAAAGGAGAGGCTGGCTTCCTGTTTAGGTTTCACAACAGGCATTGAAGCAGCCAGGTGGAGCAGAGATGTTTTCTCTCTACTTTCGCCGCAGCCAGGGCCCTTGCCGGCTTTCCCACGCTTGGAAGTGATCTTTATCTGGTTGCTCCGGGAGACGACCTTGGGCCCTTCCTGTGCCTCCACCGGGCAGTCTCTCACGAGATGGCTATTGGACCCACATTGAAAGCATCTTTTGGAGACAAAGGCTTTTACAGAGTCATCACTGCTTCTTGCTACCCCCCCCCACTCTTTCTTGGGGTGCAGCCTGTGCCTTCTCTCCCCGCCCTCTGGCATTTTTCTTGTTCATCAATCAGTCTCCCACTAATATATTCAATCGTCAGATCAGCAGGTTCAGAACCAGATTCTCATAACTTCTGTCCAAAGATCAGCGTGTAAGCCTTCAACTCATCTGGGAAAGGTACATTAAGCTGACGCAGCTTATTGAAAATGGTCAGCATCTGTGCAATGTGGTCACGTACCGATTCCCCTGGGGACAGCCTCTTCTCAAACAGGGAGTGTATCACATGGATCTTAGCCCCAGCTGTGGTACGTTGATGTACTCTTATTAAAGCTTCCCAGATCTGATGACACATCATCAGCCCATCTATGTGAGGCAATTGCGAAGCCTCCATGGCCATTACAATGTGGGACATGGCTTTCTGGTCCTTTTTTGCTGCGCTAGCAGCCCTTTCCACCTCGGCTGCATTGGCTCCTGCAGCTGCCGGCACTGGATCTGCTTGGGTGCAATCCCAGAGTTGCTTTCCCATTAACCAGTAACAAATCCGGTGGGACCAATCCTCCCAATTGCTGCCATTTAACCTTTCAAAAGGCACATTGAAAGATTCATGTGCTTGTTGCTGCGCCATCTTCCCCGGGGGCTGTAAGCTACTCACGCTTTCTGCTGACCGGCTTGGTGTTCAGACGCCTCTCTGCAGCAAGCTCCAGTTTCCCCAGCGAAATCACGACTGCCTCATCTTCAGGCAGGATCTCAGAAATGGACTTAGCGTTCCCTTCTCATACTCAGCAAACAGACGTACTTCCATAACCTGTTTTTATTCTGCCTGTCCGGCACGTTTCCTCTGTGCAAAACTTCTTCAGGCAGTAGCAGAGTCTGCAGCAGTCGCTTTCTGTGTGAGAAGAAGAAAAAAGTCCACACACTGTTCTTTCTATCTAAACAGTGTTTTTTTTACATCAGCAGGCAAAAGAACAAACAATTCCACCAGAACTTGGACACATGTTGTATCTCTCTCTTGCTCCCAGCAAAAAGTGAAACTACTTTCACACAGACGAAGAAACTGCAGCTTCTGTTGGAAGCTCCTCCCCAGATGTAGGGTTACTATACACTCCACAAGAAGTGCTGACGGTTATAAAGGGGGCGGCCAGAAAACCCACTAATATTTCCAAAGTATCTGAAGTGATTCAGAAGGCTGAAGAATCACCCTCTGAGTTTCTTGAACATTTAATGGAGGCGTACAGGATTTACACCCCTTTTGACCCAGAAGCCCCAACAAATCGTCAAATGGTCAATATAGCCTTTGTGGCCCAAAGCTCCCCAGATATTAGGAAAAAGCTGCAGAAGAAAGAGGGATTTGAGGAAATGAATCTTGAACAACTTTTGACTATCGCTCAGAAAATCTTTGTGAACAGGGAGATTGAAGTAAAGAAGGAAAGAGTAGAGGAGATGAAGCAGAAAGCTGCTCTTCTGGCAGCGGCTATCAGTCAAGGCCCAGTATTCTAAGCAAGCCCCCAGGGAGGAGGCTTCAGTAAAGGAAGGGGCAGAGGAAGAGGTCAACCACTAGGAAGAAACCAGTGTGCCATATGTAAGAAGGAAGGCCATTGGAAGCAGGAATGCCCCGAAGCAGGAAGGACAGAAGGACAGCAGGAAGGATTTGGAGGACAGAGGGGAAGAGGATGGGGACAGCAGCGTGGAAGGGTACAAGGAGGAAGATATGCAAGGAATAGAGGAAGCCACCGAGATTTCATTGGATTGGCGCAGCTTGAGGAATATGAGAATGAATAGGACAGACCAGGCTCAACACTCCCATTAGGCCCCTGTGAGCCCATGGTCTCTGTCAAAATAGGGAGCCACCTAAAAGACTTTATGGTGGATACCAGGGCCCAATATTCTGTTTTGACTAAACCCCTGAAAGCAAAAAGCAACCAATGAGTCCTTTCTGAATACACTCTCTTGCACGATGGAACTTAATGTGCTGGTCCCATGGGCTACCGAGAGGCGAGGTCCGAGTCCAGTCCGAGGTTGAAGGTGCAGTATGAAGGCAGTCTGTAAAAGTTGAAGCTGGATGCAGGGCATGTTAGTTTCTGTTCTTATCACTGAGCAGCTGCATGGAGTCACAGGACTCTATTTACATTCCAGAGACAGTCCAGACTCTTGGAAGTCACATGGGAGGGGAGGCGGGATGTGACATTAGTGGTTTCCTTTGTTCCTTTGTTCAGTTGCTCTCTGCTTCCACAGAGAGAGGATGTATTTTTCTGTCTGCATAGCTTAGAAATAAAGATCTTTGCAATGTAGCCATAAATCTCATCACTTCCGCATGCTGCTGGAAACTCTGCTTAATCAATGAAGAATGTGCCTTGGAGCCCCATCAAAGGCTCGAGGTCGTTAATTATTCGTAGGAGGCGATTCCGGAGGCTCAGTCGGAAGATGAGCATTATCAGCTCGGCCGAGTGGAATTCCAACAGGGCAGGGAGTTGGGTGAGGTCAGGAGCTCGGGCTGGATAGCAGGACAGGGTTCAGGCAGGAATTGACAACCAACAAAGTTGTTCCCGCAACTTGGGACTGAGGCTGGCTGGCTTTTATCTGCCCCAAGGCACAGGGCAGCCCCGATCCTCAGGTGACTCGTCTTTCCTGGCCTGGAGGTGAGCACTCCTCCTGTGGGAACTTAGTTCCCTCCGCCTCTCTGCCCTGAGCCTCTGCAGCTCAGGAGAAGCTGGAGGGTTACCGGACCCAGAGGCAACCTCAGCTTCCCCTGATGGGGCTAAGAGTGGAGCACCTGCAAGCAATGGGTCCTCCATCCCCTCAGGAGCCAGAGCAGACTCAGCTGGTGCCTGCACCCGAGGATCCAGCACAGGTGAGGACCCTTCAGGCTCATGTCCCAGTCCCAGCTCAGCTGGTTCTGGAGGCGGGGAATCCTGTGCAGGCTGGGATTCCTCAGGTTCAGCATCTGAATCTGAATCCTAGGCCATCACACTTAATCTGCAAGTATTTGCCTTTTTAAAAAAAAAAAAAAATTTATTAAAGTTTTAAATGTTACAAAAAGAGAAAGAGATAACTCCAAGTTAAACAAAAACTTGACAACACATCACAATAATGAAAAAGAGAATAGATTTTTTTTATATAAAAAACAGAAAAACAGAAAAATAGAAACAATTAAAAAACACA
This sequence comes from Podarcis erhardii, assembly GCF_964252035.2. Taxonomy (NCBI): domain Eukaryota; kingdom Metazoa; phylum Chordata; class Lepidosauria; order Squamata; family Lacertidae; genus Podarcis; species Podarcis erhardii. Next base: position 6,075,834 of record NC_138506.1, on the reverse strand, counting down.
ACGAACCTTCCCATAACTTATCTTTCATTTGCTTGTTTACTTGACCTCCTCGCACCTCCCTTTTTTGTATTCTAGTTCGGTTAGCTATTTCAGCAAATCCTTTCCATCTTTCCCAATTTTTATCCTATAATTTATCTTAATATAATGTAACTTTACCTTTCCTCCTTTCATCCATTAACAATCTATTTTTACTTAATCTTTTATAATATTTCTGCTAAAGCCACATAACTTCATGCCAGCCTCCTTCTAACATTCCTTAATTTTACAATGTTTCTGTAAATAAACTTTAAATTTCTTCCAATCTTCTTCCACCGACTCTTCTCCCTGGTCTCGGATTCTGCCAGTCATTTCCGCCAGTTCCATGAAGTAGAACTTGTGTCTTCCAGTACTTTGCAATATGTATTCTTGCTGCTGTTGTAGCATACATAAAGAAAGTTCTATCCTTCTTTGGCACCAATTGGCCGACCATGCCCAGGAGAAAGGCCTCTGGTTTCTTCAGAAAAGTATATTTAAATACCTTTTTCATTTCATTGTAGATCATTTCCCAGAAAGTCTTAATCCTTGGGCATGTCCACCAAAGGTGAAAGAATGTGCCTTCAGTCTCTTTACATTTCCAACATTTATTATCGGGCAAATGATAAATTTTTGCAAGCTTGACTGGTGTCATGTACCACCTGTATATCATTTTCATTATATTCTCTCTTAAGGCGTTACATGCCGTAAATTTCATACCTGTGGCCCATAACTGTTCCCAGTCAGCCATCATAATATTATGTCCAACATCTTGTGCCCATTTAATCATAGCTGATTTCACCGTTTCATCCTGAGTGTTCCATTTCAACAGCAAGTTATACATTCTTGACCAGTTCTTACTTTTGGGATCTAACAGCTCTATTTCCAATTTTGATTTTTCCACCTGGAAGCCAATTTTTTTGTCCAGATTATATGCCTCCATTATTTGATAATAATGGAGCCAATCTCGCACTCTATTTTTTAGTTTTTCAAAACTCTGTAGTTTTAATCTATCTCCCTCTTGTTCCAGAATTTCCCAATATTTCGGCCATTTGGCCTCCATATTGAGCTTTTTCTGAGCCTTCGCTTCCATTGGTGACAACCACCTTGGGGTTTTATTTTCGAGCAAGTCCTTATATCTTATCCAGACGTTAAACAGTGCTTTTCTGACAATATGATTTTTAAACGCTTTATGTGCTTTGACCTTATCATACCACAAATATGCATGCCACCCAAATACGTTGTTAATGTTGTATTTGCAGAGCCTTCTACACAGCGGAATGATGAGCAGTACGTGCCACATACTTTACTTTACTTTATTTACACTTCAATGCTGAGAGATTACAAACATGCATCTTGCCTCTGTGAGAGCAGAGAAGCAACTCCTCTCTCCTCGGAAAGACCGAGAGAACTGTGAAAAACAGGAAACCAGTGTACGTCACATCCAGTCTCCCATTCCCGTGGGAAACCCAACAGCAACTCTAACTGTGGAATGTAAACAATGTCTTGTGACTAGCATTTCGCTGCACAGTGAAGGAAGCAGAAACCAACATCCTCCCCCTTTCTGTGAACATCACTGGGCAGCGTGTTCGTACAATATCAGTACAAACCCAACTTCTGCACATAGGTACAGTGTTGATCCCTTGATACAATCTTGGACAATACATCAGCAGGAATTTCATTACCTGGCATATAGGACACCGTTACGAGTCCCTTCTGAATACATTCCCTAGCATGTTGCAACTTCAATTGCAAGTGCTTCGTGCTTTGCTTACAACCTTCAGAATTCAGCAAAGCCAAACATGCTTTGTTGTCCTGGTAAACCTGGATTGGACATTTGACAGGAATTTTCATGTCTTTGCACAATTGTAACAACCATTCACAATCTTTAAGTGAATAAGACAGTGCATTCAGTTCAGCTTCACAAGTACTTAAGCTAACTGTTGTTTGCTTCTTGCATGACCAATCAAATAGACCCTGATTGTACATGTAGCAAACTCCAGACGTACTTTTCCTGTCTGTAGTGTCACTTCCAAAACTTGCATCTGCAAAAATCTCAAGACCACCAGACTTCTGATTATTAAATCTCAGTTTGTAATGCATAGTGCCTTTCAAATATCGCGCTATGCGTTTCAGAGCTTTCCAATCCTTAACAGTAGGATTGTTGACTTGTCTGCTTAGCAAGTTACAGCTAACAGCAATGTCAGGTCTTGAACATCTGGCAATGAAGTTTAGCTTGCCTAGCACACTTCTGTACAGTGTAGTGTCAGAAAATGCTTCTTCGGTGTCATCTACCTGATAACCTGTTGTCATCGGTGTGTCTACAGGGTTAGCATCCATCAGGTTTAGTTTGCTTAACACATCAGCAATTTTCCGTGACTGGTGTACTAGAATGTTACCGTCTTGATCTCTCTCTATTTCCAGAGATAGGTAGTTGTTTACCTCACCAAGATCTTTCATGTCAAAGTGCTCTTTCAGTTGAGCTAGGGCGTTATTGTACATTGTGACATCCTTCCAAAAGAACAAAATATCATCAACATAAAACAAACAATACAGCTTCTTTTGCCCCTCCTCTTTGACAAATACACATGGATCAGCTTTCCCTTGCTGAAAACCTAGAGAAAACAATACTTCAGTGAGTTTTGTGTGCCAACACCGTGCACTTTGTTTGAGACCATAAAGGGACTTCTTCAGAGCACAAACAAATCCTTGTTTTACCTGTACGCCATCAGGTGGAAGCATATAAAGTGATTCACCTAGAGATCCGTACAAAAATGCTGTATTCACATCATGGTGACTAATGTGTAGATTCTCCTCTGCAGCTAGCTTGAGCATAAGTCTAATGCTTTCATACCTCACTGTGGGTGAGTAGGTCTCATGATAGTCTTCTCCTGGTACCTGTGCAAAACCTCTGGCTACCAATCTGGCTTTGTGCCTGACTATCTTGCCATTTTGATCAGTCTTCGCTTTGAAGACCCATTTGCTTCCAAGCAGTTTCATTCCTGGAACTACTGGAACAAGCTCCCATGTTTTGTTCCTTTCTAAGGAAACAGGGTTTTCTCCTGTGTGTGTTTCTTGTGGCTGATTAGCTGCTCTCCCTGTGCAAAGGTCAGAGGGGGCAGGGTTTCTGTTGAGGTAGGTGATTAGCTGTGGGAGGAGCTTATCAGAGCTTGTAGGGCAGCGGCTGAAGAAGGAGCAAAAAGGGTTTTCTCCTGTGTGTGTTTCTTGTGGCTGATTAGCTGCTCTCCCTGTGCAAAGGTCAGAGGGGGCAGGGTTTCTGTTGAGGTAGGTGATTAGCTGTGGGAGGAGCTTATCAGAGCTTGTAGGGCAGCGGCGCACGCCTAGCGGCGCGCACAATTTAATCTATCTTTAGATTTAGGGGAGCTAGTCTCAAACGTTTGTTGGGGGAGACCTAGGGTTTTTTGGGGGGGGAGTTACTTGTCCTGTCTGCACGCTTCTTATGATGGAGGACCACTGTAGCCAGCCCCAACGACACGTTCTCAAGATGGAGAGTGAGGGAACAGCTGGAGTCGCCTGCGGTTCCTGCACAATGTTTGCCATCTTGCCAAAGGTGGCAGGCAGCTTTACCTGCAGCAATTGCATGTTGATTGCCCTCTTAAAAGACAAAGTCCAGCAACTGGAGGAACGTGTGGCTACGCTCCAAAGAATTAGAGAGCTGGAGCTCTTCTTGGAAGCAACAGAGCACACCGTCTCCACCAAGGAGGAGACAGGGGACTCCCCTGAGAAGGAGGCTAGTTCACCAACACAGGAGCCAGATATATGGAGAAACGTGACTCAAAGAAGTAGGAGGCCCAGGGTTCGCTCTGATTGTTTAGAAATACACAATCGCTTTGAGGTCCTCTCCCCTAGAATGGAAGACGAAGAGCAGACTCCATTTGAGGATCTCTCCCTCGTTACAGTCGATCAGGTACATGAAGACGAGCAGCAAAGTCAGTCCTCAGGGAATGTGCAGGCGAGCTTGGAACGGACAGATCATGGAAGAACCCCGACCAAACCTAAGAGGAGGCGTGTAGTGGTGATAGGGGATTTCCTACTGAGGGGAACAGAAACAGTGATCTGTGGGCCTGACAAGATGTCTCGGGAAGTGTGCTGTCTCCCCGGGGCTAAGATCCAAGATGTAACTGAACGACTGCAAGGAATCATAAAACCCACTGACAAATACCCCTTCCTCTTGGTTCATGTGGGAACCAATGACACTGCAAGCAATAGCCTCCAGAAGATCAAAAGAGACTATGAGGCTCTGGGCAGGAAATTGAAGCAATTAAATGCACAAATTGTCATCTCATCTGTCCTCCCAGTTGAACGACGTGGCCCAGGGAGAGAGAGAAAAATAATGGAAGTGAACAGCTGGCTTCGCAAATGGTGTAAACAGGAACGGTTTGGATTCTTAGATCACGGACTGCAGTTTCTTGAAGATGGAGTTCTGGCAAGAGATGGGCTGCACCTCACAACGGTTGGGAGGAATGTTTTTGCCAAAAATCTCAGAAACCTCATCAGGAGGGCTTTAAACTGACTAATGTGGGGGAGGAAGACAGTGCTCCTGAAGGTAGGAGTCTATCAATTGATGAAGATGATCATCCAAATGTCATAGACCAAATGGAGCAAACAGCACGCAGACCTAGTGGTGGGAGGAAAAAATCCTTAAATAAGAGACACGGGGGAATGATTAATGGAGTTCAATGTCTGTACACTAATGCGCAAAGCATGGGCAATAAACAAGATGAGCTTGAGCTCTTGGTACAGCAAACTAAATATGACATAATAGGCATCACTGAAACCTGGTGGGATAAGTCCCACGACTGGAATGTAATAATGGAGGGTTACAATCTATTTCAGAGAAACAGACCAGACAAGAAAGGAGGAGGAGTGGCGTTATATGTCAGGGATGTGTATACCTGTGAAGAGATCCAAGATTTAGAACCTCAAAGCCAAAGTGAGAGCATTTGGGTCAAAATTAAGGGAGAGATGAATAACAGGGACCTCATTGTGGGAGTTTACTATAGATCCCCAAGCCAAACGGAGGACATAGATGATGCCTTCCTGGAACAGATGGCCAAGCATGCAAAAGGAAGGGAGATAGTAGTAATAGGGGACTTCAATTACCCGGATATTTGCTGGATGTCAAACTCAGCCAAGAGCATAAGGTCAAACAGATTCCTCACTGGCCTTGTAGACAACTTCGTTGTCCAGAAAGTGGGAGAAGCAACAAGAGAACAGCCATTTTAGATCTGGTCCTAACCAATGTTGATGACCTGGTTAGTGGGGTAGAAGTGGAAGGATCATTAGGCGTGAGTGATCATGCTCTTCTGAAGTTTACTATACAGCGGAAAGGAGCAGCCAAGCATACTAGGACTCAATTTCTTGACTTTAGGAAAGCCGACTTCATAAAACTTAGGGAAGTGCTGGGTGAGATCCCATGGACAGTAATATTAAAAGGAAAGGGAGTTCATGATGGCTGGGAGCTTGTTAAGAGAGAGATAGTAAAAGCACAACTTCAGGCAATACCAATGAGACGGAAACATGGAAGGTGCCTAAAGAAGCCGGGGTGGCTATCTAAAGAACTTTTAACTGAGTTAAGATTAAAAAAGGATGTGTACAAAAAATGGAAAAGGGGGGAAACCACCAAAGAGGAATTCAAACAAATAGCCAGCACGTGTAGACACAAAGTCAGAAAAGCTAAAGCACAGAATGAACTCAGGCTTGCTAGAGAGGTTAAAAGCAACAAAAAAGGCTTTTATGGGTATGTTCGTAGCAAAAGGAAGAACAAAGAAACAGTGGGGTCACTCAGAGGAGAAGATGGTGAAATGCAAACAGGGGACACAGAAAGGGCTGAACTCCTCAATGCCTTCTTTGCCTCAGTCTTCTCCGATAAAGAAAACAATGCCCGACCTGAAGAATTTGGAGCAAATGATTCAGCAGAGGAAACACAGCCCAGAATAACTAAGGAGATAGTACAAGAATACTTGGCTAGTTTAGATGTATTCAAGTCTCCAGGGCCAGATGAACTGCATCCAAGAGTATTAAAAGAACTGGCAGATGTGATCTCAGAACCACTGGCAGTCATCTTTGAGAATTCCTGGAGAACAGGCGAAGTCCCGGCAGACTGGAGGAGGGCAAATGTTGTCCCTATTTTCAAAAAGGGGAAAAGAGAGGACCCAAATAATTACCGCCCAGTCAGTCTGACATCAATACCAGGGAAGATTCTGGAGCAGATCATTAAGCAAACAGTCTGTGAGCACCTAGAAAGGAATGCTGTGATCACCAATAGTCAGCATGGATTTCTGAAAAATAAGTCATGTCAGACTAACCTGATCTCGTTTTTTGACAGAATTACAAGCCTGGTAGATGAAGGGAACGCAGTGGATGTAGTCTATCTTGATTTCAGCAAGGCATTTGACAAGGTGCCCCGTGATATTCTTGTAAAGAAGCTGGTAAAATGCGGACTTGACTATGCTATCACTCAGTGGATTTGTAACTGGCTGACTGACCGAACCCAAAGGGTGCTCATCAATGGTTCCTCTTCATCCTGGAGAAGAGTGACTAGTGGGGTGCCACAGGGTTCTGTCTTGGGCCCGGTCTTCTTCAACATCTTTATCAACGACTTGGATGATGGACTCAAGGGCATCCTGATCAAATTTGCAGATGACACCAAACTGGGAGGGGTGGCTAACACCGCAGAGGACAGGATCACACTTCAAAACGACCTTGACAGATTAGAGAACTGGGCCAAAACAAACAAGATGAATTTTAATAGGGAGAAATGTAAAGTATTGCACTTGGGCAAAAAAAATGAGAGGCACAAATACAAGATGGGTGACACCTGGCTTGAGAGCAGTACATGTGAAAAGGATCTAGGAGTCTTGGTTGACCACAAACTTGACATGAGCCAACAGTGTGACGCGGCAGCTAAAAAAGCCAATGCAATTCTGGGCTGCATCAATAGGAGTATTGCATCTAGATCAAGGGAAGTAATAGTGCCACTGTATTCTGCTCTGGTCAGACCTCACCTGGAGTACTGTGTCCAGTTCTGGGCACCACAGTTCAAGAAGGACACTGACAAACTGGAACGTGTCCAGAGGAGGGCAACCAAAATGGTCAAAGGCCTGGAAACGATGCCTTATGAGGAACGGCTAAGGGAGCTGGGCATGTTTAGCCTGGAGAAGAGGAGGTTAAGGGGTGATATGATAGCCATGTTCAAATATATAAAAGGATGTCACATAGAGGAGGGAGAAAGGTTGTTTTCTGCTGCTCCAGAGAAGCGGACACGGAGCAATGGTTCCAAACTACAAGAAAAAAGATTTCCACCTAAACATTAGGAAGAACTTCCTGACAGTAAGAGCTGTTCGACAGTGGAATTTGCTGCCAAGGAGTGTGGTGGAGTCTCCTTCTTTGGAGGTCTTTAAGCAGAGGCTTGACAACCATATGTCAGGAGTGCTCTGATGGTGTTTCCTGCTTGGCAGGGGGTTGGACTCGATGGCCCTTGTGGTCTCTTCCAACTCTATGATTCTATGATTCTATGATTCTATGATTCTATGAATCAAGCTCAGCCTTCATGGCATTTAACCATGGCTCAGCATCCTTTGAATCCAAATCCTGGATTTATTGGAAACTTGAAGGTTCAAATACCTTTTTGGAGCTTTTAACAGCTGCTACTGCTGTCTTAGCAAATTCATCAGCAAATCTCTTTGGAGGTCTGCCTTTTGTGGCTCTTTGTGACATGCGAATTAGCCTTAAGTCTTCAACACTCTCCTCTTCCTTCTTAGGAGAAAAGTGACCTATTGTGAACAATGGTTCTTCCAATTCTTGATCAGAGCTTTCAGAGGGTCGCATAGAGGCTTTCACACTCTTGAAATCCTCTGAATCACCTGATTCAGTTTCAGACTCAGAATCAGAACCTTCATCAGTGGGTGTGGGTTGTTGCGGCTGCTTTTGTCTATCCTCAGTCTCATCACTGTCATCAGGATAGCATTGGAAAATTCCCACATTCTCCCCCCACTTGGCATTGTACTCAACACTTCTTGTGAGCTTAATTGTCTTAGAGTCAGTCATCATTATTCTGTAAGAACCTTTCTGATAACCTAGAAAGATACCATGCAATCCACGCTTGCCTAACTTGGAGCTTTGTGGTGTGTCAACCCACATGACAGAACCAAAAATCTTCATGTGTTTGCTGTATGGTTTCTTGCCAAACATCTTCTCATAGGGGGCACAACCAATCGCTGAAGATAACCTGTAATTATAACTGTAAACAAAACAAGAGAGAGATTCGGCCCAATAACTCTCTGGAAGATTTGCATCATGCAGCAAGGTTTTTAACCCTTGAAGCAATGTTTGATTTGCCCTCTCGCAAAGTCCATTCTGCCATGGCGAGCGAGGACTAGACAAATCGTGTTGAATTCCTTTCTCAGTCAGAAAAGCTTCAAACTGCTGAGAAGTGAATTCCCCCCCGCGATCAGTGAAAAGAGTCTTTATCTTCTTACCATGCACATTTTCCAACCAAGCACATAATTCCTTGAACCTTGGAAAAGCCTCTGATTTCTGCTTGAGATTGTACACATAAATATACCTGGAAAATGCATCAATGAGAACCATGAAGTACCTGTTTCCACCCAAAGAGGGCGATAGTGGACCAACCAAATCAGCATGAACAACCTGGTATGGTTCTGTAGTTTGCCTACTAGACACCTTACCTTTCGCAGCCATTTTCACCTTATTTGCTGCGCATGCCTTGCACTTCATGTGGTACCTACAGGGTTTAATAGTCATACTTTCAACCAAGGCAGGCATTTTAGATACTGCCTCAAAATGCAAATGACCAAATTTCCTGTGAAAATCATGAATACATCCTGCATGCAAACTTTTGTTAGAACCTGCAATGCAACAAGTTTCATCCTGCACAACATCATCATAATACAAAACAAACAAACGATCAACATATTCAGCATGCAATACATAATCGTTTTTCTTTGTGATGGTGCACTTCTTGTTCTTGAAGGAAACGTCAATGTTCCGTTCATTCAGCTGCGCAACACTGAGTAGATTGTGTGTGGCATCTGGTACGTAAAGTACATCTTGTATCGATAAGTCCAAACTGTGAAGAACAACAGTTCCATAGCCTTGACTGGGGATCGTGTGGTCATCTGCCTGGTGAATCGCACCTTCCTGCGGCGTAAAAGACACGAACAGTCGCTTATCGTTGCACATGTGGTGGGTCGCTGCTGAATCAACAACGAAGAAAGATCTAGACGTCTTCTGGACCTTTGCAACCTTTGGAGTGAAACGTGAGACCATTGCCTTGTGCTGCGTTGTCCTGGACACCGGACCTTTGCCTTTGCCTTGGCCTTTTCCACGCGATGAGCTTTCGCTGCGCTGCTCTGTCTTGGCCCTGGGATATCTGCATTCCCTCTTCACATGGCCTAGACGTCCACACGAGTAGCATTTCACTGCCTTCAAAGCTTTGGCGCCATCTGGTGGTTCCACTGCATTCTGGGATGACGTCTATGAAGACTCCCCCTTACCCATGCAGCTAGCACCCCGGCGGTCTGCTTCATTCAGAATCACGGCAGTAACATAGGCTACTGTGAGCTGAGCAGTTGGCTGAACAGCAATCTGAGTGGCAACGGACTCCTAACTTGAACCCAAAGAATGTAGTATCATGAAGGAATACACAGCCTCTGGAAAGGTGAGTCCTCTCTGTTGCAGCTCATGTCTCAGATTCTGCATCTCCCTCAGATGTGTACGCACATCTCCACCTTCAGCAAGAGCCATATTATGCAGCCTAGTATAGTAAAACATAGTGGACCCAGCTTCTGTCCTCAAGTGAGCCTCTCTCAAAGCGTCCCAAATTTCTCTGGCTGAGGTTTTACCACGCAACAGACAGAGCTCTTCTGGGGATACTATCAATGTAAGCGTTCCCCTCGCTTTGGAATCTTTAGCTGTCCATGCATCTGTCATTGGAGCTGGGGGGTTGTCTGTAATAACCTCAAACAGACCCTCTTTCCACAGAATACCCTCTGCATAGATAACCCAGTCCGCATAGTTCCTTTTATTGAGCTTAGGAATCCCACAAGCATCAGCCAGCTTTGCATTTGCCATTTCTGCTGCGTTAAACAAGCTGCGTCACTGCTGCTTCAAACCTCATTCCAAAAGCAAGTTTAAAAGTACTTTCGGTTTTCCAGCCTCCCCCAAGCCTGTGAGCTTGTGCCTTTGAGCCTTTGCCTGACCACAGCAAACGGCTTTAAAAGTTCAAAGTCCAGCCATAAAGCCATTAACTAGAAGCTGGCAGGCTGCCCGGAGCATGAGCACATACCTCTCATCAATCAACTTGACGCGCAGAGCAGATAACACCGATCCGTCTCTCTGTTCCTCTGCCGGCACTCCGATTCGACTTCTGGAGTCCATTCTTCAGTTTGATTGCGTTTTTCTGGGCCCGGAACCAAAAATGTTGTATTTGCAGAGCCTTCTACACAGCGGAATGATGAGCAGTACGTGCCACATACTTTACTTTACTTTATTTACACTTCAATGCTGAGAGATTACAAACATGCATCTTGCCTCTGCGAGAGCAGAGAAACAACTCCTCTCTCCTCGGAAAGACCAAGAGAACTGTGAAAAACAGGAAACCAGTGTACGTCACATCCAGTCTCCCATTCCCGTGGGAAACCCAACAGCAACTCTGACTGTGGAATGTAAACAATGTATTGTGACTAGCATTTCGCTGCACAGTGAAGGAAGCAGAAACCAACAGTTAAAACCTTCTAGATCCAGCACGTCAGTATTTTCAAGAAGCAACCATTCTCTCAGCCAGCAAAAAGCGGCTGATTCATAATAGAGTTTAAGGTCTGGCAGGGCAAATCCACCTCTTTCTTTCTTTTTTTAATTTATTAATTTTTTAAAGATTTTTCTTTTACAAATTGTTCAAACACAACCATATTCAACAATTTACAAGTTTTTGACTTCCACCAGCTCCTCCCACAATCCTCATGTTTTTATATTTGTTCCGTATTTCCTTTATAGTATATTGCCAGTTTTTAATATCCTTACATCTCATTTTCTCTTTACAATACCCTTTCTCATCACAATTTTTCCAGATAAATCGTAAACTTTCTCCAGTCCTGAGTGAACTTGTGATCTTTCTGGTATCTAATTTTTCCAGTCATTTTATCTAATTCTGCAAAGTCCATTAGTTTCAGCCTCCACTCTTCCAATGTCGGTAGTTCCTCTTGTTTCCATTTTTGGGCCATTAGGATTCTTGCCGCAGTCACTGCATATTGAAAAAGTTTATAATCACTTTTGTTAATTTCTCTTCCTGTAATTCCTAACAGAAAAGCTTCTGGTTTCTTCACAAATGTATATTTAAACATCTTTTTCAACTCATTGTATATCATTTCCCAGAAGCCCTTCACCTTCTTACATTCCCACCACATATGATAAAACGACCCTTCCTTTTCTTTACATTTCCAACACTTGTTACATGTTTTATACATTTTTGCAAGTTTAACTGGGGTAATGTACCATCTGTATACCATTTTCATAATATTTTCCTTTATCGTCATACATGCAGTGAATTTCATATTTTCATTCCATACTTTTTCCCAATCTGCTAATTGTATATTATAACCAAAGTCCCTGGCCCAGTGTATTATAACCGATTTAACTTCTTCGTCCTTTGTTTGCCACTCTAATAACATTTTATACATTTTTGACAATATTTTACAATCATTGTTTATTATCTCTTTTTGAAATCTAGACTCTCCTTCGATATATCCCCTCTCTTTAAAATCATTTTTAAACATTTCATTTGTTTGAAGATAGTGCAACCAATCATATACATGTTTTTTAACTTGTTCGTATGGCTTCATTTTCCATTTCCCCCCTTCTTTAATGACTATATCTCCATAAGTCATCCAATGCTCTCTCATATTTGTCTTTTTAACACTCATGACCTCCAGTGGGGACAACCAATGTGGTACTTTAGGTTCCAAAATATTTTGATACCTATCCCATATTTCTATTAAGGAACCCCTAAAAATATGATTCTCAAAACCTTTGTGGACTTTCTTCTTTCCCAACCATAAATAGGCGTGCCACCCAAATCTATTATCAAAACCTTCAAGGTCCAACAACTTATTATTTTTTAATGTTATCCAATCCTTTAACCAACAGAGACAAGATACTTCATGATATAGTTTCAAATCTGGCAGGGCGAAGCCACCTCTTTCCTTTGCATCCGTTAGTAACTTAAGTTGTATTCTTGGCTTTTTGCCCTGCCAGATATATCTTGATATCATTCTTTGCCACTCTCTGAAGATCTTTGTCCCCTTAATTATTGGGATCATTTGAAATAAGAACAACATCTTTGGGAGCACGCTCATCTTGATCGTTGAAATTCTGCCCCAAAAGGATAGTTTCATCCTGCCCCACACTTCGAGGTCTCTCTTTATACCATTCCAAATTGTTAAATAATTGTTCTGATATAAGTCAATATTTTTTGGGGTTAACCATATTCCTAAATATTTTACCTTCTTAGCCACCTCCATTTCTGATTCCTTTTGCACTTTTTCTATTAAACTTTGATCCATATTCTTCACCATTAATTTGGTTTTTCTTTTGTTTAATATAAACCCGGCCACCCTTCCAAATTGATCAATTTCCTTTATAACCTCATTTAAACTGCTTGCCGGATCTTCCACCGTGATTACCAGATCATCGGCAAAGGCTTTTACTTTATATTCATTTCGACCTACTGTGACCCCCTTTATTAGTTCATTTCGTCTAATTGAGCTCAGCAGAACCTCCAGGACCGTGATAAATAACAGTGGTGAGAGGGGGCATCCCTGTCTTGTACCTTTCTTTATATTCACTTCTTCTGTGATTACATTATTTATGATCAGTTTAGCTCTTTGTTCTGAATAAATTGCCTTTATACCATTGTAGAAATCCTGTCCCACTTCCATCATTTCCAGATTTTTCAACATAAATTCCCATGATATATTATCAAACGCTTTCTCTGCGTCTACAAACATTAAAATGGCTTGCTTCTCATTCCTGGCAGTCAAATATTCCAAAATATTTATTATATTCCTCACATTATCTTTCATTTGTCTGCCAGGAAGGAAACCTGCCTGATCTTCATGGATAAGTTCCTGCAGTGCCTTTTTTAGTCTTTTTGCTAAGATACCCGTAAAGATCTTATAATCTGTATTCAACAAAGATATCGGTCTATAATTCTTTACTTGTGTGGGATCACAATCTTGTTTCGGTATGAGTGTAATAAAGGCTTCTTTCCACGTTTCTGGTATTTCCTGTTGTTTCATAATATTATTCATGACTTCTTTGAGTGGTACCGTCAAGGAGTCCCTCATTTCTTTGTAATAAGTCGCTGTGAAGCCATCCGGTCCTGGTGCCTTTCCTTTTTTCATCTCTTTTATGGTTTCTGTTATCTCCTCATTCTCAATTGGGGCATTCAGTCTGTCTCTCTTTTCTGTCGGGATCTTTTGCACCTTTTTTTCTTTTAAAATTTTTTCTATTTTCTTCATATTATTTTTTTCTCATTTTGCATACAAATGTTTATAGAAGTCCAAGAATCCTTTTCTGATTCCTTTTGGATTTTCTATCTCTTCTCCATCCACAATAATTTTGTTAACTGTACTTTGCTCTTTTCTTTTCTTAATTTGCCATGCAAGCCATTTACCAGGTTTGTTTGCGAATTCAAAGTTTCTTTGTCTCAGTTTTTTAATGTTCCATTCCACTTCTTTATTAATGATCATGGCAAACTGTGTCTGTAGAACTTTAATGTTTTGTTTTATTTTGGCATTATTCGGTTTTTTTATTAACTTTTGTTCATTGTCCATTATTTGTTTCAAAATTTCCTTCTTTCCTTTCTCTCTATTTTTGTTTTTAATCGCATTCTGTTGGATGAAGAATCCCCTCATTACAGCCTTACTTGCGTCCCAAACTGTACTCATCTTTGTGCCCTTGTTCATATTGTCTGAAAAGTACTCCAACAGCTTTTTCCGTGCTTCTTGAATAATTTTCCCATCATCCAAAAGGTAATCATTCAATCTCCATCTGAATGTTCTTTCTTCATAGGCTTTGATCTCCATTTTTATCGGATTGTGATCCGAGATTACTCTAGGTTGTATTTCAATTTGTCGGATTCTTGTAGTTAATTCATTCGAGACCCAAATTTGATCTATTCTTGACATTGACTGATTCGGTTCCGAATAAAATGTGAACTGTTTTTCTAGTGGGTGTCTAAGTCTCCAAATATCAATTAAATTATAATTCTGAACCAGAGAAAAGAAAGTCTTTGGTAATTTACCTTCTTTGCTGTCACCTTTTTCTCTCAATCTATCCATAGCCATTGAAACAACTCCATTCATATCTCCCAATATTATCATTTTTTGGTCCATATATTCAAACAGTCTTTCTTCCAATTTTTTATAAAAATCAGTCTTATTTCCATTAGGTGCATAGATCCCGACAATTAGTAGTTTTTCGCCCTGCCAATTGATCTGTATTGCAATCATTCTCCCTTCTTCGTCTTTAAAAATCTGTTGAGCTTCTATATTTTTCCTTACATAAAGAACTACTCCTCTCTTCTTTTCTTTATCCGAAGATATAAATTCATTTCCCAGTCTATTGTTGATCAAAATTTTCCTGTGTTTCCTTGCCACATGAGTTTCTTGGAGACAGATGATATCCAAATTTTTCTTTTTTAAATATTGTTCAATTTTATTTCTTTTCTTCTTGTCATTCATTCCATTAATGTTCCAATTCCATAATTTCAGTGCCATATTTTCTTCTGATTAGAAATATAAAATTTTATTTTTCCCCTTTTATAATCTATCTTCTTCTTCTTCTTCTTCTTCTTCTTCCTCTTCCTCTTCCTCTTCCTCTTCCTCTTCCTCTTCCTCCTTCTCATTCGTCTCTCTATTCTTCTTGTGCTTTTCTTTTAGGAATTTTCCTCCCAACGGACCAGTTCCTCCCACCGCTCCTGCTTCCTCCTCCTCTTCTTCCGTTAGTTCTTTATATCGCCTCTGAAACTTACTTGTTTCCTCCGGGCTTGTAAGTCTGTGTCTCTTGCTTTTGTATACAAAGGAAATCCCTTGTGGGAATTGTGAGGAGAACCTGAGCTTACAGGGTTAAACAGCTCAGAGTGTACGCACTGCCCACTGTTGGGAGGGGGGAGATTCTACGTCATGTCCGAGAGTCTCCAGCCTTTGTTCTTTTTCTCTACTTTCGCTTTTGAGGAGAGAGGACGTGTTTTCACGATGCTGTTCGCTGTGGACGATAATGGATAGTCTGCTGTAAATAAACTGCTTCTAGCTGCTAATATCCTGAGTGGACTTTATTTTAGCACACTGAAGAAAGCAAGGGACTTATGCAGCTTTCTCTTGCTGCTGCGTAAACTCTGCGTTTTTGCTCAGAGCCTTTGGAATGTGGCCTTTGAAGTCCAGCGTATCTGCACAGCTGAAGCGGGCTGGGCGCCAGGATTTATCTGAGCAATAAATCTACTATTTGACAGGAATTCCCACTTGAATTCAATCTTATTCTTCTTCAGAATTTGGACCAATGGTTTATACGGGTCTCTTCGTTTCAGCAGCCTGACCGGTATATCTTTAAAGATGATTATGTAACTCCCATCAATGTTCAGTCGCTTCTCTCTGTTTTTTTGGAGTATTCAATTTCTCATGTCCTTATCTTTAAAAGTAATCAGGCAATCTCCAGAAACCTTCCTTGTTTTTGTTGTTTTAACTCTCATTCTGAATGCGTTCTGAACCTTCTTCTCCACGTCTTCTTTTTGTAATTCCAACCATTGGGCAATTTCCGTTATTAATTTTTCTTTAATATTTTCCCCTTGCACCTCTGGAACTGCTCTCAGTCTTAAATTCACTTCCCGCTGTCTCAGTTCATTCATAGAGATTGCGTCCCATACCTCCTCCTGTGTCTTATTTATTTCTGACATTCCTGCTTTAATCTTCTCCTCCTCCCTTCTGACTTCTTTCATCTCAGCCTTTGTCTTTTTTAAAACTTCCTTTAGTTTTAGTTTCTAAGTAAACCAAATCTTCTGCCACCAATTAGGCTAATCCAATTATTTCTTGTATGCGACTAGTCCTTATAATCCAAAAGCCAAGAGAAGTCCGTTGAATGGGAGTCCACCAGGGGGCGCGTTGGAAGATGGCCGACAATAACATCTCTCTGACCCACTCGAGGTAGTTTAGGGGCTGCTATGGGAAGTAGGCAGCCTTCCCTTCCCACCAGGATATGGTGGGACCCTGTCTTGCCAGCGGTGTTCATAATGCACCCCCTGATCCGAGAGATGGGGGTGCAGAACACTTGGCACGAGCCCTCGGTGAAGTCAGCTCTTCCTGACGCTGATTCCGATTAGCGCGTGCTGGTTGCTTCAGTTTGGATTTATAATTGGAAACAGATGATTGGAAATGAACCTGAAGCACATATATCAAGCAATGCATGACAGAAAAGGCTGCTGAATAATGGATCTCTGTGACTGAGAGCGACGGACGGATAAGTAAATCTTTTGATATGATATCACCAAGAGACTGTGTGTTTGGAACGAGGGGGGGTGGAGGAGAAACTCTTTTTTCTCTATGTGATATGAAGTGATAAAAATAATCCTCCACTCCAGAAAGAAACAAGATCGTTACTTTTTTTTAAGAAGCATAAGCAGAAGTTTAAGAGCTGTGTGGGAGATGGAAAAAAGATCGGTGGACGCTGAAGAATATTTATGACGCAGTCAAAAAATGGCGTCTCGCCAAGACAGGCTGCAGGAGAAAAGAGAAAGATGGGGGAGGAGTTTCAGGAATGCAGGAAGGAGAAGGAGTACGAAACTGAAGTTTGACCTGACAGAGCCCCCTGATCTATTTGATTTATTCTGCTAGCCTGGAAAAATAAAGGACAATGATGATTAATTTTGTCTACGGAGGTGCCAAACAGGGCTGTCCTGGACTAAACCCACACAGAGAGAGAAACCAGCTTTTGGTCGGCTTATGAGAATCATCAGAGATCGCAAAGAAAGGAATACGATAACAACAAGATGAAGAAAATATACAAAGAACTATCTGGTCTGGACTGGATAGAACTGATTAATGAATGCAGTAAAATAAGTGAAGGCTGGAAATAGCTGGAATTTTGGACTCGTGCGGAGCTTGATATATGGGTACTCCCCAAAAAATTAAAAATTTGGCTGTATAATTTGGAACCAATGTGATTTGAATAATATGATGTGATTGGCCTGTCAATAAAAATTATTATTTTTTTTTTTTAAAAAAGAGAAGTCCGTTGAACAAAATAAAAATAAAAATGAAAAAACCCAGAGAGAATCAAGTTGTTGTTTGCCTTATGTCCGCTAGGAGCCAAAAATTCCCGAAAGTTCCCAAAACTCCAACCTTTGTATGTTGTTCAAAAATTTAAATAAGAAGGGACTTCCGGAGGCGGCGCGAACGGCAATGGCGGTCTCCTTCTATCTGTGAAGGGGAAGCTCCGTGGAAACGGGTCGTCCGCTATGGCGAAGTGGAGACCCTTGCCAGAAAACCATAGGCAGCGATAGCCTGTGGCCGTGGGACTCGGCGGGCACCATCAGCGTCCCCCGAAACTGCAAAGGGGCTCTGGAGCGTGACGGGGGTAGCGCGGTGCTGTGAGTCGATCGCTCGCCGCAAAGCTGCTGTCGGTGAGCGCTGACCTTTTTCCTGGGACTATTCGGCTAAAAAACAACTACCCATGAGTAGGTGAAGAAAATTGAACCGGGGATTAAATATAATTTAATTTGGCACTGAAGCGGGAGGTGCAACCAGGAAGTCCGTCTCCCAGCTTTGTTTAAAGACCCAAAGCAATGACATCTAATTACTTATGCTTTAGAGACTGGGATTTTAAAGAACTTATCTGAGCATCAAACTTCATTAAACTTGAGATACCACCTCAACTAAATTGGGGTGGAAGAAGGAAAACTGAACCTCTTCATTAGTGGATTTATAAAAAAAAAATTGAGCTCCCGGCGATCGGGCTGTCAAACTACTAGAACTGTCAGGCTGTTTGAACTGCTATATTGTAACTCGCACTTTTGGAGACAGTGTAATTTTTTATGACTAACTCTGCAGGAGTTTAAGGATTTGGAAGATTTTTAGCTACTTTTGTAAAGTTTCAAAATTTTGTAATTTTGGGAAAGACTTTATAAACTGTGATTTTTTAGGAGAAACAAAGTGTCCCTCTAGTGGAGTACTGAAGCTATACAACTACTGGGGGATTTTTCCATCTTTGGACTTGGGGATTTTCCATGAGGAAGGCAGACCGTGGGATTGACCTTGGCGCATAAACAGAAGTGGGATGAGTGGGAAGACAAGATCAGCTAAAGCCAAAACACAGCAGCCCAGTATAATTTCACAGCTACGCAGATCATCTGTTCCCACTATTCCTGTGGCAGAAGAGGAAGATTTAGAACAAACCAGGCCTGAAGGAATGGTCACAGGAGGGGACTTTACTTCAGTGTTAAACAAAATTTTTGAAAAATTGTATGGCGTAAGTAAGCAATTGACTGATCAATCAACTAAAATTGACCAAAACACAGTTAGCATCAATAATTTGACCCAGCAAGTTAGTTTAAATGCCCAATCCATTGGGAAATTATTGGAAGACACTACATTAAATCGTAAAATGGCTGAGGAGGCTAACCAGAAAGTAGAGGCTGTGCAAGAAGAAATCAAACCTATGCGCAAACAGATTGGTGAACATCAGGCACTTCTGTCGATGATAGAATTAAAAAATAAGGAAAATAACATCAGAATTAGGTCAGTACCAGAACTTGAAAAGGAGGACTTAATTGAGTATTTGACACGGGAATTTGCAGAATTTTGGTCTCTGGAAGAGGACAAAGACTTTAAGATTGCAAGTGCATTCAGACTTGGAAAGGGAGGGAGGAAGATTAAGTCGAGAGACTGTCTGGTCTCCCTCAGAACAAAGGAACAAAGAGATAAGATACTGAGTGCACACTTTCAGAAGACCTTAGAGATCCAAGATTCAAGGATAGAAATTTATAAGGATATCCCGAAACATTTATTAGAACTCAGATCTAACTACGGAGATTTGGTGACATTATTGAGAAGTAACAGAATCGTCTTTAGATGGGAGTTTCCCCCAGGGGCTATCCTTTACTTTTAAAGGGAAAAAAGTCAAAGTTAAATTTGTTGAGGACAAGGAAAAATTTCTGAGTCTCCACGAAGAAGACCTCCAGAAAGGGATTGAGGCCTTGGGGCTTGACGAACCGGAAAAAGCGATACCACCGTCAAAGGAGGAAGAACTTTTGGGAGCAGTAGGAGGAAAATAGACCTAATCCAACATGTCTCTGCAACTATTAAGTTGGAATATTCATGGTTTGAACTCCCCCGGAAAGAGGAGGAAAATCTTTCATTTATTAAAAAAGGAGCAATTGGACTTAATTTGTTTACAGGAAACACATGTGATTAGGCTCCACAGGAAAGTTTTAATTAATAAAAGACTAGGTCAAGAACTTATCTCATCGGACAAAGTAAAGAAGAGAGGAGTTGTTATTTATGCAAAAGAGAGCCTATCACCAAAATTTCTTTTCAAAGATGAGCAAGGAAGAATCTTGGCAATTGAAATTCAAACCCAAGGAGAAAAAATTTTAATTTTAGGAATTTATGCACCAAACGAGGGGAAATCGGAATTTTACAAGAAGTTGCATGAGACAATGTTGGACTACATGGACTATAATAATATCATTATGATGGGAGATATGAATGGAGTGGTATCTACGAACATGGACAAAGCACAAAGACAGATCGTGACAAAAGAGGGCAGACTACCGAAAACTTTTTTTGAACTGACTGACAATATGGATTTGATTGACATCTGGAGAACCAAAAACCCCCTAGGTAGAGAAGGGACGTTCTTTTCTGAAGCCAAAATGACATGGACTAGAATTGACCAAATATGGATAACTAGAGGACTGGCACCTAAGATAAAAAAGGTGCAAATTTGCCCAAAAACCTGCTCCGACCATAATGCCGTAAAGATGGAAATGAAACTGACACCCATCGGTTCCTTCAGATGGAAGATGAATGACACCTTATTAAGAGATCAAGAGATTGTTAAGAAGGCCCAAAAGACCTTGAGAGACTATTTTGAAGTAAATTTGGAAACTACGGTTGAAAAGAGAGTCATCTGGGATGCAAGCAAAGCGGTCATGAGAGGATTCTTGATACAACAGAATGCAATAAAAAAGAGATCTCAAAATGAGAAAAAAGATAAAATTTTGGAGAAAATAAAAGAAGGAGAGAAGAAATTAAGGTCGAAACCAAAGTCACATGAGATTCTGAGAGAAATCAAGTTATATCAAATACAGTATATGAAACTGATAAATCAGGAAGTAGAGTGGAAAATAAAACAGATGAGGCAAAAGACATTTGAATCGGCAAATAAATGTGGAAAACTGCTAGCTTGGCAGTTGAAAAAAGACAGAAGCTAAATACGATTACAAACCTTGAGATTGAAGGGAAAAACATCCAGAATCCGGTGGAGATTAGAAAGTGCTTCCAGAGATATTTCAAACAACTCTACACTCAAGGGCCACAGAAAGAGACTGATATAGATCAATTTTTAAGATCTAATGGATTACAAAAAATATCTCAAGAAAATAAGATAATGTTGAACTATAAAATTACAGAACAGGAGATTGAAGGTGCCATTCAGAATATGCAACTGGGCAAATCTCCAGGGCCGGATGGGCTAACCTCCAAATACTACAGGACTTTGAAAGACTATTTAATTCAACCACTAAAGGAGGTATGTAACGAAATCATGGAGGGGAAGAAGGCGCCAGAGACGTGGAAAGAAGCTTTCATCACACTTATACCGAAAAGAGATTCTGAAAAGAAACAACTGAAGAACTACCGTCCCATCTCCCTTTTAAACGTGGATTACAAAATATTTGCAGATATTTTGGCTAATAGATTAAAAAGAGCATTAATTGAAGTGATACATAAGGATCAGGCAGGCTTTCTACCAGGCAGACATTTGTCTGACAATACAAGGAACATAATTGATATTTTGGAGCTGTTGCAAACGAATATTAACACAAAAGCAGTATTAATTTTTATAGATGCGGAGAAGGCCTTTGATAATATTTCTTGGAATTTTATGAAGAAAAATCTTAAGGGAATGGGAGTGGGACAGGGGTTTGAAAATGGTATAGAGGCAATTTATTCAGAACAAAAAGCAAAATTGATTGTTAACAATGTGGTGACTGAAGAATTTAAGATAGAAAAAGGAACACGTCAGGGCTGCCCTATCTCTCCATTATTATTTATTTCGGTCCTGGAGGTGCTGTTGAACATGATTAGAAGGGATCGGTTGATTAAAGGAATTCAGGTCGGAGCCAAACAATACAAATTGAAGGCCTTTGCAGATGACCTGGTTTTGACATTACAGGAGCCAGAATCTAGTACAAAAAGGGTTTTAGAATTGATTCAAGAGTTTGGTCATGTGGCAGGATTTAAATTAAACAAGCAGAAAACTAAGGTTTCGGAGAAAAATTTAACACAAATCGAAAAAGAAGGGTTTCAGAATGAGACAGGTTTAACTGTGGTTAAGAAAGTGAAATACCTAGGGATTAATATGACCGTTAAAAAACTTGAATTTATTTAAAGATAATTATGAAAAAGGTTGGTCAGAAGTTAAAAAAGATTTAGAAATCTGGTCAAAATTGAAGCTTTCCTTGTTGGGTCGAATTGCAGCTATAAAGATGAATGTACTGCCAAAAATGTTATTTTTGTTTCAAACTTTGCAGATTGTGGACAAGATGGATTGTTTCAAGAAGTGGCAGAGAGATATTTCTAAATTTGTCTGGCAGGGCAAAAAGCCCAGAATAAAATTTAATATATTAACTGATGTGAAAGAAAGAGGGGGGTTTGCCCTGCCAGACTTTAAACTTTATTATGAATCAGCGGGTTTCTGCTGGTTGAAAGATTGGCTGCTTCTTGAGAACACTGACATTTTGGACTTAGAAGGTTTTAACAATGCGTTTGGATGGCATGCATATTTGTGGTACGACAAGGTTAAAGCACATAAAGTTTTTAAGCACCATATTGTCAGGAAAGCATTATTTAATGTCTGGACAAGGTATAAAGATTTACTGGAAAGCAAGACCCCAAGGTGGCTGTCACCTATGGAGGCAAAGGCCCTGAAAAGACTCAATATGGAGGCCAAATGGCCGAAATACTGGGAGATACTAGAACAAGAAGGAGATAAATTGAAATTGCAGAGTTTTGAGAAATTAAAAGATAAAGTGCGAGATTGGCTTCATTACTATCAAATAAGAGAGGCCTATAATGCGGACAAAAAATTGGGCTTCCAGGTGGAAAAATTGAAACTGGAAACAGAATTGTTAGAACCTAAAACTAAGATTCTTTCAAGAATGTATAACTTGCTGTTGAAATGGAATACTCAGGATGAAACAGTTAAATCAGCTATGATTAAATGGGCACAGGACATAGGTCATAACATTTTGTTTGCTGACTGGGAAAAGTTGTGGACCACTGATATGAAGTTTACGGCATGTAATGCCTTAAGAGAGAATATTATGAAAATGATTTATAGGTGGTACATGACCCCAGTCAAGCTAGCTAAAATTTATCACCTGCCTGATAATAAATGTTGGAAATGTAAAGAAACTGAGGGAACATTCTTTCACCTTTGGTGGACGTGCCCGAAGATTAAGGCTTTCTGGGAGATGATATATAATGAACTGAAAAAGGTATTTAAATATACCTTCCCTAAGAAACCAGAGGCCTTTCTCTTGGGCATAGTCGGCCAATTGGTGCCAAAGAAAGATAGAACGTTTTTTATGTATGCGACAACAGCAGCAAGAATACTCATCGCAAAGTATTGGAAGACACAAGATTTGCCCACCTTGGAAGAATGGCAGATGCAAGTAATAGACTATATGGAATTGGCAGAAATGACTGGCAGAATCCGAGACCTGGGAGAAGAAGTGGTGAAAGAGGATTGGAAGAAGTTTAAGAACTATTTGCAGAAATACTGTAAAGTGTATGAATGTTAAAATGATGTTGGATATGAAATAATATGGCATCAGTGGTAGTGTTAAAAAAATATGTAAAAAATGAAATAGAAAAAGGGTGGAAAAATAAGGTTATATTATGTCAAAGTAAACAATATGTTAAAGGGGTTTAATTATAAGGAGGAAAGATTGGAGACATAATAGAAGTGATTACAATAATTAGAAATGAGTTTTTGAAGAAGGGTAAGGATTTGCTGTATTTGATTGGACAAAGAGGAATACAAAAAAGGGATGCGCGAGGAGGTCAAGAAAGAAATTTTTGTAAACATGAGTCTGAAAACTGGAGTTTTTGTTTTTAATTTTTTCTTTTCTTTTTACTTTTTTATGTGGTGTATTGTTTTTGCTGTTTTATGTTGTTTTGATGTTCTCTTTGTTTTTGGAAAAATAAATAAATAATATTTTTTTTTAAAAAAAATTTAAATAAGAAAAGGGGAGGAAAAAAAATAGAGCAAAAAAGAAAAGCCAATTTATATCCAAAATCCAATGTAGGTAATCCCATAAAATCCCATAGAATCCAAGAGAGTACTCTTTCAAAAGTCGGCAAACACTAGACAAGTTGGTAAGCAGCTAACAATGGAGCCGGCCACGAAGCCGAAAATTCTCTCTCTTTTTTTTTTTATATATATATTTATTAACAATTTTTTAGTTTAATTACAACCAATCAACAAAACAATGAAGCACATCTCTTAACATAATTTCCTTATCATCTTTGGACTCCCTCACATCCCCCGCTCCTGCTTTTCTGAGCAAAAAATTTTTTCCAACAAATTTATCCCCTTATTTTCATTCTTGTCGTCTAATTTTCCAATATTATATCTCTAATTTTAAATATCCTTTATTCAAATCTTAAAATATTAGATATATCATAAAAATTCTCCAAAAATTTTTCTTTTCTTAAATTTAACTTATCTTCATGTCTCACATATTTAACTTAATGGTGCCCAGTTGTTTATATTCTAGCATCCTTCTTAACATTCATATAATTTACAATATTTTTGTAGGTAGATCTTAAATTTCTTCCAGTCTTCTTCTAGCGTCTCTTCTCCCAGGTCTCGGATTCTGCCAGTCATCTGAAGCCGGAAATTCTCCTTCCGTTGCGCAGTTTTTATTTAGAAACGACACCACAGTCTTATTTCTTTAACTCCGCTTCACAAGTTACGAAAAGGACCTTAGTAATTCAGTCTTATTCCTCTGTCTCCCCTTCTACCTTACGTCCACTTTACTTCATTTGTATCCTCCAAAAAAGCTAGTTTTTAGCCAGTTGAAGGGGAGAAGAAACAATAGCCGCAAGTGGTAACTTACTTTCACTTTGATCGCTTTGCTGTTTCAACGCGTTTATGCTGATTGCGGATAAAAGCCGGTCTCGTAAATTCTAACTTTACATCCGGTTTCTTTTCTTGGTTTAATTTATTCTTTCTATCCAATTAAGTCCGAATTCCTTCCAGATCGAGAATTGATAGCTCCCCTTGCAAGCTCGGGGCTTCGTTTCTCGGAGGTAGCTATGGCTTCCCTTCAGCCCGCTCTCCCTCCCCGCCGTTCTCTTTACCCCTTTAGGAGTTACCTGACGGCCGGGTGGTTCGCGTTTCGGCTGTCTGCGGGAACCTGAGTGTCAGAACACCCTTCTGACACTACTTCGGGGGGTCACTGCGCCCTGTGACACCCCTAAATCCTCCGAAAAACCCAGGATTTCCCAAGAGAGAAAATCCCCGCTTGCGCTCGGATCGCTGTCAACTGGAAGTCACCTCTTTCTTTAGCATCAGTTAGTATCTTAAATTTTATTCGAGGTTTCTTGCCCTGCCAGACAAATCTAGAAATATCTCTCTGCCACTTCTTGAAACAATCCATTTTATCCCGAATTTGCAATGTTTGAAACAAAAACAGCATCCTAGGCAGTACATTCATTTTTATCGCAGCAATTCGGCCTAGCAATGATAGCTTCAGATTTGACCATATTTCTAAGTCCTTTTTCACTTCCATCCAACATTTTTCATAGTTATCCTTAAATAAGTTCACATTCTTGGCAGTCATATTGACCCCTAGGTATTTCACTTTCTTAACCAGTGTTAATCCTGTCTCCTTCTGAAACCTCTCTCTCTCAATCAGTGTTAGGTTTTTCTCTAACACCTTAGTTTTCATTTTGTTCAACTTAAAACCCGCTACCTGACCAAATTCTTGAATTAGTTCCAGTACTCTTTTAGTACTAATCTGCAAGTATTTGGTTCTTTGCTTGCAACTCTCTGAGTTCAGCAAAGCCAAACAGGATCGATTCTCTTGATACACCTGTATAGAACATTTCACAGAAACTCTGATGTCCTGAAACAGTTGCATCAACCATTCACAATCCATGAGTGAAAATGACAGGGCATTGAGTTCTGCTTCACAGGAACTTAGGCTTACTGTTGTCTGTCAAACAGACAGTGGTTGTACATGTAGCACACTCCAGAAGTGCTGGTACTATCCGTGGTGTCACTTCCAAAGCTAGCATCTGCAAAGATTTCAAGACCTCCAGTCTTCTGACTGGTGAACCTCAGTCTGTAGTGCAAAGTCCCCTCCCCCAAAACCCCGTACAAAAAAGCTGTATTAATGTCATGATGGGAAACATGATGGGAAACATGGGAAACATGCAGTTTCTCCTCTGCAGCAATCTTGAGCATTAGCCAAATGCTCTCATACTTGACAGTTTGTGAGTAGGTCTTGTGGTAATCCTGTCCTGGTACCTGTGAAAAACCTCTGGCGACTAATCTGGCTTTGTGCCTGACAACCTTGCCAGTCTGGTCTGTCTTTAGCTTGCATGGCATTAAGCCACGGTTCAGCATCTTTAGAGGTTAATTCCTGCACCTCTTTGAAGCTTGATGGTTCCCATACCTTCTCTGAGCTACTAAGAACAGCAGTTGCTGTCTTAGCAAACTCATCAGCAAATCTCTTTGGAGGTTTGCCTTTTGTGGCCCTTTCAGATCTGCGTACTAAATGCAAGTCTTCTGCACTCATCTCCTCTTTCTTAGAAGAAAAGTGGCCAATGGTGAACAGTGGTTCTTCCAATTCAGTGTCAGACGCATCAGATGGTCTGAGTGAGGCCTTTGCGCTCTTGTAGTCTGCTGTGTCATCACTGTCGCTGACACCAGCAGCAGCACTGCCCACTGAGCTGAAATCCAAACTCTGATCATCATCTTCAGCTTCCTCTTCCTCATCATCATCCTCATCCTCTGAGTGACTCTGGAAAATCCCCATATCTCCCCCCCCCCCAACTTAGGATTGTACTCAACACTCTTTGTGACCCTAACGGTCTTAGAGTCAGTCATGAATACCCTGTATGCACCTTTTTTGTACCCCATGAACAAACCATGTGCCCCACACTTCCCAAGGTTGCTGCTCTGTGGTGTACGAACCCACATGTCAGAACCAAAGATTCTCATGTGCTTGACGTAAGGCTTCTTACCAAACATCTTCTCATAGGGAATACAACCAATAGGTGAAGACAGTCTCCTATTATACGTGTAAACAAAATTATTCAACGACTCCGCCCAATATTGCTCAGGGAGATTGACATCATGCAACAAAGTTTTAGGCTTTGCAGCATAGTTTGCCTTGCTCGCTCACAAAGTCCATTCTCCCATGGAGATCTGGGGGTTGAGAGGTCGTGCTGGATTCCTTTCTCAGGCAGGAAATCTTCAAACTGCTGAGAAGTGAATTCGCCGCCTCGGTCAGAAAATAAACAACCAATGTGTTTATTGTGAGCATTTTCCAGCCAAGCACAGAATGCCTTGAACCTAGGAAATGCTTCCGACTTCTGCTTGAGCGTAAATACATGAAAATACATGGGAAAAGAATCAATTAAAACCATGAAGTACCTTGCTCCACCCAAAGAGGGCAGAAGTGGACCAACCAGGTCTGCGTGGACTAGCTGATAGGGTTTGGAAGCCTGTCTGCTAGACACTTTGCTTTTGGGCACAATCTTCACTTTGTTTTCTGCACAAGAGACACATTTCATGTGAAACTTACAGGGCTTTATGGTCAAACCCTGAACCATTCCAGGCATCTTGGCCAGTGCCTGCCATGACATGTGACCAAATCTGTGCGGTTCGCGAATACAACCTGCATGAAGAACTTTGTTAGTTTGCGCAACACAACAAGATTCAACATTAGACACATCAACAGCTTTGTCATCATAAGTTATCAAGAACAAGCCATCTACAAGCTTAGTATGCAAAATATCCTCTTTGCCCTTCTTAATAACGCAGATGCCCTTCTTAAAGGAAATCTCAAAGTCTTGCTCAGTCAGCTGTGGGATGCTGAGCAAATTGTCTGCAGAATCTGGAACAAAACATACTTTGCTGATGGTGGTGTTCAGACTTGCCAGTTTCACTGTCCCGACTACTGCAACTCTCAAAGTCTTACCATCAGCCTGTTGGATTTCCCCATTCTGAGGCATAAAGGCAATAAACAGGTGTCAATCCTTCGCTATGTGCTGCGAAGCTCCTGAATCGACAACAAACCAGCCTTTGGCCTTTGGAGAAGCAGTGGCAGGAAACAAAGCCTTGTTTTTCACCGGCCTGGGTTTCTCACACCCCCCCCCTTTCCGGCCATCTGCAGACTTTTTCTTTTGTTTACCTTTTGCCTTTGGACAATCTCGCTGTACGTGGCCTTGAATTCCACAGTGCCAGCACTTCACAGCTGCCAACGTCTTGGCTCCCCCTGGAGGCTGTAATGCTGTCCCACACTGCTCCCCCTAAAGCACACAAGCCTTTGATAACATCTCTTGGAGTTTTATGAAGAAAAATCTGCAAGGGATGGGGGTGGGAGAAAGGTTTGGAAACGGTATAGAGGCGATCTACTCGGAACAAAAGGCAAAGTTAATTGTGAACAATGCGGTTACAGAAGAAGTTAAGATAGAGAAAGGGACACGACAAGGCTGCCCAATCTCCCCTCTACTTTTTATTTCAGTCCTGGAGATATTGCTGAATGTGATTAGAAGGGACCAACAGATTCAGGGTATACAGGTTGGAGTGAAACATTATAAATTAAAAGCCTATGCAGATGACCTAGTTTTGACATTACAGGAGCCAATCCCTAGTACTAGAAGAGCTTTGGAACTAATACAAGAGTTTGGTCAGGTGGCAGGGTTTAAACTTAACAAATTAAAAACTATGGTTTTAGAGAAGAATTTAACACAAATGGAGAAAGACAGGTTTCAGAGAGAAACAGGTTTAACAGTAGTGAAAAAAACAAAATACCTAGGGGTGAACATGACTTCAAAGAATGTTAACTTATTTAAAGATAATTATGAAAAATGTTGGTCTGAAGTGAAAAAAGATCTTGAGATATGGACAAATTTAAAGTTATCCTTACTGGGTAGAATAGCAGTCATCAAAATGAATGTATTGCCAAGACTATTGTTTTTGTTTCAATCGTTACAGATAATTGACAAGATGGACTGTTTCAAGAAGTGGCAAAAAGAAATTTCTAGATTTGTCTGGCAGGGCAAAAAGCCCAGGATTAAATACAAAATTCTTACTGATGTGAAAGAGAGAGGGGGGTTTGCCCTGCCGGACTTTAAACTATATTATGAGGCGGCAGCTTTTTGCTGGCTGAAGGAATGGCTACTTCTTGAGAACACAGACATTCTTGATCTGGAAGGATATGATAATGCTTTCGGATGGCATGCATATTTGTGGTATGGTAAGGATAAAGTACAAAGGTCGTTCAAAAACCATATTGTCAGAAAAGCGTTGTTTAATGTCTGGGTCAGATATAAAGATCTTTTGGAGAATAAAACCCCAAGGTGGCTTTCTCCAATGGAGGCTAAGGCCTTGAAAAAACTTAATATGGAAACTAACTGGCCAAAATACTGGGAAATTCTGGAGCAAGAGGGAGATAAATTGAAATTGCAGAGCTATGAGAAACTTAAAGATAAGGTGCGTGATTGGTTACATTATTTTCAAGTAAGAGAGGCCTATAATTTGGACAGGAAAATTGGCTTCCAGGTGGAAAAATTGAAGCTAGAAACAGAATTGTTAGAACCCAGTGTCAAGGTATTGTCGAGAATGTATAACTTGCTGCTGAAATGGAATACTGAGGATGAAACGGTTAAATCCGCTATGATAAAATGGGCACAAGATATTGGTCATAACATCATGTTCGCTGACTGGGAACGGTTGTGGACCACCGGTTTGAAATTTACGGCATGTAGTGCCATAAGAGAGAATATTATGAAAATGATTTACAGGTGGTACATGACCCCAGTCAAGCTAGCAAAAATCTATCATCTGCCTGATAACAAATGCTGGAAATGTAAAGAAACGGAAGGAACTTTCTTTCACCTTTGGTGGGCCTGCCCGAGGATTAAGGCTTTCTGGGAAATGATATATAATGAACTGAAAAAAGTATTTAAATATACTTTTCTAAAGAAACCAGAGGCCTTTCTTCTGGGTATGGTTGGCCAATTGGTGTCAAAGAAGGATAGAACTTTTTTATGTATGCTACAGCAGCAGCAAGAATACTCATCGCAAAACACTGGAAGACACAAGATCTACCCACCCTGGAAGAGTGGCAGATACAAGTAATAGACTATATGGAACTGGCAGAAATGACCAGCAGAATCCGAGATCAAGGAGAAGAGTTGGTGGAAGAAGATTGGAAGAAGTTTAAAGTTTATCTACAAAATTATTGTAAAATCTATGAGTGCTAAGGGCAGTGTAAATGAAATGATGGGGTTCTAGCGATTAAGATAAGTAAGAGTACAAAGGGAAAGATAAAGGATGAAAATGAATATGAATGAGCTTGCTGAAAAAACTTTTAAAGTGGAATACAAGAAGGGAAGGTGGGAGGAAGTAAGGAAAATAATGTTTTGAAGACTATTAAAATGAACCAGTTTTCTTTTTATTTTTTTATTACTAGGTTGAATCTTTTTATGTTTTCTTTTTTTCTCTTTATGATTTTTGATGTTGTTTGTATTTTTGATGTCTGTTGTTTGTTGTCTTTTTACCTTTTGTAAAACTTAATAAATATCATTTTTTTAAAAAAAGAAGTTGTTGCAATTGCACAAGCTTCATGTTTGAAAGGATAGTCAGTTGGGGAACAATAGGCAGCGCTGCTTGTGCAGAGACTTTATGTCCCAAGTAGGTGGCGGGCAACGTCAATTGAATTTTTTCAGGTGCTACGTAGAGTCCCGCTTCCGCTAACGTGGCAGAAAGTTGCGTGGCAAGTTCCCTCCCCCATAAGAAATGAAGACACAGGACACGTTATTTAAGGTTAATGGGCGTAAATGACCACAACTTTATTGATTACAGAATTGAAGGTATTGGCCTTAGGCATTGGCTCCTATCAACTACCCGGCATGGTGAAAGGGAAGGGTTGAACACTAACCGTGGGGGTCCTGTTGAAGTACGCCAACTAGGACCCCACGGGTGTCACCGCTCGTGGGCGTGCCGGTGGCCCTTACCTTACTAGGTCTCGGACAAGGCAACGCCCCCGGAGTCCTCTACCGGACTACCCTTTTCCTTAGGGGAAGGTATGGCATTTCCTCCCCCCCCCCGTCCATTTGCATAACAATTGACCCCTGCCAATGCCTAACCGCCACTCGAGCAGAGCTCGCCACCAATACCTTCAGGCCTGTAACCATCACCTAATCCCTGCTATGATGTCTCCCAACCATATATCGTTTCCGGCATCGGACAGATGCACGCCATCACGCCTGTAGAGGGCCTCGTTGCAGAACTGTATGCTTGGGTGTCCAATAATGCACCCGCCCAGAGCCGCCACTCTACGTTCCACTGCCCGCTCCAAAACTTTTCTCGCTTTATTAACTCCAACTGGGCTCACACAATCTCTCCATGTCCTCCTTTCAAGCAACGAGGACCATAATATTGTGACGTTTGGGTATACTGTCACCAGATCGGACAGGTCATCAAAAATGTTCCATCTCAGATCAATGCCCTTGCGATACGGGAGGTCGTTCTTCCCTAACTGAATCACAATAGCATCGGGCGGCCCCTCGGAGGCAGCTCTCGCCATCACTGCTGGTTTAAATTCACTCCAGCGCATCCCTCTTCGCGCTAACCACGCCAGCTCCACATTTGAAGGCAATTTTAAGTTGCGCCCCAGCCCTGTACTCATGGCACGATTCTTGGCCCAGTGCACTATGCTGTGGCCCACCAACCAAATGCGCACCCTCTTAGATCCTGGAAGGCAAACAAAGAGGGAAACCAAGGTCAGGTGTAATGGTTGTAAGGGGTTACTTGTGCGTAAATTGCCTTCAGTTTAGTCAGTTTGTTTGCTCAACCATGTTTAAGGTTAGAGCTCGCCCTCCGTGACCTGTTAGTCACTTGCAGAATCCGTCAGTGGGCGTTTCTTGAACCTCTTCCAGCATAAAAGCTGTTTGACCCCAAGTCTCCTCCTATGTTCCCTGCGCGGAACGCGTCTGCGCAAGTGAGGGGAAGGCAGGGGCGTGCCAGCGCTCTCTCCACTAGATTCGGGTGAAGGGTCTTGGAGCCCTGTCACCAATTCCTCCATCTCCCTCTCATCTCTATTGGTGTTACGCGGAATTCCTTCCCCCCTGCTGGTCCCCTCTCCGGCATCGCCCTGGAGCCCTGCCTCCGCCTCTCGCTCTGCTCGCTCTGATGTCAGTTCCCTGACATCCACCTCCCTCCCAGGACCCCCTCCACCCCCGGCCCGACCCTGTGACGTGACCTTGTCCGCTTCTTCAGCCGACAATGCAGGGAATCCCCAAAAGGAGCTGCTGTCGTCGTCCGAGAACTCAAACCCCGCTTCCCACCCGTTCCGATTCCTCACGGGAGGGGCTTCCCAATCTGATTCCTCCTCTCCTGACGATTCTCCTCCTTCCTCTGGGGAAGCTGGAAAACCCACAAAATCCTCCTCCTCCTCATCGGTGGTAGCAAATTGCTCCTCCCAGAATCGCTCCAGGGGTTTGGGCTTCCTCGGATACCTGTTGTGGAACTCTTCCACCAGATATTCATCTTCTATTTCCCCCGCGGGAACCCACGTGTTTTCTGACTCGGGTTCCCCCTCCCAAGCTACTAGGTACTCCACCTGCCGCCCCCGCCAGCGCGAATCCAGGACCTCCATTACCTGGTGGTGGTGTTCCCTCTCTTCCAGTTGTGGGTGTGTGTGCCCTTCCCCTCCTACCCCCCGGACCCTCCGCTCCCCCCTGTACGGTGAGAGCAGTGACCTATGAAATACCGGGTGGATTTTCATGCTGTCTGGCAACTTGAGCCGGAATGCCACCGGGTTCACTTGGTGTGTCACCTCAAATGGTCCTAGCCGTCTTGGCCTCAGTTTCTTACACCCGCCCTTGAAGGGTAAGCCTTGTGTGGATAACCACACCCGGTCCCCCACCCGAATGGTCTCCCCTTCACGGCAGCGTTTGTCTGCTTGTCTCTTGTACGCCTCCTTGGCCCTTTCCAGATTCATCTTAAGCTGCTGGTGCAGGGCTTCCATTTCTTCCACGAACTGCTCTGCGGCGGGCACGCTCCACCCTTCCTCCCCCCTCCCGGGAAAGGCCCTGGGGTGACACCCATAATTAGTCAGGAACGGGCTCATCCCCGTGGACACATGCTCCGCATTGTTATATGCAAACTCTGCCAGTGCTAGCTTTTCTACCCAATCGTTCTCTCTCTCGTTGACGTAACAGCGTAGATATTGCTGTAAAATGCTGTTCGCCCTCTCTGCTTGCCCGTTGGTTTCCGGGTGCCTCGCCGTCGAGAATCCCACCTCCACCTGCAATAAGTTCATAAGCCTCCTCCAAAACCTCGAGGTAAATTGTTTCCCTCGGTCAGAGATAACCCTCGAAGGAGCCCCATGCAACCTGAAGATGTGATTCACGAACAACTGGGCGGTTTCCTCTGCAGTCACTACATGAGAGCACACTATGAAATGGCACATTTTGGTTAGCAGATCCACTACTACCATGACTGCTGTCTTCCCTCTGGATTTGGGTAAATCTGTCATGAAATCGATAGACACCACCTCCCAGGGTCTTCCCGGTGTGGGTAAGGGTTCCAGTAGCCCTGCCGGGGCTGCCCTCTCTCCCTTGGCCCTTTGGCAGCGGTCACACCCCCGTACATACTTTCGTAGATCTTCCCTCACCCTTGGCCACCAAAACTCCCTGGTGACCAGTAACATGGTCTTGTGTTGCCCAAAGTGCCCCGCTGTTGGGTTGTCGTGAAGCTGTTCGAGCACCCTTTCCCGCAAGGCCTCCCCGGGCACATACATTGCTCCCTTGTAATACAGCAGTCCTTCCCTTTCCTCAAAACCTCCCCGGTCTCCCCCAGTTCCCCTGAGTTCCCTGATTCTGGTTTGGGCGAATTCGTCCTGGCGAATTAGCTCGGTTAGTTCTCGCTTCCCAACCAATGTCCCCCCACAAACCCATCGTTCCTCAGGGAACACGTGTCGAGCTTCCGGTGGTCCTTCTCCTTCCGTGTACTCCGGGAAAGCGCGTCTGCTCTCACGTTCTCTTCTCCTGGCACGTACTTGATCTCAAAGAAGAACTTGGAGAACTCCTGTGCCAACCGAGTCTGTCTCTGGTTGAGAACTCGCGCTGTTCTCCAGTATTCCAAGTTCTTGTGATCAGTGCAAACCTGAATCTTGTGCTGAGCCCCTATTAGGAGATGTCTCCATTGGCGAAATGCTGCATAAATAGCTAACAGTTCGCGATCATACACCATGTAGTTCTGTTCCGATTTATTCAGCTTCCTTGAGAAGAAGGCGCACGGCCTCCAGGTGTGTTGGCCCGGTCCCGGCTGGAGTAACACCGCTCCTATCGCTCTGTCCGATGCGTCGGTCTCTAGCCTCATCGGCTTCTGCAGATCCACGTGCAGGAGCTGTTCCTCCGAGGCGAACGCCTTCTTTAGCCTTTCGAAGGATCGTTGGGCACTTTCCGTCCAGACGAACTTCTTTTTGCTACTGAGGCAATCCATGATGGGTGCGGTCAAGTGAGCAAAGTTCTTGATGAACTTCCGGTAGAAGTTGCTGAACCCGAGGAACCTCTGCACATCCTTCCAGGTTTTGGGGGCCTTCCATTCCAGCACCACCTGCACCTTGCCGGGGTCCATGGCTAGGCCTCTGTCTGACAACCTGTATCCCAGGAATTCCACTTCCTTGGCGCGAAACTGGCACTTTTCCAGCTTGACCCACAGCTGGTGCTCTTGTAGCCTTTTCAGCACTTCCCTGACGTCCTGGACATGCTGTTTTTCATTGTCCGAGTAGATCAGGACGTCGTCCAGAAATGCTACGCAGTTCTTGTACAGCAGGGGACCCAGCACATGGTGCATGAAGCTTTGAAAACAGGCTGAGCCTGATTGTAATCCAAATGGCATGACCAGGTACTCAAAGGCCCCTAGGGGGGTGAACATGGTGGTTTTCCATTCGTCCCCCTCCCTCATCCTAATCAAATTGTATGCTCCCCTGAGGTCCAGCTTGGTAAAGATCTTCCCCTTCCTTACCCGAGTTAGAATGTCATCAATTCTGGGTATTGGGAAGGTCACGGGTTCCGATACAAGGTTCAACCTTCTGTAATCCACGACCAGCCTGGGCTGATCCGTGTGTTTTTTGTCCACAAAGAACACAGGACTGCCCCCCACTGCCTTAGATTCCCTTATGAAACCCCTCTTTAGGTTCTTGTCAATAAGGTTCCGCAACTCCTGCATCTCCCGGTCTGACATGGCATACAGCTTACCCACTGGCAGCTGCGCCCCAGGGAGTAGGTTGATTTGGCAGTCAAAGGGCCTATGTGGCGGCAGCCTGTCCGCTTCCCTCTTGCTGAAGACCTCTTGTAAGTCCGCGTACTGTGGCGGCACTTCCGCTCTCTGCTTCAGAGTAGTTGCTGCCACTCTGGCCAACCTCACTCTGGGCTTCACTCCCCCTAGACAGTGTTCCAAACAGTGCGCTGACCCGAAGGTGACTGTCCGTTGATGCCAAGCCACCACTGGATCATGTAGCACTAGCCAGCTCATGCCCAGTATTATAGGGGGTCCCGCCAGTGTGGCCACGTGGAAGGCAATGGTTTCTGTGTGCCTGGACACACTCATTCTCATTGGCGGGGTTTGATGCGTTACCTGCCCTCCCAGCAGCTCCCTGCCATCTATCGTGGTCACTTGGAGTGGGAAATGAAGGGGCAGCAGGTGGATCTGGTGCTCCATTGCAAACTCCTTTTTTTAAAAAAAAAAAAATATTTTTATTGGATTTTCAAAATTTTTTTAAACAAACACAAACATATATCATAAACACAAAACACAAAACAAAATATCTGTAGTTTCATACCCTTACAATCATTACCCTCTTTCAGTGACTTCCCCCCACCCCCCCCAGCCACCTTCCCATTTCATTAAATATCTCAGCAAGTTATTTGTTCAAATCTCTTAAATATTATTCATATCTTTTCTTATAATTTATCCTTTATCCATTTTTACTTTAAATCCCATTATACATATTAAGTTGTTTCTCTAAGGTCGGCCTAATTTCTCTCCCACAAATTCCTTGCTCTTTATATTAAATCAAAAAACAATAATATTTCTATTCTAAACCCCAGACTTTTACCACTCTACACTCCCCTCCCCCTCTGTCCCGGTATTTGCCCCTTCCCACATTAATATCCCAAAGAAAAAAAAACAGATTTAACCCGGATTTCTCACATCAGAGGCCCTTAGGCCCCCGTTAATCACTCTCCAGCAATTTTGTTTATAGTCCTTTTTATTGATCTTCTCTTCTCGAAGGAATTCTGTCACCAGTTCCTCATATTTTTCAAACAAAAACAGTCTTTGTCCAGGATCAACAGATCTCCCATGTTGCAGCTTAAAGAAGAAGTCTCCATCATACTTATTCGTTCTTTCGTAGCTTAATGTTTCAGTTGTTCCAGGGACTTCCATCTTTCTCTCTCTTTGCAGATTTGTGATCCATTGGTTGTCTTTTTCACTTCTTTTCCTCCCAAAAGTTACAGATATTTGATTGCTCTCTCCCTCCTGAACTCCTTCTTCTTTTTCTTCTTTTTCCCCCAGTTCTGAAGTTGTCTCTTTTTCTGCAGCTGCAGATTCTTTTTCCATCCGGTTAGCTCCACCAACAGATTTGTTTAATTTAAGATTGAAGGTCATCAGTTGATCTCTCATGGCTAAGCTCTGCTCTTGCAGAGCTCCCACCAGGGAAAACATTTTTTTTATCTCTGCCAGTAGTTTTCCTTCCGCAGCCATTGCAATGTCTTTAGTTCCCTCCAGGGGGATTTCCATCATAGTTCTTTTCCAACAGTTCGTTACTTTGTTATTCAGAATTAGTTTGTTTCCAGTCAATTTAATGTAACACTTTTAGTCCCAACTATATAGTTATAACACAGTTTTAACTCAATTTCCAAGCTGACGTCCGTTTGACAGCTCTTTTGACAGCTGTCAAACACCTTGTTTTTTCTCTCGGGTTCCCAAGCAGGGCACTGCCCGGGTTCGGGGGGGGGGGTCCGCCAAAAGCAAAACCTCTGGGATTCCCCTCTCTTCACTCCAGCACAAGTAACTTTTTCAACCAATTTATGAAAGTGTTCTTTCTCCTTTCAACACCAGAGTCTTTCCGACTTAGTGCTCCTCTCCTTGCTTTAAGTCTTTTGGTGGGGGGGGGAGTGTGGACTTCCTTTTTAACACATCCCCCGCTCGTACTCAAATTCAATGATAAAACTTTTAGTGCCAAAATTTCCTTCTACTCACGAGTTGTTTTTTTCAGTCCAAATTTCAGGAAGAAAGATAGCGCTCTCCGGTCATGGCTCGCGGCTTCGCTCCGCCAAGGCAGCGATCGACTCTCAGCTCCACGCCACTCTCCGGTCCCCTCCGTAGCCTTTAAAAAGGCTCTTCGCGGGTCGGGGAGGGCGCTTAAGGTGCCCACCGAGTCTCCATGTCCGCAGGCTTCAGCGCCTGCGGTTTCTAAGGGTCCCCGTGTCGCCGGCACGGCAAGACCCGTCCTTAGCGGAGCCGATTCCCTCCAGAGCTCGGAGGGAATCCGCCATTACCCGTTCGCGCTATCCCGGAAGTCTCCATTGCAAACTCCTTACTAAAAAAAATTACAGGAGCTGCCTGAGTCCAGCATTGCCTTCACCTTGACTGGGTGTCCATTTAGGAGCTCCAGCACCACCTCTATCACTATAGAAACCTTGGGCGAAATTATATGCTGGGGGGAGGTGTTTGTTCGCCCCAGAACATAGGTATCACTTTAACTTACTGCGTTCCATCATACCTCTCCTCCCTTTCGACTGTTGCCCATAGACTGGCCTTCACCAAAGCGAGGTTCAACGTTTTTCCCTCCAACGTCTTGAGACATAGATTCTCAAAGGGCCAAGCCCCCGCCACGTGCGAATGTGATAAGGAGACGCCAGAGTCGCTCCAGCACATCATGTTCACTTGCCCCCTGTTCAATGTGCCACGGGCAAATTTGTTGGGATCAATCATACAGAAACTAGAGGGTACCCCACCAAAATTCCACCTTGCTCAAATCTTGCAGGATAAGGATACTCATACGACCCTGAATGTGGCTAGGTTCCTGGTCGCTGTCCTTACCCAAAAGCGACGCCAAGGAGCACTACAAGCTAACTAAGGCATAGTATGCCATTCTATTTTATAGTATTTTATTGTTATAGTGGTGTTTTAGAGGCTGTTTTCTTTCCCATGTGCACAAGCTGTTATTTATGTGTTGTTTTTACCTGTATGGGCCTATGGCCGTAATAAATATTGTTGTTGTTGTTGTTGGGTGGGTCCGGTTGGGGCACTTCTGTTAGTTGTTCGCTTGGCTGCTGCGCCCCCCTGTGGGCAGTCAAGCGCTGGCGTTTCCCTGCACCTTTTCCTCTGCCCCCTCCTCCTCATTCCCAGCGGCTCCCACCATCCCTTGCCAAGCCTTTCTTTGTGGACAGACCCTGGCAAAGTGTCCTGGCCGTTGGCAGAGGAAACATTTCTTGGTGCTTTTCCCAGCCTTTCCTTCCCTTTTGCCTCCTTGGTGGGCGCTCGGAACCTCGCGTGCGCGCGCCCCATCAATTTCCATTGGCACCATGTCATCGGAAGGCTGCTTTGGCATCTCAGGAATGCGGTAGTCAGGGCAACGCTCTCCTCTCCCTTCCCGCCTTTCCAAAGCGCGCGCTTCCTGGCTAGCGCCTATCGCCATCGCAGCTTTCGTCAGCTGATCCATAGTCTCCGGGCGGGGCGCGCGGGAGAGCTCATCTTTAACGGTTGGGGACAACCCCTCCTCAAACAGCATCCGTATGGGGGGGCTATCTAGGTCCCATTTGAGCCTGTGTATTAACATCGCAAAGCGGGACCAATAGTCTCTAACGGAAAGATCCCCCTGCCTGCATCTCATCAGCTCCCTTTGGGTCAGACTCTCCCCCAATTGGCTTGAATACATAGCGTCCATCGCCTGAAGAAACTTCCTGACGTCCTTCATGGCGGGGTTCTGCGTGGCCATTAGGGATCTAACCCATTCCCTCGCGCTGCCCTCAAGGTGCCCCACGATATACGCCACCTGCGCTGCCTCATCAGCAAAGTCATCATGCTGCAGCTGAAAGGCGTACTCTATTTCTGTTCGGAATCCATTATATTCCTGGGGCTTCCCCCCAAATTTGTGTACCAGTCCGGGCACCTTTTTTGCCACAGGGGTGGGTCTAACCTGCGCGTCCTGGGTGCGCCTCTCGTCCAGCCGTGCCATCAGCAGTGCCACATGCCGTTCCAGCTCCTGGTTCCTCTTCACTAGGTCCTGCGCCCCCGCAGCTTGCTCCGCTGACCCGGCGCCTCCAGTCTGGCTCATGTTTCCACTGCTTGCGCACAAGTAACAGCAGAGTCTGACGGATTGCTGTAATGGTTGTAAGGGGTTACTTGTGCGTAAATTGCCTTCAGTTTAGTCAGTTTGTTTGCTCAACCATGTTTAGGGTTAGAGCTCGCCCTCCGTGACCTGTTAGTCACTTGCAGAATCCGTCCGTGGGCGTTTCTTGAACCTCTTCCAGCATAAAAGCTGTTTGACCCCAAGTCTCCTCCTATGTTCTCTGCGCGGAACGCGTCTGCGCAAGTGAGGGGAAGGCAGGGGCGTGCCAGCGCTCTCTCCACTAGATTCGGGTGAAGGGTCTTGGAGCCCTGTCACCAATTCCTCCATCTCCCTCTCATCTCTATTGGTGTTACGCTGAATTCCTTCCCCCCTGCTGGTCCCCTCTCCGGCATCACCCTGGAGCCCTGCCTCTGCCTCTCGCTCTGCTCGCTCTGATGTCAGTTCCCTGACATCAGGGTTACTAATCCTAGTCATAGATTATTTCTGACATAGGTTTTGTAAGCATTAGATTTCCATCTCTCCAATTCCTTTATCCTCTCCGTGGTAAGCTCCAACTGTACTGCGGTGGTGGCCGCTCCAATACGAAAGGAGTGAGCTGCAAACTCGGCTGCGGGCAGACCGCATGCCGCCAAAGCCATGCGCAACACCCGAGTGAATTGGTGCCTGGCCAAACAGGATCCATCCGCATGGATCAGAAGGGGGCCAGGGTTTTTGGGTCTTAGATATAGAAAGCGCCTCGTATCCCTCACTGGACAGGGCCCCTTGTCTTGCGCTGCTGGAAGCCGGAGAAGGGCCCCCTTACCCCGCTGGTCTGTCTTTGAGTTACGAACATGAACGATTAGGTCAGTCTCGGAGAGGGTGAGATCACTTAATAAAATTCCCCTCTGGGCTTGGGTGGCCTCTCCTTCACAGACCACCTCCCCTATGCGTAGTGCGCCGAAAAAGGCTATGGAGAAAGCGGCTGAGAATAGGCGTGCTTCGTACTTAGAACAGCATATTGATCGTAATGCTTTGTGAATCTGGGACAAGATGTCATAAGTTATAGGATGCCTCCTATCCACACTGGGGGGGTGGGGTGCTGTCTGCGCCATCCCTCTAGGGCTTTACGTACAATAAAAGCCGCACACGGGTCTTCGCTTGGCTGGCCCCTTCCCTCTCTGCTCCACTGGAGGTATGGCTTTCCTCACTGCTGGACAAGGAGCTGTTCCTCAGAAGTGTCGGAGGCTCTCTGTATTCCCCTGCCTCCCTCCCCTGTTCCGATGGCAGTCCTCTGACAGTTCTCATCAGTCCTAGCCAGCACAGGGAGAAGGCTGCGTGAGATTTGTTTCCTAATTCTTTGTGGGATATCTTGCACAGGATCACTAGGGGAGTATCTTGTTCATTATGGTCTGTATCAACCATTTTCAGATAATACCCTCAGACCTGTGTGAAAACATCTGGAGAGACTTCAAGTCCATAAACATGTTGTAAGTAATGGTTCTAAGTAATGGTTCTAAGTAACGGTTAGGGGACGCGGGTGGTGCTGTGGGTTAAACCACAGAGCCTAGGACTTGCCGATCAGAAGGTCAGCGGTTCAAATCCCCGTGACGGGGTGAGCTCCCGTTGCTTGGTCCCTGCTCCTGCCAACCTAGCAGTTTGAAAACACGTCAAAGTGCAAGTAGATAAATAGGTACCGCTCCGGCGGGAAGGTAAACGGTGTTTCCATGCGCTCCTCTGGTTCACCAGAAGCGGCTTAGTCATGCTGGTCACATGACCCGGAAGCTGTACGCCGGCTCCCTCGGCCAATAAAGCTAGATGAGCGCCGCAACCCCAGAGTCGGTCACAACTGGACCTAAGGGTCAGGGGTCCCTTTACCTTTACCTTTAAGTAATGGTTCTAATTTTATGCTGCTATTAGACTTTTTCCAAGAAATGACAGGTTACCTGCTATTGTTGTAGTTCATTGTATTTTAAATTACATGTAAAAGCAATAACACATATTCTAAAAGAAGAAGACGACTTAACACGTTTAAGCTTTTTAGAGTGTGAAACAGGGCTGTGTTCTCACCCAAACTCTCTTTGGCATATTCTTCTCCCTGCTGATCTCATATGCCTTCAGCTTGACTGAAGACAGTGTATACTTTCATTCGAGGAGTGACAGGGTTTTGTTCAACCTGACACATCTCTGTACCAAGGCAAAAATGTGGCGAGTCCTTATCTGAGAGATGTTTGTAGATGACGTAGCCTTGACAGTGCACTCCAAGGAAGCTTCACAAAGACACAAGTCTGCATGGAATTTGGCAATACCACCAGTCTGATGAAGACCAACATCATGGGTGGGAATGCCGCCAGCACTCCACGCATCAGCACTGGTGACCACAGACTTGAGGTGGTAGGTGATTTTGTCTACCTGGGTTCCACCATAACCAGCAACCTTTCCATTAATGCTGAGCTGGACAAGCATATTGGCAAGGCAGCTTTGGCAATGGCTTGCCTCTCCAAAGGGTATGGGAGAATGTGATGCTAACATCTACAGTGGTACCTCTGGATATGAACGGGATCTGTTCCAGAGCCCCGTTCGCATCCTGAAGTGAACGCAACCCGCGTCCGTGCATGCGCGGGTCGTGATTTGCCACTTCCGCACATGCACGTGATGTCATTTTGACTGTCTGTGCATGCACGAGCGGTGAAACCCGGAAGTAACATGTTCCATTACTTCCAGGTCGCTGCGGAGTGCAACCCAAAAGCACTCAACCTGAAGCAACTTCAACCCGAGGTATGACTGTAATACCAATATGAAGGTCTACCAGGTTTGCGTGTTGAGCACGCTGCTATTGCACACTGTGTGTTCACTTGTGGGCAACTTATAATTACCAGGAGCAGTGCCTCAACGCCTCTCACATCAGGAAGATTCTGGGCATCACATGGCAAGACAGAGTTTCAAACAAAGATGTGCTCTCCCAGGCCCGCAATCCCAGCATGTTCACATTCCTTTTTTTAAAAAAAAATTTTTTATTGGATTTTCACATTTTATAACAACATATACAAAAAAAAAAAAAAAAACCACACATGAATATTTTCATATCCTTACTTTCATAACCCTCTTTCCCTGACTTCCCCCCACCCCCCCCATACATCCCAGTTTCCATATTTAATTCAGCAAGTTCTTGTTTCTCTCCTTAACCCTATTCTTATTATGTTTAGACTTAATTCTTTCTGTTAGGCCCAATTTATTGTCCCATTCACTTATATACATTAGATCCTTTATCTAAGATCGATCAAGGTTCTTATACCATAAATTTCCCTTTTTTATATTGAAATATAAATCAAAATTATAAAACCCCAAAATCATAAAATTTTTAAATTCTGTTTTTTCCCCCCTCCCTGCCCAGGTATCTGTCCCTTCCCAAATAACTGTCCTCCCATGAAACTCCTAGCCCGGATTCCTCACATCAGAGGCCTTTAAGTCTCTTTCAGTCTCTCTCTGTCTGTTCTGTTGGTAGTCTTTTTTGTTGGTCTTCAGATCTCGAGGGATGTCTGTCACAGTCACTTCATCTTTTCTCTGTTTTTTTTTAAATATTTTTATTGAGTTTATGAAATACAGAAAGAAAAAGACAGAAAAGTAAAAAGCAGATAACAGAAATAGAATAGAAAAATTTCATATTTCCATATTCCTTTTTTTCAGCAAATCTAACGGACTTCCCCACATCTACCGGACCCTGCATTCTTTATATTATAAAACATCAGCAATTTGTTAACTTATTTCACAGCTTATTGTATCTTCCATTTTATCGTGTTACCAATTTTCAAAGTGTTGTATCCCAGTTCCCATATGTTTTAAATTAACCACAATAAAGTTATTTCATAATTCCACCTCCAACTTCTTGTTACCTTAGTCTTCATTTCATTAATTACGGTTGCTGAAGCTAGCATTTCCTAAAAAGTGCAATTTCTTAACATTCATACAGCTTAAAATGTTTTTGCAAATAGTCCTTAAATTTTTTCCAGTCCTCCTCCATTGTTTCTTCTCCCAAGTCTCGGATTCTGCCAGTCATTTCAGCCAGTTCCATGTAGTCCATCAACTGCGTCTGCCATTCCTCCAGCGTGGGTAGATCTTGTGTCTTCCAATACTTTGCGATCAGGATCCTTGCTGCTGTGGTAGCATACATAAAAAAGGTTCTATCTTTCTTTAACACTTTCTGGTCCACAATGCCCAGAAGAAAGGCTTCCGGTTTCTTGGGTAAAGTATATCTAAATACCTTTTTTAACTCGTTATAAATTATCTCCCAGAAGGCCTTCACTTTTGGGCAAGTCCACCAGAGGTGAAAGAATGTCCCTTCCGCACTTCATCTTTTCTCGAATCAAACCTAATTGGAAAAGCTTGCTGCCAGGGTTCTGCCAGGGGTCCCCGAATTTCAAAGTCATCCAAGCCAGAAAAGAGGAGGAAGTCCCAGTTATGTTTCTTTACTCTTTTAACTTC
This sequence comes from Podarcis erhardii, assembly GCF_964252035.2. NCBI lineage: Eukaryota > Metazoa > Chordata > Lepidosauria > Squamata > Lacertidae > Podarcis > Podarcis erhardii. Next base: position 6,032,441 of record NC_138506.1, on the reverse strand, counting down.
CCATGTTCCATAGTGTCCAATGGCTTCCTCCTTTGCTTTTCTCTTCTCATGGTTTGTAATCCAAAAAACTTCTCTGTTCCCTGACTGCAAAAGGTCCTGTTCGAAATTTTTTATCTGTACTTTTCCCCCTCCAGCCTCCTTTTCCACCAGCTCCAAAGATATCTTTTCTGTTTCAGCTGCAGAATCTTTCAGAGTCAGATCCTTAGTTCCATCAGCAAGGTTGCTTGTTTTAGCGATCAAGGTCGTGAGTTGTTTGTCCATAGCAATAGCTTGCTCTTGTAAAGTTCCCACGAGAAAAAAGGCTCTTTCTATTTGTGCTAGTAATTTTCCTTCTGCAGCCATTGTAGTGTCACTGGTTCCCCCTAGGGGGATTGCCATTGTTAGAGTTCTTTGCCAACAGTCTTATACCTTGTTATTTACTTTGTTTCCAACCACTTCTAGTTAAATGTAACACCTTTAAATCAGAGAGATATAAAGTAATGCAGTTCTTATCTTGATCCAGCCGTTTGACAGCTCAATTAACAGCTGTCAAACTCCTGTTCTTTCACGCTAGGTTGATGCAGGACGCTCCCGGGTCCGGGGGGGGGGGGGTACACAAAAGTTTTCAAAGTTCACCTCTTCCCTCCAGCGCAACTTAAAAATAAATAAAAGCTTGTTCTCACAAATTAATGGAATCTCTTATCAGTCCCAAAAGACACAAAATTTTTTATTCCGATCTTAGGTTTTCGCTCCTTGCTTTAAATTGTCTGTATGTAGGGGGGTGCGGACTTCCCTTTAGCACATCCCCCCGTTCGTTCCAAATTAAAGGTATAAATTTCTTTTAAAGTCCAAATTTCCTTCTACTCACGGGGTATTTATTTCCAGTCCAAATGTCGGGAAGAAAGTTGACGCTCTCCGGTAATGGCTTGCGGCTTCACTCCACTGAAGTAGCGGTCTACTCCCAGCACCACGCCATTCCTCGTACCCTCTCCGCAGCCTTTAAAAAGGCTCTTCGATTGTCGAGGAGGGCGCTTAAGGTGCCCACTGAGTCACCAAGTCCACAGGTATCAGCACCTGTGGTTTCTAAGGGTCCCCGCGTCGCCGGCGCGGCAAGACCTGTCTTCAGTGGAGCCGATTCCCTCCAGAGCTCGGAGGGAATCCGCCATTAGACCGATCGCGTCAACCCGGAAGTCCTCAGCATGTTCACATTCCTGTCTCAGCAACATCTACAATGGCTTAGTCATGTCCACAGAATGGAAGATGGAAGAATCCCCACGGACAGTGGTGTCCAAACTATTTTCAAAGAGGGCCAGATTTGATGAAGTGAAGGGCCGTGAGAGCCAACCAAAGGACCAACCAAAGTTGTTGACCTTTTTTAAGGATTGAAATTGTTGAGCTTGTTGAAATTTTTAAAGGATTTTACCCCAGGAAATAAACTGCCACAGGGGCCGAATTAACTGACTGGATTAGGCCCCCGAAATGGACTTTTGACATACCTGCCCAAGGATGGGCTCTGCAGGGAGCTGGTTTCATGAACCAGGCTTGTTGGCAGACCAACTCTGTGTTACAAAGATGTCTGCAAATGTGACAAGAAGGCTGGCAACATCAACCCTGTTGTGTGGGAATTTCTTGCAGATGACTGCAGTGCCTGGAGACAGTCAATCTGGTCATGGGAGGAATGACCACTGGAAGGAGCGCAGAGGGAAGAAACACCATAGTGCTTCTACAGTGGCACAACCAGGCACCTTCATCTGCCCCAGCTGCAACAAAACCTGTCTCTCCCGTATCGGTATCCGCAGTCATAGCAGGCACTGTAACCTTCCAAAAGTTTGACTTTACCCACAAAGGCACACTCCTCTATTGCCTCCTAAGACAGATGAACGCCAGCACAAGCTTTTGAGGACTCATGCTCACTTCATCACATAGGTGAATTGAAATCTTAGTATACATGTTTGTAAGGGAGAAAATTGTAATTTGGGAGTTGTATGGCAAAATCTTTCCCCTTATTTTTTGCCTCTCATTGCCATTCAAACCCTGCCTTACAATTTTCTCCTTTATTCATTTGCCAACTTTCACTTCATTAACCTTGAACAAGATGCTTTTATTCTAGCTATTAAAAAATGACAAGAAAATATTACGAAGAATTAAATCAGGGTGGGACCCATAAGTACATAACTTTGCTTGGCAAGTGCCCTCTGTTTCTGGTGAGTATAAGCATGCCCTCTTTCACCTTAAAGGAAGATGTCTAATTATTTTTATTTTGGCTTTGGCTAGATAAACCATGTGCTCACTCTGGGAGAGGCAAGAAGCAAGATAGCCCAGCACAAGCTCCCGCAGATCCCAGGAACAATTCCGGTGGTGAGGGATGTGGAAACCTGCTCAGGCAATGGGTTTTTATCACATCGTCAGCAGATGTGGGTTGAGGGAATGCCCAATGATGACATCACTGAAAATCCAGTGCAATACAAGTAAGGAAGTAAGAGTTGTGATGTTATTCTGTGCTGTCAGGCCTGTTGGCCAAATGTGGCCTCTCTACTTGACCCTTGGAACTTTTTCCAGGCCACACCCCTCACTACCCTTACTTCAAATCCCAAGTGTTTTGACCAGACTGAAATGTGTTCTTGAACTCTAATAATGTCTCTTGCTTCAAGTTTCTCCCACTCTGTTTCTATTCCAGAGAGGATGCAACACTGACATTTTTAAAGGCTCAAGAAAGTGAAAATGTTATTGCTGCCCGGGAAGTCCGAGGCCTTGCTGAAGTCATAAGTAAATGTTTACCAATTTACTTCTGGCACTGTAATTGTTAGTTTCTGTTTCCTCACTGAGCAGCTGCTTGCAGTCCCAGGATACTGTTGGATTCTCAGGGGAAAGGGAGACGGGATGTGACGTTCCTGGTTTCCTGTTTCCTTTGTTCTTTCGTTTTCCTTTGTTCAGTTGCTCTCTGCTTCTCACAGAGAGGAGATATATATTTCTTTGCTCTCTGCATAGCTTAGTAATAAAGCATAGCAATGTAGCACCATACCTGCCTCATCCTTCCGTTGTGGACTTCGTTGTTTTAATGCTCTGCTGGGCTCAAAGGAAGATGAGCCATATCAGCTCAGATGACCGGAGCTGAAATTCTAATAGTAATCAGTGTTTTTAGCAAATGTGGTATCTTTCATTTATGCAGACTACCAGCTATACTATTGCAAAGTGCTCTGCTTGGGGCTTCCTTTGAAGACAGCTCAGTAACTGCAGCCAGTGCAGAACACCACTGCTCAGTTTTTGGCCAATACCTTGCCAGTTGCACTGGTGGCCACTGCATTCTCACACTCAGTTCAACCTGATGGTGATAGTCTTTAAAACCCAAAATTGTTTTGCCGATAGTAACACCTTGAACTTAGGCTGTTACCAAATGGGCCACCAGTGCAGATCTCTGAGCAGAAGTGTTATATGCTGACAGGGCCTCCTGTCAACAACCATGCTGCAGCATTCTGCACTAACTTTAGTTTCAAACCCACACAGAGTTGACTGCAGTAATCCAATCTTGAAGTCACCAATGCCTGAACTATTGTGGTCAAGCCCTCCCTTTTTATTGTCTGTAAGGCACTTCTATGTTTTATTACAGTTAGTTAAATAAAAGAATGAGTAACTATGAACTTGTGCATAAAACTGAAGATGGAACTAAAATGTGGCAGGCTTCTTTAGCAGCATTTTTAGGATTTTTATCTCTCCAGCTGCTCAGGAAACAGCACAATGGTTGTTTACATTATGTGAGTGTCTGAGAGCGTGAGACAGGAAGTCTCAGCACAGTCTCAGTACTGTAGAAAAGTTATTTTGCTTCTGTGTGAAGTATGCTCTTCTGTACTGCTGCTCAGAGAGAGCAGACATGCTGATGGATTCTCTGTATATAGACAATGAATAAAGTAGTTTAGAGCTACTGATTGTCTCTTTCTTCTGCAATGAGATGCCAGAAGACAAGTGTGCTCCTCTCAGGAGGGAGGGGTCGCTTATTACCGGTCTCTCTGGACTGAGGAAGATTTACAGCCAGAGGGTGAGAGACGCCTCGGTGTCTTGGGAAGGTGGCGGCCTTCCCGGGTGTTTTTCCAACAGGGAATGTCAGCTAACCCAGTGGTTTTGTAAAAACAACAACAACACATTACTATTTTTTAATGTAGAAGCGATTGTAATCTCTCTCTTTATGCTAGCCTGGCATGAGTTCTACAGCTGTGCATACAGTCTAATCTCTCTCCCTCCCTCCCAGTTCCTGAGAAGAAAAACAGTGACACTGTGGAACGTATCTCAGAGAGCAGGAGGTGCCGTTACGAAGAGATGGTGGTGACGCTACGGCAGGAATTGGCATGCGTTGGGAAGGTAGGCAGCCCTCTTCACTACTTTAGTGCATCACTATTGATAGTACTAGGGATGGGATAATCTGTCCATTTGCAATGTGAAGCCAATGTGGTGTAGTGGCTTGAGTGCTGGTCTAGGACCTGGAAGACTAGGGTTCAATTTTATCCACTTGGCCATGGAGGTCTCTGGGTGACCTTGGGCCAGCCACTCACTCTCAGCGTAACGTAACTCACAGGGTTGTTGCAGTGAAGATAAAATGGGGAGAAGGAGAACCATGTACACCACATTGAGCTTCTTGGAGGAAAGGTGGGATATAAATGTAATAAAGAAATAAAACTCAGTTCTCTCCATTTCTCATTTATTCTTATCTTAAATTCAGTTTTTCACTTTTTGCGTGGCAAGTTCCCCCACCAGGGAGAAATAAAGACACAGGAGACCAGAATTAAGGTTAAATGGGCGAATTAGGCCAATCCACAACTTTATTGATTGCAGGAATGAGAGGCATTGGCTTAGGCATTGGTCCTATCGAATAGCCGGCTCCAGCCCGTTTGCTGAAGACTGGGAAGGGTTAACACCATAAAGGGGGAGTCCTGCTGAGGCAAGTCAACTAGGAGCTCCCCTGGGTCACCGCTCGGGGGTGTGCCTTAGGCCCACAGCTCCATAGGCTTCGGACAGGGCCACGCCCCCCGGAGTCCTTTATCGGACTACCCTTCGCTTTTGGGGGAGGTGATGGCGTTTCCTCCCCCCCCACATCCTCTTAACCCCTCCTTACCAATGCCTAACCGCCACTCGAGCAACCGCTCGCCGCCAATACCCTCATGCCTGAAACCAATCCCTGATCCCCTTTGCTATATCAGTCAGCCAAATGTCATCTCCCGCATCTGAAAGATGCACGCCATCAAACCAGTAGAGGGCCTCACAGTTGAAACGTATGCCAGGGTGGTCAATGACCCGCCCACCCAGGGCTGCCACTCTACGCACAACAGCCCGATCCAAAGCTTTCCTAGCCCTATTTATGGCTATCGGACACTGGCTATCTCTCCAAACCCGCCTCTCCATCAACGAGGCCCACAGTATGGTGATGTCTGGGTAAGAAGCCTTCAGTTCCTCAAAGTCGCTAAAAATATGCCACATCAAATCGACTGCCTTTCGGTAAGCTAGATCGTTTTCGCCTAATTGAATTACTAAAGCATCTGGGGGGCCCTCCGCTGCCACTCTAGCCCTAATCATGGGCAACATTTCAGCCCAGCGCATTCCCCTCCTGGCGATCCAAGATATATTGATGTCTGAAGGTAAGTTGAGGTGCGGCCCGAGACCGGAATTGATGGCGCGGACCCTGGCCCAATGCACAATGCTGTGCCCGATTATCCAGATGTGTGCCCTCATATTTCCTGTAAGAAAATTGAAACAACAGGCCAAGGTCAGGTAACCCCAGGTAAGCAGTCACAATTTTTTTCTAACATAACTCTTATAAGCATCCGATTTCCAGCGGCCTAGGTCCTTAATCCTCTCGGCAGTCAGGCCCAGGTGCATTGCCGTAGTGGCCGCTCCTATCTGAAAAGAGTGCGCTGCGAAATCCGTGGGAGGTAAGCTGCATGCTGCAATTGTCAAATGCATGACATGAGTGAACTGGTGCCGCGTCAGGGGTGAGCCATCTGCATGAATCAGGAGTGGCCCTGCCAAATTAATTCTCATAAACAAGAAGCGCCTAGTGTCCTTAACCGGGCATGGGCCCGGTTTTCTGGTTGCCAAGAGCCGAACTAAAGCCCCCCTCCCGTACTGGTCTGTTTTGGAACTGCGTATCCACAAGGCTAGATCCTCCCGTGATAGCGTGACATCGCTCAACAGCAAACCCCGGGAAGAACCTCGTTGACCCCCTTCATATACCACCTCCCCAACACGAAGTGCGCCGAAAAAGGCGATGGAATATGCCGCTGAGAATAAGCGGGCCTCGTACTTAGTCCAGCAAACAGTTCTCAACTTTTTATGGATCTGGTAAAGGATGTCAAATGATATTGGCCTTCTCTTATCACAGCTGGGGGGCTGCAGCCTACGCCAGCCCTCCAAGGCCTTCTGCACAACAAAGTCGGCGTATGGGTCAGAGGAATAAACTGCCTTGCAAAAGAATGATATTGCCGCCACCTGTAAGTTAAGGGTTTTAGGGGCACGGCCCAAGCGTCTCAGGTGTACTAAGTAGGAAAGAACCTCAGACTTGATGGGAGGGGAATTGATTCTAGCGGCATAGGAGTTACTGCGGAATCTTAAGAAATCCGACCAAGCTTTCTTATAAGATCTTAAAGTGGAAGGCGCCACCGAGGCTAATACTCCCTGCATCACTTCTAGTTCCCAAGGCTCCATAGGTGCTCCGGGAATGGCTGTGGCAGCTGGTGCGCGTCCGGTGCTAACGAGCGGAAGCGGTCCATCTGAAAATGAGATAGGGCACCCGCAATGTCATTGTTAACACCAGGCACAAATTTGGCGGAAAAGTGGATATTGAGCTCTAAGCACAAGAGGATGAAGGAACGTAGAAGGACCCCCACCCTTGGTGACCGGGTGGCCTGCTTGGAAAGGACTGATACTACTGCCTGGTTGTTGGTGTGAAAGCATACCCTATGGTTACTAAATTCCTTAGCCCACAAGTGCACCGCCACCACGATCGGGAAGAATTCCAGGAAGGTTAAATCTCTGGTTATGGGCCCCCCCTGCCAGGCTGCGGGCCAGCGCTGGGCACACCATTGCCCCCTGAAATAAACACCGAACCCAAGAGAGCCTGAAGCGTCTGAGTGCACCTGAAAGTCAACTTGCAGCGACATGTTATCCTGCCACAAGGAAATTCCATTATAACTTTCCAAAAACTTCAACCAGACTTCCAGATCGGATTTTACCTCTTTTGATAGGCGAACCCTGTGATGAGGGGATCGCAGACCTGCTGACAGCCTCGTGAGGCGGCCGCAGAATGGGCGGCCAGGGGAAACCACTTGGCAAGCAAAGTTTAAATGACCTAACAGTGACTGAATCTGCCTGAGGGTAAATTTTCTTAGGGGGAGAAGTTGCCGACTAAGGTCCCCGAGCGCAATTAATTTTTCTCTGGGCAGTTTAGAGGTTTGGGCGACAGTGTCCAATTCAATGCCCAAGTAAACCATGGTTGTAGCTGGGCCCTCCGTACACCCAACTCCCCCGCTAAAGATGTGAAGGCTTCAAGAAGTTCCGAGCACTTATGTCTACTTTCAGCTACGAGGATAAAGTCGTCCAAGTAGTGCGAAACACCCTCAGAGCCTGTTCTAAAGCGAAGCGCCCAGTCCAGGAAGGTACTAAATGCCTCAAAGGTTGCACAGGCCACTGAGCAACCCATGGGCATTGCCTTGTCCACGAAATAAGCCCCCTCAAATTTGAAACCCAGCCACCGGAAGTCTTCCGGGTGTACTGGCAGGAGTCTGAAGGCAGACTTAATGTCACATTTAGCCAGCAGCGCACTGTTTCCGAATTTGAGAATCAGTTTAACCGCTTGATCAAAGGAGGCATACCTCACAGAGCAAAGTTCCTGGGGTATCGCATCATTGACAGACCCTCTTTTTGGGTAGGATAGGTTATGAATCATGTGAAACTCACCGGGCGCTTTTTTGGGGGCGATGCCTAATGGGGATATATGGAGACCCTCTATGGGAGGGACGGAAAAGGGGCCAGCTACCCTTCCTGCTTTAATTTCCTTACAAATTTTCTTTTGCACAACCTCAGGCATCTCCCTTACCGATTTTTGATTTGGTGGGTCACCTGAATTGGGGGGGGGGGGGAAGCTACCGGAATCCTAAAACCAGCACTAAATCCTTCCCACAGATACAAAGCAGCTGTTCTGTTGGGATAAAGATCCAAAAGGGTTTTTAATGGGGTCAGCTTGATAGGAGAAAACACCAGGCCGAGATTAAAATTACTGTCGGTTTCCCTGAGGTCCAAATGGAGCTCCATGGCCTCCCCTGGCACCCTGGTTGGTGAAGCCTCTCCCGCCCTGGAAGGGCTGCCTCCCTTTGATGCAGGCAGTGGCTGGGTGGTTTCCGAGGCATTTCTTGCACTCGTGGCTATACTTACAGATAGGCCTCACACAAACCCCTTTGTTGAATTCCCAGCACAGCCGTCTCTGTTTCGCGTTGGTCTTCCCAAATTTAGACGATTCCTGGGACTTCTTTTCTACATAGGGACCAACGTGCTCCATCCAATAGTTTTGATCCCTCAGGTCCCAACGTGTAGAAGATAACAGAGAAGCGTTTCTGTGGAAATCATCATAATTTAGTACCGCGGTCTCCCCCACCAATTCTTGCGCCCTCCTAACATGGGCCAGGTAAGCAATTAAATGCATAGTGCGTTTGGGATAAGCCGCGCTGACCATGCCCATGAACACCTGGAACCCGTCCAGCCAATTTTCAAAATTTCGTTCGGCTCTGGGTGTTCTGTACCTTCGCTTCCCATAGCTACGCTTCTTTTCCTCTTTACCGGTCATCTTAGCTGGTGATAACAAAGTGAATATGTCAATAAAGTCACCATTAAGTATCTTAGTTCTCTTTCTTTGAGATAAGTGATTCCCAAGAATAAAATCGGTAGACAGGTTTGTGGATGTTTTTACGTCCAGAACTAATGCACCGTCCTTCCACTCCAAGGAGCCATTAAAAGACTTGCGGTATGAGTTAGCCCTCCTTTCGTGCACCCACAAAGGGAGACCTGAACTATCCTCCCCGTGGCCCCAGTACTCCTCCATAGGAGTATCGCTATCTGAGTCAGATGAAGAGGTACCTGATTCATCCTCCGATTCAGACCGCTTACTCTTCTTGCTCTTCTTTGATGTATGCTTCCTCTTTTCTTTCCTCTTCCCTGATTGGCCATCCAGCGGAGCTTGTGGCGGAACGTTGGGCACCTGTGCGTCTTGCTGCTCCTGCGCTTCCTCATCCAAAGAAGAACCTGAGGCGCCCTCAGCTGGTGCCGCTTGCGGTGGTGGGTTCTGAAAAACACTAGGGAGACCTACGTCCTTTTGTGGGTTAGTAGTACTTGAACCCTGAATACTTGCCTTGCCCTTCTTGCCACCCTTCTGACCCCCTTTTGACTTGCCTGAGCTGGAGGACTGTGATCACGTATTGGGCCGGTCTGTTGAGTCATTGCTTGCCCTCAGCACTGCCGCACTGGCCGCAGAGGTGCTGGGGCGTTCTGAATCGCAAGGGGGTGTATCCGGCATGCAGTCTTGCGAGGGCGCCACCGCCACCTGGCCTGCAGGCTTGCATTGCCTATAAAACGCCTCAAAAGCAGTGAAGAACTGGGCAAATGCCTGCGGGTTACATAGCATTACCAAGGCCTGAGACCCTTCCTGGTTCCCTTGTGGCCCCCCCCCCCAGAAACAGCGGAGTTCTGTTGGTTTTCTTGAGCAGACATAGTTGGAGTTTGGTACCCTTAATAACCTAATTCAGTAAAATAAACGCCAACTGGTTTAGATTTCTATGCGCAAGATGCAAGATTGCACCCTAGTTCAGTAATGTCTGCACTGGAAATTTTAAAAGAAAACCAAAGATGCCTACCCAAACCTCAATCAATTTTAATTAGGTACCAGAATGCTCAGAGTAATGTTAATCCCTGCTGGAGGTCAAAGCTATGAGCTGATACTAAAGTAAAAGGAAAAAACAAAGAAGCCTGCCTGGTCCTCACCAATGTATTTTGATAGAACTATAAGGTAGAACTATAAATTAGATCCCCGAGATGCAGCAGTGAGGAGGTGCTCTGATAACAAGGTCAAGAAGGGTAGCGATTAAATTAGACTAGTGAAATATTAAGCAAAATTTAATTGAAATTAAACTAATGAATTGTCAACCAAAGATGAGAAACCCCCTGGGGCCCTTGTGCACTTTAAATAGAGTACCCAAATGAGTTATTAGGTAAATGAGAAGCTCCCTTGCACCCTTATGCACTTTATTGAAGATGAAAAGAGTGAATTATTTAATACAATGAATTATTTAGTCCAATGAGAACCCCCACTTATAAATGTTGAGGCAGTGAATTAAATTAAATAGCTATTGAATAACTAATGCAAAGAATAATATAACAAAGGATCCTGCAGCCTTTATACAGCTTTAATCAATTCCTCACAAAGAATTTCCTCAGATGCAGCTGTATAAATTCTTAAATGATGCCAGTAGAAAAGCAGCCAACCCCCAGAAAGAGGCTATTGCCTGAAGCCGACCGCACGCTGAGCTAAACACCTAAATTCCCAGTAGTAATTTCAACCTGCACCTCTCATTACCAGAAAGGCAGACGCAATTTAAAGCCGGTAGCCCTTTTCCTCATCTACTGTGAGGGACGGCTTAATATTCTTTGAGGTGGGGGGCGGGGCGGCTTAATTAATTCCTCCCAAAAACTTCTGATTCTATTCCTTAATTAGCTACTGCTGTGTCAAAATTAGAATTGTAGTAAAACTGCAAAGCAAACGACACCGGGAAGGGGTAGACGCTATTCGAAGAAGCCAGCCCTTTGTTTGATGCAAGGCTCCTGGGGGGGGGTAGTGCAGCTGCCAAGCAGCCCGCTTTTAAAAAGCAGGACGACAGAAACCAAGGCCTGTGTTAATATCCCGCAGAATGCTATCCAAAGGAAACGGTAACTGTTATCCTAGCTGTGTCTGATTAAGCTTAAAAGGGGCTTGCAGAGAAATAATTCCCACGTGGAATTGCCTATAGTAAAATGGCGGCCGCCTGAAGCCCTGTGATCGGACCACGTGGTCGTTTAAAATGGCGGCTGGGACAGGCTGGTAACCAAGCAACCGAGCAGCCTTTTTAAACCTAAATTTCAGAAAAAATTAAAGCTGGCAGAAAGCAAGCGTTGGCCCGTGGTAAGCCCGCACACCCCCCAGAAGGGTAATGCCGCTGAAGCGACGAAAGCTAGTAGCGACCAACGCTGACAAAACAAGCCCCGTGAGTGCAAAACCAGCAGCGATCTATGCCGACAACACTAGCCCCCGATACCGCCTCAAACCTCCTTCTTTTTTGCCGTCAAGCCCCCCCACCGAGCTCCCAGCAAGGCCCACACAAATATAACAAATCCCCGCTACCGCGGCTGAAATAATAAAACCAAACGACCTGATCTCTGGAGCGATGAATCCTTCCCAGGAAGATGAATGCGGAGATGAGCTCCCAGAAGGTGCAGGGGGTACTTGCCCCGGCAAAGTTCCTTAGCGGCAAAACGACTCAGAGAGTAAGCAAACAATTCCCCAGCGGTGGAGGCTTCTGTGGCGCTGTTTCTGCCCTGCTAACTGGCGACGGCTGCCGTAGCCGCTGCCTGAAGTGCGAGTGGGCTTGAAGCCAGCAAGAAAGAAGGACCAGGATCGCTGGAGAGTTGGTCGAACCCCGGGGAAGCACAATCCGCACGGCGAAGGAGATGAGCGCCCACGCTGCCTCGCAACCCTGTAAAGAAAAATCTAAACAAGAATGAGGGAAAATCGGAATTTTTTAAGAAACTGCATGAAATTCTACTGGACTATTTAGATTATAACATGATTTTGATGGGAGATATGAATGGTGTGGTGTCTACGAATATGGATAAAGCCCAAAGACAAACGGTGACGAAAGATGGTAGATTACCAAAGACATTTTTTGAAATGACTGACAATATGGATCTTGTTGATATTTGGAGAACCAAGAACCCCCTGGGAAGAGAAGGAACTTTCTTCTCTGAAGCCAATATGACATGGACAAGAATTGACCAAATGTGGGTAACTAGGGGACTGGCCCCGAAGACAAAAAAAGTGGAAATTTGCCCCAAAACTTGCTCCGACCACAATGCAGTGAAGATGGAAATGACATTAACACCAATTGGTTCCTTTAGATGGAGGATGAATGACTCCTTGTTTAGGAATGAGGAAATCACCAAAAAGCCCCAGAAAAACTTGAGAGACTATTTTGACATAAATATGAACACCACGACCGAAAAAAGAGTGATTTGGGATGCAAGCAAAGCAGTTATGAGAGGGTTTTTGATACAACAAAATGCAATCAAGAAAAGAGCTCAAAATGAAAAAAGGGAATTTTTTTTGGAGAAAATAAAGGATGGAGAAAAGAGACTGAGGGCGAAACCGAAATCACAGGAGATCCTGAAAGAGATAAAGTTATATCAAGTGCAGTATACGAAATTGATGAATCAGGAAATAGAATGGAAGATCAAACAGATGAGACAAAAGACATTTGTTTTTGTTTTTTAAAATCATAAATACAAAAATACATAGTAAAACAAAAAAGAAAAAACTCACAGACAAAAATACAAAATACAAAAAACAAGAAAAATAAACAGAAAAAAGAAATTAAAACAAATCCACTTTTTTTTTAACTTTAAACTCATTAGCTTATTTCTTTGACCTCCTCACACCTCCCCTTTTTGTATTCCCATTAATATAATCAAATCAGCAAATCCTTACCCTCTTTCACTTATCTTAACTCTATATCTTAACATGTTAGAACTCTATATTTTCACCCATTATCAATTCATCTTTGCATACTCTTTTTAACTTTGTTGCTAATGCCACTTATAGACCTCTCTTATTTGATAATAATGAAGCCAGTCTCGCACTTTATCTTTTAATTTCTCAAAACTCTGCAATCTCAATTTGTCTCCTTCTTGTTCCAATATTTCCCAATATTTCGGCCATTTGGCCTCCATATTGAGTCTTTTAAAAGCCTTTGCTTCCATTGGTGACAACCACCTTGGGGTTTTATTTTCCAATAAGTCTTTATATCTTATCCAGACATTAAACAATGCTTTCCTGACAATATGGTTTTTAAATGCTTTATGTGCTTTAACCTTGTCGTACCACAAATATGCATGCCACCCAAAAGCATTATTGAAACCTTCTAAATCCAAAATGTCTGTGTTCTCAAGAAGCAGCCAGTCTTTCAACCAGCAGAATGCTGCTGATTCATAGTAAAGTTTAAGGTCTGGCAGGGCAAATCCGCCTCTTTCCTTTGCGTCAGTTAATATTTTAAATTTTATTCTGGGCTTCTTGCCCTGCCAGACAAATCTAGAAATATCTTTCTGCCACTTCTTGAAACAGTCCATCTTGTCCAAAATTTGCAATGATTGAAACAAAAATAACATTTTTGGCAATACATTTATCTTTATAGCTGCAATTCGACCCAACAAGGAAAGCTTCAAATTTGACCATATTTCTAAGTCTTTTTTCACTTCTGCCCAGCATTTCTCATAATTATCTTTAAATAGATTTAGGTTCTTAGCAGTCATATTAACCCCTAAATATTTTACTTTCTTAGCCAACGTTAAACCTGTCTCCTTCTGAAACCTCTCTTTTTCAATCGGTGTAAGATTTTTCTCAAGCACTTTAGTTTTTGACTTGTTCAACTTAAATCCTGCCACATGACCAAATTCTTGAATCAGTTCTAATACTCTTTTCGTACTAGATTCTGGCTCCTGTAATGTCAAAACTAGGTCATCAGCAAAAGCTTTCAATTTGTATTGTTTGGCTCCGACCTGAATACCTTTAATCAACCGGTCCCTCCTAATCATATTCAGCAAAACCTCCAGGACCGAAATAAAAAGCAATGGGGAAATTGGGCAGCCTTGTCGTGTCCCTTTCTCTATCTTAAATTCCTCTGTCATCACATTGTTAACTATTAGCTTAGCCTTTTGTTCTGAATAAATTGCACTTATACCATTTTCAAACCCTTCACCCACCCCCATTCCCATTTGAATCAGCGAATAAGTGTGTGAAACTGCTGGCATGGCAAATGAAAAAAAAGACAAAAACTTAACACTATCACGAATTTGGTGGTGGAGGGAAAGAACATACAGAATCCTGCAGAGATTAGGAAGTGTTTTCAGAAGTACTTTAAACAGCTATATACACAGGAGACCCAGAAAGAAATAGACATTGATCGATTTTTGAGAATAAATGGATTACAAAAAATCTCTCAAGAGAACAAATTAATGTTAAATTACAAAATAATTGACCAAGAGGTGGAAGGAGCCATCCAGAATATGAAATTGGGCAAATCTCCAGGGCCGGATGGCTTGACTGCAAGATATTATAAATCTTTGAAAGAATGGTTAGTACAGCCTTTGAAGGAAGTTTGCAATGAAATATTGGGGGGGGGGGGAAGGCACCTGAGTCGTGGAAAGAAGCTTACATTACACTTATACCGAAAACAGAATCGGAAAAGACACAGCTTAAGAACTACCGTCCCATATCTTTACTTAATGTGGATTACAAAAATTTTGCTGAAATTATGGCTAAAAGATTAAAAAAGGTACTGGTAGAAGAAATCCATAAAGATCAAGCGGGCTTTCTCCCGGAGAGACATTTGTCAGATAACACAAGGAACATAATTAACATTTTAGAAAAATTACAAGTGAATATTAATACTAAAGCAGTTTTGATATTTGTGGACGCGGAGAAAGCCTTTGCTAATATCTCTTGGAGTTTTATGAAGAAAAATTTACAGGGAATGGGGGTAGGCCAAGGCTTTGAAAACGGTATAGGTGCAATTTACTCAGAACAAAAAGCTAAGCTAATTGTGAATAACGTAGTTACAGAAGAGTTTAAGATTGAGAAAGGAACACGACAGGGCTGCCCAATCTCCCCATTGCTTTTTATATCGGTCCTGGAGGTTTTGCTCAACATGATTAAAAAGGACCAATTGGTTAAAGGTATACAACTCGGAGCTAAACAGTATAAATTGAAAGCTTTTGCTGATGACTTAGTTTTGACATTACAGGAGCCAGAATCCAGTACTAAAAGAGAATTGCAATTAATTCAAGAATTTGGTCAAGTTGCGGGATTTAAGCTGAATAAGTTGAAAACTAAGGTGTTAGAGAAAAATTTAACAGAGATGGAGAAAGAGAGGTTTCAGAAGGAGACAGGATTAGTATTGGTTAAGAAAGTGAAATATCTAGGGGTTCATATGACTGCTAAAAATGTGAATTTATTTAAAGACAACTATGAAAAATGTTGGTTGGAAGTGAAAAAGGATTTAGAAATATGGTCAAATTTGAAGTTATCATTGCTGGGCCGAATTGCTGCGATAAAGATGAATGTATTGCCTAGGATGCTGTTTTTGTTTCAAACTTTGCAAATTTTGGACAAGATGGACTGTTTCAAGAAATGGCAGAGAGATATCTCAAGATTTGTCTGGCAGGGCAAGAAACCTCGAATAAAATTTAAGATTCTAACTGATGCTAAAGAAAGAGGTGGATTTGCCCTGCCAGACCTTAAACTTTATTATGAATCAGCCGCATTTTGTTGGCTGAAAGATTGGCTGCTTCTTGAAAACACGGACATTTTGGACTTAGAAGGATTTAATAATGTTTTTGGATGGCATGCATACCTGTGGTATGACAAGGTCAAAGCGCACAAAGCCTTTAAAAACCATATTGTCAGGAAAGCATTGTTTAATGTTTGGATGAGATACAAGGATTTGCTTGAAAGTAAAACACCAAGGTGGCTGTCACCAATGGAGGCTAAGGCTCTGAAAAAACTTAATATGGAGACAAATTGGCCAAAATATTGGGAAATTTTGGAACAAGATGGAGATAAATTAAAGCTGCAGAGCTTTGACAGTTTAAAAACTAAAGTACGAGACTGGCTTCATTACTATCAAATAAGGGAGGTTTATAACTTGGATAAGAAAATTGGTTTTCAGGTGGAAAAATCAAAATTGGAAACAGAATTGTTAGATCCTAAAACTAAGAATTTATCAAGAATGTATAACTTGCTGTTGAAATGGAATACACAAGATGAAACGGTTAAATCTGTTATGATTAAATGGGCACAAGATTTTGGACATAACATTATGATGGCTGACTGGGAAAAGTTATGGACCACAGGTATTAAGTTTACGGCTTGTAATGCCTTAAGAGAGAATATAATGAAAATGATCTACAGGTGGTACCTAACCCCAGTCAAGCTGGCAAAAATTTATCATTTGCCCGATAACAAATGTTGGAAATGTAAGGAGATTGAGGGCACATTCTTTCACCTTTGGTGGACATGCCCAAAGATTAAGGCCTTCTGGGAGATGATTTATAATGAAATGAAAAAGGTATTTAAATATACCTTCCAGAAGAAACCAGAGGCCTTCCTCCTGGGTATGGTCGGCCAATTGGTGCGAAGGGAGGATAGAACTTTTTTTATGTACGCCACAACAGCAGCAAGAATACTCATCGCAAAGTATTGGAAGACACAAGATCTACCCACCCGAGAAGAATGGCAGACGAAAGTGATGGACTATATGGAATTGGCTGAGATGACTGGCAGAATCCGGGACCAAGGAGAAGAGTCGGTGGAAGAAGATTGGAAAAAATTTAAAGTATATCTTCAAAAATATTGTAAAATTAAGGACTGTTAGAAAGATGTTGGAAAAAGAAAATTAGGTGGTTTTGGTAGAAATGATATAAAGGATTAAGTAAAAATGAGTTGATGAAATTGATGAAAGAAAGGACGTTAATTATAAATATATTAAATTAAGTTATTTAAATGAAAATAAGGTTGGAAGGATTTGCTGAAAAAACGATTTGAAGTAGAATACAAAATTGGGAGGTGTGAGGAGGTCAAGGAAATAAGTAAAGGAAGAAAGCCATGTAAAGGTTTAATTTGTTCTTTTTCTTTTTTAAGTGAATGTATTTTTATTTTTTATTTTATTTTATCTCTGTTGTTGCTGTATTCTCTTTTTTTGTATTTTGTATTATTTTCTTTTTTCTTTTTGTAACTTTTAAACTGTGAATAAATATTATATAAAAAAAAGAAAAAGAAAAATCTAAACAAGAAGAAGAAGAAGAAGAAGAAGAAGAGGAGGAGGAGTTTGGATTTGATATCCCGCTTTATCACTACCCGAAGGAGTCTCAAAGCGGCTAACATTCTCCTTTCCCTTCCTCCCCCACAACAAACACTCTGTGAGGTGAGTGGGGCTGAGAGACTTCAAAGAAGTGTTACTGTACCAAGGTCACCCAGCAGCTGCATGTGGAGGAGCGGGGAAGCAAACCCGGTCCCCAGATTACGAGTCCACCGCTCTTAACCACTACACCACACTGGCTGATGATCAATGAGCTAAGCTACCCGATACAAACCTCTAAAAACATGATGGCTGGTGCGGCGAAAAGAGGGCGATGCCCGGCCGCGTCGGCCCTAAATAGGGCAGGCCACGCCCCCCCCGATTGGCTGGCTGGGCGGATGACGCAGTCAGGATTCCCTTGTTCTCGCGGGGGCTGCAACCCAGCCCCCGCGCACGTGGGGTGGGCGTGAAGCCCGCAACCCCACCTCCTTACCAGGTCCCGGAAGTGGCTTTGCAACAATTTGTGAATTTTTGCTTTAGATCCTCATGAAAATACGTTACTGCTTTAGTATGGATCTCTCCAAATGTTTTGTGTTCAGTTTTGACTGTATAGTTTTATTGAAGAAATTCCCCCTTATGTGCATTTTCATTTTATTTTTCACTTATGTGACACATTTTTCAAATACATACATATTGATGCACATTGGCAAGTGTTACCCATCAGATGGCAAGTGTTACCCATCAGATCATCTTCTCTGTTCAGGAAATGGAGGTGTGTTTCTTGGAGCCTGGGAAGCTATTTCTGACCAAGCTGTCAGAATCCGATCGCACCATTGAGTCCCTTTTCCAAGTTTCCGCTGAGAACCTCCACTTGGAGACTTACACCATGAAGATGAGGGAATGCCTCGCAACTCAAACTCAAACAGGGTTTGAAGGCTGCCTGCCACCTTTTCTTGCCCCTCTGGCTGATACTTCTGGTGACCCTAGATCCTCACTGCTTAGCAACAGGGATGAAGGGCCTGGCAGTCACTGTGGGCAGCAGAATAAGGCGTGCTGGAGATAGGAACATAGGAAGCTGACATACTGCGTCATCCCATTGACTCATTTAGCTCAGTATTGTCTACACTGGCTGGCAGCGGCTTTCCACGGTTTCAAGTTGGAAGTCTCTCCCAAACTTACCTGGAGATCCCAGGGCTTGAACCTAGGAACATGGGGAACTTCCTTATACTGAATCAGAACTATGTGTCTTTCTACCTCAGTATTGTCTACACTGACTGGCAGCAGCTCTCCAGAAAGTCAGGCAAGGGATATTCCCAGCTGTACCTGGAGATGCCAGGGATCAAACCTGGGGCCTTCCGCATGCAAAACAGAAGGGCTGCCGCTCAGCTACAGCGCTTTCCAGGAACACAGAAAGCTGCCTTATACAGAGTCAGACCATTGGTCCATTTAGCTCAGTATTGTCTACACTGACTGACATCAGCTTTCCAAGGTTTCAAGAAGGGGCATTACCAGCCCTACCTGGAGATGCCAGCAATTGACCCTGGGACCTCCTGCATGCAAAGTAGATGCTCTACTAAGCTACAGCCCTTCCCTCCAAAGGCTGTGACACATGGGCGTAGCCAGGGTGGGCAGAGGGGCAGCTGGCACCCTAAATCAATACAAATCAGTACAAATATGAGGTTCTTCCCCCCCAACAAAAGCCTGCCTCCCCAACAAAAATCCTGGCTACGCCCATGGCAGTGAACAGAACAGTGGGATGGGTTGAAAGGATCTGGCATGCCAACAAAGATCATAGAACAGACTTCATCTTTTCCTTGATAACTTTTAAACAACATAGGGTTCCACCTCAGCTCCCCTATGTGGAATTCACATCCCATTTCTACCTTGCAGGACTTTGAGAGAATGTGGAACCTTGTCTCCAAGGAGACCTTAAAAAGAAGGCAGCTGGACAAAGCCTTACTCAAGGCAGAGGTAGATCGAACTGAATGGGCAAGTACAAGA
This sequence comes from Podarcis erhardii, assembly GCF_964252035.2. Taxonomy (NCBI): domain Eukaryota; kingdom Metazoa; phylum Chordata; class Lepidosauria; order Squamata; family Lacertidae; genus Podarcis; species Podarcis erhardii. The sequence continues at coordinate 6,013,332 of NC_138506.1, read as the reverse complement.
AGATGCTAACAGAGAGTACATGAATGATTGTGGGGGGTGCTGCTGTATGCTTGTTGCCCAGAAGGAAATTCAGCCTTTGGAGCTGGAAAAAGTTCCCCATCCCTGCTATGGATCCTTGAAATGGTCAGAAATAGTTGTTTCTTGCTGGCACATGTGTCTTTTTAGGAATTGGCATCTTCAGTGAGATGGTGGAGGTTGGTCTCTTTAGGTGAATGGGGCATTGTCTCACCACTCTCATTCTGTCTTCAGCCAATTCGCACCTGCCTTCCTCCTTACTTACAATGAGTCTAGGGGGTTGCCCCAGCTGTTAGCTTCCTCCTGCATAGACTCAAAGTGCCCCTTGTGGAACTCATCGGGGAGAATGATGAGAATAAAAGCTAGAATTGGTTGGCTCTGCCTGTCATTGACTCTGGTTCTACTTATCATTGGCTATGGCTCTGCATATCTACAGCTTGCATCCCTGCATTCCACCTCACCCTTGGCCGCCGGTTACCACTGGCTGAGTAGCCCAGTGGGGTGGACCCCCAGCATGTCCCTAGCAATCTCAGCAGAGAGGTGTCCTCACCATCCTGAACACTTTTCTTACCCCCTTCCTCTGCTTTGGTTTCCAGATCAAACTTTTGTTGAACAAAAATAATAAGATCCTGGATGACATTTCCTATTTCCTACCCTCTGATGTCCACAGGTTCATTCACAAGGAAGCCATGGTAAAACCTTTCTGCTTGATACCTGAAATTATCCAGTAAGATAACCACAGGTTTTGCTTGATCCCACCCCCACCCCTGTAATTCAGGAATGATTGAAAGTGGGCATATTTGCAAACCTAATTTGGGTAGCAGAATTGGACATTTTAAAATAAAATTGTGGTGTGTGTGTGTGTGAGAGAGAGAGAGAGAGAGAGAGAGAGAGAGAGAAAGAAAAAGAAAGAAAGAAAGAAAGAAAGAAAGAAAGAAAGAAAGAAAGAAAGAAAGAAAGAAAGAAAGAAAGAAAGAGTGGATATGTGCAAGATTAGCACAGCAACCAGGAAAGAGGGATGGGATCCCTGAGACATTGTACGTGAAAGGAGCAGAGAGACAAGACAAGGACAGGTTTGCCCTGGTGTCCCCAGCACAGCACCAAGGGTGCACGGGTGCCTGTGATACCTCAAAACCCTCTGCACTCTTCCTCTCCACTTCTTTTTTTTATCAGAAACTATCTTTTCCCCCTCTTTGGAAGTGAGAAAGGAGTGAAGACAGCAGACTGACCAAGAGGGGAGGAGGAACCTACTCTGGGCATCTCTGCTTTCTGCCCCATGAAATCCCAGTGGGTTACCAACCACCATTGTAATGGCACCAGAGAACAATTAACGTATTTATTCAGAGTAGACTCCTTTAGATTACTGTACCTAAATTTGTCTTGCCCATCATGTCCTCTGGGTTGAACTAACTAATCTGAAGTCTTCATCTCCCTGAAAAAGAGAGATTCCCTTGCTACTCTCATCTACATCTTCCAATTCCAGATGATCAACCAAGCCCTGCTGGCCAATCGGAGAGCAATAGCCAAGCTCTTTGTCAACCTGATGGAGGCAGACCTGAAAGGAGACATCTTCTATCATCGCAAACTGGAGGAGAGAATAAAGAGCTGGAGAGCCAAATGGAAGCAGAAAATAATTTAGTTTCAGGTCTGAAATTTCATTTATTTATTTATTTAGAGTATTTGTACTTTGCTCTTTATGCAAAAGTGGTTCCCAGGTTTGCATACAATTGGTTAAAACAAGACAGTCCCTGTCCTCAGGCTTCACAACACACAAAGAGAAAGGGAGAGGGTGGGAAGAGGGTGGAAATCAAGCTCGGGAACCAGTTCTTAAACAGTTGTTTTTATAATGGCCAGCTATCATAGTTCACAGATAGAAGGTGCTTAACAGAGCTGGTCTTTTATTGAACTCTGCTTCTCATCTCTCCCACTGAGGCAGACTGATTGAATGGTTGCTCCCAGATGGCAGTTCAGGGGAAAGGAGGCATGAAGGAGCAGGAGATATGGGCAGTATAAGATGAGTGTGGCTTTTCAATTACACATTATCCCTTGCAAAAAAGAAAGCCCACATTTAATCTAATGTTTTCTTGTCATGTCCTATACAGTTCATGGAAAGTGAAAGAATACGGCACCCGAGTGCTGTGAATGTGGAGCTGGAGAACATGCTACAAGATCAAGAATCACTCACTGAGAAAAGAACAGCATTGTTATATTCTCTGGGGTAGGTGAACAGGAGAGTAAAATGCAACTTCTAATTCCTAAGAATGTAAGAATAGCCTCACTGCTGGATCAGGCCAAAGATGCTTTTATAATAGGAGCCAACCAGATGCACCACGGGAAGCTCACAAGCAGGACCTGAGCATAACAGCAACGGGACTGAATGGGGGGGGGGAACCTTTTTTACTTTCCTTCTATGTGATTTACAAGAACCCCTCCTCATTAGAATCGTCGGTTGAACTGACCCAAGCAGGATGATTAAGGTCTGTGTGGAGATAAACTTTAACCAAAAGTATACTTTATGGAGATCGAGAAGCAATAAGAGCCTTTGGAATGGCGCAGCAATTAATTCGGAGCCGCCATCTTGCCAAAGGATTTATAGCCGGGAGGAGGAACGGACTTGTTTTCAGACTGCATTCCGAGTGAATCTCCTCAGAGGTTTTGAGAAAGGAGGCAGATTGGTGAAGATTAATGACGCTAAGACTGTTTTGATGTATGGAAGTGATGTTATATGGAAAACGTCTGGATATAGCTACTGGATAAAAAATAATAATATCCACGCAGGATTACAAACTGTTCTCTTTTTTTAATAAATATATTTATTTGTTTTTCCAAATACAAAAGAAAACATACACCAAAAACAATACACTAAATAAAAACAAAAAATCCAATTTTCAGACTCATGTTTACAGAACCTTCTTTCTTGACCTCCTCACGCCTCCCTTTTTTGTGTTCCTCTTTGTCCAATCAGATACAGCAAATCCTTACCCTTCTTCAAAACTCATTTCTAATTATTATAATTACTTCTATTATGTCTCCAATCTTTCCTCCTTATAATTGAACACCTTTATCATATTATTTACTTTGACATAATATAACCTTATTTTTTTCACCCTTTTTCTATTACTTTTTTTGCATATTTTTTAACACTGTACCACTGATGCCATATTATTTCATATCCAACATCATTTTAGCATTCATACACTTTACAATGTTTCTGCAAATAATTCTTGAACTTCTTCCAGTCCTCTTCCACCGCTTCTTCTCCCAGGTCTCGGATTCTGCCAGTCATTTCTGCCAATTCCATATAGTCTATTACTTGCATCTGCCATTCTTCCAAGGTGGGCAAATCTTGTGTCTTCCAGTACTTTGCAATGAGTATTCTTGCTGCTGTTGTCGCATACATAAAAAACGTTCTATCTTTCTTTAACACCAATTGGCCGACTATGCCCAAGAGAAAGGCCTCTGGTTTCTTAGGGAAGGTATATTTAAATACCCTTTTCAGTTCATTATATATCATCTCCCAGAAAGCCTTAATCTTCGGGCACGTCCACCAAAGATGATAAAATGTACCCTCAGTTTCTTTACATTTCCAACACTTGTTATCAGGCAGGTGATAAATTTTTGCAAGCTTGACTGGGGTCATGTACCACCTATAAATCATTTTCATAATATTATCTCTTAAGGCATTACATGCCGTAAACTTCATATCAGTGGTCCACAACTTTTCCCAGTCAGCAAACATAATGTTATGACCAATGTCCTGTGCCCATTTAATCATAGCTGATTTAACTGTTTCATCCTGAGTATTCCATTTCAACAGCAAGTTATACATTCTTGACAGATTCTTAGTTTTAGGTTCTAACAATTCTATTTCCAATTTCGATTTTTCCACATGGAAGCCCAATTTTCTGTCCGCATTATAGGCCTCTCTTATTTGATAATAATGAAGCCAATCTCGCACTTTGTCTTTTAATTTCGGATTACAAACTGTTCTAACCAGCTTGCGGAGACTATCAGAGGTCACAAAGAGAAAGGAAAAATATATGAAAATAACAACAAGAGATGTGGAAAAACAATAAGAAAGGACTGGATAGTACTGTGAACATCATAAGGTTAGATTTGTGGACATTAAAACAGCAGTAAGAAGCAAGAAGTTGATTGGATCCCCTTTGGAACTTGAAATATGGGTAGCCCGAACAAAAATTTAAAATTCGGCTGTGTAATTTGGAATTTATGTAATTTGGTTTGATTTGATGTGATTGGTCGGTTAATAAAAAATTATTCTTAAAAAAAAAAAGAGCATAACAGCAACTCTCCCCTTATGATTACCAGCGATTGGTATTCAGAGGCATATTACCTCCCACAGTGGAGACAGAACAAAGCCACCCTGGCTTGTTCTAGGGATGTTTTGATGGTGTCAAATTATGGGTGGTTGGCAGATGTGGGTGTAGGCCAGGGACTTTAACATTTTACTTCCCCCTATGGCCCCAAACCATATTGTTCCCACCTCCCATGCCAGCAATTTGCACAGGACTTTTTCCTTATGCAACCTGCATGGGGGGGGGTGAAATATACTCAGAGTCGCAAAGTGATTCCATGCTCTTTATTCAGCTCATAGTGGTGAGGAGGAATGAATGAAAGTCCCCTCAAAGTATCTGCTTTATATACATTATTTACACAATGGGCTGCACATGATTGGCTAATTCCGGAATTCTACTGTAAGCCAATCAGGTTGTGGATTCACTTCTATCTGGAGCATGATTGGGTGGTTCCTGCCAACCAATCATACTGCTGCATTGTTCTAGGACCAATCAGACTGCTGCATTCTGAATCCTATTGTTCTAGGACCAATCAGACTGCTGCCTTTTGGATCCTATTGTTCTAGGACCAATCAGACTGCTGCAGTTTGGATCCTATTCGACTCAGTACATAACAGGGGGACTCCAAATTGGGGCCGTGGGGGCGGAGGCAGTGCCGGAAGTTCATGCTCCAGCACCGGGGGGGGGGGGGGCGGAGAGCAGGCTGGGGTGAGGCTGGCACACATCCCAGGGGCGTGGCACACCGCCCGTGGGGGCGTGGTGCCCAGCACAGGCGGAGGTGCAGCCGCGATGGCACCCTACCGGGATCACGCTGCCGGGGGCGGTGCACTCCCCCCGCACTCCTCTTCCTCCACCACTGGGCGGAGGGCATCCAATGTTGTCAGTTTGTGTAAAAGAAACAACCACCTGCACATATAAAGGCAAATATACAACTCTTATCAACCTGGGCTGTATCCAGTGTTAGCCATAATCAAAGTAAGCCCACTGAAGTTAATAGACATGACAGATTTAGACCCATTAGTTTCCGTGGGCCTACCCAGTGAGTATAGAATCATAGAATTGTAGAGTTAAAAGCACCCTCAAGGGTCATCTAGTCCAACCCCCTGCAATGCAGGAATCACAGCATTCTAGGACAAACATGGGATACAACCTGTTGTTCAGTTTTTCCAGTTGGCTCCTGTATCACCCAACTCCAGTAGGAGTGCTGTCAGCCAAACTACGTGAAAAGAAGGGGAAATCTGCTACCTCCACTTGTCTCACTGGGCCCCCAGTCCCCACCCACAAATTTCCAGATTTTCTCCTACACCTAAACAGCACACTCCCCCCATCAGCTTTCCCTGGAAAAGTTCTATGGGGAACTTTCAGCTCAGCTATATAACTAATATGTGACCAGTGAAAACTGGGACACAAATGAATTTTAAGATTTGTCATGCAGACCTCAAGAGCTTTATGTACTAAGTGTTTCTCTGCCTCTTGTCTTTTTAGCAATATGCTGCCTTTGATGCAATCCAAGGCTGAATTCAACGAGTGGTATGAATCTGTGGTAGCTTTAAATAAGCGGATAGGGTAGGGAACAAAGGTTTTGCTATGGTTATTTAGAGCAGCAATTTATATATTTACCAGATTTCCTAACTATAACCCTTCACTTTAAGGTCTCAGGGCAGGCTACAAGAATATAATATACCATTATAGAAATAAGATGAAATCTTTATAATGATAAAAACAAGTAAAGCTGTTCAGATGGAATAGAACAGTGCTCCACATGCTCACAAACAGAAAGATGTGAATATTTCATATTCAATCCTGTAACCACCATATCCAGTCTTGTGTTAATTTTAATTTTTGTCTCAAGATACCCACAATGTCCAATACTTAATGAAAATCCGCCTCCAGTACGAGAAAGTTTGCCAGGAGTGTTTGTCAAAGATGCAGGAGTATAAGGTTAGTGGGCCAATCAATTTTGTTGAAAATATATGGATTCTGTTTTTCAGCCTGACTGCAGCTGAGAATAGGAGAAAATCTATTATTAATATTAATATTATAATTAATATTAATTACCCACCCTTCACTCTAAGGTCCCAGGGCAAATTAAAACAATCAAAACACAACATTAAAAGCATTTTAAAACAACTTACCATCACAGTAATAAGATAGGCCCTAATATATACTTCTCAAGTGTCAGGAGCCAGTTTAAATAGGTGTGCCTTCAGCATATAGATGCCAATATAGATATTTTTGAAGACTGTAGTGACTAATGATCTGGAAGGGATGATGATGTAAGATGTAAACTCCCCACTGCCAGATCTTAGATCAGGGTAGCCATTGTAGTGTACCTTCAAGTGTTGTCGGACTACAACTCCTATTAGCCCCAGCCATCATGGCCAGTGGTCAGGGATGAAGGGAGTTGGAGTCCAACCATAACTGATTTGACAGGTGAGCAGGGTTGCCTACCTGTCAGTCACCTACATTGTTATAACACCAGCCTCAAAGAGGGTTGCTGTCAGCAAACTTACCCCCCCCCCCTGCAGACCAGAAAAGCTCAAAGCCTATTGACATTAGGCAGTGTCAGGGCAGGTGTCAGGAGCAAGCAATAACTCACATGATGTCAGGAAAGTTAACTCTCTTTATTCAAAGAAACAAAACAGTTCAGGAGGCCAGGCCTAGTGAGCACAGCAACTTTTCCCAGTAGTTGTGAGGACTGAAGGTCCCTGTCTCCTGACAGCTCCCTAAATTTCCTCCTCCCCATGGTCCTTCTTAAGCAATCTGAGCCTTGTCTGTCTATGCTCCACCATCTTCATCCCTCTTCTGGTTCTGGGAGACCGGGGGGGGGGGGAGCTGGTCACAGCAGGAGGTGGAAAACCCCAGGCTTCTTCAGCAGCCTGTCTCAGTGCTGCCTCTTGGCCCCCCTCCTCTCCAGCCTCCTGCAACTGTGCTCCTTCAAAATGCAGCTGTCAGGATTTGACTTGCAGGGCAGGGATGTTGTGTGTTTGAATGTACCTGCCTTATTTGAGGAGAATACTAGGCTAAGGCAGAGTGTTGTGAAGCATTCAATCATACAATCTCCTGCCTACGTTCTCCCTCCTGCATCAGATGACATACTCCTTATAAGACTGTAGTGCATCTTTTCTGAGCTTGTTCTGGCATCCATAAGGCTCAGGGAGTTTATCTAAAGCTTGCAACCAATCCAAAATGACTCTGCTTCTTAAGGGCCCTCGTCAGTTTTCAGCCTGGCATTCTAATTGGACAAAACCTTCAATCACACCCATTATTTGCTGTTACTTTATTGTACTTGTTCCAAACTTTCCTTCGCCAACTCTGGAAGCATCCTCAGTTGCATCTGCACCTTGATGTAAAAGTGTAGGGCAGAACACCCCCAGAGCACAGAGAGCTACATCATCTGCATAAAGCCTGCCTCCTTCCCCACAGACCCTCTCAGATATTAAGATCAGCCTCTAGGGAGGAGGAATATCACCCAGTTCAGGAGGTGAACCCCTGGAGGAACGTGTCACAAAAAAGCAGGACTGTCAGGAGCCAATCTGTGTCTCTGGGGCTGCAAAAATGATTCCATGCCTTCTCCTTAGATGCTGATTCTGGACTAGAGGAGCAAGGAAAGCAGCTGCAAATCCCAGAACACACCAAGGTGGCTGTGGAAGGTACAGTGTACAGAACAATTCCTCCCCAGAGAAGGAAGAGGTGTATGGTGATGGCAGGTGACTCCCTAGTAAAAGGGACAGAGGCAGTGGTGCGGAGAAAAAACTCATAGTTCCAGTTGTCTCTATACAAATATGTGTTAGTGCACAGAGTATACTAATGCACAGGAAACTAGCAAGAATAATTTGATATCCTAATACAGGTTGACAAATATGACCTAATAGGCATGACTGAAACTTGGTGGGATGAGACTCATGACTGGTATTTAGAAACTGAGGGGCATAACCTATGCAAAAGGAATAGATCAAACAGGAAGAGAGGAGGAGCAGCATTATATGTAAAGGATGTGTACACTTGTGAAGAAATACATGACCTGGAGCGTGGAAAGCAAATAGATAGTATATGGGTAAAAATTGTAGGGGAGGGAAATAACAGTGACCTTACTGTGGCTGTCTGCTAAAGACCTCCAAGCCAGGCTGAAGACTTGAATGATGCCTTTCTAGAGCAAATTGTCAAACATTCAAAAAGGAGAGAGATAGTAGTCATGGGAGACTTCAACTACTCCAATATCTGTTGGAATGCAAACTCTGCCAACAAATCCCTCAATTACCTCACTGACAATTTCCTTTCCCAGAAGATGAAAGAAACAACAAGAGGGCCATTTGCCTTAGACCTGGTCCTCACAAACAGGGAGGAACCGATAAATGAAGTGAAAGTACTGGGAACCTTGGCAGGAAGTGATCGTGTCATCTTCGGTTTCATTAGGAAAGAGAACACTAAGTGTAGTCGGATATTAACTCTGCTGATTTCAAAAAGCTTTGGGAACTACTGGGAGAGGTCCCACTGTCAGAAATACTCAAAAAGAATTGAGTTCAAGATGGATGGGAGTTTCTTAAAGGTGAGATACTGAAGGCACAAATGCAGACAATTCCAACAAGAAAGAAAAGCAGGAGGCATCTAAAGAAACCAGTGTGGCTGCATAAGGAGCTTACATCTGAGCTGAGATGTAAAAAGGGCACAGAGTGCTCACTAATGGTTCCTTATCATCCTGGGGCAGGGGGAAAGTGACAGGTGGGATGCTGCAGGATTCTTTCCGTGGCCCATTGTTGTTCAATGTCTTTATAAATGACTTGGATGAAGGAATTGAGCAATGACACCAAACTGGGAGGGGTAGGCACCTGGATTACCAGTAGTACCTGTGAAAAGAATAAACAGGTCTTAGTGGACCATAAGCTTAACACGTAGCAGCAAAAGGAGTCAATGCTCTTCTAAGCTGCATTAACAGTAATATAATGTCCAGGTCAAAGGAAGTAATAGTACCACTCCATTTTGCTTTGGTCAGACTACACCTGGAATCCTGTGTCCACTTCTGGGTGCCACAACTTAAGGAGGATATTGACAAGCTAGAATGTGTGCAGACAAAGGCGACCAGCATGATAAAGGGCCTGGAAACCAAGCCTTATGAGGAATGGTTGAGAGAGTTGGGTATGTTTAACCTTGTAAAGATGAGACTGAGAGGAGATATGATAGCTATCATTGTGGCAGCCTGTAAATTGTAGAATTCCTTCCTCACAGGGGTGTGTCTGGCACCTTCATTATGCAGCTTTCACTGTAAGAGGAATATGCACTTTTGACAGCTGAGCTACATCTATTTTAGAACCCACTTTAGTTGTGATTTCACTTTGTTCTGAACTGTCTTTAATGCCATAATTTACATTGTTGTGACCCGTGCCAAGTGACTCTGTGGTGAAAATCAGGTAATAAATCTAAAAATAGTACTACTAGTAGTATAGATGTAGATACAGCACAGCAGTGACAGACTTTGTTAGTTGGTTTTTACGAGAAACCCAAATTTCAATGCTATCCAGAGCGAGCTGCAAAACAAGTTGCTTTAAGACAATCTTTATTGAGCACTCATCCTGATCTGTTTGCAGGGAAGATGGATGAAATTGCACCAATCAGGCCACTGATAATGTCCCCTTGGATCTGCTCCTCCTCTCTACAGAGGTGCTTGGTTCACCTGCCTCTTGTTTTGACCCACAGGCAATAAGCAAGCAAATTACAGCGGTGGCGAGAAAGAGGAGCAGCAGCTGCCACTGTCTTCTTGCTCTCTGAAAAGGGTATTCAGACATTAACACTGAACACCATGCAAAAACATTCAGTTGAAGATTTACACAGCTCATCTGCTGGGAACACACACTGTGTTGAAAGCTGTGTGAACGTTTATTCTGTCTGGTAGCAATGATGGAGCACAGGTGGTGAAGCGTAGCAACAATGACAGGGAAGAGGTAAACTCACTGAGGTAGTGGTGCCCATTGAGGGTGCCAACAAAACCTGGACCCATCTGCACCATACATTTAAAGCAGTATCATAAACAGGAGTGACTTCCTGCAAAGAATATTGGGAACTGTACATAAGAGCCTGCTGAATCAAGCCAATGGCTCATTGAGTCCAGCAGCACCCTGTTCTCACAGTGGCCAGCCTGTGGAAAGCCTGCAGGATTCAAGTGCAAGAGCACTCTCTCCTCCGGTGGTTTCCAGCAATTTTTGCTCAGAAGCATTGCTGCCTCTAGCAATGGAGGCAGAGCCTAGCCATCACAGCTAGCAGCCATTGATAGTCTTCTCCGTCTAATATTCTTTTACAACCATCTAGGCTGGTGGCCATCATTGCTTCCTGTGGGAGTGAGTTGCATGGCAATATCCGCCCCCTCCCACAGATGGAACAAATAAAGACACAGGACACCAGAATTTAGTTTAATGGGCGAAAAATGGCCACAACTTTATTGATTACAGGTAAGAGCGGTATTGGCCTTAGGCATTGGCCCTAACAGACTATGCGATCTAACCGGGAACGTTAAGCACCAACAGGGGAAGCCCCCGAGATGCACATCCCTGGGCGCTCCCCGAGGGGTTACCGCTCAGGGGCACGCTTTAGACCCTAGCCTCCGTAGGTTTCGGACGAGGCGACACCCCCCAGAGTTCTTTAACGAACTACCCTTCAAGAATTGGGGGAGGTGATGGCGATCCTCCCCCCCGACCTCATTTGCATGACAATACCCCGGCCAATGCCTACCGCCACACGAGCCCAGCTCGCCGCCAATACCCTCAAACCTGTAACCAATCCCTGATTCCCCAAAAAATGTCGGCCAACCAAATATCGTTACCCTCATCAGAGAGGTGCATGCCATCCCCGCGATAGAGTGCTTCCTTGCTAAACTGGATGCGTGGGTGTTCAATGACCTGCCCACCCATCGCAGCCAGCTCCTCTGCCATGGACTTAAAGGCCTGTAGCAAGGCCTCGCAGTCTTTTGCATTACTTGCGACCAAAATAAAGTCATCCAAGTAATGCCCCACCCCGTCTGAGCCCGTTTTAAACTTCAGCGCCCATTCCAGGAAGGTGCTGAAAGTCTCAAAGGTGGCACAAGCAAGCGAGCACCCCATAGGCATCGCTTTATCAATGAAGTAGGCATCCTGAAATTTAAAACCCAGCCAACGGTAGTCCTCGGGGTGAACTGGAAGAAGGCGGAATGCCAACTCGATGTCGCATTTTGTCATAAAAGCGCCCTTACCAAATCTCCGGACCAACTTCACCGCTTGATCAAAGGATGCATACTTCACTGTGCACATTTCTTGGGGGATAGCATCATTGACTGAAGCGCCCTTGGGGTAAGAAAGGTTGTGTATCATCCGGAATTCCCCAGGTGCCTTTTTTGGTACAATGCCCAGCGGTGAAATATGTAGTTGATCAATGGGAGGCTGCGAGAATGGACCAGCCACCCTCCCGGCCACTATTTCTTTTTGAATCTTTTTCATAGCAATGTCAGGTCTCTCTAATACAGATTTCTGATTGGGGGGGCACCTGGAATTGGGGGTGAAGACAACAGGAATTCTGAACCCGAGGGAAAACCCTTCCTCTAGAATAAGGGCGGCTTGTCTATTCGGATATAAGTTTAACAATGTTCTTAAGGGCTGAAGCCTAATTGGAGAGTGAGCTAGGTCAAGGGATAAATTAGTAGCGATTCCCTGTTGACCCTTGAGCCGGTCCTGAAGCGCCAGAGGGGGCACCCCGGTTTCGCTGCTGCAGAGGAGGAAAGAGGGGCGAGCCTGGGCTGCCCTGACCTTAAGTGCCCTCAGATGGGCCCGTCCCTAGCGCCAGTACATTGGCTGGCGCTGCCGGAAATGGATGAATGCTAATGGGGATCCCTAAGTCCCGCGGGGTTGGCGCCAACCCCGCGAGAATGTGGTTGGGGGCGTGAGCCCCGCAACCCCCCCCCCTTAGCTCGGGAGTGGCTTTCCATAGTTTAACTAGGCACTGCATTGAAGGAGAACTTCCTTTTATCTTCCAGCATTTAGCTTCATTAAATGTCCATGAGTTCTAGTGTTACGAGGGAGGGGGGGGACTTTTCTTTACCCACTTTCCTCCATGCCATGCATAAGTTCTATAAATTTCACCTCTTGTTTGCTTTTCTCCAAATGCTGCTCCCTTTCTTTATAAGGGAGTCACTCCCTCCCCTTGATCATTTTGCTTGCTCTTTTCTTAACCTTCCCCAGCTCTGCAATATCCTTTTTGACATGAGGAGATCAGAACTGTACACAGTATTCCAAATATGGTTACACCATAGATTTGTATAACGGCATTATGATAGTGGCAATTTTACTTTCAATTCTTTTGTGAATGATCCCTAGCATGCAATTTGGCTTTTTCACAACTCCCATGCACTAGGTTGACATCTTCATTGAGCTATCTACTGTGACCCCAAAGCCTTGTTCCTAGTCATTCACTGCCAGTTCAGACCTCATGAGCGTATATCTGAAGTTAAGATTTATTTATTTATTGCCCCCCAAATGCATTTCTTTACACTTGTTTATATTGAACTGCATTTGCCATTTTACCACCTATTCACTCAGTTTGGAGATGTCTTTTTGGAGCTGTTCGCAATCTCTTTTTGTTTTTAACACCCCTGAACAATTTAGTATCATCAGTTAAACTTGGCCACCTCACTGTTCACCGCTGAGTCTAGATTCTTTTTTTAAAAAAAATAATTTTTATTAACAGACCAATCAATCAAATCACATTAGTTCCAAATTACAAAACCGAATTTTAATTTTTTGTTGGGGGTACCCATGCTTCGAGCTCAGAAAGGGTCCAATCATCTCTTATTTCTGCTGCTTTGATGTTCACAGTTCTGTCCATTCATCTCTTTGTTGTTTTCCTTTACAAATCATCTTTCAATTTTCTTGTTGTTATCGTAATTTTTTTCCTTTCTTTATAACCTCTGAAAGTCTCCACAAGCGAGTTGAAACGAACAATGTTATAGTCCTGTGTGGATTTTCACATTAATCCAAAAGTCGTATTCGAACAGCAGACGCCATTTCAGCATTTCCATAAAATACAGTCTCAGCGTCTGCTCATTAGCTTTCCCAGACCTGTTGCTCCGACATCAATCTTTTCAGGGGGTTCTGCCAGATCAAACGCAGAGTCAAATATGATAACAAAGCCGTGGCTTCCTCCCGCTCTTGACCGTCAATTCTGCAACAGAGCCTGTCTTATCATGGCAGTTCTCTTTTAGAACTGCGTCATCCCAAAAGCCTCCCATTTCCTTTCCAGATCTTCCACAAAGCAAAGCCTTTGGTTAATGATTTATTTCCACACTGTTCATTATTCTATCTCACTTGTTATTGGTCATTGCAACGGTTCTTCTTGGGGGGGGGGTTGTTAGGTAATCACATAGAGAGAGAAAAAGAAAAGTTTTTTCCCCCCGTTCCGACATACCGACATCTTTGATGTAGTCTTCTTTGATATATTTTCCTGTTCAGTCCAACCCATCGCTCAGCTTCACAGAGGTCGATTCAATTAGCAATCAATACTCCCTTTCTTCACTCGAAACATGTGCATTTGCTCTTCTCTAATTATTTGTCTTGAGCTCCTGCAACCAGGTTGCGATCAGAAGTAGCGTCCGGGAGAGCGAAAAACTCACACAAGGGCTTTCCGTCTAGTACCCTCACCCCCTCCTTCTTTTAACTCGGGGGTGATTTATAGGCAACCGCAGACGAGGCAGTGTTTTCCCATTCTCCCTGGAAAAACTCGGGAGACTAATTACTCCCATATTAGCCTCTTAATTACCTCGTGTGAGCCGGAGAGATGGTATTGTCGGCCATCTTCCAATGCGCCCCTAGTGCCCCCCCCCGCTGAGTCTAGATTCTGTGAGGGGAATAGGGGTCTCTTAACAACTCTTAGCACCCTTAATGAACCACATTTCCCATGGTGCTTTGTGGGGAAGCTATGACTACTTAAAGTGCTGTGATACTGCTTTAAATATATGATGCAGATGGTGTCTCAACATGGTGTACAGTGGCTCCTCAGGGTCTCAGAAAAGTGTCTTTCCCAGACCTACTAGAAGATTCTAGGGTTTAAGCCTTGGACCTTTGGCACACAAATCATGTGTTCTACCAAAAAAAGCTGTGTCCAGTCCCCACTTTCAGCTCTTTTGACCCTTTTGAGGCTCAGACTCATTCCACTGGACCTGACGTTTACACAGATCTCAGGAGAAAGTGGTTTATGTGTGACCGGGGCAGGGGGCACCCATGGCACTCATTCAAAATTCCAAATGTGCCTGCAAGCCTGAAAAGGCTGGAAATATACCCTGCAAGTATCCCAGAAAAACTAAACAAAAACCAGGACATTCCGTTTTCTCACATGAGACCACGGCAGCCATTTTGGGTGCCGTGATCTCGTGTGATTTTGCACCAAGATCTCTCCCTGAAAAAGTGCTTTTTCGGTGCTGCGATCTCACATGGCACCCAAAAACAAGTGTTTTGGGGCACTGTGCAAGCATGGTCCCCCCCCAAATGTGCCTTTTGGCCTCCTTGATCTTGCGCTGGTTGCATGACTCATGCGGGAAGATGGGCAGAAAGACACACATCCCGGTTTGGGGACTCAAGATGTTGGAGGGTATGTGGCAATCCCTGGTCTAGACAATAACTGCCCAGGGTCCTGTCCCAGTGGTGTAGATTGGGTAATTTTACACTATGGATTGAATGCCTTATGCCTTGGCTCCACTTAAAGACGGTAATCAGGGCTGCTTAGACACAGTGCAGTAAAATGGTGCCACTTCCAACCCAAATGGCAAGGTGTATACTTTCCATGGTCAGCACAAAGACACCTTTCTTGATGTACTGCCACATCTACCCTAGTCTCAGCAGGTAATGCAGGATTTCATGATGGATTCTTAACAATCAAGGTAAAGACAAGCACATTTGCTGCAGGAGCACCTAGGGCTGAGGTTTGATTCCTTCGCTCCTCGTCAAGGTTCTGCTTTAAGGCTGACAAGTCTGGGAGCCCTAAAAAGCAACTCCTCTCATGTGAGAAGAGTACAAGATACGGTTTTCATGCAAGACTGCCTCTCCCGACATCTCTTGAGCATAAATCACTATCTAGTCTGGCCTAATTTGGCAGCAAAGCTAACAAGTAGATGGTTTTCAGGGCAATTACTACTAAGCATGGTACTACTTAGCAAATGCCTCAAAGGCTGTGTGCTTGCTGTGAACCGATTCACGCAGTGCCTTCTGCTATCCGGAGAGCAGAATAAACTCTTTCTCTGAACCAAACCTCAGTGTCATTTGACTCCTTCCTCCCTGTTCTGGGAGCAACGCTCACCCTACCAATTGGTAAAGTCTGAAAAGGCTACACGGTTAGCAAAGTCACTTAAGTAAAGCAGATGGGAGTCCAGAGAGACAAGAAATCCTGCTACCACTTTGCTGAGCAAAAGTGAACAAAAACAGTGAATAATTCAAGGAGAAAGGAACACACCGGTTTGTCTTTCTTACTTCAGGCCTTGTATGTAGCAAGGAAGACATTCAACCAAGCCTATGAAGGAAATTTCCTTCTGCATAGTCAATCAGGGCACGTGCTTCTTCAGCAAAGATCATTCTACTCTGCCCAGTTTCTAAGCAACACCTCTACCCGTCTCCTCTTGGCTAGTTGGTTTTAACACAACCATAATTAATTATTAAACTGCAAACTGAATCACCCCTGCTTTCACACTTCCAACATCTACCAGCTAGTAAGATCTGCAGCACCTAGTTAAGGCTCAGGCTACAATTGCCTGGTGCTGAAACAACATTTGACTTCTGCTCTTTTGGAGTCACCAGCCTAAGCCCTGCACACAGGTGTCCAGGATGCCACTGAATCCTGTATCCCTCACCTTGCAAGAACTTGGACTTCGGAAAAGAACAAAATTGTGTGTAGCAACAGACAGCTACTAGATGAAACACTAGCAAAACATGATAGTGTTGCAGAAAGACATTTCATCTTCATTCATCAGTGAGCTTAGAGTTTTGGCAAAACGTGTAATTCGCTTTCATCGCTACCCGTGAAATAAAATCCAAACACTAATGAATAAAATATGTTGTCAAATTCACTGCTAGCTTGAGGAATGAAGAGCTTCAAGAACAGCCGTGGATCTGAGGCGGGGGGGGGGGGGCAAAGCTACCGTGATGAAACATTCATGTATGTTTACTTAGGTCCCTTTGCCTTTTCCAGGTTGCCAGACTGGCAAACCAGTTCAACCACCTTGCAGTTTCTGTGTGCTCCTGATACATGGATGAAACAATTGCTATTACTGATAGGGAGGCAGACAAGGTAGTGATAAGAGGACCATCTGTTATAGGAGAGCCTCAATAACAGCTTCACAGAATCATACAACTGCTGATAGATTCGCCACTTATCACACAGAAAACCTGTTAAATGCAATCCAATGAACCCATTATGTGAATCAGCAGCATCCATTGGGGATTTCTACATGATTGTGCCTCTTGCGAAATTATGATGGGCAAACCTTCAAGATAACAGTGAAAACCATAGGAACTAAACTTTGGCGTCATTGACGAACTGTCATCAGTTTCAAATTTCACTTGTCATGGTGGGAGATTCAGGGCAGACAAAAGGAAGTACTTCTTCATACAGTGCAATAATTAAACCTATAGGATTTGCTTCCACAACACGTGACCTATGTCAGCATCACCCTTGAGCCAGTGTCACCAACTGGACTCATGCACTTCAACCCCGACTGGGCTAGGCGAGCTGGGCAGCACTTCCAGAGACCACCTTTTAACAAGAACAGGTCAAAGTGCTGTGGACTCACAGCTTAGAGATTTGAGCACCGGATTCACTTCCACAATATAGTCGTCGCACAGCAGAGTACAGCAGAGTCTGGTAGTGTATAAATGACTCGGAGAGCAGCTCTGTAGAATATCTTCTTTTATTCTATAACTATAATACAAAACTATATACAGAGTTAAATAGGTCTAAGCATAAATGAATGCTGCACGGAGTGTCTGCAGCTGCTCTTAGCAGCAACCTTATCTCTACACACGATCTCTAACACTCAGTCTCTCTCTCTCTCCGACACACTGACTGACTGACTGACTTGGTGCTGGAGCTGAATAAGTAGAAAGCAGAACATTGCTCCTCCTCTCTGGAGAATCAGCAGACTCGTCAGGAGATTCTTGGATATGGGAGGGGTAAAATCTCCTCATCCTCCCCCATTTCATCCGACCATTTCAAGAATCTTTAATATAACTGCAATTTACACACACACTCCAAAAGTTGTTCTCTGCTTACAACCTTGGTTTACATATCTCTCTCCCCCTTTATCTAAGACACTTTTATCAATACCATTTAACAGTTACTGCAACCACTCTGTGTCCATTAGGAAAGAGTTAAAACATAAATCTCAATCTGCAGTTTACACAAAATACACATTGTGAACACACAAATGAATAAGCAGCTTCTAGAAAAATCTTCACACACATTTCTTCCTCTCAAATACAAATTGACATTTCTAATTAGGCAGATTTGAACAAACCACTTTCAGTACTCAAACTCATGCTTGCTCCTTCAATCCTGATCCTTCAAATGTACTTCATGCTAGGTTTAAAAACCCCACCAGAGTTGCTCGTGACCGCAGCCTTAGCGAACTCTTCAGAAAACCTTCTTGGTGGTACACCCTTGGTTGTTCTCTCGGATCTGCGCAAAACTCTTTGATCCTCTTGTTCTGATGCTTCCTCCTCTCTGGGAGAATAGGGAGCTAAAGTATATGAAACTGCTAAGTCTGAATCAGCGTCAGACTCACCTGAGGCTTTTGGGCTCTGATAATCTGTGCCATCATCTGGATCTACATTGGCATCAGGATTATCAATCACATCAGAACTTGCCTCCCTCTTAACTTTCTTTGCCCCTTTTGCACCATCATCACAAATGGGATGGCACTGAAAAATGCCAACTCTGTCCCATTGTGGATTGTTGTCAATACTCCTGGTCAGCCTTATGGTTTTCGTGTCTGTGATCAGGACACGATAAGACCCTTTCTCATATCCTAGGAAAACACCATGTTCTCCACGCTTGCTCAGTTTGTCACCCTGCGAGGTGTGCACCCAAACCTCCGACCCAAAAATTTTAAAGTGCTTCACACATGGCTTCCTTCCGTGAAGCATCTCATACGGGGTGCAATTTACTGCGGACTGGTACCTCCTGTTATACACGTGACAGAAAAACGAAAGAGCTTCGGCCCAAAAAGGATTGGGCAGCCCCGAATCATGTAATAGTGTTCTGATTCCTTGCTGCAGGGTCTGGCTTATTCTCTCACATAAACCATTCTGCCAGGGTGATCTGGGCGTGGCCGTCCTATGCTCAATGCCTTGTTCAGAAAGAAAAGCCTCAAACTCTTCTGAACAAAACTCTCCACCCCTGTCTGTGAAAATACAACATACATTCTCATTATGTACATTCCTGAGCCATTTACAAAACTGACAAAACTTAGTCAAGGTTTCAGACTTTTTCTGCAACATATAGACCCAAACATACCTCGAATAGGAGTCTATCAAAACCATGAAAAACCTTGAATTGCCTCTAGAGAGCGCTAGGGGCCCCACTAAGTCTGCATGAATGACTTCGTATGGTTTCTTGGCCTCTCACCCAGACTCTGTACCTTTGGGAGCTTGCCTTGCCTTACTCTCAGCACAAGAAACACATTTCATGTGGTAGGGACATTCTTTCAACTTCATACCCTGAACCATATCAGGCATTTTTGCCACAGCCTGGAAATTCAAATGACCATAAACACGGTGGTAATAATGAATACATTGGTCATGCATCTTCTCATTCTTATCAATAGACAAATTGCAACACTCTTTCTCAGTTGCTTCAGCAGTACCTGTACCTGAAACAAAAGGCAATTGGTACAAACCATTAACACATTTTGCATATAGAATGAGCTTGCCATCTCGACGAATTTCACAACGAGATTTAGCAAACACCACCTTAAACCCTTGACGATCAAGCTGGGAAACACTCAACAAATTGTCCTGAATATCAGGTGCATACAGGACATTCTTAATTGTTGCATTCAGGCTCTTTAAGAACACAGTTCCCTTCGCCAAACTCGTGAGAACAGTCCCATCTGCTTGATGAATTTCTTTCTCTTGCTTCTCAGGCTGAACAAAGAGATCCTTATCTTTGGCCACGTGGTTGGTACAGCCAGAGTCAATCACAAAGAAACACCGCCCACGTTGATTGGAACAGCGAGAGATCAAGGCCTTTGAAGTAGCAGGTGCTTGGGGATTTCGTCCTCCTCCCCCTCTGCCTCTGAAGTTTCCCTTCTTCTTTGAAGATTTCTTGCAGCACTGAAAATTCAAATGGCCTTGTGCTCCACACGAAAAGCACCGCCTCAACTTTAGTGCTTTAACAGCAGCAGTTTCACTTTCACTTTCCCCTGCTGAAGACTCAGGCACATTTCCAAGCACCCTTTTAACAGCACAGTCCCGGCTTTCTCTAACAGCCTGTCTGCGATCCCACTCATTCAAGAGCACGCTAGACACATAATCTTCTGTTAGCCGGTCAGCAGGCATGGTAGAAATCTGGGCAGCTACTCCATCGTAAGAATCGTCTAGGCTATTTATCATCAGCATTGCAAACACAGCCTCTGAAATAGCCAGGTCTCGCTGAACAAGGTCCTGTCTGAGACGCTTTAACTGAGATAGATGGCTAGGCAAATCACCACCTTTCTCCAACTGCAGCCTGCACAGCTTCTTGAAGAAAATCACACTGGAACCAGCATTTTGTCTCAGATGCATATCTCTCAACTTATGCCAAACAGCTTGTGCAGTCTCTTGACCCTCTAAGTTCACCAGCAAGTGGTCTGAAACACTCAAAACAATTGTCCCTCGGGCTTTCATATCTGCAGCATGCCACTGAGCCCAATCATCATCATCCTTATCTGGAGGGTCATCTTCTATCGTGTGAAATAGCTTTTCCCTCTGTAAAAGCGCTTTCATCTTTACTTGCCAAACTGCGTAGGTTTCAGGCGTGAGGAGAGGAAAGGACAGAGCCATCTGGCCAGAATGTGCACAGGCCATGTCTGCTATTACTTAGAGCAAGACACTTCCCTCATGCAACACAGATAAAGCCTTGGATCCTTCAGCCACTCTCTCTCCCACTCAGAGCGCAATTAACAGGCAAACAGGGATGCTATCTTCTTTCTTTGGCAGTCAGCAACATACCTCCATAAATCAAGCAGCAGCAACAGCAACAGCAGCAGCTTGAACACACTGCTCCAAAACAGCTCTGCTTCTGGGCACCGCAAATCAGTCCAGCATGCAGCCTCCGTTCCGCCGTCCAGCGATCAGCAACAGAAACCTCTGGCAACTGGGATGACTGGGATGACTGGAACAACGGCTGGTCAGACGACTGGGCCCATAACCGATGTCAGTATCGCCCTTGAGCCAGTGTCACCAACTGGACTCATGCACTTCAACCCCGACTGGGCTAGGCGAGCTGGGCAGCACTTCCAGAGACCACCTTTTAACAGGAACAGGTCAAAGTGCTGTGGACTCACAGCTTAGAGATGTGAGCACCGGATTCACTTCCACAATATAGTCGTCGCACAGCAGAGTACAGCAGAGTCTGGTAGTGTATAAACGACTCGGAGAGCAGCTCTGTAGAATATCTTCTTTTATTCTATAACTATAACTATAATACAAAACTATATACAGAGCTAAATAGGTCTAAGCATAAATGAATACTGCACTGAGTGTCTGCAGCTGCTCTTAGCAGCAACCTTATCTCTACACACGATCTCTAACACTCAGTCTCTCTCTCTCTCCGACACACTGACTGACTGACTGACTTGGTGCTGGAGCTGAATAAGTAGAAAGCAGAACATTGCTCCTCCTCTCTGGAGAATCAGCAGACTCGTCAGGAGATTCTTGGATATGGGAGGGGTGAAATCTCCTCAGTTGCCACCAACTTAGATGTCTTTAAAGGAAGATTAGATAAAGCCAGGTTGGCCCACCTGCCCTGCACCTGAGATCATAAATGACAACCCTGTGTCTAACACATTGCATGCTCTGGCAATCAGCTGATGATTGGGGCTTCTATGTTATTTTATTATGTAAAAGCATATCAGAACCACTCCATATATATGAAATCTAAGCAGTGTACACTATGTGCAATTTAAAAACAATTCCATTAGAACAAAATACAACCTAAAACTGATATAACAACAGTATAAATACAAATTGCAGCAATCAAGGCAAATAAAATAACAACACTTCAGGGGATTTACAAAGAGCGGGGTTCAATATTATGGTCCAAGGAAAATTATGCAAAAGAGGGCCCTTGGCATCACTGTAATGTCAGGTGGTTGACAGGTACGTGTCCCCAGTTACCTGTCATACTTGGCCTATTGTGGGCCGGGGTGTGTGTGGAGAAGAATTGGACCTGCTGACTCAATCCAGTTCCTCACACCTGGAACAGAGTGTTCTACCATGTGGCAAAACCCCATCCTCTGTGCATTTGAAATCTCTTTGTACCTTGACCACTTTGCCCACAAAGGCCACATCCACACCATATATTTAAAACACTACTATATCACTTTGAACAATCAAGGCTTCACACAAGGAATTCTGGGAACTGTCATTTGTTAAAGGGTGCTGAGAGTTGTTAGGAAACCTCTCTTGCTCTCACAGAGCTGCAGCGTCCAGAGCTCCTTAGGAAGAGGGATAGATTGTTAAACTACCCTGTAGCATTGGGGGTGGGGGTAGGGGCCTCCTACTACCTCTCAGAATCCTGAAACTACATTCCCCCAAAGAATTTGGGGGAAGGCTTGGCTATCAAAGTAGCATCACTGTGCTTTAAACATAAGACGTGGATGTAGATGGAACAGTCCTTCCCAGCTCATCTCATTCTGGGCCATTATGTTACTTACTGCTTTCCTTGGATGTCAAGATCAGAGGTTTTTACTCCCATGCTACTTTTTGTGAGGTGGCCTTTGAGCTCTGTGCTGGGAGACGAGTGTGGGCAGAGCATTAATTAGGCAGCAGAGATTGGCAGGTTAAGCTGACAGCAAAGCAGAAAGAAAAAAAGGGGGGACGGATGGCTGAGAGTTGTCAGATAGAATAAGCCATCCTGTCGCTGACCGCTTGCTCCACACTGAACATATTATCATTGCCTGCTGACACTCTATAAACTCCATTTTCTGTGCATTTTTAAAACAGAAATTACTTTGCTTGACAAGCTCAGGATCCTCAAGGTAGCTCCTGCAGGGCTTTCAGAAAACATTTTCCATGCTCCCGCCCATGCATTCAGCTGACTGTTGCCTGCGCCATGAGAGGGAGGGGAGGAAACCAAAGAACATAGACAGCTCACGTCAGCCACCAAGCAAAAGTTTTCCTTTCTCCTCTGCAAATTTATGGTGGATTGCCAGAAGAAATATCAACAACCTCAGATATGCAGATGACACAACCTTGATGGCAGAAAGTGAGGTGGAATTAAAGAACCTTTTAATGAGGGTGAAAGAGGAGAGCACAAAATATGGTCTGAAGCTCAACATAAAAAAAAACTAAGATCATGGCCACTGGTCCCATTACCTCCTGGAAGAAATGGAGGCAGTGAGAGATTTTACTTTCTTGGGCTCCATGATCACTGCAGATGGTGACAGCAGTCACAAAATTAAAAAAAACCTGCTTCTTGGGAGAAAAACAATGACAAACCTAGACAGCATCTTAAAAAGCAGAGCAGGGACATCGCCTTGCTGACAAAGGTCTGTATAGTTAAAGCTATGGTTTTCCCAGTAGTGATGTATGGAAGTGAGAGCTGGACCATAAAGAAGGCTGATCGCCGAAGAATTGATGCTTTAGAATTATGGTGCTGGAGGAGACTCTTGAGAGTCCCATGGACTGCAAGAAGATCAAACCTCTCCATTCTGAAGGAAATCAGCCCTGAGTGCTCACTGGAAGGACAGATTGTGAAGCTGAGGCTCCAATACTTTGGCCACCTCATGAGAAGAGAAGACTCCCTGGAAAAGACCCTGATGTTGGGAAAGATGGAGGGCACAAGGAGAAGGGGGCGACAGAGGACGAGATGGCTGGACAGTGTTCTCGAAGCTACCAGTATGAGTTTGACCAAACTGCGGGAGGCAGTGGAAGAGAGGAGTGCCTGGCGTGCTCTGGTCCATGGGGTCATGAAGAGTTGGACACGACTAAACGACAACAAAGTCTGTCTATAGATCTGTGAACCACCTGAGATCTTGTGATGAAAAGCAGTATATAAATTTAATAAATAATAATAATAATAATAATAATAATAGTAATAGTAATAGTAATAATAATAACCATAGAATTGTAGAGTTGGATGGGAATCTTTTGCCCAACCTGGGGCTTGAACACCCACAAACCCTGAAAACCATCACAGCCCTTTCTCTTATGTTGACTGTCTTACATTGCCCAGCAAGCCCTCACTATACGTACTGAGGCTATCAGCATTCTGTTCTTAGGGACTGATGAAACTGCCTCTTTCTCCTCAGTTTTGCAATGTTAAATTCAGTTCCCCACAATTAATTTTTTTAAAATTTTGTTATAAAACAAAAACGGACAATACGCACAAAGTGAGAAAGAAACAATAACAACAGAATAATGTGAGTTTAACACAAGGAGCTTTTAATAATAAAGCCGAAAGAAAAAAGAAACAAATCGGGAGTTAACAAAATGGATAAGATTATATAATTATAAACGGGGTATAAAAACACAACAGAAAGGCTTTCATTTCTGGGTAAGTTCGCCTCCAGCTCTGAGCAGCATTTAACAGTAACAAGCAAGCAAGAGAAGCTTTGAGGAAACAGCCCCCAGTTTCAACCATAAACTGGAAGCATAAAGAATTCATCTCAGAGATAAATTCTGAAAAAATGTGACAAGGTTTGACAAGCATTTGTAATGTGTATAGTTCCTGTTTTGGAAGCTCTGCCCTTAATAAATAAGCAGCTTGTTATGGACAGAGTTTGTCCATATATTTTGTTGCTGTGAGCTTATAGGGACGATTGCTGGGTGAGGAGCACACTCCCCGCCTGCAGGCAGCCTCAGCTACCTGCATGTGTGACCTTGGGGTGTGGGGCACACTCCCCCTCACAAACAAAGCCACAGCTGTCTGAACATCTTGCCCTCTGTCTAACCTTTTGCGGTCTCAGTAGTCTGCCATGTCCTGTCTGTGACCTTTGTCTCTGAGACCTTTTGTCTCCTTTGTCATACACTGTGCATGGGGAAAATGACGCAGTGGAAACAGGTGCCAAAATAACTTTGTACCACCCCATGATCTCGGGACTGGAAGATGTGTAAAGGTCACAGCCCAAAATGTATCTGCCTGGGTTTGCATATTGTGTCAATAAAAGGAGCCTCCACAGAGCTGGCCGGCAGCTTGCTTGCAGCTCACCTGTGCGCAGCTCATCTGCATTACCAACTCCTGCCTCATGTCCTTCACATCATGAGCTATTTCTCAGAAGAAATGAAATCCCAACGGTTAACTGAAATTTACCCAAATGATGAATCATAGATGATGTACTCATCCCTTTGATAGACTGAATTAATCAATGTGCCTTCCATTGCTAGAGTGCAATCCGTGCTGTCGGCGATGCTGGACAGGAAATTTTCTCTTGATATTTAACCAGGAAGCCTGCAATCGTAAGCAGACTTGCTAGGATGCTGACAGTGTATTTAGTGGCCCCGTCTCCCACAGTACTGTCTGTGCTGAGTGACAGCAGCTCTCTGGGGTTTCAGAAAGGGGTCTAACCAAGACCTACCTGGTGGCGCCAGAGACTGAACTTTCCACATGCAAATCAGTTACTCTAACACTGAGCTATGGACCTTTCCCATCACTCAGAAGCAGATCCCATTGAACTGAGAAGGCTTTCTTCCGGTTTACAGCACATAGCCTCGGACCACACACAAAACCAAGGTGACTAGACACCAAAGCAGTTCCATCTGGGCAAACAGGGCATTGCTCTACCAAGCTCAGTATGCCCTTGGCCAGCTCCTACCTGCCTCCCTTCTTATTTACAACCAATCAATCGGGTAACACTATTGAACAGCCCTCTCCTCCTTAGTCTCAGAGTCATAGAACTCAGCAGAGAGGAGTGTGGGGAGAAAAGAATTGATTTGCTCTGCCTGCCATTGAGTCTGGCTCCACCTACCACTGGGCTCCCTGCCTTCTTCCCTTCAAAAAGGGATCAGCCACCACTTCAGGCACTAACTGTAGTAACACTGTCGAAGCTGTGAATGGCTGCACCTTCTACCGTGTTCCATGTTTTAAAGGTGGCAGCACAAAACACAACACGAGCAGAACTGGGGAACAAGAGATTTTTCTGACAGTCTGCATGAGGACTGGAAAACCTTGGCTCTGCATTCAGCTGCCCCATGTCACATGTGAGTTCCCATATGGTTTGCAGTATATCTCTGGGCAGAGGGGCATTCTTAGGCCCTGGACTGGCCCTGCCCACCTAGTTTTGTCGATGGATTTTAATGGTTAGGAGGGAATATATTAATTACAATTTATCCCTCCAGGAAGTCATATGTGTGGGTTGAACAGAGTTTTAAAATCCCATCGTTGACATCAAAATTAAAAGCATGGGAATTAGGCTGCAAAGCCTCCTTTTGAGCAAATCCAGCTAATGAAGTAAGCTGGCTTCCCCCTTCTTACCCCACTTAACAAAGAGTCAGGCAACAACTTGTAAAGTAAGTTTTAAAATAAGATTTACTTACAGGTGAAACTTGGAAAATTAGAATATTGTGGAAAAGTTCATTTATTTCAGTAATTCAACTTAACGAAGCACAGTGGACCAACACCAGCTGGTGACATGGCTCCCCAAATCAACACAGACTGTGGAAACTTCACATTGGACTTCAAGCATCTGGCATTGTGTGCCTCCCCATTCTTCCTCCAGACTCTGGGTCCTTGGTTTCCAAATGAGATGCAAAAGCTGCTCTCATCAGAAAAGAGATTTGGGGAGCCATGTCATCAACTGGTGTTGGTCCACTGTGCTTCATTAAGTCCAGGGTCAACGTAGACGTCTACCAGGAGATTTTGGAGCACTTCATGCTTCCTTCCGCAGACGAGCTTTATGGGGATGCTGATTTCATTTTCCAGCAGGACTTTGGCACCTACCCACACTGCCAAAAGTACCAAAACCTGGTTCAATGCCCATGGGATTACTGTGCTTGATTGGCCAGCAAACCCACCTGACCTGAACCCCATGGAGAATCTTCAATGCAGAAGAGCTGAAGGCTGCTATTGAAGCTTCTTGGTCTTCCATAACACCTCAGCAGTGCCACAGGCTGATAGCATCCATGCCACGCCACATTGAGGCAGTAATTGATGCAAAAGGGGCCCAAACCAAGTACTGAGTACATGTGCATGCTTCTACTTCTCAGAGGTCCAATATTGCTCTATTTGCAGTCCTTGTTTTGCTGATTTCATTTAATATTCTAATTTTCTGAGATTGTTAATTTGGGGTTTTCATCAGCTGTACGCCATGATCATCACAATTATAACAAATAAAGGCTTGACATATCTCGCTTTGCATGTCATGAGTCTATCTCATTTATTAGTTTCACCTTTCAAGTTGAATTACTGAATTAAATTAACTTTTCCACAATATTCTAATTTTCCGAGTTTCACCTGTACTTTATAATCATGCATTGGATCACAGTAAGGAAGCAGGGGGGAAAACTATGCAGACAAAATACCAGCTTCAAGCATCTGCCTGTAAAAGAAAACAGAATGAGAGAGAGAGAGAGAAGAAGAAGAAGTGCTACATGCTCCTTTCTCTCCAGGAAAGGAGGAGAAATGACATGACACAAAGACCTCTCTATCAAATGTATTTCTATTATCTGAATATCTGCCTATCAGCAATACAGCTCTGTGGACTTAGCCCCTTCTCATGCTAACCAGCAAGAGTACACATTTGTTAGGTTTGGCTGATAATCTCTGACTAGTCTGGTCACTGGGCTGCTCTAGATAGGAAGAACTACAAAAGGCTTCTTGCTTGGGCTGAGACTTTCCTGGGGAGCTCTGATCCTGCATGGCTCTGGGGTCTTTAGCTTTGACACCTGGCTCCCCTCTCACAGCTGCCTGAAGTGAAGACCTGACAAGGCAGCCTGGTTCGCATGTCACCAAACTATGGTTTAGCACGAAGGGCAGGGAACCTTTGGGGCCCTGTGGGCCAGATCCTTATCTAGCCCCACCCCATGGGTCAACTTTTGACAGGTGGGCAAGACAGCCCACCTGTCAATAGGGATGGGGGAGAAAGCCATTTCAAGTTCACCTTTAAAGGCCAACATACTTAATTTTGCACTTTCTGAAAAAATACGGAAACTGGGACTTCCGGGTTAGCGCGATCGGCTAATGGCGGATTCCCTCTGAGCTCCGGAGGGAATCTGCTCAACGGGGGCTGGGTCTTGCCGTGCCGGCGACACGGGGACCCTTTAAAACCGCGGGCGCGGATGCCCGGGGACGTGGTGACTCGGCGGGCACCGCTAGCGCCCTCCCGACCCGCGAAGGAGCCTTTTTAAAGGCTACGGAACGGGTGCCGGGGAGCGGCGTGGTGCTGTGAGTCCTCTGCTTCCCCCGCTGAGTGAAGCCGCATGCCATTTGCCGGACAGCGCTGACTTCTTCCGTCTAAAATTCGGACTTAAATTTAAGAACAACAACCCGTGAGTAATTTGGAACCGAACTTTTTAAATTATCTCGTTTACGGATTTGGCACGAGCGGGGGGAGGTGAAAAGAGGAAGTCCGCCTCACCCCCATTGTAAACAGTCTAACAGCAAGGATCTGCCAATTAAGGTTGTGAGAAGAGCCGTCGGTCACCTTTGGTGATTGGATAAAAGATATTAATTCCACGGACTTTAAAAGATCAAGTTATCGTGCTGGAGGGCAAGAGCTTATCTGTTTTGATTAAGTACTACTTTTCTAGAGACCGGGAGCAACTCGTGAAAGAGCCTGTGGTGGACTTACAGGAAGCCTTTGACAGCTGTCAGATTAGCTGTCAAAGTCCGGAAAAAACTGAAAGTTTTAACTTTAGCCGGTTATTTTGATATAAAGTAACTAAAAGCAAAGGAAGATTGATACAAACAACATTGACTTTTGGGTCGGAAGTGAAAGGAATACTAAGTAACAAGAATCCCTCTAGAGGGGATTCACGGACACTACAAGATGGAAATATGTCAGGAAATACGAGCAGAGCTGCAAGAGCTGGTCGTTCTCATGAGAAATCTGCAAGAGATGTATGAGCAAGGTCATGTTTGGTCTACAAGCCCTTCAAAGTCGAAATCAACAGAAAATATAGCTACTGAGATGGAAAAGGGGTTGATACTCAAAACATGGGCAGCGGGACAAGAAATGAAACTAAAGAAAGATGAGGAGGAAAAGACACTTGTTAAACAAGGGACAGCTGAAGTGATACAGAAGACAAATGAGAGCCGAGGATTTATTAAGATGATTTCAAACCCGACTAGAGTGAAAGCTGGACTAGCTGGGATGTATGAACTTAAGAAACAAAGATGGAGCTTCACATCTAAACAACTTGACTTGGTTGAAAAAATCACTGACAGTATTGAGAAAGTATTTTTTCGAGTTTGGGTATTTAATATAAAAGATTTCCAAAGAAGCCGGCTGAGAGGGACTGAAGGGGACTTGAGAGCCTCGGACGTAAGGGCACCGGGCTAAAAAGATAGACTTACGGATTTAGGTTGGGGGTTGAAACCGGGGATGGAAAATAAGTGAATAAGTCTGGCCCAACCCATAGCCGCGGACATGCCTTGGACCTGGTGTTTACCTCTACGGATGTTGGTGATCTGACACTAAGTAAAAGCGAAACGAAAGAAGTGCCATGGTCAGATCACTTCCTGGTGCAACTGGACTTCTCCGCGACCCATCCCCTCTGCAGGGAGGTGGGACCGATTTGGATGGTCCGCCCCCGCCACTTAATGGATCCAAATGGTTTCCAGAGAGTGGTTGGGGATGCTTTATCCCATGTTGATGGCCTTTCAGCCGATTCCCTGGTGGCCCGCTGGAATGTGGAGTTAACCAGGGCTATTGACTGTTTGGCTCCGAAGCGCCCTCTCCGATTGCATGAAGCCCGGAGAGCCCCGTGGTTTTCCACGGATCTGAGGGCAATGAAACAATCGTTGAGACGGCTAGAGCGCCGGTGGCGGATAACTCATTCTGAATCTGACCGGACACGGGTTAGAGCTCAACGTCGAGCCTACCAAGTGGCGATAGCGACGGCGAACAAGACTTTCTTCACCGCCTCTATTGCATCTGCAGAAAACAGCAGCAGGAGACTCTTTCAGGTGGTTCACAATTTAGCGGAACCACCTGTAACATCGGGGCCCAGTACGGGCCACATGTTCTCCTGCAATGATTTTGCAAATTTTTTTGCAGATAAAATCGCTCAGATTCGGGAAGAAGTAGACTCCACCGTGGGAGCAGGGCCGGGGCGGGAGAGTGCTAGAGTCCTGTCTGGTCAAGTTGTGTGGGATCAATTTCAATCTGTTACCTCCGAGGATGTGGACAGGCTGCTTGGACGAGTGAAGCCAACCACCTGTCTCCTGGATCCTTGCCCATCCTGGCTTATAAAAGCTAGCCGGGAAGGACTGGGCGATGGGCTTCGTGGGGTGGTGAATGCTTCCCTCCGTGAGGGAGCCTTCCCAGACCCGCTGAAAGAGGCGGTTATTAAACCGCTTCTTAAAAAACCATCTTTAGATGCGGCCACGATGGCCAATTATCGCCCAGTCTCAAACCTCCCATTCTTGGGCAAGGTGATTGAGTGAGTGGTTGCTGAACAACTCCAGGCACGCCTGGAAGAAGCGGACCATTTGGATCCCTTCCAGTCGGGATTCAGGCCTCATCATGGGACTGAAACTGCCTTGGTCGCACTGGTTGATGATCTCCGGCGGGCTAGGGACAAAGGTGAGAGCTGTTTCCTAGTTCTGCTGGATCTCTCAGCGGCGTTTGATACCATCGACCATGACATCCTTCTGGACCGTCTTGAGGGGCTGAGAGCTGGGGGCACTGTCATACAGTGGTTCCGCTCCTTCCTCCTGGGCCGTGTTCAGAAAGTGGTGGTGGGGGATGAGTGTTCAGACCCCTGGCCGCTCACTTGTGGGGTGCCTCAGGGTTCTGTCCTCTCCCCCATGCTTTTCAACATATACATGCAGCCGCTGGGAGGGATCATCAGGAGGTTTGGGCTGGGTGTTCATCAGTATGTGGATGATACCCAGCTCTACCTCTCTTTTAAATCAGAACCAGTGAAGGCGGTAAAGGTCCTGTGTGAGTGTCTGGAAGCGGTTGGAGGATGGATGGCGGCTAACAGATTGAGGTTGAATCCTGACAAGACAGAAGTACTGTTTTTGGGGGACAGGAGGCGGGCAGGTGTGGAGGATTCCCTGGTCCTGAATGGGGTAACTGTGCCCCTGAAGGACCAGGTGCGCAGCCTGGGAGTCATTTTGGACTCACAGCTGTCCATGGAGGCACAGGTCAAATCTGTATCCAGGGCAGCTGTTTACCAGCTCCATCTGGTACGTAGGCTGAGACCCTATCTGCCTGCGGACTGTCTCGCCAGAGTGGTACATGCTCTGGTTATCTCCCGCTTGGACTACTGCAATGCGCTCTACGTGGGGCTACCTTTGAAGGTGACCCGGAAACTACAACTAATACAGAATGCAGCAGCTAGACTGGTGACTGGGAGCGGCCGCCGAGACCATATAACACCGGTCTTGAAAGACCTACATTGGCTCCCAGTACGTTTCCGAGCACAATTCAAAGTGTTGGTGCTGACCTTTAAAGCCCTAAATGGCCTCGGTCCAGTATATCTGAAGGAGCGTCTCCTCCCCCATCGTTCTGCCCGGACACTGAGGTCCAGCTCCGAGGGCCTTCTGGCGGTTCCCTCACTGCGAGAGGCCAAGTTGCAGGGAACCAGGCAGAGGGCCTTCTCGGTGGTGGCGCCCGCCCTGTGGAATGCCCTCCCATCGGATGTCAAGGCGATGGACAACTACCTGACATTCAGAAGACATCTGAAGGCAGCCCTGTTCAGGGAAGTTTTTAATATGTGACATTTTAGTGTATTTTTTATCTCTGTTGGAAGCCGCCCAGAGTGGCTGGGGAAACCCAGCCAGATGGGCGGGGTACAAATAATAAATTATTATTATTATTATTATGGAAAAGGAGGGTTTGGGAGCCCGAAGGGGGCCTGATTTTCACTATGTAGTGTAAAAATCCTTTTTTCTTTTTTTTCCCCCACGTCATTTATTAGTATTAAAATAGGGAATTCGTGGATGGGAACCAGGGACAACCTTAGGAAAAGTATTTTTACTTTTTTGATCTCTTTTGTTTTCTCATCTCTTTTATATATGGATAAGGTATATAGCTTAAGTGTCATTGATTAGATCGAAGTAAATATAACACTGAAATAATGGCTAAAATATGTGATGATATTAAGGTAAAAACTTGCTGAACAAATATGGGAAGTGGACTACAAGAAGGGGGGGCGTGGGGAAGTCCAGAAAAGAAGTTATTGAAAATGGGATCTAAAAGGTGGAATCTTTTTTTTCTTTTTTTTCTCCTTTCATTTTTCTTTTTCGTTTTTACTCTTTGTCTATTTTGGCTTTTTGGATGTATGTATTTTTGCTATTTGTATCTTTTAGAAATGATAATAAATATTATTTTTTTAAAAAAATACGGAAACTGAATACACAGCCCTCCTTCAAAATTTCACACTTTTCCAGATTTTGCAAAACAGTTCTGTAGCCAAATGATATGTACAAAAATGCATACAAGAAAAGGGGGGTACAAAATGCACAAAAAGACAGGGATAGGGAACCTGTGGCCCTCTGGATGTTGTTGGGCTACAACTTCCACCATCCCTGACAACTGACCAATGTGGGTGGATCTGATGGGAGCTGGAGTCCTGCAAGGTTTCTAGCCACTGAGCCAAAAGCTCAATAGGCTGCCCTACCTGGCTGCTTACCTCCTTTTCACCTGCTTCACTTCCTATCTTTGCCAGCTCTCGTCCACCTGGTGTCAGCTCCTCTTACATGCTCCATTTAACCTTTGCTCAGCAGCCTCAAGTCACATGCGCAGCAAAGGTCTCCGAAATGCCAGTCCAGGGCCTTGTGAGAGGCATATTGCCATCACCTGGCCAGAAAGGAAAAAGGAGAATGTCAAGTGTCTATCTCTACCACCCCGTATCTTGAGGTAGAAAGAGCAGATGTGAAAGGAGAAGGCAAAACTTGTGTGGGGTTACCTCCCTTTCTGCCCCACCATCCTAGTGCCACCAGGTAACCACAACCTGCTTGCCTTCTTATTCACGCAGTGCCTTGTCAACTTCCACATTCCTTCTCAGTCTCAGTGTTGCTCTAGTGGAAGTCAACAGGCAGGAGGAGGATGGGGGACAAACCAGAATTAACTGGCTCTGTCTTGAAGCAGTTCTGGCTTCACATATTGTTGGTCTCCCTTCCTTGTGTCTCACCAGTCCCAATGGCCACCAGCCACCACTGTCCCTTTCTCTTCTTGACATCCACATGAAATTAGGCCCAGGGCCTCATGAAACTGAGCTGAGAGCCACAGGGCACTCCTTGGGTGCTTCTGGACCAGTGTTTGTCGTGGGGTGGGTGTTGCACATTTTTCAAGACCACTTCCACACTATTCATTTAATGCAGTATCATACCACTTTAAACGGGACGCGGGTGGCGCTGTGGGTAAAACCTCAGCACCTAGGACTTGCCGATCGTATGGTTGGCGGTTCGAATCCCCGCGGCGGGGTGAACTCCCGTCTTTCGGTCCCATCTCCTGCCCACCTAGCAGTTCGAAAGCACCCCTAAGTGCAAGTAGATAAATAGATACCGCTTTATAGTGGGAAGGTAAACGGCGTTTCTGTGTGTGGCACTGGTGCTGGCTCGCCAGAGCAGCTTTGTCACGCTGGCCACGTGACCCGGAAGTGTCTTCAGACAGCGCTGGCTCCCGGCCTCTTGAGCGAGATGAGCGCGCAACCCTATAGTCGGACACGGCTGGCCTGTATGGGCAGGGGTACCTTTAAGTTTTACCACTTTAAACAGTCATGGCTTTCCTCAAAGGGTCCTGGGGATTGTAGCTTGTTAAGAGCACTGAGAATTATTAGAACTACAATTCCCAGAATGCCCCCCTGGGAAGGGGGACTGGTTGATAAACCGTGCTGGAAACTGTATCTCTCTAAGGGAAATAGGGGTCTCCAAAGACCACCCTTAACAAACTACATTTCTCAGGATTGTTTGAAGTACGACTATTTAAGGAGTATTGTAGTGCTTTAAATGTATAGTACAGATGTGGCCCAAGACTCTACACAGTGTCATGGCCATCAAAGTGCCTGCCTGTATTCCCCCGCCCCTCACATTTTATTTAATCCAGATTTACTCTTCCCAGGGGAGAATCCAGTAATTATTATACGGTATTTTTTAACAACAGCAACAATGACACAGTTGTCAACAACATGTTTGCAACATCTGAATGGTCTGTTTGCGATATGGAGCCCCTGTATGAAAGAGCGCTTTGATGATGATGATGATGATGATGAATTAAATTTACAAGTTGCTTTTTTTGCTACAGCAACCCAATGTGACTTACAATATTTTAAGCATAAACAAACACGTACATACATTAAAACCAACATTAAAAGGGAAAAAAAGAAAAATCTAAAAGACAATTCTATTTTTTGCAACTCGCTGCAACCAATCTCCTCCAATCTGCAGTCCATAACCTATTGGCAAAATCTATTGGTGTTTTGCAACTTTCTGACTTGTTGCAGGACCTTAGCCAGACCTAGCAGAGTACACGCAGAATCCACAGAAGCAATTGGCAACTTGGCTGCAGACAGGATAGACGAAGCAGGAACCAGGAACTTATAGTTAGGTGTTTATTATATACAGTGGACTATATACAGGAACAGAACACGGATCTTTTGCTAGCTCTCTCTGACACGACTCACAACTCCTACACCGACACAGAACTCTGAACCTCTGAACTCTGAACCACCAGTTAGTAGGCCATTAATTATCACTCCCTTGAGAGAGCTTGACCAATCCATGTCTCTGTTATCACCAGGCAGACTTACTCCTTCAGATTGCCTTCTGGCTGTCTGCCAAACCTTAATTGACTCTGTGTGAGTAGCTGCACGTACACAGTTTCCCAACAGTGGCATCAGCATGGATGTTGATGTCGCCCAATACCAATAGGTTAGGGAACTCCAAGGCCCAGCCGGCCACTGCCTCCAGTAGGTCTGACAGGGTGGCTGCTGGTGTGCTAGGTGGCTGGTACACTAGCCAGACAGCCAAGCTCTCCTCGGAACCCCACACTAGGCCAACACATTCAACGCCGGGGATAGATGGTGATGGCAGAGCCCTGAAAGAACAATCTTCACGGTTTAATAATGCCACCCCTCCCCCCGTCCCACAGTCCGTGACTGGTGGAGGATGGAGAAACTCGGGGGTGCCATCTCTCGTAAGGTAACTGTTTCCCCTTCGCGCACCCAGGTCTCCGTCACACAAGCCAGGTTGACCCCTTGCAAGTTAAAGAAATCTCGCGGGGTGGTGATTTTGTTGCCTATAGACCTGGCATTGCACAGCACCAGTGACGGAGGTGAGTGATCCTTGCTCGGGGACTTCCGGGGTGGCGCCACCGGCAATGGCGGACTCCCTCTGAACTGGAGGGAATAGCTCCGCGAGAAACGGGTCTTCTCCGCTACGGCGAAGCGGGGACCCTGTCAGAAATCACAGGCGGATGAAGCCTGTGACCATGGGACTCGACGGGCACCTTTAGCGCCCCCCCAACTCGCGAAGGAACCCACCAACGGGCTCCGAAGTGAAGAGGGGGAAGCGGCGCGGTGCTGTGAGTCAACTGCTATTTCCATGGAGCGAAGCCGCACAGCTGTTGCCGGAGGAGCACTGCCTTTTTCCTGGGACAATTTGGACTCTAAAATAAGCACCCGTGAGTACTTAGATTTTGAACAATTGGACATCAAATAAGGATTAATGAGCAGAAAAGAATTGGATTTTAAAACATTCATTTCTATTTGGTACGGAGCGGGAAGGTCTAAACAGGAAGTCAGGCTTCCGTTCCTTTGTAAACAGAACAAAGCAAAGACAATATATACTAGAGCTAAGAAAATCGTCTCTAAAGGACTGGATTCCATCATTTATAATTGTAGAACCCCCCTTTTGACAGTGAAGAAGGGGGAGGATCATTTCTAGACTGTTTCTAGACTGTTTAAAGTGAGTTTAAAGCAAAGTAATTTTCCTCTGTCCTGATACTGGAGCGGGGGTGTCAGGACCGACGTTTGAAGTTCATTGACCATAAGTGCCTTTGACAGATAGTGAAAAGAAGAGAAACATAGTGACTCCACTGTCCCTCTTCGCATTTGAAAGGAATAAATTTTGACAAAGTATTTTAAAAGGGGAAACTTTGTTGCGAGAACAGGTGGAAGTATTCCCCCTAGAGGGAGACTGTGAAACTGTAACTAACTCCAGGGAGCCGGCAGCTGTTATAGATTACAATCGTAGGAACAGACATTTGACCTTGCCGGACAATGTATTCAGAAACCTTGTTGTGTGCCCTTTACAAAACAAATGCTCTACTGGAACAATTACATGAAAAAGTGAACTGGATGGCGACTTCGGTTAGAAATTTGGAGCAAGCAGTGGGAAACTTTGAACCGGCAGTGGGAAAATATGTGGAGCCCACCCAGGAATTAAATCAAGAGTGTGTTTCGACAGATCAGGCCCAACAGGAATATGAGTTTTTGGACTTGACAAATGATCCTGGGAAAAGCCAGATTCGGAAAGAAAATGTCTGGTTTGGTTTGAAAATGGGGGGCTGGATTGACCCCCCAATGCTGGGATGTCTGGACTTTTCAAACATGGCAATGGGCCGTGAGATGTTTGGGACTGTGGGGGCTCTTAACCTTGGAGGGCTTTTGAAATATGCTTTTAAATACCCGGAAGTCCCAATACCACATGGAATTTAATGTTGAATATGGAAAAGGAGCTGATCTGTGGAGAAGGGCGAAAAATACTGACAAGCTGGAGTTATCACGAGCAGGAGACAAGGGAAAATATAGCTACGAACATGAAGAAGAGCTGCGGAAGGGGCAAGGAAGAGACTTGAGGGCCCCGGATATAAGGTTGCCAGGTTAATGAGCTAGATCGATGTGATAATGAGGACTGACAAAACCCGGAACCAGGAGGAAGGGACGTTGGATGAAGATTGGAATTATTTGCATCTTCTTTTTTCTTTTTTTCTCTTTTTATTAGAAGTGATTTATAATAATTGATGAGCATTAGAAAAATGCTGGAATGTAATTATTTGGTTTTAGTAAAAATGTTCAAAGAATTATGAAAGAATGTTATGGTTATGAGAAGCTGGTATGGACAAGATTTAAGTTTTAAGATTTAAGACTTACTTTACTATAGAAAGATAAGATTAAAATTGTTTAGGGTAATGTAATGACAGAATTTTGGAAAGGATTTGCTGGGATAATTAACAACTAGGATACAAAGAAAGGGAGGAGGAGGAGGTCTAAGAAAAAAGGTGATGACAGTTGAGGATTTGGAAATAATGAATTTGGTTTTTTTTCCCCTTTTTTGTAAATGCTTTTAATTGTCTGTGTTGTATTGTTGATTTTTTTCTTTTTTCTTATCTGTATGGGGGGAGGGGTTTGTTTTTAACTTGTCAATTATTTTTATTTTTGCATTTTTCTCTGTTTTTATTTCATTTTGTAATATTCTGAAAATTTTAATAAATATCATTAAACAAAAAAAAGTAATCCTTGCTCACCCTACCCTCGTCCCTCGGGAAGGGGCACACATTGGAAGGGGTACAAGCACATCCGTATCTCAATCCCCTTCGCCTATAAAATCTGCCCCCACCACCATACCTCCCTCGCCCCTCCACGGTAGCAATCCCAAGCCTCATACTAGCCTCCGTTGATGGCATTGATGTTATTCTTTCCCAGCCTAGTTATTCTGCTTATAATATCAACAACTCTATAACTCTAATTAGTTGAGTAGAACAAACCAGCTAACATCAGCTACCTCTCTGATTATATGAAACTAGTATCTTATTTGTCAGCCTACTATTATAATATTAGACTAACCAATTAATTAAATTGGAAAATAAACCACTAAACATTCCACAGCTGAACAGAACTACCATATAACATACATTCAGGGAAGAGAAACCACCTAAATAGCAGGAGAACAACAATCAAGCATCTAACAGTAAACAAGCAAAACTTAAATATAATCATGAAACAATGGACTATAAAGAACTAAACAGATGACAAAGGAAGGGGGGAGGGAGGAAAAGAAAGAAAGAAAAAAGGTTCTTGTAGCAGACAAAGTTATTGTAGCATCACGCACCGGCTTGAGTCTACTCGAATGATCTCTGAATCTGCCAACCTGGACAACCAGGCGACCTCGGGGGATGGGCAAAGGGAGGAGGGGCAGGCTCGGTAAGTGCCCTGTTCAATGTCGATGCCATGTCCAATGGTCTCAGGGGGCCCTCCTCTTGCTGTTGCGCTAGCCCTTGTAGTGGCAGAGAAAGTGTTCCTCTTGGCATCAGGAGTCCTCAGGTTTCCCCCACAGCTGGTATTCTCAGGGCCACAGGATGATACCTCGGGGGGGGGGGAGCCTCCATTATATCATCCTTCTCCATGCCAGGGTGGGAGCCGCCAGTGTTGCTACCTCCAGGACTGACCGTTCCCCAGCTGCCACCTGGGTAGGTTCAATCTTGGGTGTCTCGAGACCTGAGAGGTTCAAAATTGTCCTCATACTAAACTCCAGCTGCCACCTGAAGAACGGATGTCGACTCACCCCCAGGTGGAAGGCCCTCACCACAAAGGCCCCTGAGAGCCTTGGCCTCATGTAAGTTCTGTTGGTTACCTCCTCTGCTACGGCCAGCTGCCAGCCCTGTGGCTTAAGAGTCTCTGGCGTCTTGAGAGTGGAACCCCCCCCCCCCGGCTTCCCTAGGTGCCTTTCAGCTGAGTCATCTGCAGAGTAATATATCTTGACCCAGGCTCCATGCCGAGCATTTAATCAGTCTGTTTCAGTTTAGGAATACTGCTGGCATGCAGGACAGTTGGATTCACAACTGGGAAGATAGAGGCAAGGCATACAGCACAGTTGGATTCACAAGCTAAGAGGGTAGAGGCAAACCCAAATGGAACACTCTTGTAACATAGCGTCTTCGGTAGCAATAACCATTCTCCACCTCCCTTAGTTCATTTAAAACACTGAGTCAAAGCCTGAGTCAGAGTCAGTTCGAAAAAAAGTTCAGAAGATTAATTAAAATTGTTTAGAGTTACGACTCCTTGAAATAGGCTGGGTGGTGACTGTTAAGCTGTTCGACTTCGTTAGATCTAATTTACGGCACCAACTTCACAATTTCTCTGATATAAGACCCCAGGTTGCCAAACACATCAAACATACCCTACTTTTGATAAGAAGAGGGTTTAAAAGTTAAAAAGTTAAAAAGCTTAAAAAGTTAAAAGGAGTAGGAGCCCCCAACATATAATTGAGGAGAGCTCTAACAAATGCATCTTACCTCCATAAATCCATACGTTCTTACAAAAGAATTTATGCCACCATGTTTTTAATTCCCAATTCCTTATATTCCCCAACAGACTTCCATCTTCCTCAAAGCGGCTCTGTCTTATCTGTTCAATAAACTGCTTCTTTAATCATTTTGCCATTTCTTCTGTTATCTGAATACTATACTTGTCCACATTGTGCTTTGCGAAAATTAATCAAAACATGTCCAGGTTTTAACTTGAGGGCACTGTTTTTTTAAATATTCTTTTTAATTTTCACACTTCTTTTTGAACTTTTGGTTTGGCTGCCTCCTAATTGTCTCTGTCATTTTTGCCAGTTCAAGATATTCAAATAATTTACCCTGCCATTCCTCTTTTGTTGGTACTAATTCTCCTTTCCAATTTCTGGCAATTAGCCTTTGTCCCCTGCTAATGGGCCATCCATCCAGCTAGCTCTGCCTCTTGGCTGGTTACCATAACTAAATCCGGGGGGGGGGGGTGTTTCTGTGTTTGGCAAAGTTGAATTAAATAATTATTTCTGTTACTAAATTATACCACATTTAGGCAAAATCTTCCACACACACCCCAAAACATCACAGTAAGGTAAAAAGGTATAGGACTCCCGGGTGGTTAAATCCAGTCAAAGACAACAATGGGGTTGCAGTGCTCATCTTACTTTTCAGGCCGAGGGAGCCGGCATTTGTCCACAGACAGATTTCTGGGTCATGTGGCCAGCATGACTAAACTAAGGTTACCAGGTTTTTTCCAATGAGTCCGGTGACACTTTTCAACTTCAATGGATTTTGCATGGGGACTGATCTGTAAATCCAGAGACTGTCCCTGGGAAACGGGGACGTCCGGTAACCTTAGACTAAACCGGAACACTGTGACGGAAACCAGAGCGCACGGAAACGCCGTTTACCTTCTCACCACAGCGGTACCTATTTATCTACTTTCACTGGTATGCTTTCAAACTGCTAGGTTGGCAGGAGCTGGGACAGAGCAATGGGAGCTCACCCCGTTGTGGGGATTCGAACCAGCGACCTTCTGATTGGCAAGTCCAAGAGGCTCAGTTGTTTAGACCACAGCGCCACCCGTGTCCCTTTTAATCATCACAGTATCATACCTAGAGAGCATACTGACCAGTCTGGGCCAAGGGAAGAGTGCTGCACTGATGCAATTTTTAAAGCATCACCTGAATGAATTTCTGCCCAATTTATCCTCAAGGATGATGGGAAGTGGCAGCTGACTTTTTGCCCTTAATTTGTACATCTGGTTCTGGAGACAGACAGACACACAAAAAACTGTCTCAGAGGGGGCAATAGCTGACTATCAATGCACACAACAGAATTACAATACAGCAAGTAAAAGAAGCAAACTCACCCAGAAGCAAGGATCATTCCAAGGGTAGGTTTGTGTTGGAAAGACAAGGTGTCATTTGATTCAGAAAAAAAGGAATGTTTGTATGATGTCACTTTCCGCACTGCAAAGGAAGTGTGTCCCTGACCTCTACCCCATCTGAGTAACACAACGGCACTGCAAATGGGCCTAGTTAGGTACCCAGTGAACAGTTTCACAAATATAATGCCACCAAATAGTACAAACCCAGACAAGTATTTATCAATAAAGATTTAAGCAATTGTTCAGAAATAAACTTTTGGGTACATTAGCATGTGGTGTAATGGTTAGTGTGTCAAATTGGGACCTGGGAGACCAGGGTTCATATTCCCACTCAGCCATGAAACTCACAGGGTGACCCTGAGCCAGTGATTGTCCCTCATTCTAGCTTACTTCACAGGAGAGGATAAAGCAGGGAAGAGTAAACAATAAATGTCACATTGAGCTCATTGGATGTAAATGTAATAATTACACAAAATTACATGGCCATAGTATTCTAAAAGTTAGCTTTGGCAAGCAGCACCGAAATACTTATGTGCTGACAGGCACCCTGGAAGACCCCATTACTAGACAAGTTGTCATAATGAGGCTTATATGCTTCGTGCTCCCCCGCCCCCCATTTCTCAGCACAAGGCAGGCTACTGTTGGTCAAACATTTGCAAGGCAGTGAGCATCTGATCTTTGTGCAGGAGCATTTGATTAGCTCGAGAACCAACTAGGGAAGCACATGGCATTTCACACATAACAAGTGCAATCAGTCCATCTGCCAAGAACCATTCATGGCCTACCTATGGGAAGGTAATTGTGCCATCTTGGGGCCACATTAATTATTGATTCCTGGAGAGCAAAAGTTCATGTCACGGTCCGGACTACAGGCAATCAAAGTCCTGGCTGAGGACGTCAGGACAGGGGGCAAGATGGAGGGGTGGGAGCAGGAATGAGAGTCCAGAAGCCAGGGGTCCAAGGGTCAGGAAGCAGGGAGTCACGAAGTCAAGGGTCCGAGGGTTGAGAAGCAAGGAGTCAAGAAGCCGAGGTCCGAGGATCAGGAAGCAAGAAGCCAAATGCAGCAAGGCAGGAAACGTGTTGCTGTGGCAAAGAGCTGAAGGGAAATGCTGAACTTATATCCCTACCCGGCTCTTGCCACCAGGTGCAGTGAGTTACCAAGTGACCTCACCTGTGCGGCCGCACCTTACCTCTCCATAACAAACTTAGGAAGGCCCCAGTCCTGCGAAGCCCTACAGATCCCAGGGCCTGGCTCCTGCATGCACTCCTGACAGTACTCCCCCCCATAGGAAAATGGGGTTCCACCCCCGGTCATGGCCCGGGCTTGTCCGGGTACCTCCGATGGAAGGCCCGAACCTTGGAGGGTGGGTGCATGAAGTTGGCCGGTTCCCACAATCGTTCCTCCGGCCTGTAGCCCACCAAGTCAATTAGGTAGTGGAGCTTGCCACAGAGCCGTTTCGAGTCCAGGACCTGAGCGACCTGGAACTCCTCATGGCTGTCAAACTGAACTGGCGGTGGCGGTGGGGTGATGCGACCCAGAAAATGGTCTGCATGGCAAGGCTTCAGCTGGGATACGTGAAACACTGGGTGGATCTTCAGAGGGGGGGAAACTCCAACTTGTAGGAGACCGGGTTGATCTGCTGCAGGATGGTGAATGGTCCCTGGTACTTGTAGTCCAGCTTAGCTGAGGGACGTCCAGTGCGGTGGTGTTCCAAGGACAGCCAGACCTTATCCCCGAACTGGAACGCGGGCCCCTGCTGGTGCTGTCGATCCACTTGCACCTTATAATCTGCCTTGACTCTCTCTAGGTGCCATACCAGATCAGCTTGTGTCTCTTGGATGTGGGAGACCCGATCATTGGCGGAAGGCACAAGAGATGCCGTCGGTGTGCAGGGATGCTTGCGTGGGTGGTACCCAAAGTTGGCGTGGAAAGGGCTCTGTTCCGTGGAGGCATGGCAGGCGTTGTTATAGGCAAACTCAGCCAGTGGCAGCAGTTCCAACCAATCGTCCTGATGGTAGTTCAGGAAGCAGTGGAGATATTGCTCCAGGACTTGATTAACCCTCTCCATCTGACCAACTGTTTGAGGGTGGTACGTGGAAGAGAGGCGTCTCTCAATACCCAGTCCCTTGAGGAAGGCCGCCCAGAACCGGGACGTGAACTGGGGGCCCCTATGGGTGATCACTGTGTCCGGGAGCCCATGTAGCCGAAACACATGTTCAAGAAACAAGTAGGCTGTCTGTTGCGCTGTGGGGAGACTTCGAGTCAGGATGAAGTGTGCCATCTTGGTGAGTGAATCCACCACCACCAGAATGACCAACAGTCCTTTGGACATTGGGAGGTCCATGATGAAGTCCATAGAAAGTGTTGACCATGGCCTGTGGGGGGTGGGTAACAGTTTGAGGAGCCCCAGGGGTGTCTGCTGTGGCACCTTGGTCCGAGCACAAGTCTCACAGGACCGCACGTACTTCGTAATGTCCACCCGAACCCCTGGCCACCAGAAAGCTCAAGCCAGTAGCTGCAGTGTCTTCGCGTATCCCTCATGCCCGGCGGTTGACAGTAAGAGCTGTTTGACAGTGGAATTTGCTGCCAAGGAGTGTGGTGGAGTCTCCTTCTTTGGAGGTCTTTAAGCAGAGGCTTGACAACCATATGTCAGGAGTGCTCTGATGGTGTTTCCTGCTTGGCAGGGGGTTGGACTCGATGGCCCTTGTGGTCTCTTCCAACTCTATGATTCTATGATTCTATTCTATGGTTCGCGCATCATATCACTGCTCAAGGACCTGGGTCTGGAACGGCCCCTCTGGAATGTAGAGCCGGCCACAATGGTACACACACCCGTCCTGGACATCAAGTGGCTCACCCCACACCCCCGGTTCCAAAGGTACCAACCAGTCCTTGGTGAACAGATCCTGTCGCACAGCCAGGCGAACCTGCGCCTGAAAGTCCTGCTCCCAGGTTCCCTGGAGAAAATTGGTCGAGGTCAACATGGGCGCTGGCTCTGAAACATCCCCAGAGTCCGAGTCCCTCCGGGAAAGAGCATCAACCTTTCCATTCTGGGCGCCGGTGCGATAGGCGATCTGGAAATTAAAACGTGTGAAGAACAAGGCCCACTGGAAATGCTCGAGGTTCCGATTATCCATAAGGACCTGAACTGGGTGCTGGGCCACCTTCCAACAGGTGGCGCCATTCCTCGAACGCCACTTTAATGGCGAGGAGTTCACGATCTCAAATATCATAATTTCGTTCCGCAGAAGTAAGCTGGTGGGAAAAGAAGGCACAGGGATGAAGCAACTGCTGAGGCCCCTGTCGTTGAGACAGCACGACCCCAATAGCCTGATCCGAGGCATCCACCTCAAGCACGAAAGGGAACTGTGAGTCTGGATGGGGCAGGATGGGGGCAGAGGTAAAAGCCTCCTTCAGGAACTCAAAAACCTATTGCGATGCCGGCGTCCACTGAAACGTGGCATCCTTCCGGACCAGGGTGCAAATGGGGGCAACCACGCACGAAAATCCCCAAATGAAGCAGCGGTAGAAGTTGGCAAACCCAATGAACTGTTGTACCCCCTTTACATCCCGGGGGGGGGGCTCCAATCCAGCACCGCC
Source organism: Podarcis erhardii (assembly GCF_964252035.2). Lineage (NCBI taxonomy): Eukaryota > Metazoa > Chordata > Lepidosauria > Squamata > Lacertidae > Podarcis > Podarcis erhardii. The sequence goes on along the minus strand of NC_138506.1, from coordinate 5,969,413 downwards.
TGCACCTTTTCAGGGATCCATCTGAAGACCTGCAGGGGAGATGATGTATCCCAGGAACTCCATGCACTCCTGGTGAAAAGCACACTTTTCCACAATTTACTTATTTTTTAGAACCAAATCAATCAATGTCAAGAATAGATTATTTATGGCTAGCCAGCGAATTAACACCAAGAGTAACAAAAATAGAAATACAGCCAAAAACATTTCCGGATCATAATGCAATAAAATGTGAGATAAAGGAAATTGAGGGAAAAAAATTTCAATGGCGGCTAAATGAGAACTTATTGGATGATCAAAAGATAAATGAGAAAGCACAGAAGATGTTGATGGAATATTTTGTGAACAATTGTAGTAAAGAAAGAAAAATGAGTGTGGTATGGGATTCCAGCAAAGCAGTAATGCGAGGCCTCTTTATACAACAAAACAGTATTAGAAATAAATTCAGAGAAAAAGGAAAGAAAGAAATATTAGAACAAATAATGGAAAACGAGAAGAAGCTAGTTAAAAACCCAAATGATGTTAAAATAAATCAGAATATTAAAATATTACAAAGTCAATTTGCAATGATAATAAACCGAGAAGTAGAATGGAATATAAAAGGACTGAGACAGAAAAAAATTGAGTATGCTAATAAATCAGGAAAATGGCTGGCTTGGCAGATCAAAAAGAGAAAGGAACAGAATACAATTAACAAAATCACAGTGGAAGGAAAAGAAATAGATAATCCGAAAGAAATCAGGAAAGGATTTGTGAATTTTTACAGATAATTATATAAGAAAGCTGGAAAAGTCGATGTAAAGAAGATAGAAGATTTATTGAGACGAAAAGGGGTGCAACAAATTCCGACAGAAAAGGAAGACCGACTGAATGACCTAATTGAAACAGAAGAAATTAAAGCTGCCATAAAAGATTTGAAAAGTGGAAAGGCACCAGGACCGGATGGATTTACAGCAAAATATTATAAAGAAATGAAGTACACCCTACTAGTACTGTTGAAAGAAGTGATGAATGATATATTAAGAAAAGGAGAACTATCAGAAACACAGAAAGAAGCATATTGTAATGGTTGTAAGGGGTTACTTGTGCGTAAGTTGCCTTCCGTTTTGGTTAGATTGCCTGGCCAACCATGCTTTGGCTGACAGCTCACACTCCGTGGCCGGTCAGTCACTTGCAGAATCCGTCAGTGGGCGTTTCTTGAACCTCTTCCAGCATAAGAGCTCTTTGACGCCAAGTCTCCTCCTACTCTCCCTGCGCGGAACTGGTCTGCGCAAGTAAGGGGAGGGCAGAGGCGTGTCTGTGCTCTCCCCACTAGTCTCGGGTGAAGGTTAAGGGAGACCTCTCTCCGAATCCTCCATTTCCCTCCCTTCCCTACCGGTGTTACTCTGAATACCTTCCCCCCTGCTGGTCCCCTCTCCTGCAGCGCTGTGGAGCCTTGCCTCCACCTCTCCTTCTGATGTCAGTTCCCTGACATCCACCCAGTGGCGTAGCGTGGGGGGTGCAGGGGGGGCCGGCCGCACCGGGCGCAACATCTGGGGTTAGGGCAAATCCACGGGTTAGGGGGCGCAAATCCACGGGTTAGGGGGCGCAAATTATTTGCCTTGCCCCGGGTGCTGACAACCCACGCTACGCCACTGCATCCACCTCCCTCCCAGGACCCCCTCCACCCCCGGCCCGACCCTGTGACATAACTTCGTCTCTCTCTTCGGCCGACGATGCAGGGAATCCCCGGAAGGAGCTGCTATCATCCTCCGAGGACTCAAACCCTGCTTCCCACCCGCTCCGGTCTCTTTGCGCGGGGCGGGCTTCCCAGTCCGATTCCTCTTCTTCTGACGTTTCTCCTCCTTCCTCTTCGGAAGCAGGAAAACCCACAAAATCCTCTTCCTCGTCGGTGGTCCCAAATTGCTCCTCCCAGAATCTCTCTATGGGATTGGGCTTCCTCGGATGCCGTTCGTGGAACTCCTCCACCAGCTCTCCATCCCCTATCTCCCCCGCGGGAACCCATGAGTTTTCTGACTCGGGCTCCCCTTCCCAAGCTACCAGATACTCCACCTGCCGCCCCCGCCACCGCGAATCTAGGATCTCCATCACCTGGTTGTGGTGTTCCCGCTCCTCTACTTGTGGGTGTGCAGGGCCTTCTCCTCCTTCCCCCTGGAACCTCTGCTCCCCCCGTACGGTGAGATCAGTGACCTATGAAACACCGGGTGGATTTTCATGCTGTCTGGCAACTTGAGCCTGAATGCCACAGGGTTTACTTGCTGCGTTACCTCAAAGGGTCCTAGCCGTTTTGGCCGCAGTTTCTTGCACCCTCCCTTAAAGGGTAGCCCTTGGGTGGATAACCACACTCGGTCCCCCACCCTTATAGTCTCCCCTTCCCGGCGACGCTTGTCTGCTTGCCTCTTGTAGACTTCCTTGGCCCTTTCCAGGTTCATCTTAAGCTGCTGGTGCAGGGCCTCCATTTCTTCCACAAACTGTTCTGCCGCGGGTACGCTCCACCCTTCCTCCCCCCTCCCGGGAAAGGCCCGGGGGTGACACCCATAATTAGCCATGAACGGGCTCATCCCCGTGGACACATGCTCAGCGTTATTGTATGCAAACTCAGCCAGTGCTAGTCTCTCTACCCAATCGTTCTGTCTCTCATTGACGTAGCAGCGTAGGTATTGCTGTAAAATACTGTTCGCTCTCTCTGCTTGCCCGTTGGTCTCCCGGTGTCTCGCCGTCGAGAATCACACCTCTACCTGCAACAAGCTCATGAGCCTCCTCCAGAACCTCGAGGTAAATTGTTTCCCGCGGTCTGAGATAACCCTCGAAGGAGCTCCATGCAGCCTGAAGATGTGGTCCACAAACAACCTGGCTGTTTCCTCTGCTGTTACTGCATGTGAGCACGCTATAAAATGGCACATTTTGGTTAGCAGATCTACTACTACCATGACTGCGGTCTTCCCTCTAGACTTGGGCAAATCTGTCATAAAATCGATAGACACCACCTTCCAGGGTCTTCCCGGTGTGGGTAAAGGTTCCAGCAACCCTGCCGGGGCAGCCCTCTCCCCCTTAGCCCGTTGGCAGCGGTCACACCCCCGTACATACTCTCGTACGTCTTCCCTCACCCTTGGCCACCAGAACTGCCTGGTAACCAGTAACATGGTTTTGTGTTGCCCAAAGTGCCCCGCTGTTGGATTGTCGTGAAGCTGTTTAAGCACCCTTTCCCGCAAGGCCTCCCCTGGTACATACATTGCTCCCTTGTAGTACAACAGTCCTTCCCTTTCCTCAAAACCTCCCTGGTCTCCCCTCGCTTCCCTGAGTTCCCTGATCCTGGTTTGGGCGAATTCGTCCTGGCGAATCAGCTCGGTAAGTTCTCTTCTCCCAACCAACGCCCCCCCCCCCACACCCATCATTCCTCTGGGAACACGTGTCTCACTTCCGGCGGTCCTTCTCCTTCTGTGTACTCCGGCTTCCTGGACAGCGCGTCTGCCCTCACGTTCTCTTTTCCCGGTACGTACTGGATCTCAAAGAAGAACTTGGAGAACTCCTGTGCCCATCGAATCTGTCTCTGGTTGAGAACTCAAGCCGTTCTCCAATATTCCAAGTTCTTGTGATCCGTGCACACCTGAATCTTGTGCTGGGCCCCTATTAGTAGATGTCTCCACTGCCGAAAGGCTGCGTAAATTGCCAGCAGTTCGCGATCATACACCGTGTAGTTTTGTTCCAACTTGCTCAGCTTCCGTGAGAAGAAGGCGCACGCTCTCCAGGCGTGTTGGCTCCCCCCCCCCCCCCCCGCTGCAGCAATACCGCTCCCACGGCCCGGTCTGACGCGTCTGTCTCCAGCCTCATCGGCTTCTGCAGATCCACGTGCAGGAGCCGTTCCCCCGACGCGAAGGATTCTTTTGAAGGATTGTTGGGCACTTTCGGTCCAAACGAACTTCTTTTTGCTACTGAGACAATCCGTGATGGGTGCGGTCAAGTGGGCGAAGTTCTTGATGAACTTCCGGTAGAAGTTGCTGAACCCGAGGAACCTCTGCACATCCTTCCGGGTCTTGGGGGTCTTCCATTCCAGCACCACCTGCACCTTGCTGGGGTCCATGGCTAGGCCCCTGTCCGACAACTTGTATCCCAGAAATTCCACTTCTCTGGCGTGAAATTGGCACTTCTCCAGCTTGACCCATAACTGATGTTTCTGGAGTCTCTTTAGCACTTCCCTGACGTCCTGGACATGCTGTTTCTCATTGTCCGAGTAGATCAGGACGTCGTCCAGAAATGCTACGCAGTTCTTGTACAGCAGGGGGCCCAGCACATGGTGCATGAAGCTTTGAAAACAGGCTGAGCCTGATTGTAATCCAAATGGCATGACCAGGTACTCAAAGGCCCCTAGGGGGGTGAACATGGTCGTTTTCAATTCGTCCCCCTCCCTCATCCTAATCAAATTGTATGCTCCCCTGAGGTCCAGCTTGGTAAAGATCTTCCCCTTCCTTACCCGGGTTAGAATGTCATCAATTCTGGGCATTGGGAAGGTCACGGGTTCCGATACGAGGTTCAACCTTCTATAGTTCACGACCAGCCTGGGCTGATCCGTGTGTTTTTTGTCCACAAAGAACACCGGGCTGCCCCCCACTGCCTTAGATTCCCTTATGAAACCCCTCTTTAGGTTCTTGTCAATAAAGTTCCGCAACTCCTGCATCTCCCGGTCTGACATGGCATACAGCCTACCCACTGGCAGCTGCGCCCCAGGTAGTAGGTTGATTTGGCAGTCAAAGGGCCTATGTGGTGGCAGCCTGTCCGCCTCCCTCTCGCTGAAGACCTCCTGCAGGTCAGCGTACTGTGGCGGCACCTCTCTTCTCGGCTTCAGTGCTGTTCCTGCCACTCTGGCCAACCTCAACCTGGGCTTCCCCCCCCCCCCAGACAGTGCTCCAAACAGTGAGCTGACCCAAGCTACCACTGGATCATGTAGCGCTAGCCAGCTCATGCCTAATATTATTGGGGGTCCTGCTAGCGTGGCCATGTGAAAGGCAATGGTTTCTGTGTGTCTGGAAACCCTCATTCTCATTGGTGGGGTTTGATGTGTCACCTCGCCTCCCAGCAGCTCCCTGCCATCTATCGTGGTGACTTGGAGGGGGAAATCAAGTGGCAGCAGGTGGAGTTGGTGCTCTAGTGCGAACTCCTTGCTGAAAAAATTGCAGGAGCTGCCTGAATCCAGCATCCCCTTCACCTTGACTGGGTGTCCATTTGGGAGTTCTAGCACCACCTCTATGGCTATTGACGCCTTGGGTGGGTCTGGTTGGGGCACTTCCATTAGTTGCTCGCCTGGCTGCTGTGCCCCCCTGTGGGCAGCCAAGCGTTGGCGTTTCCCTGCACCTTGTCCTCCGCCACCTCCTCCTCACTACCAGCGGCTCCCACCATCCCTTGCCAAGCCTTTCTTTGTGGACAGGCCCTGACAAAGTGTCCTGGCCGTTGGCAGAGAAAACACTTCTTGGTGCTTTTGCCATCCTTTCCCTCCCTCTTGCGTCCTTCGCCGGCGTTTGAAACCTCGCGTGCGCGCGCCATCGATTTCCATTGGCTCAACGGACCCTGAAGGCTGCTTTGGCATCTCAGGAATGCGGTAGTCAGGGTAACGCTCTCCTCTCCCTTCCCGCCTTTCCAAAGCGCGCGCTTCCTGCCTGGCTCCTATCGCAAGCACAGCTTTGGTCAATTCGTCCATAGATTGCGGGCGGGGCGCGCGGGAGAGCTTGTCCTTCACGGTTGGGGACAACCCCTCCTCAAACAGCATCTGAATAGGTGGGTCATCTAGGTCCCATTCCAACCGGTGTATTAACATCGCAAAACGGGACCAATAGTCTCTAACGGAAAGGTCCCCCTGCTTGCATCTCATCAGTTCCCGCTGGGTCACACTCTGCTGAATTTGGCTTGAATACATCGCATCCATCACCTGGAAGAACTTCCGAACGTCCCTCATGGCAGCATTCTGCGTGGCCATTAGGGGTCTGACCCACTCACGCGCCCCATCCTGAAGGTGCCCCACGATGTATGCCACCCTCTCTGCATCGTCAGCAAAGTCATCGTGCTGCAGTTCCAAAGCGTACTCTATTTCTGTTCGGAACGCGTTATAGTCCTGGGGCTTCCCCCCAAACTTGTGTACCAGTCCCGGCACTTTCCTCGCCACGGGGGTGGGTCTAAACTTCGCATCCTGAGTTCGCCTTTCATCCAGCCGCGCCGTCAGCAGAGCTACATGCTGTTCCAGGTCCCGGTTCCTCTCCACCAGATCCTGCACACTCGCAGCTTGCCCTGCTGCACCGGCACCTCCAGTCTGGCTCATGGTCCCCTGCCTGTGCACAAGTAACTTCAGAGACTGACGGATTGCTGTAATGGTTGTAAGGGGTTACTTGTGCGTAAGTTGCCTTCCGTTTTGGTTAGATTGCCTGGCCAACCATGCTTTGGCTGACAGCTCACACTCCGTGGCCGGTCAGTCACTTGCAGAATCCGTCAGTGGGCGTTTCTTGAACCTCTTCCAGCATAAGAGCTCTTTGACGCCAAGTCTCCTCCTACTCTCCCTGCGTGGAACTCGTCTGTGCAAGTAAGGGGAGGGCAGAGGCGTGTCTGCGCTCTCCCCACTAGTCTCGGGTGAAGGTTAAGGGAGACCTCTCTCCGAATCCTCCATTTCCCTCCCTTCCCTACCGGTGTTACTCTGAATACCTTCCCCCCTGCTGGTCCCCTCTCCTGCATCGCTGTGGAGCCTTGCCTCCACCTCTCCTTCTGATGTCAGTTCCCTGACACATATATTATTTTAATACCAAAACAGGATTCGGACTTAACACAAGTAAAGATTTATAGGCCGATTTCGCTGATTACAGATTACAGATTACAAACTGTTTTCAAGTATATTGGCAAATAGATTGAAAAAAAACATTGAATGAAATAATCCACAAGGATCAAGCAGGTTTTCTACCTGGCAGACAGATGAAAGATAATATAAGGAATCTCGTAAATATAATAGAATATCTGACTGCCAGAAATGAAAAACAGGCAATGTTAATCTTTGTAGATGCGGAAAAGGCCTTTGATAATATATCTTGGGAATTTATGTTAAAGAATTTGGAATTAATGGACTTTGGACAATCTTTTTTAAAACCGGTCCAGCAAGTCACGCAGGACGTCGTTCACGAAGTGCTGGAACGTAGCCGGCGCGTTACACAGTCCAAAAGGCATGACCCGGTACTCGAAATGGCCATACTGAGTCTGGAACACTGTTTTCCATTCATCCCCCTCCTGGATCCGAACCAGGTTGTGCGCCCCATGTAAGTCCAATTTAGTAAAGACCTTCGCACCCTGCAGCCTCTTGAACAGTTCTGGAATTAACGGTAGAAGGTAGCGATTCTTGATGGTAACCTGATGCAGCTTCCGGTACTCAATACATGGACGTAGACCACCATCCTTCTTCTTAACAAAGAAGATGGGGGGGGGCAGCAGGGGAAGTAGAGGGGTGAATGAACCCCCAGCAAGGTTTTTTTTTTTAAAAAAAAATGTGTTTTTATTAAAGATTTTCTTGATTTGCAAAGGTATGTGCAATGTCTCTCGTATTTTTTTTCCACGTTACACTTTTTTAAAAAAAAAAAACAAATTGGTTTCATTTGTTGAGACATTAGGAAGAATAGGGGGAAAGAGGTGGAAGATGAGTGGGGGTGGGGTCGGGTGGTGATGTTTCTATTTTACTTAATATATGTGGGGTTTTGTGTCGGCGTTGCTTGTGCGGGTTCTCTGCTGTTCACTTGTGTTCCTTTGGTGGTGAGAGAGGTTGCGGTTGGCCTAGGGTGTGGTTGTTTATTTGTGGTTGGCTGTGGTGAGCTTTGTTTTCATGTGTGAGTGGGGTGGGTGGGTGTTTTGGATCAGGTTTGCCATATTGATCCATATGCTGTTGGTGGATTTTTGTCATTGTCTTTGTAATGGCTTGGCTCTCCCACAGAAGTGAGACACCGGTCGTAATTATCTCAGGTTTATTGCTCAAACACATAAATCACTCCGGGGCTCCTTCACTTTGTGTCTGACTCCAAGTTTGCAGTTGCCGAGTCTAAACTCTGCCCCTTCCTCTTCCTCCAACAGGGGAAAAAGCCCTTTTGCATCCGCTCTTTTCCCCTCCTCTCACTGACCTTTTCCCGCCTTCGAGTCTTTGGGCTAGCTATTCCCGGCCTCCCTCCCTCTGTTTCTGAGCTCAGACTGCTATTTTGTGTATCTCTGCTCTGGCTCCCCTTTCCTTGCTCACTATGCTCAGGGATCAGATTACCATTGCTATCTGCTGCCTGCTTTCTGTTCTCTGAAGCCATGCCGCTAGGCTGTCCCTCCTCCCTCTCACATTCCAGTGTCCTTATCTCTCTTTGTCTGTTCTCATTCCCAGCCTCTGTCAGCTCCGGAACAAAGCTGACATCACCCCCTCCTCTAAGCCCCCCCCCCCCAGCTTCGCTGCCTGTCTCGGAGGGATCTCTGCGCTCTGGTGCCCACCATGTGCCACTCTCCTCAGCTTCTTCTTCGCTAAGGTTGTCCTCTTCCTCCCACCCTCTGGGCTTGGGCTTGTGAGGGAACCTATGGTGGAACTGCTGCTGCAGGTCTGGGGCGTGTAAATCCTGGCTTCGTACCCAGGAGTTTTATTCAGGTCCATAACCTTTCCATGACACAAAATACTGTAACTGTCTGTTGGATCTCAAACTCCTCCTGATCCTCCACCATGACTGGACTGGGGGAGGAGGTGCCTGTTTAGGTTCCTGGTAGGGATGTGCAGGAACGTATGGTGACAGGAGAGCCCTGTGAAATACTGGATGTATCTTCATCGAGGCAGGCAATCTCAGTTTGAACGCTACAGGGTTTACCCGTTCTACCACTTCAAATGGCCCCAACCGCCTTGCCTCTAACTTCTTGCACCTCCCCTTTGTTGGTAAGTCCTTGGCCGACAACCACACCTTGTCCCCCACCTTGATCTCTTCTCCCTGCTGTCTACGTTCATCAGCATTCCTCTTATACGTGTTTTTTTGTTTTTTTTTTTTTTGGAATAAGATTTAATGTGTTGTTTACTTATTTTATACAGTATTTTTTTAAAAAATAATTTTTATTAATTTTACAACATAAACAAAATACAAACAAACATAACACGACTTCCCCATACCTCCCCTTCACTGCATCCTTGTTTTAAAATTTTTTAGCAATCCTTCATCCATTTTTATATTTAATTCTCTTTAAAATTTTCTTAAGCTTAAATTTTTACAGCTGTAATTCTTTATATCAAATCCCTTGACATCTTAACATTCCGAAATTTTACAACAATTTTTAAGATAAATTTTAATTTTTTTCCAGTCCTCTTCCACTGTCTCTCTCCTCTGGTCACGAATTCTGCCGGTCATCTCTGCCAGTCCCATAAATTCAGTCACCTTGGTCTGCCATTCTTCCAGAGTGGGTAGTTCTTTAGTCTTCCAATACTTTGCCAAAAGAATTCTTGCTGCTGTTGTTGCGTACATAAAAAATGTTCTATCTTTCTTTGGAATCATTTGGCCTACCATGCCCAAGAGAAAAGCCTCCGGTTTCTTTGCAAATGTCCACTTAAGGATTTTCTTAATTTCATTATAGATCATTTCCCAGTAGGCCTTAATCTTCGGGCAGGTCCACCAAAGATGATAAAAAGTTCCTTCGCATTCATTACACTTCCAACAGTTGTTATTGGGCAAATGATATATCTTTGCAAGCTTGACTGGGGTCATGTACCACCTATAGATCATTTTCATTATATTCTCTTTTAAGGCACTACATGCCGTGAATTTAATACCTGTGGTCCATAACTGCTCCCAGTCAGCAAACATAATATCATGTCCAATGTCTTGTGCCCACTTAATCATAGCTGATTTAACCATTTCATCCTTTTTTTATATATAAATATTTATTAAGGTTTTTAAATATAAATGCACACATAATAAACAATCTTACTTCTTTTACAACAATTTCAACACTTCTTTGGACTCCCTCACGTCTCCCGCTCCCATTTACATCGTTAAAACATTTTTCCAAACAAATTATCAACTTGTTTACAATCTCATGTCCACTCATTCAAATATAATCTAGCACTTCTTCCAAAAAATTTTTATATTTTCTTTAGTCTCACTTATCATCAAATTTAAATCTAGTTTAGTGGTGGCCAATTTTTTATAATCTAGCATCCTTCTTAACATTCAACCAAATTACAATGTTTTTGTAGATACATCTTAAATTTCTCCCAGTCTTCCTCCATCTTCTCTTCTCCCAGATCACGGATTCTGCCGGTCATCTCGGCCAGTTGCATATAGTCCATCAGCTGCATCTGCCACTCTTCCAGTGTGGGTAGATCTTGAGTTTTCCAGTTTTTTGCAATGAGAATCCTTGCTGCCGTTGTTGCATACATAAAAAATGTTCGATCCTTCTTTAACACCTTCTGGCCGACAATACCCAGAAGGAAGGCCTCTGGTTTCTTTGTGAAGGTATACTTAAATACCTTTTTCAGCTCATTATATATCATTTCCCAGAAGGCCTTCACCTTAGGGCATGTCCACCAGAGGTGAAAGAATGTTCCTTCATTTTCTCTGCATTTCCAACATTTATTATCAGACGAATGGTATATTTTGGCAAGTTTAACTGGGGTCATGTACCATCTATATATCATTTTCATTACATTTTCCTTCAGAGCATTACATGCGGTGAAGTTCAGCCCAGTGGTCCACAACCTTTCCCAGTCCTCAAACATAATGTTATGCCCAATGTCCTGTGCCCATTTTATCATAGCCGATTTAACCATTTCGTCTTGTGTATTCCATTTTAGCAGCAAGTTATACATTCTAGATAGTACCTTAGTCTTTGGTTCTAACAATTCTGTTTCTAACTTCGATTTCTCCACCTGGAACCCTAACTTTTTGCTGATTTAACCATTTCATCCTGTGTGTTCCATTTCAGCAGCAGATTATACATTCTAGACAAATTCTTAGTATTGGGTTCTAACAATTCTGTTTCTAGCTTTGACCTCTCCTTCTGGAATCCTAGTTTCCTGTCCTGCTTAAAGGTCTCATTAATCTGGTAATAATGTAACCAGTCTCGGACTTTAGGTTTTAATTTCTCAAAACTCTGTAGTTTCAACTTTTCACCATCATATTCTATAATTTCACAATATTTTGGCCAGTCTGAATCCATGTTCAGTCTTTTTACCGCCTTAGCTTCCATTGGTGACAACCACCTGGGGGTTTTACTCTCCAACAAATCTTTATATCGATTCCATACATTATACAGTGCTTTCCTGACAATATGGTTTTTAAAGTTTCTATGAACCTTTACCTTGTCGTACCATAAGTATGCATGCCAACCAAAGTTATTGTCGTAGCCTTCCAGATCCAAGATATCTGTATTCTCAAGAAGTAGCCATTGTTTCAGCCAGCAAAAAGCTGCTGCTTCATAGTAAAGTCTTAAGTCCGGCAGGGCGAAACCCCCTCTATCCTTTGCATCAGTCAAAATCTTAAATTTTATTCTGGGCTTTTTGCCCTGCCAGACAAATTTAGATATATCTTTCTGCCACTTCTTGAAACAATCCATCTTATCTAAAATTTGCAATGTCTGGAACAAAAATAACAATCTCGGCAATACATTCATCTTGATAACAGCAATTCGACCTAACAAGGAAAGTCTCAGCCTGGACCATATATCAAGATCTTTCTTCACTTCCAACCAACATTTCTCATAATTATCTTTAAATAGGTTCACATTCTTAGATGTTAAATTCACCCCCAGATATTTCACTCTTTTTGCAATTTCCAAACCGGTTTCCCTTTGGAAACTATCTTTTTCCCCCATCGTTAGATTTTTTTCCAACACCTTTGTCTTATGTTTGTTTAATTTAAAACCTGCTACTTGACCAAATATTTCAATTAATTCCAAAACTCTTTTTGTACTGGCTTCTGGCTGTTGCAATGTCAAAACTAGGTCATCTGCAAATGCTCTTAACTTATAATGTTTAGTTCTGACCTGTATTCCTTTAACCAGCTGGTCCCTTCTAATCATATTCAGCAAGACCTCCAGTACCGATATAAACAATAGGGGGGATATTGGGCATCCCTGTCGTGTCCCTTTCTCAATTGGGATCTCGTCCATGACCATACCATTTACAATTAGTTTAGCCTTTTGCTCAGAATATATTGCACCTATACCGTTTTCAAAATTTTGGCCTACCCCCATCCCTTGAAGATTCCTCTTCATAAAACTCCAGCAAATGTTGTCAAAGGCTTTCTCTGCATCCACAAAAATCAACACAGCTTTTCTATTTATGTCAGTTTCCAAGAGTTCCAAAATGTCTATAATGTTCCTCACATTATCTGACATTTGTCTGCCTGGTAGAAAGCCTGTTTGGTCCTTATGAATCTCCTCTAACAAAACTTTTTTAAATCTTTTTGCTAAAATGTCTGCAAAAATTTTGTAATCCACATTCAAAAGTGATATAGGGCGGTAGTTCCTAACTTGATGTTTTTCAAGTTCTGACTTCGGTATAAGTGAGATGAATGCTTCTTTCCACGATTCGGGAGCCTTTTTCCCCTCCAAGATTTGGTTACAGACTTCTTTCAATGGTTGTATTAACCATTCCTTCAATGCTTTATAGTATCTCGCGGTCAGCCCATCTGGTCCTTGTGATTTTCCTAGTTGCATATCCTGAATGGCACCCTCTATTTCTTGATCTGTAATTTTCTCATTCAAGCTCCTTCTGTTTTTTTCCGAAATTTTTGGCAGGCCGTATTTTTCAATAAATTCTTCTATCTCTTGTTCATTCTTTGGCCCTTGTTTGTACAGTTTCTTGAAAAAACTTTGAAAACAATTGCTTATCTCATTTGGTTTATTAATAAACTTCCCATCTGCTTCGAGTGATGTCACCGTATTCAACTTTTGTCTCTTTTTCAATTGCCATGACAGTAGCTTCCCACATTTATCTGCTGACTCGGAGGTCTTTTGCCTCATTTGTTTTATTTTCCATTCTATTTCCTGATTCATCAGTTCCATATATTGTGTTTGGTGAAACTTTATTTCTCTTAAAATCTCATGAGACTTAGGTTTAGATCTAAGTTTCTTCTCCCCTTCTTTTATTAGGTTCCAAATTTTCTCTTTCCTCTCATTCTGTTTTTTCCTCTTTATAGAATTTATAGAATTCTTTATAGAATTCTGTTGTATTAGGAAACCACGCATCACGGCTTTGCTTGCGTCCCAAATTATTCTTTTTTCGACATCTGATCTCAGATTTATCTCGAAGTAATCTTTAAGTGTCTTTTGGGCCTTTTTGCAAATTGCTTCATCTCCAAAAAGGGTGTCATTCATTCTCCATCTAAAGGTTCCAGCTGTTGTCAGTCTCATTTCCATCTTTACTGCATTATGGTCGGAACAGGTTTTTGGGCAAATTTCTGTTTTTTTAACCCTTGATGCCAGATTGCTAGAAATCCATATTTGGTCGATTCTAGTCCATGTCATTTTTGCTTCAGAGAAAAAAGTCCCCTCCCTTTCCAGAGGGTTCCTAGTTCTCCAAATGTCAATCAAGTCCATAGTGTCAGTCAGTTCAAAGAAAGTCTTTGGTAGTCTTCCATCCTTAGATATTACTTGTCTTTGGGCCTTGTCCATATTTGTGGAGACAACTCCATTCATATCGCCAGTCATTATAATTTTAAGGTCCAAAAAGTCCATTAAAGTCTCATGCAACTTCTTAAAGAACTCGGCCTTCCCCTCATTAGGTGCATAAACTCCTACAATCAAAATCTTTTCTCCTTGAATTTGAATTTCCACTGCCAGGTATCTTCCTTGTTCATCCTTAAAGATCATTTTTGGTTCCAACTTTTCCTTGACATAAATCACTACTCCTCTTTTCTTGACTTTATCTGAAGAGATAAATTCCAGTCCTAATCTCTTGTTTGTTAGAAGTTTTCTATGTGTCCTGGCAATGTGGGTTTCTTGTAAACAGATTATATCTAAATGTTCTTTCTTTAATATATGAAACACTTGGCCCCTTTTTCGGGGATGGTTTAGACCATTACAGTTCCAACTCAAGAGTTGCAGAGACATTTTTATTGCTGGGTACCTCTTCCACCGACTGCACCAAGTTCTTGCTCCTCCTCGGTCGGTGCTTGGTTCAATCCAAATGATAGGTTTGAAATGTCCGGTATTTCCCTCTCACTCACAGTTCCTTTCTGAAGATCCTCTGAATTTCTTTCCAGAAAATGTTCTTTGTCCTGATTTGTTTTTATTTTAATTTTCTTCCCTTTGAAGTTAAAGGACAACCCTTGTGGGAATTTCCACCTAAATGGAATATTGTTCTGTTTAAGTAAATCAACTAAGTCTTTAAATTGAGTTCTGACTTCCAAAAAGTGTTTAGGAATATCCTTGAAGATCTGTATCTGGGAGTTTTTAATGACCAAAGCCTTCTGGAAATGTAAATTCAATATTTTGTCTCTTTCTTCCTTTGATCTCAAAGTGATTAAACAATCTCTTGGTTTCTTGCCTTGCTTCCTGCCAATCCGAAAGGCTGTAGTTATTACAAATTCATCTTCCTCTCCTTCTAGCTCATCATTCCAAAAATCTTGAAATTTATCTGTAAGGAATTCCCCAAGCTTGTCCTCTTCCTCTTCTGGTACCAATCTCAGTTTCAGATTCTTACTTTTTCTCTCCAATTCCAAAAGGGCCAGAGCTGCATCATGTTCATGTACTTTCTTTGCAATAGGCGCAAATTTTCCCTTGGTTTCCTCGGCAGTGCTCCTAGCGCTCTCAGCTATTTTCCTTGTTTCCGTGCTCTCTTGAATTAAACGATTAATAGAGTCTGTATTAGATGAAACACTCTTATACGTGTTTTTAGCTGCGTCCAGCTTTTCTCTCAGTAGTTCATGTAACGCCTGCATCTCCCCTACGAACTGTTCTACCGCCAGCACCAACAAGGTTCTGGAAATGCCCTGGGATGTCGTACATAGTTGGCCAGAAACTGTGTTTGTTGGGTAGATGCATGTACCGCATTGTTATACGCGAATTCTGCTAGTCCCAATTTGTCCACCCAGTCCTCTTGCTGGTAGTTCACGTAGCAACGAAGGCATTGCTGCAACGTAGCATCGGTCTTCTCTGACTCTCCGTTGGTTTGTGGGTGTCTCACTGATGTCAGACACACTTCGACTTCCAAAAGCTGTATCAGCTTCCTCCAAAACTGTGAGGTAAATTGTGTTCCACTATCTGAAATCACTCGCGACGGCAGCCCGTGCAGTTTGAACACGTGGTCTAAAAACATCTGGGCTTTTTCCTGTGCCGATGGCAGCTTTGGGCATGGCACGAAGTGTGCCATTTTTGTGAACAAGTCAACCACGACCCAGATCACAGTCTGCTTTCGAGAAGATGGCAAGTCTGTGATAAAATCCATTGCGATCGCCTCCCAAGGTCCTTGCGGAGTCGGAAGCAGTTGCAGAAATCCTGTGCCCACCTGATCTGTCTCTGGTTCAGTTGTCTCGCGGTCTGCCAATATTCCAAGTTCTTGTGATCCGTGCGCACTTCCACTTGGTGCCGTGCACCTTCTAGGAAATACCTCCATTTTCCCAATGCCTCTTTTATAGCCAGCAGTTCTGTTTCCCAAATGGTGTAGTTGTTTTCCTAGGCGTTCAGCTTCCACGAGTGGAATGGACACGGCCTTAAGTCCCTGTGGCTGTCTTCCTGCAACAGCACCACTCCTACTGCCCTTTCAGAAGCATCCGTCTCCACTACCATCAGTCTGTACGGATCTGCGTGGTGCAGGTACTCCTCCATGGCGAACATCTCCTTGAGCCTCTCAAATGCGCACTGCGCCTCCTCCGTCCAGAAGAACGGCTTCTTGCCCCTCAAACAGTCAGTGAGGGACTTCCGGTTGGTCGCCCGGTAATGGCAGTCGAGAGCTCTTTTGGCCAAAAGAGCCCCAGCACTATGAAGTAGGGGGAGACCATGAGAGCGTCGTGGTTCCCCCCAAAAACCTCAGATTGGGCGTTCTGAGGACCCGGAGATCTGGCGGGTGCCTTTTCACGACTCCCCCGCTCCCCGGTAAGCTCGTAAGAGCCCCGAGAGTGAGTGGGTTTGGAGACGCGGCACAGCGGAAATGACTGCTTCCTTCAAAGCGCGAAGCTCCGAGACTGGCGATTGTGAGTGTCCAATTCCTTCTTGAAAAAAGACTTAAAATTTGGAAATGTAAGTACAAACAAAGTACTAATTCGCAAAAGATCAGCGGGGGAAAAGGGATTTAAAAACGGAGGTCGGTCCCTTTTGTTGGAGAAACTTAGAATCGGTGTGCAAAGACCGAAGCCTTAAAGGAAAAAAGACCTTTGAAACTTTGCAGGCAAACCTCTGCCCCCCTTCTCCAGAGGGAAGAGGGGGAAATTGTTTTAAAGAATATAACTCTGGGAGACTGCAGTATTGAGTAAAGAGGCTCCTTCATTCTGTAGTGGACCCCCCGGGAGGGAAGGCTAGTCTCTATTGTGACGTCACAATGGAAGAGGAAACAATTAATCTCCGTTCCCACTGACTTTGCTACATTGTATCCTGCGGCTGTCTGGTTATACTTTAAAGTGGCCAAATGGTCTTCTCCTTTTAGGATTGACTATATATATATATATATATATATATATATATATATGGGGTGGAACTTGAAAAAAAAATTCTCTCTCTTCTCAGCCTGTTTTTAAAGAACAGGGAGGCTGCTGTCTGGCCAGCACCTGTGGGACTGGTGGAGGGAATCTGTTTTTCTCTCTCATTACACCAGGCTGTGGGACCGACCTTGAAATTCCTAAGTCATTATTGTCAGGGAGAGGCAAACGGGGAAAGAGCTGAGGGGAGAAACCAGCACTTATAGAGAGCCGAAAGAGATAATTAGTAGTCTGTTGTCTGACAGCGAAGAGGAGGCAGCGAGGGGGGAGGATGAGCCCGGAACTAGTCATTCTGTAAACAGAGGAAATCAGAGGCGTGGTTTCCGCAGACTTGCATGTTGGGCAAAAAAAAGAAAAAAGAAAACAGACGCGGCACCTTTCCCAACCGGGTCGGACATGATTTGAAGCACTGGAGATGTTCTTTTGAACTTTGTAAATAAATCAAAGAGACTGTAACTGGCAGCGAGCCCGGAGTTTTTATCTATGCCGGCTTGGCAGCACACACCTCTTACAGCATGCCGCGTCTCTAATTTGCTGCTGGAAAGCTGGTGGAATAAGGAATAAGCCTCAGAATGGAGAAGGAGGTCTTGGAGCTGAGAAAGCGAAATGTCGCTCTGGAACAGAGATCGTCCGACTTGCAGGCCCGTCTGGAAGAAGCCAGGGCTGCTCAGAAAGGACCCACAGGTGGGCTATCGGCAGATGGGGGCAAGTCAGTGTGGGTGGAACGGTTCCATGGCGACCCGGAAAGTTACTTGGATTTCAAAACCGAGATGTGATATTTTTTAGAGCTTGAATCAGCCAAGTTTGAGAATGATGCCCAGAAAGTTGCTCACATAATTAGACACCTGGCGGGAGGGGCTAGAAGTTGGATCCGTCTGTTAATAGCCTCGAATAATGAAGCCCTCAGAAATGAGGCCAAGTTTTGGCAAGCTATGGACTTTATCTATGCAGATCAAAGTTTAATTGACAAGACGCAGGAGGAGCTTTTGGCGTTGAAAGAAGGCAAATCCACGGTACGCAGTTACTGGTCAGAATTTGCTATGCTCGTGCAGAAACTGGGTTGGGATTTAGAGGCAGATCCTGTACAAGCTTTGCTTAAAAATGGACTTAATCCAGAAATTAAGGACGAGCTTGCAAGGGGGGCCCGCCCTAAAAATATGGATGAATTGACGAAGGCTGCTCTTGCGGTGGGTTTGAGACAGGAAGCCAGATGGCGGGAAAGGAAGCAAGGCAGAGAGCGGAGTTTCCATGGTGACCGCATTCTTGAGATGCCTGCAGCTGCCTCAGAACGTCAACAAGAGCAGGAGCCCATGGAGATAGGCACAGCCCGGGTGCGGGAGAGTTTGAAAGCCCAACGGTCGGGCGGGAAGGAGAAAAAAGACTGGCAAGCGGCAAAAAGATGTTTTGTGTGTCAGAAAACTGGGCACTTTGCCAGAGTGTGTCCAGAGTGTCGTAACTGGCAGGGAATGGTGGGGGCCACCCAACAGGCAGAGGCAGAGGAGCCCCAGCCTTTGGGAAACGAAGAAGCCTGGTTGGTGGTGGACCGGGGCAACAGCCAGGTGGGAGCAACACAGGAAGTCCTCGGCTTGGGCACCCCAAAGCAAGCATAGTGTTGAAGGTGGTCCTAGAACTCCCAAATGGCCAGGTGGTGGAGGAGTTGGCGCTCGTTGATTCAGGGGCCTCAGTGTCCTTTTTTAGCAAGGAGTTTGCAGCGCAGCACCAACTGAACCTGAGGCCTTTGGATTTTCCACTGCAAGTGACCACAATTGATGGAAGAGAACTGCTGGGAGGTGAAGTGACGCATCGAACGCCTCCAATGTGAATGCGGGTGGCTACCCACTCCAAGGTCATCGCCTTTCACGTGGCCACACTGGCGGGTCCGCCTATCATATTGGGCATGAGCTGGTTGGCTTTGCACAATCCGGTGGTTTCCTGGCACCAACGGTCCCTGACGTTCGGTTCGACGCACTGCATGGAGAACTGCCCGGCTCAAGGGCAACCTCAACAAAGTGAGGGCAGGAGGGCAGCAGCATGCAGAGCGGGGACGAGCGAGATCCCGTCGTGTTACAGGGATCTACAGGAGGTGTTCAGCGAGAAAGAGGCTGACACTTTGCCGCCGCATCGACCCTATGATTGTCAGATCAACCTGGGCCACGTTGCCGGTGGGGAAGACCTATTCCATGGGAGAGCTCAAGGACCTAAAGGAATTTATTGAGAAAAATCTAAGAAGGGGGTTCATCAGGGAGTCCAAGGCGGCAGGGGGGAGCCCCGTGTTCTTTGTGGACAAGAAATCGACTAAAGAAAGAATACTTGTAGTGGACTTTAGAACCCTGAACAGCCTGACGGAACCGGTGGCTTTCCCAATGCCGAGGATCGACGATATTCTGGCCTGGGTGTGAAAAGGGGAGATTTTCACCAAACTGGACCTTTGGGGGGCATACAACCTCATCCGAGTGTGAGAGGGGGATGAGTGGAAGACCACCATGTTCACCCCGATGGGGGCGTTTGAGTATCTAGTCATGCCCTTCGGTTTGCAGTGCGGAAGTCACTGTTTCCAAGCCTTCATGCAACACGTGCTAGGACCTTTTTTTTATTATTATAAATATTTATTAGAGTTTTTGAATACAAATGCACCAATAATAAACAATCTTACTTCTATCACAACGTAGTTTCATCACTTCTTTGGACTCCCTCACGTCTCCCGCTCCCATTTACATCGTTAAAAGGTTTTTCCAAGCAAATTATCAACTTGTTTACGATCTTATATCCACTCATTTAAGTATAATCTAGCAATTCTCCATAAAATTTATGTTTTCTTTAATCTCACTTATCATCAAATTCAAAATCTAATTTAGTGGTGGCCAATTTTTTATAATCTAGCATCCTTCTTAACATTCAACCAAATTACAATGTTTTTGTAAATACATCTTAAATTTCTTCCAGTCTTCCTCAATCCTCTCTTCTCCCAGGTCTCGGATTCTGCCAGTCATCTCGGCCAGTTGCATATAGTCCATCAGCTACATCTGCCACTCTTCCAGTGTGGGTAGATCTTGAGTTTTCCAGTTTTTTGCGATGAGTATCCTTGCTGCCATTGTTGCATACATAAAAAATGTTCGGTCCTTCTTTAGCACCTTCTGGCCGACAATACCCAAAAGGAAGGCCTCTGGTTTCTTGGTGAAGGTATACTTAAATACCTTTTTCAGCTCATTATATATCATTTCCCAGAAGGCCTTCACCTTAGGGCATGTCCACCAGAGGTGAAAGAATGTTCCTTCATTTTCTTTACATTTCCAACATTTATTATCAGACGAATGGTATATTTTGGCAAGTTTAACTGGGGTCATGTACCATCTATATATCATTTTCATTACATTTTCCTTCAGAGCATTACATGCAGTGAAGTTCAGCCCAGTGGTCCATAACCTTTCCCAGTCCTCGAACATAATGTTATGCCCAATGTCCTGTGCCCACTTTATCATAGCCGATTTAACCATTTCGTCTTGTGTGTTCCATTTTAACAGCAAGTTATACATTCTAGATAGTACCTTAGTCTTTGGTTCTAACAATTCTGTTTCTAACTTTGATATCTCCACCTGGAACCCTAACTTTTTGTCATTTTTAAAAACTTCTTTAATCTGCGCATAATGTAACCAGTCTCGCACTTTGTCCTTCATTTTCTCCAAACTCTGCAATTTCCAATTGTCTCCATCTTTTTCTAATATTTCCCAATATTTTGGCCATTTGGCCTCCATATTGGGTCTTTTTCGGGCCTTAGCTTCCAGAGGTGAAAGCCACCTTGGAGTTTTATTTTCCAATAAGTCTTTGTATTTTGTCCAGACATTAAACACTGCTTTCCTGACAATATGGTTCTTAAAGGCCTTATTGATCTTAACCTTGTCATACCATAAGTATGCATGCCAACCAAAAGCATTGTTAAAACCTTCCAGGTCCAGTACGTCAGTGTCTTCGAGAAGTAGCCAGTCTTTTAGCCAGCAGAAAGCTGCGGCTTCATAGTACAACTTTAAGTCTGGCAGGGCAAAGCCCCCTCTTTCTTTCGCATCTGTTAATATCTTAAACTTAATTCTGGGCTTTTTGCCCTGCCAGACAAATTTAGATATATCTTTCTGCCACTTCCGGAAGCACTCCGTCTTGTCCACAATCTGTAATGTTTGAAACAAAAACAACATTTTTGGCAATACATTCATCTTAATAGCAGCAATTCGGCCTAACAAAGAAAGCTTCAGTTTTGTCCAACTGTCCAAGTCTCTCTTAATTTCAGACCAACATTTTTCATAATTATCCTTAAATAGACTCAGATTTTTTGCTGTTATGTTTACCCCTAGGTACTTTACTTTTTTAACAACAGTTAGTTCTGTTTCTCTCTGAAACCGTTCTGACTCTGTATCTGTCAAATTTTTTCCCAACACCTTGGTTTTCTGTTTGTTTAATTTAAATCCCGCCACCCGACCAAAGTCCTGAATCAATTGTAATACTCTTCGTACTAGATTCTGGCTCCTGCAGGGTCAAAACTAGGTCATCTGCAAAAGCTTTAAGTTTGTATTGTTTCGCTCCGACCTGAATCCCTTCCACCAACCGGTCCCCTCTGATCATGTTCAAGAGCACCTCCAGAACCGAAATAAATAACAGAGTTGAAATCGGGCAGCCTTGTCGTGTTCCTTTTTCAATTTTGAACTCTTCTGTAACCACATTGTTAACTATCAATTTGGCCTTTTGTTCTGAATATATTGCATCAATCCCATTCTCAAACCCTCGTCCCACTCCCATTTCTTTTAAATTTCCCTTCATAAATTTCCAAGAAATATTATCAAAGGCCTTCTCCGCATCTATAAAAATTAGCACTGCTTTTGTGTTTATATCTGTTTGCAAAAGTTCCAGAATGTCAATAATGTTCCTTGTATTAGCAAACATGTGTCTACCTGGGAGAAAGCCTGCTTGGTCTTTATGGATTACCTCGTTTAAAACTCTTTTAAATCTGCTTGCCAAAACATCTGCAAATATTTTGTAATCCACATTTAAAAGGGAAATGGGACGATAGTTCTTGAGTTGTGTCTTTTCAGTTTCCTGTTTTGGTATCAATGTGATAAAAGCTTCCTTCCACGATTCCGGCGCCCTCTTCCCCTCCATAATTTCGTTGCAGACCTCCATCATTGGTTGGATCAGGTAGTCTTTTAATGTCTTATAATACTTGGAGGTCAGGCCGTCTGGCCCTGGAGATTTGCCCAATTGCATGTTCTGAATGGCTTGTTCAATCTCTTCTCGTGTTATTTTGTTGTTCAGGATTGATCTGGTTTTTTGTGACAATTTTGTTAGTCCATTTCTTTCCAAAAATTGTTTAATCTCAACCTCGTCTTGCGGCCCTTGAGTATATAATTTTTTGAAATATCTCTGGAAGCACTTTCTGATTTCCATGGGGTTCTGAATATTTCTTCCTTCGATTTCTAGATTTGTAACTGTATTTAATTTTTGTCTCTTCTTCAGCTGCCACGCAAGCAGTTTCCCACATTTATTCGCCGATTCAAAAGTTTTTTGTTTCATTAATTTAATTTTCCACTCTATTTCCTGGTTTATCAGTTTAGATTATTGTGCTTGGTAGAGTTTAATTTCTCTCAGAATCGGCTGTGACTTCGGATTTGATCTTAACTTCTTCTCCAGTTCTTTGATTTTCTGCAGGATCTTGTCTTTCCTTTCATTTTGTATCCTTTTCTTTACAGCGTTCTGTTGTATCAAGAACCCCCTCATCACAGCTTTGCTTGCGTCCCAGATAGTTCTTTTTTCCACCGTAGTGCTCATGTTTATCTCAAAGTAATCCTTCAAAACTTTTTGGGCCTTCTTAATAATCTCCTGATCTCTAAGCAAGTTGTCATTCATCTTCCATCTAAAGGAACCGGTTGGCAGTAGTGTCATGTCCATCTTCAGTGCATTATGGTCGGAGCAGGTCTTTGGGCAGATTTCCACTTTTCTAACCTTGGGTGCCAGACCTCTAGTTATCCATATTTGGTCGATTCTTGTCCAAGTCAGCTGGGCTTCAGAGAAGAATGTTCCCTCTCTTCCCAGGGGGTTCTTGGTTCTCCAAATGTCAATCCAGTCCATATTGTCTGTCATTTCAAAAAAAGTCTTTGGTAGTCTGCCGTCTTTTGTAACATTTTGGTTTTGTGACTTATCCATGTTAGTCGATACGACCCCATTCATATCTCCCATCATAATGATGTTGTTGTAGTCCAGATAATCCAACATAATCTCATGCAACTTCTTGTAAAATTCCGATTTCCCGTCATTTGGTGCATAAATTCCTAGTATCAGAATCTTTTCTCCTTGATGTTGTATCTCAATTGCTAGAATTCTTCCATGTTCATCTTTGAATAAAAATTTAGGTGACAGGCTCTCTTTTGCATATATCACCACCCCTCGCTTCTTTACTCTGTCCGAAGATATAAATTCTTGGCCAAGTCTTTTGTTTATTAACACCTTTCTATGGAGCCTAGTCACATGTGTTTCTTGTAAGCAAATAATGTCCGGTTGTTCTTTTTTTAATATATGAAAAATTTTCCTCCTTTTTTCCGGGATGTTACAACCATTAATATTCCAACTCAAAAGTTGCAGAGACATCCTGAATAAATCTGGTTATTTTTCAGGGGGTGGTACCTTATTCACTGGATCTTCAGGATCCAAGGGTGCGGGTACCTCTGGTGTTTCAGGCCCTGGAAGTAGATCAATTCCCTTGTGAAGGTCCTCTCCGTGTGCGTTCAGAAATTTATCTCTATCTTCCAATGTTCTGATTTTAATCTTCTTCCCTCTAAAGGTAAAAGATAATCCTTGGTGGAATTCCCACCTAAAGATGATTGAATTGTTCCTTAACAATCTTGTCAGCTCCAAATAGTTAGATCTGAAATCCAACAGTTGTTTAGGAATGTCCTTGTAAATCTCAATTCTTTTGTCCAAGATGTCCAGTGACTTTCCGTAGTGTAGGCCCAGAATCTTGTCCCTTTCCTCCTTTGACCTCAATATTATCAAACAGTCTCTGGGCTTCTCTTTCTTTATAAGTCTTCCAAGTCTAAAAGCTGATACAATTTTAAAGTCCTTTTCCTCTAAGTTCCAAAATTTGGAAAATTCTTTAGTCAAAAACTCAGCTAGGTTGCCTTCTTCCACTTCTGGTATCGCCCTTATCCTTAAATTACTCTCACGGTTCCGCAGTTCTATCATAGAAAGATAGGTCTGGTGTTCACCTACTTGTTTGCAGAGTGGTCTTACCTCTTGTTCTAAATTTTCAAGTTTTTGGCTGGTATCCTCAGCCAATTTCCGATTTTCCCCTGCAGCCTCCTTCAATTCTCCAATTGCTTGTGCATTCTGTGCTACTTGTCCAGTTAGTCTATTTAGACATTCTGTGTTTTGATCGATTTTATATGTTTGCTCGTCAGCCTTCTTGTCCAAAGATTCCACTTTCTTGTCCAGAGATTCCAATTTTTCAAAGATTTTCTCTAAAATAGAGGTGCTTGCCCCTGAGGCCATATCTTCCAGTTGTAATTCCTCAGCTTCTCCCTCCCCTGCCCGTGGCAGAGAAGCAGCTTCTTCCTCCGAAGGCAAAGTAGGCACAGATGATCTACGTGTCTGTGAGGCTGCAGTTAAAGTTGTCAAAGTTGTTTGTCTAGCTCTTCCTCTCCTTCTTGCGCCACTCATTCCAAAGTTATCTAAAAGTCAAGGTCAAGCTGAGTTGTTCCCATGAGAAAGCCACGTCCCAGATGGTAACAGTCAGACAGAGGGCCGGGAAAAGGAAAGTAAAATAAAAGTCACTGCTGTAAGTCCCAAATCCTCTAGGGGGAGTTTAAAATATTTCTAGGGAAGAGATCAATTCCAGTAAAATTAATAAAGTCAGATTTCAAAGTCCAGGAACCTTCAGTAAGAAATTTCAGCAGAGTTAGGATTCAGTATTTAGCAGCAACAGTGTTTCAAATGGTGCATACTGGTAATCCAAATGCTTCAAAGTAACAAGTTCAGACTCTCTCAGATTGTTTCAAAGTTCAGATTCAAAGTATCCAAGTCTGCAAACTGCAAACTGACAGCTCAGTTACTCAGGCAGCTCCAGCACCTGGGTTTTTTACTTAAGATGTAGCTCCAATAGAAGAAAGGTATCACCATACAGCTAAAACGCAAAAAGTCCAGCACTTAAAGTCCTTATTCCACTTAAAATAAAGTTCAATGGGTGCTCAGATCAGTTAGGTTAAAAGATCTCTCTTTACCTCCACTCCTCCAGCTCTTTGCTTTGAAGTTCAATGAGGGCGGAAGACGGACTTCCTGTTTTTCGTCACTCCGCTTTCAGCCAAATTCAATGCTTTAAAGTCCCAAATTGTACAAAGTCTATTATTACTCACGGGTTGTTGCTTTTCCAAAACAGAAATTTCAGGAAGAAAGGTCAGCGCTCACCGGCAACAGCTACGCGGCTTTGCTCCGTTGATTGCGGAACGACCCTCAGCGCCGCTACCCCCTCCGCGATCCGGAGCCCCTTACGGGGTTCCTTCAATGTTTTGGGGGCAGCTCTTGGCGCCCGCCGGGTCCCAAGACCACAGGCTTCTGCCGCCTGCGGTTTTCCGATGTGGGTCTCCGCTTCGCCGTAGCGGACGACCCTTTTCAGCGGAGCTACCCTCTCCCGGTTAGAAGAGGGCAGCCATTACCGTTCGCGCCGCCTCCGGAAGTCCACGTGCTAGGACCTTTGTTGTAGAAGAACTGTGTTTGCTTTTTGGACGACTTGCTCGTTTACTCAGAAGACAAGAAACAGCATGTGAAGGACGTACGTCAGGTCCTGAGGAAACTAAAGGAACATCGCTTGTGGGTCAAGCTGGAGAAATGTCAGTTCCACGCAAAGGAAGTCAAATTCCTGGGGTACCGGCTGTCGGACCAGGGTTTAGCCATGGATCCGGAGAAAGTAAACGCAGTGGTGGAGTGGGAGAGTCCCAAGACCAGGAAAGATGTCCAGCGTTTCCTGGGTTTCAGCAATTTCTACAGGAAATTCATCAAAGATTTCGCAAAACTGACGGCGCCCGTAACGGACTGTCTCAGTGTCAAGAAGAGGTTTCAGTGGACGCAGGCTGCCCAAGAGGGGTTTGAGAAGCTTAAGAGGGCTTTCGCTTCGGAGGAGCAACTGATCCACGTCGACCCTGCTCAACCACTAAGGGTGGAGACAGATGCGTCGGATCGGGCGATAGGGGCAGTGCTGCTGCAACCAGATCGAAAGGGGGAGTGGCGGCCGTGTGCATTTTTTCCGCGGAAACTTAACAAATCGGAGCAGAACTACACCATCTATGATAAGATGGTGTTGTGCCAGAGACAGATAAGATGGGCAGAGTTCTTTGCCAACTTCAACTTTAAGATCCAATATGTGCCGGGAGAGCAGAATGCGAGGGCGGATGCGTTCTCCCAGAAACCCCAGTATATGATGGGGGAAGGACCTCCAGTGGCAAGACTGATGTTCCCTGAGAGCAAATGGATGTGTGGGGGGATGTTAGTCAAGGACGACGAACTGATGCAACTGCTCAGAGACGATGACTTTGCCAGACAAAAGATGGGGGAGTTGAGAGAAAAAGGGGGTGCCGAGGGGGGTTTTGAAGTGAAAGGGGGGCTTCTGTACCATAGGGGGGCCTTGTACGTTGCAGGAGAAAACCTTCGGGGCAGAATTCTCAAGAAACTCCACGACAGCTGCACGGCAGGGCATTTTGGACAGCATAAGACCACGCTACTGGTCACCCGAGAATTTTGGTGGCCAAGGGTGAGAGAGGATGTAAAGGAATATGTGCGAGGGTGCGACACATGCCAGAGGGCCAAAGGGGAAAGGGCGGCACCAGCAGTGTTGCTGGAACCGTTGCTGACACCCGGAAGGCCATGGGAGGTGGTAGGGGTGGATTTTATCACTGATCTGCCTAGATGTAAAGGTAAGACCGCTATCATGGTGGTGGTGGATCTCCTGATCAAAATGTGCCATTTCATGCCCTGTTCGCACGCCGTGACAGCGGAAGAAACATCCAAGCTGTTCGTAGAGCATGTGTTTAGGTTGCATGGGGTACCTGCACGGGTGGTTTTGGACCGGGGGGCTCAATTCACCTCATGGTTTTGGCGCAAACTCATGGGGTTGCTCCAGGTGGAAGTGAGCTTCACTACGGCTAGGCACCCCGAGACCAATGGGCAAGCGGAGAGGGCAAATGCTGTGTTACAACAGTATTTGCGGTGTTATGTAAGTCAAAAACAGAACGATTGGGTGGACAAACTAGCCCTGGCAGAGTTTGCTTACAACAAAGCGGAGAATGTATCCACTGGGATGACTCCGTTCTTTGCCAATCATGGGTGTCATCCAAGGGCTTTCCCTGGTAGGGGGGAGGAGTCATGGAGTGTTCCCACAGCTGAACAGTTTGTGGAGGAGATGGAAGCGATCCACACACAGCTGCAGTTGAATTTGGAAAGGGCTAAGGAGTTATACAAGAAGGAAGCCGACAAACATCGGCGACCGGGGGAGGTCATCAGGGTTGGGGACAAGGTGTGGTTGTCCACGCAAGGGTTGCCTTGGAAAGGGGGCTGCAAGAAGCTCAAGCCCAGGAAAGTGGGGCCTTTCAAGGTTATCCAACAAATAAATCCGGTGGTGTTTAAGCTTAGGTTGCCAGAGAGCATGAGAATCCATCCGGTGTTCCACAGGTCACTGCTGTTCCCCTACAGGGAGGGGGGAAGAAGGCAGGGTAGTGGGGAAGGGGAAAGCCCACCACCCGAAATGGAGGAAAGGGAGCAGTGCAACGAGGTAACGGAAATACTGGACTCTCATTGGAGAGGGGGGAATTTGGAATATTTGGTGGCGTGGGAAGTGGCCCCGCCATCAGAGAATACCTGGGAAGACAGCATCACCGACAAGGGCCTGGTGGAGGGGTTCCACAGTTTTTTCCCTGACAAACCCAAAACCAGGGGTAGGTTCTTTCAACAGGTGTTCAAAACAACAGACGACAAAGAGGAATTTGAAGGTTTCCCAGCATCGGACGAGGAGGAAGAAGATGAAGGCATAGACTGGGGAACACCAGGAATTGGGGGTTGGAGGGGGGGTGTTCGAAGAGACGGACGAGGAAGAGGGTAGTTTTGCTGGCTTCTCCCCTACCACCCCAGAGGAAAGAGAGATGGGTACAGTCAGGTCTCCTGAGCGGGAGGGGGCCTTTGAGGAGGGGGTGGATGTCAGGGAGAGGCAAACGGGGAAAGAGCTGAGGGGAGAAACCAGCACTTACAAAGAGCCGAAAGAGATAATTAGTAGTCTGTCGTCTGACAGTGCAGAGGAGGCAGCGAGGGGGGAGGATGAGCCCGGAACTAGTCATTCTGTAAACAGAGGAAATCAGAGGCGTGGTTTCCGCAGACTTGCATGTTGGGCAAAAAAAAAGAAAACAGAAGCGGCATCTTTCCCGACCGGGTCGGACATGATTTGAAGCACTGGAGATGTTCTTTTGAACTTTGTAAATAAATCAAAGAGATTGTAACTGGCAGCGAGCCCGGAGTTTTTATCTATGCCGGCTTGGCAGCACACACCTCTTACAATTATGTGTGCAGAGAAAACAAGATGTGGCTCTAAAAATCAACCCTTTGAGGAATCAGTAATGACAATACTGAATGATATTAGAGATGGCTTAAATCGTAATACAGCAAGTATAGAAAAGTTGGACAAAAGGTTTGAAGCTTTAAGTTCTGAATTGAAAGAAGTTAAAACTGAGATAACTACACATGATACAAGGTTGGCACAGCTTGAGACAGAGTGTTAGACTTGGAAAAATTACAATATGAAAATGCCAATTCAATTGCTTTGCTTCAAATGAAGGAAAAGGAATCCCACTTGAGATTGAGAGGGGTCCCTCAACTGGATGAGGAGAAACTCAGGGAGTCTTTGACGGATTATTTTGTGGACCGCTGGGACTTGAAAAAGGAGGAAGTTGAGTCCTGGGTAGAGAAAGCTTATAGATTTGGGCCTAAAAAGGATACAAAAATAATTTATGACTGTATAGTGGTCTTGAAGACTAAGGAACAAAGAGACATTATTTTGGGACACCATTACAAAAAAGGCCTAAAAATACAGGACAAATCTAATGTGCTCTTTAAAGAGGTTCCTTGGCAATTCCTGAATTTGAGATCAAATTATACAGAATTGACAAACATCCTGAGGAGGAAAAACATCTTTTTTAGGTGGGAATTCCTGGAGGCTTTATCTTTTAGATTTGAAGGAAGAAAGCAAAGGATCAAGACTGTGGGAGAGAAGGACAGATTTCTGCAAAAGTACGCTGTGGAATTGGGACTGCAAAGCCCACAGCTGCTGGGGGCGGAAGCGGCAACCCCTTAATTTGACATCATAGCTTTGAGAATTTATTCTTGGAATGTTAATGGTTTCAAAAAAGGAGACAGGTTTAGCATGTATTGGAAAAACAGAATTTGGATGTAATTTGTTTACAGGAAACCCATATCACGAGATTACATAGAAAAAATTTAATAAATAAAAGACTTGGACAAGAATTCATCTCCTCGGACAAAGTGAAAAAAAGAGGAGTGGTTTTCTATATAAAGGAAAAATGGAATCCAAAGTTGATTTTTAAAGATGAGGAGGGAAGACACATAGCAGTGGAAATTACAGCACAAGGCGAAAAATATTTGTTATTAGGAATCTATGCACCTAATGATGGCAAAGCAGAATTCTTTAAGAACTTGGAAACAAGTCTTTTGGAATACATGGATTACAAATTAATTTTAATGGGAGATTTGAATGGAGCTGCATCTACCTTGATGGATAGGACTCAGAGACAAAAGAATTTGAATACTGGCAGATTACCTAAGACCTTTTTTGATATAACTGACAAATTTGATCTGTCAGACATATGGAGAGTCAGAAATCCAACTGAAAAAGACTTCACTTTTTTCTTAGATACAAACCAATCATTTTTGAGAATCGACTACTTATGAATATCCAGAGACCTGGTTCCTAAAGTATTAAAAACGGAAATTTGCCCCAAAACTTGCTCTGATCATAATGCAGTTTTTATGGATCTGAAAATGTTTGTACAGGGTTCCTTCAAATGGAGAATGAATGATGATTTGCTGAGAAGTACTCCAATTGTAAATAAAGCCCAAAAAGCCCTAAAGGATTATTTTGAACTCAACATGAATCAGGGAATGGAAACAAGGGTTATTTGGGATGTCAGCAAAGCAGTAATGAGAGGATTTCTCATTCAACAAAACTCAGGAAAAAGACACAGAATGAGGAAAAAAATAAAATTATGGAGCAATTAAAAGATAAAGAGAAGAAGCTTAGATGAAATCCAAAGAATTTGCATATACAAAAGGGAATTAAAGCTCTACAGATTCAACATTCACAGATTATAAATCAAGAAATAGAATGGAAGTTAAGGAGGATGAGACAAAGAACTTTGAATCTGCAAATAAATGCAGGAAACTTCTAGCATGGCAATTAAAAAAGAGGCAAAAGCAAAGTACCATCACAAATATTGTAACAGAAGGAAAATCTGTGGAGAACCCTGTAGACTTAAGAAAATGTTTTCACAAGTACTACAAACAACTATATAAAAAAGATAAAGAGGACCATGTGAAAATTGAACAATTCATCAAAACTAATGGTTTGCAGAAGATTCCAGAAGACAAAAAGAGCCTTCTAAAGGGACTAATCACAAGACAGGAAGTGGAACATGCAATAAATTTAATGCAACTTGGCAAGGCACCGGGACTAGATGGTCTATCAGTGAAATATTATAAGACATTGAAAGATTGGCTAATCCAGCCTCTGGTAGAAGTATGTAATCTGATTTTATGAGGGGGCAAAGCACCTGAAACCTTGAAGGAAGCCTATATTACTCTGATTCCCAAACAGGACCAAGATAGATCCAATGTTAAGAGCTACAGACCAATCTCCTTACTCAATGTGGATTGCAAAATTTTTGCAAATATACTGGCTAACAGGCTAAAGAAGGTCCTGTCTGAGCATATACATAAGGACCAGGCAGGATTTCTGCCTGGAAGACACATGAAATACAATATTAGGAAAGTTGTTGATATCTTGGAAAAGTTGGAAGCAAGAAAGAACTGTAAAGCAATGTTAATGTTTATTGATGCAGAAAAAGCCTTTGACAATGTATCTTGGAGTTTTATTTACAGATAGGTAGCCGTGTTGGTCTGCCATAGTCAAAACAAAACAAATTCCTTCCAGTAGCACCTTAAAGACCAACTAAGTCAGTTCTTGTTATGAGCTTTCGTGTGCATGCACACTTCTTCAGATACACATCTGTGTATCTGAAGAAGTGTGCATGCACACGAAAGCTCATACCAAGAACTGACTTAGTTGGTCTTTAAGGTGCTACTGGAAGGAATTTGTTTTGTTTTGGAGTTTTATGTTACATAACTTAGAAAGTATGGGGGTTGGTCAAAAAATTTTTAATGGTATTAAAGTGATCTACCAAGAACAAAAAGCTAAAATTATTGTAAAGAATGTGGTATCAGAGGAAATTAGAATTGAGAAGGGAACCAGGCAAGGGTGCCCACTTTCCCCTCTGTTGTTTATTTTGGTCCTAGAGGTCTTGCTAAGCATGATTAGAAAAGATGAAGAAATCAAAGGTATTACAGTAGGATCCAAACAATATAAATTAAAAGCCTTTGCTGATGATTTAGTACTGACATTACAAGATCCAGACTCCAGTGCAGTAAAAGCACTGGAGCTGATACAGGAATTCAGTCAGGTAGCGGGATTTAAGTTACATAAGAGCAAAACCAAAGGATTAGAGAAAAATCTGGATAATGATGAAAGAAAACTATTACAAGAAAAGACGGGCCTAGATTTCGTGAAAAAAGCTAAGTATCTGGGTGTGAATCTGTCTGGGAAAAAATTGAATTTATACAAAGATAATTATGAGAAATTATGGAATGAAATTAAGAGAGATCTAGAGATATGGTCAAATTTAAAATTGTCATTAATGGGCCGGATTTCAGTGGTCAAGATGCATGTATTGCCAAAGATGCTTTTTTTGTTTCAAGCCCTCCTAATCATAGACAATGTGAAATGTTTTAAAGAATGGCAGAAAGCTCTATCTAGATATATCTGGCAGGGGAAAAACCCCAGAATTAAATATAAATTGCTTACGGATTCGAAGAAAAGAGGGGGATTCTCACTGCCAGATTTGAAAATCTATTTTGAAGCAGCAGCGCTTTGCTGGATTAAAGAATGGATACAACTGGAAGATACTGATGTTTTAGATTTAGAGGGATTTGATAAAGTGTTTGGATGGCATGCATATTTATGGTATGATAAAGTAAAGGCCCATAATGCATTTGAAAATCATGTAATTAGGAAATCTTTGTACAATGTATGGATAAAATATAAAGATCCTTTAGAAAAGAAGATGCCCAGATGGCTCTCACCAATTGAGCCGAAGGCCCAGAAAAAGTTAAATATGGATATCAAATGGTTGAGATATTCAGTTTTATTATTGGAGGATAAAGAAGGATACAAACTAAAACCATTTGATCAAGTTATCGAGATAAGTTAAATTGGCTACATTATCACCAGATTAATGAATTATACAAATTAGATAAGAAAAATGGTTTTGCTTCTGAAAAATCGAAGTTGGAGACGGAGCTGTTGGATTATAAAGTTAAAAATTTGTCTAAAATGTATAACTTATTGTTGGAGTGGCATACAAAGGATGAACAAGTTAAATCAGTGGTGATAGATTGGGAAAGAGATGTAGGACATAACATAATGTTTGAGGATTGGGAAAGATTGTGGAAGAAAGGGGTCAAGTTCACTGCATGTACAGTGTTAAAGGAAAACATAATGAAAATGATGTATAGATGGTATCTGACTCCTGTGAAATTAGCAAAGATTTATCATAATAGTGACAACCTATGTTGGAAATGTAAAGAAAAAGAAGGTACCTTCTATCATATGTGGTGGACCTGCCCCAAGGTGAAAGACGTCTGGGAAAAGATTTATAATGAATTGAAAAAAATGTTGAAATATACATTTATAAAGAAACCAGAGGCCTTTTGTTTTGGTCCGGGGGGGGGGGGGTTTACCGTGAGGCGTGGTCAGAGTCCGGTCCTGCGTCGAGGGTCTGGAGACTGTCCACCAAGGGGGAAGCGGGGTCCAAAGCAAGAAGCCGGGTGTGGTCAGGAACTCCGGAAAAACAGGTCTGGGTGCTGGCAGAAACAGCGTCGAGGGTCTGGAGACTGTCCACCAAGGGGGAAGCGGGGTCCAAAGCAAGAAGCCGGGTGTGGTCAGGAACTCCGGAAAAACAGGTCTGGGTGCTGGCAGAAACAGGTTTCCAACGACGTTGCTCCCGCAACCTGGGACTGGGCTGACTGGCCTTTATCTCCTTTGGGGCCTAGGGCGGTCCCAGCCCACAGGTGACTCGCCTCTCCTGGCCTTAAGGCGAGCACTCCTCCTAAGAGAACCTAGTTCCCTCCACCTCTCTGCCCTGAGCCTCTGCAGCTCAGGAGAGGCTGAAGGGTTACTGGACCCAGGGGGAAGCTTCACCTTCCCCTGACAGGGCTGGGAGAGGAGCACCTGCAGGCAATGGGTCCTTAATCACCCCCGGAGACAGACTGGATTCATCTGGTGTTTGCTCCTGAGGATCCGGCACAGGTGCGGGCCCTTCAGATTCAAGGCCCTGCCCCGGCTCAGCCGGCCCTGGAGGCAGGGACTCCTGTGCAGGCTGGGATTCCTCCGGTTCAGCCTCTGAATCAGATTCCCAGGCCATCACACCATTCCCCCTCCCAGCCCCCCCTCAACTGAGGGTCCGGAACCGGCTTGCTGGGGTATGCTGCATGGAAATCACGGAGGCAGGCAGGCGCATGGACGTTGGCTGCTGGTTCCCAGGAACGGTCCTCGGGTCCATACCCCTTCCAGTCTATGAGATACTGAAGCTTTCCCCTGCGGTATCGTGAGTCCAGAATACGTTCCACCTCGTACTCGGGCTCCCCCTAAACCAAAACTGGCTGCGGTCGGGGACGGTTCAGGTGGAACTCGTCGGGCAGGGCCACCGGACTCAGAAGGGACCTGTGGAATTCCGGATGAACCTTCAGGGTTGGGGGTAACTGGAGACGGAATGCCACAGGCGAGACCTGGTCCACGATAGGAAACAGGCCGGTGAAGCGGGCGTCCAGCTTCCACGAAGGCTGAGAGGGGTGGAGGTGGCGAGTGGAGAGCCATACCAGGTCACCGACGTGGAGTTCCGGCCCCACCTGGCGGTGGCGGTCAGCCTGGGCCTTGTATGCCTCCTTGGCCTGGCGCAGTTGCTTCATCAATAGTTGTTGCTGAGACTGGAGCTCCTGGAGCCAATCTGCCACTGCAGGGACCGAGGATACCGGCAGCACATACCGGAATAACCGTGGGTGGTAACTGTAATTGGCCTGGAACGGGGTCTGCTGGGTGGAGGCGTTCACCGCATTGTTGTAAGCGAACTCTGCCAATGCTAGGTGGTCGACCCAGTCGTCCTGCTGGAAGCTGCAGTAACACCGGAGATACTGCTCCAGCACCGTGTTTGCCCATTCCGTCTGACCATCGGTCTGCGGGTGGTAGGCTGTAGATAGACAGACCTCTGTCCCGAGGGCCTGATGCAATGCTCGCCAGAAGCGGGATGTGAACTGGACGCCCCGGTCGGAAACCACACGCTCGGGAAGGTCATGCAGGCGGAAGATGTGCTGAATGTATAGCTGAGCAGTTTCTTTAGCCGTGGGTACAGATGGGCAGGGGGCACAGTGCACCATCTTAGTGAAATGGTCGGAGAACACCAGGAGGCAGGTACAGCCACGAGACGGGGATAAGTCCAACCACAAAGTCCAGCGAGACCGTGTGCCAAGGACGTGGTGGGACTGGTAACGGCTGAAGTAGGCCGGGGGGTTGCCTGGTAGGACCCTTGGCCCGCCGGCAGACGTCACAACCAGCGACATAGTGAGCCACGTCAGCCTTCAGGCGGGGCCACCAAAACTCCCGGCATACCAGATGGGTAGTCCGATACCTTGGAATAACAGGTTTGGAATTGCCCAAGAAAGATGTTAAACTATTTTTGTATGCCACAACTGCTGCTTGAATTTTATTAGCCAAGAACTGGAAAACACAAGAAGTACCAACAGTGGAAGAATGGCAGATGAAGATGATGGACTTTTTGGAGCTAGCTGACCTGACTGGAACAGTCCGTGACCAGAAGGAGGAGGAGTACCAGGAAGAATGGACGGAATTTAAAGACTATTTAGTTAAATATGTTAAGTTAAACTAATTGGAAAAGCTTGCAAATACTAGATAGGCTTAGGATTTAAATATGTAATGTGATGAATTAATATGTTTAATGCTGAATTGGAAAGAAAGAAAGATGTTAAGTGATTAAGTTAATTTTATAAGAATACTGGTTTTGGAAAACCGTTAAAATGATATACACTGAAATTCAACCAGGGGGATACGAGGAAGCCACTTAACAATGTTAATAAGATTAGTCTTAATAAGGTTATGATTTATGTTTGTTTGTTTATTTGTGTGTTTAAAATTTTGGGAAAATCAATTAAAAAAATTGAAAAACAAACAAACAAACAAACAGTCAGTGATGGGTGTGGTGAGTTGCGAGTAGTTAGGCATAAACTTCCTGTAGTAGTTAGCAAAGCCCAAGAACCTCTGCAAGTCCTTCTTGGTCTTAGGCTTCTGCCACTCTAACACCGCCTTCACCTTCGCCGGATCCATATGCACCCCCTCAGGAGACACGCAATACCCCAAAAATTCCACCTCTGTCACGTGGAACTGGCAGTTCTCCAACTTGGCGTAGAGTCTATGCGCCCTCAGCCGTTGCAACACCTCCCTTACATGTCGCACATGCTCTTCAAGACTTTCTGAGTATATCAAAAGATCATCAAGGTAAGATACCACTTTCCTGTCTAGCAAGTCTGCCAAAACATGATTGATGAAGGCCTGGAAGGTGGCTGTGCCCGATTGCAACCCAAACGGCATCACTAAGTACTCAAAGGTCCCATATCTTGTATTAAAGGCCATCTTCCACTTGTCGCCTTCCCTCACCCGTATCAGGTTGTAGGTCCCCCTCAGGTCCAACTTGGTGAAAGTTTTCGCTGATCTCAACCTCTCCAGCAGATTCCCAATACGTGGCAAGGGGTATCGGCTGGAAATCATGAGCTTGTTGATCTTCCTATAGTCCACAACGAGCCTTTTTTCCGGGGTGTCCCTCTTGCTTACGAAGAAAACTGGGGCTGCCCCTGGTGCCTTTGTTGGTCGGATAAAACCCCTTGCCAAATTCTTCTGCAAGAACTCCCTCAGCTCGGCTAGTTCCATCTCTGACATGGAATAGAGGCGACTGGTGGGTATCTGGGCCCCTGGCACCAAGTCTATTTTGCAGTCATAAGGGCGGTGTGGAGGTAACTGGTCTGCCTCCTTCTCGCAGAACACGTCTCTGAAGGCCTTATACTGCGGGGGTATGGAACTCTCTTCTCTCATGAGTTTCCCTCCTACCTCTGCCCCCTTTGCTCCCACCTCTCTAGGTACTTCAAGCCTCAAGCAGTTTGCTTGGCAAAAGGCTGATGCGAACGTTAAGGAGCGTTGACCCCAGGCCACGACAGGATTGTGTTTCGTGAGCCACGTCATTCCTAGGACTATGGGGTGTGTCGCGAACTTAGTGACGTGGAACCTCATTGTCTCTTTGTGCCCCACCACTTCCACCCCTAACGGTTGGGTGGCTTGCACCACCTCCCCCCCTATTAAGGGTCGACCATCTATCGTCTGTACCTCTATTGGGGAGTCTAGTTGCTGTGTCCCAAGGTTGTGTTGCTTCGCAAAATCTGTATCTACAAAGTCTAGCGACGCCCCCGAATCCACCAACACTTGCCCTTGCACCCTACCCTGCGCCCATCTGGGAGTTGTAGCGTCATGGGCAGAGCTATCCCAGGAACGGCTGGTTCCATTTGAGGCCCCTCTACTGACTTGTCTCCCAGCCCCTGGCCTCTCTTAAGGGCTGGGATTGGCCGTTTCCTGACTGTTCTGCTTGGGGTTTGGGCTTTTCCTCCACCCTGGTCCCTGAAAGGGATCCCCCTGTCTTCCTATCAGGACACTGTTTAGCCAAATGCCCCTGCCTAGCACACACGAAGCAAGTGCGTGTCTCCTGACACTGCTGACTCCCTTCCTTCCATGCCTTCCTGGTTCCCTTCCACCAATCCAATCTCCATCGGTTCAACAGCTTCTTCTTGAGTAGGTGTGCTGCCTGTCAGCATCTCCGCTTGGCCAAGCTGATAAAGCCTCATTTTCCTCCGGCCGAGCCTTCGGAATTGCCTCCGACGAATAATTAACGACCTGAGCCTTTGATGAGGCCTCAGGCACGTTCTCATTAAGCAGAGTTTCCAGCAGCATGCAGAAGTGATGAGATTTATGGCTACATGGCTAAAGAGTTTTATTTCTCGCTATGCAGACAGCAAAGAAAAATACATCCTCTCTATGAAAGCAGAGAGCAACCGGAACAAAGGAACAAAGGAACACAGGAAACCACTAACGTCACATCCTGTCTCCTCTCCCGTGAGACTTCCAATAGTATGGAATCCCTGGAATGTAAAGAGAGTCCTGTGACTCCACGCAGCTGCTCAGTGGCAAAACAGAAACTAACATCCTCCCCCTTTCTGTGAACACCACTGGGCAACGTGTCAGTACAATCTCAGTACAAACCCAATTTGTGTACATAGGTACAGTGTTGATCCCTTGGAACAACCTTGGACAATAAATCAGCAGGAATTTCATTACCTGGCATGTAGGACACCGTTACGAGTCCCTTCTGAACACATTCCCTAGCATGTTGCAGCTTCAATTGCAAGTGCTTTGTGCTTTGCTTACAACCTTCAGAAGTCAGCAAAGCCAAACATGCTTTGTTGTCCTGATAAACCTGAATTGAACACTTTACAGGAATTCTCATGTCTTTACACAATTGTAACAATCATTCACAATCCACAAGTGAATAAGACAGTGCATTCAGTTCAGCTTCACAAGTACTTAAGCTTACTGTTTTTTGCCTCTTGCACGACCAATCAAATAGACCCTGGTTGTACATGTAACAAACTCCAGACATGCTTTTCCCGTCTGTAGTGTCACTTCCAAAACTCACACCAGCAAATATCTCAAGACCGCCAGACTTCTGATTGTTAAATCTCAGTCTGTAGTGCATAGTGCCTTTCAAATAGTGTACTATGTGTTTCAGAGCTTTCCAATCCTTAACAGTAGGATTGTTGACTTGTCTGCTTAGCAAGTTACAGCTAACTGCAATGTCAGGTCTTGAACATCTGGCAATGAAGATTAGTTTGCCTAGCACACTTCTGTACAGTGTAGTGTCAGAAAATGCTTCTTCAGTACCATCTACCTGATAACCTGTTGTCATCGGTGTGTCTACAGGGTTAGCATCCATCAGGTTTAGTTTGGCTAACACATCAGCAATTTTCTGTGACTGGTGTACTAAAATATTACCATCTTGGTCTCTCTCTATTTCCAGAGATAGGTAGTTGGTTACCTCACTAAGATCTTTCATGTCAAAGTGCTCTTTCAGTTGAGCTAGGGCGCTATTGTACATTTTGACATCCTTCCAAAAGAACAGAATATCATCAACATAAAACAAGCAATACAGCTTCTTTTGCCCTTCCTCTTTGACAAATACACATGGATCAGCTTTACCTTGCTGAAAACCTAGAGAAAACAACACTTCAGTGAGTTTAGAGTGCCAGCATCGTGCACTTTGCTTGAGACCATATAGGGACTTCTTCAGAGAACAAACAAATCCCTGTTTTACCTGTACGCCATCAGGTGGAAGCATATAAAGTGATTCACCTAAAGCTCTGTACAAAAATGCTATATTCACATCGTGATGAGAAATGTGTAGATTCTCTTCTGCAGCAAGTTTGAGCATAAGCCTAATGCTCTCATATCTCATGGTGGGTGAGTAGGACTCTGGATAGTCTTCTCCTGGTACCTGTGAAAAACCTCTGGCTACCAATCTGGCTTTGTGTCTGACTATCTTGCCATTTTGACCTGTCTTTGCTTTGAATACCCATTTGCTGTCAAGCAGTTTCATCCCTGGAACTGTCAGAACTAGCTCCCATGTTTTGTTCCTCTCTAAGAAATCAAGCTCAGCCTTCATGGCAGTTAACCATGGCTCAGCATCCTTCGAGTCCAAAGCCTGGATCGCTTGGAAGCTTGAAGGTTCAAATACCTTCTTGGAGCTATTAACAGCAGTTACAGCTTTTGCTGCTTTAGCAAATTCATCAGCAAATCTCTTTGGAGGTCTACCTTTTGTGGCTCTTTCAGACCTGCGAATTAGACGTAAGTCTTCAATGCTGTCCTCTTCTTTCTTAGGAGAAAAGTGGCCTATAGTGAACAGTGGTTCCTCCAATTCTCGATCAGAGCCTTCAGAGGGTTGCAGAGAGGCTTTAGCACTCTTGAAATCCTCTGAACTATCTGAGTCAATTTCAGATTCAGAATCAGAACCTTCATCAGTGGGTGTGGCGTTTTGCTGCTTTTTATCCTCAGACTCTTCACTGTCATCAGGATAACATTGGAAAATTCTCACATTCTCCCCCCACTTGGCATTGTACTCAACACTTCTAGTGTCAGTCATCATTACTCTGTAAGAACCTTTCTGATATCCTAGAAAGATACCATTCAAACCATGTTTGCCTAACTTGGAGCTTTGTGGTGTGTGAACCCACATGTCAGAACCAGAAATTCTCATGTGCTTGATGAATGGTTTCTTGCCAAACATCTTTTCATAGGGGGTACAACCAATCGGTGATGACAATCTGCGATTATAAGTATAAACAAAACAGCTGAGTGATTCTGCCCAATAACTCTCTGGAAGATTGGCATCATGCAGCAAGGTTTTCAAGCCTTGAAGCAATGTTTGGCCTGCCTTTTCACAAAGTCCATTCATCCAAGGAGACCGTGGACTTGAAAGGTCATGTTGAATTCCTTTCTCAATCAGAAAAGCTTCAAACTGCTGAGAAGTGAATTTTCCCCCTCGATCCATAAACAAACATTTCACCTGTTTATCATGCACATTTTTCAACCAAGCACAGAATTCCTTGAACCTAGGAAACACTTCTGATTTCTGATTGAGATTGAACACATAAACATACCTGGAAAATGAATCAATGAGGACCATAAAGTACCTGGGTCCACCCAAAGAGGGTGTTAGTGGACCAACGAGATCAGCATGTACTACCTGGTATGGTTTTGTAGCTTGTCTACTAGACACCTTATCTTTTGCAGCCATTTTAACCTTGTTTGCTGTGCATGCCTTGCACTTCATGTGATACCTGCAGGGTTTAATAGTCATACCTTCAACTAAGGCAGGCATTTTGGAAACTGCCTTGAATTTTAAATGACCAAGTCTCCTGTGATAACCATGAATACATTCTGCATGCAAAACCTTGTTAGTATCTGCAATACAACAAATTTCATCCTGCACAACATCAACAGAATCACCATAATGCAATACAAACAAATTATCAATATAATCAGCATGCAATACAAAGTCATCTTTCTTGGTGATGGTGCACTTCCTCTTCTTGAAGGAAATGTCTATGTCCTGTTCAGTCAGCTGCGAGACGCTCAGTAGGTTGTGTGCAGCATCTGGAACAAAAAGAACGTTGCATATCGATGTATCCAAGCTGTGAAGAACAACCGTTCCATAGCCTTGACTGGAGATCGTGTGGTCATCCGCTTGATGAATCGCACCTTCTTGCGGAGTAAAGGATACGAACAGGTGTTTGTCCTTGCAGACGTGCCTGGTCGCTCCCAGGTTGACGATGAAGAAAGATCTAGATGTCTTCTGGACCTTTGGAGTGAAGCGTGAGACCATTGCCTTGTGTTGCGATGTCCTGGATTTCGGGCCTTTGCCTTTGCCTTTTCCACGCGTTGAGCTTTCTCTGCGCTGCTCTGTTGCCTTGGCCTTGGAATGTTTACATTCCCTTTTCACGTGACCTAGACGTCCACACAAGTAGCATTTCACTGCCTTCCAAGCTTTGGCGCCATCTAGTGGTTGCACTGCATTCTGGGATGACGTATGTGAGGACTCCCACTTAGTGATGCAGCTAGCACTACGGCGATCTGCTTCATTTAACACCACAGCAGTAACATGCGCTACCGTAAGCTGAGCAGTAGGCAAAACAGCAAGCTGGCTGGCAATCGCTTCCCAACTTGAACCCAAAGAATGTAGAATCATGAAGGAATGCACAGCCTCTGGAAAGGTGATTCCACACTGTTGCAACTCATGCCTGAGATTCTGCATTTCCATGAGGAGAGCATGTACCTCTGCTCCATCAACAAGTGCCATATCATGCAACTTGGCATAAAAGAACAAAGAAGCACCAGCCTCCATTCTTAAATGTGACTCTTGCAGACTGGCCCACATCTCTTTGGCTGAGGCCTTGTCACACAAAAGACATAACTCTTCAGGAGACACAATAAGTGTCAGAGTTCCCCTTTCTCCATCCTCCACCAGTCGCGGACTGTGGGCCGGGGGGCGAGATGTCATTATTAATCCAGGAAGATTGTTCTTTCAGGGCTCTACCATCGCCATCAATCCCCGGCGTTGAATGTGTTGGCCTAGTGTGGGGCTCCGATGAGAGCTTGGCTGTCTGGCTGGTGTACCGGCCACCTAGCGCACCAACAGCCACCCTGTCAGGCCTACTGGAGGCGGTGGCTGGCTGGGCCTTGGAGTTCCCTAACCTATTGGTATTGGGGGACTTCAACATCCATGCTGATGCCACTCTCTCTTCACAGGCACGGGATCTGGTGTCTTCCATGGCGACACTAGGGCTCTCCCAGTTTGTTTCGGGCCCCACACATCAAGCAGGCCACACGATGGATTTGATCTTTGGCGTAGGTATAGATGTGATCATGTTCCCTTTGATGAAGGTGCCATGCTTTGATCACTACGCTCTGAAAGCCAGGATTGACTTTCCACCCCCACCCTGCTTTAGGTGGTGAGCTGATGGACCCTGATAGATTCTGTCAAGCCTTGCGGGACCTTGCTCCCCCTGGCGACTCATTGACTGAGCTTGTTGAGGGCTGGAATATCCAGCCCCTGGCAGCCATTGATGAGATCGCAGCTAAGGGCCTTCTGCGACCCCGCAGAAACCGGGCTCCCTGGTTTACTGAGGAGTTGGGGAAAATGAAGCGGGACCTCAGACGGCTAGAGCGAGTATGGCAGGGTGCCTGCGACGGAGCCTCAAGCACATCTTATAGGGTTTTTTCTAAAACCTATGAGATGGCAGTGAAGGCCGCTAAGAAGTCTTACTTCTCGGCCTCCATTGCATCCGCTAGCTCTTGCCTGGTGCAATTATTTAGGGTAATTAGGTCTTTAACGTCCCTGGAGGGACAGCCAAATTTAAATAACAATTTGACACACAGCTGTGAGGCATTTGCAAGCTTTTTTTTGCGGAAAAGGTCCTGTTGCTCTGCCATGACCTCCCTGCCAATTTGGATACAATAATGGAACTGGAGGCCCCTCAACTGTCCTCGGGTCCAGTATTGGACCACTTTGACCGGATAGCCCCAGCCAATGTGGACAAACCCCTTCGAGCTGGAAAGCCCACCACCTGTCCTCTTGACCCGTGCCCGTCCTGGCTGATTAGAGCGTGTTCAGACGAAGTGCGGGCCCCCTAGGGGATATCATCAATTTGTCCCTTGGCACCAGGACATTCCCAGGGGAATTGAAGGAGGCAGTGGTGCGCCCGCTCTTAAAGAAAACATCATTAGATCCTTTAGATCTATCCAATTACCGCCCAGTTTCGAATCTTCCGTTCCTGGGTAAGGTGATTGAGAGAGCGGCTGCTGAACAGCTTGGTGGGTTTCTGGATGAAACATCGGCTATGGATCCATTCCAATCCGGCTTCCACACTGGTAATGGGATGATCAACAGATGATCTCCGCAGGCAGCTGGATCGAGGTGGGTCGGGGCTGCTGATTCTTCTAGACCTGTCAGCAGCCTTCGACATGGTTGAGCACGAACTCCTGGAGCACTGCCTTGCCGACGTGGGGATCCAGGGCACAGTCCTTCAATGGCTGTGCTCGTTTCTCTCTGGTCGGGGACAGAGGGTGGCGCTTGGGGGGGGAACTGTCATTGCGCCACTCCTTGGTGTGTGGAGTGCCTCAGGGTGCGATACTCTCCCCGATGCTTTTTAACATCTTTATGCGCCCCCTCGCCCAGCTTGTCTGGAGTTTTGGGTTGGGCTGCCATCAGTATGCTGATGACACCCAACTCTATCTGTTGATGGATGGCCATCCTGACTCGGCCCCAGACACACTGATCAGATGCTTGGAGGCTGTGGCTGGATGGTTACGTGGGAGCCGGTTGAAGTTAAATCCTTCGAAGACAGAGGTCCTTTGGCTGGGTCGGGACGATAGGGGATTGTGGGGGCAACTCCTATCTCTTGCGGGGGCACAATTAGTGCCAACACCGTCCGTTAAGAGTTTGGGTGTAATCTTCGACACCTCCCTTTCTAGGGGGGGGGGGGGGGCAAATTGCAGCTATAACAAAGGCAGCATTTTTTCATCTCCACCAAGCTAAGCAGTTGGTTCCTTACCTCTCTCGCCCTGACCTAGCTACTGTGATCCACGTGACGGTCACCTCCAGACTGGATTATTGTAACTCACTCTACGTGGGGCTGCCCTTGAGACTGACCCAGAAA
Organism: Podarcis erhardii; assembly: GCF_964252035.2. Lineage (NCBI taxonomy): Eukaryota > Metazoa > Chordata > Lepidosauria > Squamata > Lacertidae > Podarcis > Podarcis erhardii. The sequence goes on along the minus strand of NC_138506.1, from coordinate 5,926,016 downwards.
CTCCAGTGGGTGCAGAATGCCGCGGCGAGACTCCTTACGGGGTCCTCGCTGCGAGATCACATTCACCCGGTGCACTGGCTCCCGGTGGAGTACAGGATCAGGTTTAAGGTGCTGGTTTTAACCTTTAAAGCCCTGTACGGCCTAGGACCCTCGTACCTACGGGACCGCCTCTCCTGGTATGCCCCACAGAGGAACTTACGTTCTTCAAACAAAAACATCTTGGAGGTCCCAGGCCACAGAGAGGTTAGGCTGGCCTCAACCAGAGCCAGGGCTTTCTCGGCTGTGGCTCCGATCTGGTGGAATACTCTGTCACAAGAGATTAGGGCCCTGCGGGACTTGACATCTTTCTGCAGGGCCTGCAAGACAGAGCTGTTACACCAGGCCTTTGGCCAGGGCACAGCCTGACTCCCTCCTTTGGCAATCTTCACAGAACTCTAGCCCAATGGTTGCCATCAATTTGATTTGAATTAATTTTATAATGAAATGGTTTTAGAATGTTGTATTATTTTATTGTTGTTAGCTGCCCTGAGCCCGGCTTCGGCTGGGGAGGGCGGGATATAAATAAATTATTATTATTATTATTATTATTATTATTATTATTATTATTATTGCTTTGGAATCCTTGGCCTTCCATTCTTCAGTCACTGGAGCGGGGGGGGGGGGTCTGGTATCACATTAAACAGACCCTCTTTTCTTAGCAGAGCCTCTGCATGCTGCACCCAGTTTTGATAATTATTTTTTTGAAGCTTTGGAATTCCAAATGTGTTTTCAAGAGCCTCTGTTACTCTTGGACTGGCCATGTCTGTGTCTTTAAAGCAAGCTGCATCTATTTACCAGCTGCATTCCAAAAGCACACTACTTGAAGCCTTCCGCATTCTCCAGCCGCTGCCGGTAAGTGTTTTGGCTAAAAGTTCAAAGTCCACCCCTTATTGCCTTTAATTGGGGACTGGCAGGCTTCCCAGGGCAATGAGCACATACCTCTCATCAGTCTTCTTGACACGCAGAGAAGATAAGCTGCATTCCGTTCTTCTGCCGTTCTTCTGGGCCCATAACCAAAAATGTCAGCATCTCCGCTTGGCCAAGCTGATAAAGCCTCATTTTCCTCCGGCTGAGCCTTCGGAATTGCCTCCGACGAATAATTAACGACCTGAGCCTTTGATGAGGCCTCAGGCACGTTCTCATTAAGCAGAGTTTCCAGAAGCATGCGGAAGTGATGAGATTTATGGCTACATGGCTAAAGAGTTTTATTTCTCGCTACGCAGACAGCAAAGAAAAGTACATCCTCTCTATGAAAGCAGAGAGCAACCGGAACAAAGGAACAAAGGAACACAGGAAACCACTAACGTCACATCCTGTCTCCTCTCCCGTGAGACTTCCAATAGTATGGAATCCCTGGAATGTAAAGAGAGTCCTGTGACTCCACGCAGCTGCTCAGTGGCAAAACAGAAACTAACACTGCCCACCCCCTGTTCTGGAAGCTTGGGAGTGTAGGCCCTTACCCCCAAGGGCCCCCTTGCCCCCCTCTTCTCTAGCTTCCTCTGCTGTTGGCGTAGCCCTAGCTGTAAGGATGCTTGATCTCATCCAGTGCGTGCATGCGTTGCATCTTCGCCATCTCATCCAGGATCGATGGACTCAGTCCTGCGCGATACATGGCGGCAAGGGGCCCTGTGTTCTGCCCCCAGCCAACCTTGCGCACTAGTGAATTGAAGGTAGTCCAGTAAGAGGCCACAGAGTCACCCCCTTGTCGCAAGTTCAGTAGCTGCTGCTCTGCAGTGGCGTGTTCAAGTGGGCTATTGAACATGGCATCCATCAGTCTCCAGAACTCCTGCAGGTTCCCTAGAGTGCTGTGTTGGGTCTCCATAAGGGTGATAGCCCAGTCCTTCTCTGTTCCCTCCAGCCAACTGATCAGACACGCCACACACTGCTTATCTGAGCTGAATTCGGCTGATCTCAAGTCCAAAATGTATCTGGCTTCAGTTCTAAAAGCTGCATAACGTCCGGTATCTCCATTGTATTTAGCAGGGTTCAGTCCAGCCCCCCTGCTGGCTCTGAGGTTCCTTTCCTGTTCTGAAGTTAACCTCTGTTCCTGCAACGCTCCTGCCAAAAGATCTAGTTGGCTTTTGAGCTGCCACGTGTAGTTTCTAAATTCTAGTATGGGGTCTGTGGGCTCTGTTGCCCCTCCCGCTGCTCCCCCAGCCACATTTCCCATGTCCGGTACTTGCCCATCCATCACGGTCTTTGATGTCCTCCGGTGTGAAAGTAGGATGAGACTCGGCAATCTGCAATGGCTTGGCTCTCCCGCAGAAGTGAGACACCGGTAGTAATCATCTCAGGTTTATTGCTCAAACACATACAGTGGTGCCCCGCAAGACGAACGCCTCGCAAGACGGAAAACCCGCTAGACGAAAGGGTTTTCCGTTTTGGAGGCGCTTCACAAAACGAATTTCCCTATGGGCTTGCTTCTCAAGACGAAATGTCTTGCGAGTTCCTGCGGGTTTTCCCCCCCTTTCCCCCCCTTTTCCTAAGCCGCTAAGCCGCTTATCAGCTGATCCGCTGATAAGCCGCTTATCAGCTGATCTGCTAAAAGCCGCTAAACCGCTAATAGCGCTAATCCGCTAAGCTGTCAATGGGCTTGCTTCGCAAGACGAAAAAACCGCTATACGAAGAGCCTCACGGAACAGATTAATTTCGTCTTGCGAGGCACCACTGTAAATCACTCCGGAGCTCCTTCACTCCGTGTCTGACTCCAAGTTTGCAGTTGCCGAGTCTAAACTCCGCCCCTTCCTCTTCCTCAGGGGAAAAGCCCTTTCGCTTTCGCTCTTTTTCCCTCCTCTCACTGACCTTTTTGTGCCTTTGAGTTTTTGGGCTGGCTATTCCTGGCCTCCTTCCCTCTGTTTCTGAGCTAAGATTGGTATTTTGTGTATCTCTGCTCTGGCTCCCCCTTCCTTGGTCACTATGCTCAGGGATCAGATTACCGTTGCTATCTGCTGCCTGCTCTCTGTTCTCTGAAGCCATGCCGCTACGCTGTCCCTCCTCCCTCTCACATTCCAGTGTCCTTATCTCTCTTTGTCTGTTCTCATTCCCAGCCTCTGTCAGCTCCAGAATGAAGCCGACAGTCTTGTTGGGCTGTGTATGTGATAAAGGGAGCCATACCGGGGTGAAGGTGTCTTCTTCTATTTCAGTTTCAGTTTATTGGTCAATTTTTCTAGTAAGGTTGTTTCCCATACTATTTGGTACCATTGGTCCATGCTTATTCCTGACAGGTCTCTCCAGTGTCTGGTTATGGTGTTTCTGGCTGCTTAGAATAGGCAGGTTATGAGTTCTTTGTGTTGTAAGTGGGCATTGTTGTCTTGGAAGATGTTTAGTAGGGCCATTTCTAGGGTGATTTCTAATACTTGCTTGGTTATTTTACATATTTCTCGTATGACTGTTGTCCAGAATAGTTGGATTTTGGGACACTCCCACCACATGTGGAGGTATGTGCCTGTGGAGGTGACCCTCTCCAGCATTTTGGTGAGGTTCCTGGGTGTATTAGCGCTAGCTTTCTTGGTTTTAGGTACCACCTGTAGGTGATTTTCAGAGTGAGTTCTTTTCTTTTTGTTGATATGGATTTAAAGGGGGGTTTAGAACACATTCTGGTCCATTGAGTGGGGTTAATCTCATAGCCTGTCATCCTCCCATTGTTTTTTGATTGTGTCTAGGGAGTTTGTGGGATATTGGAGTAGTATTTTGTATATTGCGGATACCATTCCTTTACCATGTCCCTTTGTTGTTAGGATGTTGTTAGGTTGTCAGGGGCCTAGTTGCTGATTTTACTACTGGATTGTTTAAGAGGGCATGTAATTGGAGATGTGTTAACCAGGACATTTGGATGTCTTCTAGTTTGTCTTGAATTTCTTGTGTTGACAAAGGTTTGCTATTTTTATAGAAGTCTATTAGACGATATAAGCATTTGGTTTGCCAGGTTTTTATCTGGAGGTTTTGTGCTGCGTGATGGAATAATGGGTGGTACGCCAGGGGAATTAGTGGGGATGAGGTTGTTGGGATACTGCCGGGGAGACGGGGGCATTTGGCAGGCCCCCAGCTGGCTCCAGCCACCGGCCGGCAGCCGGGCGATCTCCTCGGAACAGCATCAAACAGTGACACAAGCCTCAGATACCTTTAAAGACTTGACACGCTCTAGTCAGCAGAGTGAATAACTTCTCACAACGGAAGTGGTGGACTGAGACACGTGTAAGCATTATTTACAGGCGTTTATTCAACATAGTTCAGGAACAAAGGAAAAACATGTCTGCTTCCCTTTGTGCCCAAGCAAACAGCAGTATAGCAAAAGCAATATACAAACGGAGGTTCCCAGCAAGCCTGTGCTGGAAGCAAACAGGCATGTGACACACAACAGTCATGCCTGTTCCTTTTAAGGTGGAGTGGAACTATACCCTAACATCCTCCCCCTTTCCGTGTAACCTGTAGTACCTGTGGTTCAACCCAATTGCAACCTCTTTACATAAACCTTAAGTTGTTCTCTGTTAGCAACCTTAGACAACAGATCTGCAGGAATTTCATTTCCTGGCATGTAGGACACCTGAATGAGTCCTTTCTGAATACACTCTCTTTCACGATGTAACTTTAGCTGCAAGTATTTGGTTCTTTGCTTGCAACTCTCTGAGTTCAATAAAGCCAAACAGGATCTATTGTCTTGATACACCTGTATAGGACATTTCACAGAAACCTTGATGTCCTGAAACATAGGTTACCGGACCCAGAGGCAACCTCAGCTTCCTCTGATGGGGCTGAGAGTGGAGCACCTGCAGGTAATGGGTCCTCAATCACCTCAGGAGCCAGAGCAGACTCAGCTGATGCCTGCACCTGAGGATCCAGCACAGGTAAGGACCCTTCAGGCTCATGCCCCAGCCCCGGCTCAGCTGGTTCTGGAGGTGGGGAATCCTGTGCAGGCTGGGATTCCTCAGGTTCAGCATCCGAGTCTGAATCCCAGGCCATCACAGCATGCCTGCTAAGCAGGTTAGTGCTTACAGCTATGTCAGGTCTTGAACATCTAGCAATGAAATTCAGCTTGCCTTGAATGTATCTGTACAGCGTGATGTCAGAAAATGATTCAGCAGTACTATCTACCTGGTAACCTTTCACCATCGGTGTGTCTACTGGGTTTGCATCAACCAAATTCAGCCTGGTTAATGTTTGGTGTACCAGAAAATTACCTGGTTGGTCCTTCTCCACCTGCAGAGAAAGATAGTTGGATACCTCACCAAGATCCGTCAAAGTGCTCCTTCAGTTGAGCTAGGGTGATTTGGTACAAAGCTTGATTCTTCCAAAACAAAAGCAAATCATCAACAAAACATAAACAATACAGTTTGTTTTGCTCCTCCTCCTTGACAAACACACATGGATCAGCTTTGAGTTTTGTGTTCCAAAACCTGGCACTCTGCTTGAGACCATATAAGGACTTCCGTAGTTTACAGACCATTCCCTTCTGTATCTGCACTCCATCAGGTGGAAGCATATACAGCTCCTCCCCCAAAACCCTGTACAAAAAAGCTGTTTTCACATTGTGATGAGAAACGTGAAGTTTCTCTTCTGCAGCAATCTTGAGCATTAGCCTAATGCTCTCATACTTGATGGTGTGTAATGGCTTGGCTCTCCCACAGACGCGAGACACCGGCAGTAATTATCTCAGGTTTATTGCTCAAACACATAAATCACTCCGGAGCTCCTTCACTCCGTGTCTGACTCCAAGTTTGCAGTTGCCGAGTCTAAACTCCGCCCCTTCCTCTTCTTCCAACAGGGGAAAAACCCTTTTGCTTCTGCTCTTTTCCCCTCCTCTCACTGACCTTTTTGAGCCTTTGAGTTTTTGGGCTAGCTATTCTCGGCCTCTCCCCTTCTGTCTCTGAGCTAAAATTGGTATTTGGATCTATGCTATCTGCTGCCTGCTCTCTGTTCTCTGAAGCTATGCCGCTCGGCTGCCCCTCCTCCCTCTCACATTCCAGCCCGCATTCCTTTTTTTTTTTTTTTGAATAATTTTTATTGATTTTAACATATAAATTATAAAATGTACCACAAAACTTATCACTTATACAATCTTTTTAGACTTCCATCAGCACCTCTGATGATTCACCGTTTTAACCACTTCTTATGCATTTGTTAACTTTATATTGCCTTTACATCTCTTAACAAATCATAGAATCATAGAATCATAGAATCATAGAATCATAGAGTTGGAAGAGACCACAAGGGCCATCGAGTCCAACCCCCTGCCAAGCAGGAAACACCATCAGAGCACTCCTGACATATGGTTGTCAAGCTTCTGCTTAAAGACCTCCAAAGAAGGAGACTCCACCACACTCCTTGGCAGCAAATTCCACTGTCGAACAGCTCTTACTGTCAGGAAGTTCTTCCTAATGTTTAGGTGGAATCTTCTTTCTTGTAGTTTGGAACCATTGCTCCGTGTCCGCTTCTCTGGAGCAGCAGAAAACAACCTTTCTCCCTCCTCTATGTGACATCCTTTTATATATTTGAACATGGCTATCATATCACCCCTTAACCGCCTCTTCTCCAGGCTAAACATGCCCAGCTCCCTTAGCGGTTCCTCATAAGGCATCGTTTCCAGGCCTTTGACCATTTTGGTTGCCCTCCTCTGGACACGTTCCAGTTTGTCAGTGTCCTTCTTGAACTGTGGTGCCCAGAACTGGACACAGTACTCCAGGTGAGGTCTGACCAGAGCAGAATACAGTGGCACTATTACTTCCCTTGATCTAGATGCTATACTCCTATTGATGCAGCCCAGAATTGCATTGGCTTTTTTAGCTGCCGCGTCACACTGTTGGCTCATGTCAAGTTTGTGGTCGACCAAGACTCCTAGATCCTTTTCACATGTACTGCTCTCAAGCCAGGTGTCACCCATCTTGTATTTGTGCCTCTCATTTTTTTTGCCCAAGTGCAAATCATACTTCCCCTTCTCCATTTTTGCAATACTTCCAATAATATTCCTCACAAACCTACAAACGTCGTCTGATCTTCACAAATACTTTTCAAGTAGTCTGTAAATTTACTCCAGTGTTCCGTGAATTTTTGGTCCCGCCGGTTTCGAATCCTTCCTGTTAATTTATCTAGTTCTGCATAGTCCATTAACTTCATCCTCCATTCTTCAGTCGTCGGTAATTCTTCTTGCTTCCATTTTTGGGGTAATAATATTCTTGCTGCTGTTATTGTATATAAAAAGAGCTTACATTCCTTTCTATTTATATCACTCCCCACAATGCCCAGTAAAAATGCTTCTGGTTTCTTTATAAATGTATATTTCCACATTTTTTTCATCTCATTATATATCATCTCCCAGAAGCATTTCACTTTTTTACATTCCCACCACATGTGATAAAATGTTCCCTCTTTTTCTTTACGTTTCCAACATTTATTACTGACTTTATACATTTTCGCTAACTTGACAGGTGTAATATACCATCTATACATCATTTTCATCACATTTTCTTTTAGGGCATTGCATGCAGTAAATTTTAAACCTTCTTTCCATAATTTTACCCAATAACTCAGCAATATATTATACCCAAAATCTTTGGCCCAGTGAATCATAACCGACTTAACCTCCTCGTCCTTCAAATGCCATTCAAGCAGCAGTTTATACATTTTAGACAAAATTTTAAAATCATTACTTAATATCTCTAATTCAAACTTTGATCCACTTTCATCAAATCCTTTTTCTTTAGAATCCTGTTTAAATATTTCATTGACCTAGCAGTAGTGTAGCCAATCATTTACATATTCTTTAATTTCTTCATATGGTTTCATTTTCCATTTACTTCCTTCCATATATATTAACTTCCCATATTTTATCCATTTCCCACTCATATTGACCTTTTTCACACTCATCGCTTCTAATGGAGATAACCAATGTGGTGTTTTTCATTCCAATAGGTTTTTATACCTATCCCATATTTCTATTAGAGATCTTCAAAATATATGGCTTCCAAATCCTTTATGGACTTTTGACTTATTATACCATAAATATGCGTGCCACCCAAATCTATTATCATAACCTTCCAAATCCAGCAATTCCGTATTTTCTAATTTCATCTATTCCTTCAACCAACAGAGGCAAGATGCTTCATAATACAATTTCAAATCTGGCAGGGCGAAGCCTCCTCTTTCTTTTGCATCTGTTAAAAGCTTAAACTGTATTCTCGGCTTCTTTCCCTGCCAGATATACCTTGAAATTGTTTTTTGCCAATCTTTAAAAATTGCTGCCCCTTTGATTATTGGAATTGTCTGAAACAGAAATAACATCTTTGGTAGCACATTCATCTTAATAGCTGAAATCCTACCCCAAAATGATAACTTCAACCTTCCCCATATTTCTAGATCTCTTTTAACACTATTCCACATTGGCGTATAATTGTTTTGAAATAGATCAATAGTTTTAGAGGTTAACCAAATTCCCAAATACTTAACTCTTTTAACAACTTCTATACCTATTTGTTGCTGCAATACTTCTACCAGGTCCTGTTTCATATTTTTGACAATTATCTTAGTTTTCTTTTTGTTCAATTTAAATCCTGTCACCTGCCCAAACTGTTCTATCTCCTCTAGTACTTCTTTAACACTTGTAGATGTCTCTTTGATTGTTAATAGCAAGTCATTGGCAAAGGCTTTCACTTTGTACTCATTTTGACCGACTGTAATTCCCTTTATTAACTCATTTCTCCTTATTGATCTTGAGAAGACTTCCAGTACCGATATGAATAATAATGGTGATAAAGGACACCCTTCTCTTGTGCCTTTAGTAATTTCAATATTTTCTGTTACTATATTATTTACAATCAATTTTGCTCTCTGTTCCGAATATATCACTTTTATTCCATTTAGGAAGAATTGACCTGTATCCATAAATTCCAAATTTTTTAATATAAATTCCCAAGATATATTATCAAAAGCCTTTTTCGCATCCACAAAAATTAACATTGCTTGCTTTTCATTCCTGGCAGTCAGATATTCAATTATATTAATTATATTCCTTATATTATCTTTCATCTGTCTGCCAGGTAGAAAGCCTGCTTGATCCTTATGAATAATTTCATTCAATATTTTTTCCATTCTGTTTGCCAATATGCTTGCAAATAATTTATAGTCACTGTTTAACAGAGAAATCGGTCTATAATTCTGAGCCCAGGATATCAATTGTTTCTTTATAAAAGTCTGCCGTAATTCCATCTAATCCTGGGGATTTCTTATTTTTAAATGATTTAACTACATTCTCTATTTCTTCCAAAGAAATTTCCTCCTTCAGTCTTAACCTATCACTTTCTTCGATTTTGAACCCCAGACTTTCCCTACTAGTATTTTTATTTTCTTCTTTATATAACGATTGATTGTTGTTGTTGTTTAGTAGTGTCCGACTCTTCGTGACCCCATGGACCAGAGCACGCCAGGCACTCCTGCCTTCCACTGCCTCCCGCAGTTTGGTCAAACTCATGCTGGTAGCTTCGAGAACACTATCCAACCATCTCGTCCTCTGTTGTCCCCTTCTCCTTGTGCCCTCAATCTTTCCCAACATCAGGGTCTTTTCCAGGGAGTCTTCTCTTCTCATGAGGTGGCCAAAGTATTGGACCCTCAGCTTCACGATCTGTCCTTCCAGTGAGCACTCAGGGCTGATTTCCTTAAGAATGGAGAGGTTTAATCTTCTTGCAGTCCATGGGACTCTCAAGAGTCTTCTCCAGCACCATAATTCAAAAGCATCAATTCTTCGGCGATCAGCCTTCTTTATGGTCCAGCTTTCACTTCCATACATCACTACTGGGAAAACCATAGCTTTTACTATACGGACCTTTGTTGGCAAGGTGATGTCTCTGCTTTTTAAGATGCTGTCTAGGTTTGCCATCACCTTTCTCCCAAGGAGCAGGCGTCTTTTAATTTCGTGACTGCTGTCACCATCTGCAGTGATCATGGAGCCCCAGAAAGTAAAATCTCTCACTGCCTCCATTTCTTCCCAGACCAGTGGCCATGATCTTCGTTTTTTTGACGTTGAGCTTCAGACCATATTTTGCGCTCTCCTCTTTCACCCTCAATAAAAGGTTCTTTAATTCCTCCTCACTTTCTGCCATCAAGGTTGTGTCATCTGCATATCTGAGGTTGCTGATATTTCTTCCGGCAATCTTAATTCCGGCATGGGATTCATCCAGCCCAGCCTTTCGCATGATGAATTCTGCATATAAATTAAATAAGCAGGGAGACAATATACAGCCTTGTTGTACTCCTTTCCCAATTTTGAACCAATCAGTTGTTCTATATCCAGTTCCAACTGTAGCTTCTTGTCCCACATAGAGATTTCTCAGCAGACAGATGAGGTGATCAGGCACTCCCATTTCTTTAAGAACTTGCCATAGTTTGTTGTGGACGACACAGTCAAAGGCTTTTGCATAGTCAATGAAGCAGAAGTAGATGTCTTTCTGGAACTCTCTAGCTTTCTCCATAATCCAGCGCATGTTTGCAATTTGGTCTCTGGTTCCTCTGCCTCTTCTAAATCCAGCTTGCACTTCTGGGAGTTCTTGGTCCACATACTGCTTGAGCCTTCCTTGTAGAATTTTAAGCAGGTTTGAATCATATCGGCCAGGTCGTATTTAGGGCGGTTTATGATTGACTGCAAAGCCTTCTTACAATCGGTGTTTGCATTTTCAAAAGCTAACTTTTTCATCAATTCATTCTGGGCTGTAATGTTATCAACTTGCCTAGTGACTGATTCTTTCAATCTATCTATAAATTGATGATAGGGCTCCGAATGCTGTTGCTTAAAATTAACAAAGGAGCTCAGCGGTTGCCCTGATACAGGGACTTTCCGAAAGGCACGCTGTACACAGGTCGCAGTGCGACTGAAATGCAAAGGTGTCAACGTCGCCTGGGCTGGTATGTTATCATACGGACCAGCGCCAAAGAGTTGGTTGGCTGAATGCTGTGGATCAGCCAGGGCTACTGCGCTATGCTTAAATTCACTTTCAAAAACTACATACTGAGCAGGAGATAAAAGCATACGCATCAAATCCTTCCAATCTTGGGGTAGCATCGTATAACCGCTTGCTATCCCCTCCAGCATCCCTATCACATAGGAGGATTTTAGGCCAGAATCTGTAATGGCTCTCCTTAGTTCCCTCATAACAGAATAAGGAAGTGTCTCGTACAACACCTGTTGCTGAGCAGTTCCTGGGTTTGCATAGGTGATAGGGAAAGCAGATGGCATTTCACCAGCCCATTCAGACTCTTCCTCTAAGGACAGGAGCCCTTTCTGCCTAGCTAGAGAAAGTGCGGTGCGCACAGCTCCTGTAGGAGAGCACGCAGGGGCTGGGACAGACAAAGGAGAAATGGGAGGGGTGGATGTGGGCTGAGGTAGATGAGACATAGGGAGGGATTGGCAGGGTTGTGAAGGAGGCAAAAGCTTTGGGTAAGGAGGGGGGGAGGTGAGAGATCGTCTGCAACGGCTAGAAGGGCAGGGGCCGTCGGGGATGCCTGAGGTCCTAATTTAGCGACGGCGTCTGCACATTTCTGCCAAGTGAGCAGACAATGAATCGGTGCCCTAGGTTCTGCAAAAAGGGTCTTTCCGATCTTTTGCCAAGCCTCTATCCCCAAGGAACCAGCCTCAGGATACCAGGGGCAGCTGCAAGCAATCTCACATAACAATCGTTCAATTTCTTTCAAAGAGATATGAGCACCCACCACCCGCTGTCTAACGAGATGGAGCAATTCCCTAGCATGCTCCTTCTGAAACTTAGTCAGTTCTCCCCCCATACTCACGAAGTAGCGCGCTGAGACTTTTCCAGTCGAGTGAAGTATGAGGACGGCTGCGAAGGGATCTGGCTATCACGTCGGGGTCACCAGATGTTGGGTTGGAATAAACAACAGACGAGTAGCAGTAACATTCCATTCCGTCTCTTGTACGAGAGGACGGCTGTTAGGAATTTAGCAACCTGTAGGGTAATATAAGGATCCACATCTTGAAGAACCCAGGCAAGCTGTAGGTCTACTGGTTTGTCAGCCATAGGCTGGATTATGGGGTTTAGTATACTAGCACGGGCTGAACTGTACAAAGGGCAGATAAACATAACATGATGTAGAGATTCCGATGTTTTCATTTCACAAGCACACATTGAAGGGACTTGGCCCTTAGTGAATCTGTGTCTCAGCACGTTTGTTGGAAAGACATTAAACCTAGCTCTAATAAAGACATATCGGTGAGACGCGGCCATAAGCGATGTTAAGTAGGACGGAGCGCGGTAGATATAGGGGTTATGCCGAAATTTAACGGCGAACAGGCTCCACCACCACCTACGAAATTTTGGTATAGCTCCGCATCATCCAGCCTTTGATTTATACACCTTTTTGCCACATTTAGATCCAGTTTAAGCAATTCAGTGGGCGAGATCTCAAAGGACAGCAATTTGGCATGGATTTTTCCTGACCACAAATTTGTGAAGTCATCACGCCACATGCATTGAATGAGATAAATCAAAACTCTCCTCCATATAGCTAACTCCACTGAGGGGATCTTCATTTCTAAGCGAATAGCCGCATTACTTACGCATGTTGGTAATTTTAAAAGTCGGCGTAAGAATTGGCTTTTGAAGAGACTCTAATGGTGAGAGGTTTGCAAAGGCAGCCCATAAAGGTGCAGCATAGGCCATTGTGGCCATCACTTTGATGCTATACACTTTCAGGGCCGCAGGGATGAATAAGGCCCCCTCAGAGTAGAAAAAAACAAAGGAGGGAGTGTGATAGGGCTTTTGTCTTGTTTTGAAGATATTCAACATGCACTTTCCACCCTAAATTATATTGAAAATAAATTCCTAAATATTTAAATTTGTGTACTTGTTCGATTTTCGTGCCCTCCAGCTTCCATGAATAAAGTTTTCGACTCCTTGAAAATATCAGTACTTTGGACTTGGTGTGGTTGATAGACAGATGATTAGAATGGCAATATGTCGCAAAAATCTTTAGTGCCCTCCTTAAACCCACTCTGGAGTAAGAGAGTAGTACAGCATCATCTGCGTAGAGAAGTAAAGGACAACGGTAATCTGCTATACGAGGGGTGTGGATAAATTTATGTGAGTCGGCTAATGGGTTCCTCATATCACTGATAAATAAGTTAAAAAGAAGCGGCGCTAAAATACAACCCTGGCGTACACCCTTATTTACTGGCACTGGGTTAGTCAGGTCTCCAGCAGGGGATAATCTCACCCTGGCCACGGACCCGGCATGAAGTTGGGAGATAAGCCACAGGAGCCTTCTATCTATTCCCCAACTGGCAAGTTTATCTCATAGTAATTTCCTCGGGATACTATCAAACGCAGCTTTCAAATCTATGAAAGCTGCGCAAAGTTGGCCCCGTCTAGGTGTCGAGTATTTCCGGGCTAAGTGATAAAGAATAATTGCCTGGTCTGTTGTGGATCGGTTTAATCTAAATCCAGCTTGCTCATGTCCAATCAGGTCAGCCTCAACTGACCACTTCATCAATCTTGCCAGCAAAAAACGGGCATATATTTTCCCAATGGACGATAGCAGACTGATATTCCGATAATTCCCTGGGTCACCGGGAGGGCCTTTTTTGTAGATAGGAATTATAATGGCCTCCTTCCACATTCCTGGAATTAAGCCCGTGGCATTTATTGCGTCAAACATTTTAGCTAAAATCCCTGCCCACCATGCAGAATGAAGCTTTATAGCCTCAACAGGGACCAAATCTGGCCTGGGGGCCTTACCAGTTTTCAGCTCGGCTATCAGTTCTAGGATTTCAGCAGGGTCGGTATTGGGCCAGACGGGAAGGGGATTAGAGGGTCTCCAATGAGTGGCCGGAGCATCTACCACTGAGAAATATTTTCTCAGGAACTGCTCCCATGTAGGGGCCGGGATCACCGTTAAGGGATATTTCGTGTTTCTTCCCTTTATTAAGGACCAAAATTTCCGGGAGTTATGAGATTTTGAGGCAGAAATTATAGTCTGCCAACGATTTAAATGCCATTCCCGTTTGGCCGATTTCTGGGCCTGTTTGTATGCTTTTTTAGCCAGGGAATAAGATGGAGGTAAGGCCGGAGCGCCAGAAAGTTTATAGTCATTATATATTGTATGTAGATGAAGTCTGGCTAGCTTGCAAGCAGAGTTGAACCAAGGGGCGCCAAATTTAAAAGAATCGTTTTTAACTCCATGGGTTGGAGAAGTAAAAAAGCGAGTTAAAACTTCTATCAGGCAAGAAAAAAAATGCATACAGGTAATAGGATCACGTGGGACTATTCCTGCATCTGGCTGGTCACCAGGAAACTTTTCTCTGATAAAATCCATATATCTATGAGCAAGGGCAGGGGACCATCTAGTCCCCTTTATTTTAGTGGACGACTCCACAGTCACCGGGATTGGGTGGGAGCGGTCGAGCAACTGCCAGTCAACACATAACTTGGTTGTCAGGGGAAGATGGTCACTAAATTGGGCATTATCAATTTTAAAAGAGGTGACTTTCAAAAATAAATCCCGGGAAACCAAAACATAGTCGAGAACACTGTTTGATTTTAACCCCAGGTGGGTGAACTCTCCTGGTATGTCTGGAGGACACCTGCCATTTAATATAGTTAAATTAAGGCGTAGAGTCATCTGATAAAGCATCACTCCTGCCTTATTGACTTTTACATCCTTTGATATTCTAGTGGGGGTGTATGCTAGATCATAAGTTTGAGCACCAGGGTCAATCCACCACTTAGACTTTTTAAGGGCCTCCCAATTTGAGGCTATCCGAGCGTTAAAATCGCCTCCAGTAATGGAGGGGACATTGGGATATTTAAGATAACAAGAAAGTAAAAAATCCTCTAGGGATTCCCATCTAGAAGTAAGATCAGCTGCTAACCCTCCCGGAGGGAAATAGACATTTGTAACCAATAAAGAGAAGTTTCCACCATAGATCAGTCCGGTAATAGCATAAGGCGGCAATGCATGCACTAGTGCAAGTTTAGCCCGAAGTTTAAGGGAGATACCAATTGTGAGGCCACCTTTAGGGCGGCCACCATTCATTGACGGGCTAGCAGGCAGACATATAAACTCAAAGCCATTTAACTCAATTTCCTCCTCCACCCAAGTTTCTTGTAATAGTATGATAAGAAAGGAATTAATATATTTTTGGAATTCTGGATCTAATTTTTTACTTTTCCATCCAGCAATGTTCCAACTTAATATTGTAGGCTGGGGTTTCCCCGTTCCTCCAATTGTCTGTCATTCGGGAAATTGGCTCAACTTTAATACGGGAAGAGGGGAGCCAATAAAAAAATCAGTTATCTTCCTCTGATGTAAAACCTCTCGTAAAGGCTGAGTGGGATTTACAAGGTCATCTGACTGTTGAGCTTGGCCACTCAAACTACTAGGAGTAGGACCTTGAACAGGGGCGGACCCCTTTTCCAAAAGAGTTTGGTGGGCCACCCGGGGTGGACCAGCTATCTCGTCGGAAGTTTGGTCTCTCTGTAGCCTGCTACTGGTCTTTTGGGCTACATGATTTATGTGGCCTGTTGGGTCTTCAATCAGTTCCATCACTGGTCTTGCTGTTGAATCCATAATAATCCGCAAAGAGGGATAAGGCTGGGCGAGAGAGCTATTTGGGAAGGTTGACAAAGGCGCCTCTTCTCTTGATTGGTCAGTGCTATAAGAAGGTTCCAGGTCAGGCATCGATGAATGTGTAGAAGGGGATTTTTCCTGTTGTGTGCTACTTTCTTCAGGGATGTTTTTCGATGGACGGTCATGTAAATCTATTAAGAGCACAGAGGGTTGTTCTACTTGGAGGGAAGGACTGGTAGTTGCTTCTTGGGGTTGTATCTTCTCCTCCATTGCCGACATACATTTAGCATTAGATATTGAGAGATCCATATGATCTGGTTCTTCTAGAGAGTCATATTCGCTGTACGTGGGTACTCTAGTGCTGAGCTTCCTAATAAGTTGGGTTTTAAGCGATTCCAGTCTTTTAATAATTTCTTTTTGTTCCGCCACTGGTAAATCTGCAAAGGAGGCAATGAGTTCGATCTCTTCTGGTGGTGTCAGGCCACTTTCCGGATGGTCATTATTCTTTGCTAGGGGAGAGGAGGCTACATAGCTCTTCTCCTGGGGTAGAACACCCCCTCCGGTGACCACTGGTGGATCGGGTTTAGCAGATTTTGAGCCCTCTTTGGTTATTGCCTCCAACAGTAGGGGTTTAGGCATAGAGTCTATAAAAGCTCTCGTTGGTACTATCCCACAGCGAAACAAAAATGCTTTCTTGCGTAGTATGATAGTAGGAATTTTTGTGGATTGGAACGCAAGCAGGACTCTCTGAGATTTATGATGATGGGCAAGGGGGAGGACTGCACAGAGGTCAATTTGTGTTGCCTCCATATTTAAAAACACCTTTAAGAGATCCTTGGCACTCCCCAAAGTTCTCCATCTTGGGTCCCCATTTCGTATAGTTAGGCTCACTTTCCTTGGTGTTAAGATCAAAGATTGATGACCTAATAGAAGGTTAAGGTTGTATTTAAATTTGTCAGTACGCTTGTTATTTAAGGGCAAACTCCTCGTCCCCTTCCTCTCTTCAAGGGACTTAACACCGGCTGACGCTGGGGAAGTAATAACTAGCTTTTGTTGGAGGCTGTGCAGCTGGGACGAAAGATCATCTAGTCTTTTGAATATACAGTGCAAGGTTTTGATTATTAAATGGGACTGTTCAAATGTCATATGATTGGCCGTGCCAAGGACCAGTTCCTCCTTCTGAGGAGAGACTACACTCTTACTATTGGCCGCATCGCTTGTTGTTTGTGGAATTATTCGCTCTTCGTCTTTAAGTGCTGATGCGCAGGCAATCAGTGGGTTAAAACGGTTCTGCGTTTCTACCATGTAGGAACAATCCAGTAGATTACTCCCTTCTTTAAAGTGACATGGTTCGACCCTTGTTTGCTTTGATTTCGGAAAGGGAGTGGGGACTATCTCCTCGGAATCTCTAAGACGTTTCCCATATCCCATAATTCAGATATCGAGAAAAGGGGGAATAGTATTTCAACGCCAACTCAGGTGATAAATATTTCCTTCTACCCAGCCAGCATTTGCAGTGAGGGTATATTTCACTGCCTGTTCATATGAAAGTCGGCGTCTTCACCCTCACCCTCACGGCCGGCAATTTAGGTCTATTTAGATCTACAAGGAGACTACCAGTAAGCAACACAGACCAGGACTAAGACTAATATAAGATTCTTCTTCAAAGCTTATCGCAGGGCCCACCACAGTTCGGTCTCAGATGAAAGGAAAACTCTCAGATGAAAGGGAAACTCACAGAGGCCTCACCTTGAACAGGGGGGTTTCTCGTCATGCAGCTTCGGGCTTGGTCTAGTTTCCGAACTCGGCTGCAGTAAAAGTTCACAGCAGGTTTCCTTCAGTTGTTAATCTTCCTTATCACTTAAAACAATTAGAGTAGAGAGCGGCGACACACAAACGGGAGTTCCCACAGGGCTTTCCGAGCAGTTTTTCTTAATATGTCTTTGGCTTAACTCAGCCTGCCTGCCAGTGAAGTGTTTCCCAGCAGCTGCAGAGATCCCTTTTTCGTAGAAATAATAAAAATAATAAAAATGCTGATAAAAGTAATAAAAAGCTGATAAAACTAATAAAAACTGCACAAGTAACGCGGAGCTCAAATCAGTGCTTCCTCTAACGACGCCATCTTATCTCTCTCTCTCACCCACGCCAGGTCCGTGGCCAGGGTGAGATTATCCCCTGCTGGAGACCTGACTAACCCAGTGCCAGTAAATAAGGGTGTACGCCAGGGTTGTATTTTAGCGCCGCTTCTTTTTAACTTATTTATCAGTGATATGAGGAACCCATTAGCCGTCTCACATAAATTTATCCATTCATTTGTAAATGTGGTCAACCAAGCACTAAGAACAGGTCAGACTAAGAACGAGTCAGAATGCAATGTTTTCTGATGTGCAGAAACAAAACTTTCCTTCAATATCTTCTTCTTTTAAATCCATCCAGTTCGCTAATTCTCTTATGATTTTAGCTCTTATATTTTCATTCATCTCTTCAGGGATCCCCCTAAATTTCAAATTTAATTGTTTTTGCCTCATATCTAGGAGAGCCATATTGCGTGGCGAGTTCCCGCCCCCCACCAAGGATAAATAAAGACACCGGACACCAGAATTAAGGTTAAATGGGCGAATTAGGCCGCAACTTTATTGAATTCAGGAATGAGAGGCATTGGCCTTAGGCATTGGTCCTATCGACTATCTGGCTCCAGCCCATTTGCTGAAGACCGGGAAGGGTTAACACCATAGAGGGGGAGTCTCCTGCTGAGGCACGTCAACTAGGAGCTCCCCCGGGTCACCGCTCGGGGGCGTGCCTTTGGCCCACACTTCCATAGGCTTCGGACAGGGCCACGCCCCCAGAGTCCTTTATCGGACCACCCTTCGCTCTCTGGAGGGAGGTGATGGCGTTTCTTCCCCCCCACATCCTCTTAACCCCTTATTACCAATGCATAACCGCCACACAAGCAACCGCTCGCCGCCAATACTCTCATGCCTGAAACCAATCCCTTATCCCCTTTGCTATATCCATCAGCCAAAGATCATTTCCTGCATCTGAAAGATGCACACCATCAAGCCGGTAGAGGGCCTCACAGTTGAAACATATGGCCGGGTGGTCACTGACCCTCCCACCCAGGGCTGCCACTCTACGCACCACCGCCCGATCCAAGGCTTTCCTAGCCCTATTTATGGCTATCGGGCACCTGCTATCTCTCCAAACCCGCCTTTCCATCAAAGAGGCCCAAAGAATGGTAATGTTTGGATAAGAGGCCTTAAGTTCCTCAAAGTCACTAAAGATGTGCCACATCAAGTCGACTGCCTTTCGGTAAGCTAAATCATTTTCACCTAATTGGATAACTAAAGCATCTGGGGGGCCCTCCGCTGCCGCTCTGGCCATAATTGCGGGTAACATCTCGGCCCAGCGCATTCCCCTCCGAGAGATCCAGGATATATTGATGTCAGACGGTAAGTTAAGGTGCGGCCTGAGACCGGAATTGATGGTGCGGACCCTGGCCCAATGCACAATGCTGTGCCCGATTATCCAGATGCGCACCCTCATAGCTCCTGCAAGAAAATTGAAAGAACAAGCCAAGGTCAGGTAACCCCAGTCATAAATTTTTCCTAACATAGCGTTTGTAAGCATCTGATTTCCAGCGGCCCAGGTCCTTAATCCTCTCGGCAGTCAGGCCCAGGTGCATTGCCGTGGTGGCTGCTCCTATCCTAAAAGAGTATGCCGCGAAATCCGTGGGGGGGAAGCCACATTCTGCAACCGTTAAGCGCATGACACAAGTGAACTGGTGCCGCGTCAGGGGTAAGCCATCTGCGTGAATCAATAGTGGTCCCACTGAATTAGCCCTCAAAAACAAAAAGCACCTAGTGTCCTTAACCGGACATGGGCCTGATTTTCCGGTTGCCAAAAGCCGAACCAAAGCCCCCCTCCCGTACTGATCTGTTTTGGAACTACGTATCCGCAAGACTAGATCCTCCCGTGATAGCGTGACATCGCTTAATAGCTAACCCTGGGAGGAACCTCGCTGACCCTCTTCGTATACCACCTCACCAACGCGAAGTGCGCCGAAAAAGGCGATGGAATACGCCACTGAGAATAAGCGGGCCTCGTATTTAGACCAGCAAACAGTTCTCAATTTTTTATGAATCTAGCAAAGGATGTCAAATGATATTGGCCTTCTCGTATCGCAGCTGGGGGGCTGCAGTCTGCGCCAGCCCTCCAAGGCCTTCTGCACGACAAAATCAGCACATGGGTCAGAGGAATAAACTGCCTTGCAAAAGAATGATATTGCCGCCGCCTGTAGGTTGAGGGTTTTAGGAGCGCGGCCCAAGCGTCTCAAGTGTACTAAGTAGGAAAGAACCTCTGACTTGACGGGAGGTGAATTGCTTCTAGCGGCGTAGGTTTTACTGTGGAATTTTAAGAAATCCAACCAAGCTTTCTTATACGATCTTAAAGTGGAAGGCGCCACCGAGGCTAATACTCCCTGAATCACTTCTGGTTCCCAAGGCTCCATAAGTGCTCCGGGAACGGCTGAGGAAGCTGTTGTGCGTCCGGTGCTAACGAGCGGAAGCGGTCCATCTGAAAACGAGATAGGGCATCCGCAATGTCATTGTTAACACCAGGCACAAATTTGGCGGAGAAGTGGATGTTGAGCTCTAAGCACAAGAGGACGAAAGAACGAAGAAGGGCTCCCACCCTTGGAGACCGGGCGGCCTGCCTGGAAAGGACTGCTACTACTGCCTGGTTGTCGGTGTCAAAGCATACCCTATGGTTGCTAAATTCCTTAGACCACAAGTGCACTGCCACTACGATCGGAAAAAATTCCAGGAAGGTTAGATCTCTGGTTATGGGGCCTCCCTGCCAGGCTGCGGGCCAGTTCTGGGCACACCATTGCCCCCTAAAATAAACACCAAACCCAAGAGAGCCCGAAGTGTCTGAGTGCACCTGAAAGTCAACTTGCAGCGATAAGTTATCCTGCCACAAAGAAATTCCGTTATAATTCTCTAAAAACTTCAACCAGACTTCCAGATCAGATTTTACCTCTTTCGATAGGCGAACCCTGTGATGAGGGGACCGCAGACCTGCTGACAGCCTCGCTAGGCGGCCGCAAAATGGGCGACCAGGGGAAACCACACGGCAAGCAAAATTTAAATGGCCTAATAGTGACTGAATCTGCCTGAAGGTAACTTTCCTTAGGGGGAGAAGTTGTCGAATGAGGTCCCCGAGTGCGATCAATTTTTCTTTGGGCAGTTTAGAGGTCTGGGCAACAGTGTCCAATTCAATACCCAAGTAAACCATAGTTGTAGCTGGGCCCTTGGTTTTGTCAGTGGCTAGGGGGACGCCTAACTCCCCCACTAAAGAAATGATGGCTTCGACGTGGGGGCTAGCCGGCAAAAGAGGGCGAGCCCAGGCCGCGCCGGCCCTAAATAGGGCAGGCCACGCCCCCCCCTCCAGCCACCCGATTGGCTGGCTGGGCGGACAACGCGGCCGGGATTCCCCTGCTCTCGTGGGGGCTGAAACCAGCCCCCGCTCATGTGGGGTGGGCGTGAAGCCCGCAACCCCACCTCCTGGCCAGGTCCGGAAGTGGCTTTGTCCAGCATCTCTTCCTGCTGTCTATTCATTTCTAACATCTCTCCTCTGACCCGCTCTGTCTCTCTCTTTGTCTCCCTTAAATCTTTCTGAGTACGCTTCACTGCATCCTCAACTGCTTTTGATCTCCCCTCCAAGTCCTTTACTTTACTTGACAGTTCACTCATCACCCCCTCTAATTTCCTGTCTAATGATTCTTGGACCTCCAGTAATTTTTTCTCTATGTATTGTTCATTCATTTTAAATTCTTTCCTTATCTCTCAAAAAAACTCTCATAATCTTTAATTTCCTTCCTCTCCTTACCATTCTCCTGCCTCAATGGGCGTCTTTCTGCTGGAGTACCAGTTCCTTTTTTCCCATTCCTCCCCGCCATCATAAACATATATTATTGAAATTACACCTTTGTAATGTCCACACAGGCCTCCAGGGGTCACAATTTCCAATGTTCTGTTTTTGGACTGCAATTTTATTTCCGTCGACACGGTGGCAGCCTAAGCCCAAATATACATCACTCCAGTTCCTTTCGATTTCTTTGTCTTCTCTTCTAACGCTCTTCCCGTAAGTCCGCGAGAGGAGGGGGATGCAGGAATCGAAGTTATTAGAAAGAAAAGGGAAAATGAGAAAAGACAAAATAAAGGTCAGTTTGTATTCCACTTGTAGATATTTCTCTTTCCTTCTGCCTCTTGTCAGCTCAATCCAGTGTTTGCTTTGGGAAGGCTCCATAAACACCAGCGACAATGTTGCACGTAGTTTACGGCTTCTTCTCCCTTCCGAAATTCGGGGGGGGGGGAGCGAGTTCCCCTCTCTCCTCCTTTAACACTGTTCTTAAGCCCCACAATATTCTGTCGTAAATCCTTTTACCAGCTTTCCACCCAATGATCTTATGTTTCCAGGAATAATCTTAAGTCCATCATCCAAGTCTTTTGTGTCAAGCCGAAACCGGCTGCAAATAAATGACTTCTTTAAAATGGAGGAGTACGATGAATCAGCATTTATGCCTCAGATGGTTAAGAGTCCCGACCAGTACAGACGAGAGAAACTATCAATTCCTCCTCCAAATAGTTATTTTCGCTGATAACTTTGCCTCGACACTTTGTAAGCTTTATTGACACTTTAGCTTTTAGTCTGTGATCGAGGTCTTGAAAGGAAAGTACTCACTCAGCGGATACTTTCTTGCAGCTCTCATTCCTCCAGCCTTTCGCCATACGCCATCTTCTCCCAGCCTCTGGGACGGACTCCCTCTTTGCACCCCACAGCTCGTCGAATTTTAATCCATTAAAATTTAAATCAGTGGTCAGATCCACTCTGCCAACCTTAACTCCGAATTCGATTTAATTTTTGGAAGCTCACCACTTTCATGAGAAGCTTGAGACTGCACAGTGTGAGCATGGGTTAAGAATGCTCCCCTTTGTGCCCGCAGCTCTATCCCATCTCCGGATCTTTTTGTAAAAACCCGAAGAGCGGGAGAGCACCTCAGGGCACTGCCGGGTACCAGGACCCTCAAGATAGACTCTTGAGGTTACGAGGACCGCGTAGCCTTCGCGGAACCTCTCAAAATAACCCCACGCCGCTCGAGATACCCCAGAGGGTTTTCTCGCACTTCATTTCCTGTCCATTGTTCTGCAGGAAACTCTAGAATTCTGCAAATTCTGAGGTTATTTCTTAGGGGGAGAATGTTATGTTGCCATCTTTTTTGGTGATGCGGTGTATTCTTGTTTTGAGTGCTTTTTTCCTACATCTATTTGCTAATAGTCTGGAGTTTTCCCCTCCATATTCATAGAAGCATTGTTTAGAGTATAGAATGCTGATCATTGTTTTGTTGATTTCTGGGGAGTCTAGTTCTTCTTAGGATTTATTGCTCAGGGGGATAAGGTCCAGCAGGCTTCCCTGCTGCACAGCAGACATTTCCAGTCTTCCAAGCAAAGCAGAGTAAAAAACACAGCGGTCAGGTCCTTGGCCTTCTGTCTTCTGTGTGTGCAGCAGTGTGCATAAATCAAGACCTCACGCAGCTTTAAACTAAGCTAAAAGCAGTTTATTTTACAGCAGCGTAGATCAGCCATTGTCTAACACACAACTTATGACTGCTCTGGACAAAAGCGAAACTAGAAAGAACAAAGCAAACAGACCCTCAGAAATGATGCAGGGTCTCTCCACCCCTCAGTAGGCAGAACGCACACTCTGAGCTGTTTAACTCAGGTTCTCCTCACAGTTCTATCCTTTTTTGTTCTATAAGTTGAAGGAGCTTTTTAGATCCTGTTTGTTTGTTTGTAGCATGATGAGAGGGCCATGATGTCTTGTTGTATTTTGTTAATTTTTGTGGAGGTTTGTTTTTTAAGGAATGCTTTCTCTTTTATGCAAGCTCCTCTGGTGACCGCTTTCATTGCGTCCCATAGGAGGGGGGTTGTTATATTGTCTACATCATTTTCCTTGAAGTAGTTTTGTAGAGTTTTTGTGAGACTCTGTCTAATTTGTTTGTTTGTAGTTAGGATGGGGCTGAAGGACCATGGTAGGGTGGTTTGTGTTCCTATTTTAATGGTAACTTCTACTGGGGCGTGATCTGTGATTTTAATGTTACCTATTGTCAGGGGCTCAGGAGCAGAGGCACAGGAGAGGGAGGAAATGGAGAGCGAGGGGGAGGAATCCGAGGGAAGCACAGGAGATGAAAGTGGTCCGAGGGATTCCATGAGCCTCTCCAGCGAATCGGAAGATTCACAGAAGGGAGCGCCGATGGCCAGGGCAAGGGGGGTGCCAAGGGGGAAACCCCAGAAGGAAGGGGCCAGCGGGGACTCCCAGAGCAGCAGTTGGAAATCAGGACCAGCTTCCCCACCAGAGCGCAGTGGGGGGGAGGAGTCCCAGGCATCGGGACCAGTGTTCTCACCACCAGCGAGAGGAGATGAGTCAGGATTGACCACGCCTCCATCGGAGAGCGGGGAAACGGTCAAGAGGAAAGTTACCGGCTGGGCGCGCGCGCCAAGTTCAAATGTACAGGCGAGCGGCACAGCAGGTAGCCCGGATAGGGAGCCAGGTCCTAAAGCCCGCCGGAAGGAGGGGCAAGACTCAGGGGGGTCAGCGTCAGAAGAGTCCAGAAAGGAGGAAACCCCAGGGGGCAGAAGGACCCAGAGGAGGAAAGAACAACGTAAGAGGTGGAGTAAGGCTACAGTCTTAAACTGGTGTCTAGGAGGCGGAGACTCAGATGGAGCTTCGCCGGTCTAGCTTCTAAGACGTGGAGTTGCACGCTGCGGTTTGGAAATGGAAACTAACCTTCAATAAAGACTTTTATACGTTATTACTGGCTAGCGTTGGTCCTCTGTGAGCTGGGACCTAGAGGCAGCTCTGACACCTATGTTTGTTGATTCCGCTAAGGGGATCAGACCCTGTGTGAGCAGAATGCTGTCCAGTCTGGACGTTGTACCATGGTGTCTGGATTGGAATGTATGGCTGGTGTCTCCCGGGTTTTGCTCAACCCAAATGTCATAGAGACCCCTATTTTCTAACATTTTTAGTAACTTGTAAGAGTCCCTAGTTGTTGGGGGTTTCCTTCGAATGAAGGTTGCCCATGGGGTTGTAGCGTGGATGTCTTTCAGGGATATACCTTTCATATTTAGATTGAGGTCCCCTCCTAGGATTGCTTTCCCTTCAGAGAAGGGAGTTTGGGGCATATATGGAGCTGATTGTCAGTTTAATTTTGCCATCTAGTGTCCCTTTAGGGAAAATGAATCTGCCTTTTTTGTCCTTTAGGACTGTTGTGGCAGTGAGATTCAGGTCTCTACTGAATATTATAGCTATGCCGCGGGCTTTCCCTGAGCCTCATGCGACCCACTGTTGACTGAAGTGGGGGTTGCTCAGGAGTTTGGTCCCTTTGGGTGGGTTGTGTACACCCTGGCAAGGTTATCATCTAAGTACTCTCGGAGGGCCCCATGTTCAGGGGCCAACAAGGCATAAATGCTGCTGAAATAAATCTCTGCTCCTGGCTGCAAGTCAATAGGACAATCATAAGTCCGATGTGGAGGCAAAGTCTCAGCCCCCCTTTTCTCAAATACGTCCGCCAAAGCCCGGTAGGGCTCTGGAATTAGGCCAACATCTGGAAACCCTGCCCCATCTGGGGCAGTCCCCTGCAAAGTGGAAGAACTGAGGCCCGGCTGGTGGGGCATCACAGGTGCTGGCGGCAATGGAGGCAACACGGGGTTGAGCACAGATGTCACGGCAGAAAGACGATGAAAAAGACAGCGCCCGCTGTGCCCAAGAAATGGCGGGGTCATGTCGGACCAACCAGAGGCTACCGAGAACCACTGGGAAATGTGGCGTCTGGACCAGTTCAAAGGTTAACAGTTCCTGGTGCCAGGGTGCCACTAGCATGGCCAGTGGACAGGTCTCACGGGTAATGGGTCCTGAAGCAAGGGGGGTCCCATCCAAACCCACCACTGGAACAGACGAGGCTTTCACCACTGATGGTACCTGGTACTTTTTGGCGAAACTGATGTCCATGAAGACCCAGAGGCCCCAGAGTCAATCATTGCCTCCAGGGTCAGCATGCCCCCCTGGGGAAGGAGAATGCGGATAGGGAGCAGGAAATGGGGTTCGCGGTGACTGGGCCTCAGCTGAACCCCTCCTAGCGCAGCTGGGACTTGGCATTTCCCGACACGCCTTTTCGCCAGATACTCTCCGCAATACAAGCACAGACCCAGGGCCTGCCTCTGACTCTTCTCCTGGCTAGAGAGGGAACGGCAGGCCACACCGACTTGCATGGGCTCCTCTTCCAGCCCCACTGCAGCACTGGACCCCAGGGACTCCCTTGATCTGTGCTCAGAATCTCTCTCGGACAGACACATGTCAATGTGAATGAACAATGTGATAAAGTCTGTCAGGGCTGCTGGGGGGGGGGGGTGTCACCCGGGCCAGTTCATCCTTAGTGCAGGGATGAAGTCCCTGAAGGAAGTGGAACTGACGGGCAGCTTATATATATAATTTTTTATTAGTTTTTTTAACATATCATTGTCAACATTAATTAAACATACTTTTACATCTTATTCAAATTTTTGACTTCCATCAATCCTGTCTGAAAATTTTCCAATCTAATCTCTCAGTATGCATTTCTTATCTCCCCTATTACATTTCAAACTCATAACCAATATCTCTATCTTTTTCTACTTTGTAACACTTCATATATTTCTCCTTACAAAACTTCTTGTAGTCCTACTAGCATAATTTATTGATTACAGTTGCTCTTCAAATAATTCATATACTTCTTCCAATCTTCAGTAAATCTCTGGTCCCGCAGGTTTCGAATCCTTCCTGTCATTTTGTTCAATTCTGCATACTCCATTAATTTTGTCTGCCATTCTTCTTTCGTTGGAATTTCTTCTTGTTTCCATTTCTGGGCTAACAATACTCTTGCCGCAGTTGTTGCATATAAAAACAATTTAACATCTTGCCTATTAATGTCCTGACCTATAATACCAAGTAAAAATGCTTCTGGTTGTTTAAAAAATGTATATTTCAACATCTTTTTCATCTCATTATATTATAAAATTCCTTTTATTTTCTCATTTTCTCTTATTGTCCTTAGAAAGACTTCCAGTACCAATATGAATAATAACGGTGAAAGCGGACACCCTTGTCTTGTACCTTTTGTAATTTCAATATTTTCAGTTTACTATTTACTATCAAATTTGCTTTTTGATCGGAATATAGTTTACTATATTATTTACTATCAATTTTGCTTTTTGATCAGAATATATAGCTTTTATACCTTTTATAAACAATTGTCCAATGCCCATTAATTCAATATTCTTTATCATAAATTCCCAAGATATATTATCAAAGGCCTTTTCCGCATCTACAAACATTAACATCACTTGTTTATCATTCCTGGCCGTCAGGTATTCTATTATGTTCACAATATTCCTTATGTTATCTTTCATCTGGTGACCAGGAAGAAAACCTGCTTGATCTTCATGTATTATCTCATTCATTACTTTTTTCAGTCTGTTTGCTAAAATACTAGGAAATAGCATATAATCCTTATTCAACAGTGAAATTGGCCTATAATTTTTCACCTGTAGTAAGTCAGAGTCTGATTTTGGTATTAATGTAATATATTATATTATATTTGGTATTAATGTAATATATTATATTATATTATATTATATTATATTATATTATATTATATTATATTATATTATATTATATTATATTATATTATATTATATTATATTATATTATATTATATTATATTATATTATATTGGGCAACAATTTTTTACTTTTTGAATGTTGTCTAGATTTCTACAATTGATTTAGGGTATGTTTGCACTGCTGAATCAGGAAATGGCATCCGTTTCTCTCCATCAGGTCAGGTTTTTGTGCTATGTTGATTTGAAAAAAATCAGATCTTGTGACAAAATTGATTACATTTTTGTGGCATTATCAGCTGATTTTTGTCAACACATATCATCCTAAATATGTTTTTAAGAGAAAAAAATGTTTTTCCAACAACATATATTGATTACCTGATAGAAACCTGATAGAAACATCGATTACTGTAAACTGAATGGTGGGCATTGATAAAGGTAAGAACACATAAATTGCATGTTGCTTCATCATTTTTCAAACTTCAGGGCTTGAACTTCCATTTCTTGGAACTCCAGGAATGCTCAGCGGCAGGGAGGTCTCTCTTCAGAGTCCAACAGTAGTCAGCCATCATGACTGCGTCCCAGCGACCCTGATACCTGGTCTCCATCTCTTTCATGTCCTGATGGAATCTCTCCTCCTGCTTGTCACTCATTGAACCCAGGTTTTCAGGAAACCGGTCCAGATATGAAAATAGGTAGTGCATCTTGACGCTCATGTTGCAGCCCAGGTTTCTGAAAGCAGTCAGCATGTTGTTGACAAGTTCTGCGTAGTTTCTGGCCTTATTGTTGACAAGAAAGTTATTCACTGCCAGAACAAATGCCTTCCACACTTCCAGTTCCACTTCGTTCATTGAGTTTCCGAACTCTGGATCTCTGATGAGCTGATGGATCTGGGGACCATCAAAGATGCCAGCTTTCAACTTCTCCATGGTCAATCCTGGAAAAGCCTGGCACAAGTAAGTGAAGCAGTCACCATCCTTGTCCAGAGCCTTGGTGAACTGCTTGATTAAGCTGAGCTTGATGTGCAGCGGTGGGAGGAGTATTCTGTCTCTGTCCACCAGAGGGTCGTTGATGACGTTCCTTTTTCTGTAAGGCACCAATTCCTCCCACACAGGTCAGTCCTTCGTGTAATGCTGAGCACGGTCCCTACTATCCCACATGCACAGAAAACATGGGTACTTGGTGAAGCCAGACTGTTGTCCCAACAAAAAGTTCACCATCTTCAGGTCAACACAAATAAACCACTTATGCAGATCATAACCAATTTTCTCCAGCACATACTTCACCGCTTTCATAGTTCTCCTTCAGTGTACTCGAGTGAGCCAGGGGTATAGAGGCAAACTGGTTGCCGTTGTGTAGCAGAACACATTTCAGTGATCGCTTGCTGCTGTCAATGAACAGTCTCCAATCTTTGGGTTTGTACTGTGGCACTCCAAGCTTGAGCAGAAGCTGCGCAATATCTGCACAGTACACCAAGTCCTTCTCTTCCTAGAAAAAACGGAGGTACTCTTGATGCCTGTTGCGGAAGAAGCTGATGCGAGCACTGTCAGAGAGGAGGTTTTTTTCCTTCAATCTGGATGCCAACAGTTCGGCAGAGTCCTTTGACAAGCTGAGGTCGCGAACTAGATCATTCAACTCCTTTTGGGAAAATGGATGTGGAGCATCATCTTCAAGAACCACTTCTTCTTCTTCCTGTCTTTCAACACTGGATGCATCTTTGTCACTAATGTCAGGAAGTTATCCGAAGATAGGCACTGGAATTTCATCACAATGAGCTACAGGACGACGTGCTGATTGAAGATCAGGATACTTGAGGCTGCTCCGGTTCTTTCTGTTGATCCCAGCCGCACCAATTTATGGAAGATTTTGAGGTTTTATGACTTCAAACTGATCCCTTTTCGACATAATCACCCAGAACTAT
Source organism: Podarcis erhardii (assembly GCF_964252035.2). Taxonomy (NCBI): domain Eukaryota; kingdom Metazoa; phylum Chordata; class Lepidosauria; order Squamata; family Lacertidae; genus Podarcis; species Podarcis erhardii. The sequence continues at coordinate 5,896,782 of NC_138506.1, read as the reverse complement.
CGGACCTGAATACTTCTTGTCATTAAAATAATCATTTCCAATCAAAACAATTATTCGACATGGCATTTTACCCGCACCAACTTCTTCTAAAATGCTCCACACAAGCATACATGTGAACAAAAACGTAAAAAAACGACATGTGGCCATAGCTCAAAAACTTGACCTGATTGAGCAAAACCAATGTGATTTTTGGATTCAGTGCATCAGATTCGTCCTAAATCATCTGAAAAAACGCAGACAACAAATTTGTTGTTGACCAGTGATTCATCACTTCTTTCAATGGTATAAGTAGGGTGTGCTTTAATTCCTCGTAGTATTTTGCTGTAAATCCATCTGGCCCTGGTGCCTTTCCACTTTTCAATTGCTTTATTGCTTCTTTAATTTCTTCTTCCTCTATTCTATCATTTAGCCGTTCCTTCTTCTCTGTTGGAATTTGTTGCACTCCTTTCTGTTTCAAGAATTCCTCTATCTTTTTTACATCTTCCTTTCCAGTTTTTTAATACAGTTGTTTATAAAAGTTAACAAATCCTTTTCTAATTTCTTTCGGATTTTCTACTTCTTTTCCATCCAATATTATTTTATTTATTGTACTTTGAGATTTACTTTTTATAATTTGCCACACCAACCATTTACCTGATTTGTTGGCATGTTCAAAATTCTTTTGTCTCATTCTTTTAATATTCCATTCCACTTATTGATTGATTATCATTGCAAATTGGCTTTGTAGCATCTTAATATTTTGATTAATTCTTAAATCTCTCGGATTTTTTATTAGTTTTTTCTCATTTTCCATAATCTGATTTAAGATCTCCTTTTTACCTTTCTCTCTAAATTTATTCCTGATGCTATTTTGTTGTATAAAGAAGCCTCGTCCCAAACAACACTTATTTTAGTTCCTTTATTACAATTATTTACAAAATATTCTGTTAACATCTTTTGAGCCTTCTCATTAATTTTTTCATCTTCTAACAAATTTTCAATCGCCATCGAAAGGTCTTTGCATCCAATTCTTTTATTTCACATCTAATTGCATTATGATCCGAAAATATCTTTGGTTGTATTTCTATTTTTGTTACTCTGGGTGTTAATTCACTGGAAAGCCTACGTAGTCACTTCTAGAAGCTGATTAGTTTGGTTTTGAGAAGTACGTAAATTGTTTGTCTAATGGGTGTCTCAGTCTCCAAACATCTATTAAGTTACAATTCTCTATTATAGAGAAAAAGGTCCTTGGTAACTTCCCTTCTTTCATATTCTCTTTTTTCCTAATTCTGTCCATTTCCATAATTATAATTTTTTGATCCATAAATTCAAACAGTTTTTCTTCCAAGTTTTTGTAAAATTCCATCTTACTACCATTAGGTGCATAGATTCCGACAAGTATCAATTTTTCGCCTTGCCAGGTGACTTGTACTGCTATTACTCTGCCTTCTTTGTCCTTAAAGATTTGTCGAGCCTCTATTTTATTTTTATTTTTTTAAATAAATTTTTATTAATTTTCCGATGCAGTTGTACATTTTTATCCAAATTTTAACAAATTATCTCTTTTTGGACTTCCTTCAGCTTCTCTGGCAATCATCCGTATTTATCTCTGCAGTTCGCATTCCCTTCATTTGTATTGCCATTTGTCTTCCCTCCCCCTTCTATTTTTTTTTAACAATACATCTCAACTTTTACAGTGCCTCTTGAAACCCCACTAGCGTTGTTTGTACATCACATACATTTTTCAGATATTCTACAAACTTTCACCAGTCTTCGATGAACTTTTGGTCTCGCACATATCTGATTTTCCCAGTTAATTTATCCAATTCCGCATAGTCTGTCAGTTTCATTCTCCATTCTTCTATCGTCGGTATTTCCTCTTGTTTCCATTTCTGGGCCAGTAAAATTCTTGCTGCTGTAACTGCATACTGAAAAAGTTTACAATCCTTTCTTCTTATTTCCTTTCCTGTAATCCCTAAAAGAAAAGCTTCTGGTTTCTTTACAAAAGTATATTTTAACATCTTTTCCAATTCATTGTAAATTGCTTCCCAGAAACTTTTCACTTTCTTACATTCCCACCACATATGGTAAAACGTTCCTTCTTTTTCCTTACATTTCCAACACTTATTGCATATCTTATACATTTTTGCTAGTTTTACTGGTGTGATGTAACATCTATAAAACATTTTCATAACATTTTCCTTCAACGCCGTACATGCAGTAAATTTTAAATTTTCTTTCCACAGTTTTTCCCAGTCATCAAATTGAATATTATACCCAAAGTCTTTGGCCCATTGTATCATTACCGACTTAACCTCTTCATCTTTCAGATTCCATTCCAACAATATTTTATACATTTTGGACAAAATTTTACATTCATTGTTTATTATATCTGTTTGAAACTTTGACTCTTTTTCTCCATAACCACTTTCTTTTATATCTTTTTAAAACATTTCATTAACCTGGAAATAATGCAACCAGTCATATACGTATTCTTTAACTTGTTCATATGGTTTTAGTTTCCATTTCCCCCCTTCTTTAATTACCATTCCACCATACGTAATCCAATTACCTCTCATATTAATTTTCTTTACACTCATAACTTCCAGCGGAGATAGCCAGTGTGGAACTCTTGGTTCCAATAGATTTTTGTACCTGTCCCATATTTCTATTAACGAATTCCTGAAGATGTGGTTCCCAAAACCTTTATGGATTTTCTTCTTGTCACACCATAAATATGCGTGCCATCCAAATCTGTTATCAAAACCTTCGAGATCTAAGAATTCCTTATTTTCTAATTTTATCCATTCCTTTAACCAGCATAGGCATGCTGCTTCATAATATAATTTCATATCTGGCAGGGCGAAGCCTCCTCTTTCTTTCACATCCGTTAATAACTTATATTTTATTCTTGGCTTCTTGCCCTGCCAAATATACCTTGAAATCCCTACCCCCTTTATAATGGGGATAGTCTGAAATAAAAATAACATCCTTGGAAGCACGCTCATCTTTATTGTAGATATTCTGCCCCAAAAAGACAGTTTATTATTAAGACAGTATTTATTAAGTTTAGAAAGGGGAAGGGCCAAGAACATAATAAAAGAAAGACTCAAGGACACTGAAGCCCAAAATGACTTTAATCAACTTCCGATAACCTATAAACACCTGTACAATTCCCAAAGACCCCATCTAGCAAACTACCTCAAAGTTCTAGACAACGCAAAACACCGATGGGCATTTTCCAGGGCCCGCTTTAACGCTCTCCCTTCAGCTCTTCTAGAGGGAAGATATAACAAAATACCGATCAAACAAAGATTATGTCCCTGTAACAGCAACGAAATCGAAACCATCGGGCATGTCATCTTATACTGCCCTTTATATCGAGACTCAAGAAAGGAGCTGATCGAACCGATCCTGAGGAAAATACCCCGTAGTACAGACGACACCTATATCAGACACCTCCTAGCTGATAAAGAGCCCGAAATCAACAGGCCTGTGGCAAAGTATTGTTACATTGCAACAAGAATAAGACGAGCAATGGTGTCAGCAACGGAGTTCAAATTGTAAACACCGAAGGAACGATAACAAACAGTAGCGACATTTGAATTTAATTCTTAAGACCTTAACAGACGAAACCTGGTCATAAATATAAGCGCCAATTCTGTGAATTGGCCATATTTCCACTGTTATTTGTAGCACAATACTGCTTATAATGTTGCATTTCTTTTATAAATTGCTTTCTGGTCATTGACCGTATTAAAGATATTAGAATTATTAGACAGTTTCATTCTACCCCACACCTCCAGATCATTTCTTATTTCCTTCCAAACCGGTATATAATTATTCTGAAACAGGTCAATGTTTTTAGGGGTTAACCAAATTCCCAGATATTTTACCTTTTTCACCACCTCTATCTCTGTCTGTTGTTGCATTATTTCTATCCTACTTTGCTCCATATTTTTAGCAATTATTTTAGTCTTTTTCTTATTCAATCTAAATCTGGCCACATTTCCAAATTGTTCAATCTCCTCCAATACTTCTTTTACACTTTCCATTGGTTCTTCAATTGTTATTACCAGATCATCAGCAAAGGCTTTAACTTTATATTCATTCTGACCTACTGTCACCACTTTTATTGATTTATTTTGTCTAATCGCACTTAAAAAGACCTCCAGAACATTAATACAACATTAATAATGTTTAATGTTGAATTATTTTAACAATAAAATAATAATAATAATAAGACCTCCAGAACCGTTATAAATAACAATGGCGAGAGCGGACAACCCTGTCTTGTTCCTTTAGATATTTTTATATCTTCTGTAATTACATTATTGACTATCAGTTTAGCTCTCTGTTCTGTATATATTGCCTTAATTCCCTTGAAAAACTCTTTCCTCACATCCATATACTCTAGATTTTTCAGCATAAAATCCCATACTATGTTATCAAAGGCCTTTTCTGCATCCACAAACATTAATATCGCTTGTTTCTCATTCCTGCCAGTCAGATATTCCAAAATATTAATTATATTCCTTATATTATCTTTCATTTGTCTGCCTGGCAGGAAACCTGCTTGGTCTTTATGGATGATTTTTATCAGTAACTTTTTCATTCTCTTCGCTAGAATCCCAGCAAATATTTTATAGTCCGTATTCAATAATGAAATGGGCCTGTAGTTTTTAACTTGTGTTAAGTCCGAATCTTGTTTTGGAATCAAGGTAATAAATGCTTCTTTCCAAGTTTCTGGGATATCTCTTTCTTTTAAGATATTATTCATAACTTCTTTCAATGGTATCATCAGCACATTTCTCATTTCTTTATAGTGTTGTTGTTGTTGTTTAGTCATTTAGTCGTGTCCGACTCTTCGTGACCCCATGGACCAGAGCACGCCAGGCACTCCTGTCTTCCACTGTCTCCCGCAGTTTGGTCAGTCTCATGTTTGTAGCTTCGAGAACACCGTCCAACCATCTCGTCCTCTGTCGTCCCCTTCTCCTTGTGCCCTCAATCTTTCCTAACATCAGGGTCTTTTCCAGGGAGTCTTCTCTTCTCATGAGGTGGCCAAAGTATTGGAGCCTCAGCTTCAGGATCTGTCCTTCCAGTGAGCACTCAGGGCTAATTTCCTTAAGAATGGATGCGTTTGATCTTCTTGCAGTCCATGGGACTCTCAATAGTCTCCTCCAGCACCATAATTCAAAAGCATCAATTCTGCGGCGATCAGCCTTCTTTATGGTCCAGCTCTCACTTCCATACATCACTACTGGGAAAACCATGGCTTTAACTATACGGACCTTTGTTGGCAAGGTGATGTCTCTGCTTTTTAAGATGCTGTCTAGGTTTGCCATCACCTTTCTCCCAAGGAGCAGGCGTCTTTTAATTTCGTGACTGCTGTCACCATCTGCAGTGATCATGGAGCCCCAGAAAGTAAAATCTGTCACTGCCTCCATTTCTTCCCCTTCTATTTGCCAGGAGGTGATGGGACCAGTGGCCATGATCTTCGTTTTTTTGATGTTGAGCTTTAGAACATATTTTGCGCTCTCCTCTTTCACCCTCATTAAAAGGTTCTTTAATTCCTCCTCACTTTCTGCCATCAAGGTTGTTTCATCTGCATATCTGAGGTTGTTGATATTTCTTCCGGCAATCTTAATTCCGGCTTGGGATTCATCCAGCCCAGCCTTTCGCATGATGAATTAAAAGGCCTCTGGTTTCTTCTGAAAGGTATATTTAAGTACCTTTTTCATTTCGTTATAGATCATTTCCCAGAAAGTCTTAATCCTTGGGCATGTCCACCAAAGGTGAAAGAATGTACCTTCGGTCTCTTTACATTTCCAACATTTATTATCGGGCAAATGATAGATTTTTGCAAGCTTGACTGGTGTCATGTATATCATTTTCATTATATTCTCTCTTATGGCATTACTTGCCGTAAACTTCATACCTGTGGTCCATAACTGTTCCCAGTCAGCCATCATAATGTTATGTCGAACATCTTGTGCCCATTTAATCATAGCAGATTTAACCGTTTCATCCTGAGTATTCCATTTCAACAGCAAGTTATACATTCTTGACAAATTTTTAGTTTTAGGTTCTAACAGTTCTGTTTCCAATTTTGATTTTTCCACCTGAAAACCAATTTTCTTATCCAAATTATAAGCCTCCATTATTTGATAATAATGAAGGCAGTCTCGTACTTTGTTTTTTAGTTTTTCAAAACTCTGCAGTTTTAATCTGTCTCCTTCTTGTTCCAAAATTTCCCAATATTTCGGCCAATTGGCCTCCATATTGAGCTTTTTCTGAGCCTTTGCTTCCATTGGTGACAACCACCTTGGAGTTTTGTTTTCAAGCAAATCCTTATATCTTGTCCAGACATTAAACAATGCTTTCCTGACAATATGGTTTTTAAACGCTGTATGTGCTTTAACCTTATCATACCACAAGTATGCATGCCATCCAAAGACATTATTAAAACCTTCCAAGTCCAAAATGTCCGTGTTTTCAAGAAGCAGCCATTCTTTCAGCCAACAAAATGCAGCTGATTCATAATAAAGCCTGAGGTCTGGCAGGGCAAATCCACCTCTTTCTTTAGCAACAGTTAGTGTGATGGGATGATGAGCTGCTTGTGCGTAAAAGCTTAGTCCCTCAGAGTTTGGGCATGGTTCTCAAACTCTGTCCTTAGCGGAGCCCTTAAACATGACTCCCTTAATCGCTGTCAGAATCCGACAGTGGGCGTTTACGGAATCTACTCCAGCATAAAAGCTCCTTAACGGAAACGCGTCTTCTGGATTCTCTGCGCGACAGTTTCCGGCGAGGAGTGGGTGTACCTATAGGAGGTCCTGAGACTTCTCCACTGTTCTCGCTGGAAGACTCCCTGAGCCATCCCTTCGACTCACTTTCTCTCTGATCTCCCTCTCTCCCCCTGCTGGTACCTTCCTCCGCTGCTGAGTCTCTCCTAGCTTCCGAGAGCCCCTCCACCACCTGCCTTTCCGATGGCAGTTCCCTGACATCCACCTCTCCTCCAGGGCCCCCTTCACCCCCTCCCGCCCCCTCCTCTACTGGCGGTGAGGATGGAAAACCCCGGAAAGAACACTCCTCATCGTCAGAGGATTCAAACACTTCTCTCCACTGACTCCCGTCTCTTCTCCCTGAGTCCTCCTCCTCGTCGGAGTCTATTCCCTCTTCCAGCCCTAATTCTGGGAACCCTTCAAACTCCTCTTCCTCATCGGTGGTGCCGAAGTGTTCCCTCCCGAACCGTGCCACGGGCTGAGGTTTCCTTGGGAACCGTTGATGAAACGTTTCTATTAAAACCTCGTCATTGACCTCCTCTGCCGGTATCCATGTGTTTTCTGACTCCGGTTCCCCTTCCCATTCTACCAAGTACTCCACCTGATTCCCTTTCCACCTGGAATCAATGATTTCTGCCACATGCATGTTGCGTTCCCTTTCTTCTATGACTGGTGTTTGAGTAACCTCCCTCTCACGTCCCCCCCGCTCCCGCCCCTCTCGGTACGGCGACAGTAAGGACCTGTGAAATACTGGGTGCAGTTTCATGTGGTTGGGCAACCTGAGTTTGAATGCCACCGGGTTGACCTGTTGTATGACCTCAAAGGGTCCCAGCCGTTTGGGTCTCAATTTCTTACACTCTCCCTTGAACGGCAGTCCTTGGGTGGATAGCCACACCCGGTCCCCCACCCTTATGGTTTCACCTTCCCGTCTGCTTCTGTCTGCTTGCTTCTTGTATTCTTCCTTGGCCCTCTCTAAGTTAAGTTGGAGTTGCCGGTGGATCGCTTCCATCACTTCAACAAAGTGTTCCGCTGCCGGGACACTCCATCTTTCCCCTCCTTCTCCTGGAAATGCCCTGGGATGACACCCATAATTTGCCAGGAAGGGACTCATCCCTGTGGACACATGCTCCGCGTTGTTGTAGGCAAATTCTGCCAGGGCCAACTTATCTACCCAACCATTTTCTCTGTCATTAACATAACACCTCAGGTATTGTTGTAGAATACCGTTTGCCCTTTCCGCCTGCCCATTTGTTTCTGGGTGTCGGGCAGTCGAAAAATTGACCTCTACGTGCAGTAAGCTCATAAGCTTCCTCCAGAACCTGGAAGTAAATTGTTTCCCTCGATCTGAGACCACCCTCAAGGGGGCGCCATGCAACCTAAAAATATGTTTTACAAACAACTTGGCGGTTTCTTCCGCTGTGACTGCATGCGAACAGGCTATAAAATGGCACATCTTAGTTAATAGGTCTACCACCACCATGACAGCAGTTTTCCCTTTGGATTTTGGCAGATCAGTCATAAAATCTATGGATACTGCCTCCCATGGCCTTTCTGGTGTGGGTAAGGGTTCCAGTAGCCCCACTGGTGCCAGCCTCTCCCCTTTTGCTCGCTGGCATCGGTCGCACCCCCTTACATATTCCCGTACGTCTTCCCTCACCTTGGGCCACCAAAACTCCCTGGTAACCAACCACATGGTTTTGTGTTGCCCGAAGTGCCCCGCTGTGGGGCTGTCGTGCAATTGTTTGAGTACCCGGCCCCTCAATTCTCCTTCGGGTATGTACAGTGCCCCCTTGTAATACAACGTTCCGTTCCTTTCCTCAAAACCCCCTGTGTTCTCTCCACCTCCCTGGAGTCCTCTGAGCTTCTCTTGGGCGTATTCATCATTCTCGGTTCCCTCTACCAGTTCTCTCGGCCCCACCAATGCCGCCCCACACACCCAGTGGTCCTCGGGGATGATATGTCTCTCCTCTGGCGCTCCCTCTCCCTCTAAATACTCTGGTTTTCGAGAGAGAGTGTCCGCTCTGACATTCTCCTTCCCTGGCACGTAGCAAATTTCAAAATGGAATTTGGAGAACTCCTGGGCCCATCTCACTTGTCTCTGGTTCAGTACTCGGGCGGTTCTCCAGTATTCTAGGTTTTTGTGGTCGGTGCGCACTTGGACCTTGTGCTGCGCTCCAATCAGCAAGTGTCGCCATCTCCGGAACGCTTCATGAATGGCGAGCAGTTCTCGGTCGTACACGGTGTAGTTCCTCTCGGATTTGTTCAATTTCCGCGAGAAGAAGGCACACGGTCTCCATTCCGACGTATCCTTTCCCGGCTGAAGAAGTACCGCCCCCACCGCTCGGTCTGATGTGTCGGTCTCTACTCTCATCGATTGCCGCAGATCCACGTGCAAAAGTTGTTCTTCCGACGCAAACGCCTTCTTTAACCTTTCAAACGCTCGCTGCGCCTCTTCTGTCCAGACAAATTTCTTCTTGCTGCTGAGACAATCCGTGATGGGCGCCGTTAAGTGGGCGAAGTTCTTGATGAACTTCCGGTAGAAGTTTCCAAACCCCAGGAACCTTTGCACGTCCTTCTTTGTTTTAGGTGTCTTCCATTCCAGTACCGCTTGAACCTTGCTGGGATCCATGGCTAATCCCTTGTCTGACAAACGATACCCCAGGAATTCCACCTCTCTGGTATGAAACTGACACTTCTCCAGTTTCACCCACAGCTGGTTTGCTTGCAGTCTGCTCAGTACCTCTCTTACGTCCCGCACATGCTGCTCCTCATTCTCTGAGTACACCAATACGTCATCTAAGAATGCTACACAGTTTTTGTAAAGTAAAGGTCCCAGGACGTGGTTCATAAATGATTGAAAACAGGCTGAGCCCGCCTGTAGACCGAAGGGCATAACGAGGTACTCAAAGGCCCCCAAGGGGGTGAACATGGTAGTTTTCCATTCGTCTCCCTTTCTCATTCGTATCAGGTTATAAGCCCCCCTCAGGTCCAGTTTGGTGAAAATTTTCCCCTTCCTCACTCGGGTCAAAATGTCATCAATTCTGGGCATGGGGAAAGTCACGGGTTCTGACACTGCATTTACGGCCCGGTAATCCACGACCAATCTGGGTTTATTCGTGTCTTTTTTGTCCACGAAGAACACTGGACTACCCCCCACCGCTCGTGACTCCCTGATGAAACCTCGTTTGAGGTTCTTGTCAATGAACTCCCTTAACTCCTGCATCTCCCTGTCGGACATGGCGTACAGCTTGCCCACTGGCAGCTGGGCTCCTGGGAGTAGGTTAATTTGACAGTCAAAGGGTCTATGCGGGGGCAGTTTATCTGCTTCTCTTTCGCTGAAGACGTTACCCAGATCGGCGTATTGTCGTGGTACCTTCCCCTTATCTGTTACTTCCATCCCTGCTAGAGTGGCCTGGGCTCCTCCCTGAGCCTCCCCCTCCTTGCAGTGTGCTAGGCAATGTGCTGACCCAAAGGCAACTACCCGCTGGTGCCAACCCACTAGCGGATCGTGCAGCGCTAGCCAGCTCATTCCCAATATGATGTGCGCTCCTCCCAGGGTGGCCACATTGAACGCTATTACTTCCGTGTGTCTTCCCACCTTCATTATCATGGGGACAGTTTGTTGGTTAACTTCTCCACCCAACAGTTCCCTCCCATCAATCGTTGTCACCTGCAAAGGGTTACTCAAGGGGATAGTCTGTATCTGGTGTTCAGCTGCAAACTCCTTGCTCATGAAATTGCAGGAGCTGCCTGAGTCCAATAGCACCTTTATCTTTAGCGGATGTCCGTTTGGTAGCTCTAGCACCACCTCTACGACAAGCGCTGGTCTTGGGGGTTCAGGTTTGGGCACATTCACTGATCTTTGGCCTGGCTGCTGTGCCCCGATGCTGGCAACCAGGCGTTGGCTTTTACCTGCTCCTTAACCCCCACCTCTTAACCCCCAACAGCTCCCGCCATTCCTTGCCATCCCTTCCTTTGAGGGCAGACTCTGGCAAAGTGACCTGGCTGTTGGCAGAGGAAACATTTCTTGGCGCTCTTTCCCTCCTTCTTCCGCCCTTCGTTGGTGTTTGAAACTCCGCGCGCTGTTCCAATCTCCATCGATTCTACTGGCGGGGAATGCTGCTCTGGCATCTCTGGAATGCGGAACTCACTCCAACGTTCCCCTTTCCCTTCCCGCTTCTCCAAGGCGCTCCTATGGCAAGTGCGGATTTAGTCAGCTGGTCCTTAGACTCCGCCCTGGGCGCGCGGGAAAGCTCATCCTTCACCGCCGAGGATAAACCTTCTTCGAACAGCATTTGTATCGGGTCCGCAGACAGGTCCCACCCCAATTTATGGATCAGCATGGTAAACTCTGTCCAGTACTCTCGGACTGAGCGGTTCCCCTGTTTACACGCCATCAACTGTCTGCGCACCACCCCTTGCTCAATCTCGCTGGAAAACATCAGATCCATGGCGCGAAAAAACTTTCTCGAGTCTTTTAGAGCGTCATTATTCGCTGCCATCAGGGGCCTCACCCAGTCTTTCGCCCCCCCTTCGAGATGCCCAATGACAAACGCCACTCTCGATTCCTCTTCGGGAAAGTCATCAAACTGCAGATTGAGGGCGTATTGCATCTCTGTCCTAAAGGCTTGATAATTTCTGGGATCACCCCCAAACTTTTGCACCAACCCTGGCACCTTCCTTGCGAGTGGGGTGGTTTTTCCCTTGTCTGCATCCTGAGCCCGCCTCTCTTCGAGCCTCGCCGTTTGCAGCGCTAGCTGGAGTTCCAACACCCTGTACCTTTCTTCCAGGCTTGGACCCGCTCCAGCTCCTCCTGCGTCTCCGGCTCCGGTTGGGTTGCTCATGATGCCTCTCCTTGCACAAGCGGCTCTCAAGGACTGTCGGATTGCTGAGATGGGATGATGAGCTGCTTGTGCGTAAAAGCTTAGTCCCTCAGAGTTTGGGCATGGTTCTCAAACTCTGTCCTTAGCGGAGCCCTTAAACATGACTCCCTTAATCGCTGGCAGAATCCGACAGTGGGCGTTTACGGAATCTACTCCAGCATAAAAGCTCCTTAATGGAAACGCGTCTTCTGGATTCTCTGCGCGACAGTTTCCGGCGAGGAGTAGGTTTACCTATAGGAGGTCCTGAGACTTCTCCACTGTTCTCGCTGGAAGACTCCCTGAGCCATCCCTTCGACTCACTTTCTCTCTGATCTCCCTCTCTCCCCCTGCTGGTACCTTTCTCCGCTGCTGAGTCTCTCCTAGCTTCCGAGAGCCCCTCCACCACCTGCCTTTCCGATGGCAGTTCCCTGACAGTTAGTATCTTAAATTTTATTCGGGGCTTCTTGCCCTGCCAGACAAATCTAGAAATATCTCTCTGCCACTTCTTGAAACAATCCACCTTGTCCAAAATTTGCAGTGTTTGAAACAAAAACAACATCCTTGGCAATACATTCATCTTTATCACAGCAATTCGGCCTTCAAATTTGACCATATTTCTAAATCCTTTTTCACTTCCATCCAACATTTTTTGTAATTATCTTTAAATAAATTCACATTCTTAGCAGTCATGTTAACCCCTAGGTATTTCACCTTCTTAACCAATGTTAATCCTGTCTCCTTCTGAAACCTCTCTCTCTCAATCACTGTTAAATTTTTCTCTAAGACCTTAGTTTTCAGCTTATTTAACTTAAATCCGGCAACCTGACCAAATTCTTGAATCAATTCCAATACTCTTTTAGTACTAGATTCTGGCTCCTGTAATGTCAATACCAAATCATCAGCGAATGCTTTCAATTTGTACTGTTTAGCTCCGACTTGTATACCTTTAACCAATTGGTCCTTTCTAATCATATTTAGCAAAACCTCCAGGACCGATATAAAGAGCAATGGAGAGATTGGGCACCCTTGTCGTGTTCCTTTCTCAATCTTAAACTCTTCTGTAACTACATTGTTCACAATTAATTTAGCTTTTTGTTCTGAGTAGATTGCACCTATACCGTTTTCAAAACCTTGGCCTACCCCCATTCCCTGTAAATTTTTCTTCATAAAACTCCAAGAAATATTATCAAAGGCTTTCTCCGCGTCCACAAATATCAAAACTGCTTTGGTGGTAATCTTCACTTGTAATTTTTCTAAAATGTTAATTATATTCCTTGTCAGACAAGTGTCTCCCCGGGAGAAAGCCTGCTTGATCTTTATGGATTTCTTCTACTAGTACCTTTTTTAGTCTTTTAGCCATAATGTCAGCAAAAATTTTGTAATCCACATTGAGCAAAGATATGGGGCGGTAGTTCTTAAGCTGTGTTTTCTCAGTCTCTGTTTTCGGTATAAGTGTAATATAAGCATCCTTCCACAACTCTGGTGCCTTTTTCTTTTATGGGATTCTTGCCCACAGTAGTAGATATGATGATCATCCGAACTGAATTCGCCCATTCCCATCCATTTTAGTTCACTGATGCCCAGGATGTCAATATTTATTCTTGCCATCTCATTTTTGACCACATCCAACTTACCAAGGTTCATGGTTCTTACATTCCTGGTTCCTATGCAATATTTTTCTTTACAGCATTGGACTTTCCTTTCGCTTCCAGGCATATCCGCAACTGAGCGTCCTTTCGGCTTTGGCCCAGCCGCTTCATCAGCTCTGTATCTACTTGTACTTGTCCTCCGCTCTTCCTCAGTAGCATGTTGGACGCCTTCCGACCTGAGGGGCTCATCTTCCAGCGTCATATCTTTTATATGCCTATTGTCTTTGTCCATGGAGTTTTCTTGGCAGGGATACTGGAGTGGCTTGCTGGTTCCTGCTCCAGGTGGATCACGTTTGGTCAAAACTCTCCTGTCCATCTTGGGTGGCCCTGCACGGCATAGCTCATAGCTTCTCCGAGTTATTCAAGCCCCTTCGCCACGGCAAGGCAGTGATCCATGAAGGGGTTGTTTTTATATAGTTGTCTATAAAAGTCCAAGAACCCTTTTCTAATTTCTTTCGGATTAGCTGTCTCTTCACCATTCACACTAATTTTATTAATTGTGTTCTGCTCCTTTCTCTTTTTAATTTGCCACGCAAGCCATTTGCCTGATTTATTAGCGAATTCAAAATTTTTCTGTCTTAACCTTTTAATATTCCATTCCACTTCTTTATTTATTATCATTGCAAATTGAGTTTGTAAAGTCTTGATTTCTTGTTTTATTTTTAGATTATTTGGGTTTTTTTATTAATTTTTGCTCATTGTCCATAATCTGCTTTAAAATGTCTTTTTTCCCTTTTTCTCTATTTTTATTCCTCAATGAATTCTGCTGAATAAAAAAGCCTCTCATAACTGCTTTGCTTGCGTCCCAAACAATGTTCATCTTTGTACCTTTGTTGATGTTGTCCATAAAGTATTCAGTTAGTTTCTTTTGTGCTTTTTCTATAATCTTCTGGTCATCTAACAGGTATTCATTAATTCTCCATCTGAAAGTCCTTTCCTCAAAACCTTTTAATTCCATTTTTATTGGGTTGTGATCTGAAATTACTTTAGGTTGTATTTCAATTTGTTGAATTCTTAGCCTCAATTCATTCGAAACCCTTATTTTATCTGTTCTTGACATTGACTGATTTGGTTCTGAATAATAAGTGAATTGCTTCTCCAATGGGTGTCTAAGTCTCCAAATGTCAATCAAACCACAGTTCTTAGTCATTGTAAAGAAAGTCTTAGGTAGTTTCCCTTCTTTGTTTGTTCCTTTTCTTAATCTGTCCATTTCCAATGAAACCACTCCGTTCATATCTCCCATTATTATAATTTTCTGATCCATATAATCAAATAACTTTTCTTCCAAAGTTTTGTAAAAATCAGTCTTATTTCCATTAGGTGCGTAGATCCCGACAATTATCAAATTTACACCTTTCCATTTGATCCGGACTGCTATGATTCTTCCTTCTTCATCTTTAAAGATTTGTTGAGATTCAATTTTGTTTTTTATGTATAGAACTACCCCTCTTTTTTTATCTTTATCCGAAGATACAAATTCATTCCCTAGCCTTTTATTAATCAGAATTTTCCTGTGTTTCCTTGCCATGTGTGTTTCTTGTAAACATATAATGTCTTTTTCAGAAATTGTTCAATTTTATTTCGTTTTTTCTTATCATTCATCCCATTAATATTCCAATTCCATAATTTTAACACCATGGTAGATTCCAATTAAATAGATTTAGTTTAGTTTCCTTATAACCTGTCTACTACTACTACTACTTCTTCTTCTTCTTCTTCTTCTTCTTCTTCAGACTTCTTTCCGTTCTCTTCTTCTTCTTCCCCCGATTCTGACTCTTCCTTAGATCCTGCTCCTCCTTCTGCACCTTTGACTTCTTCTTCTTCCACTTTTAATTCCTTGTACTTTCTCGTAAATTTCCCTGTTTCTTCTGCGCTTGTCAATCCCTCTGGGAATTCCTATTTGAAATCAATTTTGTTTTTCTTAAGAATCTGCACCAATGGTTTGTATGGGTCTCTTCGTTTCAACAGTCTTATTGGTATGTCTTTAAAGATGATTATGTAATTTCCATCTATATATAATCTTTTCTCTCTATTCTTCTGTAATATCAGATTTCTCATCTCTCTATCCTTAAAGGTAATTAGACAGTCCCCTGGAAATTTCCTTGCTTTACTTGTTCTTACTCTCATTCAAAATGCATTTTGTACTGTTTTTGCAACTTCTTCTACTGGTAGCTCCAACCACTGTGCAATTTCCATTATCAATCTCTCTTTAATATTTTCATTCTGTATCTCCGGCACAGATCTCAGCCTCAGATTCACTTCCCTCTGTCTCAACTCATTCATGGCAATCGCATCTTTAATTTCTTCCTGTGATTTATTTATTTCCAACATCTCCACCTTGATCCTCTTCTCCTCCCGTTTCACCTCTTTCATTTCCAATTTTGTGCTCTTCATCCCCTCCTCCAATGATTGAGTTCTTTTAGATACCTCTCTTATTTGCCCTTTCAGTTCATTAACTGTCTCATCAATTTTTTTATCCATTTCCCCAATTTTACTATCCACTTGTTCTAATTTTGTTTCCAAATTCTTTTCGCTTTGTTTAATTTCTGTAAACATTTTCAATATTTCTGCTTTAAAATCTGGTTCTTGCTTAGATGCTCTCCTATCTGTCGGTGTCCCCCCCTCCATCCCTTTCTTCTGTTGGTGTGTCATTTCTGACAGAATCTCACTAACCTCTGTAACCACACTCCCCAATCCTTCACAAATGTACAATACAATACAGAAACAAGTTTCCCAATTTAACCAATAATCAGTTATCAATTAATATATATCGAATTTAGTTGGTACAGTTTAAACAATTTCCACAGTTTTCAGTTTTTGATTTGTAATATATCACTTTCCAAAAGGAGAGAAGGTAAAATAATATTGAATAATATTAAAGAGATAATGAAGAAAGGGAAGTATAGAGCAGTATCTTTTGTGAGAAGGAGTACCCAGAGGGGTGAATTATCTATTTTCCCCCTTTGGTAACTTCGAAGAATGAAAAACCAAATCCAAAACCAAGGCCGGAGTAGAAAACAATCTTCTTGCCCCCAGTCGGGCTAATCCTTAATTAGGATCTTTTTCTGAACATCCTCCTGAGCCCTTTATAATCCAGATAAAATTGTAATCCAAATAATTCAAGTTGTAATCCAAATAAATTGTCCAAATGTAGTTATTTTCCAGAAATCAAATTATAATCCAAATAACTTCAGTTTATGTCCTCTAATTTCAACTCAAAAATTGATATTCCAAAGGGTATTTAAATATCTGAGAAGATGAATCAACAAAATTCCAGAAGGAGTGTTCCACAGAAACCCAGTACAGAAGGAGCAGAAAGTCAAGTTTTCCTACCACTTCAAAAACACTCCACTAGCGGGGGGGGGGGGCACTAGGGGCGCCTTGAAAGATGGCTGCTAATAACATCTTGTCCAGCTTGCAAGAGGTAATTAGAGGCTGATATGGGGAGTACATCAGCCTCCCTTCGTCTTTTCAGGGAAGGAAAAGACGCTGCCTCACCTGCTGTTGCCATAAATCACCCCCGAGTTCGGATGAAGGAGGGGGTGAGAGCACTAGGTGGAAAGCCCTCGGGCAAGCTTGGAGCTCCCTGCCAGCTTCTTTCAGGAGTGAGCCTGGCTGCAATGCTTAAAAAGAAGAAAAGAATTGGACCAATAAACGCACAAGAGAAATCAGGAATGCTTTTATCTGCTAATAAATTTACCACTGAGTGAAGAAGATTGAGACGGAAGGACGAAGGACGAAAGGAACAGAGATAACACCAGAGAACTGCCGACATTTTGGTATGTGGATGGTACGGGGGGGGGAGACTTTTTTTTTATTTTTATGTGAGTATCTGATAACCCTCCCCCTCAAAAAACCATCTCGACGACTAATTTACAAGTGGGAGTGAAAATGAACTGTGTGGAAAAAATTATATGTCTGTGAAAGATTTGGAAACAAGTGAGTCTCTCTCAGTGACACAGTAAGAAATGCTTCGACGCATAGGCAGATCTCGGCTGCAAGATGGATGGTCTAGGGAGGAAGAGCCACTTGGATATCAGGCTGGAAACGTAAATCAGAAAGGGCTGTTATCCTCCTGGAAGACTAATTGTGGTTCGAGGACCCGACCCCCGCAATGTGAAATGAATACACAAGGACACGTGATATAAGGTTAATGGGCAAGGAAAGGCCACAACTTTATTGATTACAGCAGTGAAAAGGTATTGGCTTAGGCATTGGATCTCTAAAACAAGTGGGTTTATTCACCAGTAGGTGGAGCCTGTTGATGCTAATCCAACTATAGGCTCACCCCTGATGTCACCGAGGGTCGTGCCATGGCCTCCCGCCAAGCAGGCATCGGACAGAATACACGACCGCCAGATTCCTTTAACGGAATACCCAAAAATTGAAGGCATAGGCGATGGCCACACCTAGCTCTTCGACACACCACAACACATTATTCCAATGCCTAACCGCCACCCGAGCCAAAAGGCTCGCCGCCAATACCCTCACAGCTGTAACCAATCCCAGATGCTATTGATGACACTATCTAACTAAATGTCATTCCCCAGGTCTGATAGATGCACCCCGTCATTGCGGTATAAGGCTTGGTCGCCGATCCGGATATGGTCATGATAAATGACTCGGCCATACATGAAGCGCACCCAACGGGCCACTGCCCGATTTACGAGTTTTCTGTTTTTTTCAACGGCCATACAGCTCTGCGCACCGCGCCAAAAGGCTCTCTTCAAGAAGGAGGACCAGAACACCGTCGTTCTGGGACATAAGGCAGCAAATGCATCCAAGTCTCTTTTTATGTTCCATAACAAGTCCACACTCCTTCTGTTAGCAAGGTCATTCTCCCCTAACTGGATGACAAGGATATCGGGAGGGCCAAACGCGGCTACTTTCTCCCACAGCAATGGCATAAACTTGTCCCAGCGCATGCCTCTTCTCGAAAACCAGGAAACTCGAACTCCAGGCGATAAACCAAGATTAGGCGCGAGGCCGCAGCTGACCGCCCGAACGCGGGCCCAATGGACTATAGTGTGGCCGCAAATCCACACGCATCTCCTGAGCACAGCTGAGGATGAAGGACAGAGGAAAAAACCGGTAAGTAGGGTGATAAAGCAGGGCGCATTCTAGCGGATATAACTTTTATAAGCGTTGGATTTCCACTGGCCCATTTCTTTGACCCAATTGGGCGGCTGTTGTTGCGGCGCCGATTCTGAATGAGTGCGCAGCATACTCAAGAGAAGATAAACCACACGCCTCAATAGCTTTGCGGAGTACCCTGGTGAATTGGTGTCTCAATAAGGGTGACCCATCTTCGTGAACCAGGAGCGGACCGGGGCCAGGTGGTCTAAGGTAGAGGTACCGCCTAGTGTCCTTTACCAGGCATAGGCCCTGTTGCGCCGACGCTGTCAGCTTAACTAGAACCCCCCTACCAGCCTGATCAGTTTTGGACTGGCGTATCCTGACCGTCAAAGTCGATTCAGACAACTGCACGTCCTCCATAAGAAGGCCGGGTGTTGAACCCCTTGCGCTAGCTTCCACCACAACTTCGCCAACTCTCAGAGCGCCAAAAAAGGCGATGGCATACGCCGCAGAAAAGAGGCGGGCCTTGAACTTGCTCCAGCAAATTGACCTGAGCTTTGTGCGTATTTGCGATAGCAACCCATAAGAAATTGGCTTACGGCCCTCGGCCCTGGGGGGTTGTGACCTGCCCCAACTTTCAAAAGTCGCTACATGGGTCATAGGAAAATGTGGCTTTAGAAAAGAAGCTGATGGCTGCTACGTGTATCTTTAAGGTTTGGGGAGCCCGTCCCAAATCGTCAAGATGGGAAAGGTACTGAAGAACATTGTCAGTGGTGGGTGGAACGTTATACGACAGCCCAGATAACCCAGACCTGAAACCGAGGAAATTGCACCAGGCCTTCTTGTAAGACCTGAGAGTGGAGGGTGCAACAGACGCTAATACTCCCTGAATCACTTTGCGTCTCCAACGTTCCACAGGTGCTCCGGAAAGGGTTCGGGCAACGGTTGTGCACCAGGAGCTAGTGACCGGAAGCGAGGTATCTGAAAGCATCGGCTATATCATTACTGGTCCCAGGAATACATTTGGCTGAAAATATTATGTTGTACTCAAGGCACCGGAGAACGAACGCCCGCAGAAGGGAGGAGACCCTCGCAGACTGAGATGACTGCCTGGCTAGTATGTTCACCACTGCCAGGTTGTCGGTCCTGAAGCATACGCGGCGATTTCGAAACTCCTCCATCCAGATGTGAACGGCCACCACTATAGGAAAAAACTCGAGAAAGGTGAGTTCCCGCGTGATGGCCTGACCCTGCCATCCTGTTGGCCATCGTTGCACGCACCAACGTCCCCTGAAGTACAAGCCAAAGCCTAGAGACCCAGCCGCGTCTGATTGAACCTGGAAGTCTGATGACAAATTTAAAACATCCTGCCGAAGAGATACCCCATTGTAGTTTTCCAAAAATGTCATCCACACCTCCAGGTCGGCCCTAACCGATTTGGGAAGACGGACCCTGTGGTGTGGGTGTCTGAGACCAACTGACAGCCTGGCTAGGCGAGCGCAGAAGGGGCGACCGGGGGAAACTACCCTGCAAGCGAAGTTAAAATGACCTAATAGGGATTTAATTTGTCAAAGGGTGATCTTCCTTAGCGTAAGGGTGTCTCAGATTATTTCTTTAAGGGTGTCAATTTTTTCCTCAGGTAGGCGGGATGACAGGGCGATTGTATCCAACTCGATGCCCAGGTATGTGAGGCGCATGGCCGGTCCCTCGTTTTTTTCTGCTGCGAGGGGAACACCCAGGTCCTGGGCCAGAACTGAGAAGGCCCCAAGCAAGGAGGCACATTCTCCTGTGTTGGCTTTTCCCACGAAAAGAAAATCATCCAGATAGTGCGTGACCCCGGTGGAATTGGTCCTAAAACGCAAGGCCCAGTCCAAAAATGTGCTGAAAGTTTCGAATGCCGAACAGGCTACTGAGCAGCCCATTGGCATGGCCCTGTCAACGTAGTACTTCCCTTGAAATTTGAAGCCCAGCAACCAAAAGTCACTAGGGTGCACTGGCAAAAGGCGGAAGGCCGATTCAATATCACACTTTGCTAAGAGTGCCCCGTGACCAAAACTCCGAATTAATTTGACTGCCTGGTCAAAGGAGGCGTATTTTACCGTGCATAACTCTGGTGGGATGGCATCGTTAACCGAGCCGCCCTTCGGGTATGAGAGATTGTGAATGAGCCGAAATTCCCCCGGGGTCTTCTTGGGAACGATGCCTAATGGTGATACGTGTAAGTTTGGGAAGGGGGGGTGTCAAACGGGCCTGCTACTCTGCCTGCGCTCACTTCTTTGGCTATCTTTTTCTCGGCGACTTCCAGTCTCTCCCTAACGGACTTCTGATTGGGGGAATCTTTTGCTATTAAAGAACCTGTTATCGGGATTCTAAACCCAGCGGAGAATCCCTCCCTAAGGTAAGAAGCTGCGTTTTTGTCTGGGTAACAGGACAGAAGCTCACAAAGGGGGGCAAGTTTGATATGGGAAAAAGGCCAAATCCAGAACTACCTCATCTCCTGTTCCCCGCCACGGGGGCTCCCCGGGAACTGGAGTGATGGAACCCCCGGCCTCCACGAAAGGGCTGTTTCCCCCCTTAAAGCAAGTAGCTGCAGGGTGAGCCCCAGCGCATCTATCACATTCATGTGGGTATTTACAAGATGGCCTTTGGCATGACCCCTTATTGTACTCCCAGCATACCCTGCGTTTGAAATCCCTTCTTTGTTTGGTCCTAGCCGATCGGTATGGGTCAACCTATTTCTTCTTTACATATGGGCCAACTGCCACAGACCAGATGCCGTTTTCAATCTGATCCCAGCTTGCTAATGGAATCCTAGAAGCCTTCCTTCGAAACTTCTTATCATAGCTTATGACGGCGGCTTCCCCTGAAAGGGCGCAAGCCGTACGGATGTGCGAGAGGTACGCAACCAGATGAACCGCTCACTTGGGATATGCTGCAACAATCGTCCCCATGAAGGCCTGGAAACCATCAAGCCAATTTTCAAATGTCCTAGGCACGGAAGGGTACTTGCTCTTTCTCTTCCCATAGGAAGGCCTCTTTTCACCCCTACCTAATTCTTCCGCGGGAGGAACTAACTTAAACATATCAACAAACTCCCCATTTAAGATTTTTGCACGCAATTTAGGGGAGAGATGATCCCCTGGAATAACATCTGAAGTTGAGTAGGTGGAAGTGGTAGAATCTTTGACCAAAGCCCCATCCTTCCACTCCTGGGTCCCCCAAACTTTTTTCGGTGGCAATTGGCCCTCCTCGAGAGATCCCAGTCTGGAAGACCAGATACATCCTCTCCCTTACCCCAGTAGGAGCCTAAGGATGCATCACTATCATAATCAGAAGAAGAACTACCTGTCTCCTCATCCGTGTCACTCTTCTTCGACTTGCTTTTCCTGCAGATGTGTTTCTTCTTCTCACGCCTCTTCCCACTGCGGTGGGAACCTCTTCAGTGGGGACTTCCTCCAAATCCTGCTGCTCGTCCTCCGCTGCAGATGAAGAGGCTGATTCTGGCAACTGCACCCTGTGCCGCTTATCCTGCAAACGACTGGAGGAACTAGAAGTGACAGTGTTATTATTGCCGGCAGACTTAGTAGTCTCCTTCCCGCCGCGCACATGAGGGGAGGGTGCCGATGACTTTGACTGGGACCTAGTCCGGACTGGTTCTGACCTAAGATTCGAGCCCGCCCTCGTCAGTTGAGAATCACTGAAGAGGGCGGCCGAGGTACCAGGGAGTTCGTCCCATTGGGAAGAACGCGGACTCTCCGGAACCACCTGCGTGGAGAGCCAGTGTGGTGTAGTGGTTAAGAGCGGTAGTCTCGTAATCTGGGGAACCGGGTTCGCGTCTCCGCTCCTCCACATGCAGCTGCTGGGTGACCTTGGGCCAGTCACACTTCTTTGAAGTCTCTCAGCCTCACTCACCTCACAGAGTGTTTGTTGTGGGGGAGGAAGGGAAAGGACAATGTTAGCCGCTTTGAGACTCCTTAAAGGGAGTGAAAGGCGGGATATCAAATCCAAACTCTTCTTCTTCTTCTTCTGCGTATCGGGAATGACATCGGGAGATGAGGAAACACTAGGGTTGTCATCAGGGAAGCGTTGCTCGTAATCATCAATGAATGACCGAAACACGTTGAGGAAATGAGAAATAGGTTTTTGATTATTATTACCCCTATCCCGCTGCCCGCGGGGTGTGTCCCGCACTGCATTGCGTGCGTGCTCCGACGCGCGCTTTCTCTTAGGGGCCATGAGTTCCGCTACGTACAATAAAATGTACTATTACTTATTAGTTTGAGTTGTCTGAATCTGCAAAAAATTTTTTAATTAATTCGTTATTTTAATTTATTATTGTTATTAATAATTTAATTTAATTAATTTTAATTTTATTTATTTATTTATTTCCTCCAAATTATCTAAATTTTAAAATTTATTACTATTATTATAATAATTAATTAATAATTAATTTAATACTATTACTTATATTTACTCTAAATTATCTAAATTAAGATTTATTACTATTATTATAATAATAAACCAATTATTAATTTATTATTATTATTAATTTGTCACTATTGTTTATGATAAAATTGCTTGAAATTGTCAATTAATTGTGTAAAATCAACAGCTGACTGCGATTACTGACGACCAAATCAATTATAGCCGTTAATCCTAAACCTCGGATTGGCCAGATAAAATGGTGCTACCACTAAGCTTGAGAAGGAATTGCTATCACTGTTGCTGCCTAATAGATGCTGTCAAAATAATCAGCTTCCTAAACACTTATGAAATTATATCGTTTATACTGTTGCTGTGCAGATAATCAAATAAGCAATACTGTTGCTGTGCAGATAATCAAATAAGCAATTCTTAAATGAGAATACCCTAGTATCCTGCCACAGCTTCCAAAGAATCAATTGCCCCCACAGCCAGACCCCCTGGCTGCACTACCCTGAAATGCAGCGATCAGCAGCACGAAAGCTCTAGCCACTCCCACCAGGACACAATATATGCTGGCTCCTCAACAACTGCAAAGCTACACTTTGTTATCCAAGGCAGGAAGATGCTAATTACCCAGTTGCTGGGCGACCAGCAACAAATAGCTTGGAGATCCTCAAGCTGCATAGGACACAAAAGCTAACCCTGAGTAGTAGCCGCAGGGAACACCTTCTCTTTAGAAATGGGCAGGCAGCGGAACAAAGCCCTTAAGTATGGCTCGTTAGCTGCTTTGTTTACGCGTTCAGCAGCAGCTTCTATGGCAGGAGAATGAGTCACTCGGAAAACAAACAACTGCTGACCAAATACCCAAAGGGAGGGGGGGTTGTTGCAGCTCAGAGCCCGGGTGGTCTTGAACGAAATGAAAGAAACTGAAGAAATAAAGGACTAAAAGCGGGGGGGGGGGGGGAGTAGATGAGTAGATTCCCTGTTCAACAGCAAGTTCCAGATGCAGAAACGGTCAGGCTAAGCGAAGCCCCTCAACAAAACACCCTTTAAAGAAAAGTACCGGCTGGAGATTTAAAACACACGTGGGAAGCTTTATAAACGTCCCCTTGCCTATAGTAATTCTACAACAAGACCCGCGAAAACCACCATTCAAATTACTAACTAAAAGGAGGCCAGAGGGTTTTTTCGTAAAAAACGTTGGAGGGGGGAAAGCACAAAGCCGTGCGGCTTTAAGGAACGAAAAGGGGACTTAAACAGCAACAAGCAAACAAAGGGTCAGATTACGCACACCACACACACTTCCACACACCACATACGCTCCAAAATCCCAGTGCCACGCACACACACCGCTGCGGGGTGCTTGATGGTGCTGCCTAGAAGCCGGGCTTAAAATGAATGTGTGGGTAGGGATTTATTTAGCAATTGCTCACAGCGCACAACGCAGAGACAACACGCCCTACGGCTGTTCAGCGGGCTGCGTACAGTAGTGGGCCAATAAACAATAGCGCCACGTGGCTAGGGCAGACAAAAGCGCTGCGGAAACCAAATAAAGAGGACTAAAATCAACAACAACGACCAGAAACCAATTGAGCTTGTTAGTGAAATAAAGAAATACACTCGCACATACAGTGGCAGCCCCAGGTCGGGCCTTTAAGACGAACCGGCACAAAATAAAGCACACACTCACTCACACTGTGCCCCCCCCCCCCGATCAGGCTGCCGAGCAAACACACTGCCGGGTAAAGGGAACACTCCTCACACACTAAACTACACGGCAAACCTAAAATCAGGCTGCTGAGCGAACGCGCTGCCAAGCGAAGGAAATACTCGTCCCACACTCACCCACGCAGTGGCAGACCACAGGTCGGGCTGCCCAGAGATCGCGCCACTGCCCTAAATACGAGCGGTGCAATGGGCTCCTGAATAGCTAGAGATGCACACCACCACACTGAGAGCTTACTCAGGGAACGTTAGAAATCCACGTGGAATACAGCAGCCTGCAACTCTGCCGCGGGGGGCAGCACACAGTAGCGCACACACACGATTCAAAGCAGCACCGCTCAAGAAAAGGAAAATAATCTAGCGAAGGGGGTGAGAGGGTAAAATTGGCTAACGTGATATAGAGTCAGGGAAAAACACAAAAGCATAAGGAAGGAAGGAGAGGGAAAACCAAGAGCAAAGGAACCGGCAGTATAGGGCAAATAAACGGCACGATCACACTCCTCCTCCCCGCTTCCGAGTCAAGCAAAATACTTCCCTGCAAGCAGCGGATCCAGTTGACTCGCGGCGAGACGACGAGGAAAAATGAAGCCGGGGAGAGGCTGGCGCCGCAGCAAAAGGCTGCTGAACACGCCCCCTCCCAGGCACCTGGTTGGATGCCTGCCAAGGGGCGTGGGCGCCAGCCAGGTGAGGCAGAGGCAGGAGGCTAACACCCCCTGCTAGGGGCGGTGCTCGTGCTCCCGCCCACAACCACTCCCCTCTCTTGCAGGGAGGAGAGTCTTTATGAGGCAGCGGGTCTGGAAAGTAAACAAGTGGACATTTAGACTGTATTTCACCGGAATGACAGGACGGAGTGTCTGCTCGAAAACATGATGGTTGGATTTGTGGACATATGAGAGAGCACTATAAAACCCACACAGAGACAAAATAAGACTGTTCCTTTTAATACACTTGTGGAGAAAACTCGGAGGTGACAGAAAAGGAAAATGAATAAATGACAAATATGAGAAGATGGGACTGGAAACAGCATTGCAGTAAGGAAAGCAGCACGAATTTGGATCTTTGGATTCCTGACGATCGAGGAGCATGGGTACCCCCCCACAAAAAAAATTTAATTTGGAAAACATTTGGACTTTATGATGTGTATTGATATAATTTGGATTAATTGGTATGATATGTTTAATTTGGCAAATGGAAACTTAATAAAAATTATTGAAAAAAACAAAAACAAAAACACTCCACTAGCAAGGAAAGATCATAAAAAACAAATTGTAATGTCTCATTCCGTCCACTAGGGAACCAAGGTCCAAATTTAAATGGCGTAGTTCTAAAATTTCAAATAGTTATCAATCTCAATTAATTTGAGATTTCCCAATTTCAAATTGTGCCAGATTTTAATTTTTTAAACTCTTAAAAATCAATATTGACCAAAAAGAGAAAGTGGAAAAGTGTATTAGTTCTGATTAAAACTGTGAGGGCCTTCAGACTTGGAAGAGGAGGGAAAAAAGAGAAGAACAGAATAAGAGACTGTTGGCACTACCAGAAGAACCTAGAAGTACAACAGTCAAGAGTGGAAATTTTTAAAGACGTCCCGAAATACCTTTCGGCTCTTAGGTCTAACTACGGAGATTTGGCTGCCTTGCTGAGAAGGAATAAAACTATCTTTAGGTGGGAGTTTCCCCAAGGTCTATTCTTCAGCTTCAAAGGAAGGAAAATAAAAATAAGATCAGTAGAAGACAAAGTAAAGTTTTTGTATAAATACGAAGAAGATCTGCAGAAGGGACTTGGAAAAGAGCTAAGAGCATCGGACAGAAGATCACCAGGTTGATGGACTATATGGAACTGGCGGAAATGACTGGCAGAATTTGAGACCAGGGAGAAGAGTCGGTGGAAGAAGACTGGAAAAAGTTTAAAGACTATTTATAGAAATATTGTAAAATTAATGAATGTTAGAAAAATGTTGGAATGAAGTTATATGGCTTTAGTAGAAATGTTATAAGAAATTAAGTATAAATAGATTATTAGAGTATTAGGAAAAATAAGGTTAGAATATGTTAAGATAATTATAGGACAGAAAACAGAGGAAGATGGAAAGGAATTGCTGAAACAATTAACAGAAGTGGAATACAAAAAGGGAGGTGTGAGGAGGTCGCTGAAACAAGTTAATGAAAGATATGACATTGAAATTGTATGATGTGTGTTAAATTGTTTTTGTTTTGTTTTGTTTAGCTTATTGTGTTAGTGCTGTGTAATGTTTTTATATTGTATTGCATTGTCTTTTTTGTTTTTTTTTGTTTTTTCTTTCCTTTTTTGTAGTGTTTAAAAGTAATAATTTTTTTTTAAGTGTATTAGTTCTTTCTTCTATGCAACTGCAGCCTTTCTGTTTAACAATTAGAAATGGAGTCAGAAGCTCTCCTTGCGTGGCAAGTTCCCCTCCCCCATAAAATGAAGACACAGGACACGTTATTTATGGTTAATGGGCGTAAATGGCCACAACTTTATTGATTACAGAATTGAAGGTATTGGCCTTAGGCATTGGCTCCTATCAACTACCCGGCATGGTGACCGGGAAGGGTTGAACACTAACCGTGGAGGTCCTGTTGAAGTACGCCAACTAGGACCCCACGGGTGTCACCGCTCGTGGGCGTGCCGGTGGCCCTTACCTTACTAGGTCTCGGACAAGGCAACGCCCCCGGAGTCCTCTACCGGACTACCCTTTTCCTTGGGGGAAGGTGATGGCATTTCCTCCCTCCCCCCGTCCATTTGCATAACAATTGACCCCTGCCAATGCCTAACCGCCACTCGAGCGGAGCTCGCCGCCAATACCTTCAGGCCTGTAACCAACCCCTAATCCCTGCTATGATGTCCCCCAACCATATATCATTTCCGGCATCAGACAGATGCACGCCATCACGCCTGTAGAGGGCCTCGTTGCCGAACTGTATGCTTGGGTGTCCAATAATGCACCCGCCCATGGCCGCCACTCTACGTTCCACAGCCCGCTCAAGCACCTTTCTCGCTTTAGTAACTCCAACTGGGCTCACACAATCTCTCCAAGTCCTCCTTTCAAGCAACGAGGACCATAAAATTGTGACGTTTGGGTATACTGTCACCAGATCGGAAAGGTCATCAAATATATTCCACCTCAAATCAATGCCTTTACGATAAGGGAGGTCGTTCTCCCCTAACTGAATCACAATAGCATCGGGCGGCCCCTCAGCAGCAGCTCTCGCCATCACTGCTGGTTTAAATTCACTCCAGCGCATCCCTCTTCGCGCTATCCACGCCAGCTCCACGTTAGAAGGCAGCTTTAAGTTGAGCCCCAGCCCTGTATTCCAGGCACGATTCTTGGCCCAGTGGACTATGCTGTGGCCCACCAACCAAATGCACACGCTCTTAGATCCTGGAAGGCAAACAAACAGGGAAACCAAGGTCAGGGCTACAAATTCCAGTCATAGATTATTTCTAACATAGGTTTTGTAAGCATTGGATTTCCATCGCCCCAATTCCTTTATCCGCTCCGTGGTAAGCCCCAACTGTACTGCGGTGGTGGCCGCTCCAATACGAAAAGAGTGTGCTGCGAACTCGGCTGCGGGTAGACCGCATGCCGCCAAAGCCATGCGCGACACCCGAGTGAATTGGTGCCGGGTCAAGCAGGATCCATCCTCATGGATCAGGAAGGGGCCAGGGCTTTTAGGTCTTAGATATAGAAAGCGCCTCGTATCCCTCACTGGACAAGGCCCCTTGTCCTGCGCTGCTGGAAGGCGTAGAAGGGCCCCCTTACCCCGTTGGTCAGTTTTTGAGTTCCGAACATGAACGATTAGGTCAGTCTCGGAGAGGGTAAGATCACTTAATAAAATTCCCCTCTGAGCTTGGGAGGCCACTCCCTCACAGACCACCTCCCCTATGCGTAGTGCGCCGAAAAAGGCTATGGAAAAAGCGGCTGAGAATAAGCGTGCTTCGTACTTGGACCAGCATATAGATCGTAATGTTTTGTGAATCTGGGACAAGATGTCGTAAGTTATAGGACGCCTCCTATCCACACCGGGGGGGGGGGGTGCTGTCTGCGCCAACCCTCTAGGGATTTACGCACAATAAAAGCCGCACATGGGTCAGTTGCGAAAAAGGCTTTGCAGAAATAAGAAATCCCCGCCGACTGAATGTTGAGTGTCTTAGGGGCCCTGCCTAACCCCTTCAGGTGAGCCAAGTAGCGGAGAACCTCCCTGGTCGAAGGAGTGGCAAAGGGCCTCGAGCCAGGTATGCTACTGCGAAACTTAAGAAAATCAGCCCACGCCTTCTTGTAAGAACGCATCGTGGAGGGGGCCACAGCACCGAATACTCCCTTGATTACTTCACATTCCCATAGTTCCAGAGATGCTCCGGGAAAGGCATTGATGATTGCTCCGCATCCGGGGCTAAAGACCGGAAACGCTCCATCTGAAAACGAGACAGAGCATCCGCGATGTCATTATTAGCGCCTGGTACAAATTTAGCCGAGAAGTATATATTATTTTCAAGGCACAGGAGCACGAAGGAGCGTAACAGGTTTCCCACCCTGGCGGAGCGCGCAGACTGTCTAGCGAGGACCGCTACCACCGCTTGGTTGTCAGTATTGAAACAAACCCTGTGGTTACGGAAATGTTCTGCCCAGAGATGTACGGCCACCACTATTGGGAAAAATTCCAAGAATGTGAGGTCCCGGGTAATGGGCTGTCCCTGCCAATTAGGCGGCCATCTTTTGGCACACCATTGGCCCCTAAAGTAAACCCTGAAACCCAAGGACCCGGCAGCATCTGACTGAACTTGGAGGTCGGTATTCAAAGCCATGGACTCCTGCCATAAGGATATCCCATTGTACTTATCTAGGAATTGCAACCAAACCCCCAGGTCGGCTTTGACTTCCTTTGAGAGTCGCACTCTATGCTGAGGTGCCTTAAGACCTGCAGACAACCTGGCTAGGCGGTTGCAAAATGGCCGACCCGGGGCCACAACCCTACAAGCGAAATTTAAGTGGCCTAAAAGGGATTGAATTTGCCTCAGGGTGATCTTCTTTAGGGGCAACAGTTGCTGAATCATCTCCTTGAGCGCCTTGAGTTTTTCGGCCGGCAGCCTAGAAGTCTGTGCCACGGTGTCTAGCTCAATCCCCAAATAAACCATGGACGTGGCTGGGCCCTCTGTTTTGTCGGCGGCGAGAGGTACTCCCAACTCCCCAGCTAGGGCTGTGAAAGCCTCCAGGAGGGCGGAGCACCGCGGTCTACTATCCCCCGCCAAAATAAAATCATCGAGGTAATGTGACACACCCAACGACCCTGTTCTGAATCGTAGGGCCCAATCCAAAAATGTGCTAAAAGATTCGAAGGCTGCGCAAGCTACAGAACAGCCCATAGGCATCGCTTTGTCAATGAAATACGCACCCTCAAATTTAAAGCCCAGCCATCGGAAGTCAGCTGGATGCACCGGGAGAAGGCGGAAGGCGGACTCAATGTCGCATTTTGCTAAGAATGCACCTTGCCCGCAACTGCGAATCATTTTAACTGCCTGATCAAAAGAGGCGTATTTTACTGTGCAAAGTTCCTGAGGAATTGCGTCGTTCACAGAGCCTCCCCTAGGATAAGACAGGTTATGAATCATCCGAAAATCCCCAGGAGCCTTTTTTGGCACGATGCCCAATGGAGACAGGTGAAGGCCCTCAAAGGGGGGCTCTAAAAAGGGACCTGCCACTCTCCCAGCCTTGATTTCCTTTTCTATCTTTTTCCTGGCTATATCTGGCCTTTCCCTGACAGATTTCTGATTTTGAGGGACCCCGGAGTTAGGGGAAAACGATACTGGGATTCTGAATCCTTTGGAAAAACCCTCCCAAAGATATTGCGCAGCTTTTCGTTCTGGGTATTTGTCCAGCAGGTTTTTTAATGGCCAGAGGCGGATTGGGGAAAAGGCCAGACCGAGATCAAAATTATTGGCGGTTACCTGGTCCCTGCTGGGAGGCTCCGGGGGCACCTCTGGAGTTGTTGTTGAAGTACCCCCTGCCCCCCGAAAGGGCTGCTGCTTACTCTTGTAGCACGCGGAGGCAGGGTGATTTCCCCAGCAACGCTCACATTCATGGAGGTACTTACAAAAGGGGCGTGAGCACACGCCCCTGTTGAATTCCCAGCACTGGCGACGCCGTTTTGCCTCTGTCTTACCCACTTTTGCGAGGTCCTGATTTTTCTTTTCTATGTATGGATTTACATCCTCTCCCCAGTAGTTTGGATCCGTAAGGTCCCAACGGGTGGTAGGGAGTAGAGACGCGTTTCTACGAAAATTCTCATCATAGGTTAGTGCAGCGTTTTCGCCAGCGAGCGCGCGAGCCCTCCTCACGTGGGCCAGGTACGCCACCAAATCCATGGAGCGACGAGGATAAGCGGCGCACACGACACCCATAAAGATCTGGTAGCCATCTAACCAATTCTCGAAAGTGCGCTCCGCCCTGGGCGTTCTATACCTCCTCTTACCGTAAGTGCGCCTCTTTTCGCCTTTACCAGTTAATTTTGCTGGGGGGAGGAGCGTAAAGATGTCTACATAATCCCCATTGAGGATCTTTCCTTTGGGATAAATGGTTCCCCAATATAAAATCCGTGGGCTGGTTAGTGGCAACCTTTACGTCATCCACTAGCGCACCATCTTTCCAATCGAGCACTCCGTTAAATGTCTTACGGTGGGAATTGGCCCTGCGTTCATGAGCCCACAAAGGGATCCCGTGATTATTTTCCCCCAAACCCCAGTAGCCATCCAAGGGGCCCTCGCTATCCGAATCCGAGGATGATGTACCTGAATCCTCTTCTGTCTTCGATTGTTTACTCCTTTTCTTCTTTGATGAGGTGTGCTTCCTCTTGGACTTCCTCTTACCCCCGTGCATGTCTCCAGCATCTGGGTTGGAGTTAGCAGCAGGTTGGGGCAGTTGGGGTTCCCCCCGCTCCTCATCGGACCCCGAATCTGCGCTATCATCGGTGGAGCTATGCTGAGGCTGTTGTTCCTGAAAAACACTCGGAATACCTGAAACCTGTGAAGAGGGAACGTTACTAGCACCCTTTGAAGGCGCCTTTCCCTTGCTAGCACCTTTTGCGGGCGCCTTACCTTTACTACCACCTTGTGCAGCCTTCTTAGATAGAGCAGACTGGGCACGTGTATTAGGGCGGCTAGCGGATGCAGTTTCAGGCAGGGCACTAACTGCTGCTGCAAGTGGGATGGCCGGCTGCCCTTGATTACCTGGTGGCGTGTCGGGTATAACGTCTTGCGAAGGCTCTGGAGCCGGGAGTGCCAAAGGCCCCGGTCTGCACTGCCTATAAAAAGTTTCAAATGCCCTGAAAAACTGGGCAAAAGCTTGGGGGTCGCAGGGCATTGCCGTCATTTGCGCGCCTCCATTACTTGCGGTGGGTGCAATCTGATTGCCGGAGGTGGAAGGCTGTTGGTCACCTCCAGAAGCCATCGCCACTCAGCTGCAGTGATTTTCCTTTTTTTTTATTTTTTTTGGGGGGTTTTATTATTCTTATTCTTATTCTTATTCTTATTTATTTATTAATTATCTTTTTGTGTGTGTGTGTGTTTGTTTGCTTGTTTGTTTTGTTATTTATTTATTTATTTATTTGGTTATTTTATTATTTTATTTTATTTTATTTTATATATATTTATTATATATATATATATATATATATATATAGATTTATTTATTTATTTTAAACGTTAAATGTGAGTAACTCAACTACTTCTTGGGCCACAGAAATGAAGTACCAAAGAAAGGACAGCAGGAGGTGAGTAAGCTATTCAAGAGGAGTGAGTAAGCTATTCACGGGTTACTATTGAAGTAAAACCAGGAACTACTGAAATATTTAACAGACCACGCAGTGCCTGACCATTCACATGGCACTTAAATCTCTTTCCAAAATAAACAGCCTCCGATAACCCTTAACTTAACTCTGAATTAACTAGAAGCAATTAACTGGTTATACAATTCTAAGTACAATGCGCAACAGTTTATTAATCCAGGAATTGAAGTGCAGAGTGACGCACTTAGCTAACTATATTTTATCTTAGGTGAGTCCCCAAAATATGCAAAAGCACTTTGTTAAGTAAAAGAGGGTTTTTTCCCACGTGGACCTGCCTGCCCTAAGATGGCGACAGCTCCAGGCACTGTAAGGTATTTACCGTATGCCGCTGGGGGGGGTACCGCCGATGAGAGCAGGCCCCAGATAGGACTGCAGCCTGAGGGGGGGGGGATCACTGAGCGTGGGTATCAGGCGGCACCTTCAAACCCCGCTGAGCTGAGGGAGGGATCACTGAGCGTGGGTATCAGGCAGCCCTTTCAATCCCCGCTGTTATGTTTTATTCTTCCAAAAGCCAGTTAATGAGACAAGAAAGGTCTACTTCCCGTGAAGCCTGCCTCACCTAAAATGGCCGCCGCCGCGCAGACACGTGGTACTTAAAATGGCGTCCAAAAGTTATCCCGTTGCCCAGCGACGCCACACAAACAATCCCTTGCTAGCCTTTGCCCAAAGCTCCCCCACCAAAAGCCCGTGCAAAAGCGCCTGTAATCTAAACAATACAGGAAGACCAGGGAGAC
Organism: Podarcis erhardii; assembly: GCF_964252035.2. Lineage (NCBI taxonomy): Eukaryota > Metazoa > Chordata > Lepidosauria > Squamata > Lacertidae > Podarcis > Podarcis erhardii. The sequence goes on along the minus strand of NC_138506.1, from coordinate 5,863,691 downwards.
AGTACTGTAAGGGAGAGAACCGGAGCCCGAAACAAAGAACCCACGCCCCTTAAAGGAAGCTTGCTATTGCGGAGAGAGAAACCCCAATACAACCTTCTTGCCGGTATGAAGACGCGTCCTCCTGGAGCCCTGGCACACGCCCCTGTTGATTTTTTTTTATTTTATGGTTAATGGAAAGCCACGTGGTGATTGTTGTGAAGCGAGAAAAATTCCTTATTTCGAGGGGGAGCTACTACTCTCCCTGTGCGATGAGGCGAGGTGGGAGACGGCTCCTGAGAGGGAGGCTACCGTAGCCGCGAAGATGAAGACTCCCTGATCGCTGCGTACGCCTGCTACTTCGTGGCAATTGACCCTGCCTCCTTGAACGGATTTTGCCCGATATTGATGCGGCACGAGCGTAGCGTCCCGGAGATGAGTAGCATCCCGGAAATGTGCGGCGGCTCCTTAGGCGGGTTGGGGTTCCCTGCAGCGAGCGGCAGTGGGAGCGGCAGTGGGAACGAAGCAATTGCCGGGGACGGCAGCTGCAAACAGACCTGAAAAACGAACTGAAGAGCCGAGTAAGCGAGCAAAGGACGGAACCTGCAACAAAGTATACCAGCTGCAGACAGACCTGAAAAGAACTGAAGAGCCGAGAAAGCCTGCAACAAAGTATACCAAACCTCTCAGCTGCCGAGGAGTAAAGAGGGTGGACCCGAGGCGTGCCTGGCCTTAAATACCATTAGGCCACGCCTCCCCGGCCCGCCGATTGGCGGGCAGGGGGAAGGCACGCCCGGGGATTCCCTAGTTCTCGCGGGGGCTGAAATCCAGCCCCCGCGCATGTGGGAGTGTCCAGCCCGCAACCCCCTCTCCTCCCCGAGGCTCAGAAATGGCTTTCCAGCGCAGCTCTTTGTCTTTAAAAGTGAAAGTGGGAAAACACTTCAGTCCTCATGCATCCTCCGCTACATCAAAGACCTCAGTTTGCCACTGTAATAACTTTCTGTTCCCCCTTTTTGCTTTAATAATCTCCTGTTTCTTTGTAACCTCTTTTAAAGTCACTTTTATACTTTTTTACTTTACTTCTGAAAATTTAGAGAGAAACGGAAACAATAGCCGCTAGCGGCAACTCATTTTCATTTTCCAGCTCTGCTTGTGATGCTGCGTCTGCGCTGATTCCAGATGACAGCTGAACTCTATATTTATCCTTTTTGTTTGTGGAACCTTCTTCAATACCGCATCGTCCAAATTGTAGTTGTATTGGGTCCAAATTTCTTAAATTTGAGAGCAGAGCGCTGTTCCTTGCAAGCTCGCGGCTTCCCTATTCGGCCATAGCAATGGCTTCCCGATAGCCCGCTGTCCCGTCCCTCCGTACTCTTCGCCCCTTTTCGGGGTTACCTGACGGCCGGGCGGGTAGCTTTTGGCACTGCCAGGAACCTGACTCTCTGGACACCCTCCAGAGGTTTAATAGGGGGGTTATTTCGCCCTATAACCTCCCTTTTCTGACCGAAATAGCCGGGATTCCTCTCGTGGAAAAATCTCTCGCTTGCGGCGGGCTCGCACTCCACCAGAAGTCCCGCCTCTATTTTATTTTTTATATACATCACCACTCCTCTCTTCTTACTTTTATCAGATGAGATAAACTCATTTCCAATTTTTTTGTTGATCAGTACTCTTCTATGTTTTCTAGCTACCTGCATCTCTTGTAAGCAGATAATTTCCAAATTCTTTTTTAACAAAAAATGTCCAATTATGCTCCTTTTATTTTTATTGTTAATGCCATTTACATTCCATGTCCATAATTTCAATGCCATTTTGGCCTCCTTTGTAGTAAAGTTCTTAAGGTTCTTAAACCTGTCCCTCCTCTTCTTCTTCCTCTTCTTCTGATTTATTAATGTCTTCTCCCTCTGGTTCTGCTGCTGCTGTCTCTTCTCCTTTTCCCAACTCTTTATATTTTCTCAGAAATTTGTGTGTCTCATCCACGTTCTTAAATTTAATTTTTTTCTCCTTATAGGAGAATGAGACTCCTTCTGGAAATTCCCATTTAAATTCAATACTGTTTTTCCTCAAAATCTGTGTTAATGTCCTATATTGGTCACGTTTTTTCAACAACCGAAGTGGGTCGTCTTTAAATATGATTGTAAACACTCCATCAATATATAATCTTTTTTCTCTATTCTTCTGCAAAATCAGATTTCTCATTTCTCTATCTTTAAATATAATCAAACAGTCTCCTGGGAATTTTTTTGCCTTTGTTGTTCTTGTTTTAATCCTAAATGCATTTTGAATTGTTTTTGCCACGTCTTGTGCTTCCATATTTAGCCATTGTGCAATTTCTGTTATTAATTTTTCCAAAATGTTTTCTCCTTGTGTTTCTGGTACAGATCTCAATCTCAAATTTGTTTCTCTCTGCCTCAGTTCATTTATATCAATCGCATCCCATAGCTCTTCTTGTGTTTTGTTGATTTCTGAAACTTCTTTCTTAACTTTTTCCTCTTCTTTTTTAATATCTCTTCTTGTTTTGTCCGCTTCATTCCTTCCTCCAAACTTTGTGTTCTTTTTGTTATTTCCTTCAACTGGCCTTTCAATTCTTCAACTGTCAAATAATATTTTTGATCCATTTGCTGCAGTCTTGTCTCAATATTTTTTTCACTCTGTTTTATGTCCTTTTTTATTTCTGCAGACATTTTCAAAATTTCACGTTTATTCTCACTTTCTTGTTTCGATGCTCTCCTCTCTAGTGGTGTCCCTCCATCTCCTACCTTCTTTTTATCTGCCATTACTTAATTGTAATTTTATAACTAATTGTGAATTTGTAATTGAAATTATTTAATTGCAATTCCCCCTTTCACCACTAGATCACCACAGGAGTTTTCTTGCCTCTTCAATGGCTATTCCACAATTTCAATAAGTGAGCCCCAAAACCACCCAGTTGAAGGTTAAAATGTAGATAAAATTTTTTTCTTCTGCCTCTTGTTTGGCCAATCCTTAAAAGTCAGCGGTATTAATAATTAATAATAAAAAGGAAAGAGAGGGGGGAAAACAAACAAACAAACAAAAAAACCCTTGTCCACCAACAAAGGAAAAAATAGAACCAAATATAAAATGAACCACTTCTTCAGCTGCTTGTCAGCCTAATTCCATACGCAGACCAATAATCCACCAGTCAAAGGAGGAGGAAAATAAAGAAGATGCCAATCCAATAATCCAAAAATAATCCAGAAAGCAGAAGGGAAGACAGTGTATTTATCAAAAGGAGGATAGGAGATTCTCTCTGGACGCCAGTCCTCCAGCTCTAACAATCCACACAAAGAAGGAAAGGAGGGGTTGATTTATTGTTTTACTCTCTGCTGCACACTACTCTAAATTAGCCGCAATAAAAAATAATAAAATAAAAAATAACCGACGGGCAGCTTAATTCCACAGGGTGTCCGCAGCCCACTGACAGAACTCTGCGGCGTACTTGGTAACTGGGCGAGCCCCCTGCCGGAGGTTCTGCAGGGCCATGTGAGATTTAGAGCTTACAGCGTTAACAGCTCAGTGTGTTCTGCAAGCTCTCACACACAAGAAGCACTCGCTGTGCTGCTCTGCTACAAGTCAGGGAATTCTGGAGCAGTGGAAACGTACTGGACGCCACAGGCCATCTCAGCCACCTGGGTGTGATTCGGCTCCCCAAGCATGCCCTCTAGGGCGGCAATGAAGTTGTCCAAATTCCCCAGCAGAGGGTCATTGGCCTCAAGGTACAGCGTGACCCAAGAAATTGCCGGGCCCGCGAGTAGGCTGACCATAAAGCACAACTAGCTCTGTGGGGTGGGAAAGTCTGCTGCACAGGTGGCAAACATCAGCCGACACTGACTTACAAAGAATTGAAGGGCCCCACACTCCCCCCTGAACCTCTCTGGTGATGGGACGGGGGGAGCACGTTGGGCCAGGGCCGCAGCAGGGGCTGCTCGAAGCGCTTGAACCTCTCCCTGGAGCGTAGCTACCTGCGTGTGGAGGTTCTATAGCACCAAGACAAGGTCAAGAGGCCAGGCTCTGTCCATTTTGCACCCTGACCAGGATGTAGGTTGGCCACAGCAAACTGTCACAGTCCAGACTACAGGAGATCGAAGTCCTGGCTGAGGACGTTGGGACCGGGGGCAAGATTGCGGGGTGGGAGCAGGAACGAGAATCCAGAAGCCAGGGGTCTGATGGTCAGGAAACAGGGAGTCATAAAGTCAAGGGACCAAGGGTCAAGAAGCAAGGAGCCAAGAAGCCGAGGTCCAAGGATCAGGAAGCAAGACACCAAATGCAGCAAGGCAGGAAACACGTTGCTGTGGCAAAGAGCCGAAGGGAAATGCTGACCTTATATCCCTTCCCAGCTCTTGCCACCAGGTGCAGTGAGTTACCAAGTGGCCTCACCTGTGCAGCCGTGCCTTGCCTCTCCAGAAGAAACTTAGGAAGGCCCCAGTCCTGCGAAGCCCTACAGATCCCAGGGCCTGCCTCCTGCACGCACTCCTGACAGTTCAGGAGCAAAACTGCACAGGAATCAATCTTTCCTTTCTTGCTGATGACACCAGAGACACAGAAGCAGATGCTATCCATAAAAAGGGGTGAAGAAGAGAGGGCCGAAGTGTGGACCCCAGGGCTAGTGTCAGAACCTGACTGCTGCCAGGGTCCCAGCAACCTAGCAGAGCCTACTGCTGACATCTGACCTGAACCTCCCTCAATTTCCCTCCACGTCTGATGCACTGAGCAGCGCTTGGCAGCTATTTAAATATCCTACAATGTCCCTGGTATAGCATTGTTGTTGTTGTTTAGTCGTTTAGTCGTGTCCGACTCTTCGTGACCCCATGGACCAGAGCATGCCAGGCACTCCTGTCTTCCACTGCTTCCTACAGTTTGGTCAAACTCATGCTGGTAGCTTCGAGAACACTGTCCAACCATCTCGTCCTCTGTCATCCCCTTCTCCTTGTGCCCTCCATCTTTCCCAACATCAGGGTCTTTTCCAGGGAGTCTTCTCTTCTCATGAGGTGGCCAAAGAATTAGAGTCTCAGCTTCAGGATCTGTCCTTCCAGTGAGCACTCAGGGCTAATTTCCTTAAGAATGGATGCGTTTGGTATAGCATTAGCCTGGGGAATTGTGTACAAATAAAATGAGGTCCCATTTCTTCCCAGAGCATTGAGGCTGGCTGGCTGCCGCCACTACTACAAGGAAAGTAAGCCCAACAAGACCCTAGCATTTTGCCCAGTGCCCTCTCAAACCTAAAGCCAGTCCTGGTGAAAGGAGAAGAGCTTTAGCTCAGAGGTGCATGCAGAAGGTCTCAGATTCCATCCCTGGCACCTCTAGGTAGGGCTGGGAAAGACTCCTTGCCTGAAACCCTCCCAGTCAGTGTAGACCAATGGTCCATCTAGCTCAGTATTCCTGTGCTGCTTGTGTTCCTATGTGTAGCCAACTAAGTCAGGCTGCTCTCAGGAGACCAGTCAATATGGAGCAGAGCTACAATGTGGATGATCCTTGGTCCCTCCTCAAGCCTAGGATTTGATAACACAACCTGTTAGTGTTATGATATGAGTACTACGCAGCTGTAAACCAGCTCGATGTTTACATCACATGATGGGTCTAAGCGTGGGACAGGATGTTCCAGGCGATTCTCAGGGTTATGTTCTCTGTGTAACATGAGACCTTCCTGTTGTTTGTGTTCAGGAGGTCTGAGTCAGTTGCTCGGAGGTTTCTGAGAGAGCAGACATGCTTTTGTACAGTGTACAGTCAGGAATAAAGTAGAAATGAAATAGACTACTTTCTGACTGTTTTCTTTCTCCTGCTGCTATGCAAGGGGGAAGGGGGTGTGCACCTTTCATCAGGGAGGTGTCGCCTATTCCAGATCTCCCTGGTCTGCCAGGATGCCAGCCAGGGTAGATCACCGGCAACAGGCCCCTTTCCCAAGGGGGCCAGTTTCCAACAGTTAGGACTCTTGACAATTCAGGTCGAGGGTGGCATTAGCAGTTGGCATGGTTGGGGCCTACACAAAGACAGAACACCAGGGCTCCCAGTTGCCATGGTAATAAGGGGGAGGTGGAATATTAGCCGCCAATCAGTCATTTTACTCTTTCCTTCTGGGTCAAGTCCTCACTTAGGGATTATGGAAACAGCAACTGCAGCAACCACCACTCACCCTCTCCCTTAGGCCCAATCTCCACCAAAAGAGGAGTTCTTCCTCTTCACTGTTCCCTTCACCATTGGCAGGGACTGGGCCAACTGGTACTAAATCAGTGACAGGGAGCCTGTGGTTCTCCAGAAGTTGTTGGACTCCAACACCCACCATCCCTGGTCAATGGCCTTGGTGACCAGGTTGGTAGATGCTGGAGTCCAACTACATCTGAGGCCACATTTCCCATCCTGTACTAAATAGATGGGGAAAATGAAGCCTCGCTGATAATCTGGTGCTTGAGGTCCCATATAAACTTGAACCCAGATGTGGTTCAAGCTAATATCTCAGGGTCTGAGCAAAAGATGTTTTTGTGGCAACCTCCTGGGCTAAGCTAGACGTGCTGCAAAGCACATCATTAGGAAGCTTGTCAGGGTGTTGTTCTTTTTAATTAAGGGCAGCTATTAATGCATTGTGGCACACAGAAACGGGAAATTTAGCCTTTTCCTCTGAAGATACCCACCCCCACAGCATGCTGCTATTAGGCCTGGGGAGAAAGAACGGAACCAAGGGAGGGAAAGGTAGAAACAATTAAAGCTCTTTCCCTGTGCATTGTGCTCCTGAAGAAAATCTGCCACACACACACACACACACACACACACACACACACACACACACACAGAATGCATGCTATTTATGAGACACCCTGATGGGCTTCCCAATGGCACACTTAACATTATATCTCATTTGACCCCACAGGTCCTCACTCCAACACACAGGTCTAGTACTGAAGTCTCATGGAAAACAGCAGACCCCTTTTCCTGTCCAAACTGGATAGGAAAGGGCAAAAGAGTTCTGCATATCTTGTGTCTTGCAGGAGCACGCTAGGGGACAGAGACAGCAGCACTGCTAGCTCTCCAGCTCTTGTGTTCAAAATATCGTTCCTATATGCTTCTTTAAAATATATATATATATATATATATTATGCATTTTATAAATTTCCATCCAATTATTCATTTAATCCCGCATACAACAAATTGTGACTGTTTTTGACTTCCTTCAGCGTCTCTGACAATCATCCATATTTATACCTTTAGTACACATTCCTTTCTTTCGTATTGCCATTATTCCTCCTTACTCCCATTGTTTCTAATAAACAATACTTATTTTTATTTACAGTGCCTCTTTAAATGTGGTGTAAACACAACACTAGCGTTGTGTTTACACCACATATATTTTTCAGATAATCCACAAATTTTCCCCAGTCCTCGATGAACTTTTGGTCTTTAGTATATCTGATTTTCCCAGTTAATTTATCCAATTCTGAATAGTCTATCACTTTTGATCTCCATTCTTCTATCGTCGGTATCTCCTCTTGTTTCTACTTCTGAGCCAACAGGATTCTGGCTGCCGTTACAGCATATTGGAAAAGCTTGCAGTCCTTTTTTCCTATATCCTTTCCTACCATACCTAAAAGAAAAGCTTCGGGTTTTTTCACAAAAGTATATCTTAACATTTTTTTCAGCTCATTATATATCATTTCCCAAAAACTTTTCACTTTCTTACATTCCCACCACTGATGAAAGAATGTCCCTTCTTTATCTTTGCATTTCCAACATTTGTTATCAACCTTATACATCTTTGCTAATTTTACAGGTGTCGTATACCATCTGTAAAACATTTTCATCACATTCTCTTTCAGTGATGTACATGCCGTAAATTTTATATGCTCTTTCCACAATTTTTCCCAGTCTTCAAATTGAATATTGTACCCAAAATCCTTTGCCCACTGTATCATTACCGACTTAACCTCTTCATCTTTCGTATACCATTCCAGCAATATCTTATACATTTTTGACAAAGTTTTATACTCATTATTTATTATGTCTTTTTGGAAACTTGATTCTTTTTCTATATAACCTTTTTCCTTCAAATCTTTTTTAAATATTTCATTTACTTGGAAATAATGCCACCAATCATAGACTTGCTCTTTAACTTGTTCATATGACTTCAGTTTCCATTTCCCTCCCTCATTAGTTACCAATTCACCATAAGTAGCCCATTTATCTCTCATATTAGTCTTCTTCACACTTATTACCTCTAACGGAGACGGCCAGTGTGGGGTTTTTGGTTCCAATATATTTTTATATCTTTCCCAGACCTCTATCAACGAGCCCCTGAAGATGTGGTTGCCAAATCCTTTATGAACCCTCTTTTTATCACACCAGAGGTACGCGTGCCACCCAAATCTGTTATCAAATGCTTCAAGGTCTAGTAATTCTTTATTTTCTAACTTAATCCATTCTTTTAACCAACATAGACACGCTGCTTCATAATACAGTCTCATATCTGGCAGGGCGAAGCCTCCTCTTTCTTTTGCATCCGTCAATAACTGAAATTTTATTCTAGGCTTCTTCCCCTGCCAGATATACCTTGAAATCACTTTTTGCCATTCTTTAAAAATTCCTATACCCTTTAGTATGGGTATGGTCTGAAATAAAAATAACATCTTTGGTAGCACCGTCATTTTTATCGTAGAAATCCTTCCCCAGAAAGATAATTTCATTCTTGCCCACATCTCCAGATCCTTCTTTATTCCCTTCCAAACCGGGATATAATTGTTTTGATACAAATCAATATTCTTGGGTGATAACCAAATTCCCAAATATTTAACCTTTTTCACCACCTCTATCTCCGTTCGTTGCTGCATTAATTCAACCATATTTTGTTCCATATTTTTTGCAATCATTTTTGTCTTTCTCTTATTTAATCTGAAACCTGCCACCATTCCAAATTGTTCCATCTCATGCAATACCTCCTTTATACTTTCTATTGGTTCTTCCATAGTCAATACCAGATCATTGGCAAAAGCTTTAACTTTATACTCATTTAGACCTACTGTTACCCCTTTTATTTGTTTATTCTGTCTGATTGCATTTAGGAAGACTTCCAGAACCATTATAAATAACAATGGCGATAGTGGGCAACCTTGTCTTGTTCCTTTAGATATTTTTATATCTTCAGTAATAACATTGTTCACTATCAATTTTGCTCTCTGTTCTGTATAAATTGCCTTTATGCCATTGAAGAACTCTTGTCCAACTTCCATATGTTCTAAATTTTTCAACATAAATTCCCAAATTACATTATCGAAGGCCTTTTCTGCATCCACAAACATTAAAGTTGCTTGTTTATCACACCTATCAGACAGATATTCTATAACGTTAATTATATTTCTTATGTTATCTCTCATTTGTCTGCCTGGTAGGAAGCCTGCTTGATCTTTGTGCATGAATTTTATTAATATCTTTTTCAGTCTTTTCGCTAAAATTCCTGCAAATATCTTGTAATCTATATTCAGAAGTGAAATAGGCCTGCAGTTTTTAACTTGTGTTAAATCAGAATCTTGTTTTGGGATTAATGTTATATATGCTTCTTTCCATGTTTCTGGAATGTCCCTTTCTTTTAAAATATTGTTCATAACAACAGTCAACGGGGTCGTCAACACCTCTTTCATTTCTTTATAATAACTGGATGTAAACCCGTCAGGACCCGGGGCTTTTCCTCTTTTCAATTCCTTTATCACTTCTTTTACTTCTTCTTTTTCTATTGGGGCGTTCAGCTGGTCTTTTTGGTCTGTCGGGATCTTTCGCACCATTTTCTCTCTTAGATATCTTTCTATTTTCTTCTTATTATTCCTTTCTTTATTTTTGTATAGTTGCTTATAAAAGTCCACGAATCCTTTCCTTATTTCTTTCGGGTCGGCTGTTTCTTCTGCATTTATCTTAATTTTGTTAATTGTACTCTGTTCCTTTCTTTTTTTAAGTTGCCACGCAAGCCATTTTCCTGATTTATTTGCATATTCAAAATTTTTCTGTCTTAACCTTTTGATGTTCCACTCCACTTCTTTGTTTATTATCATTGCAAATTGAGTTTGTAAAGTCTTTATTTCCTGCTTTGTTTTCAAATTGTTAGTTTTTTAATCAGTTTTTGCTCATTGTCCATAATCTGTTTTAAAATCTGTTTTATCCTTTTTTCCTTGTTCTTTTTCTTCAATGAATTCTGCTGAATAAAATAACCTCTCATAACTGCTTTGCTTGCATCCCAAACGATACTCATTTTCGTACCTTTATTCATATTGTCCATAAGATATTTTTTTTTAAAAAAAGATATTTATTTTGATTTTATATAATAAAACAGATATTGCAATCAAACAAAACAAAGAAATACAATAAAAAACAACATAATAAAAAACACAGTATAAAAACATATGACAAAAAATAAAAAAGAACAGAGAATAAAGAAAAATTAGCTTTTTAATTCTTATCTTTGTAACCCTCTTTCCTGACTTCCTCACGTCTCCCTTTCCTGTGTTCCCCTTTACACAATCAAATTCAGCAGATCCTTACCCTCTTTCAAATCTTAATCAGTATTATACATTTCAACCTATTATGTCTTCGATTTTCCCTTTCTTTTTAAATCCATTTTTACATGTTCTTTATAACTTAATCCCTTATAACCTTTTGTTTAATTTCGACATAATATTACTCTGGCCTTTACCCTTTTTAAAAAAAACATTTTTGCATTTTTCTTTTTACCATGTCACTAATGCCATGTTATCTTTATATCCAACATCATCTTAACATTCAAACATTTTACAATGTTTTTGTAGGTATTCTTTGAACTTCTTCCAGTCCTCTTCCGCCGACTCTTCTCCCAGGTCTCGGATTCTGCCAGTCATTTCTGCCAATTCCATATAGTCTATCACTTGCATCCGCCATTCTTCCAGGGTGGGCAAATCTTGTGTCTTCCAATACTTTGCGATGAGTATTCTTGCTGCGGTTGTAGCATACATAAAAAATGTTCTATCTTTCTTTGGCACCAATTGGCTGACAATGCCCAGAAGGAAGGCCTCTGGTTTCTTAGGAAGGGTATATTTAAATACCTTTTTTAGTTCATTATAGATCATTTCCCAGAAAGCCTTAACCTTTGGGCATGTCCACCAAAGGTGAAAGAATGTTCCCTCAGTTTCTTTGCATTTTCCACATTGGTTATCAGGCAGGTGATAAATTTTTGCAAGCTTGACTGTGGTCATGTACCACCTATAGATAATTTTCATAATATTTTCTCTTAAGGCATTACAAGCCGTAAACTTCATATCGGTGGTCCACAACTTTTCCCAGTCAGCAAACATAATGTTATGACCAATGTCCTGTGCCCATTTAATCATAGCTGATTTAACTGTTTCATCCTGAGTATTCCATTTTAACAGCAAGTTGTACATTCTCGAAAGTATCTTAGTTTTAGGTTCTAACAATTCTGTTTCTAATTTCGATTTTTCCACCTGGAAGCCTATTTTTTTATCCAAGTTAAAGGCCTCTCTAATTTGATAATAGTGTAACCAATCTCGCACTTTATCTTTTAGTTTCTCAAAACTCTGCAATCTCAATGTATCTCGATCTTGTTCTAGTATCTCCCAATATTTCGGCCATTTGGCCTCCATATTGAGTTTTTTCAAAGCCTTAGCCTCCATAGGTGATAACCACCTGGGGGTCTTGTTTTCCAATAGGTCTTTATATCTTGTCCAGACATTAAACACAGCTTTCCTGACAATATGGTTTTTGAATACTCGATTAGCTTTTACCTTGTCGTACCACAAATATGCATGCCACCCAAAAGCATTATTGAACCCTTCCAAGTCCAAAATGTCAGTGTTCTCAAGAAGTAGCCAATCTTTCAACCAGCAGAATGCTGCTGATTCATAGTACAACTTCATGTCTGGCAGGGCAAACCCCCCTCTTTCTTTAGCATCGGTCAATATTTTAAATTTTATTCTGGGCTTTTTGCCCTGCCAGACAAATTTAGAGATATCTCTTTGCCACATCTTGAAACAATCAATCTTGTCAACAATCTGTAAGGTTTGGAACAAAAACAACATTTTTGGCAATACATTCATCTTTATAGCTGCGATCCGGCCCAACAAGGAAAGCTTCAATTTTGACCAAATTTCTAGATCTTTCTTGACTTCTATCCAACATTTCTCATAGTTATCTTTAAATAAATTCAAATTTTTAGCCGTCATGTTAATCCCTAGGTATTTCACTTTCTTAACCACAGTTAAGTCTGTCTCCTTCTGAAACCTTTCTTTTTCCATTATTGTCAATTTTTTCTCTAAAACCTTAGTTTTTTGTTTGTTCAGTTTAAATCCTGCCACATGACCAAATTCTTGAATCAATTCTAACACCCTTTTCGTACTAGATTCTGGCTCCTGTAATGTCAACACCAAGTCATCTGCGAAAGCCTTAAGTTTATATTGTTTGACTCCGACCTTAATTCCTTGGATCAGCTGGTCCCTTCTAATCATGTTCAAAAGCACCTCCAGGACCGAGATAAATAACAATGGAGAGATAGGGCATCCCTGTCGTGTTCCTTTTTCTATTCTGAACTCTTCTGACACCACATTATTAACTATCAATTTTGCTTTTTGTTCTGAATAAATTGCTTCTATACCATTTTCAAACCCCCGTCCCACTCCCATTCCCTTAAGATTTTTCTTCATAAAATTCCAAGAAATATTGTCAAAGGCCTTCTCCGCATCAATAAAAATTAAAACTGCTTTTGTATTTATATTCGTTTGCAATAACTCCAAAATGTCAATGATGTTCCTTGTATTATCAGAAAGATGTCTGCCTGGGAGAAAGCATGCCTGATCTTTATGTATCACTTCATTTAAAACTCTTTTTAGTCTGTTGGCTAAAATATCTGCAAAGATTTTGTAATCCACATTTAAAAGGGATATGGGACGGTAGTTTTTGAGTTGTGTCTTTTCAAATTCAGATTTTGGTATTAATGTGATGAAAGCTTCTTTCCACGACTCCGGCGCCTTCTTTCCCTCCAGAATCTCGTTGCACACCTCCTTTAATGGTTGAATATATTGTCCATAAGATATTCATATAGTTTCTTCTTTGTTTTTTCAACCATTTTCTGGTCATCCCACAAATTGTCATTCAGTCTCCACCTAAAAGTTCTCTCTTCAAAACCTTTTAACTCCAGTTCTATAGGATTGTGATCCGAAATCACTTTGGCCTGTATTTCAATTTGTTGGATTCTTGGTGTCAGTTCATTCGAAACCCAAATTTGATCTATTCTTGACAATGACTGATTCGGTTCTGAATAGTGTGTAAATTGCTTCTCCAAAGGGTGTCTAAGTCTCCAGATATCAATCAGGTTACAATTCTTCATCATCGTAAAAAAAGTCTTAGGCAATTCCCCTTCTTTGTTCTTTGCCTCTCTTAATCTATCCATTTCCAGTGATACCACACCATTCATATCTCCCATTACTATGATTTTTTGGTCCATATACTCGAATAATTTTTCCTCCAATGATTTATAAAAATCAGTCTTATTTCCATTTGGTGCGTAGATCCCGACAATTATTAATTTCTCGCCTTGCCAATTGATTTGGACAGCTATGATTCTTCCTTCTTCGTCTTTAAATAATTGGTGAGATTCAATTTTAATTTTGATATATAGAACAACACCTCTTTTTTTCTCTTTATCTGAAGATATAAATTCATTCCCTAATCTTTTGTTGATCAGAATTTTTCTATGTCTTTTTGCCACATGAGTTTCTTGTAGACAGATAACATCTAAGTTGTTCTTTTTTAAAAATTGTTCAATTCTATTTCGTTTCTTCTTATCATTCATCCCATTAATGTTCCAATTCCATAGTTTTAACGCCATTCTTCTTTCAATTAAATAAATTTAGTTTTTTATTTTACAATCTGTCTACCTCTTCTTCTTCCTCTTCCTCTTCTTCCTCTTCCGGGCTTTCTTCATTTTGTTCCTCTTCTTCTCCTAGTTCAGGCTCCCCTTTTGGTCTTGATCCTCCCTCTGCTCCCTTGGTCTCTTCCTCTCCCATCTGTAGTTCTTTGTATCTCCTCATAAATTTTCCTACTTCTTCCGGGCTGGTCAGTCTTCTTTTCACACCTTTGTAAAGGAACGAGACTCCTTCCGGGTATTCCCATCTGAAGTCAATCTTATTTTTTTTCAGAATTTGCACCAGTGGTTTGTAAGCTTCTCTTCGTTTCAACAGTCTTATCGGTATATCTTTAAAAATGATTATGTACTTCCCATCTATGTAGAATCAAGTTTCTCATCTCTGTGTCTTTAAATGTGATCAGACAATTGCCTGGGAATTTCTTTGCTTTGGTTGACCTTATTTTCATTCTAAATGCATTTTGTACTGTTTTTGCAACTTCTTCCTCAGACAGCTCCAGCCACTGTGCAAATTCCTTTATTAATTTCTCTCTTATGTTTTCATTTTGTACTTCCGGAATTTGTCTCAGTCTCAGATTTACTTCCCTCTGTCTCAGTTCATTCATAGCAATAGAATCTTTTATATCTTCCTGCTCTTTGTTTAACTCCACCATCTGACTCTTTATCTTCTCATCTTCCCGCTTCATCTCCTTCATCTCCTGTTTTGTCCTTTTTAACCCCTCATCCACTCTTTTTGATACCTCTTTGATCTGTCTTTTCAGTTCATTAACTGTCTCATCAATTTTTCTATCCATTTTCCCGATTTTATTATCTACCTGTTCTAATTTAGTTTCCAAATTTTTCTCACTTTGTTTTATTTCCGCAAACATTTTCAATATTTCTGTTCTAAACTCTGTTTCCTGCTTTGAAGCTCTCCTATCTGTTGGTGTCCCCCCATCTGCCCCCTTTTTTGGCAAATGTGACATCTTCTTAAATATCAAACTAAACAGGTGACAAATATTATCTCAGTAAACCCAATAACAAAATACAATCAGAAGTACAATTCGAATACCAGAGTACTATTTCCAAATATTAGTCCAAATATTAGTCCAAAGTTTTTATGACAGTATGGGGAGTTTGGTATGAAAGCCAAACTTTATAACCGGAGACACTTCCACCACCGAAAATTTAAAAAAAACCAACCAATTATCAATAGTTGAAAAGGTCCAATTGTCAATAAATTAGTTTGTCTTCTTGCCCCACTCGGGCTAATCCTCCAGTTGACAAAGAGGTAAATAAATTGTAATCCAATTTGAAATCACGGTTATAATCCAAGGGGAAATACAGGGGCTCCAAGTGGAGTCCTAATTGTAATCCAAGTTTTTAATCCAGACTGTCTGGGAATAATTATTGACTTGAGAAGAGAAAAGAGAAAAAAAGGAAAAAGGTTTTTAAACTCAAAAAATATCCAGAGATAGAGGGTCCCAAAGGAAGCAGATTTCCCTCAAGTCCTAACAAATACCGTCGACAACAAACAGATTCCACGAAAACATCTTGTGATATTACATTCCATCCATTAGGGGGATCACAACTTTGTATTAAGTTTTATGAAGAACTTTGTCTCTCAGACGTAACAACCTCAGTTTAACTTTTCTGCAATTTTAAGTCCAATCAGAGGAGAAAAAAAAGAGGAGGGAATAATATAAAGAATTGTCCAAAGCCTACCAAAAGGACACTGGAAAAGCAAAACAGATCTTTGCTTTCCTCTGCCAAAAAAACAAACAAAAAAACCACCTTGTCTGGTCTGTAAATATGGCGTCGCTGGTTCTTTAACAAAGGAATTTTTTCACAGAGTTATTACAAAGTTAAACACGGGGAATTATCTCATACTCTCTATGTCCTCGGTTACATCAAAAACCTTCTCATTATCTCACAGTGCACCTCTGTTCCCCCTTATTCCCTTTCTTCTCCTTCTTGTAATAAAATTACTTTATCCTTTAACTTATTTGAAACAGTTTCTAAAAGTTAGGGAGAAACGGAAACAGTAACCGCTAGCGGCAACTCACTTTCGCTTTCTGGCTCTGCAAACAGATCTGCGTCTTTATTGATTCCAAACGATCGCTGGACTCGAAATCTTCTCTTTATTAATTCGGGACTTCTCTTGTAATTCTGGTCAGATTCTTCCAAATTAAATGTTGCAAGTCCGAATTTCTTAATTTTGAGAGCGGAGCGCTGTTCCCCACAAGCTCGAGGCTTTGCTATTCAGCCGCAGCAATGGCTTCCTGATAGCCAGCTGTCCCGTTCCGCCGCACTCTTCACCTCCTTTTCAGGGGCTACCTGGCGGCCGGGCGGGCAGCTATTCGGCACTGCCGGGAACCTGGACCTCTAGACACCCACCAGAGGTTTAGCGGGAGGTTTTTTCGCCCAAAAAACCTCCCTTTTCGGCCAAAATAGCTAGGGTTTCCCTCCCAGGAAAATCCCTCGCTTGCGTCGGGTTCGCGCTCCGCCAGGGTCGTTCCTATATGCTTCTCAAAGTCTTTTCTTTTTGTGTTCCCCGTGTCCTATTCCCATACAGGAATGTCTCACCCAGTGGAGCAGAACCTCAGCTACAGCCTTCAGGCAGCAGAATTGCTGCTGGATGGGAAGAGGGGGAAGTGGGAAGCAGCTATAAGTCTGAGGCTGCCTGGTACATTGGTGGAGCCACTTCAAAGCTTCCACCAGTGCATTCATGAACCCCAGAACTTGCCAATCACGCGTTCCCTTCCCTCCCCAATAAACAACAGCAATGCTGCTGCTGGGAGAAAATTGCTGGGGCTTTCCCCCACCCCCCAACACAGACAAGCTGATCCTATTCCTTTTTTAAAATGCTTTTTATTAATTTTTCATTTCACGTTGAAGCAAGAAAAGGGGGGCCACCCTTATGTTATTCATATAATCAGTTATCAGTAATCAATATATTCATATATGCTCACACATAACAGGGCTTACAGTGATTTTATAATCCATTTTGAATCAGGAAAGCTTTTGCCTAAGCTAACTGCAAACTGCTTGGAACCGCAAGTCCAGAACCGACCTTTTACCTAGAAACATCCTTGTACCCTAAAGGAAAGGGGAAGCCATGAATCAGAAGACACTGGTACAAACTCCCCCTCAAATGCAGGCTAAAATGGTCTACAAAACAGGAAGGGCCAAACCACAAAAACTCCCTACATGAGGCAGAATGCATTGGGGGAGGTAGGGCTCAGGAGATCCCGTTCCTGAGTCTCATTTCCCTGTTCTGTCAGAACTAGGGAAAAGGTCAGACTGTGCATCATTGTGCAGACAATGGAAAGCAGAAGTTAGGGAGCGAACTCTGCGCACGGCCAGGAGCCGGGAGCATGGCAAGAAGCGCACTAATTGGTTATTTTTCGCTGGCGTTCCTGACTGTCTCATGATTGTCTCATGATCTGTGATTTGCTCAGGTATAAAATCTCAGGACTTGTATGCATCGGGGTCCCCGTCCTTTTGGAAAAGATTCCAACTGGGTCCTTATTGCTCAGCAATAAAACCTCACCTTCTTTTTCTCCAAAAGCTGTGTTTGTCTGGTCCTTATTCCACCCTAAGTGGATACCACTATATTTTCAAGTGCTTCAACATAAACAAACCAAATACAATAATATTCCATGATCATATCTTTCTCAACGCTGTGAGCACTACCAGAACAAATGCCTTCCACACTTCCAGTTCCACTTCGTTCATTGAGTTTCCGAACTCTGGATTCCAACTGTGATGGGATGATGAGCTGCTTGTGCGTAAAAGCTTAGTCCCTCAGAGCTTGGGCATGGTTCTCAAAACTCTGTCTTAAGCGGAGCCCCTTAAACATGACTCCCTTAATCGCTGGCAGAATCCGACAGTGGGCGTTTGCGGAATCTGCTCCAACATAAAAGTTCCTTAACGGAAACGCGTCTTCGGGATACTCGGCGCGACAGTTTCCGGCGAGGAGTGGGTGTACCTATGGGGGGTCCTGAGACTTCTCCACTGTTTTCACTAGAAGTCTCTCGGAGCCCTCCCTCCAACTCACTTTCTCTCTGAGCTCCTTCCCTCCCCCTGCTGGTACCTTCCTCTGCTGCCAAGTCTCTCTTAGCGTCCGAGAGCCCTTCCACCGCCTGCCTTTCCGATGGCAGTTCCCTGACATCCACCTCCCCTCCAGGGCCCCCTTCACCCCCTCCCGCCCCCTCATTTACGGGCGGTGAGGACGGAAACCCCCGGAAAGAACCTCCCTCATCGTCAGAGGACTCGAACACTTCTCTCCACTGACTCCCGTCTCTTCTTCCCGAGTACTCCTCCTCATTCCCTCTTCCAGCCCTAATTCTGGGAACCCTTCGAACTCCTCTTCCTCATCGGTGGTGCCCAAGTATTCCCTCCCGAACCGTGTCACCGGCTGAGGTTTCCTTGGGAACCGTTGATGAAACGTTTCTATTAAAACCTCGTCATTGACCTCTTCTGCCGGTACCCATGTGTTCTCTGACTCCGGTTCTCCTTCCCATTCTACCAAATACTCCACCTGATTCCCCTTCCACCTGGAATCGACGATTTCTGCCACATGATTGTTGCGTTCCCTTTCTTCTATCACTGGTGTTTGAGTAACCTCCCTCTCACGTCCCCCCCACTCCCGCCCCTCTCGGTACGGCGACAGTAAGGACCTGTGAAATACTGGGTGCAGTTTCATGTGGTTGGGCAACCTGAGTTTGAATGCCACTGGGTTGACCTGTTGTATCACCTCAAATGGTCCCAGCCGTTTAGGTTTCAATTTCTTACACCCTCCCTTGAACGGCAGCCCTTGGGTGGATAACCACACCCGGTCCCCCACCCTTATGGTTTCACCTTCCCATCTGTTTCTGTCTGCTTGCTTCTTGTATTCTTCTTTGGCCCTCTCTAAATTAAGTTGGAGCTGCCGGTGGATCGCTTCCATCTCTTCTACAAAGTGTTCCGCTGCCGGGACACTCCATCTTTCCCCTCCTTCTCCTGGAAATGCCCTGGGATGACACCCATAATTTGCCAGGAAGGGACTCATCCCTGTGGACACATGCTCCGCGTTGTTGTAGGCAAATTCTGCCAGAGCCAACTTATCTACCCAATCATTTTCTCTGTCATTTACATAACACCTCAGGTATTGTTGTAGAATACCGTTTGCCCTTTCCGCCTGCCCATTTGTTTCTGGGTGTCGGGCAGTCGAAAAATTGACCTCTACGTGCAGTAAGCTCATGAGCTTCCTCCAGAACCTGGAAGTAAATTGTTTCCCTCGGTCTGAGACCACCCTCAAGGGGGCGCCATGCAACCTAAAAATATGTTTTACAAACAACTTGGCGGTTTCTTCCGCTGTGACCGCATGCGAGCAGGCTATAAAGTGGCACATCTTGGTTAATAGGTCTACTACCACCATGACAGCTGTTTTCCCCTTGGATTTTGGCAGATCCGTCATAAAATCTATGGATACTGCCTCCCATGGCCTTTCTGGTGTGGGTAAGGGTTCCAGTAGCCCCGCCGGTGCCAGCCTCTCCCCTTTTGCCCGCTGGCAGCGGTCGCACCCCCTTACATATTCCCGTACGTCTTCCCTCACCTTGGGCCACCAAAACTCCCTGGTAACCAACCACATGGTTTTGTGTTGCCCGAAGTGCCCCGCTGTGGGGCTGTCGTGCAATTGTTTGAGTACCCGCCCCCTCAGTTCTCCTTTGGGTATGTACAGTGCCCCCTTGTAATACAACGCTCCGTTCCTTTCCTCAAACCCCCCTGTGTTCTCTCCACCTCCCCGGAGTCCTCTGAGCTTATCTTGGGTGTATTCATCGTTCTCGGTTCCCTCTACCAGTTCTCTCGGCCCCACCAATGCCGCCCCACACACCCAGTGGTCCTCGGGGATGATATGTCTCTCCTCTGGCGCTCCCTCCCCTTCTAAATACTCTGGTTTTCGAGAGAGAGCGTACGCTCTGACATTCTCCGGCCCTGGCACGTAGCAAATCTCAAAATGGAATTTGGAGAACTCCTGGGCCCATCTCACTTGTCTCTGGTTCAGTACTCGGGCAGTTCTCCAGTATTCTAGATTTTTGTGGTCGGTGCACACTTGGACCTTGTGCTGCGCTCCAATCAGCAAGTGTTGCCATCTCCGGAACGCCTCATGAATGGCGAGTAGTTCTCGGTCGTACACGGTGTAGTTCCTCTCGGACTTGTTCAGTTTCCGCGAGAAGAAGGCACACAGTCTCCATTCCGACGTATCCTTTCCCGGCTGAAGAAGCACCGCCCCCACCACGCGGTCTGATGCATCTGTTTCTACTCTCATCGGTTGTTGCAGATCCACGTGCAAAAGTTGTTCTTCCGACGCGAACGCCTTCTTTAACCCTTCGAACGCTCGCTGCGCCTCTTCCGTCCAGACAAATTTCTTCTTGCTGCTGAGACAATCAGTGATGGGCGCCGTTAAGTGGGCGAAGTTCTTGATGAACTTCCGGTAGAAGTTTCCGAACCCCAGGAACCTTTGCACGTCCTTCTTTGTCCTCGGTGTCTTCCATTCCAGTACCGCTTGAACCTTGCTGGGATCCATGGCCAATCCCTTGTCTGACAAACGGCACCCCAGGAATTCCACCTCTCTGGTATGAAACTGACACTTCTCCAGTTTCACCCACAGCTGGTTTGCTTGCAGCCTGCTCAGTACCTCTCTTACGTCCCGCACATGCTGCTCCTCATTCTCTGAGTACACCAATACGTCATCTAAAAATGCCACACAGTTTTTGTAAAGTAAAGGTCCCAGGACGTGATTCATGAACGATTGAAAACAGGCTGAGCCCCCCTGTAAACCGAAGGGCATAACGAGGTACTCAAAGGCCCCCAAGGGGGTGAACATGGTAGTTTTCCATTCGTCTCCCTTTCTCATTCGTATCAGGTTATACGCCCCCCTCAGGTCCAGTTTGGTAAAAATTTTCCCCTTCCTCACTCGGGTCAAAATGTCATCGATTCTGGGCATGGGGAAGGTCACGGGTTCTGACACTGCATTTACGGCCCAGTAATCAACTACCAACCTGGGTTTATCCGTGTCTTTTTTGTCCACAAAGAACACTGGACTACCCCCCACCACTCGTGACTCCCTGATGAAACCTCGTTTGAGGTTCTTGTCAATGAACTCCCTTAACTCCTGCATCTCCCTGTCGGACATGGCATACAGCTTCCCCAGGGAGCTGGGCTCCTGGGAGTAGGTTAATTTGACAGTCAAAGGGCCTATGCGGGGGCAGTTTATCTGCTTCTCTTTCGCTAAAGACGTTACCCAGGTCGGCGTATTGTCGTGGTACCTTCCCTTTATCTGCTACTTCCATCCCTGCTAGGGTGGCCTTGGCTCCTCCCTGAGCCTCTTCCCCCTTGTAGTGTGCTAGGCAATGTGCTGACCCAAAGGAAACTACCCGCTGGTGCCATCCCACTAGCGGATCATGCAGCGCTAGCCAGCTCATTCCCAATATGATGGGCGCCCCTCCCAGGGTGGCCACATTAAACACTATCACCTCCGTGTGTCTTGCCACCTTCATTATCATGGGGACAGTTTGTTGGTTAACTTCTCCACCCAACAGTTCCCTCCCATCAATCGTTGTCACCTGCAAAGGGTTACTTAAAGGGATAGTCTGTATCTGGTGTTCAGCTGCAAACTCCTTGCTCATAAAATTGCAGGAGCTGCCTGAGTCCAATAGCGCCTTTATCTTTAGCGGATGTCCGTTTGGTAGCTCTAGCACCACCTCTACGACAAGCGCTGGTCTTGGGGGTTCAGGCTTGGGCACATTCACTGATCTTTGGCCTGGCTGCTGTGCCCCGATGCTGGCAACCAGGCGTTGGCTTTTACCTGCTCCTTAACCCCCTCTTCTTCACCCCCAACAGCTCCCGCCATTCCTTGCCATCACTTCCTTTGAGGGCAGACTCTGGCAAAGTGACCTGGCTGTTGGCAGAGGAAACATTTCTTGGTGCTCTTTCCCTCCTTCTTCCGCCCTTCGTTGGTGTTTGAAACTCCGCGCGCTGTTCCAATCTCCATCGGTTCTACTGGCGGGGAATGCTGCTTTGGCATCTCTGGAATGCGGAACTCACTCCAACGTTCCCCTTTCCCTTCCCGCTTCTCCAAGGCTCTCGCCTCCTGGCGCGCTCCTATGGCAAGCGCGGATTTAGTCAGCTGGTCCTTAGACTCCGCCCTGGGCGCGTGGGAAAGCTCATCCTTCACCGCCGAGGATAAACCTTCTTCGAACAGCATTTGTATCGGGTCCGCAGACAGGTCCCACCCCAATTTATGGATCAGCATGGTAAACTCTGTCCAGTACTCTCGGACTGAGCGGTTCCCCTGTTTACACGCCATCAACTGTCTGCGCACCACCCCTTGCTCAATCTCGCTGGAAAACATCAGATCCATGGCGCGAAAAAACTTTCTCGAGTCTTTTAGAGCGTCATTATTCGCTGCCATCAGGGGCCTCACTCAGTCTTTCGCCCCCCCTTCGAGATGCCCAATGACAAACGCCACTCTCGATTCCTCATCGGGAAAGTCATCAAACTGCAGATTGAGGGCGTATTGCATCTCTGTCCTAAAGGCTTGATAATTTCTGGGATCACCCCCAAACTTCTGCACCAACCCTGGCACCTTCCTTGCGAGTGGGGTGGTTTTTCCCTTGTCTGCATCCTGAGCCCGCCTCTCTTCGAGCCTCGCCGTTTGCAGCGCTAGCTGGAGCTCCAACACCCTGTACCTTTCTTCCAGGCTTGGACCCGCTCCAGCTCCTCCTGCGTCTCCGGCTCCGGTTGGGTTGCTCATGATGCCTCTCTTTGCACAAGCGGCTTTCAGAGACTGTCGGATTGCTGTGATGGGATGATGAGCTGCTTGTGCGTAAAAGCTTAGTCCCTCAGAGCTTGGGCATGGTTCTCAAAACTCTGTCTTAAGCGGAGCCCCTTAAACATGACTCCCTTAATCGCTGGCAGAATCCGACAGTGGGCGTTTGCGGAATCTGCTCCAACATAAAAGTTCCTTAACGGAAACGCGTCTTCGGGATTCTCGGCGTGACAGTTTCCGGCGAGGAGTGGGTGTACCTATGGGGGGTCCTGAGACTTCTCCACTGTTTTCACTAGAAGTCTCTCGGAGCCCTCCCTCCAACTCACTTTCTCTCTGAGCTCCTTCCCTCCCCCTGCTGGTACCTTCCTCTGCTGCCGAGTCTCTCTTAGCGTCCGAGAGCCCTTCCACCGCCTGCCTTTCCGATGGCAGTTCCCTGACACCAACATTTTCCTAATGTTCATTAATTTTACACTAATTCCCAATATAAGTTTTTTTTTAAAAAAAAATCTTCCAATCTTCCTCCAGCGTCTCTTCTTCCTGGTCTTGGGTTATGTCAGTCCTTACTGTTCGTTCCATCTAGTCCATCAACCTGGTAATCTTTTTTTTTTAAAAAAAAATAATATTTATTCAGAATTTTGAAAGTTACAATAAACAAGAAGAGAAAAAAGAAAAATAAAAAGAGAAAAAAATACAATCATTAAAAAAGGAAAAAAGCAAATCAAACCTTTACATGACTTTCTTCTTTTACTTATTTCCTTGACCTCCTCACACCTCCCATTTTTGCATTCTAATTTTAAATTGTTGTTTCAGCAAATCCTTCCAACCTTATTTTTATCTTAATAATTTGTTTTAAAATACTGTTATTTTACATTCTCTCTTTCATCAATTCATTTTTACTTAATCCTTTATGTCATTTTGCCAGAACCACATAATTTTCTTTTTCAAACATCTTACTAACAAGATCCTTAATTTTACAATATTTTTAAGAAGTCCCCCATCAACCTGGTAATCTTATGTCCGAGGCTCTTAAGTCTTTTCCATGTCCCTTCTGCAGATCTTCTTCTTGTTTGTACTTGCACTTTACCTTATCTTTTGTTGATCTCTTTCTTAATTCCTTTCCTTTCTCATTGAGGAGTAGGTCTCGGGGATGTTCCAACTCAAAAATATCTCCGTCTCTCCTCAACAGATCGGCCCATTCCCCACAGTCCCATTCCCCACAATCAACAGTGTAGTCCAGAAAATATTTAAAGGCATGTTTCAAAGTCCCTTCAAAATTAAGGGCCCCCACAACTCCTGGCCCACTCCAGATTCAACCTTCAACATGCTTATGCTCCTGTAGGGCCTCGGGCTTCTCCATTTGTGTTACTTGAGGTTCAACAGCAGCCTCCTCCATTATCTTCTGCGTTTGCACTTGCTCTGTCAAAGCAGGTTCTTGAGTTGGCTCCTGGATGGTTTCTGTATTCGCTGTTTGTCCAAAACTTTTAACTGCAACAGTCATCAAGTCCATCTTCTCATGCATCTGCTCCAACAAAGCGCTTGTCTTGCAAAAGGCAAGCACCAAAACTTCTTCCAAACACATTTTGTTCAAGGTCACAGTCTGATCCCACGATCCTTATCACCGCAGCTGTAGAGTCCCCAGATCGACTCCAGCAACAATTTAACAAGCTCCCTCTAGAGGAGACAATTTCTATTTGTATCCATCTTTTGAACGCAGATCCAACAAAAAAAAAAAAGTTACTTTCATTTTTCAGATTTCTTGTTTCTTTTAAATGCAAAAGGCAACATTGGAAACAATTTGTTTCTCTTCTTTAACTATCTGTCAAAGGATGCTCCTTTCACAGTCAATGAACTTCACCAAAAATCTCTGTCTCTGACACCCCGTTCCCAGGTTTGAGACAGTGGAAATTTATCTTTCTTTACTCTCTCTCCTTCAGGCTTAAATAGTCAAAGTTCCCCCTCTTTACTCCTGCTTCCAAGAGGGGTTTAGATGGTTAAAACAGGAGGAATTTTAAACCTTTATATACAACTTTCCAGACTTTAGCTTGCACAATTTTTTGCTTCAGGCTATTTTCAAAAGCGGAAGGCGGACTTCCTGTTTAGAACCTTCCCGCTTGAGTGCCAAATTAAAATGTTTCTTAGCCCAATTTTCCGTTCTACTCACGGGTACTTGTTTAGAGTCCAATTGTCCACAGGAAAAAGTCAGCGCTCTCCGGCAACGGCTGTGCGGCTTCACTCCACAAAAATAGTGGTCGATTCAAAACACCGCTCACCCCACGTCACTTCGGATCCCCGAAAAAGGGGTTTCCTTGCGCTCCTGGTGTCAGCCGAATCCCATGTTCCCAGGCTTCCTCCGCCTGGGATTTTTAAAGGGTCTCCGCCTTCACCGCGGCGGCAAGACCGAATTTTCGCGGAGCGGGTTCCTCGGGATCAGAGGAATTCCGCCATTGCCGATGGCGCTAACCCGGAAGTCCTAATATTTTCCTTCTGATCAATGAAGTCAAACGTTACAATTATCCATTTTAGAATGAGCACCTATAGGGAGAAGACAGATATCAGTAAGTCAAAGCAAGACCAAGACAACAAACCCCTTCTGGAATATGGTCAGCATGTACAACATCTAGCTTAATCATCACCAGGATAACTAAGTCAGACTGGGGAAAATATCATTCTTCAGAACCAAGACATCATTACCATGCTTTCCAAGTTACCTGAAAGTCACTAGAACACTTGCGGGCACAGAGCCAAGACACAGCTGAAATAAGAGAATCTGCTGTTATTACGGAAATGGGAATCAGATTCTTCAGTAGCCTTGTGCTTATCACTGTGCCTGCAAGACATTGAAAGACATTGCTTAACATTCTTAACATCTTCACTATTGATAATTTCTCACAAGCTAGAAGCAGCCCAGGTTCTTGTTAATGGAGAAAGCAGGGCAATGCAGCTACTTTGACATACTTTGCTGCCAAGGGGAAAGAGAGAAACATTTTTTTTTCTTTACCAAGCTTGCCACTGAGTGCGATGTTCAGCAAGTTATGAATTTCTTCTGGTGCCAAGCCTCTCTCTTGTGCAATTTTTTCCACAGTCTTCAAAGGACCCTGCAAAGCTCTATTCTTTTGCGAGGCACTACCTTTAATTAGAAAAAAGTCAAAGTGTGCTTAAAATACATTCTAAAAACCATCCTCATGCATGATGGCCTGTCCAATGGCTTGCTTTACCATCAATTGGCAAGGGAGCCCCATTGAGATGCCATGGCATTTGGAAAACTCTGGAATTCTTGTTTAATTTGTCATCTGCTTTCTTGATGTTTGGTTCAGTGTGTAGGTGTAGCCCCAGCCAGCATTGCCAATGGGCAGGATGATGAGAATTGTAGTTAAGCAACATCTGGAGGACCAGAAGTTACCCTAACCTGTTTTGTTGGTTAGTGTGCTAAGATCTGTGCACACGCCCAATTCAGCTCATGGTACTTAACAAGGGGTTGTTTTAAACAAAACATTAGACTTCATACACTATTATGCTCCAATATACAAAACAGCCACTTCTCTATAGAAAGCTAAAGAAAATACAAACTTTGGTGTTTGTAGATGGTTGTAAAGGTTGCTGAAAGGTTTCTATTTCACTAGTTGGGAACAGCCTCTAGATTATGCAGGGCCAAGGTTGATTTGTAACTGTTACTGTCTGCCTGCTTGCCATCATGCATATTTGTGAATCATGTCTGCCAAAATATATACACCTGCAATAGTTTCTGCTCACAAGGAAGCAGACCCTGCAAGAGTACACACTCCATGAAGTCCATATGTATAGAAACTAGATTACCCCGCTTGAGGGAAGAAAGGTGGGTTTTGCTCCCACTGCAATGTTGTAATCTAAATAAGCACATCTTCCTACAAGTGAATAGTAGCCACCTATCTGGGGGGAAATAAAGTGGTATGCTGAGAGAAATTGTCACGGTGGAGATCAAATCTGTTTTCAACAATCCTATCATCCAGAGAGAAACCAGATGGCACCTTTTTTTTTTTTTTTTTTACTGTGTCCACACAATTCAATGAAAGCCAACCCCTATTTGCATAGCCCTGCCCTTTGTTATGTTCCCTGTCACATAAGAGCATGAAGCAGCATTGCCAATGGTTTTGGTCAGGTTAAGTAGAAGCATATTTGATTTTTGAATATGTTTTTAATTCTGTTAATTTCTCAATTTCCTCCTTTTCTATTGGTGTTAGATTTTTTGCTAATAATTTGGTTTTATTGATATTCAATTTAAATCCAGAAACCTTTCCATATTCTTGAATGATTTCCAGCACTTTAGTAAGACTCACTTTTGGATCCTCAGTTCTTATAATAAGATCGTCCGCAAACGCCCTCAGTTTATAACTACTACTCCCCAGCTTTATCACTTTAATATTTTTATCCTCTCTGATTTGTTTATTTAGATTTTCCATTGTTAAGATAAATATTAACGGGGAGAGTGGACAATCCTGTCTCGTCCCCTTGATAATTTCACATTCCTGAGTTATATTCCCACTTATTATAATTTTAGCTTTTTGTTTGGTATATATCGCTTGAATACCTTTACAGTATTGATCTCCAAATTCCATCTGTTTCAACATACCCTTCATAAACGTCCAGGATACATTGTCAAAGGCTTTCCCCGCGTCTCCATCTCTTTCATGTCCTGATGGAATCTCTCCTACTGCTCGTCACTCATTGAACCCAGGTTCTCAGGAAACCGGTCCATATGTGAAAATAGGTAGTGCATCTTGACGCTCATGTTGCAGCCCAGGTTTCTGAAAGCAGTCAGCATGTTGTTGACAAGTTCTGCGTAGTTTCTGGCCTTATTGTTGCCAAGAAAGTTCTTCACTACCAGAACAAATGCCTTCCACGCTTCCAGTTCCACTTCGTTCATTGAGTTTCCGAACTCTGGATCTCTGATGAGCTGACGGATCTGAGGACCGTCAAAGATGCCAGCTTTCAACTTCTCCATGGTCAATCCTGGAAAAGCCTGGCACAAGTAAGTGAAGCAGTCACCATCCTTGTCCAGAGCCTTGGTGAACTGCTTGATTAAGCCGAGCTTGATGTGCAGCGGTGGGAAGAGTATCCTGTCTCTGTCCACCAGAGGGTCGTTGATGACGTTCCTTTCTTTGCAAGGCACCAATTCCTCCCACACAGGCCAGTCCTTCTTTGTGTAATGCTGAGCGCGGTCCCTACTATCCCACATGCACAGAAAACATGGGTACTTGGTGAAGCCAGACTGTTGTCGCAACAAAAAGTTCACCATCTTCAGGTCAACACAAATAAACCACTTATGCTGATTGTCAGAGTCACCCGTGGTCCCAGCTCACAAGAGACCAAGGTCCACTCCAGCTTATGTACAAAAGCTTTTATTGAAGAACATTATTAGCTTTACATCCGAGCTCCGTGACTCTACGTCTGTTACGCTTAGACCGCTGAAGTACCCTCTGAGTCGGTCCCCCCTCTACACCAGTTTAAGAGGCTTGTACTGGTCCACCTCTTTCTCTCTTTCCTTTTCCGCAGGGTCTTTCTGCCCCCCTGTGTTCTCTCCCTTCGGGACTCTCCAGAGGCTGAGTCCTCTGCCGCCTCCTCCCCCCTCCTTCGGGCTTTGGGACCAGGCTCCTCCCCAGGACTCTCTTCATTTCCGCGCGCCTCCCATTTTGAACTTGGCGCGCGTACGTTGCTCCTGACCTTGCCTTCGACAGTTACACTGCCCTCGATACTACTTTCCTCCCCTTCCGGCAGGACGTTTTGCCCTGATCTCCTTCCCCTCTCTGCTTCCTGTTCTGCTCCTTCTGACACACTGGTCACTCCTCCCCCCTCACTCCGTTCCAGCGGAGCAGCCGGTCTCGCTCTCCAACTCCCACTGGGGGTTCCCCCTTCGTTTCCCTGCTCCTGACTGCTTCCCCCTCTAGCTTCCCTTGGCTTGACCAGAGGGGCTCCCTTTTGGGAGTCCTCCGATTCACTGGACGGACTCATGGACAATCTTGGGTCATTGTCATCCTCTTCCTCGTCACTCTGGAATCCTTCCCCCTCACTCTCTGTCTCCTCCCTCATCTGCGCCTCTCTCCCTGAACCCCTGACATCCATCCCCCCCTCGAAGCCCCCCCTTCCCCCCTCCCGGCCCTCGGAGGCAGGTCGTGGGAGCCGCAGCTCCTCGGAGGTAGATGCAGGATACAGTTCGTTTGCTTCAATGTCCTCTGCTAGCAGCTCGGTGTATGTGTGTTCGAATGCGGGTTCTTCACCCAAGGTGTTCTCGGCTCCCTCTTCCATTGCTACTTCGTCTGGTGCTGCCTGCCAAGGCCCCGTTAGCCATTTCTTGCGCCAGTCGTCCTCTGGTTGCTCGTCCCACCAGTAAGAGGGTTCTGTGTCTACCCCCGAACACGATCCCCTGGGTGGGCTTGAGTCTGGCGTTCTCTCCTCGGCGGAAAAAAAGCCCCTGAAAGTACTGTCTGAAAGTGTGGGCGTAAAGAGCCAGTCATCAAAATACTCGGCTGGCATGGGTCTATGCGGGAAAAGTGCATGGAACTCGTCTTTCAGAAGAGGTTCGTCTAAAGCGTAGTCCGGCACCCAAATATTGGCACTGGCCGGGGTACCCTCTCTGGCTAGAAGGTATTCTACTCCCTCTACCCCCCATCTCGAGTCCAGGATCTCAGTGACCTCGTTGAGCGGTTCGGCCCTGGGCGCCCCCTCCCTCTCGGGTGACTGAGTGCGTGTGTGCGGTACTGTTTCAGACTCCTGAAACCTGTGCGGGGTCTTGTAGGGAGTGAGCACCGACCTATGAAAGACCGGGTGCACTCTGGAACCTTCGGGGAGGGCCAGTCGAAAAGCTACAGGGTTGATCCTAGCCTCCACCTGGTATGGCCCTAGCTGCCTGTGTCCCAGCTTCTTCTTAGCCAACGACCTGGCTGGCATCGCTTGGGCCGCTAACCATACCCAGTCCCCCACCTGGATGTCCTCTCCCACTCTCCTGTTTTTGTCTGCCTGCACCTTATATGCTTGTTTGGCTAGCTCCAAATGTCTCCGCAGCTCCTCGTGCACCTCTTGCAGTTCTGCTGCGAACTGGTCGGCTTCTTGCGTCACCCCCTCTCCCGGTGTTACGAACCCCGGGAAGGTTCTGGGATGACGACCATTGTTCGCGAAGAACGGCGTCACCCCCGTCGACGCGTGCTTCGTGTTGTTGTAGGCAAACTCCGCCATCGGCAGGTAGTCCACCCACGCCGCCGGGCGCTGATTGGCGTAACATCTCAGGTACTGCTGCATGATCGCATTGACTCTCTCTGCTTGGCCGTTGGTCTGCGGATGCCTTGCCGACGTTAGGTTGATCTTGACATGCAGGATACCTAGAAGCTTCCGCCAAAAAGTAGAAACAAATTGGCGCCCCCTATCGGACAGGATGGATTGTGGCAGCCCATGCACCTTGAACACGTGATCGATGAAGAGTTTGGCGGTCTGTTCCGCCGTCGCCACCTTCGCGCAAGGAATGAAGTGCGCCATCTTGGTGAACAGGTCCACCACCACCAGCACCGCCGTCTTGCCTCTGGAGCTGGGCAGGTCAGTGACGAAGTCCAGCGCCACCCTCTCCCACGGTTGCTGTGGCGTCTCCAGCGGTTCCAGTAACCCCGCTGGCTTCTGGTGCACTGGCTTGGACCTCTGACAAGTGTCACACCTGGCGACGTAATCCGCTATCTCTCCCCGCATCTGGGGCCACCAAAAGTCCCTGGCCACCAGTTCTATTGTCTTCTCCTTGCCGAAGTGGCCCGCACTGGGGGTGTCGTGCAACTGCTGCAGAACCCTCGCGCGGAGCTCTTCGCCCGGTACGTAGAGGGCACCTTTGTGAGTTAACAGCCCGTCGCGTAATTGGAACTCATCGTCTCTCTGCGAACCCCTGCGCAGCGCCTCCATCTTGGATTGTGCAAATCGATCTACTTGCAACGCACGTCGCACCGCGTCCAGGTCGACTGCGATGGTAGCGCACGTCCACGCCTGCGGTGCGAAAATGTGCTTGGCTGCCACTGGCGCTGCTTCCTCGAGATATTGCGGTTTCCTGGAGAGCGCGTCGGCTATAACGTTGGAATCTCCCGGGATGTATTCTATCCTGAAGTCGAAATCCGCGAAGAATTCCGCCCAGCGCATGTGTCTTTGGCTCTGGAGCTTCGCCGTGCGCCAATACTCTAAGTTCTTGTGATCTGTGCGGACCTGCACTGTGTGCTTGGCACCTATGAGGAAGTGTCGCCACGCTTTGAAGGCAGCGTGGATGGCCAACAGCTCTCTGTCCCATATGGTGTAGTTTTGCTCCGCCTTGCTGAGCTTTCGGGAGTAAAAGGCACAGGGTCTCCAATTTGCTTGGGAATCTTCTTGCAGGAGTACGGCTCCCACCGCTCTGTCTGAGGCGTCGGTCTCTACTCGCATGGGTCTGCCCGGATTCACGTGCATCAGCTGCTCCTCGGAAGCGAAGAGGCTTTTAAGCTTCCTAAAAGAGCGCTCCGCCTGTTCCGTCCAAGCGAACTTCTTCTTCTTGGAACTGAGGGTGTCCGTGATTGCTGCCGTCTCCTTTGCAAAACCCCTGATGAATTTGCGGTAGAAATTGGCGAACCCGACAAATCTCTGGACCTCCTTCCGATTGCGTGGGCTCTTCCAGTCTAACACGGCGCGGACCTTGACGCTGTCCATGGCCAGCCCCTTGTCAGACAGCTTGTAGCCGAGGAAATCCACCTCCGTCACATCAAACTGGCATTTCTCCAACTTGGCGTAGAGCCTGTGTTCTCGCAGTCTCTGCAGGACCTCCCTCACGTCCCTTTCATGAGCCTCCTGCGATTCCGAAAAGATCAGGATGTCGTCGAGGAAACACACACACTTCTTGTAGAGGAGCCCCGCCAGCACGTGATGCATAAAGGCTTGGAAGACGTGAGATCCATTTTGGAGACCAAACGGCATAACTCTGTATTCATACGTGCCCAGAGGCGTGAACATGGCCATCTTCCACTCATCGCCCTCCCGGATACGGATGAGGTTATACGCTCCACGCAGATCCAACTTGGTGAAGATTTTCCCCTTCCGCACGGTCGCTAGGAGGTCATCAATCTTGGGCATGGGGAAGGCCTTGGGCTTGGTCATGGAATTTACGGCCCTGTAATCCACAATGAGTCTTTTCTGGGGCGTGTCCTTCTTCTTTACAAAAAACACAGGACTGCCCCCCACTGCTTTGGACTCCCGGATGAATCCACGCTTCAAATTATGCTCTATGAACTCCCTGAGTTCTTGCATCTCGTCCTCAGACATGGAATACAGCTTCGCAGTCGGCAGCTGCGCCCCCGGCAACAGGTCGATCGCGCAATCGTAAGGTCTGTGGGGCGGCAGCTGGTCAGCTTCCTTCTCGCAGAAAACCTCCAGGAAACTCTCGTGCTTGCGAGGAACTGCCTGCGCCATGCCAAGTTGCAGCTGCTGCTCCGCCCCCTCCTCCTGGCTGGACTGGATACAATGTTGAGCACAGTACGATGAGCAAAAGGTGATCTGCCGTTGGTACCACGCTATCGCAGGACTGTGTCTCTCCAGCCAACTCATGCCTAGTACTATAGGCGTGTCCGACAGGCGGGTGACATTGAAGCTGATGACTTCTCTATGATGTCCAATTCGCATCTCCATGGGAGGCGTCTGTTGCACAACTTGTCCTCCCAGCAATTTCCTGCCATCAACCGTGACTACGTTTAGAGGCGTTGTCGCGGGCAGAAGCGCTATGCGATGCTGCTTGACGAAATGCACCCCCACAAAGTCCGCGTTGCTCCCAGAATCGATCGTGATGGGGACTTCCAAGGTGTTTCCGTTCGGCAACTGGAGTGTTGCAGTGAGCTGCACCGTTGGCTTGGGTGGTAAAGGGTCTGTACGTTGCAAAGGCACTGGGGACTGCTCTACAGATTCGCCTGGCTGAGCCCCAGCAGCTCTGCTTCCAGCCAGGCACTGTCGTTTCCCTGCGGCTGCTCTTCTTGCATCACTTCTGCTGCCACTGTTGCTAAGGCTGCAGTGTGCTTCTGGGGCCTCTGGGGGCACTCTTTCGCCATGTGCTGTGCACTGTCACAGATGTAACATTTCCTGTTCCCTCTAGGAGGCTTCGCCTTTACTGCACCGGATGCTGGGACTCTGGCTGTTGCTTGAGCCTTAGCACCACCAATTTCCATCGGTTCCTCCCCCTGCCGCGCCAGAGGCGAGGGATGTGCCTGGCTGAAGTCTCTGGGGAGAAAAGGAGGCGTCCTTGCCGGTGCACGCGCCTGGCGTCCCTCCTCATTGTGCCAAGGACGTTCTTCGTGCCGTACCCCTATTGCAAGAGCCCTCTGCACGACGTCCTCCAGGGTCTGAGGTCTGTCTCCCCTGGCAAGTTCATCTTTTATGGGGCCGCTGAGACCCTCCCAGAACAAATCTCTCACTGGTTTGCAGTCCTTCTCCCAGCCTAAGACAGTCAGTAAGGCGAAAAATCGCGAATGATACTGACGCACAGTGGCTCTGCCTTGCCGCAACCCGTGCATTTCCCTGCGTGCAAGATCAAGATCCACGGTTGACTGGAAACAAGCGTCCATCGCTTTAATAAATTCATCAGAATCGCGGCGGGCAGGGCCGTCTTCGCGCCACAAATTGCGCAACCAAGCTCTTGCCTCCCCATGCAAATGAGACACAATAAACCCCACTTTCTCCTCTTCATCTTTAAAGTCATTACGAAGCAAATGCAGTGCATACAAGACGTCTGCTCTGAAACTTGGGTAGTGCTTTAGGTTCCCATCGAAGTGGGTGACTAGACTGCCCCCCCGCCTTCCAAGTCCAATTCCCTCTGATCTGGACCCTGGGAACCCTTCCTTGCTTGCACGCTCCCACCTTATTTGCAGGTCCTGGCAGCGCTTCTCCGCTTCATCACTCTTCTTCTGAGATGCAATGACTGCAGCGGTGAGTTCTGTAACTGCGTTGCGCAGCGTTGCTAGTTGCTCCTCCGCACTCATGGCCGCTACCGTTCGTGAGCTTTGCAAAAAAAAATTTTGCGTTCTGTGGGAGGGTACTTACTGTCAGAGTCACCCGTGGTCCCAGCTCACAAGAGACCAAGGTCCACTCCAGCTTATGTACAAAAGCTTTTATTGAAGAACATTATTAGCTTTACATCCGAGCTCCGTGACTCTACGTCTGTTACGCTTAGACCGCTGAAGTACCCTCTGAGTCGGTCCCCCCTCTACACCAGTTTAAGAGGCTTGTACTGGTCCACCTCTTTCTCTCTTTCCTTTTCCGCAGGGTCTTTCTGCCCCCCTGTGTTCTCTCCCTTCGGGACTCTCCAGAGGCTGAGTCCTCTGCCGCCTCCTCCCCCCTCCTTCGGGCTTTGGGACCAGGCTCCTCCCCAGGACTCTCTTCATTTCCGCGCGCCTCCCATTTTGAACTTGGCGCGCGTACGTTGCTCCTGACCTTGCCTTCGACAGTTACACTGCCCTCGATACTACTTTCCTCCCCTTCCGGCAGGACGTTTTGCCCTGATCTCCTTCCCCTCTCTGCTTCCTGTTCTGCTCCTTCTGACACACTGGTCACTCCTCCCCCCTCACTCCGTTCCAGCGGAGCAGCCGGTCTCGCTCTCCAACTCCCACTGGGGGTTCCCCCTTCGTTTCCCTGCTCCTGACTGCTTCCCCCTCTAGCTTCCCTTGGCTTGACCAGAGGGGCTCCCTTTTGGGAGTCCTCCGATTCACTGGACGGACTCATGGGCAATCTTGGGTCATTGTCATCCTCTTCCTCGTCACTCTGGAATCCTTCCCCCTCACTCTCTGTCTCCTCCCTCATCTGCGCCTCTCTCCCTGAACCCCTGACACTGATCATAACCAATTTTCTCCAGCACATACTTCACCACTTCATAGTTCTCCCTCAGTGTACTCGAGTGAGCCAGGGGTATAGAGGCAAACTGGTTAATGTCAGGAAGTTATCCGAAGATAGGCACTGGAATTTCATCACAATGAGCTACAGGACGACGTGCTGATTGAAGATCAGGATACTTGAGGCTGCTCCGGTTCTTTCTGTTGATCCCAGTCACATCAACAGCGCAGAAGTAGCAGTCAGTGACATGGTTTGTCGGCTCCCTCCAAACCATGGGAATTCCAAAGTTCAGACTCCTCTTGCCATTGGTCCAACCACGTAGAGTCTCAGTGCATGCCTTGCACACCATGTGTGGCGCCCAAGCTTTAGCCTGGTCACCAAGTTTAATACCAAAATAACTTTATGCTTTGCCGCACCAGTTTATGGAATATTTCGAGGTTTTATGACTTCAAACTGATCCCTTTTCGACATAATCACCCAGAACTATCGCACCTGAATATTTCTTGTCATTAAAATAATCATTTCCAATCAAAACAATTATTCTACATGGCATTTTACCCCCACCAACTTCTTCTAAAATGCACCACATAAGCATACATGTGAACAAAAATGTAAAAAAAGACATGTGGCCATAGCTCAAAAACGTGACCTGATTGAGCAAAACCAATGTGATTTTTGGATTCAGCGCATCAGATTCGTCCTAAATCAACTGAAAAAACGCAGACAACAAATTTGTTGTTGACCAGTGTTATCCTTTCACATTCTTTTTTCTTTAGCTGCCAAGCCAGTAATTTGCCTGGCTTGTTAGCAAACTTGAAATTTCTCTGTTTCATTATTCTTAATGAAGTATGCAGCCTCCCTTGTTACCCCAAGGGAATGGGGAACACTGCCTCGCCTGCAGTTGCCATAAATCACCCCCGAGTTCGAAAGAAGGGGGTTAAGGCACAAGGTGCACAGCACTCGTGTGGGACGGCTCTCCCGGACCCTGTCTCTGATCACGCGGCCTGGTTGCAGCAGCTCAAAATAAATAATTAGAGAGAAGCAAATGCACATATTTCGAGTGAAGAACGGGAGTTAAGACTGCTAATTGAAGTGACCTCTGTGAAGTGGAGCGACGGGCTGGATTTAGCAGGAAAATATATCAAGAAGAAGACACATCAAAGGGTCGGTATGTTGGAACGGGACGGAATGGGGGGGACTTTTCTTTTTTTATCTTATGTGATTACCTAACAACCCCCCCCCCCCCAGGAAGAATCATTGCAATTACTGATTATAAGTGGGATGATTAAGAACTGTGTGGAAATGAATTACTAATCACATAACATAATGTTAGCTGACTGGGAACAGTTGTGGACCACAGGTATGAAATTCACGGCATGTAATGCCTTAAGAGAGAATATTATGAAAATGATATACAGGTGGTACATGACGCCAGTCAAGCTTGCAAAAATCTACCATTTGCCCGATAATGTTGGAAATGTAAAGACAATGAAGGTACATTCTTTCACCTTTGGTGGACGTGCCCAAGGATTAAGGCTTTCTGGGAGATGATATATAATGAAATGAAAAAGGTACTTAAATATACCTTTCTGAAGAAACCAGAGGCCTTTCTCCTGGGCATGGTCGGCTAATTGGTGTTAAAGAAGGATAGAACTTTCTTCATGTACGCTACAACAGCAGCAAGAATACTAATTGCAAAGTATTGGAAGACACAAGATCTACCCACCCTGGAAGAATGGCAGATGAAAGTAATGGACTATATGGAACTGGCGGAAATGACTGGCAGAATCCGAGACCAGGGAGAAGAGTTGGTGGAAGAAGATTGGAAGAAATTTAAAGATTATTTACAGAAACATTGTAAAATTAATGAATGTTAATATGATGTCAGAATGAAACGAAGCGGTTTTAGTAATAAGGTTAAAAAGGAATATGTAAAAATGGATTGATAATAGATGAAAATATAATGTTATAATATGTTAAGATAAAGATAAGATAAGATAAAGAGCTAAGATAAAACAAAGAGGGAAAGGATTTGCTGAATTAACTATTCGAACAGGAAAACAAAAAAGGGAGGTGTGAGGGAGTCATGGAAACAAGTAAATGAATTGTAAGACATAGAAAGAGGGATTTATTTTTAACTGTTTTTATTTTTTCTGTATTCTGCATTTCTTGTATTGTATTGTATTGTCTTGTTTAATTCTTTTTCTTTTCTTTTGTAATCTTTAAACTGTTAATAAATATTATTTTTTTTAAAAGGAAATGAATTACTAATCAAAGACATGGCTTGTGGAATATTTGGAAAGGAATGAAAGGCCTTTGGAATGACGCAGTTATAAAAAGAGACTCGTTAGGAAGCAGGCCTGGTGGCAGGATTTACGATCGAGGGGGAGGAGACCATGGCTTTGTTATTATATCGGACTGTGAGTTTGACCTGGCAGAACCCCCTAAGAAGTTTGAGGAGAGAGTGACAGGCCTGCGAGGATTAATGGGCAGACTTTAAGAATGCTTTGTATGGAAGTGTTGAAATGACGTCTGTCTGTTTGAATATGGCTCTTGGAGGAATGGAAAATCCACACAGGATACAACAACGTTTATTTTTAACCCGCTTGTGGAGACTATCAGAGGTCACAAAGAAAGGAATATACGATAACAACAAGAAGATGAAGAAAACAATAAAAAGAAGATTGGACAGAACTGTGAATACTATTTGGACAGAACTGTGAATATTAGAAGCAGCAAGAGAGATGTTTGGATCCCTTTCTGAGCTCGAAGCATGGGTACCCCCAACAAAAATTTAAAAATTTGGATTTGTAATTTGGAATTAATGTGATTTGATTGGTTTGTTAATAAAAATTATATTTTTTAAAAATAAAATAAATGGGGCAGTCAGGAAGCAGCTCCAGGCTCATAACCTCTTGCACGGGTGCTGGGTCGGGGCCTGTTTCCAGTAGTGGTAGCCTGCTGAGGGTGTCCGCGTGGCCCATCGCCATCCCAGGGCAGTGAACCAGTGCATACTGGTAGCTGGCAAGGAAAATTGACCACCTGGGGACGCGAGGAGACAGCACTTGGGGGGGTCTGCTTTTTGGGGGCAAACAAGCCAAGCAACGGCTTGTGGTCCGTCACCACAGTAAAGGGCCCCCCGTACAAGAAATCATGGAATTTTTTACTCCCTTCACGATTGCCAGACCTTCCTTGTCGATTTGCGAGTAGTTCCGCTCGGTTGCATCGAGTGTCTGGGAAAAGTATGCCACCGGCACCTCTCTTCCATCTGGGAGTTGGTGTCCCAGGACAGCGCTGATGCCATAGGGCGAGGCGTTGCATGCTAGCACTACTGGCAGCCTCTCATCGAAGTGTGCCAAGACCGAGTTTGAGACGAGCAAGTCCTTGACTGTCTGGAATGCGGCCTCCTGGCGCTGGCCCCACACCCAAGCGGCCCGCTTGTCCAGGAGTCTGTGTAGGGGCTCTGCTACCGCCGTCTTATGGGGAAGGAAGAAATGGTAAAAGTTCAATAGACCCAAGAAGGCCTGAAGTTCAGTCTTGCTCTTGGGCGCTGGGGCATCACAAATGGCCCGTACCTTGTCCCCAGTCAGGTGGACCCCTTCTGCATGCACCATAAATCCCAGAAAGTCCACCTGAGGCACTCCTAGTAGACACTTTTCCTGCTTCACCTTGAGATCCACCGTCTGGAAATGGTGCAGAACAGTGCGGAGGTGGTCCTCAAACTCCTCTGGCGCGGGTCCGGCAATCAACACATCATCAAACAAGGGGGCAACGCCAGGAATCCTTTAAGAAGAGTGTCCATTAGATTCTGGAATATGCCTGGTGCCACGCTGACACTGAATTGCAGCCGCTTTACCCTGAACGCTCCTCTGTGCGTCACAATCGTCTGTGCCTCTGCTGTGGCCTCATCCACCGGCAGCTGTTGATATGCTTGGGCCAAGTCCAGCTTGCCAAAAATTTTTAGACCCAGCCAGGGTGATGAGGACATGGCTGACCACTGGCACTGGGTATGCGTGGGCCGTGAGGACCTTGTTTATGGTACATTTGTAGTCTGCGCAGATGCGGACCAAACCATTAGGCTTGATGGGTGTGACGATCGGGGTTTCCCAGGGGGCATTAGGCACAGGCTCCAGCACTCCTTGCTCCATGAGCCGG
Organism: Podarcis erhardii; assembly: GCF_964252035.2. Lineage (NCBI taxonomy): Eukaryota > Metazoa > Chordata > Lepidosauria > Squamata > Lacertidae > Podarcis > Podarcis erhardii. Next base: position 5,825,025 of record NC_138506.1, on the reverse strand, counting down.
TCCAATTCCTCGTCTATACGGGGTTTCAGGGCGAACGGGACCCAGCGGGCCTTGAACCTGACAGGTCAAGCTGTAGGGCAATGGAGGGGCGCATATACTGTCCCAATTTCCCATTGAAAACCTCCGGAAATTCTTTGCACGTCCACGTCCACTTGTAAGCTAGTACGGTTCACCCCGGTGACGGCTAGCCCCAGTGGTCCAAACCATGCCAATCCCAGTAAGCTAACGTAGGGGCCCTTGACCACAAGCAAGTCCAGTTGCTGCGTCTTCCCTCAATATTGCACCCTGAAGGTCCCCCCCCCCATTGTGGGGACCTTACGTTTCTGGAAGTCCTGGAGGGGGAATGGGGCCAGCCTGAGTTTGGGACCCCCACTAGGGCACAGTTTCCTTAAGGTCCTGGCTGATATTATGGATAGAGTTGAACCCGTGTCAAGCTCCATGCGGCACGGGGGGCCCTCTATCTGTACCTCTACATAAATTTTCTCTAGGCTGGGGTGGGGCAACTGGTATACCTGGCAGTCCGTGATCTCCATCGAGTTCCCTTGGTGTGTTGGGCCCCAGGGCCTGGGGCTCTTGGATTGGTCATCTGAGGCCTGGCATCGGGTGGGCCGAGCCCAACACACCTGGGCAATGTGTCCCGATTTCCTGCACTGCCTGCACTCTGCGTTGCAGAAACAGCAGGTCCTCCTCTCATGACTCTCCCCACAGCTTGCGCAGTTCCCTCCTTCTCGTTGAGGCAGTTGCGGTCTGTGCGCTGCTTGAGTGTGCTGCTGTACTCGGTGCACCTCCTCCCTGTCAGATGCTGAGTCATCGGCAAGGTCTTCATGGTGGACACTCGGTTGGGACGACAGGCTCGGCCAAGCCTCTTGCATCAACCTCTCGGCAGCTTCTGTTGCCAGGGCCTCCTCCAGCACGACCTGGAATGTTAGGTCCTTCTTGGCGTAGAGGCGTCGTTGCAACTTCTCATCCTTCAGGCCACCAATGAGGAGGGCATGAAGCATGTTCTCCAGCTCTGAGAAGTTGCAGAACCGGGCGGCTTGGCGGAGAGAGGTCACAAACCCAGTTATGGTTTCCCCAGGGGCTTGCCGCTTTGTGTAGAAGGCATTTTGACGAGCCACCACTAAGGGCTACGGCGAAAAGTGCCCCTTCAGCCGTTCCATTACTGTATTGTAAGGAACAGTAGCGATGTCTTCAGGTGCAAGGAGAGCCCGGGTGATTTCAAACGTCTCCTCTCCGCAGACACTGAAGAATATCACCTTCTTCTTGGCATCATCTTCATTGGTGACCCCCTTGGCCTCTAGCAGGAAAGTGAAACGGGAGGCGTACTGTCAGGGGCTCAGGAGCTGAGGCACAGGGAAGATGGGAGATGGAGAGTGAGGGAGAGGAATCCGAAGGGAGCGTAGGAGGGGACAGTGGTCCGAGGGATTCCATGAGCCTCTCCAGCGAATCGGAAGATTCACAGAAGGGAGCGCCAGTGGCCAGGGGCAGGGGGGTCCCAAGGGGAACGCCCCAGGAGCAAGGGGGCAGCAGGGACTCCCAGAGCAGTAGTTGGAAATCAGGACCAGCTTCCCCACCAGAGCAGAGTGGGGGGGAAGAGTCCCAGGCATCGGGGCCAGTGCTTTACCCACCAGGGAGAGGAGACGAGGCAGAGCCTACCACGCCTCCCTCGGAGAGTCGGACAACGGAAGGGAGGTCAGATCCGGCCAGTGTCACGGAAGAGGGAAGCAGTGATAGAAGTAGTGTAACGGTTAGGAGAAAGGTCACTGGGTTGGCGCGAGAAGCAAGTTCAAATGTACAGGAGCGCGGGACAGCAGAGAGTGAGGATTGGGAACCGGGTCCTAAAGCACACCGGAGGCAGGGGGAGGAGCTAAGCGACTCAGCGTCGGAAGAGTCCAGAAAGGGCAATGCCCCAGAGGGCAGGAGGACCCAGAGGAGAAGAGAGCAGCGCAGGAGGTGGAGCAGGGCTAGGATCTTAAACTGGTGTGGAAGGGGCGGAGACTCAGACGGGACTTCGCCGATCTAGAGTCTAGACGTAGGGCTGCACGCTCTGGCTTTGAAATGGAAATTAAACTTCAATAAAGACTTTTGTACATAACATCAGCCTGGCGTTGGTCCTCTGTGAGCTGGGACCTAGAGGCAGCTCTGACAGTAAGTCCCGTCTCCTTAAAAACCTCGCAGCGTGAGTGGACGCAGCGAGGGGCGAAGATTGGTGCTTCGCAAGCTCACGAAAGCAAGACAAGATGACTACCGAAGAACACATAACAGCCCTGCAAAACGCAGTGGCACAACTTAACGCGGAAATTCTAGCATCTAGGAAGAGGGAAGCCGAAGCCGCTGCTGCCTGCAAGGATCTGCAAATCAGGTTGGAAATGTTGACTAAACAGGGGGCGCCGGGAACCAGACCAGAGGGGATTGGGCTGGGAAAGAGAGGAGGCAGCCTCGTGTCTCATTTCGATGGGAATCTGCAGCAGTATCCTAACTTCAGAGCAGACGTGATGTACGCGCTAGAGTTGCTGGAGAAGGACTTTAGAGATGAGCAGGAGAAAGTGGGTTTCATACTAACTCATCTCCACGGAGACGCTAAAGCGTGGCTGCGTAATCTGTGGCGAGATAAGGACCCAGCTCTCCAAGATGCAAAAGCCTTCCTTAAGGCGATGGACGCTTGTTTTTTATCAGCGATAGATGTGGATGTTGCCAGGAAAGAGATACACGGATTAAAACAAGGCAGAGCCACTGTGAGGCAATATCACTCCCGCTACTTTGCATTAGTCAACGCGCTGGGATGGGAGAAAGATTCAGCTGCCGTCAGGGACCTTTTTCGGGAGGGGTTGAATGGGGCTGTGAAAGACGAAATTGCAAGGGGGGAGAGACCCCAGAGCACTCAAGAAGTGGTCCAGAGGGCGCTGACGATTGGGGTGCGTCTGGAAGAACGTTCCTGGAGCAAAGACGAAGGGCGTTGGGGACGCACGCCAGCAAGAGCACCTCCTTTCTTTCCCAGGGACACAGCGCGCGCTCAATCCACGCCTCCGCTGGGAGGGGGAGAGGAGCCGATGGAGATAGGTGTTGCCAAGGCTCAGTCAGCAGCCAGAGCCCTAACGCCGGGAGCAGTCAAAACGAAGCCTCCTAGAGGGAACAGGAAGTGTTACATCTGCGACAGTGCTCAGCACATGGCAAAAGAGTGTCCCCAGAGGTTGCACAAGCACACCGCAGCCTCAGTGACAATTACAGAAGCAGTTCAGCCGCATGTACCACAGCAGGGAAACGACGGAGTCTGGCTGGAATCATAGGCACTGGGGCCCAGCTAGACGAGTCAGTGAAGCAGTCCCCAGAGATCTTACAGCCCACAAACCCCCTCCCACCCAAACCAGTGGTGCAGCTCACCGCAGCGCTCCAGCTTCCCAATGGCCTCACCATGGAAGTGCCTATTACCATTGACTCTGGCAGCAATGCAGACTTTATAGGAGTGGATTTCATCATGCAACATGGCATAGCGCCCCTGCCTGCCACGATGCCCCTGAAAGTAGTGACAGTCGACGGCAGAGAGCTACTGGGGGGACAAGTGCTACAGTAAACGCCGCCAATGGTGATGAGAATTGGAAACCACCGCGAAGTCATCAGCTTCAATGTTACCCACCTGTCAGACACGCCCATAGTGTTGGGCATGAGTTGGCTGGACCGGCACAGTCCGGCATTAGCATGGTACCAGCGCCAATTGACTTTCAGCTCCTCCTACTGCGCAGCACACTGCATACTGCCCACCCAGGAAGATGAAGGGCCGGAAGATGGAACGCAGTTACACTTGGGCATGCTGCAAGCGGTACCCGACAAATACAGAGAGTTCTTGGAGGTCTTCTGCGAGAAGGAGGCGGACAAACTACCCCCCCCACAGACCATACGATTGCAAGATTGACCTCCTGCCGGGGGCGACGCTGCCGACTGGAAAACTGTATTCCATGTCTGAAGATGAACTGCAGGAACTCAGGGAGTTCATAGACCTCAACTTGAAGCGGGGATTCATCCGAGAATCCAAAGCGGTGGGGGGCAGCCCCGTGTTTTTTGTGAAGAAAAAAGACACGCCCCAAAAGAGGCTTGTAGTTGATTACCGGGTCATAAACTCGAGGACGAAGCCCACGGCGTTCCCCATGCCCAAGATCGACGACCTGCTGGCGACGGTGCGGAAGGGTCGCATCTTCACCAAGTTGGATCTGCGAGGGGCGTACAACCTTATACGCATGAGGGAGGGCGACGAGTGGAAGACAGCCATGTTTACGCCTTTGGGCACCTACGAATACAGAGTTATGCCGTTTGGCTTGCAAAATGGCTCCCACTGTTTCCAAGCCTTCATGCATCACGTGTTGGCGGGGCTCCTCTACAAGAAGTGCATCTGCTTCCTGGACGACATTCTGATCTTCTCGGAATCGCAGGAGGCTCACGAGAGAGATGTCAAGGAAGTCCTGCAGAGGCTACGGGAGCACAGACTTTACGCCAAACTGGAGAAGTGCCAGTTCGACATGAAGGAGGTGGATTTCCTGGGCTACAAGCTGTCCGACAGGGGTCTCGCCATGGACAGCGCCAAGGTCCGCTCGGTGCTGGACTGGAAGAGCCCGCGCAATCGGAAGGAGGTCCAGAAGTTTGTCGGCTTCGCCAACTTTTATCGCAAGTTTATCAAGGGTTTCGCGATGCAAACGGCGGCCATCACAGACACCCTCAGCTCCAAGAAGAAGAAGTTCATCTGGACGGAGCAGGCAGAGAAGTCCTTTCAGGAGCTCAAGCGACTCTTCGCATCCGAAGAACAACTGCTACATGTGAACCCCAGCAAACCCATGAGGGTTGAAACGGACGCCTCCGAAAGAGCCGTGGGGGCAGTCCTGTTGCAGCAAGATCCGCAAGGAAACTGGAGGCCGTGCGCCTTCTACTCCAGGAAACTCAGCAAGTCGGAGCAGAACTACACCATCTGGGACAGGGAACTGCTGGCCATTCATGCAGCCTTCAAGGCGTGGCGGCACTTCCTCATCGGAGCCAAACACACAGTGCAAGTTCGCACGGACCACAAGAACCTGGAGTACTGGCGTACGACGCGGTTCCTGAACCAGAGACACATCCGATGGGCGGAGTTCTTTGCAGATTTCGACTTCAGAATAGAATACATCCCAGGAGACAGCAACATCATGGCGGATGCGCTATCCATGAAGCCGCAATATCTCAAGGCAGAGGCACCGGCGGCAGCCAAGCACATTTTCGCACCGAAAGCGTGGGCATGCGCCGCAGCCACGGTGGACCTGGACGCAGTACGTCGCGCGCTGCAGACAGACTCCTTCGCACGATCCAAGATGGAGGAGGTGCGAAGCGGCACAGCGAAGGACGACGAGTTTCAGATACGCGACGGACTGCTCATCCGCAAAGGGGCCCTCTACGTGCCGGGAGACGACCTCCGCGCGAAGGTACTGCAGCAGTTACACGACGCACCCAGCGCTGGGCACTTCGGCAAAGAGAAGACGGTGGAATTAGTAGCCAGAGACTTTTGGTGGCCCAAGATGAGGGGAGAAGTCGAGGATTACGTCAAGAGGTGCGACACATGCCAAAGAGCCAAACCAGTACACAGGCCGCCGGCGGGATTGCTGGAACCGCTACAGACGCCCCTTGAGCCGTGGGAGAAAGTGGCCCTGGACTTCGTCACAGATCTGCCCAACTCGCGAGGCAAGACAGCGGTACTCGTGGTAGTGGACTTGTTCACCAAGATGGCCCACTTCATTCCTTGCGCGAAGGTGGCCACAGCAGAACAGACCGCCAAGATGTTCATAGACCACGTGTTCAAGGTGCACGGCCTACCACGGTCTATCCTGTCCGACCGGGGGCGCCAGTTCATCTCGAGCTTCTGGCAGAAGCTGATGGGCATCCTGAACGTCAAGGTCAACCTATCGTCGGCGAGACACCCGCAGACCAACGGACAAGCGGAGAGGGTCAACGCCATCATGCAGCAGTACCTGAGATGCTACGCGAACCAGCAGCCCTCGACCTGGGTGGACTATCTACCGCTGGCCGAGTTTGCCTACAACAACACGAAGCACGTGTCCACGGGGGTGACACCGTTTTTCGCCAACAATGGGCGGCATCCCAGAACCTTCCCGGGGTTAGAGAAAGTGGGGGAGGGGGAGCCGCAGGGAGCTGAGGACTGGGCGGCGGAGTTGCAGGAGGTCCACGAACAGCTCCGAAGGCAGTTGGAGCTAGCTAAACACGCTTACAAAATGCAGGCAGACCGACACAGGAGAGTTGGTGAGGACATACGGGTGGGGGACTGGGTCTGGTTAGCAGCCCAGGCAGTGCCGGCCAGATCGTTAGCTAAGAAGAAGCTCGGACACAAGCAGCTAGGGCCTTACCAAGTCGAGGCACAGATCAACCCAGTGGCCTTCCGGTTGACACTCCCGGAAGGATCCAGAATGCACCCGGTCTTTCATAGATCGGTGCTCACGCCTTATAAGGCACCTCACAGGTTCCAAGCACCAGGGACAGCTCCTAGTCCGCTCAAAGGCGCACCCACAAAGGGGGGGCCGCCGAGGGAGGAGCCGCTCAACGAGGTCACGGAGATCTTGGACTCGAGATGGGGGGAAGAGGGGGTTGAATATCTACTAGCCAGAGAAGGTACCCCGGCCAGCGCCAACAACTGGGTACCGTACTATGCGGTGGAGGAGCACTACCTCAAAGACGAGTTCCACGCACTGTACCCACACAGGCCCATGCCGGCGTATTATTTCGACGAATATCTTTTCACACCCACACTCTCAACCAGCACATTCCAGGGTTTCTCTTCAGCTGAAGAGGCGTCACAGGAGACCAGCTCCCCAGAGGGATCCCTCTCAGGGTTTGGTACAGGCAGATCTTATTGGTGGGAGGATCAACCTGAGGTGGGCTGGCGCAGAGAACTGCCGAGGGGACCATGGCACGCAGTGTCACCCCAGACAACAGAGGAAGGGGGGGCACCGGGCGAGTTGGGGGTAGATCCAGGTTTCGAACACACCTCCCAAGAGATGGAAGCAGAGGAGATCGCCGTCGACAGGACCATGGAGGACTTCCCGGACTTATCCGGCTGGCTGCACGCCACGGGGGAAGAACTGTACCCTGCACTCACCCCCACAACACTGGAGCACCCAGAACCCACACCGGAAGAAGGGGAGGGGGGAAGGGGGGCTTCGAGGGGGGGATGGATGTCAGGGGCTCAGGAGCTGAGGCACAGGGAAGATGGGAGATGGAGAGCGAGGGAGAGGAATCCGAAGGGAGCGTAGGAGGGGACAGTGGTCCGAGGGATTCCATGAGCCTCTCCAGCGAATCGGAAGATTCACAGAAGGGAGCGCCAGTGGCCAGGGGCAGGGGGGTCCCAAGGGGAACGCCCCAGGAGCAAGGGGGCAGCAGGGACTCCCAGAGCAGTAGTTGGAAATCAGGACCAGCTTCCCCACCAGAGCAGAGTGGGGGGGAAGAGTCCCAGGCATCGGGGCCAGTGCTTTACCCACCAGGGAGAGGAGACGAGGCAGAGCCTACCACGCCTCCCTCGGAGAGTCGGACAACGGAAGGGAGGTCAGATCCGGCCAGTGTCACGGAAGAGGGAAGCAGTGATAGAAGTAGTGTAACGGTTAGGAGAAAGGTCACTGGGTTGGCGCGAGAAGCAAGTTCAAATGTACAGGAGCGCGGGACAGCAGAGAGTGAGGATTGGGAACCGGGTCCTAAAGCACACCGGAGGCAGGGGGAGGAGCTAAGCAACTCAGCGTCGGAAGAGTCCAGAAAGGGCAATGCCCCAGAGGGCAGGAGGACCCAGAGGAGAAGAGAGCAGCGCAGGAGGTGGAGCAGGGCTAGGATCTTAAACTGGTGTGGAAGGGGCGGAGACTCAGACGGGACTTCGCCGATCTAGAGTCTAGACGTAGGGCTGCACGCTCTGGCTTTGAAATGGAAATTAAACTTCAATAAAGACTTTTGTACATAACATCAGCCTGGCGTTGGTCCTCTGTGAGCTGGGACCTAGAGGCAGCTCTGACACGTACGCTTCCCAGTCTCCTGATGGTGGGTTGAATGGCGAGAAGCTGCTGTTGGTTGCCATTCTGAGTTCCTTGGGTCCCGGAGCTGAAGCCTGGATACACGGTGCGAGGCAGCGGTGCGGCAGGTGGCGGTGCTGCGGTGCTGTGTGTGACAGTCAGCTCAGCGGGATCCCATCCTCGTCACCAGTGAAATATACTCAGAGTCGAGTGTGGATTTCATGCTCTTTATTCAGCTCATAGTAGTGAGGAATGAAAGTTCCCCCAAGATATCTGCTTTATATACATTATTTACACAATGGGCCGCACGTGATTGGCTAATTCTGGGATTCTCCTGTAGGCCAATCAGGTTGCGGATTCACTTCCACCTGGAGCTGGATTGGGTGGCTCCTGCGGACCAATCATACTACTGCATTGTTCTAGGACCAATCAGACTGCTGCATTCTGAATCTTATTGTTCTAGGTATCAGACTGTGCTGCCTTTTGGATCCTATTCAACTCAGTACATAACACCATCAATGGCAGTTCGTCACTAGTTCAGAGTTGGGGAATCTTTTTTTTTTTCTTTTCAAAAATTTTATTGGTTTTCCAAATTTATAACAAATACAACACACAAAGAAAAAGACATTACAGTACTAAAAAGAACAAACAAACAAAAATATAAACACATATTTCTTCTAAAACCCAATTTAGGTTTCATTGTTAACTGATTTCCTCAAATCCCCCCTGACTTTGACATTGAATCACCTTGTAACAGATTTCCAATACCTTCTTTCTAATAAAATTAACTCTTTCAAATTGCTATCTTCCTTTCTTTTCATAATATCCTAAATTCATAATGTATTACAGTTTATTCTTAAAGGTAAAGGTAAAGGGACCCCTGGCCATTAGGTCCAGTCGTGACCGACTCTGGGGTTGAGGCGCTCATCTCGCTTTATTGGCCGAGGGAGCCAGCATACAGCTTCCGGGTCATGCGGCCAGCAGGACTAAGCCGCTTCTGGTGAACCAGAGCAGCGCACGGAAACGCCTTTTACCTTCCCACTGGAGCGGTACCTATTTATCTATTTGCACTTTGATGTGCTTTCGAACTGCTAGGTTGGCAGGAGCAGGGACCGAACTATGGGAGCTCACCCTGTCGTGGGGATTCGAACCGCCGACCTTCTGATCGGCAAGTCCTAGGCTCTGTGGTTTAACCCACAGCGCCACCCGCGTCCCTTAGTTTATTCTTACTCTAATCCTAAACCATTTTGGTACTTTCAAGTTACAATATTTGGCTAAATAGTCTTTAAATTTATTCCAGTCTTCTTGATATTCCTCTTCTTTCTGGTCGCGGATTCTCCCAGTCAGGTCGGCCAGCTCCAAAAAGTCTAACATCTTCATCTGCCATTCTTCTACTGTTGGTATTTCTTGAGATTTCCAATTTTTGGCTAGTAGCAGTCTTGCCGCTGTTGTTATTGTTTAGTCGTTTAGTCATGTCTGACTCTTCGTTACCCCATGGACCAGAGCACGCCAGGCATTTCTGTCTTCCACTGCCTCCCACAGTTTGGTCAAACTCATGCTGGTAGCTTCGAGAACACTATCCAACCATCTCATCCCCTGTCTCCCCCTTCTCCTTGTGCCCTCCATCTTTCCCAACATCAGGGTCTTTTCCAGGGAGTCTTCTCTTCTCATGAGGTGGCCAAAGTATTGGACCCTCAGCTTCACGATCTGTCCTTCCAGTGAGCACTCAGGGCTAATTTCCTTAAGAATGGATGCGTTTGATCTTCTTGCAGTCCATGGGACTCTCAAGAGTCTCCTCCAGCACCATAATTCAAAAGCATCAATTCTTCGACGATCAGCCCTCTTTACGGTCCAGCTTTCACTTCCATACATCACTACTGGCCATACATCACTACTGGCTTGCCGCTGTAGTGGCATACAAAAACAATCTTACATCTTTTTTAGGCAATTCCAATCCTATTATTCCAAGTAGAAAGGCCTCTGGTTTTTTTAATAAATGTATTTTTCAATATTTTTTTCAACTCATTATAAATCTTTTCCCAGAAGTCTTTCACCTTGGGACACGTCCACCACATATGATAGAAGGTGCCTTCTTTTTCTTTACACTTCTAACATAAATTGTCATTCGTATGGTAAATCTTTGCTAGTTTTACTGGGGTTAAGTACCATCTATACATCAGTGGTGTGTCCGCTCTTAAAGAAAACTTCACTAGATCCCTTAGATCTATCCAATTACCACCCAGTTTCAAATCTTCCATATCTGGGTAAGGTAATTGAGAGAGCGGTTGCTGAACAGCTTGGTAGGTTTCAGGAGGAAACATCAGCTTTAGATCCATTTCAGTCCGGATTCCGTCTCTGGTCGGGGACAGAGGGTGGCACTAGGGAGGGAGATGTTGTCGTGCCACTCCTTGGTGTGTGGAGTGCCACAGGGCGCAATCCTCTCCCCGATGCTTTTTAACATCTTTATGCGCCCTCTTGCCAGATTGTCCAGAGCTTTGGGCTGGGTTGTCACCAATATGCTGATGACACTCAGTTCTGTCTGCTGATGGATGGCCATACCAACTTGGCACTGGACACACTGACCAGATGTTTGGAAGCCGTGGCTGGGTGGTTTCGTGGGAGCCGATTGAAACTAAATCCTTCGAAGACAGGTCCTCTGGCTGGGTCGGGATGGTTTGGGGATGAGGGACCAACTCCCTTCTCTTGCGAGGGCCCAATTAGTGCCATTGCCTTCCGTTAAGAGTTTGGGTGTAATCCTTGACGCCTCCCTTTCCATGGAGGAGCAGGTTACAGCAACAGCCAAGGTGACATTTTTCCACCTTCGCCGCATCAAGCAATTGGTCCCTTACCTTTCCTGCCCTGACCTGGCCACAGTGATCCATGCGACGGTCACCTCCAGGCTTGATTACTGTGATTTGCTCTACGCGGGGCTGCCCTTGAAGCTGTCCCAGAAAATCCAGCGGGTGTAGAATGCTGCAGCGAGGCTCCTCACGGGGTCTCTGCCATGGGAGCATATTCACCCAGTGCTTTTCCAGCTGCACTGGCTCCCAGTGGAGTACAGGGTCAGATTTAAGGTGCTGCTTTTGACCTTTAAAGCCCTTCACGGCCTAGGACCCTCGTACCTACGGGACTGCCTTTCCTGGTATGCCCCACGGAGGACCTTAAGGTCCATAAATAGCAACACCCTAGAGGTCCGGGGCCCTAAGGAAGTTAGATTAGCCTCAACCAGAGCCAGGGCCTTTTCAACACTGGCTCCAGCCTGGTGGAACGCTCTGTCTCATGAGACCAGGGCCCTGCAGGATCTGATTTCTTTCCGCAGGGCCTGTAAGACAGAGTTGTTCCGCCTGGCCTTTGGCTTAGAATCAGTTTGATTCCCTCCCCCTCTTTCTTTTTCCTTTCTCCTCCTGTGAAGAGGCTGCATCTTAATGTTTTAATGTTGTATTTTAATCTTGTTTTTAAATTGTATTTTAATCAACTTGTTTTTATTATTGGTTGTTAGCCGCCCTGAGCCCGGTCTTGGCTGGGGAGGGCGGGGTATAAATAAAATTTATTATTATCATTATTTTCATAATATTTTCTTTTAATACAGTACATGCAGTGAACGTAACCCCTTTCTTACACAACCTTTCATCAGTCTGCCAGCATTATATTGTGTCCAACATCCCTTGCCCAATCTATCATCACAGATTTAACTTGTTCATCCTTTGTATGCCACTCCAACAATAAATTATACATTTTGGATAAGTTTTTAACATTAGTGTCTAACAACTCTGTTTCCAATTTGTTTTTTTCCGTTGCAAAACCATTTTTCTTATCAAGCTTATACAATTCATTGATCTGATAATATTGTAGCCAATCCACTTTATCTTTGATTTGATCAAATGGTCTTAATTTAAATCCTTCATTATCTTCCAACAATAAATCAACATATCTCAACCAATTGGTCTCCGTGTTTACCTTTTTCTGGGCCTTTGCTTCCATTGGTGAAAGCCACCTGGGTGTTTTCCTTTCTAAGAGATCTTTATATCTTATCCACACATTATATAAGGATTTTCTAATTACAGTGGTACCTTTGATTAAGTACTTAATTTGTTCCGGAGCTCCGTACCTATCCTGAAACTGTTCTTAACCTGAAGCACCACTTTACCTAATGGGGCCTCCTGCTGCTGCCGCAACGCCGGAGCACAATTTCTGTTCTCATCCTGAAGAAGCAAAGTTCTTAACCCGAGGTAATATTTCTGGGTTAGCGGAGTTTGTAACCTGAAGCGTATCTAACCTGAAGCGTATGTAACCCGAGGTACCACTGTACATGGTTTTTGAAACCTTTGTGGGCCTTTATCTTGTTCTACCATAAATATGCGTGCCAACCAAATACATTGTCAAAGCTCTCCAAATCTAAAACATCAACATTATCTAATTGAATCCATTCCTTGATCCAGCAGAAAGCTGCAGCTTCAAAATTACGATTACGATATCTTTATTGTCATTGTCCCTTGCGGAACAATGAAATTGAAAAACTACATAAAACTACATAAAACTACCACAAAACTACATAAAACTACATAAAAACTACTATATATCTTCAAGTCTGGCAGGGAAAATCCCCCTCTTTCTTTTGAGTCTGTGAGTAATTTATATTTAATTCTGGGTTTTTTCCCCTGCCAGATAAATGTAGACAATGCTTTCTGCCATTCTTTAAAACATTTAACATTATCAATAAATGGTATGGCTTGAAATAAAAACATCATCTTTGGCAATACATTCATCTTAACCACCGATATTCGGCCCATTATCGACAATTTTAAATTTGACCAAATCTACAGATCTCTCTTAATTTCATTCCATAATTTCTCATAGTTATCTTTATATAAATTCAAATTTCTCACCGATAAATAAACACCCAAATATTTAACTTTTTTCACACAAACAAGGCCTGACTTTTCTTGAAGGGTTTTTCTCTCCTCGTTATCTAATTTTTCCCCAACACTTTGGTTTTGCTCTTATTTAACTTAAATACAGGTACTTGCCCGAACTCCTGAATCAGCTCCAGTGCTTTTACTGCACTGGGGTTTGGATCTCGTAAGGTTAACACCAAATCATCAGCAAAGGCTTTTAACTTATACTTTTTAGATCCTACTGTTATACCTTTGACTTCTTCCTCCTTCCTTAGCATACATAACGAAACCTCCAGGACCGTTATAAAAAGCAGAGGGGAAAGTGGGCACCCTTGCCTGGTTCCTTTTTCAATTCTAATTTCATCTGAGACCAAAATGTTAACTATAATTTTTGCTTTTTGTTCAAAATAGATCGCATTAATACCATTTAAAAAGTCTTGTCCAACCCCAATACTTTCTAAATTCTTTTTCATAAAACTCCAAGAAACATTATTGAAGGTGATTATGTCGAAAAGGGATCAGTTTGAAGTCATAAAACCTTGAAATCTTCCATAAATTGGTGCACAAGTTTCATAAGGCATGCTTACCATGCTTATTTTGGTATTAAACTTGGTGACCAGGCTAAAGCTTGGGCGCCACACATGGTGTGCAAGGCATGCACCAAGACTCTACGTGGTTGGACCAATGGCAAGAGGAGTCTGAACTTTGGAATTCCCATGGTTTGGAGGGAGCCGACAAACCATGTCACTGACTGCTACTTCTGCGCTGTTGATGTGACTGGGATCAACAGAAAGAACCGGAGCAGCCTCAAGTATCCTGATCTTCAATCAGCACGTCGTCCTGTAGCTCATTGTGATGAAATTCCAGTGCCTATCTTCGGATAACTTCCTGACATTAACCAGTTTGCCTCTATACCCCTGGCTCACTCGAGTACACTGAGGGAGAACTATGAAGTGGTGAAGTATGTGCTGGAGAAAATTGGTTATGATCAGCATAAGTGGTTTATTTGTGTTGACCTGAAGATGGTGAACTTTTTGTTGGGACAACAGTCTGGCTTCACCAAGTACCCATGTTTTCTGTGCATGTGGGATAGTAGGGACCGTGCTCAGCATTACACAAAGAAGGACTGGCCTGTGCGGGAGGAATTGGTGCCTTGCAAAGAAAGGAACGTCATCAACGACCCTCTGGTGGACAGAGACAGGATACTCTTCCCACCGCTGCACATCAAGCTCGGCTTAATCAAGCAGTTCACCAAGGCTCTGGACAAGGATGGTGACTGCTTCACTTACTTGTGCCAGGCTTTTCCAGGATTGACCATGGAGAAGTTGAAAGCTGGCATCTTTGACGGTCCTCAGATCCGTCAGCTCATCAGAGATCCAGAGTTCGGAAACTCAATGAACGAAGTGGAACTGGAAGCGTGGAAGGCATTTGTTCTGGTAGTGAAGAACTTTCTTGGCAACAATAAGGCCAGAAACTACGCAGAACTTGTCAACAACATGCTGACTGCTTTCAGAAACCTGGGCTGCAACATGAGCGTCAAGATGCACTACCTATTTTCACATATGGACCGGTTTCCTGAGAACCTGGGTTCAATGAGTGACGAGCAGTAGGAGAGATTCCATCAGGACATGAAAGAGATGGAGACGCGGAGAAAGCCTTTGACAATGTATCCTGGACGTTTATGAAGGGTATGTTGAAACAGATGGAATTTGGAGATCAATACTGTAAAGGTATTCAAGCGATATATACCAAACAAAAAGCTAAAATTATAATAAGTGGGAATATAACTCAGGAATGTGAAATTATCAAGGGGACGAGACAGGATTGTCCACTCTCCCCGTTAATATTTATCTTAACAATGGAAAATCTAAATAAACAAATCAGAGAGGAAAAAAATATTAAAGGGATAAAGCTGGGGAGTAGTAGTTATAAACTGAGGGCGTTTGCGGACGATCTTATTATAAGAACTGAGGATCCAAAAGTGAGTCTTACTAAAGTGCTGGAAATCATTCAAGAATATGGAAAGGTTTCTGGATTTAAATTGAATATCAATAAAACCAAATTATTAGCAAAAAATCTAACACCAATAGAAAAGGAGGAAATTGAGAAATTAACAGAATTAAAAACATATTCAAAAATCAAATATGCTTCTACTTAACCTGACCAAAACCATTGGCAATGCTGCTTCATGCTCTTATGTGACAGGGAACATAACAAAGGGCAGGGCTATGCAAATAGGGGTTGGCTTTCATTGAATTGTGTGGACACAGTAAAAAAAAAAAAAAAAAAAAGGTGCCATCTGGTTTCTCTCTGGATGATAGGATTGTTGAAAACAGATTTGATCTCCACCGTGACAATTTCTCTCAGCATACCACTTTATTTCCCCCCAGATAGGTGGCTACTATTCACTTGTAGGAAGATGTGCTTATTTAGATTACAACATTGCAGTGGGAGCAAAACCCACCTTTCTTCCCTCAAGCGGGGTAATCTAGTTTCTATACATATGGACTTCATGGAGTGTGTACTCTTGCAGGGTCTGCTTCCTTGTGAGCAGAAACTATTGCAGGTGTATATATTTTGGCAGACATGATTCACAAATATGCATGATGGCAAGCAGGCAGACAGTAACAGTTACAAATCAACCTTGGCCCTGCATAATCTAGAGGCTGTTCCCAACTAGTGAAATAGAAACCTTTCAGCAACCTTTACAACCATCTACAAACACCAAAGTTTGTATTTTCTTTAGCTTTCTATAGAGAAGTGGCTGTTTTGTATATTGGAGCATAATAGTGTATGAAGTCTAATGTTTTGTTTAAAACAACCCCTTGTTAAGTACCATGAGCTGAATTGGGCGTGTGCACAGATCTTAGCACACTAACCAACAAAACAGGTTAGGGTAACTTCTGGTCCTCCAGATGTTGCTTAACTACAATTCTCATCATCCTGCCCATTGGCAATGCTGGCTGGGGCTACACCTACACACTGAACCAAACATCAAGAAAGCAGATGACAAATTAAACAAGAATTCCAGAGTTTTCCAAATGCCATGGCATCTCAATGGGGCTCCCTTGCCAATTGATGGTAAAGCAAGCCATTGGACAGGCCATCATGCATGAGGATGGTTTTTAGAATGTATTTTAAGCACACTTTGACTTTTTTCTAATTAAAGGTAGTGCCTCGCAAAAGAATAGAGCTTTGCAGGGTCCTTTGAAGACTGTGGAAAAAATTGCACAAGAGAGAGGCTTGGCACCAGAAGAAATTCATAACTTGCTGAACATCGCACTCAGTGGCAAGCTTGGTAAAGAAAAAAAAATGTTTCTCTCTTTCCCCTTGGCAGCAAAGTATGTCAAAGTAGCTGCATTGCCCTGCTTTCTCCATTAACAAGAACCTGGGCTGCTTCTAGCTTGTGAGAAATTATCAATACTTTGACTGTTTATCAAATTATCAAATTATCAAAACTTTGACTGTTTAAGCCTGCAGGAGAGAGAGTAAAGAAAGATAAATTTCCACTGTCTCAAACCTGGGAACGGGGTGTCAGAGACAGAGATTTTTGGTGAAGTTCATTGACTGTGAAAGGAGCATCCTTTGACAGATAGTTAAAGAAGAGAAACAAATTGTTTCCAATGTTGCCTTTTGCATTTAAAAGAAACAAGAAATCTGAAAAATGAAAGTAACTTTTTTTTTGTTGTTGTTGGATCTGCTTTCAAAAGATGGATACAAATAGAAATTGTCTCCTCTAGAGGGAGCTTGTTAAATTGTTGCTGGAGTCGATCTGGGGACTCTACAGCTGCGGTGATAAGGATCGTGGGATCAGACTGTGACCTTGAACAAAATGTGTTTGGAAGAGGTTTTGGTGCTTGCCTTTTGCAAGACAAGCGCTTTGTTGGAGCAGATGCATGAGAAGATGGACTTGATGACTGTTGCAGTTAAAAGTTTTGGACAAACAGCGAATACAGAAACCATCCAGGAGCCAACTCAAGAACCTGCTTTGACAGAGCAAGTGCAAACGCAGAAGATAATGGAGGAGGCTGCTGTTGAACCTCAAGTAACACAAATGGAGAAGCCCGAGGCCCTACAGGAGCATAAGCCGTTGATGTTGAAGGTTGAATCTGGAGTGGGCCAGGAGTTGTGAGGGCCCTTAATTTTGAAGGGACTTTGAAACATGCCTTTAAATATTTTCTGGACTACACTGTTGATTGTGGGGAATGGGACTGTGGGGAATGGGCCGATCTGTTGAGGAGAGACGGAGATATTTTTGAGTTGGAACATCCCCGAGACCTACTCCTCAATGAGAAAGGAAAGGAATTAAGAAAGAGATCAACAAAAGATAAGGTAAAGTGCAAGTACAAACAAGAAGAAGATCTGCAGAAGGGACATGGAAAAGACTTAAGAGCCTCGGACATAAGATTACCAGGTTGATGGGGGACTTCTTAAAAATATTGTAAAATTAAGGATCTTGTTAGTAAGATGTTTGAAAAAGAAAATTATGTGGTTCTGGCAAAATGACATAAAGGATTAAGTAAAAATGAATTGATGAAAGAGAGAATGTAAAATAACAGTATTTTAAAACAAATTATTAAGATAAAAATAAGGTTGGAAGGATTTGCTGAAACAACAATTTAAAATTAGAATGCAAAAATGGGAGGTGTGAGGAGGTCAAGGAAATAAGTAAAAGAAGAAAGTCATGTAAAGGTTTGATTTGCTTTTTTCCTTTTTTAATGATTGTATTTTTTTGTCTTTTTTATTTTTCTTTTTTCTCTTCTTGTTTATTGTAACTTTCAAAATTCTGAATAAATATTATTTTTTTAAAAAAAAAAAAAGATTACCAGGTTGATGGACTAGATGGAACGAACAGTAAGGACTGACATAACCCAAGACCAGGAAGAAGAGACGCTGGAGGAAGATTGGAAGAATTTTTTTTTTAAAAAAAACTTATATTGGGAATTAGTGTAAAATTAATGAGCATTAGGAAAATGTTGGTGTCAGGGAACTGCCATCGGAAAGGCAGGCGGTGGAAGGGCTCTCGGACGCTAAGAGAGACTCGGCAGCAGAGGAAGGTACCAGCAGGGGGAGGGAAGGAGCTCAGAGAGAAAGTGAGTTGGAGGGAGGGCTCCGAGAGACTTCTAGTGAAAACAGTGGAGAAGTCTCAGGACCCCCCATAGGTACACCCACTCCTCGCCGGAAACTGTCACGCCGAGAATCCCGAAGACGCGTTTCCGTTAAGGAACTTTTATGTTGGAGCAGATTCCGCAAACGCCCACTGTCGGATTCTGCCAGCGATTAAGGGAGTCATGTTTAAGGGGCTCCGCTTAAGACAGAGTTTTGAGAACCATGCCCAAGCTCTGAGGGACTAAGCTTTTATGCCGCGGCCGCAGAAAAGGAGTGCGAGATAACTCCTCCGGGGGAGTCTCGAACAGCATGGAGATTTAGAGGGGTCGCGAAGGCTACGTGAACCCTGAAACCACAGGAGGGAATCCTGCGGGACAAGGTACCCTGCGATGCTGCCTGTGCTCGCCTGTGTTGCCGGCGTTTAACAAGGCTGGAGCTGCAGTGTAAAGGGGAGGCAACAGACTCCATGCTGTGAAGCCTCAAGCTCCGAGGGAAAGCGGTGGACCTCCAACAACAGCGGAGAAGCTGGGAAGTAGCTATAAATCACTGTGGAAAAAGCAGTGGGGACAAAAGAAATATTGGAAATTACTTAGATAAGATTAAAGGAATGTTTTGATAAGAACCCAGCGGAGAAGAAATAATTGGTGAAAAGGAGGAGGAGTCCATTCCTGGCGGTAAGGTGAAAAGAAAGTATAGCAAGACGCTGGTAGAGAGGAAACAAAAGAGGAAAAGAGGAAACAAGCTGCCAGTGAGTGTGTGGTGGAAAGACCTCAGACACAAAGTATAAAGTGTCAGAGGCAAGGCAACAGTTGAACTACTATATTGACTAGGGAGAGGGGAAAAAGACTTTTCTGTTTCATCGGGACGGAGAGCGCTTTAGCCAGCACGGGTTTCGATGGAGGACTTTTGCTTTTAAACCTCAGGATTGGGGAGAATTGGGACTTAAACGGAGTGTGGAATATAGGTGCCTTAGCAGCACTCTGTGTTTAAAGACAGGGACTGTGAGACTGTGTTTAAAGTTTGTTTAAAGTTTGCTTAAAGATGGTGAGACTGTGAAAGGACTGCCATATTGAGTGAGTTAAAGGGGACCCGCCTTCTTCATCCCCAACCGGATACGTTCTTGAGCTTCAGAGACAGCTGTGATTCTCTTGATTCTTCGGGATTTAAAGAGACATACACCCCGGGATGCAAAGTTAAAGAATACGTTTTCGCAGGACCTTGCTCATGAGTTTGAGAACCCCCTGAATCTGGAAGTGTTTCTGGAGGTTCAGGTGTTTACTACATTTAATTATAAGACTTATTATAAAAATGGCTGCTGCTGCATTGTGAGGGCTTGGAGTGTAAGGCCTCTCCCTCCTCAGGCTAATTCCACCTGGCCTAGGGGGCGGGGCCCAGGCTCACCTTCGCCACGGCTTTAAGAGGCCTCATTGAGGCCAGGGACATCGCTGCTGCTGCATCGTGAGTGCTTGGAGTGTAAGGCCTCTCCCTCCTCAGGCTAATTCCATCTGGCCTAGGGGGCGGGGCCCAGGCTCACCTCCATGATAGTTTTAAGGACACCGGTGCTGCTGCAGCAAATGCTAAAGATGTTTTATATATTTTAAAATGTTTTAAACGTGTTTTTATTGCTTATTTTGTTGTACCACCGTGAATGGTGGTTTTTATCTATGTATTCTTGTTTTGTTCTATCTTGTTCTGTTTTGGGGTGGGATATTGAGTGGGGTGGGGATTGGTTTTTGTTTGGGCACAATTGTTTTTTGGTTGTTTTGTCTTTCTATTTTGTAAATGGAGGTTATTATGAGGCTTGGGATTGCTACCGTGGAGGGGCGAGGGAGGTATGGCGGTGGGGGCAGATGTTATAAGCGAAGGGGATCGAGATACAGATATGCTCGTACCCCTTCCAATCTGCGCCCCATCCCGAGAGACGAGGGTAGGGTGAGCAAGGATTACTCACCTCCTTCACTGGTGTTGTGCAATGCCAGGTCTATAGGCAACAAAACCGCCACCCTGCGAGATTTCTTTACCTCGCAGGGGGTCGACCTGGCTTGTGTGACGGAGACCTGGGTGCGCGAAGGGGTAACTGTTACCTTACGAGAGATGGCGCCCCCAGGTTTCTCCGTCCTCCACCAGTCACGGACTGTGGGCCGGGGGGGAGGGGTGGCATTATTAATCCGGGAAGATTGTTCTTTCAGGGCTCTACCATCGCCATCGATCCCCGGCATTGAATGTGTTGGCCTAGTGTGGGGCTCCGAGGAGAGCTTGGCTGTCTGGCTGGTGTACCGGCCACCTAGCGCACCAGCAGCCACCCTGTCAAGCCTGCTGGAGGCGGTGGCCGGCTGGGCCTTGGAGTTCCCTAACCTATTGGTATTGGGAGACTTCAACTTCCATGCTGATGCCACTCCCTCCTCACAGGCTCTGGACCTGGTGTCTTCCATGGCGACACTAGGGCTCTCCCAGTTTGTTTCGGGCCCCACACATCAAGCAGGCCACACGCTGGATTTGATCTTTGGCGCCGGTATAGATGTGATCATGTCTCCTTCGATGAAGGTGCCATGGTCTGATCACTACGCTCTGAAAGCTAGGATTGACTTTCCACCCCCACCCTGCTTAGGTGGTGAGCCGATTTGGGCTCGCCCGCAGAGGCTGATGGACCCTGATAGATTCCGTCAAGCCTTGCGGGACCTTGCTCCCCCTGGCGACTCATTGACTGAGCTTGTTGAGGGCTGGAATACCCAGCTCCTGGCAGCCATCGATGAGATCGCACCTAAGCGCCCTCTGCGACCCCGCAGAAACCGGGCTCCCTGGTTTACCGAGGAGCTTCGGAAAATGAAGCGGGACCTCAGACGGCTAGAGCGAGTATGGCGGGGTGCCCGTGACAGAGCCTCAAGAACATCTTATAGGGCTTTTATGAAAACCTATGAGATGGCAGTGAAGGCCGCTAAGAAGTCCTACTTCTCGGCCTCCATTGCATCCGCTAGCTCTCGCCCGGCGCAATTATTTAGTATAATTCGGTCTTTAACGTCCCTTGAAGGACAGCCAAATTTAAATAATAATCTGACACACAGCTGTGAGGCATTTGCGAGCTTTTTTGCGGAGAAGGTCCTGTTGCTCCGCCATGACCTCCCTGCCAATTTGGATACAATAAAGGAACTGGAGGCCCCTCGACTGTCCTCGGGTCCAGTATTGGACCACTTTGACCGGATATCTCCAGCCGATGTGGACAGACTCCTCCGAGCTGGAAAGCCCACCACCTGTCCTCTTGACCCGTGCCCGTCATGGCTGATTAGAGCGTGTCCAGACGAGGTGCGGGCCCCCCTGGGGGATATCATCAATTTGTCCCTTGGCACCGGGATATTCCCAGGGGAACTGAAGGAGGCAGTGGTGCGTCCGCTCTTAAAGAAAACATCATTAGATCCCTTAGATCTATCCAATTACCGCCCGGTCTCGAATCTTCCATTCCTGGGTAAGGTGATTGAGAGAGTGGTTGCTGAACAGTTTGGTAGGTTTCTGGATGAAACATCTGCTCTGGATCCATTCCAGTCCGGCTTCCGCGCTGGCCATGGGACCGAGACGGCTCTGGTCGCCCTAACAGATGATCTCCGCAGGCAGCTGGATCGAGGCAGGTCGGGGCTGCTGATTCTTCTAGATCTGTCAGCAGCCTTCGACATGGTCGATCACGAACTCCTGGACCACCGCCTTGCCGACGTGGGGATCCAGGGCACAGTCCTTCAATGGCTGCGCTCGTTTCTCTCTGGTCGGGGACAGAGGGTGGCGCTTGGGGGGGAATTGTCATCGCGCCACTCCTTGGTGTGTGGAGTGCCTCAGGGTGCGATTCTCTCCCCGATGCTTTTTAACATCTTTATGCGCCCCCTCGCCCAGCTTGTCCGGAGTTTTGGGCTGGGCTGCCATCAGTATGCTGATGACACCCAACTCTATCTGTTGATGGATGGCCATCCTGACTCGGCCCCGGACACACTGGCGAGATGCCTGGAAGCTGTGGCTGGATGGTTACGTGGGAGCCGGTTGAAGTTAAATCCTTCGAAGACAGAGGTCCTCTGGCTGGGCCGGGACGATATGGGATTGAGGGGGCAACTCCCATCTCTTGCGGGGGTGCAATTAGTGCCAGCACCGTCCGTTAAGAGTTTGGGTGTAATCTTCGATACCTCCCTCTCCATGGAGGCGCAGATTACAGCTATAACAAAGGCGGCATTTTTTCATCTCCGCCAAGCTAAGCAGTTGGCCCCTTATCTCTCTCGCCCTGACCTAGCCACCGTGATCCATGCAACGGTCACCTCCAGACTGGATTATTGTAACTCGCTCTACGTGGGGCTGCCCTTGAGACTGACCCAGAAACTCCAGCGGGTGCAGAATGCCGCGGCGAGTCTCCTTATGGGGTCTTCGCTGCGAGATCACATTCACCCAGTACTATACCAGCTGCACTGGCTCCCGGTGGAGTACAGGATCAGGTTTAAGGTGCTGGTTTTAACCTTTAAAGCCCTATACGGCCTAGGACCCTCGTACCTACGGGACCGCCTCTCCTGGTATGCCCCACAGAGAGACCTACGGTCTGCAAATAATAACATCCTCAAGGTCCCAGGCCTCAGAGAGGTTAGGCTGGCCTCAACTAGAGCCAGGGCCTTCTCGGCTGCGGCTCCAATCTGGTGGAACGCTCTGTCACAAGAGACTAGGGCCCTGCGGGACCTGACATCTTTCCGCAGGGCCTGCAAGACAGAGTTCTTCCACCAGGCCTTTGGTCAGGGCGCAGCCTGACTCCCTCCTCTGGCAACCTGCACAGAATATTGCTTAATCGGTTGCCACTAATTTGATTTTAATTTTTATAATGAATATTTTGAATGTGTGATTATTTGATTATTTGATTATTGTTAGCCGCCCTGAGCCCGGCTTCGGCTGGGGAGGGCGGGATATAAATAAAATTTATTATTTATTATTATTATTCTGAGGATTCAAATACGTGTTTGAATTTAGGTACAGTTAAAACTGTATTATTAATATCTGATCTTAATTAAGGGTTAATTTTTGTGCTGTACCAATTTAGTCAATTTTGGAATCCTGTTGTAATATCTGAGAGACGCTAACCTTGTTAACCTTGTTACCTCTATATCTTACCCACATAGTATATTACATCATACAGTATACTAGGAAGAACTAAACTTAAATATACAAATGCCGAACGGTTCTAAGAAGGGGGTGGCAACACCAGTGGAAAGGAGGCCTTCAAGACAAGAAGAGGGGAAGGAGGCAAGAGAAATTAGAGATTATGATAGCTTGATGGCCGAAATAAGAAAGGAATTTAAAAATAATGAACAGTATATTGAGAGAAAATTGCTGGAGGTACAAGATACTCTAGACAAAAAATTGGAGGAAGTGGTAGGGGAACTGAAAGGGAAAGTTAAGGATCTCTCGGTAAAAGCTAAGGTTTTGGAGGATTCAGTGAAAAGGGTTCAAAAGGACACGAAAGACAGTAGGAAAGAGATGGACAGGATTAGATTAGAAGTTAAAGCAATAGGAGCAACACAGGAAGAGTTGTTGGACAATATGGCTATGACGCAGTTGCGACAAAACCAATCTAACCTAAAACTTAGAGGAATACCAGAGGATTTAAATGAAAATATTAGAGTTAAAGTGGTGAAAGAGCTGGCAATATGGCTAGATAGAAAAGAAGAAGAGATAAACCATTGCTTGGTAAATATATTTCGAATAAGAACAAAATCGGCCAAGGCCAGAGGGAAAAAATTGCCAGGAGATGTAATAGCCATGTTTAACTCATTGGAGATAAGAAACGAAATTTTGAAACAGAACTATGTCAAAAGGTTATATATTGAAGAAAACCCAATTATTATTTACAAAGAGATTCCTTCGAGATTTCTTCGAAGGAGGGACCCATATAAAAAATTAACAAATCAACTGAAGAAAAATGGGATCTTGTATAGATGTGAGTTTCCGGAAGGTATTTCATTCTATTTCAAAGAAAAAAAGTTTAAACTGTCCACTATCTCAGAACTTCAAAAATTTGCAAGGAGATACGAGAAGGACCTGGGGAAAATGATGGGGGAGGAGGAGGTAGAGAACCAGCAAGGAGAAGAAAAAGGAGGGATTGAAGAAGAAGAAAGAGAGGAGAGCTCAATAGGAGAAAGAGAAGAACTAGAGGAAGGAGACAAAGAACACTAAATTGTATATAGGTTTAATAAGTTAATTAAATAGTATATAACAGATGGCACTAAAAATACTAAACTGAAATGTGAATGGATTGAACAATAAAAATAAAAGGAATCAGATTACACACATATTTCCCCGCGAGCGGAAAGGGAGCGCGGGGAAGCCGCTGAAGGCTTTTCCGAACTACACGGGGTTTCTTGAGGGGCAACGCAAGGGCACTGCGTCCCCAAAACCTCAAGGGGGGCCCCCTGAGGGAAGCGCAAACCAGCAGCGTTGGAATGGTTCCGGAGTTTCTTCGGGTTTTTCTGGAAGACTCGGGAGCGAAGGGACTGAGAAACGCAAATTGGTAAGCTCTGCGAACCCCGTGTAGCGATGCCTCTAGCTCTCGCTGGCAAAGCGACAAATCTCCGTAATTTCAAGAACAGACGCCCTTAGCGATGAACGTTTAAGTTTGGAGCTAAATACTGAAAACATAGAAGCTAAGGAGCGCCGGATGTTAATAGATTGAGCTAAGGAGCCCGACCTGTATTTCGGATTTAAGATGGCGCTGGACCTAAAATCGCAAGAGTAAGACTAAGAAATTACTACTCACCTGCTGTGGAGACGGAGAAATGAAAGTCCTCGCCGGCTGTTAGGCGAGGCAAAGGATACAAATTAATAAAAAAGTAGCTGGGCAGCAGGAAACTCTAGAGACTTTGTATTGCAGAACAAGAACCAGAGAAAGAGTAAAGAGTAAAGAGACACGAGGAAAGGATTCAAAGGAGGAGCTATTTGGAAGCAGAAGGAGGCGATAACTAGAGCAGAAAATAAGAGAGAAAGAGGGGAGAGCAGACAGAAAGAGGGTATAGAGAACGCAACGGTGCTTAACAAGCAAACGTCTCACCCCCTCATAAGTTTTGACGCCAGTCTGTGTTATTTAAAAACGGACAAAGCTTTTGGAACTAAGACCTCCTCCTTTCGATCGACTAGGCTTCTCTGCCCTCCCTCCCTTAATTAAATCCCTTAATTAAAACAAAATAACAGGAGGGGATTTTTGTGCCCATTTGTCTTGCCTGTATTTGATGAAAACCCAGCTGGACTTCACCTATTCCATCTAGTGTATAAAGGTCTTAATCGCATTTCTGAAAATAATCAACGTGTTGAAGGCGGTGACACCCTTCGGACTTTTTGGACCTGAGCTACTCCTGAGTGGAATATAAACACAGAAGCCTTAATATCCCCACAGATAACCTTGGACTCTAGAACATTCCCTTCTGGCAAGAAGTTGGAAATCAACTGAATTTCTTTTTTTTTCCCTCTCTTTCTTTCCATGGACAAATTTGGTTTTTACAGAAAAACCCCCAAAACCCTGAAACCTTATAATTTCTTGTATCTTCTCTCTCCCGATTCTCCCAATCTCCCGGCCCCCCTCCCCTCCCTTTTTCCATAACTCCCCTACTCCTCCGTCAGGAATAATTCTCAGATAACTCTTCATACTTGCCTCTACTTTACAGAAATGGACTAACCCAAACAAGCGGCTGTAAAACGATCAAAAGAAGGAGAACTAATCTTTGGCAGAATTGGGGAACACTACAAATATAACAAATCCTGGTTATTGAGTATATCTACAATTTGTTATCCCAACCCCTTATCACCCCGCTGTTTCCCCCTTGCTTGCTCTTTCCCTATCTCCCTCTCTCTCCCTTTCTCTCCCCTTTGTTTCTCCTTTGTCTCCCTACTACAGTTTCTTTAAATACCTAAGACTAGTAATTCCTCAAGTCGGCCACACTGTATTACCATATTTTATATTTGGCTAGCAAGCTCTGCTTGGCTTGATCATCGGATTCTAAAGGGGGGGGGGGGAGAGAAGAGTGAATGTAAATTTTGAAGGTCATTTTTTTAGACCAAAAGATTTATAAATAGGGAGTGCCAAAGAGTTTGGTGGGTTAAGAAAATTTTTGTAAAGTGGGAATTATTGGATTTTGGATTCTGGATTGTGGTTTTTGATTATTTTGATTGTAGACTTTGATAAGAGGGTTTCTTCTTGAGTTAGGTTGCTAAACCAAGAATATTTCCTGAAGGGAGGAAAACCTGACAATAGAATTCGACAATAATCCCCCAATCGGAAGAAACGAAGATTGGCGCACTCCTCCCAGAGAAAGCTTAAATCTTCAAAGATTGTGCGCCCTCAAGGGGAGAGGCACAAGGAATTAAATTCTGTTTAAAAACTACAGATAGGGGACTGGGGGAGGTGGAGATTGGGAGATGGCGGGAAGGGACGGGAAAAAACCAGTAGGAACACCAATAGAGAGGAAAACCTCACGACAAGAGGAAATCAAGGATCTAGATATACTATGGATGAAAATAAAGGAAGAATTTAAACAGAACGAGACTCACCTGGAGAGAAAACTTGGAGAAATGCAGGAATCCTTTGATAGGAAGATAGAGGGTGTGGTTGGTGAATTGTCAAACAAAATAAAAGAGTTAACGATTAGATCAAAGTCCCTAGAAGATTCAAATAAAAAAAATACAAAAAGAGACGAAAGATCAGAAAAAGGAGGTAGAGAAATTAAAAGAGAACTTCGGGGAATTGAGTAAGAGTCAAGACCAAGTTCTGGACAACTTAGCGTTGATGGAAATGAAGCAAAAACAGTTAAATTTAAAATTTAGAGGTGTAGAGGAAGAAATTAATGAGGATATTAAGGGGAAAATGATCAAAGAACTGGCGAGGTGGCTAGCTTTGAAGGAAGAGGAGGTGGCACAAACAATAGAAAACGCCTTTAGAATAAAAATAAGACCTAAACAAAACAAACTTAAAAAGGTGCCAGGAGATTGTCTGGTGATTTTCAAATCAATAGAAATGAAAAACATAATTTTAAGAGAAAGCTACCAGAAAAAACTGGTAATTGGTGGAAGACCAATTATTATTTTTAAAGAAATACCAACCAGACTTTTGCGCAAGAGAGAGGGTTACAAACAGCTAGTAAATACATTTTAAAAAAATGGTATACAGCATAGATGGGAATTCCCTGAAGGGATTTCCTTCTTCTACAAGGAAAAAAGATTCAAGATTGCTGAAATTCAGGAAGTGAGCAAATTCTTACGTAGGTATGAGAAAGACCTTGGAAGGACTGAGGAGAGAGGTGGTGGAAAAGGCGAAGTTATGGAAGAGAAGGGTGGTACGGAGGAGAGAGGAGGGAGAGAGGGAGGGAGAGGAGCGGAAGGGGAGGAAGAGGCGGAGGGGGAGGAAGTGGGGGAAGAGGGAGTAAGAGAGGAAGAGGAAGAAACAGAAAGTAAATCCACCCGAATCTAAATTGGTAAATTACTGGCTTAGTTGTAGATAAAAGTAAAAATGAATTTAAAAATTTTAACATGGAATGTACATGGTCTGAATGAAAAAACCAAAAGAAATAAAATTGTAAATGTTTTGAAAAAGAAAAAACTTGATGTTATATGTATACAAGAGACCCATGTGGTCAAAAAGCATAAACATGTTTTGGTAAATAAAAATTTAGGAATAGAATTTATAAACTCTGCGGCAGTGAAAAAAAGAGGTGTAGCAACATATGTCAATGAAAAATGGGAACCTAAATTGATCTATAAGGATGAAGAAGGGAGGATTTTGGGAGTACAAATCAGCCTCCAGGGGGAAAAGATAAATGTGATAAATATATATGCCCCAAACTCAAACAAACCAGAATTCTTTAAGAAATTAGAACAAGTCTTAACAGAACTAGAAAGTAACAGGACGATTTTATTGGGAGACTTTAATGCAGTCCCGATACCAGAAATGGATAGACAAACAGAAAAGGGAAAACGAAACCAAGGAAAGTTACCAAAATCATTTCAAGACCTGGAAGAAAATATGGATTTAATAGACATGTGGAGACACAAACATCCAATAGAAAAGCAGTTTACATTCTTCTCAGAGGTACATAAAAGCTGGGGTAGAATAGATCAGATTTGGACCTCGAGAGAACTCACTTTAAGAGTCACGAAGTGTGAAATCCATCCAAGAACCCTCTCTGACCATAACTCAGTATCATTGGAAATAAAGGGTGTAACACAGGGGGGTTTTAGATGGAGGTTGAACGAATATTTACTAGACAGTGATGAGGTGATTGAAAAAGCCAAAGTTACCCTAAAAGAATATTTTGATCTGAACCTCAATGTAGGAACAAACATAGAAGCAGTATGGGATGCCAGTAAGGCGGTCCTAAGAGGTTTTTTCATACATCAAAATAACTATAAGAAGAAGAAAAGAGAGCAAAGGAAAGATGAAATTCTCAGACAACTAAGGGAGTCTGAGAAAAAATTAATAGAAAACCCGAAAGATGAACAAAGCTTACAAACAATAAAAATATTACAAACACAATACTCGATGGTCACAAACCAAGAGATAGAATGGAAAATTAAACTAATGAAGCAAAAATATTTTGAATCAGCAAACAAATCGGGTAAATTATTGGCCTGGCAACTGAGAAGAAGACAAAAGCAAAATGTGATAAATAGAATAAAGGTAGATGAAGAATTGATAGAAGACCCAAAAAGAATACAAAAAAGTTTCCTAAAATTCTATGAGGAGTTATATAAGAAAGGAGAAGAAAACCCAATTCAAATAGAAAAATATTTTGAGAAATGCAAAGGGAAGACTGTAACAGAAGAAGAAAGATCTCAATTAAATAAACCCATAATAATAGAAGAAATACAGAAAGCGATAAAAAAAATGAAATTGGGTAAGGCACCAGGACCGGATGGCCTTTCGGCTAAATACTATAAAGTTTTAGGAGATCAATTGCTACCAACGCTTTGTGCTACCATGAATAACATCTTAGGAGGAGGGATTATACCTGAGTCTTGGAGGGAGGCACATATAACATTAATCCCTAAATCAGACACGGACAGATTGAATATAAAGAACTACAGGCCGATATCCCTGTTGAATAATGATTACAAAATTTTTGCTGACATCATGGCCGATAGATTGAAAAAGTGTTTAATAAATCTAGTCCATAAAGACCAGGCGGGATTTCTCCCAAACAGATTCTTGAAAGACAACGTGAGACATATTTTAAATATAATTGAATATTTAGAGGTTAATAATGATGTACCAGCAGTATTGATTTTCATAGACGCGGAAAAGGCGTTCGATAATGTCTCTTGGATGTTTTTACTAAAATCCTTAGAGAAGGCAGGGATAGAAGGCAAATTTATGAAAGGAATAGAGGCAATATATTCAGCTCAATCCGCCAAATTGGTAATAAATAATAATTTAACATCTACTTTTAAAATCGAAAAAGGAACAAGGCAGGGATGCCCTCTCTCCCCGCTTTTATTCATCATGGTATTAGAAGTACTAGCGAATAAAATAAGATCGATTCCAGAGATCCAAGGGATCAAAGTAGGAAGAAAAGAATACAAACTTAAAGCCTACGCAGATGATTTGGTCTTATCCCTAGAAGACCCAAAGGATAGCATTAGCAAAGCGCTGGAGATAATAGAGGAATTCGGCAGGCTATCCGGCTTTAAATTGAACAGATTAAAGACAAAAATGCTGATAAAGAATATGGGCAATGATGAAAAAGAAGGATTAGAGAAACAATTTGGAATCAAGGCGGAAAAAAAAATAAAATACTTAGGAATATGGCTTACACCAAAAAATATAAATTTAATCCAGGACAATTACTCGGTAACATGGAAAGAAATTAAAAAAAATTTAGAGGTTTGGGACAGAATTAAAATTTCATGGATGGGTAGGATGGAGGCAATAAAAATGATTGTTCTCCCAAAAATGTTGTTTCTATTCCAGAACATCCCAGTAATCAGAGGGCTTAAAATATTTAGGGATTGGCAGAGAACCCTCTCAAGATTCATATGGCAGGGGAGAAGGCCGAGGATTAGATTCAAATTATTAACGGACAAAAAAGAGAGAGGAGGCTTTGGAGTCCCAAATTTAAGATTATATTACGAGGCGGCCTGCCTATGTTGGATTAAGGACTGGATAACCCTAGAGAATACAGACCTACTAGATTTGGAAGGGGCAGACAACAGGTTTGGATGGCATGCCTACCTGTGGTCAAACAAAGAGAGGGCCCATAAAGGGTTCTCAAGTCATATCATTAGGGGCCCATTGCTTGAAGTTTGGGAAAAAAATAAAAAGCTGTTAGAGTGGAGAACACCTTGGTGGCTATCCCCAACCGATATCCTAATAATCAAAAAGATAAATATGGAAGAGGAAAGATTGACATATGAGGATTTACTGATAAGATCTGAAGACAGCTGGAAACTAAGACCGTATGAGGAGCTGAGAGGAAGATTAACAGGTTGGATCCAATACCATCAAATAAATGCAATATGGACAAGGGATAAAAAAATTGGAATGAATGAAAAGAAATCCAAGTTCCAGATCGAAATAATCGAAAGTAAAACTAAGTTACTATCTAAAATGTACGATATCTTACTAGAATGGGAAACAAAAGACGAAGAAATCAAAGAGGCTATGGTCAAATGGGCGATTGATCTGGGGCATAATATAGAATATGAAAAATGGTCAAAACTGTGGAAGGAGGGACTAAACTTTACAGCAAGCGTCGCAATTAGAGAAAACCTAGCGAAGATGATATATAGGTGGTATATTACACCAGAAAAACTAAGTAAGATGTATAAGACTGGAAATAAGGCCTGCTGGAAATGCAAATTAAAAGAAGGCAATTTTATACATATGTGGTGGGGATGTGAGGAAGTCAAAAAGTTTTGGAATTTGATATATAACGAATTAAAAAAAAATCTTAGATACACATTCCCCAAAAAACCAGAGGCCTTCTTATTAGGTATTATTGGAGAAGAAATCAAAAAAGAAGATAAAACTTTATTCCAATATGCAACAGCAGCGGCCAGAATGTTAATAGCGCAGAGTTGGAAAAGTACAAATATACCAACAGTGAGGGACTGGCAAACTAAATTATTTGAATTTGTCGAACTGGCAAAAATGACCCAGAGAATTAGGAACCAGAAAAATACAAAGTCAAAGAATGATTGGAGTAAATTTATGATCTATATTGGAGGCATTTATGGAAACTTAACAACTATAGCAGGTATGCTGTAAATCTTTCGATGTATAAACTAATAACCAATACCAGCTGTTAAAAATGAAGGTTTATTTAAAATTAGAAATCCGAAATCAGCAGGGAAGGAAGTCAGTCGGTGTATTTTGTTGTATGTATTAGTTTGTTGTTGTTGTTGTTGTTTTGTTTTTTTCTGTTTGTTTTGTTTCTTTTCTCTTTTTCTTGGAGTACTCTTTGTTTAACTGTCTTTGTTTTGTGTTGTACCGAAAATGAAACTTAATAAAAAAGAATAATAATAAAAAAAGATTACACACATATTACTGAAAAAGAACTGTGATTTAATATGTCTCCAAGAGACGCACATAATAAATAAGCATAAGAGATTACTAAGCAATAAGAGAGAGTGAAGAAAAGAGGGGTGGTAATATACATAAAGGAAAAATATGATCCACAATTATTATACAAAGATGACCAAGGGAGAGTAGTCATTGTTCAAATGGTGTTTCAGGGAGAAAAAATAATTGTTGTGGGAATATATGCTCCAAATGATAAAAAATCAGCCTTTTATTTGGAATTAGGAGACAAATTGATGGAATGGACGGACCAAAAAATGATATTGATGGGTGACTTTAACGGGGTGGTGTCCCCAAACCTAGATAAGTCAACAAAAAAACATGAGAAGAAGGAAGGTAAATTACCGAGATCCTTCTTTGATATGGTAAACAATCTGGGACTGATTGATGCGTGGAGACTTAAAAACCCCACTACAAAACAATATACTTTCTTCTCAAACCCAAATCAGAGTTGGGGGAGAATAGACAGCATTTGGATTTCAAAGGAACTAACTCAAAATCTAACTAAATCGGAAATTCTTCCAAGAACTATATCTGATCATAATGCGGTCTCCATTGAGCTAAAAGGTAGGGATATCCGAACGGTTAGATGGAGAATGAATGAATTTTTATTTAATGATCAGAAGGTTGTAAATAAGGCAATAGAGACAATAGAAGACTATTTTAAATGGAATTTAAATGGGGAAACTGCTATAGAGACTGTGTGGGACGCAGGAAAGGCAGTTATGAGGGGCTTCTTAATACAGAAAAATAGTCAAGTAAGAAAAGAAAAAGAGACAAAGAAGGAACAGATCCTAACACAGATTATGGAAAATGAAAGAAAGTTGACTATCAACCCCAATGAGGAGATCGCAAAACAGAATATAAAGATATTACAAGCTAAATTTTCTACAATAATCGACCAAGAGGTAGAATGGAAAATTAAAATGATGAATCAGAGAACGTTTGAGTCAGCAAATAAGATAGGAAAATACCTGGCGTGGCAAATAAGAGAAAGAAGAAAACAAAATACGATTAGTAGGATAAGGGAAGGAGAAAGGATTGTGGAAGAGCCAAAAGAGATAAGAAATATATTTCAAAAATATTACAAGGATTTATATAAAAGAGGAAAGGAAACAAAGCAAGAAATAGACCACTTTTTGCAAATGCATCACCTAAAACGAATTTCAAAAGAAGAAAATGAGATATTAGACCAGACAATTACTCAAGAAGAGATAAAAAAGGCTATTAAAAGGATGAAAAGTGGGAAAGTCCCAGGGCCAGATGGCCTTTCGGCCAAATACTATAAAACACTAAGTAACCAAATATCCCCAGTGCTAGGAGAAGTGATCAATAATATATTAAAGGAAGGAAGGATCCCGAACACCTGGAAGGAAGCATATATTACCTTGATTCCTAAAAAAGATGCAGATACCCTGGAAGTGAAAAACTATAGGCCAATTTCATTATTAAATAATGATTATAAACTATTCACAGACATAATGGCAGAAAGACTAAAAAAGGTTTTGAACAACAAAATACATAAAGATCAAACGGGTTTCCTTCCAGGGAGGCAATTAAGGGAAAATGTAAGGAATCTGATAGATATTATTGAATATTTGGATATGAGTATAGACAGACAAGCGGCCTTGGTATTTATAGACGCTGAAAAGGCGTTTGATAACATCTCATGGGAGTTCTTGAAGAAAAGTCTGGAAACGATGGGAATGGGAGAGAAATTTAGAAGAGGGATAGAAGCAATATATAAGGAACAGAAGGCAAAATTGGTAATAAACAACACCACAACAGAATATTTTGGTATATATAAAGGAACTAGACAAGGTTGCCCCCTGTCTCCTTTACTGTTTATAACGGTACTAGAAATATTGAATGAGAGACTGAGGGGGGCAACAGAAATAAAAGGAGTGCAGGTAGGAAAGAGGGAATATAAAATCAAGGCCTTTGCAGATGACATCGTACTAACTTTAGAAGACCCAAAAAAGAGTGTAAAAGAAGCTTTACTAAAGATTGACGAATTTGGAGCCGTGGCAGGACTTAAGATAAATAAAAATAAAACCAAAATGTTGGTTAAAAATTTAACAAAGGAAGAAATAATAGATTTAGAGAGAAGGACGGAAATTGCAGTAGCTAAGAAAGTGAAGTATCTTGGGATATGGGTCACAGCTAAGAACATAAATTTATATAAGGATAACTATGATGTCACCTGGAGGAGTATAAAGAAAGACATGGAATTTTGGGGGAGGATGAAACTCTCCTTTTTGGGGAGGATAGCTGTTGTCAAAATGAATATTCTGCCTAGAATGCTATTTCTAT
Source organism: Podarcis erhardii (assembly GCF_964252035.2). Taxonomy (NCBI): domain Eukaryota; kingdom Metazoa; phylum Chordata; class Lepidosauria; order Squamata; family Lacertidae; genus Podarcis; species Podarcis erhardii. The sequence goes on along the minus strand of NC_138506.1, from coordinate 5,791,117 downwards.
TCCAGACCATCCCCATACTTAAAGACCTAAAACAATGCAAAGAGTGGCAGAGAGTCTTGGCAAAGTATGTCTGGCAGGGGAAAAGGCCACGGATAAAAATGAAAATTTTGATTGATAAAAAAGAAAGAGGGGGCTTTTCTCTCCCGGATCTAAGTCTATACTATGAAGCGGCCTGCATACTTTGGTTAAAAGATTGGATAAAACTGGAGAATAGAGATCTGCAAGACAGAGCTGTTCCACCTGGCCTTTGGTCAGGGCGCAGCCTGACTCCCTCCTCTGGCAATCTTTACAAAACTTTAGTTTATGGTTGCCATCAATTTTGATTTTAATTCATTTTAATCCATTTTTATAATGTTTTATAATGTTGTACTGTTTTAGTGTTGTTAGCCGCCCTGAGCCCGGCTTCGGCTGGGGAGGGCGGGATATAAATAAAATTTATTATTATTATTATTATTATCTACTGGATTTAGAAGGCTTTAATAATTGGTACGGATGGCATTCGTACCTTTGGTATGGGAAAGTGAAGGTCCACAAGAGCTTTCTAAATCATATTTTTAGAGGACCTTTATACCAATCATGGGAAAGGAATAAAAATCTCCTTGAAAGAAAGACCCCATGGTGGATCTCACCAATTGAGGTTTTAACGGTGAAGAAAACAAACATGGAGGAAAAAAACGCCACCTATGAAGAAATGTTAAGAAAAACAGACCAAGGGCCAAGACTTAGACCTTATGAAGAGATAAAAAATCTATTCACTGGGTGGTTGCAATACCACCAGGTGAATGATTTGCTAAAAGAGGACAAGAAGAAGTTGGGTTTTGATGACAAAAAATCAAAATTCAATGTAGAAGTAATAGAAGGTAAAAACAAAACCCTATCTAGAATCTATGACATACTTTTAGAGTGGTATACAAAGGACGAGGAGGTGAAGGAGGCAATGATTAAATGGGCAATTGACTTTGGTTATAACATCGATTTTGAAAGGTGGCTGGAAGTGTGGAATTGTAACATAAAGTTTACAGCATGTATGTCTCTGAGAGAAAATGTTTGGAAGATGCTATATAGGTGGTACCACACCCCTGTGAAGTTGGCCAAAATGTATAGACTAAAAGATAAGAAATGCTGGAAATGTGGGGAGGTGGAGGGTGACCTATATCATCTATGGTGGACATGCAAAAAGGTGAAAGGCTTTTGGGAATCGGTTTACAATGAGCTTAAAAGAATATTTAAATACACTTTTCCCAAAAGACCCGAAGCCTTTTTGCTGGGAATGACGGGTAAAGATATTAAGAAAGAAGATAGAACGATATTCCTCTATGCCACCACAGCAGCGAGAATTTTATTGGCACAATATTGGAAAGTGGAAACTATCCCCAATATAAATGATTGGCAAATTAAAATGATAAAATATGCTGAGCTTGATAAATTAACAGGTAAATTAAGAGACCACGATGAACAGAAATCTCTGAAAAATTGGAGTAAATACTGGAACTATATTGGAATAAATGCTTAATGTGATTGGCGGGGTCAGAACAAATACTACCAGCGTGTGAATTTAGGCCTATAGATTAAAAATCAAATACGTAATGGAAGCAGATATTTGATACTTACCAAAAGGATGGAAGGAAGTCCAGGAGGCGGTTTCTGTGTGTGTGTGCGTTTTTTTTTTATCTTTTACTGTTTTGTGAAATAGCCAGATTAATCTATCTTTGTATAGTTAGAGAGAGGAAAAAGTTGGCTTGTATATCTTGACTCTTTTTTTTGTTACAATTTTTTCTTTTGTATTTGGTTGTATGTTTGTTATGTGTATAACCTTAATAAAAATGTATTTGGAAAAAAAAGAAGCTTTTACGCACAAGCAGCTCATCATCCCATCACAGCAATCCGACAGTCTCTGAAAGCCGCTTGTGCAAAGAGAGGCATCATGAGCAACCCAACCGGAGCCGGAGACGCAGGAGGAGCTGGAGCGGGTCCAAGCCTGGAAGAAAGGTACAGGGTGTTGGAGCTCCAGCTAGCGCTGCAAACGGCGAGGCTCGAAGAGAGGCGGGCTCAGGATGCAGACAAGGGAAAAACCACCCCACTCGCAAGGAAGGTGCCAGGGTTGGTGCAGAAGTTTGGGGGTGATCCCAGAAATTATCAAGCCTTTAGGACAGAGATGCAATACGCCCTCAATCTGCAGTTTGATGACTTTCCCGATGAGGAATCGAGAGTGGCGTTTGTCATTGGGCATCTCGAAGGGGGGGCGAAAGACTGGGTGAGGCCCCTGATGGCAGCGAATAATGACGCTCTAAAAGACTCGAGAAAGTTTTTTCGCGCCATGGATCTGATGTTTTCCAGCGAGATTGAGCAAGGGGTGGTGCGCAGACAGTTGATGGCGTGTAAACAGGGGAACCGCTCAGTCCGAGAGTACTGGACAGAGTTTACCATGCTGATCCATAAATTGGGGTGGGACCTGTCTGCGGACCCGATACAAATGCTGTTCGAAGAAGGTTTATCCTCGGCGGTGAAGGATGAGCTTTCCCGCGCGCCCAGCGTCTAAGGACCAGCTGACTAAATCCGCACTTGCCATAGGAGCGCGCCAGGAGGCGAGAGCCTTGGAGAAGCGGGAAGGGAAAGGGGAACATTGGAGTGAGTTCCGCATTCCAGAGATGCCAGAGCAGCATTCCCCGCCAGTAGAACCGATGGAGATTGGAACAGCGCGCGGAGTTTCAAACACCAACGAAGGGCGGAAGAAGGAGGGAAAGAGCACCAAGAAATGTTTCCTCTGCCAACAGCCAGGTCACTTTGCCAGAGTCTGCCCTCAAAGGAAGTGATGGCAAGGAATGGCGGGAGCTGTTGGGGGTGAAGAAGAGGGGGTTAAGGAGCAGGTAAAAGCCAACGCCTGGTTGCCAGCATCGGGGCACAGCAGCCAGGCCAAAGATCAGTGAATGTGCCCAAGCCTGAACCCCCAAGACCAGCGCTTGTAGTAGAGGTGGTGCTAGAGCTACCAAACGGACATCCGCTAAAGATAAAGGCGCTATTGGACTCAGGCAGCTCCTGCAATTTTATGAGCAAGGAGTTTGCAGCTGAACACCAGATACAGACTATCCCTTTAAGTAACCCTTTGCAGGTGACAACGATTGATGGGAGGGAACTGTTGGGTGGAGAAGTTAACCAACAAACTGTCCCCATGATAATGAAGGTGGCAAGACACACGGAGGTGATAGCGTTTAATGTGGCCACCCTGGGAGGGGCGCCCATCATATTGGGAATGAGCTGGCTAGCGCTGCATGATCCGCTAGTGGGATGGCACCAGCGGGTAGTTTCCTTTGAGTCAGCACATTGCCTAGCACACTACAAGGGGGAAGAGGCTCAGGGAGGAGCCAAGGCCACCCTAGCAGGGATGGAAGTAGCAGATAAAGGGAAGGTACCACGACAATATGCCGACCTGGGTAACGTCTTCAGCAAAAGAGAAGCAGATAAACTGCCCCCGCATAGGCCCTTTGACTGTCAAATTAACCTACTCCCAGGATCCCAGCTGCCAGTGGGCAAGCTGTACGCTATGTCCGACAGGGAGATGCAGGAGTTAAGGGAGTTCATTGACAAGAACCTCAAACGAGGTTTCATCAGGGAGTCACGAGTGGTGGGGGGTAGTCCGGTGTTCTTTGTGGACAAAAAAGACACGGATAAACCCAGGTTGGTAGTTGATTACTGGGCCGTAAATGCAGTGTCAGAACCCGTGACCTTCCCCATGCCCAGAATCGATGACATTTTTGTTCAGTTTCTGTTAATTGATTCTCATGAAAACTTACAGATTCTGGCTTCACACAATTAACTCAAGGCAGTGTCAATTTACTCTTGGCAGAAAGCCAAGGTCTGCTTGACCTAGAAACTACTCACTCCGATTGGTTAACGACCAGCACTCAACTCTGTTATCCAAGAATGCTAGTACGTTTGGGGTGTGGTGTGTTAGGAGAAGGAGTGCTGTGTATGGTTAAGAGAGAGAGAGAGAGAGAGAGAGAGAGAAAGGATTTATTTTACTTTGTTTTTGTATGCAGAAACTCTGCTGGTTTCTTTTTCCTTTTAATAAATCCTGTAAATAGTTATTCTGAGTCTAGCTGACTAGTCATTTCCACCTCAACTAGCTTCTTCGCTGTGCAGGAAAACTCTGCTACGTTTGGGCAAAAGCCATTAGAGCTATGCCTGACACTTCAAAGTTCCAAGAGATTATGGATATTGTGCTGCCAGCCTGAGTTGTGGTGGTGTCAGCATCAACGGTGTTGGTTCCAGTAGTTCCAGAAGTTGTTGTTCCTGTTGGTGCAGCAGATGGACACTGGCTGGTTCCTGACTGTTGTGAGCTGGTGACGCAGTGGACACAAGGACAACAGCTGCAGCGTGTGAGTGCTGGGTTGCTGTGGTTCCTGTTCTCTCTCTCAGTGGTCATGAGTAGCTGGTTCCGGGTTCCAGGGACATTGCTCTCAAGATGGCCTCACAACCAGTTCAGATGGCTTTTGAGCGTCTGAATGACTCCAATTACTTGCTGTGGTCGGAACGCATGCAGGCAGTGCTGCAGAGGGATCGTCTCTGGCAAGTGGTGAGTAAGTTTCCTGCGAAGCCTGATGATGAAGACCTCGATAAAGACCAAAGAGCAAGGGCCACAATTGTTTTGGGGCTGGAAGATTCCCAGTTGCCGTATGTGAGGGGAATCAAGACAGCTAGAGGTGTGTGGCTAGCACTTAAAGAACTCCATGTGCGTGAGACAGCGGTTTCCAAGCTGTTCATTCGCAGGGCATTGTACAAGGCAATGTTACAGCCTGGGGTTACAATGCAGGAACACCTACACAATTTACAGTTAAAGTTTGCTGCGCTACAGGAAAGAGACTGTGCGTTAGACCAGCAGGAGAAGGTGGCTATTATTTTGAGTTCTCTCCCGGAAAGCTGGGATAATTTAGTTTTGTCTCTAGAAGGCATACAGGAGCATGATTTATCAGTCAGTTACGTTACTGGGCGTTTGATTGAAGAATGGCAGAAGAGGCAAGAAAGGTTGTTTGCTGCAGAGGCTTCTACAGGCGGGCGGTTTGGCAGGAGTTCTCATGCCGTGCCAGAGGTGAAGCAAAAGCAGCGTACCGGTGAGGAGTCAGCGTTTGCTGTTAGGCGTTGTTTCCGATGTGGGTCTTCAGCGCATCTAAAACGACAATGTCCGGAGTTGGTCAAGTCTCAGTGGCCGGTGCAAGAGCAGAGACGAGATCAGCAGCAGCAGCAGCGAAAAAAGAAATTCTTCAAACGAAAACAGTTGGCTCAGCTGGTGACCGCTGAGGTCAAGCTGTCTGGGTGGTCGATTCGGTCGCGTCTCGGCACATCGTAAATTCAGATGAATTGTTTGTTTCCAAGAACTCAGCACAGCGCAGCCAGGTAGCCCTAGCAGACGGAAGTACTTCCGAAGTGATTTCGGGGGGTGCAGTTTTTGTTCCTTGTTTTCGTGAATGCCTGCAAAATGTACTTTGTGTGCCTTCATTAAGGAGCAATCTGATGTCTGTAGATTGTTTGCTAAAAGCTGGTTCACATGGACGTAGTTGGTCCATTTGCTGTAAGCAGGGGTGGATCGCGTTTTTCATTAACAATTGTGGATGACGCCACACGTTACTCTTGGGTTTTTCCCATGAAGAATAAGGGTGACGTGTTCACTAAGTTTAAAGGCTGGGTGGCATCTGTGGAAAGATTTCTGTCCATTAAACTCAGAAGGATTCAGACGGACAGAGGTGGCGAATTTATGTCAAATGCTTTTAGAGATTGGTTACAAAAGCGTGGCATTGGGCATAGAAAAACGAATGCTTTTTCCCCAGAGGAGAATGGCGTTGCAGAGCGAAAACACAGATCTTTACAAGATATGATGTTTGCCATGCTTGATGATGCTGATTTGCCCATGTCTTATTGGGGGGAGAGCATGCTCACCGCGTGTTATCTCCAAAATAGGCTCTTTCATCAAACAATAGGTACAACTCCGTACTTTAAATTGTTTCAGAAAAAAACCCAAAATTGACCATTTGCATGTGTTTGGATCAAAAGCCTGGGTATTAATTCCAAAACAAATGAGAAAGAAGGGAGATCCTAATACCAAACAGTTAGTGTTTGTGGGTTACCAGGAGCTGGGAAAAGGTTTCCGCTTTGCTGAAGGGACAAATGGCATTGTGATCTCCAGGAATGCCAGTTTTTGTGAACATAGTGGCTGGGAGAGACTACATGCCAATACTGAGGTTTGGTTTGAACTTTCCCAGGAGCTTCATGACTCTGAAGGTAAACATAGAGAATCAGAGTCTGAGGGGGAGGAAAGTTCAGATAAGAGCTCTCAAGAAAGTGGAATTAGTCAGAGACCAGTTGCTACGCAACAAAAGAGAGGTCGTAGTTCTGAGGAGGAAAGTGGGTCAGAAGAAAAATTTTCTCCCAGAAGATCTAAAAGACAAAACAAAGGAGTGCCTCCGGTGCGTTTTTCTCCAGATACTGCAAATGTGTTTAGTGTAATTGCAGAGCCCAAGAGTTTTCAGGAGGTGTTAAAGTTACCAAAAGAGGAGGCAGAGCTCTGGAAACAGGCAATGGAAGAAGAGATGTCCTCTCTGAATGAGCACAAGGTCTTTACACCAGTAGCAGCGCCTGAGGGGGCAAAGATTGTAGGCTGCAGGTGGGTGTACAAACTTAAACCTCTGGTGACAGGAAAGTACAAATACAAAGCTCGTTTAGTGGCTCAAGGATACTCTCAGAGGCCTGGAAAAGATTATGACGAGACTTTTTCCCCTACTGCTAAGGGGGACAGTGTAAGGCTGATTCTAACGCTTGGAGCAAAGAGAAAACTCCTGTTAAACCATTTTGATATCCAGACTGCATATTTACATGCATCAATATCAGAAGACCTGTATCTAGCCGAACCGCCTGGTTATGAGACAGGTTCCAATAGAGTGTTGAAATTAAACAAAGCTCTATATGGTCTCAAACAGGCGGCAAGATCTTGGAACAAATGTTTCCATGAGGCCTTAGTGTCATTTGGTTTCAAGCAGAGTACAGCTGACAATTGTGTTTATGTACGTGGTACAGGCAGTGATCAAGAGTTTTGTCTGATTTATGTAGATGATGTATTGTATGCTTGCAAAACAGATAAACAAACTAAAAGGTTTGCCAAGCAATTGTCCAGCAAGTTCAAAATGAAGGACTTAGGCCCGGTTAAGACATATCTAGGGTTGGAAGTGTGCTGGGCCCAAGATGGCAGCTGCCTAATTAGTCAGCAGAACAAGGTTAAACAACTACTGACTACATACAGGATGCAGGATTGCAAAGGGGCAGTGGTGCCTATGGATCCAGGTTTCATAAAAACACTTCATATAGATGAGAGTCCTGAATTTAAACATCCTGATATATATCATTCTGTAATTGGAAGTTTATTGTATCTAGCACAGTGGTCCAGACCTGATATTAGCTATGCAGTAGGCATATTGAGTAGATTGGTCTCAAAACCCACACTAAATGCCTGGAAAGGGGTAAAACAAGTTCTGAGATACCTCAAACAGACAATTGGCTATATGTTACAATTAAATTCTTCAGAGGATGAAATGTTGAGTTGCTTCTGTGATAGTGACTGGGGAAATTTGCCAGATAGAAAATCTGTCACAGGACTAGTCATAATGGTCGGTGGAGCTCTAATCAGCTGGCGGTCACGCAAGCAAGACGTTGTAAGTGTGTCATCAACGGAATCCGAGTACGCCGCATTGAGTGAATTGTGCAACGAGGTGATTTATTTCAAGCATTTGTTAGCAGATTTAAATGTAAATTGTGGAGAACCAGTACAAGTTTACATTGATAATCAGGCTTGTATCACCTTAAGTAAAACAGAGGGTTTCAAATCACGTTCCAAACATATCTCTGTAAAATACCAAAACGTACGTTGCTGTGTACAAGACAATATAATCACATGTACTTATGTATCAAGTGAAGAAAATGTAGCAGATGTATTAACTAAACCATTGGCAAAGATAAAGAACAAGCAAATGTGCAAGGGTTTAGGTTTGCTGGAAAAATAATCTCCTACATAGGTGTTATTTGATGTTAATTGTCCAGCAGAATCTGTGAGGGGGTGTTCAGTTTCTGTTAATTGATTCTCATGAAAACTTACAGATTCTGGCTTCACACAATTAACTCAAGGCAGTGTCAATTTACTCTTGGCAGAAAGCCAAGGTCTGCTTGACCTCGAAACTACTCACTCCGATTGGTTAACGACCAGCACTCAACTCTGTTATCTAGGAATGCTAGTACGTTTGGGGTGTGGTGTGTTAGGAGAAGGAGTGCTGTGTATGGTTAAGAGAGAGAGAGAGAGAGAAAGGATTTATTTTACTTTGTTTTTGTATGCAGAAACTCTGCTGGTTTCTTTTTCCTTTTAATAAATCCTGTAAATAGTTATTCTGAGTCTAGCTGACTAGTCATTTCCACCTCAACTAGCTTCTTCGCTGTGCAGGAAAACTCTGCTACGTTTGGGCAAAAGCCATTAGAGCTATGCCTGACACTTCAAAGTTCCAAGAATTTTGACCCGAGTGAGGAAGGGGAAAATTTTTACCAAACTGGACCTGAGGGGGGCGTATAACCTGATACGAATGAGAAAGGGAGACGAATGGAAAACTACCATGTTCACCCCCTTGGGGGCCTTTGAGTACCTCGTTATGCCCTTCGGTCTACAGGGGGGCTCAGCCTGTTTTCAATCGTTCATGAATCACGTCCTGGGACCTTTACTTTACAAAAACTGTGTGGCATTTTTAGATGACGTATTGGTGTACTCAGAGAATGAGGAGCAGCATGTGCGGGACGTAAGAGAGGTACTGAGCAGGCTGCAAGCAAACCAGCTGTGGGTGAAACTGGAGAAGTGTCAGTTTCATACCAGAGAGGTGGAATTCCTGGGGTGCCGTTTGTCAGACAAGGGATTGGCCATGGATCCCAGCAAGGTTCAAGCGGTACTGGAATGGAAGACACCGAGGACAAAGAAGGACGTGCAAAGGTTCCTGGGGTTCGGAAACTTCTACCGGAAGTTCATCAAGAACTTCGCCCACTTAACGGCGCCCATCACTGATTGTCTCAGCAGCAAGAAGAAATTTGTCTGGACGGAAGAGGCGCAGCGAGCGTTCGAAGGGTTAAAGAAGGCGTTCGCGTCGGAAGAACAACTTTTGCACGTGGATCTGCAACAACCGATGAGAGTAGAAACAGATGCATCAGACCGCGTGGTGGGGGCGGTGCTTCTTCAGCCGGGAAAGGATACGTCGGAATGGAGACCGTGTGCCTTCTTCTCGCGGAAACTGAACAAGTCCGAGAGGAACTACACCGTGTACGACCGAGAACTACTCGCCATTCATGAGGCGTTCCGGAGATGGCAACACTTGCTGATTGGAGCGCAGCACAAGGTCCAAGTGTGCACCGACCACAAAAATCTAGAATACTGGAGAACTGCCCGAGTACTGAACCAGAGACAAGTGAGATGGGCCCAGGAGTTCTCCAAATTCCATTTTGAGATTTGCTACGTGCCAGGGCCGGAGAATGTCAGAGCGTACGCTCTCTCTCGAAAACCAGAGTATTTAGAAGGGGAGGGAGCGCCAGAGGAGAGACATATCATCCCCGAGGACCACTGGGTGTGTGGGGCGGCATTGGTGGGGCCGAGAGAACTGGTAGAGGGAACCGAGAACGATGAATACACCCAAGATAAGCTCAGAGGACTCCGGGGAGGTGGAGAGAACACAGGGGGGTTTGAGGAAAGGAACGGAGCGTTGTATTACAAGGGGGCACTGTACATACCCAAAGGAGAACTGAGGGGGCGGGTACTCAAACAATTGCACGACAGCCCCACAGCGGGGCACTTCGGGCAACACAAAACCATGTGGTTGGTTACCAGGGAGTTTTGGTGGCCCAAGGTGAGGGAAGACGTACGGGAATATGTAAGGGGGTGCGACCGCTGCCAGCGGGCAAAAGGGGAGAGGCTGGCACCGGCGGGGCTACTGGAACCCTTACCCACACCAGAAAGGCCATGGGAGGCAGTATCCATAGATTTTATGACGGATCTGCCAAAATCCAAGGGGAAAACAGCTGTCATGGTGGTAGTAGACCTATTAACCAAGATGTGCCACTTTATAGCCTGCTCGCATGCGGTCACAGCGGAAGAAACCGCCAAGTTGTTTGTAAAACATATTTTTAGGTTGCATGGCGCCCCCTTGAGGGTGGTCTCAGACCGAGGGAAACAATTTACTTCCAGGCTCAGGAGGAAGCTCATGAGCTTACTGCACGTAGAGGTCAATTTTTCGACTGCCCGACACCCAGAAACAAATGGGCAGGCGGAAAGGGCAAACGGTATTCTACAACAATACCTGAGGTGTTATGTAAATGACAGAGAAAATGATTGGGTAGATAAGTTGGCTCTGGCAGAATTTGCCTACAACAACGCGGAGCATGTGTCCACAGGGATGAGTCCCTTCCTGGCAAATTATGGGTGTCATCCCAGGGCATTTCCAGGAGAAGGAGGGGAAAGATGGAGTGTCCCGGCAGCGGAACACTTTGTAGAAGAGATGGAAGCGATCCACCGGCAGCTCCAACTTAATTTAGAGAGGGCCAAAGAAGAATACAAGAAGCAAGCAGACAGAAACAGATGGGAAGGTGAAACCATAAGGGTGGGGGACCGGGTGTGGTTATCCACCCAAGGGCTGCCGTTCAAGGGAGGGTGTAAGAAATTGAAACCTAAACGGCTGGGACCATTTGAGGTGATACAACAGGTCAACCCAGTGGCATTCAAACTCAGGTTGCCCAACCACATGAAACTGCACCCAGTATTTCACAGGTCCTTACTGTCGCCGTACCGAGAGGGGCGGGAGTGGGGGGGGACGTGAGAGGGAGGTTACTCAAACACCAGTGATAGAAGAAAGGGAACGCAACAATCATGTGGCAGAAATCGTCGATTCCAGGTGGAAGGGGAATCAGGTGGAGTATTTGGTAGAATGGGAAGGAGAACCGGAGTCAGAGAACACATGGGTACCGGCAGAAGAGGTCAATGACGAGGTTTTAATAGAAACGTTTCATCAACGGTTCCCAAGGAAACTTCAGCCGGTGACACGGTTCAGGAGGGAATACTTCGGCACCACCGATGAGGAAGAGGAGTTCGAAGGGTTCCCAGAATCAGGGCTGGAAGAGGGAATAGACTCCGATGAGGAGGAGTACTCGGGAAGAAGAGACGGGAGTCAGTGGAGAGAAGTGTTCGAGTCCTCTGACGATGAGGGAGGTTCTTTCCGGGGGTTTCCGTCCTCACCGCCCGTAAATGAGGGGGCGGGAGGGGGGGAAGGGGGCCCTGGAGGGGAGGTGGATGTCAGGGAACTGCCATCGGAAAGGCAGGCGGTGGAAGGGCTCTCGGACGCTAAGAGAGACTCGGCAGCAGAGGAAGGTACCAGCAGGGGGAGGGAAGGAGCTCAGAGAGAAAGTGAGTTGGAGGGAGGGCTCCGAGAGACTTCTAGTGAAAACAGTGGAGAAGTCTCAGGACCCCCCATAGGTACACCCACTCCTCGCCGGAAACTGTCGCGCCGAGAATCCCGAAGACGCGTTTCCGTTAAGGAACTTTTATGTTGGAGCAGATTCCGCAAACGCCCACTGTCGGATTCTGCCAGCGATTAAGGGAGTCATGTTTAAGGGGCTCCGCTTAAGACAGAGTTTTGAGAACCATGCCCAAGCTCTGAGGGACTAAGCTTTTACGCACAAGCAGCTCATCATCCCATCACAGTTGGAATCCAGAGTTCGGAAACTCAATGAACGAAGTGGAACTGGAAGTGTGGAAGGCATTTGTTCTGGTAGTGCTCACAGCGTTGAGAAAGATATGATCATGGAATATTATTGTATTTGGTTTGTTTATGTTGAAGCACTTGAAAATATAGTGGTATCCACTTAGGGTGGAATAAGGACCAGACAAACACAGCTTTTGGAGAAAAAGAAGGTGAGGTTTTATTGCTGAGCAATAAGGACCCAGTTGGAATCTTTTCCAAAAGGACGGGGACCCCGATGCATACAAGTCCTGAGATTTTATACCTGAGCAAATCACAGATCATGAGACAATCATGAGACAGTCAGGAACGCCAGCGAAAAATAACCAATTAGTGCGCTTCTTGCCATGCTCCCAGCTCCTGGCCGTGCGCAGAGTTCGCTCCCTAACTTCTGCTTTCCATTGTCTGCACAATGATGCACAGTCTGACCTTTTCCCTAGTTCTGACAGAACAGGGAAATGAGACTCAAGAACGGGATCTCCTGAGCCCTACCTCCCCCAATGCATTCTGCCTCATGTAGGGAGTTTTTGTGGTTTGGCCCTTCCTGTTTTGTAGACCATTTTAGCCTGCATTTGAGGGGGAGTTTGTACCAGTGTCTTCTGATTCATGGCTTCCCCTTTCCTTTAGGGTACAAGGATGTTTCTAGGTAAAAGGTCGGTTCTGGACTTGCGGTTCCAAGCAGTTTGCAGTTAGCTTAGGCAAAAGCTTTCCTGATTCAAAATGGATTATAAAATCACTGTAAGCCCTGTTATGTGTGAGCATATATGAATATATTGATTACTGATAACTGATTATATGAATAACATAAGGGTGGCCCCCCTTTTCTTGCTTCAACATGAAATGAAAAATTAATAAAAAGCATTTTAAAAAAGGAATAGGATCAGCTTGTCTGTGTTGGGGGGTGGGGGAAAGCCCCAGCAATTTTCTCCCAGCAGCAGCATTGCTGTTGTTTATTGGGGAGGGAAGGGAACGCGTGATTGGCAAGTTCTGGGGTTCATGAATGCACTGGTGGAAGCTTTGAAGTGGCTCCACCAATGTACCAGGCAGCCTCAGACTTATAGCTGCTTCCCACTTCCCCCTCTTCCCATCCAGCAGCAATTCTGCTGCCTGAAGGCTGTAGCTGAGGTTCTGCTCCACTGGGTGAGACATTCCTGTATGGGAATAGGACACGGGGAACACAAAAAGAAAAGACTTTGAGAAGCATATAGGAACGACCCTGGCGGAGCGCGAACCCGACGCAAGCGAGGGATTTTCCTGGGAGGGAAACCCTAGCTATTTTGGCCGAAAAGGGAGGTTTTTTGGGCGAAAAAACCTCCCGCTAAACCTCTGGTGGGTGTCTAGAGGTCCAGGTTCCCGGCAGTGCCGAATAGCTGCCCGCCCGGCTGCCAGGTAGCCCCTGAAAAGGAGGTGAAGAGTGCGGCGGAACGGGACAGCTGGCTATCAGGAAGCCATTGCTGCGGCTGAATAGCAAAGCCTCGAGCTTGTGGGGAACAGCGCTCCGCTCTCAAAATTAAGAAATTCGGACTTGCAACATTTAATTTGGAAGAATCTGACCAGAATTACAAGAGAAGTCCCGAATTAATAAAGAGAAGATTTCGAGTTCAGCGATCGTTTGGAATCAATAAAGACGCAGATCTGTTTGCAGAGCCAGAAAGCGAAAGTGAGTTGCCGCTAGCGGTTACTGTTTCCGTTTCTCCCTAACTTTTAGAAACTGTTTCAAATAAGTTAAAGGATAAAGTAATTTTATTACAAGAAGGAGAAGAAAGGGAATAAGGGGGAACAGAGGTGCACTGTGAGATAATGAGAAGGTTTTTGATGTAACCGAGGACATAGAGAGTATGAAAATATTAATGCTCTCTATGGTTTCTTCTTCGGCTTCTTACAATATGAGAAATGGGTAAGATAAAAAGGAATGTGTTATTTTGAAGGAACTCGCTTTTATTCTGACATTAACAAAAATCAAACAATAAAGAGTACTTTCCGACCACACAACAGGACACCATGTGAAAAGTGGGGCCTTTAAAAAAACCTGAACTTTACTAAATACTGAATTCTGAACACAACAATAAAATATACAGTCATACCTTGGTTGTTGAATGGAATCTGTTCTGGAAGCCTGTTCGACTTCTGAAAATGTTTGACAATCAAGGCATGGCTTCCAATTGGCTACAGGAGCTTCCTGCACGCAATCGGAAGCTGTGTTGGACGTTTGGCTTCCAAAGAACATTTGAAAACCGGAACACAACTGCCGGGTTTGCGGTGTTGGGGATCCAAAACGTTAGACTCCCTAGGCATTCAGCTTCCAATGTATGACTGTAATAGGCTATATCCAATGTTAGTCATACTCAGACGCATGGCATGACTAACATAGATCCATTAATTTCATTGCACCAATTATTATTTTTTTGTACAGGCAACCCTGGATTGTGTTCCGGGTCTTCGTGCATGTCAGCGGAGCATGCATAAGTCCATTACGTCCCGGCCCTGCTCCTTCCTCTTCCAGGTCCAAAAAATGGGTTGCACATTCTTTGATGTACACAAAATGGGGCTTACCTGTATTTAATTTTGATTCATTTCACATATGAAAACATACATACATATAAAGTCATGCATTAGACATATTTATCATCTCTGATACAATGATAACAATGCATTATTTGACTTTATCCCACTTTACAACTAATTGGATACGAATATACCCACCCTCCCGCCAAATGTAAATAACAATACCAGCACCTAAATGATTTAAAGTGTAAATAATTGCTCCTATATTCAAGGGAAGACAGAATGTTACATAAATACTAAGCAGTCAGAGACATTACATAGTTTGTAGTATATTTAACTGTATGGTCTGAGATGACAAAGACAATTCTAGTTAAGGGTTCCATGGCCATGGCAAAAAGCTCTGCTTTGTGCCCCAGCCAATGAGAAACATCAGAGAGTGTTCCCCATTCAGCAAAAATTAGTTCACTGACCCATAGCATAAATTAAAAAGTGCTGGCCCTCACGGAAGATGGCGCCGGCAGTAAGTCTTCTGTGAGCTCAACAGAGTGAGTAGGAGCTTTTTACAAAATAATAACAATAATACAGAAAGACACTCAGAGAAGATCAAAGTCTAGCCTGATAAAGAATCCGGGAGCTACCAGGAGGTATTTTTAAACCTCCCCTTTCTCCTCTCCTCTCCTGAGCTTTTTTATCTGCCCTTTGTAATCCCGTGGAAGCCATTCAAATTTCCCAAGGCCATCCAGTGCTATTTGAGGCTATCTGAGGCTAATTACAACCTCTGAGCTCCTTTTGAATAAGGCCCTAG